>NC_087278.1:0-1200000 GCF_015220805.1 Pogoniulus pusillus
TCTACTTTAACTGCACAAACACTGCAGGAAGACTCCAGATACTCACAGCAGCTGGTCTGAAAGGTGTCTCAGATCCATCTCACCTGCTCAGCTCACCTCCCGAATCCTTGCAGGCACCCAGGGCTGCTCCCAACCCTTCCACACGCTGAGTCTTGGGCTCCCCGGGCCGCGGCTGCCTGCAGCCACCACAGGCCATTGGAGCAGCACTGCAATCCAGGGACCTGTCCTCTGAGCGTGTGCTGCAAGGAGAAGCAGCAGCTCTGCAGTGCTTCGGCTGGACAGCAGCACACACTGACTGCACCCCAGAGCAAACCACACCTAAAGCACACACACACAAGCAGCCTTGCAAAGCAAGCACAGCCTCCACCTTTGCATCTCGCCAGACCCACTCTAGGTGCCCACGGACCCCTTTACGAGGGTCCCTGACCCCTCTACATGGCCACAGGCCTCCTTTAGATACCCGCAGACCCCCTCCAGCTCACCCCTGACGCCTTTAGATGCCCCCAAAGGCCCTTTCGATACCCCCAGACCCCTGGAGCCGTGGCTGGGGGGGCCGAGCCAAAGGGGACACCGAAACCCAGAGTGAGACCCCCCAGAGCCTGCCAGAGCGCAGAGGCTGAGCGCTTCCCGCCCAAACGCCGCTGGCCAATCAGAGCACGGCCTGGCTTTCCCGCTCTTTCCCCTCACGGCGCCGGGAGGGAGGGGGGAGTGAGACAAAACGGCCACAGGGGGCTCCGTGGCGGCTCCCAGCGCTCCCAGCTCAGCTCCCAGCGCCTCCAGGTATGATCCCAGTACCTCCCAGTGCTCCAGGACAACGCACAGTGCTCACAGGATGGCTCCCATGCTCTCCTCTGCTCCCAGGCCCACACAGATACCGCCCGGACCGGCCCAGTCCCTCCCAAACCCCTCCCAGTCGATCCCAGCCCCGTCCCTATCCCTCCCAGATCCCCGCCCCGTCCCTTTCGTTCCTCCCCGTCCCTTCCAGTCCCTCCCAGTCGCTCCCAGATCCAATCCCAGTCCCTTTCGTTCCTCCCCGTCCCTTCCAGCCCCTCCCAGTCGCTTCCAGATCCAATCCCAGTCCCTTCCGTTCCTCCCCGTCCCTTCCAGTCCCTCCCAGTCTCTCCCAGATCCAATCCCAGTCCCTTTCGTTCCTCCCCATCCCTTCCAGTCCCTCCCAGTCTCTCCTAGATCCAATCCCAGTCCCTTCTGTTCCTCCCCATCCCTTCCAGCCCCTCTCAGTCTCTCCTAGATCCAATCCCAGTCCCTTCCGTTCCTCCCCGTCCCTTCCAGCCCCTCTCAGTCGCTCCCAGATCCGATCCCCGTCCCTTTCGTTCCTCCCCATCCCTTCCAGTCCCTCCCAGTCTCTCCTAGATCCAATCCCAGTCCCTTCTGTTCCTCCCCGTCCCTTCCAGCCCCTCTCAGTCGCTCCTAGATCCAATCCCAGTCCCTTCTGTTCCTCCCCGTCCTTTCCAGCCCCTCTCATTCTCTCCCAGATCCGATCCCAGTACCTCCCAGATCCACTCACAGTCAATTCCAGTCTCTTGCGGATCCCCTCCCAGTCCCCGACCGTCTGCACCCCACACCCTGTCCCTGCCAATCGCACTCAGTTCCATCCCAGTCCTTCCCAGTTCAGTCCCAGTTTCTCCCAGTCCCTCTTAGTTCCCCTCCCTGTGAGTGACTGGCAGGGAAATGGGATGGAATCCGGAAGGACTGGGAACGACTGGGAGGTGACTGGGGGGAGCAGGGAGATAGTGGGATGGAAATGGGAGGGGACTGGGGGGAGCTGGGAGGTAGTGGGATGGAAATGGGAAGGGACTGGTAGAGACTGGGAGGCAGTGGGATGGAAATGGGAAGGGACTGGTAGAGACTGGGAGGCAGTGGGATGGAAATGGGAGGGGACTGGTAGAGACTGGGAGGTAGCGGGATGGAAATGGGAGGGGACTGGGAGAGACTGGGAGGCAGTGGGATGGAAATGGGAGGGGACTGGTAGAGACTGGGAGGCAGTGGGATGGAAATGGGAGGGGACTGGTAGAGACTGGGAGGTAGCGGGATGGAAATGGGAGGGGACTGGTAGAGACCGGGAGGCAGTGGGATGGAAATGGGAGGGGACTGGTAGAGACCGGGAGGCAGTGGGATGGAAATGGGAGGGGACTGGGAGAGACTGGGAGGCAGTGGGATGGAAATGGGAGGGGACTGGGAGAGACTGGGAGGCAGTGGGATGGAAATGGGAGGGGACTGGTAGAGACCGGGAGGCAGTGGGATGGAAATGGGAGGGGACTGGGAGAGACTGGGAGGCAGTGGGATGGAAATGGGAGGGGACTGGGAGAGACTAGGAGGCAGTGGGATGGAAATGGGAGGGGACTGGGTGGGCTTGGGAGGGAAGTGGTCCCAAACTGGGACAACCTGGGCCCAAACTGGTAAGAACTGGGCCCAAAGTGCACACCAAGTGGGGGAATTGGGCCCAGCGCAGCCAATGGGAGCACTTCCCGCCTAAGCCCCGCTGGCCAATCAGAGCGCAGCCTGGCTTTCCCGCTCTTTCCCCTCACAGCGTCAGGGAGGGAGGGAGGGAGACAAAATGGTGGCAGGGGACACAATGGCAGCTCCCAGTTCAGCTCCCAGTGCTTCCAGGATGGCTCCCAGTGCTTCCCAGATGGCTCCCAGTGCCTCCAGGTACGAATCCCAGTCTCAACAAGTCCCCTCCCAGGCCTGTTTTAGATCTCTCTGAATCCTGCCCAGTCCCTCCCAATTCCCTTGCAGTCCCTTCCACTTCCCTCCCTCTGCATCCCAATTCCTCCGCAGTCCCTTCCAGTTTCCTCCCAGTCCCTCTCAAATCCCTCCAGTCCCTCCCAGTCCTACCCAGTTCCCTCTCACATCCCTCCTGGCCCATCCCATTTCCATCTCAGTCCCTCCCAGTTCCCTCCCACATCTCCCAGCCTCTCACAAATCCCCTCCAAGTCCCTCCCAGTCTAATCCCAGTTCCTTCTGTTCCTCCTAGATCCCCTTCCAGTCTCTCCCAGTTCCGCTCCCCGTCCTGCCCAGTAACCCCCAGATCCTCTCCCAGTCCCTCCCAGTTGCCCCCAGTGGCCTTTCAGTTCCACTCAGTTCCTCCCAGTCTCTCCCAATCCCCAGGCAGTCCCAATCGGTTCCCTCCCTGTGCCTCCCAATTGCCTCACACTCCCTCCCAGTCACTCTCCAGTCCCCCTCAGTCTCTCCCAGTCCTACCCAGTTCCCTCTCACCTCCCTCTTGGTGCATCCCATTTCTATCCTAGTCCACCTCCAGCCCCTCCAAGTCCTTCCCACATCTCCTCCCAGTCTCGCACAAATCCCCTCCAAGTCCTTCCCAGTCCTGTCCCAGTTCCCTCCATTCTTCCCAGCATATCCCAGTCCCCTTCCAGTCCCTTCCATTCCCTTCCCAGTCCTTCCAAATCTCCTCACAGACTCTTCCAGGCCCCTCTGAGTACCTTTCAGACGCTCCCACTCAACTCCCCCTACCTCCCAGTCCATCCCAGTCACTTCCAATCCCTCCACTCCATCCCATTCCCTCCGAGCCCGTCCCAATGCCCTCCCAGTCTCCTCCCAATCCCTCCCAGTCTATCCCAGTCTCTCCCTATCCCCACACAGTCACAACCAGTTCCCTCCCAGTCTCTACCAATTACCTCCCAGTCCCTGACAATCCCTCACAGTCTGCACCCTGTGCCCTATCCCTGCTGGTCAAAGCCAGGTCCATCCCAGTCCCTCCCAGTTCCACCCAGTCAGGCTCCCTGGGAGTGACTGGGAGGGAAATGAGAAGGATTGGGATAGAATTTGGAGGGCCTGGGGGGCAGTGGGATGGAAACGGGAGGGAACTGGGTGGGCTTGGGAGGAAAGTGGTCCCATACTGGGACAAACTGTTCCCAAACTGGTAGGAACTGGGCCCAAAGTGGACACCAAGTGGGGGAATTGGGCCCAGCGCAGCCAATGGGAGCGCTTCCCGCCTAAGCCCCGCTGGCCAATCAGAGCGCAGCCTGGCTTTCCCGCTCTTTCCCCTCACAGCGCCAGGGAGGGAGGGAGAGAGGGAGACAGACAGAATGGTGGCAGGGGACACAATGGCGGCTCCCAGTTCAGCTCCCAGTGCTTCCAGGATGGCTCCCAGTGCTTCCCAGATGGCTCCCAGTGCCTTCAGGTATGGATCCCAGTCTCAACAAGTCCCCTCCCAGTCCCATTCTAGACCTATCCGAATCCCTCCAGTCCCTCCCAATTCCCTTGCAGTCCCTTCCACTTCCCTCCCTCTGCATCCCAATTCCCTCCACTAACTCCCAAGCCCCTATCCCTCTCTCCCAGGCCCTCCACATCCCCTCCCAGGCCATCCCAGTCCCTCACAATCCCTCCACTCCATCCCTCATCCTTTCCCACTTCCCTCCCACTACCTCTCAGTCCCTCCAAGTCTCCTCCCACGCCTCACCAGTCCCTCCCAATCCCATCCCACTTCCATCAGTCCCTCCCATTCCCCTCCCTGTCCCATCCCAAGACCTCCCAGGCCCATTCCCCTCCCTCACACCTCTCAGGCCCCTTACCAGTCTCACCCAATCCTTCCCAGTCCCACTCACTCCTTCCCAGTCCCCTTCCCACTCCACCCCACTCCCAGTCCATCTCAATGCCCTCCAGTCTCCTCCAAGTCCTTCCCAGTTCCTCTCAATCCCTCCCAGTCCCCTCCCAGACCTTCCCAGTCCCTTCCTGGCCTCTCCCAGTGTCCTCACCAGGTCCATCTCAGTCCCCTCCCAGTCTCTCTCAGTCTCTCCCAGTCCAACTCCAGTCCCCTCCCAGTCCTCTATCACTCCCACCCAGCACCCTCCCAATCCTTCCCAGTCCATCCCACTAGCTCCCAAAATATCCCAGTCCCCTTCCAGTCACCTCCCACTCCCTCTCAATCCCCTCCAAGTCCCTTCCAGGCCCCTCCAACTACCTTCCCATTCCCCTCCCAGTATGCTCCCTCTGGCCCAGTCCCCCCCAGTCACAATCCATTCCAGATCCCTTCCCATTTCCTCCCAATGCCCTCCTACTCCAGCCCAGTGCATCCCATTCCTCTCCCAATTCCCAACAGTCCTTCCCATTACTCTCCCTGTCCCATTCCCCTCTCTGTCACCTCTCAGTCTCCTTCCCAGTCCCAACCACCCTCTCTCACTCCCCTCCTAGTCCCATCCCAGTTTCACATAATCCAATTCCACTCCTTTCCCAGTACATCCCACTCCCCTTCCAGTCCTTCTCTGTCCCTTCCAGTCCTCTCCCACTGCCCTCCCAGTCCTAATCCAGTACTTACCAGGTCCATCCCAGTCCCATCCCAGTCCCAGTCCTCTCTCATTTCCTCTCAATCCACTCCCAGTCCCACCCAGCCTCACCCAATCCTTCCCAGTCCATGCCACTAGCTCCCAGTATATCCCACTCCCCTCCCAGTCACCTCCCAAGTCCCTCCCAGTCCCCAGTCCTCTGCCACTCTGACCCAATCCCCTCCCAGTCCTTTCCAGGTCTATCCCAGTCCCTTCCCAGTCTCTCCCAGTCCCTAGTGCCATTCCAGTCCTCTCCCAGTCACTCACAATCCATTCCAGATCCCTCTCCATTCCCTCCCAATCCACTCCCAATCTATTCCACTATCTCCCAGTATATCCCAGTCCCCTCCACTAACTCCCATGCCCCTATCCCTCTCTCCCAGGCCCTCCACATCCCCTCCCAAGCCATCCCAGTCCCTCACAATCCCTCCACTCCATCCCTCATCCTTTCCCACTTCCCTCTCAGTCTCCTCCCACTCCTCCCCAGTCCCTCCCAATCCCATCCCACTTCCCAGCTCTCCCTCCCATTCCCCTCCCTGCCTCTCCCACTCACTCACAATCACCCTAGTCTGGAAGGGGACTGGGGCATACTGGGAGACACTGGGAAGGACTGGATTGGGACTGGGACGGTCTGGGAGAGGACTGGGAAGGAATGGGACAGGACTGGCAGGGACTGAGGACTGGGAGGGGACTGGGATGAGTCCTTTCCCAGTCCAACTCCAGTCCCTCACAGTCCTCTCCCATTTCCTCCCAGTCCTCTATCAGTCCCACCCAGCCCCCTCCCAATCCTTCCCAGACCATCCCACTGGCTCCCAGTATATCCCAGGCCCCTCCCACGCCACTCCAACCACCTTTCACACACTCCCCCTACCTGCCCAGTCCCCTCCCAGTCACTCACAATCCTTTCCAAATCCCCTCCCTGTCCCATCCCAGCACCTCCCAGTCCAATTCCCCTCCCTGACACCTCTCAGGCCCCTTCCCAGTCCTCTCCCAGTTCAGATCAATCCTTCCCAGATCCCTTCCCAGCCCATCCTACTCCCTCCCACTCCATCCCACTCCCTCCCCATTCCTCTGAATCCCACCCACTCCCTCCCAACCCCTTCCCAGTCCCTCACTATCCCATTACACTCCTTTCCCAGTACATCCCACTGCTCTCCTAGTCCTTTTCAGTCCTCTCCCAGTCCTCTCCCAATCCCAATCCAGTCCTTTCCAGGTCCACCCCAGTCCCCTCCCACTCCCTCCTAGTCCCTTTCTATTGCCATTCCACTCACTCACAATCCATTCCAAATCTCTCCCACTCCATCCCACTATATCCCAGTCCCCTCCACTAACTCCCGAGCCCCTATCCCTCTCTCCCAGGCCCTCCACATCCCCTCCCAGGCCATCCCAGTCCCACACAGTCCCTCCACTCCATCCCTCATCCTTTCCCACTTCCCTCCCATTACCTCTCAGTCCCTCCAAGTCTCCTCCCACGCCTCACCAGTCCCTCCCAATCCCATCCCACTTCCATCAGTCCCTCCCATTCCCCTCCCTGTCCCATCCCAGGGCCTCCCAGGCCCATTCCTCTCCCTCATACCTCTCAGGCCCCTTCCCACTCATCCCACTCCCACTCCATCCCAATGCCCTCCCCATCTCCTCCCAGTCCTTCCCAGTCCCTTCCTGGCCTCTCCCAGTTCCCGCAGTCCTCTTCCAGTCCCAATCCAGTTCTTACCAGATCCATCTCAGTCCCCTTCCAGTCTCTCTCAGTCCCTCCTTGTCCCTTCCCAGTCCAACTCCAGTCTCCTCCCAGTCCTCTCCCATTTCATCCCAGTCCTCTATCACTCCCAGCCAGTCCCCTCCCAATCCTTCCCAGTCCATCCCACTAGCTCCCACAATATCCCAGTCCCCTTCCAGTCACCTCCCACTCCCTCCTAATCCCCTCCCAGTCACTCTCAATTCATTCCAGATCCCGTTCCATTCCATCTCATTCCTCTCCCACTTCCCAGCAGTCCCTCCCATTCCCCTCCCTGTCCCAATCTCAGCACCTCCCAGTCCCATTCCCCTCCCTGACACCTCTCAAGCCCCTTCCCAGTCCCCTCCCAGTTTAGCTCAGTCCTTCCCAGATCCTTTCCCAGTCCATCTCACTCCCTCCCACTCCTTCCCCGTTCCTCTGAATCCCACCCACTCCCTCCCAGTCCCATCCCACTCTCTCACAATCCCATTCCACTCCTTTCCCAGTACATCCCACTCCACACCCAGTCCTTTTCAGTCCCTACCAATCCACTCCCATTTCCCTCCCAGTCCTCTCCCAGTCCCAATCCAGTCCTTTCCACGTCCATCCCAGTCCCTTCCCAGTCTCGCTCAGTCTCTCCCAGTCCCTAGTGCCATTCCAGTCCTCTCCCAGTCACTCACAATCCATTCCAGATCCCTCTCCATTCCCTCCCAATCCTCTCCCACTCCATTCCACTATCTTCCAGTATATCCCAGTCCCCTCCACTAACTCCCAAGCCCCTATCACTCTCTCCCTCCACATCCCCTCCCAGGCCATCCCAGTCCCTCCCAATCCCTCCACTCCATCCCTGATCCCTGGGGGCCTGGTCCCGAACTGGGACACACTGTTCCCAAACTGGGGGGGCCTGGTCCTGAACTGGGACACACTGTTCCAAAACTGGGGGGGTTGGTCCCGAACTGGGACACACTGTTCCCAAACTGGGGGGGCCTGGTCCTGAACTGGGATGCACTGTTCCCAAACTGGGGGGGACTGGTCCCGAACTGGGGCGCACTGTTCCCAAACTGGGGGGGACTGGTCCCAAACTGGGGCGCACTGTTCCCAAACTGGGACGCACTGTTCCCAAACTGGGGGGGCTGGTCCCGAACTGGGATGCACTGTTCCCAAACTGGGGGGGCTGGCCCAGCGCAGCCAATGGGAGCGCTGCTGCCCGAGCCCCGCTGGCCAATCAGAGCGTGGCCTGGCCCTCCTGCTCTGTCAGCGCCGGGAGGGAGGGAGGGAGGGGGGAGGGAGACCAAACGGCAGCAGGGGCACAGTGGAGGCTCCCAGCGCCCCCAGAGCAGCTCCCAGCGCCTCCAGGTAAGATTCCCAGTCCCATCAAGCCCCCTCCCAGTCCCTCCCAGTTCCCTTCCAGACCTCTCCAAATCCTTCCCAGTCCCTCCCAATTCCTCTGCAGTGCCTTCCAGTTCCCTCCCAGACCTCTCCCAGCCCCTCTCTAATCCCATCCCAGTCCCTGCCCAATCCTGCTCCAGTCTCTCCCAGACCCCCTCTCAATCCCTCCCAATCCGTCCCAGTTCCTACTAGGATCGCTTTCAGTTCCCATTCAGGCCCTTCCCATGCCCTCCCCTTCCAGTCCTTTCCCAGTACAACTCACAGTCCTCACCCAGTCCCAATCCAGTCCTTACCAGGTCCATCCCAGTCTCCTTTCAGTCTCTCACTGTCCCTCCCAGTCCTCTCCCATTTCCACCCAATCCCCTATCAGTCCCATCCAGCCCCCTCCAAATCCTTCCCAGTCCATCCCACTAGCTCCCAGTACATCCCAGTCCCCTCCCAGTCCCCTCCCAGTTCATTCCAGGCCCTTCCAACTACCTTTCAGACCCTCCCAGTCCCTTTTCATTCCCTTCCCAGTCCCTACTAAGTCCCCTCCCTCCCCCGCCCAGTCCCCTCCCACTCACAATCCATTCCAGATCCTTTTCCATTCCCCTCCCTGTCCCCTCCCACTCCCTGTCAGTCAATCCCATTCCCCTCCCTGTCCCCTCCCACTCCCTGTCAGTCAATCCCATTCCCCTCCCTGTCCCCTCCCACTCCCTGTCAGTCAATCCCATTCTCCTCCCTGTCCCCTCCCACTCCCTGTCAGTCAATCCCATTCTCCTCCCTGTCCCCTCCCACTCCCTGTCAGTCAATCCCATTCCCCTCCCTGTCCCCTCCCACTCCCTGTCAGTCAATCCCATTCCCCTCCCTGTCCCCTCCCACTCCCTGTCAGTCAATCCCATTCTCCTCCCTGTCCCCACCCACTCCCTGTCAGTCAATCCCATTCCCCTCCCTGTCCCCTCCCACTCCCTGTCAGTCAATCCCATTCTCCTCCCTGTCCCCACCCACTCCCTGTCAGTCAATCCCATTCTCCTCCCTGTCCCCACCCACTCCCTGTCAGTCAATCCCATTCCCCTCCCTGTCCCCACCCACTCCCTGTCAGTCAATCCCATTCCCCTCCCTGTCCCCACCCACTCCCTGTCAGTCAATCCCATTCCCGCCCTGTCCCGTCCCAGTTCCTTCCATTCTTCGCACCATATCCCAGTCCCCTTCCAGTCCCTCCCCTTCCCTTCACAGTCCTTCCAAATCCCCTCACAGACTCTTCCAGGCCCCTCCGAGTACCTTTCAGACGTTTCCACTCCCCTCCTACTACCTCCCAGTCCATCCCAGTCACTTCCAATCCCTCCACTCCATCCCTGATCCCTTCCCACTCCATCCAATTCCACTCCTTTCCCAGTACATCCCACCCCCCCTCCTAGTCCTTCTCTGTCCCTTCCAGTCCTCTCCCATTGCCCTCCCAGTCCTAATCCAGTACTTTCCAGTCCCATTCCAGTCCCAGTCCTCTCCCATTTCCTCTCAATCCACTCCCAGTCCCACCCAGCCTCACCCAATCCTTCCTAGTCCATCCCACTGGCTCCCAGTATGTCCCGCTCCCCTTCCACTCACCTCCCAAGTCCCTCCCAGTCCCCTCCCACTCCCTCCTAATCCCCTCCCAGTCCCCAGGCCCCTCCCAGTCACTCACAATCCATTCCAGATCCCTTCCCATTCCCTCCCAATCCTCTCCCACTCACTCCCATTCCTCTCCCACTTCCCACCAGTCCTTCCCATTCACCTCCCTGTCCCATCCCAGCACCTCTCAGTCCCATTCCCCCTCCCTGCCACCTCTCCAGCCCTTTCCCAATCCTCTCCCACTTTTGCTCAGTCCTTACCAGATCCCTTCCCAGTCCATCCTACTCCCTCCCACTCCATCCCTCCTCATTCCTCTGAATTCCACCCACTCCCTCCAAATCCCCTCCCAGTCTCTCACAATCTCATTCCTCTCCTTTCCCAGTACATCCCACTCCCCACCCAGTCCTCTCTCAGTCCCTTCCAATCCTCTCCCATTTCCCTCCCAGTCCCAATCCAGTCCTTTCCAGGCCCATCCCACTCCTCTCCCAGTCTCTCCCAGTCCCCAGTGCCATTCCAGTCCTCTCCCAGTCACTCACAATCCATTCCAGATCCCTCTCCATTCCCTCCCAATCTACTCCCACTTCATTCCACTATCTCCCAGTATATCCCAATCCCCTCCACTAACTCCCAAGCCCAGTGCATCCCATTCCTCTCCCAGTTCCCAACAGTCCTTCCCATTACTCTCCCTGTCCCTCCCAGTCCCATTCCCTCTCTGTCACCTATCAGTCTCCTTCCCAGATGCAACCACTCTCTCTCACTCCCCTCCCAGTACCATCCCAGTTTCACATAATCCAATTCCACTCCTTTCCCAGCACATCCCACTCCCCTCACAGTCCTCTCCCACTGCCCTCCCAGTCCTAAGCCATTCCTTTCCAGGTCCATCCCAGTCCCAGTCCTCTCCCATTTCCTCTCAATCCACTCCCAGTCCCACCCGGCCTCACCTAATCCTTCCCAGTCCATCCCACTAGCTCCCAGTATGTCCCACTCCCCTCCCAGTCCCTTCCAATCCTCTCCCATTTCCCTCCCAGTCCTAATCCAGTCCTTTCCAGCTCCACCCCAGTCCCCTCACAGTCTCTCCCAGGCCCTAGTGCCATTCCAGTCCTCTCCCAGTCACTCACAATCCATTCCAAATCCCTCTCCATTTCCTCCCAATCCACTCCCAATCTATTCCACTATCTCCCAGCATATCCCAGTCCCCTCCACTAACTCCCATGCCCCTCTCCCTCTCTCCCAGGCCCTCCACATCCCCTCCCAGGCCATCCCAGTCCCTCACAATCCCTCCACTCCATCCCTCATCCTTTCCCACTTCCCTCTCAGTCTCCTCCCACTCCTCCCCAGTCCCTCCCAATCCCATCCCACTTCCCAGCTCTCCCTCCCATTCCCCTCCCTGCCTCTCCCACTCACTCACAATCACCCTAGTCTGGAAGGGGACTGGGGCATACTGGGAGACACTGGGAAGGACTGGATTGGGACTGGGACGGTCTGGGAGAGGACTGGGAAGGAATGGGACAGGACTGGCAGGGACTGAGGACTGGGAGGGGACTGGGATGAGTCCTTTCCCAGTCCAACTCCAGTCCCTCACAGTCCTCTCCCATTTCCTCCCAGTCCTCTATCAGTCCCACCCAGCCCCCTCCCAATCCTTCCCAGACCATCCCACTGGCTCCCAGTATATCCCAGGCCCCTCCCACGCCACTCCAACTACCTTTCACACACTCCCCCTACCTGCCCAGTCCCCTCCCAGTCACTCACAATCCTTTCCAAATCCCCTCCCTGTCCCATCCCAGCACCTCCCAGTCCAATTCCCCTCCCTGACACCTCTCAGGCCCCCTCCCATTCCTCTCCGACTTCAGCTCAGTCCTTCCCAGATCCCTTCCCACTCCCTCCCCGTTCCTCTGAATCCCACCCACTCACTCCCAATCCCTTCCCAGTCTCTCACAATCCCATTCCAGTCCTACCCAATCCCTCCTGGTCTCCTTCCAGTCCTCCTCAGTCCTTTCCAGGCCTCTCCCAATCCAAATCCAGTCCTTACCAGCCCCTTCCCACTCCCCTTCCCATCCCTTCCCCTTCCCTCCCAATCCCCTCCCAGTCTCTCTCTGTCCCTCCCAGTCTGATCCCATTTCCTCCCAATCCCCTCCCAGTCTCACCCAGCCCCCTTCCAATCCTTCCCAGTCCATCCCACTCGCTCCCAGTACATCCCAGTCCCCTCCCAATGCCTTCCAGGCCACCCCAAAGACCTTTCACACCCTCCCACTACCTTCCCAGTCCCCTCCCAGTCACTCACAATCCATTCCAGATCCCTTCCCATTCCCTCCCAATGCCCTCCCAGGTCACTCCTCCCTGACACCTCTCAGGCCCCTTCCCACTCCATCCCACTCCCACTCCATCCCAATGCCCTCCCAGTCTCCTCCAAGTCCTTCCCAGTTCCTCTCAATCCCTCCCACTCCCCCTCCCAATCCCTTCCTGTCCTCTCCCAGTTCCCTCACAGTCCTCTCCCAGTCCCAATCCAGTCCTTATCAGATCCATCTCAGTCCCCTCCCAGTCTCTCTCGGTCCCGTCCCAGTCCAACTCCAGTCCCGTCCCAGTCCTCTATCACTCCCACCCAGCCCCATCCCAATCCTTCCCAGTCCATCCCACTAGCTCCCACAATATCCCAGTCCCCTTCCAGTCACCTCCCACTCCCGCCTAATCCCCTCCCAGTCCCCAGTCCCCTCCCAGTCACTCACAATTCATTCCAGATCCCTTTCCCTTCCCTCCCAAAACCCTTCCACTCCCTCCCATTCCATCTCATTCCTCTCCCACTTCCCAGCAGTCCCTCCCATTCTCCTCCCTGTCCCATCCCAGCAACTCCCAGTCCCATTCCCCTCCCTGACACCTCTCAGGCCCCTTCCCAGTCCTCTCCCAGTTCAGCTCACTCCTTCCCAGATCCCTTCCCAGTCCATCTCACTCATCCCACTCCTTCCCCGTGCCTCTGAATCCCACCCACTCCCTCCCAGTCCCATCCCACTCTCTCACAATCCCATTCCACTCCTTTCCCAGTACATCCCACTCCACACCCAGTCCTTTTCAGTCCCTTCCAATCCACTCCCATTTCCCTCCCAGTCCCAATCCAGTCCTTTCCAGGTCCATCCAAGTCCCCTCTCAGTCTCTCCCAGTCCCTAGTGCTACCAGTCACCTCCCACTCCCTACTAATCCCCTCCCTGTCCCCAGTCCTCTCCCAGTCACTCACAATCCATTCCAGATCCCTCTCCATTCCCTCCCAATCCTCTCCCACTCCATTCCACTATCTCCCAGTATATCCCAGTCCCCTCCACTAACTCCCAAGCCCCTATCCCTCTCTCCCTCCACATCCCCTCCCAGGCCATCCCAGTCCCTCCCAATCCCTCCACTCCATCCCTGATCCCTTCCCGCTCCATCCCATTCCCTCCCAGTCCGTCCCAATGCCCTCCCAGCCTCCTCCCAATCCCTCCCAGTCTCTCCCAATCCCCACACAGTCACAACCAGTTCCCTCCCAGTCCCTGACAATCCCTCACAGTCTGCACCCTGTGCCCCATCCCTGCCCGTCACACCCAGTTCCATCCCAGTCCCTCCCAGTTCCTCCCAGTCAGGCTCCCTGGGAGGGGCTGGGAGGGAAATGAGAAGGATTGGGATAGAATTTGGAGGGCCTGGGAAGTTGTGGGATGGAAATGGCAGGGGACTGGGCGGGGGACTGGGAAGGAAGTGGGAGGCATTGGGAGGGAGTAGGAGAGAACTGTTAGGGACTGGGAGCGAGTTGGGAGGGAACTGGGAGGTACTGGAAAGGGATTTGGAGGGACTGGGAGGGGAGGGCTGGGGACTGGAACAGAAGTGGTAGGGACTGGGACAGACTGGGAGGGGACATGAAGGTGTGTTGGGGGTACTGGATGGAATTGGGAAGCACTGGGATGGGACTGGGCAGGAACTGCGAGGAAACTGGGAGGGTGTGGGAGGGAACCGGCAAAGACTGGGAGGGACTGAAGGGGATTGGGAAGAACTGGATGGGGAGTGGGAGGGACTGGAACAGAAGTGGGAGGGGAATGGAAGGGACTGGGAGGGAACTGGACCCCAACTGGGGCAAACTGGGCCCAAACGGGGACACACTCAACCCAAACTGCAGGGGAGTGGTCGCAAACTGGGGGGGTCTGGTCCCAAACTGGGGCACACTGGAACAAAACTGGGGGGGACTGGTCCAGAACTGGGACGCACTGTTCCTAAACTGGGGGGGACTGGTCCCGAACTGGGATGCACTGTTCCTGAACTGGGGGGGACTGGTCCCGAACAGGGACACACTGTTCCCAAACTGGGAGGGACTGGTCCCGAACAGGGATGCACTGTTCCCAAACTGGGAGGGAATGGTCCCGAACAGGGATGCACTGTTCCCAAACTGGGGGGACTGGTCCCAAACTGGGACACACTGGAACAAAACTGGGGGGGGCTGGTCCCGAACTGGGACACACTGGAACAAAACTGGGGGGGGCTGGGCCCGAACTGGGACGCACTGTTCCCAAACTGGGGGGACTGGTCCCGAACTGGGACGCACTGTTCCCAAACTGGGGGGACTGGTCCCGAACTGGGATGCACTGTTCCCAAACTGGGGGGACTGGTCCCAAACTGGGACACACTGGAACAAAACTGGGGGGGGCTGGGCCCGAACTGGGACGCACTGTTCCCAAACTGGGGGGACTGGTCCCGAACTGGGATGCACTGTTCCCAAACTGGGGGGGACTGGTCCCGAACAGGGACACACTGTTCCCAAATTGGGAGGGACTGGTCCCAAACTGGGGGGACTGGTCCCAAACTGGGACGCACTGGAACAAAACTAGGGGGGACTGGTCCCGAACTGGGACGCACTGTTCCCAAACTGGGGGGGACTGGTCCCGAACAGGGACACACTGTTCCCAAACTGGGGGGACTGGTCCCGAACTGGGATGCACTGTTCCCAAACTGGGGGGACTGGTCCCGAACTGGGATGCACTGTTCCCAAACTGGGGGGGACTGGTCCCGAACAGGGACACACTGTTCCCAAACTGGGAGGGACTGGTCCCAAACTGGGGGGACTGGTCCCAAACTGGGACGCACTGGAACAAAACTAGGGGGGACTGGTCCCGAACTGGGACGCACTGTTCCTAAACTGGGGGGGGACTGGTCCCGAACAGGGACACACTGTTCCCAAACTGGGGGGGCTGGTCCCGAACTGGGACGCACTGTTCCCAAACTGGGGGGGACTGGTCCCGAACAGGGACACACTGTTCCCAAACTGGGGGGGACTGGTCCCAAACAGGGACACACTGTTCCCAAACTGGGGGGGACTGGTCCCAAACTGGGGGGACTGGTCCCAAACTGGGGGGACTGGTCCCAAACTGGGACGCACTGGAACAAAACTAGGGGGGACTGGTCCCGAACTGGGACGCACTGTTCCTAAACTGGGGGGGCTGGTCCCGAACTGGGGCACACTGTTCCCAAACTGGGGGGGCTGGTCCCGAACTGGGACGCACTGTTCCCAAACTGGGGGGGCTGGTCCCGAACTGGGGCACACTGTTCCCAAACTGGGGGGGCTGGTCCCGAACTGGGACACACTGTTCCCAAACTGGGGGACTGGTCCCGAACTGGGATGCACTGTTCCCAAACTGGGGGACTGGTCCCAAACTGGGACGCACTGTTCCCAAACTGGGGGACTGGTCCCGAACTGGGATGCACTGTTCCCAAACTGGGAGGGACTGGTCCCGAACTGGGATGCACTGTTCCCAAACTGGGAGGGACTGGTCCCAAACTGGGACGCTCTGTTCCCAAACTGGGGGGGCTGGTCCCGAACTGGGACGCACTGTTCCCAAACTGGGGGGGCTGGTCCCGAACTGGGACACACTGTTCCCAAACTGGGGGACTGGTCCCGAACTGGGATGCACTGTTCCCAAACTGGGGGACTGGTCCCAAACTGGGACGCACTGTTCCCAAACTGGGGGGACTGGTCCCCAACTGGGATGCACTGTTCCCAAACTGGGAGGGACTGGTCCCGAACTGGGATGCACTGTTCCCAAACTGGGGGACTGGTCCCGAACTGGGACGCACTGTTCCCAAACTGGGGGGCTGGCCCAGCGCAGCCAATGGGAGCGCTGCTGCCCGAGCCCCACTGGCCAATCAGAGCGTGGCTCTGGCCCTCCTGCTCTGTCAGCGCCGGGAGGGAGGGAGGGGGGAGGGAGACCAAACGGCGGCAGGGGCACAGAGGAGGCTCCCAGCGCCCCCAGAGCAGCTCCCAGCGCCTCCAGGTAAGATTCCCAGTCCCATCAAGCCCCCTCCCAGTCCCTCCCAATTCCTCTGCAGTGCCTTCCAGTTCCCTCCCAGACCTCTCCCAGCCCCTCTCTAATCCCATCCCAGTCCCTGCCCAATCCTGCTCCAGTCTCTTCCAGACCACCTCCCAGTCCCTCCCAGTCTGTCCCAGTTCTTCCTAGGAGCACTTTCAGTTCCCATCCAGGCCCCTTCCAAGTCCTCCCATTCCAGTCCTTTCCCAGTACAACCCAGTCCTCACCCAGTCCCAATCCAGTCTTTACCAGGTCCATCCCAGTCTCCTTTCAGTCTCTCTCTGTCCCTTCCAGTCCCTTCCAACTACCTTTCAGACCCTCCCAGTTCCTTTTCATTCCCTTCCCAGTCCCTTCTAAGTCCCCTCCCAGTCACCCACAATCCATTCCAGATCCCTTCCCATTCCCTCCAAGTCCCCTCCCACTCCATCTCAGTCAATCCCATTCCCCTCCCTGTCCCATCCCAGCACCTCCCAGGCCCATTCCCCTCCCTGACACCTCTCAGGCCCCTGCCCAGTCCCACCCAATCCCTCCCAGTCCCCTCCCCAGTTCCGCTTAATCCTTCCCAGTCCATCCCACTCCCTGCCACTCCATCCCAATGCCCTCCCAGTCCTTCCCAGTCTCCCACAGTTCCTCTGAATCCCACCCACTCCCTCCCAAACCCCTCCCAGTCCCATCCCTGTCTCTCACAACCTCATTCCACTCCTTTCCCAGTACATCTCACTCCCACTCCTCTCCGATTGCCTCCCAGTCCCCTCCCACTCACAAACCATTCCAGATCCCTTCCCATTCTCTCCCAATCCCATCCCACTTCCATCAATCCCTCCCATTCTCTTTCCAGTCCCATTCTAGGACCTCCCAGTCCCATTCCCCTCCTTGCCACCTCTCAGGCACCTTCCCAGCCTCACCCAATCCTTCCCAGTCACTTCAGTCATTCATAGATCCCTCCCCAGTCCATCCCACCCCTTCCCACTCCCAGTCCTCCCCAGCCCCTTCCAGGCCTCTCCCAGTTCCCTCGCACTCCTCTCCCAGTCCCAATCCAGTCATTACAGGTCCATCCCAGTCCCCTCCCAGTCTCTCTCAGTCCCTCCCGGTCCCTTCCCAGTCCAACTCCAGGCCCCTCCCATTTCCTCCCAGTCCTCTATCACTCCCACCCAGCTCCCTCCCAATCCTTCCCAGTCCATCCCACTAGCTCCCAGAATATCCCAGTCTCCTTCCAGTCACCTCCTACTCCCTCTCAGTCCCCTCCAAGTCCCTTCCAGGTCCCTCCAACTACCTTCCCATTCCCCTCCCAGTCTGCTCCCACTCTGGCCCAGTCCCCTCCAGTCACTCACAATCCATTCCAGATCCCTTCCCATTTCCTCCCAATGCCCTCCTACTCCAGCCCAGTGCATCCCATTCCTCTCCCAGTTCCCAACAGTCCCTCCCATTACCCTCCCTGTCCCTCCCTGTCCCATTCCCCTGTCACCTCTCAGTCTCCTTCCCAGTCCCAACCACTCTCTCTCACTCCCCTCCCAGTCCCATCCCAGTCTCTCATAATCCAATTCCACTCCTTTCCCAGTACATCCTACTCCCCTCCCAGTCCTTCTCTGTCCCTTCCAGTCCTCTCCCACTGCGTCCCGAGTCCTAATCCAGTACTTACCAGGTCCATCCCAGTCCCATCCCAGTCCCAGTCCTCTCCCATTTCCTCTCAATCCACTCCCAGTCCCACCCGGCCTCACCCAATCCTTCCCAGTCCATCCCACTAGCTCCCAGTACATCCCAGTCCCCTTCCACTCACCTCCCAAGTCCCTCCCAGTCCCCTGTCCCCTCCCAGTCTCTCACAATCCCATTCCTCTCCTTTCCCAGTACATCCCACTCCCCTCCCTGTCCCTTCCAATCCTCTCCCATTTCCCTCCCAGTCCCAACCACTCTCTCTCACTCCCCTCCCAGTCCCATCCCAGTCTCTCATAATCCAATTCCACTCCTTTCCCAGTACATCCCACTCCCCTCCCAGTCCTTCTCTGTCCCTTCCAGTCCTCTCCCACTGCGTCCCGAGTCCTAATCCAGTACTTACCAGGTCCATCCCAGTCCCATTCCAGTCCCAGTCCTCTCCCATTTCCTCTCAATCCACTCCCAGTCCCACCCGGCCTCACCCAATCCTTCCCAGTCCATCCCACTAGCTCCCAGTACATCCCAGTCCTCTTACAGTCACCTCCCAAGTCCCTCCCAGTCCCCTGTCCCCTCCCAGTCACTCACAATCCCATTCCTCTCCTTTCCCAGTACAGCCCACTCCCCTCCCTGTCCCTTCCAATCCTCTCCCATTTCCCTCCCAGTCCCAATCCAGTCCTTTCCAGCTCCATCCCAGTCCCCTACCAGTCTCTCCCAGTCCCTAGTGCCATTCCAGTCCTCTCCCAGTCACTCACAATCCATTCCAGATCCCTCTCCATTCCCTCCCAATCCTCTCCCACTCAATTCCACCATCTTCCAGTATATCCCAGTCCCCTCCACTAACTCCCAAGCCCCTATCCCTCTCTCCCTCCACATCCCCTCCCAGTCCCTCCACTCCATCCCTGATCCCTTCCCACTCCATCCCATTCCCTCCCAGTCTGTCCCAATGCCCTCCCAGTCTCCTCCCAATCCCTCCCAGTCTATCCCAGTCTCTCCCAATCCCCACACAGTCACATTCAATTCCCCTCCCTGACACCTCTCAGGCCCCTTCCCAGTCCTCTTCCAATTCAGCTCAATCCTTCCCAGATCCCTTCCCAGCCCATCCTACTCCATCCCACTCCATCCCCATTCCTCTGAATCCCACCCACTCACTCCCAATCCCTTCCCAGTCCCTCACTATCCCATTACACTCCTTTCCCACTACATCCCACTGCCCTCCCAGTCCTTTTCAGTCCTCTCCCAGTCCCAATCCAGTCCTTTCCAGCTCCATCCCAGTTCCCTCCCACTCCCTCCTAGTCCCTTTCCATTGCCATTCCACTCACTCACAATCCATTCCAGATCCATTCCAAATCTCTCCCACTCCATCCCACTATCTCCCACTATATTCCAGTCCCCTCCACTAACTCCCGAGCCCCTA
Source organism: Pogoniulus pusillus (assembly GCF_015220805.1). Lineage (NCBI taxonomy): Eukaryota > Metazoa > Chordata > Aves > Piciformes > Lybiidae > Pogoniulus > Pogoniulus pusillus. Next base: position 19,366 of record NC_087278.1, read on the forward strand.
TCCCTCTCTCCCAGGCCCTCCACATCCCCTCCCAGGCCATCCCAGTCCCTCACAGTCCCTCCACTCCATCCCTCATCCTTTCCCACTTCCCTCCCACTACCTCTCAGTCCCTCCAAGTCTCCTCCCACGCCTCGCCAGTCCCTCCCAATCCCATCCCACTTCCATCAGTCCCTCCCATTCCCCTCCCTGTCCCATCCCAGGGCCTCCCAGGCCCATTCCTCTCCCTCACACCTCTCAGGCCCCTTCCCAGTCTCACCCAATCCCTCCCAGACCCACTCACTCCTTCCCAGATCCCTTCCCAGTCCATCCCACTCCCTCCCAGTCTCTCACAATCCCATTCCAGTCCTACCCAATCCCTCCTGATCTCCTTCCAGTCCTCCTCAGTCCTTTCCAGGCCTCTCCCAATCCAAATCCAGTCCTTACCAGCCCCTTCCCACTCCCCTTCCCATCCCTTCCCCTTCCCTCCCAATCCCCTCCCAGTCTCTCTCTGTCCCTCCCAGTCTGATCCCATTTCCTCCCAATCCCCTCCCAGTCTCACCCAGCCCCCTTCCAATCCTTCCCAGTCCATCCCACTCGCTCCCAGTACATCCCAGTCCCCTTCCAGTCACCTCCCACTCCCTCCTAATCCCCTCCCAGTCCCCAGTCCCCTTCCAGTCACTCACAATTCATTCCAGATCCCTTTCCCTTCCCTCCCAATCTCCTTCCACTCCCTCCGACTCCATCTCATTCCTCTCCCACTTCCCATCAGTCTCTCCCATTCCCCTCCCTGTCCCATCCCAGCACCTCCCAGTCCCACCCAATCCCCCCCAGTTCTCTCACAGTTCCACTCACTTTTTCCCAGATCCCTTCCCAGTCCATCCCAATGCCCTCCTGGTCTCCTCTCAGTCTTTCCTAGTCTCTCCCAGTTCCTCTGAATCCTACCCACTCCCTCCCAATGCCTTCCCAGTCCCTTCCAGGCCACCCCAACTACCTTTCACCTCCTCACACTACCTTTCCACTCCCCTGCCAGTCTCTTCCCAGTCCCCTCCCAGGCACTCACAATCCATTCCAGATCCCTTCCCATTCCTTTCCAATCCCCTCCCACTCTACCTCCTTCTTCTTCTTCTTCTTCTTCTTCCCATCAGTCCCTCCCATTCCCTTCCCTGCCACCTCTCAGGCCCCTTCCCAGTCCCACCCAATCCCCACAGTCCCCTCCCACTTCTGCTCCTTCCCAGGTCCCTTCAGATCCCTTCCCACACCATCCCACTCCCTCCCAGTCCATTCCAATGCCCTCTCAGGCTCCTCCCGGTCCTTCCCCGTTCCTCTCAATTCCACCCACTCTCTCCAATCCTCTCCCAGTCCCTCCCAGTCTCTCACAATCCCACTCCAGTCCTACACAATCCCTCCTGGTCCCCTCCCAGTCTCTCAATCCCATTCCAGTCCTTTCCCAACACATCCCACTCCCCTCCCAGCCCTTTCCAATCTCCTCCCAATCCCCTATCAGTCCCACACAGCCCCACCCAATCCTTCCCAGTCCATCCAACTAGCTCCCAGTATATCCCAGTCTCCTTCCAGTCCCCTCACACTCCCTCTCAATACTCTCCCAGGGCCTTCCAGGCCACCCCAACTACCTTTCACACCCTCACACTGCCTTCCCATTCCCCTCCCAGTATCTTCCCTGTCCACTCCCACTCTGGCTCAGTCCCCCCCAGTCACTCACAATCCATTCCAGATCCCTTCCCATTCCCTCCCAATGCCCTCCTACTCCAGCCCAGTGCATCCCATTCCTCCACCAGTTCCCAACAGTTCCTCCCATTACCATCCCTGTCCCTCCCAGACCCATTCTCCTCACTGCCACCTCTCAGTCTCCTTCCCAGTCCCATCCCAGTCTCTCATAATCCCACTCCAGCCATTTCCCAGTACATCCCACTCCCCTCCCAGACCTTCTCTGTCCCTTCCACTCCTCTGTCATTTTTCTCCCAGTCCTAATCCAGTCCTTACCAGGTCCACCTCAGTCCCCTCCCAGTCTCAGTCCAACTCCAGTCCCTCCCAATCTCTCCCAGTTCCTCTCAATCCACTCCCAGTCCCACCCAGCCTCACCCAATCCTTCCCAGTCCATCCCACTAGCTCCCAGTACATCCCAATCCCTTCCAATCCCCTCCCACTCTGGCTCAGTGCCCTCCCAGTCACTCATAATCCATTCCAGACCCCATCACATTCCCTCCCAATCCCCTCCCACTCCCTCCAAGCCCAGCCCATTCCTTTCTAACTTCCCATCAGTCTCTCCCATTCCCCTCCCTGCCCCATCCCACTACCTCACAGTCCCATTCCCCTCCCTGGCACCTCTCAGGCCCCTTCCCAGTCCCCTCCCAGTTCAGCTCAGTTGTTTCCAGTCCCACCCACTCTCTCTCAGCCCCCTCCCAGTCCCAGCCCAGTCTCTCACAATCCAATTCCACTCCTTTCCCAGGACATCCCACTCCCCTCCCTGTCCTTTTCAGTCCCTTCCACATCTTTCCCAGTTCCCTCACAGTCATCTCCTAGTCCCTCCCAGTCTCAGTCCAGTCGTCATCAGGTCCATCCCAGTCTCTCCCAGTCCCTCCCAAGCCCCTATCAGTCCCACCCAGCCCTCCCCCAATCCTTCCCAGTCCATCCCACAGTCTCCCAGTATATCCCAGTCCCCTTCCAGTCCTTTCCCATTCCCTCCCATTTCTCCACAAGTTCCCATGAGTCCCTCACAATCTCCTCCCTATCCCATCCCAGTACCTCCCAGTCCCACTTCCCTCCCTGCCACCTCTCAGGCCCCTTCCCAGTCCCATCCAATCCCTCACAGTCCCCTCCCAGTTCCACTATTCCCAGTCCATCCCACTCCCAGTCTCCTCCCGGTCCTTCCCAGTTCCTTTGAATCCCACCCACTCCCTACAACCCCCTCCCAGTCCCACCCCAGTCTCTTTCAATCCCATCCCACTCCTTTCCCAGTACATCCCAGTCCCCTCCCACTTCTTCTCAGTACCCTCCAGGCCTCTCCCAATCCAATCCTCACCAGTCCCTTCCCAGTCCATCCCAATCCCCTCCTAGTCCCTTCCAGTGCCCTCCAACTACCTTTCACACCCTCCCACTACCTTTCCACTCCCCTCCCACTCTGGCCCAGTCCCCTCCCAGTCCCAATCCATTCCAAACCCCTTCCCATTCCCCCCAGTCCTCTCCCTGGCCCAGTCCCCTCCCTGCCACCTCTCAGTCCCCTCTCAGTCCTCCTCAGTCCCTTCCAGGCCTATCCCAGTTCCCTCACAGTCCTCTCCCAGTACCTCCCAGTCCAAATCCAGTCCTTACCAGGTCCATCCCGGTCCCTTCCCAGTCCCATTCCAGTCCTCTCCCATTTCCTTCCAATCCTCTATCACTCCCACCCAGCCCCCTCCCAATCCTTCCCAGTCCATCCCTCTAGCTCCCAGTCTATCCCAATCCCTTCCCAGTCTCCTCCCACTCTCTCACAATCCATTCCAGATGCCCTCCCAGGCCATCTCATTCCTCTCCCACTTCCCATCAGTCCCTCCCATTCCCCTCCCTGTCCCATCCCAGGACCTCCCAGTCCCATTCCCCTCTCTGACAGCTCTCTGTCCCCTTCCCAATCCCTCCCAGTCCCCTCACTCCTTCCCAGATCCCTTCCCAGCCCAGCCCACTCTCAGTCCATCCCAGACTCTTCCAGTTCCTCTGAATCCCACTCACTCCCTCCCAATCCCCTCTCAGTTCCATCCCAGTCTCACAATCCCATTCCAGGCCTTTCCCAGTACATCCCAGTCCTTCTCAGACCCTTCCAGGCCTCTCCTAATACCCTCCCAGTCCTCTCCCAGTCCCAATCCAGTCTTTAACCAGGTCCAACCCATTCCCCTCCCATTCTCTCTCTGGCCTTCCCCCCCCTTCCCAGTTCCACACCAGTTCCTCCCAGTCCATCCCATTGCCCTCTCAGTCCCTTCGCAGTACCTCCCAGTCCCATACCCCTCCATGCCACCTCAGTCCCCTTCCCAGTCCATCCCAGTCCCCTCGAGTCTCTCCCAGATCCCTTCCCAGTCCATCCAACTCTCTCCCAGTTCCTCTGAATCCCACCCACTCCCTCACAATCCCATTCCACTCCTTTCCCAGTACTTTCACATTCCCAGTCCTTCCCAGTCCCTTCCAGGCCCATCCCAGTTCTCTCACAGTCCTAATCCAGTTCTTGCCAGGTCCATCCCAGTCCCCTCCCAGTCTCTCCCAGTCCTTTCCCAGTTCTCTATCACTCCCACCCAGTCCTCTCCCAATCCTTCCCAGTCTATCCTACTGGCTCCCAGTATACCCCAGTCCCCTTCCAGTCCCCTCCATCAGCTCCCAATCCCCATCACTCTCTCCCAGTCCCTCCAAATCCCCTCCCAGTCCCTTCCCACTGCCTCCCAGTCCCTCATCCTTTCCCACTTCCCTCCCACTACCTCTCAGTCTCCTCCCACTCCTCGCCAGTCACTCCCAATCCCATCCCACTCCCCATCTGCCCCTCCTGTTCCTCTCCATGGCTCTCCCAGTCACTCACAATCACTCCCAGTCCCTCATCAATCCCTTCCCACTCCATCCCACTCCCTCCCAGTCTCCTCCCAATCCCTCCCAGTTCCTCTGAATCCCCCCCCAGTCTAGCCTGGTCCCCTCCTAGTCCTTCTCAGTGTCTCCCAAACCCCTCCCAGTCTGGCTTAGTCTCTCCAAGTCCCTCCCAGACCATCCCATTCCTCTTCCAGTTCCAAGTAGTCCCTCGCAATCCCCTCCCAGTCTCTCCCAATCCCTCCCAGTCACTCATTTATTCCTTCCCACTCCACCCCAGTCCCTCCCAGTCTCTCTGAATTCCTCCTACTCTCTCCCAATCCCTTCCAGTCCCTCCCAGTCTCTCCAAACTCATTCCACATCCCCTCTCACTCTCTCCCAATCCCTTCCAGTCCATCCCAGTACCCTCCCATTTCCTCCCAGTCCCCAACAGTCCCACCCAGCTCCCTCCCAGTCCATTCCTCTACCTCCCAGTATATCCCATTCCCCTTCCAGTCCCCTCCAGGAACTCCCAATCCCCTATCACTCTCTCCCAGTCCCTCTGCAGGCTTCCCACTCCCTCCCAGTTCTTCTCAGTGCCTCCCAAACCCCTCCCAGCCTGGCTCAGTCTCAGCCTCTCCAAGTCCTTTCCCAGTCCCTCCAAGTCCATCCCATTCCTCTCCCTGTTCCCATCAGTCCCTCCCATTCCCCTTCCTGTCCCATCCCAGGACTTCCCAGTCCCATTCCCTTCCCTGACACCTCTCACTCCCATTCCAGTCCATCCCACTCCGTCCCAGTCCATCCCAGTCTCTTGCAATCCCCCCAGAGCCTTTCCCAATACCCTCCCATGCCAAATTCCCTCTCAGTCTCTTCCAATTCTTTCTGATCCCTTCCAGATGCCTTCCCACTCCCTCCCATTGCCAGTCCAGTCCCCTCTCAGTCCAGCCCAGTCTCTCTCAGTCCTTCCCAGTCCCCTTCCAGTCCCATCCAGCCCCTCACAATCCCTCCCTGTCCATTCCACTATCTCCCAGTATATCCCAGTCTCCTTCCAGTCCCCTCAGTAACTCCCAATCCCCTATCACTCTCTCTCCCAGTCCCTCCAATTCCCCTCCCAGCCCCTTCCCAGTCCCTTCCCACTACCTCCCAGGCCTTCCCCATCCCGATCCCTTCAGGCCATCCCTGATGCCTTCCCAGACCCCTCCCTCTCCTCCCAATCCCTCCCAGTCACTCTCAGTTCCACTGAATCCCTCTCACTGCCTCCCAAACACCTCCCAGTCTGGCTCAGTCTCTCTCAGCCTCTCCAAGTCCCTTCCCAGTCCCTCCCATTCCACTCCCAGTTCCCATCAGTCCCTCCAAATCCCCTCACAGGCCCTTCCCAGTCCATCCCACTCCTCCCACTCAATCCCAATGCCCTCCCAGTCTCCTCCCAATCCCAGTCTCTCCCACTTCCACTATCCATCCCAATCCCTCCCAGTCTGGCCCTGTCCTCTCCCAGTTCCCTCCCAATTGCCTTCATTCCCATTCCTGTCCTTTCCTCCTCCATCCCATTCCCCTCCCAGCCCCTCCCCAGTCCATCCCAGTCTCTCTCAGTCCCAGTCCCTTCCAGTCCTCTCCCATTTCCTCCCAACCCCTTCAGCCCTACCCATTCCCCTCCCAGTCACTCACATTCCCTCCCAGTCCCTCATGCATCCCTTCCCACTCCATCCCAATGCCCTCCCAGACTCCTCCCAATCCCTCCTGGTGTCTCCCAGTCCCTCTGGACCCCTCCCAGCCGGGCAGCAGAAAGGCAGCAGCAGGAGCACATCCCAGCAGTAAAAGGATGTTAAATCCACCCCGACACAGGCACACAAAAGCCTCTGCAGGCAGCACAGCCTCGGCCCCTAGCCCAGCCCCTGCTCAGCTGCCCTGGCACCGCTGCCTCTGGGGCTCCACTGCCATCAGCCCAGAGCCAAGCTGCAAAGGCTGCACTGCACCAGCACCAACTGCACTGCGGCACAGGCTGCTGGCACAGCTGCCTCTCTGCCCAAGCACAGCCCTGAGCAGCAAGTGGCACAGCTGCACAAGTGACCTGCTTTGGCCAGCACAGCAACGAGGCCCAGGCAGCTCTGCCTTCTGGCTGCCACCTCCTGCACAGTGCCACCAGAGTGCCCCTGAGGGGAACAGCTCCCCGAGGGAGACCTTAGCTGCAGCAGCACTGCCCAGCAGCCTCTCCAGGGCAGAGGCCTCTCCCCACACCTGAACACCCCCTTCAGTTTTCACTCCCTCACACCCTGAGCTTCTCCTCTGCAACCATCAGCACACTGAAAGGTCTAAGAGAAGGCTTTAAGCAAGGCTGGCACTTGGCAGCAACTCACCACAGACACATTTCTGCCCCCACAGCCACAGGAAATCCATTTCTGAACCAGCTGCAAGCAGCAATTGCATTTCAAACAGCTCCACGGCCTGGTACCAAAGCATCCCACCCTGCCAGGGCTTGGGGCTGAGGCTGAGTGCAAATCTGCAGCTGGGCTGGGGCAAAGCAGTTCAGCTCCCTGCAAAAAGAGAGAACAAACACAGCAGAGAACTCTCACCCAGGCACAAACAACAGAGACAGAAAGAGGGAGGCAACCTCCAGAGGACCCCAGGCCAACTTAGATGCCCACAATGCCCCTTCTGATGCCCCTGAACCCTGCTGCATCACCCCAGGCCCATTTTACCTGTCCCCAGACCCTTTTGAGGGCCCCCAGGCTCACTGCAGATGAGCCCAGAAGCCTCTAGCACAGCCCCAGACCTTTTTAGAGACCCCAGAACCCCTCTACACACTCACCGATCTCCCTTAGGTGCCTCCAGACCCACTTTAGATCCAGCCCCACCGCTTTAGATGCCCCCAGACCACTTTACATGTCCCCAAAAGACCTCTTGATACTCACAGACCCATTTTAGATACCCCCAGATCCCCTTTGGCCCCCTCAGAATCCCCTTAGGAGCCCCCAGATGGCCTTTAGCTGCCTCCAAAGCCCCTTCAGACGCCACTCAAGCCCCTCAGCAGCACCTGGCAGCAAGCAGCACCTTGCCAGGTCCCTCTCAACTCCTTCAGGACCCTGCAGAGGTACCCTTGGAGCACCAAAGGGCTTCCCCCAGAGACCCCCCAGACACCTCTGTATGACCCCAGAACCCTTTAGATGCCCCCAGATCCCACTTTGATACCCCCACACTCACCTCACATGTACACAGACCCCTGCACAGGCTTACAGACCCTTTTTGGGGAGCCCAGAACCCCTCCAGATGCTCCCAGACTCCCTACACAAGCACCCAGATCCTCTGTGTCACCCCCAAAGGCCTCTGCACACCCTCAGACTGCCCTGACACCCCGCAGGGGGCATGGCTGCAGGTCCCAGACCCTCAGGGGACACTGAAACACAGAGCAAGACCTCCCTAAACCCTGGGGCACCCCAAACTCGACACCTCACAGCTCCACAGACGAGCCCAGATACTGTGAGGGCTTTGCAGAGAGCCCCAAACCTCACTGAGAGCATCCCCAGCTCCTCTGGGATCCTCCAGACACCCCCAGGAGCCCCCAGGGGAAGACTGAGAGGCCTCACAGCCCCCTCGGGTACCCACAAACCCCATTCTGATGCCCCCAGGCCCCTTCAGATGCCCCCAAAAGGCCTTTCGATAGCCCCCAGACCCCCTTGTCGCTCCCAAAACCCCTTCAGACACCCCCGGCTCACCTGCAGGTGCCGGCAGGGCAGTGGCTGGCAGGTCCAGGCTTGGACACTGAACACCAGAGGGGCACAGCCCCAAATCCTCAGCTCCCCAAGCCCCGAGACTGCACAGCAGAGCCCACGGACTGTGGGGACCCCACAGAGACCCCTAAAGAGCTCACCGAGAGCCACTCAGATCCCGCCCGAATCCTGCGGCGCCCACAGAGGCCACACAGCTCCAGAGACCCTGCCCAGCTCCTCTGGGACCATCGGAGCCCACAGGGGACACCCAGAAGCTTACAGGCGCCTCCATGCGCCCCGCAGCCCTTGGGACGCTGCCAGACCCACTCCAGGGGCCCGCACAGCCCCTCCCGAGGGGCGGCAACGCTGAGCGGCCTGGGAAGCAGCTCCGCCGGGCCCCGCTCAGAGCGACACAGAAAACTCACCACGCACTAAGGACAATCCCTGCGGCACTGCTACGGACACTCACCGGCACTGCAAAGCCCTCCTCGGCCCGGCCCGGCCCGGCCCCGCTGCCGCTCCACGCCGCTGCCGCCGCAGCCTTCCCCCCGCAGGCCTCTCAGCACGGCCCCGGCCCCGCATGCGTAACGAGGCGGCAGAGCAGGACGCATGCGCCAGCTCCGCACCCCGCACAGCGACCCAACGCATGCGCGCAGCGCTCACTGCTGCCACCCTGTGCTTAACTGCCGGCACTGCAGCACCCTGGGGACCGTGCTCGCTGCTGCCACCCTGTGTTTAATTGTCGGCACTGCAGTTCGCTGGGGACCGTGATCGCTGCTGCCACCCTGTGTTTAATTGTCGGCACTGCAGTTCGCTGTGGACCGTGCTCCATAGCAACAAGCCGCGACACGGCGCATGCGCGAACCTCCATAGCGACGGGGGGCGGCGCCGCGAACCGCCATAGCAACGGGGGGCGGGGCCGCGGCACGGCGCATGCGCGAAACTCCATAGCAACCGGGGGCGGGGCCGCGAACCTCCATAGCAACGGGGGGCGGGGCCGCGGCACGGCGCATGCGCGAACCTCCATAGCAACCGGGGGCGGGGCCGCGAACCTCTATAGCAACGGGGGCGGGGCCGTGGCACGGCGCATGCGCGAAACTCCATAGCAACCGGGGGCGGCGCCGCGAACCCCCATAGCAACTGGGGCGGGGCCGTGGCACGGCGCATGCGCGAAACTCCATAGCAACCGGGGGCGGGGCCGCGAACCTCCATAGCAACGGGGGGCGGGGCCGCGGCACGGCGCATGCGCGAAACTCCATAGCAACCGGGGGCGGGGCCGCGAACCTCTATAGCAACGGGGGCGGGGCCGCGGCACGGCGCATGCGCGAAACTCCATAGCAACCGGGGGCGGCGCCGCGAACCCCCATAGCAACTGGGGCGGGGCCGTTGCACGGCGCATGCGCGAAACTCCATAGCAACCGGGGGCGGGGCCGCGGACCTCCATAGCAACGGGGGGCGGGGCCGCGGCACGGCGCATGCGCGAACCTCCATAGCAACCGGGGGCGGGGCCGCGAACCTCCATAGCACCGGGGGGCGGGGCCGCGGCACGGCGCATGCGCGAAACTCCATAGCAACCGGGGGCGGGACCGCGAACCCCCATAGCAACGGGGGGCAGGGCCGCGGCAGAGCGCATGCGCGAAACTCCATAGCAACCGGGGGCGGCGCCGCGGACCTCCATAGCAACGGGGGGCGGGGCCGCGGCCCTCCATAGCAACGGGGGGCGGGGTCGCGGCACGGCGCATGCGCGAAACTCCATAGCAACCGGGGGCGGGGCCGCGGACCTCCATAGCAACGGGGGGCGGGGCCGCGGCACGGCGCATGCGCGAAACTCCATAGCAACCGGGGGCGGGGCCGCGGACCTCCATAGCAACGGGGGGCGGGGCCGCGCTCCATAGCAACGGGGGCGGGGGCGCGGCACGGCGCATGCGCGAAACTCCATAGCAACCGGGGGCGGGGCCGCGAACCTCCATAGCAACGGGGGGCGGGGCCGCGGCACCGCGCATGCGCGAAACTCCATAGCAACCGGGGGCGGCGCCGCGAACTTCCATAGCAACGGGGGGGGGGGGCGCGGCAGAGCGCATGCGCGAAACTCCATAGCAACCGGGTCGGCAGCGCGAACCTCCATAGCAACGAGGGGCGGGGCCGCGGCACCGCGCATGCGCGAAACTCCATAGCAACGGGGGGCGGGGCCGCGGCACGGCGCATGCGCGAACCTCCATAGCAACCGGGGGCGGGGCCGCGAACCTCCATAGCAACGGGGGGGGGGCGCGGCAGAGCGCATGCGCGAAACTCCATAGCAACCGGGTCGGCAGCGCGAGCCTCCATAGCAACGAGGGGCGGGGCCGCGGCACCGCGCATGCGCGAAACTCCATAGCAACGGGGGGCGGGGCCGCGGACCTCCCTAGCAACGGGGGGCGGGGCCGCGCTCCATAGCAACGGGGGCGGGGCCGAGGCACGGCGCATGCGCGAAACTCCATAGGAATGGGGGGAGGGGCCGCGAACCTCCCTAGCAACGGGGGCGGGGCCGCGGCACGGCGCATGCGTGAAACTCCATAGCAACGTGGGGCGGCACGGCGCATGCGCGAAACTTCCTAGCAACGGGGGCGGGGCCGCGGTACCGCACATGCGCCAAGGTCCCTAGCAATAATATGCCCCCCGAGCGCCGGCCCGCCCCCGGTGCCTGCCGCTTTTATCTCCTCACTCCAGTACTTACAAATCCAAACCAGTTCTCAGCTCTCCCTCCCACCTCTCACCTTCCCCTCCTCTCCTCCCCTCCCCTCAGCTTTCAGCCACTTCAATCGTGCACGGCCTTTAGAGATGAGGCAGGAAAAGGGGGGACCGCCGCGGCTGAGGAACTGCAGTGTGGACAAGCAAACACACGGTGGCAGCACTGAGTACCGGCGCCACACCGCACGCCGCTCTGCAACTGCAGTACCCACGAGCAAACACAGGGGGGCAGCACAGACAACCGAGAGCGCCTCTGCGCCCGGCCGGGGGCAGCGCCTTCAGCCCAGCGCCGCTCTGCCTATTGGCTTTGCCAACAGCACACCGCACGCAAGGCACAGCCCACGCTCTGCCACTCCTACACACTCAGTTTATAGGCACAGCTCTCAACTCCAGCTGGGGCTACTCAGGACTTCCTTGATTCTACTCTTGAGGGCTTTATAGACAGCAGAGGAGACACAGGGGGAGCTGCTGACACCAGAATTAAGGCCGTTCTGCAGGAGCTAGAGGAAAATCAGAGCTCTTCTCCAGGAGCACCTCCCACGAACGCAGTCTGCAGTGTGTTTTAATCCTCTCCAAGGATTCTCAGGCCCTTCAAACGTGCAGGGCTGCAAGCACTCTTGCAAGGGAGGCTGCCGCCACCCCTCACTCTGCTGCATCACCACAGCCCACACCTCCCCTGTGGCATCAGGCAAGCAAAGACAGAGACAAGGACAGCTGACAGGGTCTGCTCCTTCTTCTCCACCCAAGCCAGGGACATCCTTCTGCCTAACTTTTGCACCTTGGGCACACGGCTGCGCCCCGGCTGCTTTTCTCTTCTATCAGAGCTGCCGCACAGGGCTGCAGCTCCCACCCTCTCGCATGCCCCCCAACATTTACTACCCTGACATCGCCCTGCAGGCCCTGCACTTATCACTGGCAGCCACGACTCTCTGCTGCCTCTTGCTCTCATGCATTAAACCATGGGATGCTTCCAGCTCTCAGAACCTCTGCCACTCAGGTCCTTTCTGGGGGCACTGCAAGAAAAGAGAGACAAAGGTTATTGCTGCCCAACAGCTCCACTAAGAGCCCAGGCACTCTCGGACAGGCAGCCACAGGCACCTCCCCCACGAGCTGACAGCAGACACCACTGCAGCTGCGTGTCCTCAGGACCTGAGCAACCCTGGCCGTTACTGGCAGCCCTGGGGAATTATGTGCAAATGGGAGGTCACTGGGCATTACTGGGAGCCCTGGGAAAGGCTTTGGGAATTACGGGGAGCACAATGAGGGACTGGGGGACACTGAGTATTACTGAGAGGACCGGGAGATATCGGCTCTTACTGGCAGCACTGACAGAGCTGCACCTTGAGCTCGGGTGAAGAGAGAAGAGCAGAGCCTGGCAACTGTCCTCATCCCCGCTGAGTCTGCAGGCTTTGCTCTGCACAGAGCTGCTATTCTGATGGAAATTACACCCTAGCCCTGCCTGTCTCTGCTTTGTAGACATTCATCACAGCCTTAGTGGAGAGCTGCAGAACAGTCTTGTCTGCTTAGCTGTCATCTGTTTGACTCATCATATTTAAGAGTATGAACTTTAATTTTTAAATTGCAGTTAATTAGACAAAAGTCTTCACAGGGGCACTTTAATTTGCTAGTACTTTTTGTTGTTTGAGCCTTGCATTCTTAGTTTTAGCTGAGAGAGTTGTGAGTCCCGAGCAACAATCCCTGTCCTGCTCCTGCTGGTCACACTATGGCTGATCCAGGCCAGGATGCTGTTTGCCTTCTTGGCCACCTGGGCACACCCTGGCCAATCTTCACCTCCTGTTATCCAGCACCCCCTGGTCTTTCTCTACTGGTCAATTTCCAGCCTCTCTGCCCCCAGCCCAGATCATTCATGGAGTTGTTGTGACCCAAGTGCAGGATCCAGCACTTGGCCTTGTTGAATCTCATCCCACTGGTCCTCAGCCCATAGATCCAGCATGGCCATGTTCCTCTGCAGAGCACCCATGAGATAGTCACCCTGTATGTAGATGTCTATCTCCAGAAACAAGTGCATATTTTACACTACTTTTTAACCAGCCTAAAGGCTTCTAAATCTTAACGTTTACCACCTAGCCAGAAAAGTTCCCAAGCCAGTGTAGATCTTATTTTAGGTATCTAGAGAGGGCTCCTAGTAAATGCAATTCTGCATATAACCTTCATCTGTATTTCAACATCATCTAATCCAATTTTTTTCTTAAAAAGCCAGAGATGTTAAAAGTGTCAGCTGCACAAAACAGCCCAACTCAGTTTCAAGCTGCCCTGCAGTTTTACCTCACTTAAACAGCTGCCACATGTATTTCTGGCTTAGCTTGACACCTATTACCTGTATTCAATCCTAAAATTTACAGTATTGAAAACAAATTTCTCTTCTGTGAAATCATGGAAGTGGACAAAACATTACATGGACAATTTTTCAATATAATCTACCGGCACTTATTTACACATCACAGAGGAAGGAACCCAGAACCTAACCAGTGACTTTTTCTTCATTTTCAAAAAAATGCATCACTGTCACATCCTGCCTGTACTGAAAAATGTTTTGATCCACAAAGCCTAGTGGAATGCTCTTTGTTAATTCTTATTGCTCTCCTGTATTTGTCAACAGGTCCAGTGGTTCAACTGGTTCTTAGGGTCTGGAGAACATGTCAGCTGAGGGAACTGGGGTTTGTTTAGTCTTGAGAAGAGGCTGAGGAAAGACTTCATTACTCTCCACAGCTTCCCAAAAGGAGGCTGAAGTCAGGTGAGGGCTGGTCTCTGTGACAGGAGAGGAAATGGTCTCAAACTGCACCAGTGAAGGCTTGAGTTGTACATCAGACAAAACTTCTTCCCTGAAAGGGTTCTCAGACTAGGAGAGGCTGCTCCAGAAGGTGCTTGAGTCCTCATCCCTGGAGGTGGTTCAGAGGCACAGATGTAGTGGTGAGGGACACGGTTCAGCACCAGACTTGGCATTTAGAGAAGAGTTGGACTGGGTGGTCTTACAGGTCTTTTCCAACCAAACCAATTCTATGACTGCATGCTCGGAGAGCTACCTGGCTCTGTATTAGCCTTTACCAGTTTTCCTCTGTAAAATGAAGACTTGACAAAGGATTTGTAAATTTTGCTACATAGCAACACACATAAAAGCACTCAAAATTAGCCTGTCTGCCTTGAAGTATCTTCATGAGCTCAGTGAAGAGCAAAAGGCTGCCGCCCTTTCTTACCTACTGCTACCAATGCTCACTTCAGAATCTGTACCTAGCAGTAACCATGACGACATCCATATTTTCTGTCAGCTTTATTGATAAAATAAGTTTATTGTACAGTACACAATTCTAGCCGTAAGTCCTCAAGCCATCTGCATTACAAAAATAACAGGTATGCAATGAAAAATAGTCACTCCACACACAGTGAAGGTTCTTTAAAATCCTGAAGTGATCAGGTCAGGGGAATGAAAGGGGAGATCTATCAAACATGAAGGCTAGAAGTAGATAAATTAAGTCTTTCTTTTTTTTTAATTTACAAAAATAAAGACTAACCAAGCGTTATTTCATAATAGAGCAACCTTAAAAAACTGCCAGACTAACAACCCTTCTCTGCTCTACAGCACTGGCAGCTGCATTTGAAAGGCAAACCAGAAACTCAGCCATGAAACTGCATTCAGTATTAAAAGGATATAAATGCCTCTGAGATCAGTCTATTGCTGAAAAGATACTTCTAAAGAAAACAAACTTCATCAACAGAGCCCAACATTTGCAACAACAAAACACTCCATGACTAACAAAGTGGTGCTCCTTAGAGATCACCAGTTTGCAAGCTACAGTAGAAATGCAAAACTCAAATTACAGAACCACTGGCAAAGTTTTACAGACAGTAACAGCAGATGAGTATATTTTGTGACTGAGCTAAAATGTTCCCCAAAGAATTCCCCCATGGACGTTTAGGAAGGTTGCAAATGGTAAAGAATGTCCTCGATAGATTCTTAAGCCTATAAACAAGCCAAGATGCTCTGGAAAGAGAAGTAGCAGCTTCTCCATTTCCAAAAACTGGTGTGAAGCTTTGTAGAATTTGATTCCTTTATATTCTCTCAACAGCATTGCCTGTCATATATATTAACTGAAAACTAGTATTTAGTGTCTCTGCTAAACACTATGGCATCAGCTAACAGTAACAGAACAACAGCTGTTCACTGGGAACAAAAATCCACCCATACACTTGTTGTGTATTCACCCTGAGCCAATGGAAGCTATGCTGAGTCAAAGCAAAGTGTACTTTAAACTGGCACACTAAGAAGTGCACCCTGCTTTGTTCTTTTTGCATTATTGCAAGCGAAAATCAAATTTTATTAAGCAGTGGCTTATTTCAGAATTGGAGTTCAACTGATTTTACTAAGAAAGTTAAACAGATAACATATGCAGTTGTGGGTGGTGTTTGCAGAACTACACTTTTCTATGGCTGAAGGCTCACCGAGTCTGCTTTCCAAGTGAAGAACATGTGAACATGCTAGACAAGAAGTGATGATACACATCAAAAGTAAGTTCTGCCTGCCTTCACCAAGAAGTGGTAGTCTGACAAAATAAAAGCCAAATGTCATTTTGCTCCCCCTTACCTGCAATGCCATCTTGTGCAGTGCCTGTCCTATCTGCATATGATAAGAGCTGTGTGATCCAGGAAAGCCAACTCCCTTCACTTCCCCAAGGACTAATGTGAGCAGCTTGTTCTGTCAGTACTGAACTTCTGAAGCTGTTGTATACCAAAACGTTTTCTAGTGCAAACATTACACATCCCTGAAACTGACCTAAAAAACTTCTTGATGACTAGTACTAAAAATAAAAAAAATTAAGAGCACTGATTGCAGGCACACAGGTTGCCAGCTTTTCTCCTTCCTGCCTGCCTTTGTGCCTCCATCCCTATAACTACCTCTCTGCTGTTGCTCTTTGGGTGCTCTCAAATTGCTGGCTCCCAGCCAGGAATTTGATCAGGAAATCAGGGAAGAAGTAGATGGGATTCATGTGGCTCCTTACCTGTAGAGATCTGACTTGATTTTCTCTCATAAAAGCTAAGTCAGAGTTATACTGTGCTACCTGTGTTCTGCAGAACAATAAAGTGGGAGAAGCTCTTTCCATGTTTTGAAGACTCTAAGAGTCCCCTTCAGTTTAAAAACCAAGCCACTCCAAATACTGAACAACTGCAGAAGCATTGCTATGCACTGTTTAAACAATCAGCTTCATAGCTGAACACAACACACGGTCGGTATCCAAACAACAGAAACCCTTCAGTTTTATGCTGCCTATGTACCCTTTCCTTTAAACAGGCTTGTTGCAAAATGAGTATCAAAAATTCAATGAAAGGAAAAAACACAAAAAGTATGTTCATAAGTTACTGCTTATTAGCCAGGGGTAAGACTTTAAATCCCACCTTTATACTACAGGTGCACTGAAACTTTGTATGAACAATAATTTCGATAAATAACAGGAAATCTTGTGGTTTTTCTGTAAAATGACTTCATATAAAATTAACTTCAGCAAGTGCATTAATCCATTTGCAGCTGAAGTCAGATCTATGGCAATTAATCTATCACTAAAGTTTTAGTAGACCAGTTTTATTTTACAGAGTGTAAAAGCCACTAAACTGGAATTCAAGACGCATGAGCTTGCTGGTGCCCTATTTAGTAACAAGTGCTTGACAAGTGACCCCTGATACTTCATTTGTAAAGTGTGCAATTGAAGCTTCTTGACTTCCAATCTTCAGCTTTTCCTCAGGCTCAGATCACTGCTCGTTACTAGCCCTGACAGAGATGTGCTCTCTGATGCATCTTCTTTCTTGAGGTTAAGAAATGACTCTCTAGTTATTTGAAGAATTTCTCTCAAGCCTTTGTTTTCCTGCTGTAACCAAAGAAAGAAAAAGACATATAACAGAACTCCAGAAAGATGTCAAGATGACTACATTAATAACCTCCTTTCTACTTCAAAGAGATGGCTAAGGAAAAACACACTGATTTCCAGCCAGGTAATGCCATGCTGTCTCCTAAAACCAAACCCCAAATGTTCACCTGGCCATCAAGCATTAATAAAAATGCTCAAACTACAAAGGCAGGTACAAAAAGGGTAATTAAGTTAAAGGGCTGCATTTCAGGAAATCTCTTCTTTCCACTCACCCTGTCCCATAATGAATTGCTTTGATTGCACTTTAAGAACAATACTGTTGATTCTCCAATACGAAGCAACTGAAAATCATCCTACAGGCAAACCTCCAAAAAACTGTAACAATTATTAATATTTAAAAGCCAAAAGGTGTGGGTATTATTATTTGCATCCTAGCACTTTACTAGGATGAATCAGAGCCTTCAGAAAGGATGAAGCTTAAGACAGTAGTATATAAATGCAAATCCCTGATTTCTGGTGATGAAGTATCACCTATGCAAGTCTTAAGAGTAAGCTACAGTGGGAAAAACTACTACTAGAGTACTCCAAGAAGAAATGCCTACCAGAACAGCACCATGAGTGCCTGATACAGTAACTGAGCAAAGACAATGTGGTTAACACTTGCTCCCTTGTTCTTTGTGGCATTGCTGGGTTGACTGCACTTACCTCCAGCTGAATGATGCGCTCCTGCTCTTTGCAGCCATGCCTCTCATCAATTTCAATGGCTTTTCTCATCACTGCTGCCATTTCTGTGATTTGGTCCACATGCACTTGCAGCTCCTAAGACATGAAAATGAAATGAGGGCAGCTTTAGCTAATAGATTTTCTGCATTATTAGAAGTGAGTGAAGCATTTTAACTGCTGTGCCACTGAAAAATGTGAATATAGACTCAAATTCCAGCAAACAATCACAGAATGGTTTGGGTTGGAAGAGGCCTCCAAAGGTCATCTAGTCCAACACCCCTGCAGTGAGAAGGGACACTGCAGAAAATCAGGTTGTCCTCTTTAGAACTTCACAGCATGGACAGTCACTGATGTCCTGCTCATTTAAATAAGCATAGTTTGCCATACAGCAATCTCTCTCATCTGAATTTTACATCAAAATATGCTTAAATTATTGTCCTCTTTGTCTTCCAAACAGCTACAAGTTAGCAATGTGCTTGCTCTGGCAAGACCTTTCTGTGTTGCAGTAACTGATGCGTATAATCTTGGGCACCACAAAGACTAAGCATGTGACATTCTTCCCATTTGTTTCAGACCTCTACCAGCTCACGGCAGACATCTACCTCCTGAAAAAGCAGTTCAAGTGGTCATCCTTACTACATCACATCTAATGTCACTTACATGTCTGTCCTTTGCTCTTTTTTACATACTTCTGCTTGACTCCACTTCCAAATACAGCTCATCTGGAGCCTAGAGTTCAGAGGTCTTTGCCCTTGCTGAGTTTTATGAAAAACTTCAGTGTCCTGACCAACTTCTGTGTCTCATCACTAATGACAGTAGGCTCCTTCCACATTATCAATAAGTAACCACTGCATCTCACTGGAAGATTCATGGAGGAAGAAAGAGGAGGAGTTTGCTTTGCTTTTGTTCTGTGCCACTACCAGGAGTGGGATGACAGGAGCCATTAACATAGGCATAAGCACCTTTGCAAAGAAGCTGGATTTTAGATAATCTTCACTGTTTGCAGAGAAGTGATCTCCTACCTGGACTTTGTTGGTTAAGGTGATGGTTTCTTTTCTCACTGCTCACTAACAGATCAAGAGACTACGCATTTAGCATGTGTTCCTATACAGCTAAGCCAAATATTTCAATCGTATTTCCAGAAGCTTTTATTTTTATATTGTCTCTCTGTCAATTTGTCTCCTAATCCAACTCTGACATGACAACATGTCCATGTGTGACCTGACCTTTGGGCAAACTTCACAACAGTTCCTAGCCAATATTGGAAAAAGAAGAACATTAAGACTGAAACAAAATAACAGTAAGGACTAAAGTGAAATCCTAGCTTTAAATTGTGAGTTTATCTCAAGGTTCATACATCTAGCAGATGATCAGCTTGACCTTAAACTACCAGATATTATTAAACCACCACAAAGAATTGCCTCACTTGGAATTACAAATTTTATGTGACACAAACAAATATACTTTATTAAAACAAACATCAGCCATTTCCAGCCTTTCCCCTTTGACAAAGCTATGCTTCAGCATTAACTACACACAGCAGCAAGAGTGTGAGGGAAGAACTTAGAATCAGAGAATACTGAATTGTTTTGGTTGAAAAGGACCTTTAAGATCATCAAATCCAACTTGCTGTAAATCTTCATTTCCCTCCCAGTTTCCAGTGATATGATTAGATGAAATATTACTCACTTTTTCAACCAAAACATAGCTGATAAAGGAAGCTGTGGTCAGAGGTAACAGAATGAGTTGGTGAGGATGTATGCTCAAAAAGGATTGGGAAGGAGTTAGTGGGTTTTAGACATACTGCTGTCCTCCCTACTTGCTATTCTGCCATCCTTAGTGGCCCCTTGCTCAGTATGATTTAGGGCCTGTTCTGAGCTCAGATGCTAATACAAGAACTAACACAAGATCACGCTTTGGAAAATAGATATGCAAATCTTAGAAGTTGTAATACTCAAGAATGCACTTAAAATTGCTTCTTTGTGAAGAGGGCCTCAAATATCTATGGACACTCTCTGTATTTCTATCCTTTTTGTTTGCCATATACTACTGCAGAGCAATTCAAGTGCCACACTTAGATGAGGGCCCTTTCTACCAACACACACTTTTCTCTTGCATAAACAGTGATAAACAGCATTGCTTTTTTTCAAATGAGATGCCTATTGATCTACAGATATCAATTATTTTGTAATAATCTTTTGTAAATAGGAAATAAAGTTAATAGCTGGCACTTGGGAAAAGAGCAGGTACTGGTAACAGAGAGATGAACTCCTTAGTTGTGGTGTATTTTTTCTAGTTGCAACTTCATGCGAAGGCTGATCATAAGAGTAAATAATGAAATTCCAGAAATCATGTCAAGTTAAGAGTGATAAATCCTCCTCATCAGGTATTCTTGTGGGATCAAATTTAACCAAAACATTGAAGTCTAAATCTGCTGTTTAAACAACAGTGGTTTATTTATCTATTTAATTTTACCTCATGCTTTTAATCCCTAGAAGTGTTCCTAAAGGAAATTTCAAAATCCATCTCAGGGTGGATATAATTTTACTCTCGTCTTGGTTCTCCTTAGGCTGTAAGACGTGGTTGTACTCTAAGCTAAAGCTAACTTCCTTTGAGAACTCATTTTCTAAGAGTTTGTTAGACATGTAGCTCTAATCCAACATTTTTTTTTCATACTAATATAAGCAATTCCATTGGTTCCAGCAGCTCTAACTACATGCACACAATTTTGTAGAGATAAGTATTGAATCCTTAAACCATGTTTTCTCAGTACACAGCCCCAAGCTCTGCTTTGCTGGCTTAGATTGCCGAGGTCAAAGATTATTAAACACTTAAAAGAAATGCTTGTCTACACAGTTACACTGTTCTGTAGTCCTCATGTTTCATTTAAAATGCAACAGTTAATCAGAAATCTCCTGTTTAGATCCATTAGTGACCTAGAATAATGAATTTTCCTGAAAAGATATTAAAAACAAAAATATATGTTACGCTTAATGAAGCTGCAAAATATAGCTACAGAAATGCTGCTTAACAGCCCTTTGCTTTTCTAGTTTCCAAGACACTTCGAGCATCCCAGGCTGCTCAGCAATCCTGACTGGTACAGAAACAAGAATCAAGGGCTGAAACAGGAAAGGAAAAGTCTATGTTCAGTTGTTCATTATTCAAAAAGGCTTTTAAAACATTCTTTTTAATTTACAGTTTTTAAGGAAGAAAACCATATTTCCATTTGAATTTAAAAAGCTTCCTACTCTCTCCCGTGAGCACAGGTTTACTTATTATTTGTTGAGGTCACAAATGTAACTTAAAGCCAGCCTACACGTCTGAACACCACTAAGGTCTGTGGCATCTGAAATATAGGGCAGTTGTCTTAAAGACTGCAGCCAAACAAAAGTAACCTAACTAGATAAAGCAATGGAAATGCCACTTGCTAAAAACTTAAATAAATGAGAAGCTAGTAAGGTTGACTTGCTTGACTGATCAAGCTTTCTGTTTGCATTTCATCGACTAGCTTATAAAAATTAGAACTCATTAGTACAATGATATAGAGACTGAGACAAAGTAAGCTTTGAACTGATCTGCTACAAACTAACTTCAGTGTTAACTAAAAACCACAAAGGCAAAAAAAAGTGACATTATTACCTCAGAATGTTGCTCTTTTAACTTCATTATTATACTTGGATCATCCTTTTTGCTCGCCATAAGCAGTCTAAACATCTGTTCTCTGTACTTGCTCATTATGAGTTCCAAAGCAGATTGATGCTCTTCAAGAGATGTGCGTAGTTCTAGCAACATAATTTTAAGTTCAGTTAACAGGAAAGAACTGAAACAAAATGCAGAATTTCTTCAGTTTGAAAAAACCCAAAACAAGCCCTTAATTCAATGTTCCCTTCTCCTTGCACCATAAAATCTCCACAGGCTCTCCAAATGTCTTCAGCGGTGAATGCCCTAGGAAAATTCTTGTTCAATGAGAAAGGGCTTTTGTCAACCTGACTGCCTGTTCGGTCCCTTTAGCTGATATAAGCTTTACCCTGGCGACTATAAGCAACACTGTACAAAAGGCAAAAAGATGCTTACAGATGTGTTTTAATTTGCAATAAATAGCAGTATAACAAGAGTTAAAATGCTTGTGTTAAAAAATATACTAAGTTGAGAGACAAATAACTCCTGAGGTAAGACAAGATTCAAATGAATCAAGATCACTGAACCCTCTGAATACACCTGTTAGAATACCTAAGACATTCCAGGATGAGCAGTATATTCTTATTGCACAGAACTCCAGAAAGAATTTCACCACTGCACTTACACTACAACCCGTCCTAAATGAGTTATTTTTAGCAGTGGGAAAATACATTTCCAAATAAGATACATACACAGTAGAATGAAATTATATCTGTCTCCTTACTTGTGCTGAATGTTAGGCAAGAACAACAAAAGTAATTTTCAGCAACTGTATTTCTATTAGTCCCAATAGCTGGATATTAGACTGCCTTATGAGTAGTTAAACGGACAAATTCAGATAAGCAGAAAAAAACCTTCTACAGCAATTTTTCTGAGAATAGATCAATGGTAGAAATCTCACTGATTCCAGTGATGAAGATGGGAACATTCAAAAGATAGAAAAATCATGTCTTACCTTTATTTTCCTGCTGCAGTTCTCTAATCTGTCTGTTTTCTTGTTGGATACCCATCACTAACGCAGACCGAGGGCGATGTCTCGCTACTTCATTGAGCTCCTGAATTTCTTCTTGGTACTAAAGAGAAGCGCAGAACAGCAATATTTGAGTAACTGAAAGCAAGCATTACTCCACAATTCACCAAGAACCAGTTTTACAGTCAAAGTCTGTAACCGATGAGATAATGCTTGCTTTCAAATAATAACATGAAAGAACAAAACCACTTCTGAAGGTGCTGTTAACATACTTCCCTTCAGAGAGACAAAAGCACCACCTTTGTTTTTAAAAAACTCATGCCTCAGATGTGCGTAGTGGACACTACCTGATCTTCTGTTAACGTATGCCAAATTCACCACCAAGTAATTAAAAACTGATATGCATTTGGTAAAGACAACCCATGAGGTATTAACCTCTAGATACTGACAGTGGCTTCTCAGTACCTTAAACCTCACAGTTGTAGGGGTGTCACATGGACCTGAATGAATAGATCCCAACTCTCCACAAATGCTCTCGATTTGGAGTTCTGAAGCCTCTGCATAACTAGTTTTTCCGGGCTGAAGCTCAAATAAAGCTTCATGTTAGAATGAAAATGATCACAAAAGCGCCTAGGAAATAACTTTGACAAAAAAGGAAACAGTGAAAGATAAAGTATTCTGAACAGAAAAAGAGCCTCTGCACATTTAAATGTGCATGCTGAAATTACATGACAAGTAGCACTTTACAGAAGAGCAAAAGATGACACCACACAGCATTTCCTACCAGTGTTCTTCCAATAAATGCTAGTTTTCAGTATTTAAGCTACAGTAACAGAGAAAGCTTCTTCACAGGATCAAACTAAATAAACAGCCTATTCTGGGATCATAATAACACCCATAATGAAAATACTTAGCATAGTAATAGAGGATTAACTGAATAGCATAACAATTCTACGTTGTACAGAAGCACACAAATGCAATTTTAAATTACACATTTATGAATTGTTCTTTTAATGAAGTAAACAAAGTTGGAAAACAAACCTGCTTCATCGCTTCAACCCGCTTGTTCAGAGCTGTAGTCTGTTCAATAAGCGCTTCTGCTGCATTGTCGTGTTCCCTTAGCCGCTCCACCAGTGCTTTTGCATCTGCCAAGGCCTTTTCAATTGTGCAACTCATTTCTGAAGATGAGAATTTTTTTTTTTAAGTCTAGAGCAGCTGAGTACAACCTTTCCCTCAGAACAAGAAAACACCAGATGTTTCGTTGTCTTTTGAGAGTGGAAAAAAAATTTATAATTTAAGACTATCCTAAAGTCTTCCTTTCTTTTTAATTGCTATTGAGACCACACATCAAAGTAAGGAAATGAAAAGCAGACTTGTTCTGAGGAGAGTACCAATAGACCAAGTGGAAAAGGAGGACTATGGTATACATGGGAACCAAGAGGTGCATGTCTGTCTTTAAGCAGCAGAGAACAAACCAAAATAACATTGCATTAACTGTTTCGTTTTTCAATATAAAAAAAAGTTAAAAGGAAGAAGGTAATGTGCCCTCCTACAAATCAGATATACTTCAAAATATTTGAGAAGCATAAATCCATCATAAAAGAGAATGCCAAAGGACTACAGTGGGCTCAAAGATTTTAAGACAGCAGAGAAGGAAAAGCTCAAGCTGACAGAGTAGCGAAAAATTCATAAGACTAAAGTCTTGTGTTTTACTTGGTGCGTATAAATGAACACAATCGTCACTGCATGGAACACAACATTGTAATTTTCAGGAGGACAGAAAAAGGCAGCAACATAGAAAAAAAAAGGATGGACTGCAGAGTCAAAACATCAGCCTTCTAATTATAACAGTTATTAGCATAAATTATCTATTGTTAGAATTGCTAAACTCACAAAATGCTTGCATGTACCAGCATTTCCAAAACACTGGCCTTTACACTCAATATTCTCATACTTGTGCTTGACAGATTAAGTTTCAATACCCAGATTTTTGATCCCAAGTTTTTTATTTTCTTTCAGCAAAACTTGCATTTTTTCCTACTGAAAAGGAAACCTACTTAAACCCTTTGAACAGCTCTTCAGCAATCAGACAGCAACAATAGAGGTTTATGAGAATTATGTGCCTTATTAATACAAGACTTCGTATTTGTTTCGGGAAACTTTCTAAGACACTAAAACAATCAACTAAATCCCTTTTTTTTTTTGCCAGATAGCATCATCTGAAGACATAATCAGCAAGCCTTTCCTGAGCTACAGGGAAAAGCCCCATTTGTTTCTAGTTGACACTGACTTTTCTAGGTACCTTTACAAATCTTAGTCTAGAATCTTTCAGAGAAGCATAAAGAAGTCCTCACATTTTCCTTGACTCACCTTTTCCCACTGTTATAGGCAGAAGTACAAGTAAGGGTATTTCGAACGTCAGAAGCTCTACCATCCCTCTCAAAAGATTTATAAACTGAGCAGGAGTATCTTGCTCTCTACATTACGGTACAGGAATACTAAGCAAGATGGAGTTTGCAAGGTTCTCTCTGAAGAGCTCTTACGCACCCACAACCACCCTTCGAGGTCTAGCCCTCTCAAAAGGATTTCAATCTGGCATCTTCATTAGCTGTTCCCACTGCTCTAAGAAAACCAAAACTTTTGTCTTGTCCTAAAACAAATCTAAATCCATGAGTTGTATCAGACATTTCAGGGAGGAAGCCCAAATTAAACAAACAGAATTGATTTTAAAATATTCTTATAGAATATAAGAAGAGTCCTGCTCTAGGCTGCCCAGAGAGGTTGTGGAGTCTCCTCTAGAGGCATTCCAAATCCACCTGGACGAGTTCTTGTGGGATTTACTCTAAGTGAACCTGCTCTAGCAGCAGGGTTGGACTGGATGATCTTCAGAGATCCCTTCCAACCCTTGACATTCTGTGAACAGTCTAAATTCTTTTTAAAGAGCATGAAAACTATAGTAGCTTAGCTTCACGATTCCTGAACTCCAGCTGCAACCTACGCCCAGGTGCCAATCTATTTGTTACTCTGCAATACTACCAGCAGAGTCAACAGGTAGCAAGAGCAACAACTCAATCAACAACGCAGCATTACTACTACGTAGTAATCTCCTGTCACTTCCTGCTATTTACTAATTGCTTTCATTGTCAAATTTGGATGTCCTTGGAATAAAAAAAAGCAACCAAACAAGCACAAACGCAAAAGATTTTTCCCAATTACGGCTTTCAGGTAGTTTTGTCTCTCACACACATTCCTAAGGAAAACCACATTTCTATGCAACTCAGTGCTTCGCTTCTTTTTCCTCTCCACCGTTAACTCCTTTGCGAGGCCAGGGGAAGGTAGTGGAGGACGGCGGAAGCTCGGCCGAGAACTGCCTCTCCACCCTCACCACCGCGACCACAGATGCTGGAAAACGTCAGTCGGGACTGTCGCGACACCGACACCTGCTATAACACGGCAGACACTTGCGGGCCTACGAGGGCTCACTCGCCCAAGCCGAAAGACAGGTTTGGCCCTGGCCCACCCCCGCCAGTAGCACTTTGTACAGGGATGAGGGCCAGACAACTCCTCCTCCTCCTTCGCACTGCTCATCATGGCCCAGCGGATCCCCACCAGTCCGTTGGGCGCTCGGTGGCAGCAGCACCCACAGTCTCTCCAACCCCTCTCCCCTCCATCGACTGCAAACACGCCCTGCTCCCTTCACCCCACTCACTCATGTCCGGCGTCTCCGGCAGCGCCGGGGCGGGGTAGAGCCCCAACCAGCCTACTGGCAAACGGCCGCAGCCCAGTAGGCGGAAGTGGAGAAGGGACGGAGCAGGTGCGTCCCCGCGAACGATAAGGGTAGGGAGGCGGTGAGACGATGGCAGCTGCGCCACCTGCCAGCAGCACCGGGCGAACGCCCACCCTACCCCAAGAGGACCCCTTTAACCACTGCCCGCTTCTCCCGAGAGGACCCCTTTAACCACTGCCCGCTTCTCCCGAGAGGACCCCTTTAACCACTGCCCGCTTCTCCCGAGAGGACCCCTTTAATCGCCGCCCACTTCTCCGGAGGGGACCCCTTTAATCGCCGCCCGCCTCCCCCGCTTCTCGCGAGAGGACGCCTTTAACCGCCGCCCGCCTCCCCCGCTTCTCGCGAGAGGACGCCGTACGCGCGGCCGTCCCAGCTGCCTATCGCGAGAGAGACGTCTCCGTCTCCCGCCGCTTCTTGCCTCCCCATTGGTCGCCTCCTCGTCCTGCGGCGCTTCCGCCGCCCGCTGCTCGTCACTGCGCGCCTGGCTTCGCGCTTGGCTCGGGTTGCCTCTCCGCGCCCCGGGGTGGTGTGCGTAGAGCGCAGCGGGTAGCTCGCCGCGCCCCGCGCCTAGGCGGAGGGCCGAGCGGTGCGTTTGGGACGCGGGCATGGGGGGTGAGTGAGCCCGGCAAGGCGCCGGGACTCGGGTGGCTACCGCTGCCGGGCGCGTTGAGGGGGAGGAGGGAAGAGGCGCTCCCCCCGCCAGCGCTGGGGGAGCCGTTGTGCCAGCGGCGTAAGTGGCCGGGCGGGGGTGTCGGGGCCTTAGGGGTGGGCGGAGCGGGGGGGGCTTCGGCCGCTTCTCCCACCCCCGCGGGCGTCGGGCTCGAAGGCAGGAGCTGGGTCCCGCGCTCGCCGCGGAACCAGCAGCACAGGAGGCAGGTGGACGGACATGGAGGTCGCCCGGCCGAAGGCGCCCGCGCCTGACCCTATCTAGGGTGACCCGCGGGCTTCATCTCTCCTCATCCTCGGAGCGAGGCCGCGGCCGGGCCCGGGCCCGGCGCGGAGTAGGACCAGGACTTGTGCATCAGAGGAGGAGCCGGCCAAGGTAGGAAACGATTCTCTTTTTGTGCCTCTTGGTGGGTGGATAGTGACGTCTTCTATTCCGGACCCTGCCGCTCTGTGGCTGTGCCTGCCTTCCTGCCTGCCCTCTGGGAGCCAGCGCGGCCTCCCTGAGCCCGCAGGCTTTCTGCCAGAGCAGAGCTAGTATGCAGGTTCTTGGACTTGGCATCTTCCGAAAGGGTGTATCGTGTGTGCCTCAGCAGCTGCTGCTAAGGGCAGGCGCAAAACCTACATCGCGAGCAAGATGCTGACTGCAGTCTGATTTGTGTAAATCCTCATTGTTTTAGTATTTTACGTTTTTAAAAGGAGCTCGTGTGTAGTTCTGGTGTGTTCTGTAATTCATCAGCATAGAGATTGGCTAGATGGTCTGTGGAACTCTCAACGACTGCTATTCTGTGATTCTGGCTTTTTTTTCTGGGCAAAATAATTTTTTCTATGCTGGAATTGTTATGGAAGCATCTGTGAGTTAAACATGACTGAAGTAGCACTAGTCTAAGATCATTTGATGTATGTAGTTTGGGGCTTGAGGTTACGATGTCCATGCTAACACTGGCATCTGTTGCTACAGCTCTTTCAAAAGTATTCTTTCAGTGGTGCTATAGAAGAGGGAAACCCAGTCTCTTGGTGTGGAACAGGGGAGTGCACCTCACATCATTATGGAGCTCTTGGGGTTTGTAGCAGGGAATAGCATAAAGAGTGCTGATCTGTGAGTTTTCTTGGGTTGTTGGTCAGTGGGAGATGCAAATGTGATTTTAACAACAGAAGGACATACCTAACAAAGCAAAGGCTAAAAATCTAAAATCCGACGTCTGTTGTGCTTCATGGTCTCTATAGCTTGATCATAAATATTTTTTCCTGTGTTGCTTGTTTTAGGAAATAATGTTTACACAGGAAGCAGCTTCTGTGTTTTTCATTTTAAAAAATCTTTTGGTTGGAAGAATGGGGTGGGTAATATTGTGTGTTGTTGTTGCCTTTTCACAAGCACGCTATCACGTTTTCTGAGAGAGTTTTTTCTGATTAGAAATCTAGTATACTAGCTATATGAGCTAGTGAGAGATCTAGAAGATGGCTGTCTCCATGTGAATAGACTAAAATGGAAATTTTTGTAAGACTTTAGAAGCTTAATAGTTTTGTAGGAGCTAATGTAAATTGTCATCTAAATACTGAGATGTTATCTTTTCAAAGCTTGCGTATTCCAGTAAGATAATTTTACTGTATCTAAATTGCTGAGAAATCTTGTGGGCGTTTTTTGTCTTGTACAATTTCTGATTTTTAATGTCTGTTTCTTTCAGGAAGAAAATGAGAATCTTCTCTGAGTCTCATAAAACTGTTTTTGTTGTGGATCACTGCCCGTATATGGCAGAGTCCTGCAGACAGCATGTTGAATTCGATATGTTAGTGAAGAACCGGACCCAAGGAATCATACCTCTAGCACCCATATCAAAATCACTATGGACCTGCTCTGTGGAGTCATCCATGGAGTACTGTAGAATAATGTATGATATTTTCCCTTTCAAGAAACTGGTAAGTTCTCATCATGCATATGATCCTTGATCGTATGAGGGATATTTCCTCATTTTAATGAAGTCTCAATGTTATTAATGCTTGGTTAGGTGTGAAAAGATCAAATCTAATTGGTTCTATAAAAATATCTTGGTGTCATTGATACACTTCATAGCTATTTTAAATTGAGTAGTATAAAAATGCCATTACACATTTATTTTGGGGACTTTTCGTTGTCCTAGTTTTGTAAAACATGAGGAGGGTCTTTTAAGATAACCTAATATTTTATTAATGGTGTTCTTCTGAGCTTTAAATTTATGAAAAGTTGAACGAGGCTTTAAATTAAATCTTGTTCTTAAACACTTTGTAGGACTTTATAATTTTTTGGATGTTAAATTAGAAAGATGTTCTGGGCTTTAGGATGAGGTAGCTTCTGCCTGGAGCTTCCTGGCACAGAGCTCCACATTTAGAACAAGAAATGCCTGGTGGGTTCGGTAACATGCTGTAAATTAAGGTAGCTGACACCTGTTTTTTCATATTTATTCTTTTCTCATTGAGTAAATTATTATGCATTATGTTAGTTACCCTAAAAAAATGGAACTAAGCTTCTGACAGTGAAATTGGTTTAAAGTAGTTGCGAGTGGAAGAGTTGGCTAAACTGGAGTGTGTATGGTATGAGAAACAAGCTAGCATGGAAAGTGAGCTTCCTCTAGATTTTCCAGTCATCTTTGGAACATGTTTTGCTAAGTGATGCATTTTAAATCTTGCTAGATATTCACCCCTGTGATATACTGTGACAGTCTTTTGAGAACAATTTGTAGCATTTCAGTATTGAATTTTGAAGCTACTCCACTGAAATTATCTAATTATTAAAACTTTTCATAGTATCCTGCAATGCTGATGTAATAGAGGTCGAGTTGGTGTCTTAAAAATAGGGATTAAGAAGCTGCCAATATTAACTAAAGGGGTAGCTGCATATAACAGGAGTAGATGCTTTGTATTTTTATTGTTTTATTTTTGGTCTGTCTTGTCATTGCACTTACCTTCAGAGTATCAGAAAAGTAATTTATTTGATTTGGGGGATCTGTATGATTGGATGTTATTTTACATGTGCTTTTTTTCATCCTTTAGGTGAATTTCATTGTGAGTGATTCTGGGGCTCACGTTTTGAATTCTTGGACTCAAGAAGATCAGAACTTGCAGGAGGTATGCTTTGGAACTTTCTTTTGTTAAGTAAGCCTAGAATAACTGCAGTATAAATAACAGCTTGTTACCACTTTCAGTATGAAATAACACTGGCTAATATTAGTGGGTCTGGTCTGAAATTACTTAACAGCATTTGAAGTAGCCTGTGAGTCTGGTCTGGTCTGGTCTGTTCTGTAGGCAGCTTTAAAAAGAATCAAGTAGCTCCGAGTATAGAGTTACATATTAACATAAAATGTATGAAGAAATTGCTGGTGTATTTCTCCTATAATTCAGTGATACTTTTTGAATTTCAGGTTTTGAGATTTTTTGCATTTGCATGATAGGCTGTTTTTGTTCCATACTGAGTGGGTTTGTCCTGTGAAATATTTACTTTGAGGAGGAACTGAATTTCCAGATTCTTAGGAAATAAAAGCAGATGGCAGCTGATAATATTATAATTTCTCTGAGGTACTTCAACTTGTTGCAGCCAGATATGTTTCTGTAGTGAGTGAGAATATTAAGTTCTGAAGGTTTAGTAACAATTAAGAAATTAACTGCAGAGGGCAACTTAATGACAAGTGTTTTCCAGAATTTATAATGGTCTTTAGTTGCTCAATTTGGTGTTCTCCCAACATTATTAATTAGCAAGTAAGGTAACTTACACTGATGACTTTTTCCTGAACTGGTCTATTTAACAAATGGCTGGAAAGTGACTTTCAGTAACAATTCCTTTTTCCAATCAGTTAATGGCAGCATTGGCAGCTGTTGGGCCACCTAATCCTCGGGCAGATCCAGAGTGCTGCAGCATACTCCATGGTCTGGTGGCAGCAGTTGAAGCGCTCTGCAAAATAACAGAATACCAGCATGAGGCTCGAACCATGCTCATGGAGAATGCAGAACGTGTTGGAAATAGAGGTAGAATCATCTGTATTACTAATGCAAAAAGGGTGTTATGACCATGTGCTTCTACCATCTCAAAGTTATTTCATACATTTTTGTGATTGTCTTGAGTTAGCACCCTAAGTATTTGGCACTTTTCCTTCTTAGTGCCTTTCTTGCCTTACTAAATGTCATTTTTGGAGATCTGTTACAGTAGCAAACCAAAAATTTCCCATTGGAAATAGGAGAGCACTTAATGGCATGTTGCTTTTAACAGAAGGATTGACTGTCCTGCATAAAAATCATGTAAATGTTTTTCTAGTGACAGCCATGTTCGAATGCTGGAGGATTGTGTTCAGGAAACCATTCATGAGCACAACAAGCTTGCAGCTAATTCAGATCAGTGAGTACACTTTTTCTCTCATTCTGCGTGTGCTGGCTGCATCCTCTATTAAATCCAGACATATTTCTGTCACTTAAAGCTTATTCTAATGGACTATCTGGATGCTTGTGTGAAATGGATGGTCCTAAATCATATTGTTGACTTAGAGCTGTTGTATAGTCATTAACTTCTCGGCATAATTCTCTATTCTTACAGGGTAGTATTTTTAGTTGTTATCTTCTATATCTTGTTCTACTATGAGGCTCGTAACCGCTTTGCAACTGTGCCTTGCTCTGTGCTTTGTGTTTAACCAGTAGTTCTTCTGATGCTTCTCCCTTGACGCTGCAGTAATTTGACATTTTATTTTTGACTGAAATAGCCAACTTCTTTTGAAAATAATTTTTAATTTCTGAATTACTGTGTTGCCCAACGCTTCCTTCAGGAAAAGGAACCTCTTGAAAAGCAGGTTGCATCTCTGAGAAGTCCCTTTTCTACCCTCTGTTTTGTGTAACTAGTGAGGTGTTTGGCCTAGGGACTGCATTATTGCCTTGTTAAGTGTGGAGTAGATGGAGATCCTCTTCTTGGTTGCCTCTTAGGGACTTAAGTAGCAAAGGGAGAACTCTCCCGTATTTCTGCTGCTGATTTGACTTACTGCATATATAAAAGATACTGGCCCAGGGCATCTGCTTCTGAGTCCACTGTAAATACCTTCATGTAGGTAGATATGTGGAACAATGTTATTATGTGCCGATTTCTGGCTGTGTCAGGAGATGAGATTGCTTTTGAGGTAGTTCTTATGTTTGCTAGAATCCTCTTATTAATACCTGTGCAGACACTTTGTATAGGGTTAACACTCCGGGGGGAGTGACCCTGAACCTGACCCTGGGGGTCTTGGCCCCTCCCCAGGTGTGGGCCACACTCCAGGTGATGGTTAGCCCACTCCCCCCACTTCCTGTGGTATAAAAGAGGAGCACTTCCTGCTCCTCACCCTCTCTTTTGCCTTGGCTCCCTCTGGACACACACACACACTCACACTGCATACCAGCACACCACGTGGCAGCCACGAGGCAGAGACACCATCACATTGCTCGGGTTGTATCCATCCCTTTTTGTATTTTGCTGTTTTCCCTTCCTTATCTTTTGTAAACTCCCCTACCTCCAATACCTTTTCTAAGTTATTGTTAAACTTTTCCTTTTTAACTTCCAAATCGCGTGAGATTGATTTATTTGGGTGTCCCTACCTTTCTCTCTCTCCCTGTCTTTTGGGAAAAAGGAGGGGGAAGAGGGGAGGGCACTCTATAAATTCTATAAATTGTCATTGGGTCTATTAAATTTATTAGAGTCTCTGGGAACTTGCATTTGAACCCAAGACACACTTGGAGACAGATCCTCTGTGGTGTCAATTTTCAGTTGAAGCTCAACAGACTGAAGTTCTGTCCAAAAAGAAACAGTGGTATAACATCCAAGGAGCTAGAATTTGGTTTTTATTCTCATAAACACTTTGAACTACGTGTATTTAAAATGTAACCTGGCTTCTACAGAATGCTTTTAGAAACAGGATGTTCTAATACATTTTGATGATTCTGTGTTCTGGAAATCAGGTGAATCTTCAAAGAAATTATTTAAGTTTTTGGAGGATGTCTGCCACACAACAGACTAAATAGAATATTTTTTATCTTTAAGCCTAATGCA
The DNA here is from genome assembly GCF_015220805.1 of Pogoniulus pusillus. Lineage (NCBI taxonomy): Eukaryota > Metazoa > Chordata > Aves > Piciformes > Lybiidae > Pogoniulus > Pogoniulus pusillus. The sequence goes on from NC_087278.1 coordinate 52,040, forward strand.
GATTCAAAAATGTGAATTGGTCTTAATCCACACTTACCCAGTTGGTGAAGAGAGCCTTGTTTCAGATCGTCCAAAAAAAGAGGTAAGGAGCTTAAAATAGTATTAATCTGAGGATTGAGCTGTGTCACTCAAAATAATGCAAATAAAGGTTTAAGCCTCTGTTCTGTAGTGAAGTATAGGGAAAAGTACAAGTAATTCTTTGGAAAGACAGTCTGCATGTTGCTCTCTGAAGTGTATGCTGCACACATATATGTGTCCCCTTTGTTTCTTTACTGAACTTTCTTGCATTAAGTCATGATTCATTTTTTGTGAAGTAAGCCATAATGCCATACAGTGATGGTCTTGTGTGTCTTCTGGAGGCTGAAGAACAGATTTTTGGACCCTAGTGGAAAACCAACTTCTTGGTGTGCCAAGGTTAGGTGAGGACCTTTTCTGCTCTTTGAGCATAAGCTGCTAGCTAGCACAAGCCCTGTTTTGCCAGATACACTACTGAATGATATGGATGTTGTTGAGCAGTCTACGTGTTGCTTAGACTAACAAGTTAGTGGTGTGTGCTTGAATGGTTTTCTCATGAAACCAGAATAAGATGTTGTGTGAATTATATTCCGTCGTTAGCAAGCAGAATGTCTTTTTTAATGAAATGCTGTGAGAAACGTCTCCAAGTGAAAGGGAGATATGTTGTGGGAATGTACAATATGCTTGAAGTTCATTAAATATTTGAAGTGCCCTACAGCTACAAAAAGGTCAAAAGATGCATCTGAATCTGTAACTACTCAGCTGAGTAACAAAAGCGTATGTGCTCTTGTAGAGATGCATTTGAAACCACATACATACAAAACATTGTGTAACTTGTTCTGATCATCTCAGTGTCTTCTCTAAGAAAACAACGTCGTACTCTTTAATATGAAAAGCATCTAGTCCAGCATGTTATTTCATAGATGCAACGACTGTGATAGCTACCTCCCTGAGATTCTTCTCTACAAAACTTTTGTGGTAGCATTTAAATGAAATGCAAGTAAGAGAACAAATTGACTGCTACTTTCCTCTTAAAGGCAGTCATCTTTAATATTTTTTTCCAAAGCATAAAACCAGTGTCCTTGCTGGCCAGGGAAATGCCAAATGTGTCTTGTGGCTTGTATTTGTTTCACTTGTGTACATATGTACAGGTAGGTATACACAAGTTACTTTGTTCCTGTTACTCAGCAGGTCAATGTGGCGGGGGGGGGGTTGGGATTAGGGTTACAGCTGCTATTAAGAGTATTTCTTCCCCATGTTGTGACACTAATGCTGTTAACGTTTGACTCGTTTTTAGCACACTTCTAATTTTTTGACAAACTGTAGGAACTGTGACTACAGTAACTAGCCACACTTGCAAAGATCTGAATGAGAACTCCTTCATAGTTTACCATGGTTTGGGTAGGTTTTTTCCCTCAAATGTAGTTGTCTATGTGTACTTATTTTGTAGTCTCAAATTAATAAGCATTAATACTAGAGCCTAATTCGTGAATACTATATGCTCTGTCAATTTCTTTCAGCTTTCACCTGTTTTAACCAGTGAAGTGCACAGTGTCCGTGCAGGTCGGCATCTGGCTACAAAACTTAATGTTTTAGTACAACAGCACTTTGATCTGGCCTCAACCACAATAACTAACATTCCTATGAAGGTAATACTGTGTTAATAGCTTTGCATTAACTAGTTGCATCACTTCTAGATTTGTTTGAAAACTTTTAATGTTTATTTTAATTGAACTTTGGTTTTCTCTCCATCTCATATTTTCTGTGTTTTTTTATTAGCCCACATTCAATGTCTGTGAGCAGGTTAGTGAAAATTAAAGGGGCAAAAAGTAAAAGATCACAGAACAAAATGTTGTATTGCTAAATATCAATTTTTGATGTAGCAATACAAGTGTTGCTTCAGTACTCTGTGTTAATAGATACAAATACAATATTATTTACCTCAGATTACTGTCTGTGATTCTTTTGTCTTTTTATAGTTGTCTTTAGGTTTACTTGATCCTTGTGCATTATAGTGGCATAGTGAGTCTTTTTTCCTCTGTTTCATTATCATGCCACCCAACATAAAGGTGTTTGTAACTGATAGTTGATTTTTTGGCTAAAGGTTTTCCATTAGGCTTTCCAGTTTTTGAATATTCATAAACCAGAAATGGGGACAGGGGCTATGTCTAATATGAAGATATTAACTTAAACATCTTCTGTTCAAAATTGTTTCTGTTCCTATTAATTTTTTGTTCATTGCTACTAGGAGGAAAGTCAGTGCATTAAGAATTTTCAGCTATTAAATTCACTGTAATTTTCTGATCAGGCACCAAGAGACAATTGAAACCAAAGTGGCAGTGTTTGAACAAAGGACAGGGGCAGATAAACTTCCCTGGTTTTAAAAATTAATCCATTTCTATTAATGTCAATTATTTCTTGCATCTTTTAAAACTAGCAATATTGCATGAATTTTTGCGATTAAAACACGGAATTAAAGATTTTCATAGCTTTAATATAAGTCAGACATGGTTCATGGCACAAATGTGACTTAAGCTTGCAAATACCTTGTCTGTAACTTTCTGACCTGCGTGCTGCTGGTATGCCTCTCCCTTCTGCCTTTCTCCTTGTAGTAATAGACCATTTTGGGTTCTTGTGGGGTTTCAGTTGGGGTTTTTTGGTTTTGTTTGTTTTTTCATTTGGAATAAATTACCAAAGTTACTGTTTTTTGCTTAGTCCTCTGTAGCTGTTTAAAGATGCAGTGTCTTCTTTGCAAGCATCCTTTTTTTTCAAATTAAAAACTTGCATCTGCAAGTACAGTTCATATCTTAAGTGCCAGGATGTAATAACTTCAAATGTGTGGGTGTTTTTGTTTGATTTCCTGTTGGTTTTAGTTATGAAATATAATTCTGCAGTGGCCATTTGTTGCTGTTAAGTAAGTTGTAATTGGTAGGTAGTGGTGTACAATGTGTCATAGACTTCCTTGACTCATTTGGACAAAAGTAGTCAAGCTTATTTTTAACTTCTGTTTTGCACTGTGCACCCTGTGATGACATTTGTATAAAGAGAAAACCATAGCATTTCAAAGAAAGGGTGAAAAAAAAGAAGAGCAGATGGCTGCATCTTCAAACAGGTCAGATAGTGAAGAGTTTTCCTCAACATTGCAATCCTGTGTTTGTCTGATGCACTTTGAAGACTTTGGAATAAAAGGCAGTTGTAGAATCATTCGTTTATGAAAATGGTGATCTCCAGCTACTGTAACTATTGCTGTTCTCTGCCTTTGCCTTTTGAAGGAAGAACAGCATGCTAATACGTCAGCTAACTATGATGTGGAGCTCCTCCATCACAAAGAGGCGCACGTTGACTTTTTGAAGAGTGGTAAGTAGAAACAGTCCTGGAAAAGTGGCTTCTCATCAGCTTTCTGAGAGTAAAGATTGTGAGCTTCTAACTGAAGTGTGTTTCACATGTAATCAGCAAGTCCTTCAGTTGTTTCTTGCAGATACAGTGTTGCGTGTATTCAGGATGTTTGTGGGGACTAGGGGGCACGTTAAGTTCCTACTGAGATCTGAAAAGATTAGAGAGCAGATGTGCAATGCTTTTACAGGAGAAAGCATCTGATACGATTGTGTGGAAAATTACTCCTTGTGCAGTTTTTGATCTATGTTGCTTGCATCTCATAGGCCTGTTTATGGCAGCAGTTGCTTTAGAAAAGGTAGTTGATACTTGGCTTTTGAGCTTTTGTGTTGTGTTTGAAATACTTAGTATCCTTCTCGTGAACTTGTAATTATGTAGTATTTCTCTGGAGTATATATTTAATGGCTGAGGTTAGGAATTGTACCAGTGGGCCTTGTGGAAAACTATTTTGGTCAACAAACAGTGCTTGATGTAAAATTTTATGTCTATAATTAAATATTGGGAAAAAATAGGATGTTTCAGTAATGAATCCAGAGTCACCTGCGCTGTGTTACTGTGTTGAAAGCATAAAGCTTTACTGCAGGAGCTCAGAAATAGTCCTCTATGACCTTTTGGCTCAAGGAATAAATCTGCCAGTTAAAGCCAAAAATGAGCTCTAACTGCAATTCCTCTTAATTTTTTTTTTCCCATCGGAACCTTGAGAGGGAAAAGTCCTTAGATCCTGTGCATTTTGGTTTATTAGTATTAAAACAATTCTTGTAGCTGTTAATAGCACTGATACTAGTAAAGTAGAAATTCAGTTACATTTCTGTGAAATGTTGCTACAGAATTTTTAGATTCACTTTTGGATTGAGTCTGATACAGCTAAGGCATTTGAGATGAAAAATACTGCCTGTGATAGATAAAATATAGATAGAATTTTCTGCTTGTTGAATTGTGCCTTTGGAACATACTCTGGAGCTGCACTATTTGGTTTGCTGAATTGGTTTCTAAAATATGCAACAGCTGATGACCTCTTTGCTCAAGGTAACTTGGTAAAAATTAGGTAGTTTTGCTTATGGTCATATCAGAAGTATTTTTAAATTTTAAAAAGTTTAGAATTCTACACTGTAATAGAGGAAATACGGTTGATCACCCTAGTTTTTTACTTTTTATGGCAGGTGATAATCATACAGGTGGCAACAGCAGAGAAGGCACATTTAAAGAAACTGTGACATTGAAATGGTGTACTCCTCGAACAAATAGTGTGGGTAGGTAAAATAAGATCTTCTGGAGCTGGTGCTCCAACCTTTCTGGAACACTGTTCTCTCTGTACACTGATAATCTGAAAAAGGAGGTAATTTGCTTCTTGTTAATGCTGTGTTTTGCCTTTTTGCTCTGCAAACCTTGCTGCTGACTGTACCATATTTCACTAATAGTCATAAAATGCTCTACTGATCTTGGCCACTCAGTGGTTTTTTTTAAGAAGTGAGGGTAACAATGATTTTCTTGGTGGCTTTTTTCAGTCTCCTCTTAAGTATCATGAACCTGTTCATTGACTCCCATGACCAGTAATCATTTATCTTTCCAGCAGGGTCAAGTACATCTTGCCTCTTTGACAGTGGTGTTATTTTAACATAGCAGCTTTGAAGCTTTGCATCTTTTTTGAGTTTAGTTCTGGTTTCAGAGGTGAGAAGTCAAAGTACTGTCTTAATGTACTTACATTGTCAAGTTAAAAATCTTCACAAGGAGATTAAACGTATGCAATATTATCCATAGAGTAGACTCTTGATATTAACTTTCAGTTCTGAGTAAGGGAGAGATCTCTATTCCAATAGAAGCAAGGGAAGTTTTCGGGTAGCATAGGAGCCCCCTGGCCATTCAGCTCATGTACTTTATAGACTATCAGCAAGACCTGTTGACTATTTGGGCCAGCAGGTCAAAAATCTCTAGGTAAGAGAAGTAAGAGGAGGCTGATCCAGTAAAATAATTTAAGAGGTGAGCTGGAGGTTCTGCTGGAAATAGGGCTTGGATATTGCATTAGGATCTCAGAGTTGAAGGTACTGGAATGGTTGCAAGGAGATGGTGGAAGGAGCAGACTTGATTGAGAAACAGCTGGATCTCATTGTGCTGATTTTTAGAGTAGCCTGTTCCTCCTCCTCCTGTAAGGTGATTTTTTTTTATTTTTTTTTCTGTATGTGGAATGACACTCGATTTTCTACTTTTTTTTTTTTCAGAATTGCATTATTGCACTGGAGCATACAGAATTTCACCAGTAGATGTAAATAGCCGACCTTCCTCATGCCTTACTAACTTTCTTCTTAATGGTAAATTTGTCTTTGGCTAATTATTTAATGCTTAAGTCGTTAATATTGTGAACAGAGCATTTACCACACTTTTAGTTTGTACAGCAGTTAATGTCTACTGCAAAACACTCAAGTTTTTTCAAACACATCAAATAAGAGAAGAAAAGTGTTAAATGTACTCAAAGGCAATTAGAACATATTTTGGAACTTGAAGATGGGACAAAAGGAGCAGGTGTCAAATTCTGAAAGTTCCTTTCTGGATCCAAATGTAGAATACTTTTCATGCTGTTTAATAGGCAACTCCACTTTCAGTAGATGACAGTGCACTCAGTCACAGTGCTTGTCTGACTATGGCAAGGTATTAGCAAATTTACATCTATGCCTTATTTCTAGCAGATGCTGGGCAGCCTCAAACTGTTTACCAGATTATGGCCAACTAAGTGTGTTGGTCAGTTGAAGCAAACATAACTGTGTGTGCTGGAATTGGTCCAGAAGTAGGTTATATTTGGTTACTATTTTTGCCTGTCTGCAAGATCTCGACCCTTGCCATGAAAACTTTGCTGCAAGAAGTTACCATTTAAATATATGTGAAAAATGTAAGACAAAATTGTTCATGCTGAACAAATGATAGTAGACAATGTTAATTAAATGTGAGTGGTTTATGGTTTAAAACAAAATTGTATTACACACATTCTTTGTATGGTTTATATGGATGGTTTATCTTCAGGTCCTTTGAATATCTAAATGCATGTGTGGCAGTTGTATTAAACACTATGTTTTCGTGTGTTTTTTCTCTAAAGATTCTGTACTGACAAAGTACTTAGGTTAATAAAAATGGTTGGAACCAAAATTAATAGCTAATTTCAAGTAACCACTCTTCTGATCTCAGTTTTGCTTCCTCATAACAGATAACTTGTTTCAAGAATGCACCCTTTGATACTTAGCGTATTTTACTATGAACAGCAGTATTATTTCATTGCCTGAAAAAGGTATCCATTTGAAGCATTAATGAGTAACCTCAACTGATACCTTTGTGCTCCAGTAGACTATTTGGTTACTTTTAAAAAGTTGTATTTGAGAGAAATTCTGTAGTAGGGCCAAGTAAATTTAGCATCCAAAGGAATTTGTGTTAATTAAAAATAGCAAATAATCTGTAATCATAAGAAAAATAACTCTTACACAACGCATAATTTTAATGTCTTACAAATATATATTTTTCCTAAGAAGAATATCCTACAGAGAGAGTGATTGATCCAGGAGAGAGGCTTTTGATCTTCCTGTGCAAAGAGCATGAAACACTGCTCTGTGTAAAGACATGGAGAAAATGCCCAAAGGAGAGATAGATGAAAGCACAGCTTTAATGGATCCAGAGCCTTACAGGCTAGGTACAAACCTGTATTGTGTACCAGTAGTTTGTAAGTACAATTGCAGCACACTAACAAAAGCAAACTTGTCTCCAACAGGTCGTTCTGTTCTGTTGGAGCAGCCTCGCAAATCTGGATCTAAAGTCATTAGTCATATGCTCAGCAGCCATGGAGGAGAAATTTTTCTGCATGTATTAAGCAGCTCAAGATCAATTCTAGAAGATCCCCCATCAATTAGTGAAGGATGTGGTGGAAGAGTCACTGACTACCGGATTACAGTAAGAGTCTTCTCTTTGGCTTTACTTCTTGAAGTTGGTGCTTATCTCAGGTGAGATAGGAGCATGCTGCCATAGATGTCAAGGAAATGTTGGTGCCTTCTCTGGAGAGGACTGCATAGTCAGGCTGTCTTTGTTTTGTGTTGCTGACACATTTAGTACCAAGTAGTACATCTACTATTGCTTCATAGACTCCTTTCTGTGTCGAGGAAGTGACTCCTTGTGCACTACAAGTATTTAAAATTTATTCTGATTCTAGAATTAGTTTTGACATTTCTTTTTGCTGCTCGTTGCTATAAGGATGAGTGGCTAGTTGTACAACAAATAGATTAGGGTCCTAAATATGGAGCAATCAGTTAGTGTTCACTTTTTCAGTTGTTCTCAGCACGTGGTTTCTGCCTGTTGTAAACAAGCAGAATTGGCTTCCAGAGGAAAGTAACAGAACTCTTATCATATGTCAAACACCTGGCAGATCCAGAAGGCGTTATCGTCAAAAACCTGTGCATCGATTTTTAACCTTTTTTTGTACAGCTACTTTTGTGTTCACCTCTAATGTATATCTGAAAGCTAGGAGCAGGGCTCTGGTTGTTAAATTTGTCAGTGCAGGTGGTACTAAAGTGTAGTAGTAAGCAAGACTGTGCTGTTCTGCCCATTCAGTGAAAGTTAATTTGTTAGAGAAATGCCTAATTGTGTCTTGTTTGGTTATCATTAGGATTTTGGTGAATTTATGAGGGAAAACAGATTAACTCCTTTTCTAGAGCCCAGATATAAGCTTGATGGAAGTCTTGAAATTCCTTTGGAACGTGCTAAAGATCAGTTAGAAAAACATACTCGTTACTGGCCTATGATTATTTCTCAGACTACTATCTTCAACATGCAAGCTGTAAGTAACACGGGGTTTGTAATCTTCCATTTAAGTTTCATCTTGCTGCTTGATGAAATAGACTATTTTATTGTAGATAGCTTGCTACAAAATCAGTTTATTTTCACTTAAGTGAAATTCACATGCTGTTTAATGCCAATAGATTAATGGAATGCCAGCTAAATAGAGTTGGAATTATTGAACCTGACAACTACAGTACTGCTGCGTAAAGAAAACGTGAATCAAATGCAAATTTACCTATAGCTGCTCAGAGTTACTACTGGTTTGAGAATAAGAGGGGATGTTTTTTCTGTATGTTGTTCCATTGCCTGAATGACAGAGCCCAGAGTTGTGATCAGTGGTGCAGGGTTTAATTGGAGGTCTGTATCTAATGGTGTTGCCCACAGGTCATTACTGAGCTCAGTCATGGTAAATATCTTCATCAACAATTCAGATGATGGGACAGTGTCCTCAACAAGTTTGCTGAGGGACCAAAGTGGGGGGGAGTGGCTGGCATGCTGTCAGGCTGTACTGCCATCCAGTGACACGTGGACAGGCTGGAGAGCTGGGCAGAGAGAATTTCATGAAGTGCTGCAGGGGCAAGTATAGAGTCCAGCCCCTGAGGAGTGTTAAATTCCTGCATTGGTACAGGTGAGGGTTTGACCTGATGGAAAGCAGCTCTGTGGAGAGTGACCTGGGGAGTATTGGTGGACAGGAAGTTCCTCAGGAGCCAGCAATGTGCCCTTGTGTCCAAAACCACTAATGGTCTCGTGGGGTGCACAAAGGAAAACATGGCTAGGAGGTTGTGGGAGATCTTTCTCTGCCTTGGTGAGGCCACATTTGGAGTATTGTGTCCAGTTCTGGGCTTCCCAGTTCAAGAGGGACAAGGAACTACTGGAGAGTCCAGTGGATGGCCTCAAAAATGAGGAGACTGAAAATTTTTTCTTATGAGGAGAGGCTAAGAGAGCTGAGGCTGGGGGAGAGCATCCTGAGGGGATCTCATCAATGCTGATCAATACATAAAGAGTGACTATCAAGAGAATGGGGCTGGATTCTTTTGAGTTGTGCCTAGTGATAGGACAAGGGGCAGTGAGCACAAACTGCAACATAGCAGCTTTCACTGAACATGAGGGAAAAACTCTTCCTGTGAGGGTGCTGGAGCCCTGGAGCAGGCTGCATTTAGTCTGCAGACTTTCAAAACCCAGCTGGATGCATTCCTGTGCAACCTGATGTAGGTGGACTTGTGTTAGCAGGAGGACTGGACTAGGTGGTCTCCAGAGGTTCCTTCCAACCCCTACCGTTCTGTGATTCTGTGCCTCTCCTGCAACATACCCATGTTCTACTTGTTGGTGACTTTCTTGTCACAGGTGGTGCCCTTGGCCAGTGTGATTGTAAAGGAAGCAATGACTGACGAAGATGTTCTGAACTGTCAAAAAACAATATACAATTTGGTAGACATGGAGAGGAAAAATGATCCCCTGCCCATTTCAACAGTTGGTACAAGAGGAAAGGGCCCCAAAAGGTGACATGCATATCTCCTTTTGTAGAGGGTGGACTTCATTCAGAAATAGTCTTTTGACATTGTGTTTTAAGATTTGATCAGAGGCAGCGTGTAGCAAACTAAACGCTGGGAATGTTTTGCCTCCACATTCAGGGCTATTGCAGCACCGATATTGCTGTGTTAGGGAAAAATACATTTGGTTTATTGGCTTATTGCTGAAGGGTTGAGAGCATGCTAAAACCTATGAAAACAAAGGTCGTCATTGGGAAGGGCAAGAGATTGATACAGTGCTGTGAAATTGGGCTCTATTAGAAAAGTCAAATCCTTTTGAAACAGTTAAGATATGGGCTACTCCTTCTAAACAGTATGTCCTGGTATCTCTCACTCATTGCATCGTACTTCCAAGAATTGTCTAAGGAGAAATTCTGCTATGGATTTCCCATGTGAGAGGAGGTTTTCAGTAGTCTGGTGCAGCTCTTCCTAATTTTTATTTTTAGTCCAGAGAATTATATAGCGAATAATTTGCGTGTCAGTACATGAGTGACTCTCTGCATACCCTGGCACTGTGGTTGGCAAACAGTCAAGAGGACTTAGAATGCCTTTTGACAGTGAGATCTTGTAGAAGTTTAAGAATTTCATTTCAGAGGGCATAGTTTATTTGGATGAAAACTTAATTCTGATTCTTAATTGGGAAATGATACATGTGGTATGCCTCCAGGTTTCAAGGGTGTGGTAATCTCAGGTGGATAGACCTCTAGTACAAGAGCACTGGAGCATTTTGCCTTTGGGTTTTCTTTGTTTCTTGGTCTGTTTTTTAACCTTAATTTACTCAGTGGTTTAATGCTGTGGGTGCATAGTAACTGTTTTCTGGCTCCGTTCAGGGATGAGCAGTACCGGATTATGTGGAATGAACTGGAGACCCTTGTGCGAGCACACATAAACAACTCTGACAAACACCATCGTGTCTTGGAGTGCTTGATGGCCTGCAGAAGCAAACCTCCTGAGGAAGAGGAGCGCAAGAAACGTGGTAGAAAGAGAGAAGACAAAGAAGACAAGTCGGAGAAATTGGGCAAAGACTATGAGTCAGATAAGCCATGGCAAGAATCAGAAAGGTAAATTTTTTGAAGTGAAATAAAGTTAGAGCATAACTTTTATCTGGCCCCACTTCTAAAGGATGGGAGACTGTGGTGAAACACTTGTGGGTTTCAATTTGGTCTTGGCCTACTGTTACAGAGCGTGGATCCCGAGGATTTTTGGATCAGACACCGTAACCAAACTTGGGAAATTCCATCTTACTGTGGTGCAGTTAACATATTTTACAAGCAGTCTGGTTCTTGGACAAACCACTTAGGGCTTTGCAACTTGGAGTTGTCCTGTTGGCTTTTATCATAACAGCAGCACCTGCTAGACACAACTGCTTTTTACAAGTATAAAGTATGACTGAAAACTTGAGACAAGCAGCTATTTTCTCTCAAGCTGTAGATAGTTTAGTGTTCAGATAGATAATCTTTTTGGTTCAACTAACCCTTTGGTCATGATTGATTGTCTGTAATTCTTGTTGTTCCTGTAGCTTGTCCAAGTGCTAAGCATCTTTCAAGTCTCTTCTCTCCTGTCTTTCAAACTACCGAGGAGATCAAGACATGTTTGTGGTGCTAAGCTTAATTTGCACGTTTTGTGTGTGCTCTGATCATTTAGGCTAGAGGGGGCCTTTTTGGCTGCGTAATTGTCATCTAGCTTGATGACGTTTCATGCCTTCATGTGTATGACCAAATCCATTCCCACAACTGCTTGTTCTTGCACATGTGAGACAAAAATGGGGGTTGAAATAAAAGGAACTTGATACAGAATAGGTCTGAATTCGCAGAAAAAATATAGTAGGAAATAGTGTGGCATTTTTCTAGATTAATCGTCACATAGTCTTCAAAACTGAGAATGTTCATCTGTCACAACCTCAACACGCATACTGTTAAGTGAAATTATATTTTAAGGTTTTTCCCTTAAGGCTTTATCCAGAGGATTGCTTGCCTAGTCTCCTCTATTGCATTTTCCACCCATTTCAAGGGTCCAGAAGAAGTGTTCTTATCATACAGGTTGTGTACAACTTTGAGGAGTACAGGATGATGTCAAGAATCATGTGCTGCCCTAGCATATTTTGCTTCTCTGTTTTCCTTCACTCTCAAAAAGATTGAAAGGTCTTTTGGATCGTGAAAAAGAAGACCTAGCAGAAGCTGAAGTTATCAAAGATTCCCCTGATTCTCCTGAGCCACCCAATAAAAAGCCACTTATTACAATGGATGAAGTACCCACAGTTGAAAAGGCAAAAGGTAAGACAGAAGAATTAGTGTAGAGCATCATGTCTTATAAAGAGAAGTTGTCTTATCAGTCTGTATTTTCTGAAGTAATGGGATGAATCTTCTTGGAGTTAGCTATCTTAGTGAGGGTAGTCTTTAATTAAACTCACATTGTTGAGAAATCTTCTCCTAGTTAACTTTAACAGGTCGATGTAAAAAGAGATACCAAGATACTGTTTGGGTTTGCTGGCATACACTTGGGGTGACAGAAGCAAGTTGGACAAATTTCTGCTGGTGCTACTTGAGCTACTGTGTGTCAGAAATACTAAGGTCAGGCAGCAGAAATCACTATCTCCTGACTAATAGCCATGAGGCTAAGCAGTATAGTTGTCAGACTGGGCAGTTCTCAATGACTTCTCTTCCTTGGAGTGAGCTATTACGTGCCACAATGATTGAGCTCATGTCCAGATTCTGCATTTAAAGCAAAATCAATCTGATGTGAAGCAACTAGTGAGCTATTACTGCTTTGCCTTCATGTAGCCTCTATTATGAGGTTGTCTAAAATTAGTGGGTTTAATATGTTGTGCTACCACGGGCTGTAATTTCATTTAAGCCTTTTAAATGATGCAATGCTGAAGAATTTGGAAACCCATTAGACTCTTTCTACTTGCAATTTTAGGGCCAATGTCCTTACTATCTTTGTGGAGCAGCAGAATTAATACTGCTAACTCTAGGAAACACCAGGAATTTATTGGCCGTTTGAACTCTGTCAACAATAAAGCTGAGCTGTATCAACATCTGAAAGAAGAAAATGGGTTTGTATCAGTAAATTCACCACTGCAGTCATCTTAGTAGTCAATATGCAGGATGGAGGAATATTTCAGTTACAGCATTAAAAAGACTCCTTTGAGATTAAAATACAGAAATGCATTCCTTTGTGTCCTCGTATTGATGGAGAACTACAGCTTTGCAGTTTGCATCTGCACTAAGCAAGGCTGACTGCTGATGCATTCCTTGTGCCATGGTGATCTCACCTTTGTAGCAAAACTCTTAAACTTCACAGGTAGCTAAATTTAGAGTTCTTTGGCAGCCTGTTGCATGCTTTAGCTCCCAAAGAAAAGAGTATTAATAATGTTTTTGAGTGCCTGAATCTTGTGCTATACTGTTATGAAATTGATGGTAGCCCGTGTCCTGCCAAAAACCAGTGGAAAACCAAACCAACCTGTGTAAGAAAAAGACCGTATTAAGTCGTGAAAGCTCAGATCTTTATAGCTAGATTCTCTGTAGTCTCACGATTATAGGCTGTTGTCTTTTGCTGGGGCTAACGACGGATAGCATTTTGTTTATTTGCAGAAGCCTTTGCTGGTTGCTGCTTGAGATACTGAGAGGAGATAAGACGCTGGGGCAGGGAGGGACAGGATGGTTAGTGAAGTAAGGAAATGCTCAAACCTTTGTTTTGGTTTGGTGGGATTTTTTTGGTTCTTAATCTGTTGGTTTGTTTCCAAAGCCAAGCCTGACCAGTTGCCGTCTTGCGTTTCAGCATGGAAGCATCAGAAAATGGAAAAGCAGGCCGGCAGTGAGGACTTTGCCCGTGGGCAGAGTGCGGCCAATCCGCAGGAGTGCTGCGTGCTGGAACGGATGTGGGTACTGCTTCAGTACGGTTGTGTAGCTCTCTTTTGGTTGGCCTTCACATTTCGCTTAGTTTTTGCTATGAAATATTACGCCCACATATCACATTAAAAGCAGTACGCAAACGGAGCTCTCCTGGAGTGTTTTGCAAATTGCTTTTAGGATGAAGGAAACCTGTGCTGCCATGGACTAGTTCCTCAGAAGTGCTTGCAGAGTTTAAAGTCCTTTCTCATAAGTAACATTTTCACTATTTCAGAATCAGTGGTGACTGTTTAAAAAAAAAAAATCAAGTAATTGATAATTAATGGATAATATTGTTCATTTTGATTAATCAGTATTTTTATTGAAATGAAACTTCTTCAGGAGTCCACAGTTATGGAAAAGGCCACACACCAAGTACATCTGGCCACTGAGCTGAGAAAATGCCAGCCTTGGCTTTCACGTAAGGGGTGGGAACGTGAGTGGTTTTACAGGTAAAGGACTTTTAAAATGGATTAGAAATGTGCTTTAGAAATCAAAGCCTTTCAGACTGTGCTGGAGTTAAGCCTTTGTCAGCAAAAGTAAAATAAAATGTTTGGCTATCATTAAATTATTTTTTAAATTTTACCTTTTAAGATACCTCTAGTTTTATATCTAAGCTTTTTGAATGTCATGGGAAGACTTACTCCAGGTATTAATGGCCATAAAATGACTAAGTAGGTGACGTGTCTTTAGTTTCTTCGCTCAGAGCCAGTTTTCCTTAGTGGAGAGTAGAATTCTCAAACAGGAAAACTCAGGATCTAAGCTGTTATAAAACGTTGGGTTGTGTCCTGGTTTTGACTCTGCACCTGGCAGTCTGGTTTCAGCAGAGGGGTTTCTCCTTCCTACCCACCCCATCCCTCATGTGGGCAAGGAGGAAGGGAGATGGAGGCCCAGGTTTTAGTTGAGGTAAGGGTAATGTACTACTCTGTTGCAGGGATACCAGATTACATGAAGGGAAAACAACCCAACTAAACAAGCAAAAAGCCACCAACAAAACGAAACAGGACAAAAGGTACCTCCTGTTCAGGGAGTTGTAGAGAGCAGTAAGGTCTCCTCTTAGCCTTCTCCAGACTAAACACCACCAGCTCCCTCAACTGCTACTTGTATGATGCATTCCAAATGGCTCACCAGCCTCACTGCTCTTCTCTGGACACACTCCAGAACCTCAACATCTCTACTTTGGCACCCAGAACTGGAACCAGTGCTCAAGCTGTGGCCTTACTAGGTCTGAGTACAGGGGCATGATCACTGCCCTACTCCTCCTGGACACACTGGTTTTAATCCAGGCCAGGATGGTGTTGGCCTTGGCCACCTGGGCACACTGCTGTCTCACGTTCAGCTGGCTATCCACCAGCACACCCTAGGCCCTTTTCCACTGGGCTGCTTTCCAGCCACTCTGGTCACAGCCACCCCAAGCAACACTGCAGGCTTGGGGCACAGTGCCAGACCCAGCAACCTCATTGCATTGTCAGTGGTCTGAGGCTCTTGGGTGATCCACCTTCTCCATTCAAGTCCTGTGGCAGTTCTGGAAAGGGCCTTTGGTGCATATCTCCTTTCCTTTTTATGTGGTGGTACTGACTGTGCTTGGAGCCTTCTTCCCACTGTACTTCAGGGAAGATTTTCTCAGGATACAGATTAATCTATACCTTCCAATTGTAGTTTAATATGTAATTTGATTGTGGGCTAAATTTTGTGTTTACAAAACAATGTTACAATATTTGAGATTTTTAGAAAATCTTCCACAATCTCTTGCCTCTCTCTCAAGCCAGGTGGGGCTTGGTCTCTTCTCCCTAGTAACAAGTGGCAGGAGGAGGAGAAGTGGCCTTGAGTTACACCAGTTAGGCTGAATATCAGAAGAAACTTCTTGACTGAAAGGGTTTTCAAAGCCTGGCACAGGCTGCCCAGGAAGGTGGCTGCCTGGAGGTGTTTTGAAGAGGCAGAAGTGTGGTGCTGAGGAACATGGGTTAGCCTGTGATGCCATGGGCTTGATAATGTTAAAGGTCTTCAAGCAGTATGATCCTGTGGAAGTGCTCGAAGTTGTTGGCCGCTTCTGGACAGAGTGGAATCCATATCCAGGAAAAACTGTTTCTATTGCAACTGTTACTGTCTCTGGATAAATCAAAACTTGTGGAGTTTTTAGCTATCCTTAGTTAAGCAGAGAAACAAATTGCTAAATGAAAATCTCCCTTTTTCCTTGTGAACGTCTCCCATTCCTTCCTTCTGCCATGCCTCAAAAGGTAATGGCATGTCCTCATTCACTGATTAGGAAACTGAAAAGAGAGTAGGTGGTGGGGTGGAAGTTCAAGCTGGAGATGAGGACTTTGTTTAGAGAATGTAACTGTTAAGCAAATGGGTGCTTAACAGCTGACTGATCTCTCCTAGTGAATTTTCCTCCTGAGGACTTTAAAAATCCTGCCATGTAATCATGTATGAATCAGTGTACTCCAAAAGGAGGGGCTGCTTTGAGATCCCTTGGCTGCTGCAAGCTGGCAGCAGCCAAAACCACCTCCAGAAATGCAACACCTGCTCCACTTCGGGGATCCAAAGTCCCCGGACTCATTAGGGCATTTTAGGTGGAGAAATGCCAGTGAGCATTTCACCCATTGGGATCCTTCCTCAGTAACTTTGGACCTCCTGGCTTTGACAGCAGCAGATAGGTATTTGCTCTGTGGTGTCAAGTGAGGCAGAATATTTTCACATTGTATGTCTTGGTGCTCCAGAACTTCACACAACTGTGCTAAGGAAGTTTAAGATAATCAGATCTTTAAAATTTCTTTGGATATCTCCTGTAACTGAGATACTTTTTCAGGATCCCTAGAAAACTCATTAGGGGCAACTCGATAATTTGTTGCTCTCTTATGAAGTTCAAGGTCTTTCAAGGTTTGTTTTGAATGTCTGAAGCTGGTAGTGCTGACGGACGTGGAGAGCCTGCACCTTGATAACTTGCCAGGCAGTTTCAGAATAGTTTGTGTTGACATAACAGGAAGCCTGGTGGCAGCACATTTTCTGCTGAATTGTTCAGTATAGGATTTTTTTCCACCTTTTAATTCCATTATATTCCAGGAAAAGATTCTTGTTTTGGAGTTGCCTGGTAACATATTGAGATGCCTGACATGCCTGCAAACTGGCTGTTGGTGCACCAAGGCTCATGCAAAATATGGGAGGTGTTTTTGCCTGGCCTGTTACAACGAACACTCTGCAAGGCAGGATCCTGATAACAAGGTGTTGGGAAAGACACAAATGCCTGTGATGGAAGAAAGGAGCCCTTGTGCTCCTATGTTTGCACTGATGTCACTCCTGTGTGACAGGCCAGCCAGAACTAGTGCAATGCTCCTTTTCTGCACAAGGGACACTAACCTCCAGCTATTCACTATTAAATGGGGTAGTTTGTTATACTTGCTCCTCTATCCAGAGGCAGAGCTCTGTTAAAGGGGCACACACACTTTATTTTCTGCGTGGCTCTTGCCTATTCAGTGAGATCAAATGGCAGATGTCTAGTGTGGTCTAATGCAAATTATGGAGAAAATCATGAGTTTGATAAGTGCTAAGTGTCAAAAAGAGTCTGGAGGTTTTGATGCCTTTTCTTCAAAGTAACCCCCCACCATTCCGTGAGCTGTATACACACTGGGGTTAATGATTGAGTTCCTGCCTCAAGTTTTCTCTCATTTTCTCTTATTTTAAAATGAACAGGGCACAGAGAGAAAAAGACAAAGCAGCGTCACGTCAGGGAAAGCTGCTTCTTAAGCCTTGTCTTTACTTACCCCTCTCATTCTGCTTTGCACTGAGTATGTATTTTCACTTCCCGCCTCACTTCCCTCTCAAACCATCACATTTCCTCAAATTGTCTATGTGGGAAAGTGTAAACATGAAAGTTAAGATATGAATTTAAACCTGATAAATGTTGGGTTTCACTACCAATGTGAACACTCCTAATTTGCTGCAAACATGTTTCTTTTTCAGATTATGGTTTTATTTCCCTCTAAGCTTGGCTTAATACATAGCAAACTGTTATAACCTTGCTGAGAGATGTTGTAGTAAAAGGACCCAAGCACTTGCAGAGTTCCAGACGTGTATGTGTCAGATGGAACTTTCCTGCTCAGACAAGCCCCCACTATTGGTCTTAGATTTGGCTTTGTTTTTTTTTTCCCTAAGAACCATTGAAAACTGAGGGAAAATAATTTACTTCAACTATTTCATTTTCTAAAGTGCCATATTTTTGGTTTCCAATTCAGCTTCTTTACAGATGAGGAAAACAGCTTAAGTTAAAAGTTTCCCTTTTTTTTTGAAATACCATGATTTGACAAAAGCTAAATTATATTAAATTGTGGGCTTTTCAAAGTTATTAGCTATCTAATAAGGGAAGGGTCACTAGACTGGCTTGAGTAAAGATGTTCTGTTGCACAAGCCTTTGGTTTGAATGCTGTGCTCTGCAGGACAGGTGACATGAGGTGATGTCAGAGCTGCCCGTGGAGCAAGACTTTTGCCTTTACATATTTTGTTAAATTCATTGAGTGAGACTTGCAAATCTTCCCCCTATTCTCTAAAACTCTCTGCCTCTGTTTTTAGCTGTTTGTAAAATCCATAGGCCACCACTCAAAGGAATTTAAGAAATCTTCTCAGCTGACCTTACTCTGAACTGTCCTTCGTGGCAGCTGATTGAAACCTTTGGGAAATGTATTTCTTTCCCCTGCTCCTTTTCTTTTTTTTTGGTCAAATGGTTTGTGGAAGCACTGGGGCAGTGTGCCAGCATGCCAAGTCCCAACCTCATGTGATGATTTTGCAGTTGAAAACGGGGTGTGTTCTGTACCAAACAGGGAACACAAGGTCTAGAATGGGCATGCTGACAGAACCATGTTTGTGGTGCCTTCTGCTGCTCCTGGGCTCAGCTTCTGCATTCATCTGGCGCTGCTGGCTTCCCACAGCAGGTTTTCAAACAAGCTGCTGTAATAACCTCATAATGGGTTTTTCTGTCTTGCTCACGGGCTCCCTTTAGCCTTTCTTTTAGCTGATGTGCGATTTGGGACAGAGTTGCCTTCTCTTGGTGTCGTCTCCAAATGTGACTCTAAAAACTCTGTGTTAAACCTCTTTATGTTAGACAGTTCCTACCTGCTGTGCTGGACAAAGGGAACAGTCACATTTACCCCCCATAAGATGTGGCTCTTTTTCCTAAGCAGAGTTAATTCAGCCCTCACTGAAAGTAGAAAGGCAGAGAAGGTGGCCACTGTGCTCAGGAGGCTTGCTAGGTTTAGGGTGTTCAGTTGCACCTAACACAGCTTTACGAGTCTTTAGAGATGTTGGAAATGGGGTAGTTGGTCTGTTTGCTCTCCTGCACAACTGTTTGTTACTTACAGCAAGTTCTAAAGCTCTCTAGAAACCCAAAAAATGACAGCTGAAAGCCTGCTGCCTTTCTTATATTGCAGAGAGGCAGTTGACTGATGGAGTATGGGAAGCAAATTTACAGCCGTATCTCTCTTAACAATTTTTCCTCCAGATTTTTCTTTATGTGCTTGTTTTACTTTGGCAATTGCCTAAACAAATTGCTGTCTGAGCAGTGGATCTGAGAGAGTCTGGTTTTCTCCAGGTTATTTTGCAGTTCCTTTCTGTTAATGATCTCAGCCTCCTCCTCTGCCGCACTACCTGTGGGGGAGAGCAGCTTAGAGCAGAGCAGGACTGGTTTTGGCTTTCCTCTCATTCAGTGGGGACACACTTTTGGATTTCTGTCCTTTAATCAAGATCTAGTTTAAACAAACGAAACAACAAAACCTCCACCAAACAAAACCCCAAAATCTTCCAAGGCATCCCAAAGTTCCCTCCCCTTTCAAATGCCCTAAACTGGGTAGCAGTGTGCTCAGGCATTTTTGGCTGGAGAGAAGATCAGGTTCTTGGAGAGGATAGGCAGGCTGTAGTTGCATAAGCTTCATTTTGTCACAATGCCAAGGTGGAAAACTGTGCCTGGAAGTTTTCTTTTTAAAAATGTCTACCTGATTTCTGTGTCACTCAGGTCTGCCTGGATGAGCTATTTCTGAGAATATTTGAGCAGCATGAAAGTCAGTATCCCTGAGAAAGTACTTTGTGCTGTCTTAGTTGCAAAGAAGCAAAGGAGGCAAAAAGTGCAATATCACTTTAAAAGCTGCTTTTCCCTTTACAATAAAGGAAATTTTGTGGCAGTATCAATAGAAGTGGTGTCCATGTCCATTCTGGATTTGATTACATTGATGGCTCCATTTCAGTTGGGTTGACCCATCGTTCCTTGTGAGATTCAGTTTCTGCCTATTTGTTTGGTTTATGACAACCTTCTCCCTGTTTTAGGGGAAATCAAGTGTTGCTCATGGCAAGAAAAAGTGTTGTTTTTTGTGTGAAACCAGAGATTGTGGAGTGATTGCAGCTCTTTGAGACAGCATGAGTGTTTTCATGTCTTTGAGGACATGAAGCCAGGACCTTTGTCAGGAAATTGAGCATAATCCCTCATATTTAATATGCTAAAAATGAAAAATAATTAGTTGTATTTTAGACTCTCTCAGACCCTGGTAGGTATGTGTGTCACTGGTGCTGAAGTTCTCAAGAGCCTTTATTGAGGCTTACCAGCTCTAGAGGCTGAGTCAATTTCACACTCAGGAAAGCGAGGCATCTGGAATCAAGTGTGGGGGGAATAAGTCAAAAAGTCGTACTGGAGGGAAAGGGCTGTGCATGTACATTTGTTATAGGTCCATCAATGCACCACAGTCTTGCACAGCACCTCTGACACAAACTTTGCTCTCCAGGAAGGGATCTTCTCTGAGCAGAAGCACAGATTTGTGCCTATTAGCTGGTGGAGACTTTATTCTTTGCATGTAAGCTGAGACCAAGAAGCATTCTGTGACTCCTGCCTACCCTCTGCTCTTGTAAGGTGCAGCACAGTAAGACTGCAGCTTTTGGGGGAGGGTGAAGGAAAACCAAAACAGTTCTGTTTGTGTGAATAACTGTTGCCTGAAATAAAGTTATGCATTAAATAATGTAAAAAGCCTTTGCCTAGGCTTAGTAATTGCTCTTTTAAACAGACAGCAGTCTTCGTGAGGTTGCATTTTCTAAGCCAAGGTCTTGACAGTAAGTTCTGACAGCCTGTGGCATCAGATAAAGTAGGTAACTTTTTAGGAAAAGCTCAAGTTCTTTTCTTGCAGTCCTTCAGACCTTCTGGAAATAAAGCTATTTAGAGGCTTACATAGAGATCTGTGGGCCTTTGTTCAGGCTCTTATTGCAAATATTAGTCTGGCTCTTTGCTGCTTGCTTTGTTTCAGGCTGCTGTGCCTGGATGCTTTTATTTGCATACATAATGTTTGTTCCTGCAGCAGTTACTGCTCTAAAAGTTGCCACGGTAACAGATGTCACTGTAGTTCTTTTGAATGCAGGGGACGTTGCCACCCTGAGCTCCTGGCTGGTTGCTGGACCCAGGAGCCAGGAGAGCCGGGCGTCAACGCTGGCCAGGCCACCAGCGCTTGCCCTCGCCTGAGCTGCCCAGGCAGGAATCAGCAAAGCATTGCAGTGATTGATTTGTTGGGTTTTTTCCTGGGTGATTGTCGTTGGGCAGCCATCCGAATCCTGCCTGGAAACCTCTAGAATCCGAAACATTCCTTCCACGCCCGCGAGCACTCCTCTCACCTTGCTGTCCACCCAGCCCAAACTCCCCTTGCCCACATGCTGGATGGCCTCCAGACCTTGCTTCCCTAAATCGCTTGGTGTAGCTCCTGCCGTTTGCCTCTTGGTGTCTCCCTTTGGCTTCTGGCCCCTGCTCTGTCCTGTGGCCTCCACCAGGACCGTCCGACTTCGTGGCTGTCCTGGTGTTGTGTGCTAGAGCCGCAAGCTGCGGGACAGGGCTGTGTGGAGGAAGCAGTCCGAGCGTGGTTGTGTCACCGAAAGGCGCGGAGGTCTCGCTTCGCTTCCCGGGTATGCCTGGACACGTCAGCACAGCGAGCGGCTTGCACTGAATTGTTCGGAGTTCTTGGGAGCACTTACCTGTAGCTCGTTCACTGAAAGCACCTTAAAGAAAGCCACTACTAATGGCCTGTCTGGTTGTGTTTGGATGGGGGTTGGGGATTTGGGTGGTTTGGTTTGTTGTTTTATTTCAAGGAGAGCTCCTTACAGCTCACCCGGCAGACCAGGACTACGGACAGGTCTGCTGAACACCTCTGATTCCCTCCTTGATGGATCAGCCTCTTTCACTGCTCTGGCCTTGGGTCTGTAAGAAGCCAAAGTTGTGAGAGTGGGCAACTGAAATAAGCCCACGTTAAAAATAGTGACCTCCAGACTCTGCCTCTGTGTGTCTGCCAAGTGATAACTGGGGGGGAAGAAGAGCCCAGCGCTCGTGATGCCCGTTTGGTACGTGACTGACAGGTTTATGACAGGACACAGCTTCCTCCGTTTGTCTGGCAGCGAGCAGCAGGGCTGTGTGGTTGTGTGTCTGCCTTCTCACCAGCCGACACTTCCAGCTGCAGTCGGGAGCCAGGAAATGATTTAGCAAAAGGCTTTTAGTGACAATTAACAGAATTCCTCTGCTGATAACATGGAGGGTTTTGTCCTCTCTCTCAGAATATTTTTACAGCAAGCCCATAGTCATGGTGGAGTGGCCCTGGAAGTGGGTGGTTACAAATATTTCATGAGCATGTCACAGGGCAGCTTTTATTTCTGTTGAAAGTATGATTTCTTTAATCTACATCTCTTTTAGTATTCTGTTCAGTGACCCGAGCAACATCATTTGTTTTCTTACCAGGTGATCATACCCCAACACCCAGCCCAATTTTGTCTTTGCACAAAGAGCTATTGTCAAAATAATGTAAGGAAAGAGTAAGATTGTCCAAGAGTCTCCCAGTAGGGGAAATCAGGGAAGAAGTTTATGCGTATGTCAGTAGTCCAACTGCATTATAAACCACTCATTTTTGACAGGGACAGCAGGGGGTTCAAGCCCTGGGGTCGCAGGGCAGTGCCAACTTCGGAGCATAGGTGATAAAATCCCACATAAGGCGCCTCTCTTGCAGCAGAGGATGTGTGGCCGTGCATTTGACGCTCCCTGCAACTGCCCGAGCCAAAGAAAGGAAAACACTGCTGGAGGTCCTCCCCTCGGAAAAGCTTTTCAGATTTGTCTCACATGGTTTCCAAGTTTGCATCTGTATTTCCTTAGAGCTCGGTGGCCTTCAGGCCTGAGACTTTGTTTCTCACTATAGGTGAAAACATGGAATCTGAAATCCATGGTGTTGCCTTAGAAAAAGAGAAGGAAAACAAATGTTTGAAGAGTTGTTGCAAACAGGAACTAGTTTTCAGTAGATAAACTATGGTTCAGGAAATTAAATTATAAATGAGATGATATTTGTCCTTGGGAAATTGATGCCAGTTGGCAAAAAAAAAAAGAAAAAAGGAAAGCTTAAGGAGGTGCCACAGTCTTTTGTGCTTGTTTCCTGTCTGAATCACAGCATGGTAGGAGTTGGAAGGGCATCTGACCCCCCCTGTCTGAGCAGGATCACCTAGGGTAGATCACACAGAAACACATCCAGATGGGTTTTGAAAGTCTCCAGAGAAGGATGCTCCACAGCCTCTCTGGGCATCCTGCTCCAGGACTCCAGCACCCTCACATCAAGGAAGTTTCTCCTCATGTTGAAGCCGAACTCTGTGATCCAGCTTGTGTCTATAGCCCCACGTCCTATCACTGGGCACCACTGAAAAGAGACTCGCCCCATCTTCTTGGCAAGCACTCTTCAGGTGCTTATAAACTTTGAGAAGATCTCCTCTCAGCCTTCTCTTCTGTAGGCTGAACAGTCCCAGGGCTCTCAAGCTTTCCTCACCCAGTCCCTTCATCACCCTTGTAGCTCAATACTCTCAGGACAGTTGAATTGCTCCCAGAGTTTCCCCTAGCAATCTTTAGACAGCTGTTGTTAAAGCAAACAGTGGAGCTGGTTCTGTCAGGCTGTTGGGAGCACTTCTACCAGTTCAAGCTGCTGCTGGGAAGGTGTCAAGGGCTGTAAACAGGTGTCACCTCCAACCAAACCCAAGGGCTCTATGATCATCTGGGGACAACTGGATCTAGAACAGGTCTGCAAATGACCGTATGCAGCACAGCTTATCCAGGCGTTGTTCACAGGATGAAATGACTCTGAAAACAGTGCAGCAGCTTGAAGAGAGCCTGCTGGTGGGTGAGGAAAGGACCTCCCTTACTTGAGCCATAAGCGTCAACCCCCGTGTGGCAGAAGCCAAATCGTGCAGTCCCCTGTTTGCAGCACTGGCTTTCAAGAGCTGGGCTTGAGGAGCTGCTCTGCAGCAGGATAACCACACTGTACTGTGTTTTATTACCCTCTTCTTAAAGAAGGATGATGTCATGTCCTCCCTCTTCACTTTGTGCAGCTGGAAGGAGATGAGCTGGCAAAGCTGGCTGCTCTTGAAGTGCTCCATACCTGTCTATGCACATCCTTACTCCCAAATTCGTATGGTTTCCGGAGCACCTCAGCCAGAGTGCTGAAGAAGCTTTTGAATTCCTCACTTCTCCATCTGCATGCTTTTCCCAGTGCAGATGAAAAAAAGAGAGGTGTGCACTCCATTCTCTGCACGTGCCTGTGTAACTGCAGGTGCTCTGCATCTACAAGATACGTGACAGACAGTGTGATTACAGGGAACCGCTTGAACACAGCATCTTGTCTCTACAGCCAGTTCCTGTAGCACAGGAGCAGGCAGGGTAGGCAAACTGGCACTGCCAGGGTATCAGCCATGTTTCTCTTTATTCAAACAAGAAATGAGATTCTTCTGTCTTGGCTCCAGCTAATTCCAGCTCAAGCGTGAAGGAAGGTTTTCGTCCGACTGAGGCTTGCTGGAGGAGTGAGTGGGGGGGGGGGGGGGGGGGGGGGGGGGGGGGGGGGGGGGGGGGGGGGGGGGGGGGGGTGGGGGGAGTTTGCTGTGTTCATCTGAAGTGTGTGCTTAAAATGCCACTCTCCACAAGAAATAACTTGAGTGGCCAGTGAAGTGGGAGACTTCTTGCCTCAAAGTGCTTCTAGAGGATCTGCAGTGCTTAGAAACAGATGTTTTTGAGTGGTCATCAATAAATGCTGGGAGAAGAGGTGCTGCAAGCCAAATTATTTTCTACTCCAAGTCATATTCATTTCACTTTTTCCCTGTCTCTCCAGTCCAAGCCTTGACTAGTAATGCCTCCCTGCCCTAGGTAACTGTCCTAGAAATATGATGGGTAAGCTTGTTGAAGAGCAGTCACAGCTTGCCTATCCTGCCTGCCACAGGCTCCGTGCAAGACTGCAGCTGTTGGCTTGCCTTCAGAGTTCTAGCAAGGTGGTTCAGAGGCAGGTTCTTTGTGGCTGTAAAAGTGTATTGCTCTGCAGGTCTAGTGACACTGCAATGTCTAGTAGTGTGCTGGGATGCAAGCACTGATGCCAGGATTAAAATTGTCAGTACTGTGGGTTTGCATCTCACTGGAAAGGTCAAGCAATGAAGGCTTGGGGGCCACCACTCTAGAGCTGGCCCTGTCGGCCTGTCTGTTTCAATAGCTGTGGAGTGCAGGTGCTCTCATGCATGCAGACTTGGGCAGAAAACAAAAACCCCACAAAACACTTCCATATGAGTAAACACAAAATAATGTGGAAAAGACTAGAGTTAGATTAACTCCTGTTTTGGATTCAAGGAACCTTCAAGCATCACAAGATCCCTTGGGGTGTGATGCTAAAAAAGTTCTCAGCCTTGTTTTGCAGCAATTACTGGGTCTGTGGGGCGTTCAAGGCCTTTGTGGTGGTGCTACCATGCATGATTACATGACTTGAGGTGCAGTTAGATGCAAATGCTCTGGGTACACTATCTCTGCATTTAATCAGTAATTTGTTTGCCACTTGGTTACAGAAAATGCTTTGTTTTGAAATGACTTGAATAATGCTTGTAGTATCAGCGTCAGTGGGAACCAATGAAATGTGGCTAGCAGGCTCCTGGTCAAGAGTATCTGAGAGCTTCCCGGTGCAGCCCATTTACTCTGAGCTTTGCACACTACGCGGTCAGCTAATTCCATAAACAACACAAGGCACAGATGAGTCCAAACATTCTCTCTTTATGGTCTTTCTTACTAATCTTTGACATACCAGAATTGCTCATGCTGCCTCCTTTATTTGCTGGGTGTTCCCCTTAATTTGAATTCTGCTTTTAATTTCTGGGGATGTGGCTTTGCTGGTGACGCTATTGGACATCACTGATGTGCTGCTATTTTTCTGGAAATAAGTGTAAGAATTTTGTAGTTCATGGGTTTTAGTCAGGGAACACAAATTATCCCTGTTGCAACCAGCAAATGGATGTGTGATGACACACAGCAATTTGTCAGCAGGTGAGGCTGTGTATGTGTGTGTCTGTGGGTGTCTGGGACAGACTTGCAGGCAGCACACACAGATGAGTCACCTGAGTAGCAGACCACTGGAAATGGTAAACCTTCTTTGGCATTTCAGGAACATTCACTCCAAGAAGGACATTGAGGGGCTGGAGCACCTTCAGAGAAGGGC
Organism: Pogoniulus pusillus; assembly: GCF_015220805.1. NCBI lineage: Eukaryota > Metazoa > Chordata > Aves > Piciformes > Lybiidae > Pogoniulus > Pogoniulus pusillus. Next base: position 78,176 of record NC_087278.1, read on the forward strand.
AACAAAGCTGGTGAAGGGTCTGGAGGACAGGGCTGGGGAGAAGCAGCTGAGGGGCCTGAGGTTCTTTAGTGTGGAGAGGAGATGGCTGAGGGGAGACCTCATTGCTCTCTACAGCTCCCTGAGAGGAGGCTGCTGTGAGGTGGACCTTGGTCTTTTCTCCCTAGTAACGAGTGGTAGGAGAGAAAATAGCCACAGATTACAGCAGGGGAGGGTTAGGCTGGACATCAGGAACAACTTCTTGGCTGAAAGGGTTTTCAAAGCCTGGCACAGGCTGCGTCCCCATCTCTGAAGCTATTTCAGAGAAGCAGAGATGTGGTGCTGAAGGACACGGGTTAGCAGAGGACTTGGTAGTTAGTGAATGGTTGGATGTGATGATGTTAAAAGTCTTTTGCATGTGAAACAATTCTATGATTCTATTTAAATATTATGATGCTAGTAGCTATGAAATTGCATGCTTCGGCCTTCCAGAAGTCAGCTTTTAAAATATTTAAGGAAGACACCCAAATGAGGAACTTTTTTGTCAATAAACAAACCCAAAGAAAGAAAAACATCATCCCCTTAGGGACAAGATATAAACTCAATGCAGACCTTCTTTGTTATCACCTACTTGGTGACTCATGACTTAACACCATTAGTGCAATGTCAGGTATTGGTGTGTCACACTCATAATGAAGAAGCAGCTGGGGCATTTCCATGTAGTTAGTGCAAAGCCTTTTTTATTTAAAAAAAAAAATCTTCCAGATCAGTGTAGCAGCTTAGAGTTCAATAGGCTTTTAGACAAGACTTCTCAATCCACTGCCTTCTAGATCAGTAGAAAGAGGCAAACTCCAGTCTGGGGATTCAAGTGTGCAGTAATATTTTTATGATGACCATAATTCCATTTTTTTCTATTTTATGGTTTAGCACCAGAGTTTGTACACTTAGATCATGGTTAGATAGGACACCATGATCTTAAGGGTCTTTTCCAACCAGAAAGATTCTCTGATTCTGTAACTGCTGTATATTAGCTATGCTGTTTCCATGCTGCAGACACAGCCAGTAAGTAAGTTGATATGAGCTGGCTGGACCCAAAGCACAATTTCTTTGTACCTGCAGTTGCTGCACTGTGCAGATCTGCTGACTTTTCTGTTGCGTATGTCATGGCCAGCAGCAGGTCAGGACAGAAAAAGAGGCTGCTTTGTGGTGCCTCTTTTTTTTTTCCTCTCTGAAGATGATACCTTTTTTTCCTCTGTGTTTTCAATTTTGAAGCTTTTGGAGTCTTGTGACGACGAGGAGAAAAATTCAAATGAAGGGCTGTCTCTATTTCCTAGGGAAAGGCTTCATTTTTACACAGCCATGCAGAAAGGAAACCCCAGGAGACACTGCCTGATTAATAAGTCCACAGGGGCTGGCAGCAAGTTCTGCAAGGTTGAAAGCAAAGCTTGTTCTGCGTAGGAAGAGTAACTTCATTTTTGTGTGCTTCCTGATGCCTGCTCTGTGGTTGCGAGCTGGTAGAAGGCAGTGCTTCAACTTCCTGAGTCCTTTAAATAAAGCATCCTTTCTAAAGAGGTGTTGGCAAAGAAAGGCACTTTGTGCTTTCTGCTTCAGCCGAGTCTTCATGCTCAGCTCTTTGAATGACCAGTTTTGGCTGCTAAACAGTCAGAAGGCTTTAATGTATCGCAAGGAAAAATATCTTGAGCTGCTCTCAAAAGTTTATTTACATAGCTGGTGTACTGTGCCACCATCTGAAGGGCTTCCAGGTTTCCTCTTTAATTTAAACTCCTATTACTTAATTCGCAAATAACTTCAGCTTTGATAATTTCCAAGTTTGTTTTTTTCAAGAGATTATTATAGGAAACCAACAAGACTTACTTACTTGACTTGAATTAAGATCTATATTGTCTTTCGTAAGGAGACATAGTAGCAGCAAGTCAGCCAGACCCTGTCCATGCATGAGGATAGCAAGGATGCAAAGCTCAAACCTTGGCCTAGGGAGATCTCCAAAAGTCACTTGTGACAGCTGTTCACCTTCAGAGACCCCTCCACTGCTGAGAAACATGTGCTCCCCTCCAGCAGGAAGCAAGGTAGGCGTTATGCATTTAGCTGGAATTCTCTGTTCCTACTCAGCCAGGTGGGATCAGGTGGGTAGGCCATCACTGAGTGCTCCGTATTCTGCTTTAGCCATCCTCAATCAAATAACAACACTTGTCTTGTACGATTCACTGCACTCTTGTTTTGCTGTGTTACTAAATCACACCGATCTCTATCAGGCTTCTTTTTCTCCAGGGCATTCTGCTGTTGGTTCGTTGTTTTTTCTTACCAGGTGCTTAGTATTTTGTTTGACACAAACACCAGCATATTGTTTGAAACCATATCAGTTAAGAGTTAACTCCCACAATGAGAAGAAAGGGCAAAATGAGGCTCTTCAGCTCTCTGTCGAGAAATCAGCTAGTGCTCTGGCGTTTGCCATGGGCAAGATAAAGCACTGCCAGCAATAATTCCATTCCTGGAGAGGGGGTATTTTCCAAGCAGGATGTTCTGCTGCCATCCGATCCAATGTGCAGGGCGAGGAATGCTGTCTCTGAGACATCCAAGTGGCTTGAAATGCTTTTGTGCTCAAGGAAGAACTAGACTGTCTCAAATATTAACATCCACTGGGTAATGGGCATCTCTGGCTTCTGTGGGAAACTTCATTACGTGCCTTTATGTGCCAGGCCTCCTTCAAGTGAGCTGTTAATCCTGTGTGGCTTGAGATGAGTATATGTAAAATATTGCAACTGGAGGTGGGATTTTAAATCAAAGTTGGATTTTAACTATCAGAATGTCTGGAATGCTCTTATCTTCCTGCTTGGGGTCCAAACTTCCATACACTTGCATGATAGAGCTCTGTTGTGCCTGCCTGGGTCTTGGCCTGGTCCTGTCTACATCTACTGTACTGAAGAAGTCAAAGGCACTCTTCTCTTTCCCCCTTTCCCCTGCAGCTGAAAAGCTCTATCCTCTGCTTCCAGGAAAACAAACATCAGTGCTGCCTCTTAGATAAGTCTTCAGCTGCTCTGCTTTTTTTGCTGTTTGCTGAAGTGGCCTAACATGTCTCTAGCTTCATACAAGAGGTAGGTTGTGACAATTTTCAAATCCATAGAAAATCTCAGCTTCTGCCAGGAGCCTCCCCTGTTTAGGCAAGATGAGCAGGAGATTCAGGCATCTTCCTAAGACACAAGGGGTAGAAAAGGAGAAAGGAGACAGTGTTGTCAGCCTGTTTATTTGGTGGGTTTTTTGACTGTGAAGTCATTCTAACCTCGTGTATTTCCACATCTGAAGTGGATGCTCAGTGCTGCAATGCGGTGTTTCTGCTGACCCCTCTGTGGATAAAGTGCTTCTTTGCTATGCCTCAGCACTGGAATGAACATCAAGATCTAGGGCGTAGAGATTGTGGTAAAGCTTTCCTGTGCTAAATTACTGCCAAATAGTTTTATATGGAGATCTAATTTGAGATCTAATCACTATAAATGCTTTCTTCCCTGAAAATAAGTAATAGAATAGAATTAAATGTCATGAAAGACTTCTCCAGGTGCAAAGTAACATAAGCACTGGGGCAGTCTGTCAGCACTGGCTGATGGTTTTTGGATTGTAGTCCTGTTTTATGGTGAAGCTTTGGAACAGAAGATTACCAGAGACAGCTGATGGAACACATTTTTCCAGTTACTGACAAGGCAGCCTTGCCCTCACCCTGCAGCTAATTGCAAGGTTAAGAATGGTAGTAAGAATCTGCTATTATCAACCGGTTGGGTTTATTTCTGCTCCAGATAAATGAAGCAATATTCCATTGCCATCTCTGACCATGCTTTCCTTTTTTCCTTTGTAGAACTTGTGGCAAAATCTCTTTCATTTTAATTATTTTTTCCAGATACCATCTCATAAAACTAGAACTCACAGAGACACAATCATTATTTTTAATAGAAGAGGGTTAATGCTTGTTAAAAATGATAAAAGAGCTTTCATCACTAAAGTTTTCTGTCTGCAAGGAGAGAATCAGCAAGGGTTCCTCAGATCTGCTTTTCCAGAGTGATCTTTCTACAATTTGGAGACCACAAAAGTGGGTAAGTGCTCACTTATTTCAATGTCCAAGTAACCTGGCAATTCCAATGAGATGGCTGGGCAGTTTCACAGAGGCAGTTAAACAGCTGACTGCCTTCTGTGTTTGACCTTCCCTGTTTTCCCAAAGCTGCCGATTTCAAACAACTTGTTCCTAGTTGATAGCCATCACTGCTCACAATTGGATCAAGCTCTGCAAGTTGCTTTCATAGATATCATTAGAGAGCTATGAAGTGGTAGCATCTTTCAGCTGCTGCTGTGCTCCAGCCTGAGCCAAGAAGGAGCAAGCCTAGAGATGAAGGGGAATGCAGCCTGTGCCATGATTTTCTGGGGCAGGGTGGGGGTGGTGAAGAGTCAAAGCCTGCTGCAAGTTTAGGATTCAAGCTTTGCAACAGCAAGCAAATGCTAAATATTTTCTGAAGTGACCTGAATTAACCACCTCCTTGTAGTGCCAAAACTGGCAGGCCCCTTTCAGCTGCTCACGTTCAGGAAGAGCTGCCAAAGGCATAGCAGGGCTGCTTCCCAGCTGGTGACCTACACGAATGTCTACAGTATCAAAGGCCACTTCGGATGGCCCCAGTCACCTATGTTTAGGCAAATGTAGTTGAACCATCCCGACAGTGAGTGCTTCCAAAAGGGAATTTGCTTCTAGACACACAAAGAACAGGAACATTTGCTTCTCAACCAAGTTCTACAGGAAAACTCCCACTTGTCTGAGGCATGCCAGGATTTCATTTACTGCTGGGAAACCTGAAACTTTGCCTCTAAAGTATCTTAATTAGACCATTAAAACCTGGTAGAAAATGGCTGAGATAAACAGAGTGGGGGGGGGCAGAGGATTTGACAATGCATTACAAAGCCTTTGACGCTCAGCCCTGAGTTCAAACTGTCCAAAACCACTTTTGCATGGAAAAAAAAACCACCTGAGGTCTCTTCGTGATGGCTCCCACAAGGGACTCTGGGTCAGTGCTCCTTTGCTTGGATGGCATGTGAGCTGAGAGCCTCAGCTTCTCTTTCCCCTTTAGTGCCCTGTGCTGCTTTGGCTTGACTTTCAGTTTCTGGTGCTGATGTGGTTTAATTTAGCTCACCTTTGAGATGTAGTATGGGGGTGCTGATTGATACCCGCCTGAACATGAGCCAGCAGTGTGCCCAGGTGGCCAAGAGAGCCAGTGGCATCCTGGCCTGCATCAGGAATGGTGTGGTCAGCAGGAGCAGGGAGGTCATTCTGCCCCTGTACTCTGCACTGGTTAGACCTCACCTTGAGTGCTGTGTTCAGTTCTGGGCCCCTCAGTTTAGGAGGGACATTGAGATGCTTGAGCGTGTCCAGAGAAGGGCGACAAGGCTGGGGAGAGGCCCTGAGCATAGCCCTATGAGGAGAGGCTGAGGGAGCTGGGATTGGTTAGCCTGGAGAAGAGGAGGCTCAGGGGAGACCTTATTGCTGTCTACAACTACCTGAGGGGAGGTTGTGGCCAGGAGGAGGTTGCTCTCTTCTCTCAGGTGGCCAGCACCAGAACAAGAGGACACAGCCTCAGGCTGTGCCAGGGGAGATTTAGGCTGGAGGTGAGGAGAAAGTTCTTCACTGAGAGAGTCATTGGACACTGGAATGGGCTGCCCGGGGAGGTGGTGGAGTCGCCGTCCCTGGAGCTGTTCAAGGCAGGACTGGATGTGGCACTTGGTGCCATGGTCTGGCCTTGAGCTCTGTGGTAAAGGGTTGGACTTGGTGATCTGTGAGGTCTCTGCCAACCTTGGTGATACTGTGTGATACTGATAGTGTGATACTGTAGTGTGTGTGTTTTGGGCGTTTGTTTTTGCCGTGCAGGGGCTGGTTCCAGAAGAAGGAGTCTGGCACCCGCTGTCTTCACATTCCTTTCCCAGAAATGCTTTCATGACTGCGGTCAGGCCAGGGAGCAGAACCAGCAGTGCCTGGTGCAGCGTCGGGCACCAGGCCTGCGTATGCAGGTGTGCATGAGCAGAATGCAAGCCCAGGTCTTTGATCATGGCTTTGTGTCCTGGTGAGTATGGAAAGGAGACAAATCCAAACCAGTGCTGCTGAAAGAGGGAGCTCTAGAACAGAGCAACAGTTTTTTGTGTGAAGCTTTTTCAGCGTTGAGAACTCAGCATTTCTGAAGTCACGAATTTGTGCTCAGAAGTGAGATAAGACTGGAAGCTGTCCATGTGGGAAATTAAATACAAGTGTGAAACCCTGATCTTATTACTTACCTCCAGCAGTCTGCACATTCCTGCAACCAGATTTATAGTCTTTTCAGAATTGATATTTGGTCAGGCTGTTAGACCTGGATGAGTTACTGGGTTTTTTTGGGTGGGTTTTTGTGGGTTTTTTTTTGGTGGTGTGTTTTGGTTGTTTGCCTGTAATTAGAAGGGTTGTCTTGTGAAGGTAAAATATGGCCGAGGCAGGACATGTGTAGCTGCAGGGCTCTCTTCCAGTGTGCTGGGCAGGGAGTGCTATGGCCCCCCACTCTGCTGTACCCCTTCTTTCCGTGGCAGAAAGGTTTTCAAGTGTGGTCTGTAACTTGAGAGTGTATTTTTGTTAAATTATTGGCAACTTTCTCATGGAAATATATGCTGTGGGAATTCCTGCACAGGACTGCAGCATGGTTAACTTCTGATTAAAACAAATATCTCATAGAACCATAGAATGCTTTCAGTTGGAGGAAACCTTTAAAGGTTATCTAGAGCAATGCACAGCCCTGTCCCAACTTGACCGTGACTGCTATCAGAAATGGAGAACCCAGAATGTTTCTGGGCAACCTGTGCCAGTGTTTCCCCACCCTCATTGGAAAAAGTTTCCTCTTTATATCTAGTCTCTATCTCCCTCTTTTAGTTTGAAGCAATTACTGCTTGCCTTGTGTTACAGCCCTGTGACAGGGAGCAGCTGGTTATCCCTGCACTGCAGGGAATAATTCCTGAGAAGTTTGTGAGGTGTCTCTGGAGCAGCTCTCCTGGCTAACAGGTGAGCAAAGTTGTCCTGACCTGCAACTCTAAGGTATGGCCCCACTTTGGTTCCAATAAAGCCAGATCCATGGGACCCCATGGGATACAGCCATGGGTGCTGAGGGAACTGGCAGATGAGGCTGCTAACCCCCTCTCTATTCTATTCCCAATGTCATGGCAGTCTGGGGCAGTCCTCACTGACTGGAAAGGGGAAACAGCACTCCTATTGTCAAATGGGGTAGGAAGGAGGAGACAGGGAACTCTAGGCCAGACAGTCTCACCTCTGTGCCCACTAAGATCATGGAGCAGATCCTCCTGGAGGCACTGCTGAGACAGGAGAACAGTAAAGAGGCGATAGGGTACAATCAGCATGGCTGCAGCAAGGGCACATCCTGCCTGACAACCTTGGTGGCCTTCTATGAACAGGTCACAACATTCCTAGATGAGGGGCAAGCAACTGATGTAATTTACCTGGCCCTGAGCAAGGCCTTTGGCACTGTCCCTCATCATGTCCTGGTCTCCAAGCTGGTGACACAGGGGTTTGAGGGGTGCACCACCAGATGGATAAAGAACTGCCTTGATGGCCGCACCCAAAGAGTGGCTCTCAGCAGGTGTCAAGCGGAGGCCAGTGACAAATGGAGTCACTCAGGGGTCCTGGGACTAGTCTGGTTCAACATCTTTGTGGGTGCCATGGGCAGAGGCACTGAGTGCAGCCTCAGCAAGTTTGCTGACCACACCAAGCTGTGTGGTGCAGCAGCCAGGCTGGAGGGCAGGGATCCATCCAGAGGGACCTGGGCAGGCTGCAGAGGTGGGCACAAGCCAAGCTCAGGAGGTGCAACAAGACCAAGGGCAAGGTCCTGCATCTGGGTCAGGGCAATGCCAAGCACCAGTGCAGGCTGGGCAGTGAGTGGCTGGAGAGCAGCTCTGAGGAGAGGGACTTGGGGGTGCTGCTGGAAGAAAAGCTCAGCAGGAGCCAGCAGTGTGCACTTCCAGCCCAGAAAGCCAAGCAGAGCCTGGGCTGCAGCAGCAGCAGTGTGGCCAGCAGGGCCAGGGAGGGGATTCTCCCCCTCTGCTGTGCTCTGCTGAGACCCCACCTGGAGTCCTGCATCCAGCTCTGGAGCCCCTGGGACAAGAGGGCTGTGGAGATGCTGGAGAGTGTCCAGAGCAGGGCCAGGAGGATGCTCAGAGGGCTGCAGCAGCTCTGCTGTGAGCACAGACTGAAAGAGTTGGGGCTGTGCAGGCTGGAGCAGAGGAGGCTCCCAGGGGACCTTCTTGTGGCCTTCCAGGATCTGAAGGGGGCTATAAGAAAGCTGGGGAGGGACTTTTTAGGCTCTGAGGGAGTGACAGGACTGGGGGGAATGGAGCGAAGCTGGAGGTGGGTAGGTTCAGGCTGGCCATGAGGAGGAAGTTGTTGAGCATGAGAGTGGTGAGGGCCTGGAATGGGTTGGCCCAGGGAGGCAGTTGAGGCCCTGTCCCTGGAGGCGTTCAAGGCCAGGCTGGAGGGGCTCTGACCAGCCTGCTCTAGGGTAGGGTGTCTCAGGGCATGGCAGGGGCGTTGGAACTGGCTGATTTTTGTGGTCCCTTCCAACCCTGAGTGATTCCATGTTTCTAAAGTTCTGTGTCCTGCCCTTGAATCACAGCAACCCCTTGAATACGCCAGGCTTGGGCAGAGTGGCTGCAAACTGCCCAGCAGAGAAAACCAGAGGCTGCTGTGTGACCGCAGTTGATGGACTAGGATGTGCCTAGGTGGCCCAAACACAGGCCACAGCTTGAGTGCTGGGTTCTGTTTACACTCTGCCGCTCCGCCGAGACACTGAGGGTCTGGAGCAGGCCCAGAGAAGGGCAACACTGCTGGGGAAGTGTCTGGAGAACAGGGCTGGGGAGGGGCAGCTGAGGGAGCTGGGGGTGGTTAGTCTGAGGGAGATTGAGGGGAGCCTTCATTGCTCAGACATGTGAAGAATTCTTTTTCCCCTGAAAGTCTTCTCAAAGCCTGGAACGGATCCCTCAAAGAGGTGGTGGAGTCCTCATCCCCGGAGGTATTTCAGGTATGAGGCTGAAGGGACACCAGCCCCGTTAGAGTTACGAAGTGTTTGGACTTAATCAGAAAGGTCTTTTCCAGCTGAAACAACTCCGTGCCCCGGGGGTTACGACCCCTGTCCGGGGTCGGCTGCGGCGTGCGGGGCGGTGCCGGGAGGCGGGCCGCGGGCGGAGGCGCAGGAGCGGGGCCCGGCCGCCGCGGGCCGCGGAGGGCAGCGGCGCCGCGCTCGTGTCAGACTGCGCCCTGCTGAGTGCGCCGCGCTGTGCGCCCTGTCCGCACGCACCTCCCGCAGCCACTTTGTTTTGGTTTGCTTTATTTCATTTTCTTTGGTAAGGAGAGGAGGTGCGAAATCCAACTGAAAATGAGCCAAAATGACTGAGAAAATGTCCAGCTTTCTGTACATCGGGGACATCGTGTCCCTGTACGCCGAGGGCTCTGTTAACGGCTTCATCAGCACGCTGGGGTGAGTGGGGTCTGAGGTCGGTGCGTGCCGTGTGTGTGGCGGCTGCGGGGCCATGCTGGGCCGTGCCACGCGGGGTCCGACCGCGAGTCGCGCCGGCTGCAGCGCAGGAAGCGGCCGGCAGCGCTACCGTCGCCTCGGCACAGCGGAGAGCAAAGTAGGAAGTGATGGGAGAGCGGAGGAACCAGAGTTGCGCTCAGGGGCACAGGCCTGGGGCCGCAGGACCCGGGCAGCGGCAGCGGCTGGCGGCTTCTACCGAGACTGCAGCTCCGGGCCAGCCCAAACCGGAATGCCCGGCGTCTGACCCCCTGTGCTGTGCCCAAGTGCGTTAGCGCAGTCATCGCTTACGGTCAACTCCTTAGGTTTGAGATTGTGTTTCATGGGGGTGAAGGAGGCAGTGAAACAAACTTCTTCCTTTAAAGAGTTCTCAACCACTGTCACAGGCTGCCCAAGGAGGTGGTTGAATCCCCATCCTCGGGGGGGTTTCAGATGTGGTGCTGTGGGACATGGTTTAGCAGCAGCCTTGGTGGAGTTAGAGAATGGTTGGATTCAGTGACCCTGAAGGCCTTTTCCAGTGGTCCTAGGTGTCTTATTGCGTGTCTGAGAATTCTTGATCACGATGTGAAGGGCAGAGTTTTGTTTTCTTGCTTACATTGTCATTATGCTCCTTAAACATGTATCACTTTTTTCTGTGTTGTGTTTGCCTGAAGTCCTGTCTGCAGTTGTTAATGATCAGTAATTTATAATCAGATATTTAATTTGTTGGGGATGCTTTTTTCACAAACTCTTCTTTTTGTGAGGTGAGGACATGTGGTTTAGCTGTGGATGCTGCACTGAACTACTTGTGCTTGCTTTTCTGTTAGCCTTGACTGCTACAAATCTCCTTTAAATTCCAAAGGAATCCAGGACAGAAAACCATAATTAGTGATTGTAGTGAAACTTGATCTTTAAACCATGTAGCACTTTGGTTGCAATGACATGTCACCAGGCTGCAGCTGATCACTCTGGTGTTCATGGAGTAGCAGCTGAACCTGTTAAGGTCGACCCGCTGCTGATCACCGTGTCTGAGTCTCACTCCCGTCTGTTGTATTAGGATGTCCTGAGATCTGTTCAGTGGGTGATTGTAGGGTGAAGTAAGGCCAGCGTTAAAATGCAAACAGAGACTAAGTTACTTTGTATACTAAGGATGCTTTTTCTAGGGAGGAGTTGGTGCTCCTTGTCTGTCAGATTTTTTTTTTAATCTTGCCGTTACTTGCTGTCCTTGCTGCTCACTCATTTCATCTCTTATCAAGCGTTTTTCACTGGTTTGTTCCTCTATTTGTTAATTATACCCCTTTTCTCTGTGCCTCCTTTGTCTCACATCCCCTTTTGTTTTGCTGATTTGTAATTTTAAATCCCGTCTGAAAATGTTTGCTCTCTACAGCTAGTAATGACTGGATACTTTTTCTTATGCTCTTAACTCCAGCATTTCTTTTTTGTTGGCATAATTTGCTGCTGAGTAGTTCGGTTTTGCTGGTTCTCATTGCTGTGTTCTGTTCTCTGAGAATATTTGCCATGCTTTTACTTTTCTTGATGTTGAGGAATGTTCCTAATTTCTGAGCACAGCTGCTTGTCTAGAGTCATAGCTATTTCTTCTGGGACCAGTGGTTATACAACTGCATGTCACTTGCATACATGTTGGAATGCCTATGGTGTGATCTTTAGGCTATGCTGATTCCCTCTTCTTCTCTTGGAGTTAGGGCTGGATGTTTATGCTCAGTTTTATAGATGGGAAGACAAGGTCAAAGTTTGCTGAAGGTAGGTGGGAACTCTTTACCAGAAGAAATGACTGAACTCAAGCTGATACCCTGCTTGACAGGTATGCATAATCTCTTTTGGCCAACTGCCTCAGCTCAAGAAAACTGAGATGAGACAGGGCTCCTCCGTGTGTCTCTCCTTCAGCAGAAGGCTAGAAGTTCAGGAATGCTGATATAGCTGTTACCTTTTCAATGCAGATGCTTTCTGCTCTGCTCCTTGACATGGGAGATTTGCTGCACAGCCAGGAGGCTTGAGTTTAAGAGCTGAAGGCCTTGAAGGAAATGCGAAGTCACCAGCTCAAAATGTCTATGTCTGCCTAAATGTTAATGCTGACCACTCTGCTGGTGGTATAAGAACTTGGACTGAAACCTAAAGTTGCGATGCTAAGTTGTGTTAGCCGTGCCAGCTCTTGCAGTTATTGTCCATGGACCAAAGGCAGGAACGCAAGAGGCAGAAGAAACAACTGAATGTTCAGGGGAAAATTTTGCCCTGCTGCACACTGGTTGTGCAACCATTGCTAAACTCCTGCATCTCCTGTGTTCTGGCAGATTCTCTGTTTGCAAACACCTGACAAGAAGTAGACTTGTCTTTTGGAGCTCTCTCTTGCCAGTGAGGACAAAGTGGGGTAGAAGCAGGAACAATTGCTTGTTAGCTTCATTTGTCTCATGTGAGTCCTGGCTCTTGCCTGTGGCCCTTGCCTGTATTGTTTAGGGTGCTGCTTTGAAACGTGCTGGACCAGCTAATATGGCTTACATGGCTGAACCCATCGGGCAAGTCTCCTGTGGCTGCAAGAACTTGAAATCCAGCTCAGGTCTAGTGACTGCAGCAGGCAGAGTCCTGTTTATTTTAAGCTGTCAAAGGCTAATTGTTTCTTAAACAAAGCATGAGTGAGGCCATTCTATAAATAAGATAAAATGCACAGCACCTCTCCAAGCAGGGGAGGACTGTCACATCAGCGGACCTTACTCTTTGAAATATGAAACCAGCTCAACAGATGTGTTTTGAGGGGGATTTCCAAGCCCAGGCTGTTTTGTGCACTTCAGAATATCTTGTTTTACTTGCTTGCTAGTGCATACATTTTGACATGTTCAGTTTCCTCAGAAAACATAAAGCCAAGAGAAGGATGTGGCTGAGCTAACCAAGTGTAGTGTCAGGTTAATATCTACTATAACTTAAGTGTGCAGCTTAGGAGGGTCCTAACGTCCCTGTTTAGGAGATGAAGGATTTGTGCCTTTTGGCCCTGTGTCCAGGTGAGCATGTTGAGTGGTACTAGATGAAGGCAGGGGTGCATCTCCAAACCTACTTCTGTAAAAAAGGGTTTGAGAATTGTTGGAATGAAGAGGTTCTGTAAATGTAACCTGAAAGACTGGGGCTCTTCTTTGAGCTGGAAGAAACCCATGCTCCTGCCCTTGTTCCTGGACTGTTTCCTTGCTGTAGATAGCTGTTGGATGTGTGTGTGAGGGCTCTGCTTTCAGATTTGATCCTTCTTAGCCAGAAGAGGAAACTGAACCTCTCTTCTGCAGCTGAGGGTAGTGCTGTAGTGTGGAATGGAGGCTGGAGGAGTCAGGCAGTCCTGCTCCAAATTCTTCCTCCTGTATCCTTATTTTAAGAGAAAGTGGTTGTACTCAGTTTGTGCAAGAAGTATAATCACCTTGTCTCCAGGAGGATGTTCCAGGATGTGGATCCCAAGTGGAGGGGGGCATCTTTGGTTTAGAGCCCAGGAGAAGGTTTTAGGGCTCTGTTGGCTACTGCAGGTCTCTGGATACTTGAGATGCTGAGAGTCCAAGCAGTCCCCTGCTGTCTGTTCTGCTTGGCTTTGGGCTTACTCTGAGTTTGAATGCTGCTCTGATGTGCAATTCCCCCCCCCCCCCAGTGCCAAGGTTCTCTGAGCTTCCTTCTCCCTGCTTTCCTTCTGTAAAGGAGAGTGCTTTTCAACGTGGATAAACAGAAAAGTAAATGTCTGGGAGAAAGTTTACATCCATGGGTAGCTTTCTGCTGTTCCAACATATACTTAGTACTGCATTATGGAATTCTGCTAATAATGTGGGTTTTCCCCCATTTTTGAGCCTTTAGTATGCTTCAGCTTGTGCACACTTGGTGGGTTTGTGCCCCACAGGAAGTATCTACCAATCTAGGCAGTGAATCCAGGCATCTGAAGTTGTCCTAGACCAGTGTATGAACCTTGAAACCACCTTCCCCAGTACTGTGGCTGTAATGTTGGCAATGATGGATCCTGGGACTTAGAGCTGCTATTGGTCACCTACCAGTGCAGTGAGGGGAAGAAGTATTCTTTACTTAAGAGGTGGGAGAATATTACCAACAACAGCCAACATCAGCTGCTGGGAAGTGTGAGGATGGGCTTGTTAGTGACCTGCAGTGGCTGCATTCCTGCCTCACTTCGACAAATGCAGCTCTGTGCCACAGCAGTGAGAAACCTCGTGCACCGTAGTTCATGGAGCATGCAGCAAGGCTTTCCTGCTGGGTGTTGTATGGCTGTGGGTGACGAGGTGCTAAGAGCAGTTTCTTATAAGCAGCAAGAAGCCTGCTGTAGAGTATTTGGACTCATTTTCTTGAGCTTAAGGTTGTTTTTTCTTAACAGCTTCTCTCAGTTTGGAGAAGAGGTTGACAGAACTTTCTTATTTGAAGTGAGTATCACAGTTTTATCTGGGCTCCTTCACTGGGCTGTTGTGCATTAGAGGTCCTACTGAAGTTGAACTTCATACGCGGATTCAAACAGTCGTGCTTTGTGAGTAGATAAGATGAAGTCGAAAGTACTTATGGAGCAGTACAAATCAAAACCTTCCAGATATAGTGAAGGCTAATGTGTTGTCTTGGTGGCCTCACAAATGGTGCTAAGGGAAAAAAAATCTTAGCATTGTTTTGATTGGAAGAGACCTTTAACATCATCAAGTCCAACCATTCTCTAACTCTACCAAGGCTGAAGCTAGCCCACAGCCCTCAGCACCACATCTCTGCCTCCCTGAAACACCTCTAGGCATGGGACCATCCAGAGAGACCTGGACTGACTGTAGAGCTGGGCACAGAGGAACCAGATGAAGTTCAACAAGGACAAGTGCAGAGTCCTGCATCTGGGGAGGAATAACAAACTGCAGCAGTACAGGCTGGGAGGTGATCTGCTGGAAAGCAGACCTGTGGAGAGGGACCTTGGGGTCCTGGTGGATAGTAAGTTAATCATGGCACAGCAATGTGCCCTTGTAGCCAAGAAGGCCAGTGGGATCCTGGGGTGTATTAGGAAGGGTGTGTCCAGCAGATCCAGGGAGGTTCTCCTCCCCCTCTACTCTGCCCTGCTGAGACCTTATCTTGAATACTGTGTACAGTTTTGGGTTCCCCAGTTTGAGGGACATGAATCTGCTGGGGAGGGTCCAGCAGAGGGCTACGAGGATGATGAGGGGGCTGGAGGGCATAGCTTATGAGGAGAGGCTGAGGGACCTGGGGCTTTTTAGTCTGGAGAAGAGAAGACTTAGAGAGGATTTGATAAAAGTTTGTAAGTATCTGAAGGCTGGTCAGGAGTGGGGGGACAGGCTCTGCTCACTGCTCCCTGGGACAGGACAAGGAGCAATGGGTGTAAGTTGCAGCTGAAGAGATTCTGCCTCAACACAAGGGGGAACTTCTTTACTGTAAGAGTCACAGAGCACTGAAACAGGCTCCCCAGGGAGGTTATGGGGTCTCCTTCTCTGGAGACTTTCAAGGCCTGTCTGGATGTGTTCCTCTGTGATCTGTGTTAGATAGTATTGTCCTGCTCTGGCAGAGGGGTTGGACTCTTTGGGTCCCTTTCAGCCCCTAACATCCTGTGATCCTGTGGTGGGGATTCAACCACCTCTCTGGGAACCTGATCCGGTGTTTGAGAACCCTTTCAAGACAGAAGTTTCTTCTAATATCCAACATAGTGCAACTTAAGGCCATTTTCTCTCCCGTCTCTTGTTACTAGGGAGATGAGACCAACACCTCCTGGTCTTTGCTGGGCAGTTTCCATCCATTCTGCCCCTATCCTGGAGCATTCATGAGGTTGTTGTGACCCAGGTGCAGGACCCAGCATTTGACTTTGATAAATCTCATCTCATTGGCCTCAGACCATTGACCCAGCCTGTCTAGGTCCAATTCTTCCAGCTTAGTGTCATTAGATGTAGTGACTGCTTACAGTGATGTTGCTTACAACACACCAATGCAGTATTTTCATCAGTGTGCTTTTTTGTTTTGTTTGCTGTTGTTACTCTAGTCTCCTTCTGTCTGGAACTGTAAGCAATGGTTAAGGAGATTGTGTGTGCTTTAACAGCAGAATTTTCCTTCTCTTGCCAGCTGACCAAGTGGAGTTAGTCAGGAAAGAAGAAAAAGTCTCAAAGTGAAAGTGGCATAACTAGAGTGGCTCAGTTCAGTTGTGGTACATACAGAATCAACACTTAGGAAAAGGAAGCAGAGGTGTAGGCACAGGAATACGGCTGTGCATCTTGCATTCCTCGCCATTCACTGCGCGTGGCAAAGCTCATATCCTCCACAGCCATCCACTCCATTAGCAATTAGGCCCTGCTCAGCTTTGCCGTTCATAACAAACTTACTTTGATGCTCATTTCAAATATTCAAACAGTGCTGGCTTTAAATAAATGAGACAAAAGCTTTCTACAGAGCACCCTTGTGGGAGTGCAGCAAGTAATGAGCCCTGGAGGAGGCTGCTTTGTGTCAGAAGTTTTGCTCACACATGGAGCACAGCCTGGGTGTGAAGGAACATAGGATTAGACTTAATTATGGTATTGTGATTTATGAGACTCTGTTAAAAAGTAATATCCTTGGTTCAAAGAGCTCATTATCAAGCAGAAGTGGAGAGAAGGCTGGGGCTAGGAAAACACCCAATTTAATTTGATTTAATGTCAAAATGCGTTCACTTGTAATCTGTGAGCTAGTAAAAGGAAATAGGAGAGAATCTGAAATTTAAATTGAGATAAGTGGTGTGGCTCTTAGAACTTCTGTAGTCCTCAGCTGGGCTATGGGTAATGCGTGAAGCAGTCAGGAAAGAGAGGGGAGCTTGTTTGACTTGCATGACTTCGAGTCTGATTTCACTTCCTTTTACACCATGCGATTAACTTGACAGTATTTACGTGGTTCTTGGATTTACTGCAAATCAAGGTCCTCCTCTGTTTTAAAAGTGCCAGAGAAGAAGGATTCAGATGAGTCTTTGAGTTAGTTTGGAACACTATCTCCTAAGAAGCACGGGGACCTTTGTTCAGCCAGGTGCTTTACTGCACAGCGATGTATCCAAAAGTCACCAGCCTCTGCTGTTCCTGGTGTGGGCTGCTGCCACTGAGCTGAGGCAGCAGCACCAAGCTATGCCCTCTACACATGTAGCTCATGTGCTGGAAGTCTGGTTGCTTCTTGTACTGAAGGCAGGCTGATGAAGCTCCTGTGACTTTGAGAGACTTGATTAGGGATATTCATGACAAAAAGGAGACAGGAAAAGGAACAGTAGTTAAGGATTTTGCCTTTTTCCTTGTCTGCTTTGTGTTTTGCCACTTATCCAGAGATGCATATTTCAAGTATATTCTATGAAAAGGCCACAACATTAATCGATGAGGGGCCAGCAACTGATGTCACTTACCTGGACCTGAGCAAGGCCTCTGACACTGTCCTGCATGACATCCTAATCTCTAGGCTGGTGAGACATGGGTTTGATGGATGGACCACCAGATGGATGAAGAACTGGGTTGATGGCCATGCTCAAAGAGTGGCTGTCAATGGCTCCACGTCCCAGTGGAGGCCAGTGACAAGTGGAGTCTCTTGGAGATCAGTCCTGGGTGGACCAGTCTTGTTTGATCTTTGTTGACCACATGGGCAGTGACATTGAGTGCACCCTCAGCAAGTTTGCCGATGACACCAAGCTGCATGGTGTGGCTGATAGCTGGAGGGAGGGGACCTGGAGAGGCTGGAGAGGTGGGCACAAGCCAACCTCATGAAGTTCAACAAGACCAAATTCAGAGTCCTGCATCTGGGTTGGGGCAATCACAAGCACCAATATAGGCTGAGCAGTGACTGGCTTGAGAGTAGCCCTGAGGAGAGGGACTTGGGGGTGCTGGTGGATGAGAAGCTCAATATGAGCTGTTAGTGTTGCTCTTGCAACTCAGAGACCAACCAGAGCCTGGTGCTGCAGCAAGAGAAGTGTGGCCAGCAGGGTGAAGAAAGTGATCCCCCTGCTTTGCTCTACACTGGTGAGATCCCACCTGCAGTACTGCGTCCAGTTCTGGAGCCACTGTTACGAGAGGGGTATGGGTGTGCTGGAAGGTGTCCAGAGAAGGCCCACGAGGCTGATCAGAGGGCTGGAGCTGCTCTGCTGTGAGGAGAGACTGAGGGAATTGGGGTTGTGCAGGCTGCAGAGGTGAAGGCTCCCAGGTGACCTTCTTGTGGCCTTGCAGCGTCTGAAGGGGGCTACAAGAAAGCTGGGGGGGGGGGACTTTTTAGGATATCAGGCAGTGACAGGACTAGGCGGAATGAAACAAAGCTGGAAATGCTTATGTGAATTACCTGCCAAAAATTTAGTGGGTTTTTGTTTTGAGGTGCTGAGGAGGTGATTTGTGTCAGGCTGTAGGCGACTGCTATATATCTTTTTACTTACAAAAAATAACTAATAAAGTAGTGGCAAAGTTTCACAACAGTTTCTTTATAGGTGGTCTGAGGTGTGGGTCCTACACTTGCAAAGCTGTGGTGTTAAACACAAATGTGCCACCAGGTAATTTTTTTAAAGTAACCTCCTTGAAGAGGATCTGAGTTAAGACTTCTGCTTCCCTTGTTAGATCTTCAGGAGTACTGAATGATAAATGAGGATTTGATCATAAAATCATTGGCAGGCACCTGGCTTTTCAGAGAGGGACTGCTGTGGGTGCTGAGCAGTGGCAGGGTTTGGGTTAAAAGCTATGCTCAGTTTGCATTAGTGATGGCTTCTCTTCAAAAACATTTAAAACAAGGTCAGGGTCTGGCAGGCAGTGAGTCTTGTCTCTGTTAACTTCTGTAGTTGAACAGGTTTTTCTGCCACTGAATGTAAGCACTAATTGCTGCATTTCTAGAGTGTCCTGTAATGTCTAGGGTATAGTAAAACTGGTACATGTAAAGTTCTGGTGTAACACCTCACCTGAAGCAATGCTGTGCCTTAGGCTGGTGGCGTCAAATGCCTGCTCTGTGGGACCATTTCATCTGGTCTGTTTCTGTTCTGTGGCAGATTAAACTGTCTACTGTGATTATGCTGCTCTTAGTACCCACAGACGCTGGCACAAGCTGCCCAGGGAGGTGGCTGAATCCTGATCCTTGGAGGTGTTTGAAAGAGGCAGAGATGTGGTGCTGAGACATGTTGTTTACCCCAGCCTTGGCAGAGTTAGAGAATGGTTGAACTCAATGGTCTTGAAGGTCATTTCCAACCCATATTGTTCTGTGATCATTACGGTCACTTTACTTGAGCAGAAGTGGAAATGGGATGGTTCTAGTCTGGGTTTTCAACCATGGTTTGGTGAGTTCTTTACTTTGAGGGTGGTGGAACACTGGAATGTTGCCCAGGGAGGTGATAGAAATGCTGTCCCTGGAGGCATTCAAGTTCAGGCTGGATGGGGCTCTGAGTGACCTGAATTAGTTGGTAATGTCCGTGCATGCTGCAGGAGGGTTGTACTAGATGACTGTAAAGTTCTCTTGCAACCCAGTGTGTTTTATGATTCTATGGATCTAAAGTAGGCTTAAGGGGCAATGTTGTAGTAAGGGATTGGGCACAAGCAGTGGTGTGACTTGCACAAGGTCATTGGCAAGTTGTGGATTGGTAAAGATGTTCAGAGTGAAGCTGTAGAAATTAAACTGCTTTATCTTCAGCCTGATGCTAAGTCACTTGTGACAAAAATCAATTTATTAAAGTTTCCACGTGTCAGGTTTGGTTTTAAAAAATATATATATAACTAAAGATGCAGCATAAGGGTTTGCCATTACAAGAAGTGTGCTGAAAGGAATTTTACATTTCCTGGCACTATTGTCTTGTTTATACACCAGGTGGAACCTCATGGACACTGGTAAGCATAGTTACCAATCTTAATTTGTAGTGGATGTGCAAGGTAAAATCCTTCCTCCTTTATGCAAACAGACAGCTGAAGCAGTAGAAGTCACCATCCAAGGCACACAGGCTTGATAAAGTCTGAGTAAAATCAGAGTCCTGTTTCCACAGAAGCTTCTTAGAAAGGAATCCATCATCGATAAGGTCAGCTGGACAGACCTGAGCGAGTAGAGATAGAGAGAACATAGGACAAAACCCAGGCACAGCCAAAGAAAACCTGATGTGTTGGCTGAAGGAGCACAGAAAGGACTCTGAAAACTGTAACCACAGGAACTCCTGATGTTTGGTGTCTATGTCCAGGAAAACAACAACTTACAAATTCTTTCCAAGTAAATGATCAAGAAAATACTTGGAACCATCTCAAGCTTTTCTGTGTAGTGGAAACAGCCCTTGAGGCTCTGGCACTGATGTCATTGCTTGAGACTAAAGATATCCTGGAATCATGAGATGAATCTAACTTCCAAGATGGAAATTTGTGACTGGTCTTCTTGTGGAACTGTGGTGCAAGAAGCAATATGAGCTAAAAAACCTGCACCCTCAAAAGACACCAGAGACAATTTATATGATTTCTAATATATGGAGTTGGAATTCCTGCATAAAATACAAGTGGTAACAAAACTACTGTCTGAAAGAAGAACTGAGTGTATCAGGAGGAGTCAAATTAGAGAGGCTTCCCTTTGAATGATGATTTGCAGGTGAAGGCAATTAAGAAGTGGACAAGGCTGGGAGATAGGCAAACAAGATGCCCACTCTCAAACAGCAATGTGGGCCCATGTGATGGTAAAAAATACATTTGTTGGGGTCCTGGTCTGCTTTTTCATAAAGTACAGATGAGGAAAGCTTTAGATTGTTTTGTGCTTGTGCCTCACTGCCTTACCCCAATGAAGTCTTTCAAGGCTTGTTGGCATAGGCAGAAGATCAAAGGATTATTGAAGGAATGACTCCTGTGAAGGAGATGACTTTTTCTTTCCCTCTCGTAACTTACAAAACCTCACGAATAGGTTGCAGAACTTCCTGATCCACTTGAAGAATGTTTTGTCCCTGGGTTGGACAATACGAGAGCATTTGGGGAGGTAGTTGGCTCTTGTGGCCACCGTAAATGTGCTTCAAACTAGCACAATCCCCTCAGAATGGCAAGATCAAGGTGTTCGGGTCGCACGAGGCAAACTTGGAGTTCAGCAGTGTGGCAGTACCTGAGAAGTTGTGTTCCTTCAGGAACTGTATCATAGCCTTGAAACAACTGCGGCTGGGGGTGCTGCAGGAGTCACAGCTGATCTGGAAAAGTGTGGTTTGGTGAGGTGTAAGTAGGATGTGGAAAATGGTGCAGGAAATGTGATCTTTGCAAGATACATGAGAGGGAGCCTCACTGCAACAGTCCCTTGTGGAGACATCAATGGAGTGTATTGATGAAGAACCTAGGTAGGGTTTTCTTCTGACAGAAGTGGTAGTTCTGACTGCACAAAGACACTGATTTATGGAAAAGTCTCACCTACAGCTTGTGAAGCCAGGCATTGAAGGGCACTGGGAATAGGAAGAACTTGGTTTAATGATTTTTGTAGGTGTAGAGTCAAGAGTAAGCCATCTGTGGATCCAAGGGAACTTTTAAACTCAAAGTATTACACAGAGTCTTTGAGGCTGTAGGCTTCCATCAAAGCTGTGCTGTGTCAGTGTGCTCACAGGCTGGTTGATGAGCGTAGTAGGAAGGATTGTTCTGGACACACACCTTCAATTGCTTCATTGTAGAGACCCCAGGAAATTAGGGCACTAGATCCCATTGCCTTTGAGTGACTTCAGACAGAAGTGGATGTGAATGTGAATTATACTCCAGAAGTTACTTGCTTCCAATATAAAGGAATTATTATAAAGACATTTTGGGGTGGTATGGACAGTGCAGAAGATTAAACACTGGACTGGAGAAGCTCAGTCAGACGTCTTTGCTAACATGAACATCTGTTGGACATGTTTTTACAGGAAAATGTATGGATCCCGGGGACTGACTCTCTGAGTGAGACATAAGGCATCAAGGAGACTTCTGTCTCAGTTGCACTTCGTGCCTCCTTTTTTGTATGTCATTGAGATATGCAGAATAGAATCCTAGAATTGTTTTGGCTGGAAAAGACCTTTCAGATCATCCACTCCAACCATTCTCCTAACTCTGCCACAGCTGGCATGAAACCACAGCCCTCAGCAACCACATCTGCCTTTCTGAAAAACCCCCAGGGATGGGGATTCAGCCACCTCCCTGAGCAGCCTGTGCCAGGCTTTCAAAACACGTTCAATCAAGAAGTTTCTTCCCATAGACAGCCTAAACCTGCCCTGATGCCCTTTTCCAGTCACTTGTTGCCAGGGAGAAGAGACCAGCCCCCACCTGGCTCCAACCTCCTTTCAGGGAATAGTAAAAAGCGAGGTCTCCTCTCAGCCTCGAGACTAGACAACCCCAACATGTGTTATAATAGTGTAGCTTGCCGGGATAAGTGCATGGTCTAAAGAGACCAAGCTACTTTCTAGATCAAAGAATTAAGATCTCCAGGAAGCTGGGGTGAAGGAAGGTGTTTTTTCAGTAACCGATTTTCATCTATTATCTCTCTTTAGCAGAAGTTGTAGAAGGCTTAGATGCATTTTATCCCTTTAGCCCCAAAGGACTGAAAATATCTTGTCAGCTTTTCTTTCCAATCACTTCATTCCTCCATGGATACTGAAGATGCAGTATTCCCAGACTTACCTAAGCGATGGAAAGTCTTCCGGTATCTTCAGATACTGTCAGAGTAGTGACTTGGCTGCAGGTATGGTGGAAGAGTTTTGGAGCTTCTGTATTCTGGCTGATTTTGCTCAAGAACAGGATCTTTTTATGTGATGGTAGTTTGAGGGATCAGATCTGGGTGCTTGTTTTCTAAGAACTGGTAAAGGCAGGCATTGTTTCTGTCAAAAACAAGTGTGGTTTTCTCCCTGACTTGGGCAGAAGAAATATGGCTCTTAAGCTGAGTCTTAAATATCTTACACAAGTTTCATGTTAGGTGGGACTGAATTCTTCAGTGGTAGGTTATTTAGCTGATGAGAAGCAGAGGACAGGCAGTTTTCTTAATGCATACCATGAGATATGTTGGTAGCTCTTTCTGTGCAGTATCTGTTCTGGTCTCTGGGCTGTGTGGCCTGAGGTGGTTCACTGCATTTCCCTGTTTCCAGCATTTTGTCTCTTGTGCTAGGTGTGGTGCAGCAGGAAGCCCATTTCATCCCTGTTACTGAGCTCTGATGTTCTGAAAGAGCAGTTTGTGCTGGCAGTGGCATCGTTTGTGCCACTGGCACTGCCTCTGCTGCAGCAGCACTTGTAGTTTCTGTGCTTGGTGGGAGGACGTTGAAGGGAAAATGTGAGCAGTAAGGTGTTCACACAGCCCAAAGAGTAGATAACAAATGATTATTTGCTGTCACTAAAGAGACAGTCTCATAATGCAGAGTTTCTGCTTCTAGAGTGGTTTGCATGATGAATCAAGTCTGAACATTGAGATGTCAATGAGCCTTGGTGTCCTGCAGGCTTGCAGGATGTTCTTGGTCTTTGCCTACAGCAGACATTTATCTCACCACCCCCTGCTTTGTGGATTGAAGGTAGGGTCTTCTAGGATAGACAGTGCACACGAAGGGCTTGAGCATTGCCTAGAAGAAGATAACAGGGTGTCTATAAACAACTTGAGATCCTTTCCGTAGAAGCTGAACTCTCCAAGGAGTGGTGACAGGTAGGACTTCAGCACTAACCCAGCTGGCTAGTGGCTCTGTTTCTGGTGATGATGTATTTTCTTCTTGGAGGCTAGCAGGGCCACTGGAAACCTCAACCTAACACCTTGTAGGCCAGATGAATTTTGGTGTGTCTGGACTTCTGATTTGTACTAGCCCTAGTGTGGAGCAACTGCTTTCAAAGGAGTCTTGGTTGGAGAGGCTTACAGGGGACTACTGGGGTGTCTTATTTTACTTCTGCCACCTTTGCTGCCATGTATTAAGAGGAGGGGCAGTAAGGTATTTGTGCCATCCCTTGCAGGTGGTGAATTGAGTGCTTGCCCATTGGATGTTTCCTGGGAGCTGCAATACCAGTCACCAGAGAATCTGATCCAAATGCCTGCTCAAAGTTTGTGCTGCAGCTAAGACAAGATCTGTACAAAGTTCACTGGCCGGAACTTGTGAGCAAAGTGCTGTGGTACTTTCTCCTGATTTCGGGATGAGAAGTTAGATACAAACTTCTGGTTTGTATAAACACAGAGCTTTATATGCAAACAAATAATTATTTTTGGTGTTTGTTTTCTAGAAAAAATAGATGTAAAAATAAACCAAAAAAGTCTTCTAAAACCTCTTCAGACTGAAGATCAGAAGAAAGAACTGACAAAGACTCATGCTGGCTATAAATCCCATAACTGCTAACACAGAGCTGTGGAGCAGCCAGAGGAGCTGCACTGTGGCAAGGCACAGGAATAATTTGTACTACCAGAGCAGTGAGCAGCACATGGGTGCAGTGTGATAAATCCTTGCTTCCTTGTCTGTTTATGCCCGTTCAGGTTTAACCAATATCTGTTTATATCTTAATGGATCCCAGATCTTATTTAGGGCACTGTACTGATGGGAGAATTTAGATATGAATAGCCTGCAGCATCACAGGTTACTATGCCTTCTGACTTGAGGGCCAGTGTTTCCAGCCACTGAGGCTGTGGAGATACACTTACCCTGCAAGCTGTTTTTTTATCAGTGGCTGCACATCACTGTTCACTGTCAATACAGTTTATGTGAGTGCTTCTTAGCTCTCTCTAGGCAACATGAGTTCATATACTTAAACAATTTAGTAGATGAGTTGTGCTAAGGGAGTTGATTGTTGCTTAGAGGCAGGCTCAATTTGGAGTTTTTATGGAATCTTTGAATCTTCTAACTTGAGGAAGGGTCAGGCATCACCTAGACACATATTTTATTTCCATGTGTCATAATGGAAAATAATGGAGAGTTCTGCTTCAGAAGTACTTGGAGGAAGGTTGGCAGCTATGGTTTCAAACCAGAGAGAAAGCTTGAGGAGAGAATGTTTGCTTAGCAGGAGGCCAGACCTTCTGCCACTCAGGCTGAAGCATCTCGATGTCCTCTTAAACGGAAGTGTTAATCAAAATATATCAGGCTAATTGTTTATGTCAGTGGGTGAGATTGTCCCAGACAATGAGGTGCTGTTTGACTTGGAGAAAGAACTGTCTAGCCATACACAAAGCTGCACCACAGAGATAGCCAGCTGGCTTTAATAAAATCTGCAAAGGTGATAAAAATGAAGCTGATTTTGGGGTGGAGTGCTGTGCTAATCTGTTCTGATCAGTTTATAGCTGAGCTGTATTGTTCACTATGCACAAATGAACAGAGAATGTGGCTAAGGCAGGGAACAGGCTTTTAATCTTAATGTGCCAGGCAGCAGGTTCTTTTCTTGTGATAAGGTGTCCAAGAGGGCTGTGGAGTGATAAGGAAAAGCTTAGAATAGTTTTACAGTGCTGGATATAATTGCACAATGTTAGCTTGACTTCAGCAGGGCTTTTTAAGTGGGGGTTGTGTACACCAATTAACTTGTTTAACTGGAAACTAAACGTGAACTTTGGTATGCTTTTTAGGGTCCAGGTTCACCTTTCAGGGAAACTGCAGTAGCAGGGCAGCCTTGCAGATGCAGAGAATCATGGAATCACAAAGTACCGTGACAGCTGGAGTGCGTTCTTCCTGGGAAGGATTCCGTTAAGAGAACAGAAAAGTGTAGCCTGAGAGAGCTGGAATCTCCAAAAAGAGAGCTGTGTCTTTCTATCTATTCTGGCCCAGGGGTGGTCATGGAAGAATAAGTAATGATGACTGCTTACTCCCTAATGCACCACATTTACACCTTGTGTGCTCATCCTCAGACCAGGTCTTGTCTTTCTTCCTGCCCCTGCTTACGTTGATTTTCCCCCTCCTCACTCCAATGGTGCAGGACTCCTCTCTCATGCCTCATCTCGCATCCCACTGCCTGCCTTTCTCGCATGTCAGATTTTGTCCCTTCCCCTCTCACCTATTGGTTAAGGGCATGGGTTGGGCACTTACGCTCATCCCAGTCTGCTTATTGTAGCAGGGCAAGCTGAAACTCTATCAGTGGTTCTTCATAGGCTGCCTTATAGCTGTGCTCAGGGTGCAGAGAAGCAGATCCTGAGGTCCTTCCTTTGCAGTGCCTCCTACCAGCCATCACTGAGAAGCTCCTTGCCCTGCTTTGTGGCAGGCTCTGCTGGTGAATAGAGAAGGGGAAATAATTTCTTTGTTTTTTTCCCCTGTGTGTACAATGAAAGGAAGCACTGTAATAAACTGAGTGAGGTGAAACAGCTTTCCTGGCACAGCACTTTCCAACACTTCTTCATCCTGTTTCTCTACTCCAAGCCCCACTCAGTGGGGCTACCCTGTGGGGAGATGCTGGGGAAGGTCACATCCAGTGCCCAGCCTCCAAGCAGCCAGCGGCTGCCTCTGACAGCCCCTAGGCTCCAGACTTCCTCCAGCAAAACAGCTTGGACAACCCCTGCTTGCTGCCAGCAAGGGGCTGCTGGCGTGGTACAGGGGCTGCAGTGGAGTGGAGCATAGTGGGGAGAGGCTTTGATTTCTCAGCTGGTATCGAGAAGGGGCTGTGTGAAAACCTCTCTTGGTCCTGTCGAGGGAAGGGAGGGCCCCTTGTCCTTTGACTTGGGCAAAAGAAGGTCTTGTCTGTCTTAGCATGCTGTAGCTGGTGTGGAGCAGCACTGTTTGATTACAGACACAGCAAAAGGAATGATAAAGTGTCCAGAAGTGAAGTAAAAAGAGGAGGGGAGATGGGTGATGGTGGGGGATAGGTGGGAGGGGTGAGCAGAGGAAATACTTGAAGATGTCTGCAGTTCTTCCTGTTTGTTTCTGAAAATTATGAGTCAGATCCCTCACAAACAACAGAGAGGACCTTGAAAAACTGAGAGGGTTTAATAAAGTGCTCATCCATGCATGTGTTCTCTTGATCTCCTGTCTTAGCCTTCAGAGCAGGAGGCCATTCTCATGTTTTTCACGTTTCTCTGCTTTTCAGTGGAAGTGGAGAGGGGTTTCATACCTGTATTCATACAGCATCAGGAAGTAAACAGGTAGAAAAGATAGCAAAAAGTCACAATTTTTGGAATAAAACCTGTGGTACCACTGTGGCTCTTCTAGAGCTGACTGCTTTGACTCCGATGTTTGCAACGTGAGTTGACAGTAGCCGTCACAGTTTGCC
This sequence comes from Pogoniulus pusillus, assembly GCF_015220805.1. NCBI lineage: Eukaryota > Metazoa > Chordata > Aves > Piciformes > Lybiidae > Pogoniulus > Pogoniulus pusillus. The sequence goes on from NC_087278.1 coordinate 104,829, forward strand.
TTTGCTTTGTGAGGTGCACTGTGGCACAAGAGGGAGAAGGGGCACCACAGCTGTCTGCACTGTGTTGGAGAATAGCAGTGCTTTCCAGTCACTGATCCAGGAGGAACCATGCTTCTTTTTCCCAGGTCACACAGAGTCTGCACTTTTAAAGCAGATGGGATTATAAAATGAGCATTAAAAAGTGTGTGTGCAGCAGTAGTGCATGTGGAAGCAGACATAAAACAGATGCCATTCTTCTGCTGGTACCTCCGAGGTGCAGGCTTTTCTAAAGGACGTGGCTCCTTTGTTTCTCTGCCAGCTGATTCCCAGTAACTGTATAAGTGGGAAAGGACTCGGTTCTCCAAACACAGAATGCTTATTTGCCGGTGTTTGCCCTCTGTTCTAGTGTCAGAGTAGAATGGACAAGGAGACCTGGAAGCGTTTCCTGCAGCCGAGGAGAATGCTGCAGAACTGGAGGGCCTTCACATCAAAGGCCAAGCTCATTTTGTTCTAAGAGAGCTTGTTGTAAAGGCATGCCTAGTAGGTGACACAACACTTGGGCAGCTGACAGCACAGCCTGGCCAGTAGGGCCTCAGCTCTGATACCGATGTTGTGATGCAAATCCTCTCCTATCACGGCTCAGCATCGTGTCAGTACTTGGAGCACAGGTGGAAGTGCTAGGTCCAGGATGAGACCATCGTCACAGCATTTCTGCTGTGTCTGTGTTATGGAGCGAGCAAGGTGCTCATGTGTGGTCTGGGGTGCCTGGGTGCCGCTGCCTGAAACAGCAAATTGCTAAGGATGGTTCCTGGTGTGATTTTGGCCCTAACACTGCCTCTGGATCCTGTGCAGTCCTGGAAGTTCCTGCAGGACTGTGCAGCCATCCTGGCTTGAGCACTGTGGTCTGTTGAGGTGAATTTTTCTGTGCCACTTGGACCCTGGGAGTCTTCCAGGGCATGTTAAGTGTGCACTGAAACCAGAGAGGGAGCACCTGTATGGGGGTCAGCATGAGAAAGGTTGCACAACAGTGCACTGTCTCTCTTTCCACCTTTATCTTCATGCCTATAGACCCACATAGAAGCTGCAATTTTGCCATCTTGTGTATGGCTACTGTTTCTCAGCTTTCCTGCTTCCCAACCCCTTGCCCTGTGGAAGGAGCATTCTCAAGCATCTCCTCAGCACAGGTACGTGTGACTCTCTCAATTAGCTTCTACGAGTGTAGATGTGGCATAAGGCTCCAAGAACTGCTCCCAGCAACTGGGAAAGCAGCTCTAAGAGAATCTTGAATAGTTCCCAAAATGATCTCGCCTGGTAGGAAACTGGCTGTGCTCTGTTTGAAAACAAGTAGAGTCACTCATTTTTCAGCTTCCTCGTTGGGAAGGTGTTTTTTAACTTGCTTTAGAAGAAACGAAAAAGCAAAGAGAATATGCAACACACACACACACACAACTTAGAAACATTTATAAGTGCAAAATGAGAACAAAAATACAATCTTTTGTTGAGAGATCTGGGACAGGTGTTGATGTGAAGCTCTCTTATCCTACAGTAACTGTGCATATTTGTCATTAGCAGCAGTGAGAGCTGGGCACCTATTGAAGGGTGAGCAGGCATCATTCAAGGAATTCCTGTAAACCAAGTCACATCCCCTGGGGCAGAAGGAAATGCTGAAGGCAGCAGCAGGCTCTGGGGAGCTGAGTTACCTGTTGGCTACAGGCTTCAGTGGTGGTTCTGCAGTTAAACTGAAACTGAGATGGTAGTGGGTCTATGTTCTGCAAGCCAGAGCTACTTTCAGAAAGCTTTCCTAATAATAATTTTGTCCTTTCATTTTTTAATCTTTAAAAGAATGTCTTAATACAAATTGCATCCCAAAAAAAGTTTGTTTTGCTGTGCAGATTTTCTTCTATTGAAGGCTTTTAGGCTATCACAACATCCTTGCATGATAGTCTTATTTTTTGTAATCTGGTGGGGGGGAGAAGAGAAAAAAGGAAGAAATTACCCATTAGCCATTTCCTTGAGTTCATGGGAGTGCCTTTTGCTGTTCAGAGGAATTGAGACTGAAGCCAAAACAAGCCTAGGAGCAGAGCACCAGAGAGTCATAGCAGGACTCCTTGTAACTGTGTGGGGTGTCCTGGCATATCTCCCAGGTGCCCTCTGACAGCAGGAAGCAAGTACCCTTGGCCCCACTGAGAAGCATCTTGTCTGTAGTATTAGTGCGAGGATCTTGAAATACTGCACTTTTATCAGCACAAATCAGCCTGCCCCAGCTGAGCTCAGAACCATTTTCCTTGCCTAGGAGTAACTTGCTGAGAAAACTGAACAACTGAGACTGAAATGGTAGAACCATGCTTTCTGCCCTCCACTGCTATGTGTGCAGTGATTTGCACAGTGCCTCGAGCAGGCATCCCCTCTGAAGCTTTTACAGGCCAAAAGCGTGACTGGCTGTAATGCAACACAAGCAACAGCAGATTGACATTGAGAGTTTGTAGCTGGCTTCCCTACCTGAGCAGGTCAAGTGCCGTGTCTCACTGTCTGCCTTTCTGTCTCCATGGCGTTTGATATTGATAGCCTGGTGAGAAGGGCTGAGTGTTCCTGAGCTGTGTGGCTGAGACAAAATGCACCCAGTCTTCCTGTTTTGTGCTGTGGGTGGTCTACGGTGAAAGGTGTCTGCTGGTTTAGATGCTGTGAGAAGTGTGGAATGTTTTTGATCCATAGACAGTTGCTTTCCTAGAGTTAGTACTCATTTTGTAGCTTCTGTCAGCTCATGTTTGAAGCAATTAAAATTTGTTTGAAAAGGAAAGGGTAAAATGGCTAACATTTGAGGTGGGAATCAGATTTTCTAGCCTCTCTCTGTGCAGCTGCACCTCACTGTTGTGTAGCACAGTTCTTTAAATGCTGTGTGCTGCCGTGCACCATTCCTGGTAACAGGGGTTTTGACCATGGAGTCTTCCTAAAGGGTACTGCTGTCAGTGCAAGGAGGAGCCCATTTATTCCCTGTGCAAGCTAGGGTTAGTATAGCAGACCCTGAAAGGTCATGGATGTGAAAAGGTGAAAATTGTGGCTTTGAAAAGGAAGGAGACAAGAAAAAGGGCAAATTTCATGCAGTGGAGCTAAATCATAGAGCTGTAAATCACTTGAAGCAGGGACTGAGAGTCAAAAGGAGCATGAAGTCACCTTTGGGATGGGTGAGATGACTGTAGGGTTTTGGCAGGAGACTGGAGCAAGCAAGAAGAGGGCTGACCTAGATGCCTGATAAGAGAGTCGATGAAGTGAAAAGTGGAGGAGAACTGGGCGGACCTGGTTGTTTTGGCATTTAGGTGTTTGGTATTTGATTTCCAGGGCAGCAAAATTCTAATGACCTGTTGTTCCTTATTGGTCGGCTCCTTCATGACATGACTGGCACTTCACTTCCCAAGCAGTTACTGTGTGCTGAGATGTGTGGAATGTGGGAGAAGCTTTGGAAGTGAGAGCTGCAGTTAGGAAGGGAAGAAGTATGCTTCATGGAAGGTGCTCTGATAAGGAGGTTGTGTGTGCAAAGTGATGTCTGAGGAGCAGCAGAAGGGAGGCTTTGAGGCCTGGCGTCATGGGTCTTTGGGATGTAACCTCAGCATGATTTGTCATCTGATGTTGAGCAAAGATACCATTTGGCTCCACTGACAGTCAAAATGGCCAGCTCCTCTTGTCAATACTACCCTGTCTTTCTGCTACTGCCAGGCCTTGGGCTGTGCACAAAAGCAGTCAAGTGCTGAGACTATGAAGAGGGTAAAAGTTGAGCAGTGTAGCTATGTGTGAGAGACAGTCTGTGTGCTTGTATGCTTGCTCAGGTACTGTTTTGCTTAATAATATTGGCTGTGAAAAGTGGAAGTCTGTTGGTAGGAAGAGATAAAAGATGTTTCAGGATGGTGGCTCTTCCAAATCGAAGGCACAAAGCTGGAATACATGGATATATTGTGACTGCTTTCTTGGACAATCTGAAAAGTGTCTTATATTGTGAAAGATCCATAAAACCACTAACTCCATCATCATTCCTTTTCTTACACTGTTTTCTGTTCCTTCACAGTGCAGCTGTGTCTCAGTAGCAAACTTGAAACTGTTGCTAGGGTTATCCTTGGCCCTTGCCCTACATCTGCAAGTTCCTAGGAATCTTTGGTGCTTTTACCTTCAGAAGAGCTTTGTAATGGTTTGGGTGTTGTGTGTGTGTGTGTCCCACACACTTTGGAAATCACCCAGACTAGACTCAGCTGGCTCTGGAAATTGAATTAAGCTTTATATTTACAGCTTAGCACAATATACAAGCAGATATTTACAGTATGCACAGTTATAGGCAGAAATATACAAGGTAAAAGGCAATACAGAAACACAGCAGCCCTCCCAGAAACCTGAGTCCCCAGGAGGGGCTCCCAACCACCCTTACACCTTCTCCCACCCCTCTCTACCTTATCCCAGATGTTGCCTTGTGCCCAGGGAAGATTGGAGGGTCGGCCGGGGGGTTAGGAAGCAGGTGGATTAGTCAAAGAGACGGCAGGTTAGGTTAGAGAGAGAAATGCAGCCCATGGCCCAGACAGAGAGCGTCTGCCTTATCTGTGTTTGGATTTTTGGTCTTAATCTCAGCAAGTCTGTGAATGAAGTAGACATCACCATTGTTTCTCTCTCACAGCCTGGAATCTGATTCTTCTCACCAGAACACTCTAGCTAGCTTCAAACTAGCACGAGCTTGCAGGACATGCAGATTGATCCAGCACGTTGATCCATACCTGTACACCTGGGTGCTGTTGGCCCTTCCTGCTCTGTTGCTACACTGCAGCTGCTCAGTCCTGTACATCCTGCCTCCAGTCTGCCCAGGCACATGGGGAGTCCCCACTGATTCTTCACTGGCTCCTGATGTTCTTTTCCTACAAAAGCTTCTGCTCTGCTCAGGAGAAAGGTTTGGTGGGAATGACTGCAAGCTGATTCCTTGATTCTGCTGAGTGCCTAGGGAGCAGAGCGACACTAGGAGGGGTGTAGGAAGTTGGAAGTCATTTATGTTAGGCAAACTCTGAACACAAATGATGAATGGTATGGAGAGAGAGCTGATCCTGGCCTGTTGTTGCTGAAACAACAGAAATGAGAGGCACTGTTTCAAGCTGCTTCTAAATGCCTTAAACATGCCATTCATTGCTACAGGATATTACTACAGAATTACAGAGTAGTGGAGGCTGGAAAATACCTCTGGAGATCATCCAGTTCAACCACCTGCTTGAGCAGGATCACCCAAAGTAAATCTCACAGATATATGCTCAGGTGGATTTGGAATGCTGCAGAGAAGGAGACTTCACAGCCTCTCAGGGCAGCTTGCTCTAGGGCTCTGCTGCCCTTAAAGTGAAGAATTTCTTCTTTCTCCTTACATGGAACCACCTGGGTTCCAGTTTGTGTCCACTGCCCCTTACCCTCGTCCAAACTATATGTTTGGGTTTTTTTGTGGTGAGAAAGGACAGATTTAGCCCCACCAAATAACGGGAAAAATTAAGGGAGAGGAAGATAGGTGCAGCACTCTGTTTACGTTGGTATTTCGTCACAACTTCACGTGTTGTGGTGTACTGTCTTGACTAATGTTAACACAGTTGAAAGTTGCCTTTACTTTGTTCCCCTGCTTCTGCTGAGAAGCACCCCTTGACTCATGGGCAGTGCTTCAGATAGTCTAAACTCATGTACAGTGTGGCTTTGTACACTGCTGTGTGAGGTCCTAATGGCTTTAAACACTTGGTGATCTGAGAGACTGGCTGTGTGCAGCAGCATGGTGAGAAGCTGCCCTTGCAGCCAGTGGATTCAGTGGGAAATGACTGGGTAGCTCCCACAGGTGGTCCCATCAGTGTTGATCCTGTCACCTGAACACAAAGGGGTGTGCTTGACCTCCAGGGCTGTCATTGTTGTTCTGACTTCTCTGTGATTTATCTCAGCCCCCAGTGAGCTACTGTGCAACTGTGGTACTGTATTGTGCAACTCAATTACTACAGTACAACAATTACTTGGAGGCATAAACCAGCTGCTACTTGTGTTCAGGGGAGAAGTGGCACAAATCAAAGTTCTGTCACACGTGTACACAGAATTTCTTTGTCATGTGTGTGCTGCAGCATATGAAAACCTGAAATGCAGTCATGTTGGATCTGCCAGGCACTGACAGTGGACAAAAACTGTCCGCAGTCCAGCTGAAGAACAAAACCTTTTGAAGTTTGCCAAAGCTTTGATGATACAGTGGCTTGAACACTGGCTTAATAATTTCAGTCAGTACTGTGCTGGTTTGAGGCTAATGGGAATATTATAATGAGGTAAATTAGATCCTTGGCTGTGAGAAGAAAATAATAGTGACACCTATTTGTTCTGCTGAGAGACATAAGCAGTCAAAATGTAAGGTAAGGCACTCCTCCCTCACGTTTCCCTTCTTTGGTGTGTGTCTGATTGCATCTTGCCTTGACTGCTTTGCACAAAACCTGTGTAACCCAATCTAATCTTTCCCTCCTTCGACATCTCACCTCAGATCTCTGCAGATTTATCACGTGAGCTATACGGAGTTTGATCTGGTTGTTTCTGAGATTGGAGTGGGGAGGAAAGGAGGGGGATTGGTTGGGATCCCTCCTTGGCAGTCTGTCTATTCGGGAGGGATTTTGAATTTCTGTTTTACTTTTAACTTGTATATAGTTGTAAATATCTGTATATGTTATATATGTATGCTTGTATATTTGTGCACACTATAAAACATAGCTTCCACTCCTTAACTTCCAGTGGGCTGACAGTCTGGCTAATCTAGTGGGGGCAAACTCCCAAACCATGACAAGTATTTAAGTAAGTACCACATGTGATGGTCTTCTATAATAAATCCTGCCTTTATCAGAAAAGTCATGTCTGGCACACTTGGGCTACCTATGCAAACAAGCAGGCAAGTAATCTTACAATATGCAGTGCTGTGGTCTGATAGAAGCTGCAGGTGCCCAGCACCTTTTGTAGCTGAGCCCGTAGCTCAGTCTTACACACCTCAAGCAGGTTGTTTGCAAGTTACAAAGGTCATGAATTGCTGGTTGTTTAATGCACCCACCCAGCAGACTTCAGCAACAAACCAACAGCTGCCCTTCAGCTTGGGATAAAAAGTGGAATTTGAAGTTTTTGTGTGTCAGAGGAAGTGTTTGAAGAGCTCTTCTGTTGCAGTCTACAGAGCAGGCTGTGCAGTGTGCACCTTAGCTCTCACTGCAGTACCATAACAGCACTTTCACAGTAAACAAGATGCTGCTGTACTACTCAGTGGCCATGCTGGGGGAGCAGAGACTGGTGCCATCGTATGGACATCTCGAGGATTGGAGGGTTGGAAGGCTGCCCTACAGACAAAGCAATGCTTCAGTCAGGTTTCTGGCCTTGTTGTGAGGAGCTTTGTGAAAAGCCAGAGGTCTCCACAGCTGAAGCACAGAGCAAATGCTCCTGGGATGATGTTTCAGGTCTGTCATGCCACTGTCCTGCCACGTGATGATTGATCTTTTTGTACTGTCATCCCCTTGAAAGTCCTCAGTGGGCTTGCAGGTTCTCCATCCCAATGAGGACTATCAAGGAGATAACAGCACAGAAAGATGAATCATTGGGGACAACATGCAAGTGTAGAGCCAAGCTAACTACAGGGCTTTAAATGCCCTTTCTGCTGCCAGATACTAGTGTGCCTTTCTAACATTTTCCTGAGGCCTTTCTCTAGGGCTCATTTCAGTGGATGAGTCTCTATTGATTTTGGTGAATTTTGGAGCCATGGGGTAATGGCTGTGAAAAATCTGAAAGCTGCAGAGAAATAAACTGTTTCTGATTCAGAGTCATTGGGCTCTTAATGGAAGATGACAAGAATTTTACACCTACCATCGATGTGCAGAGTGCAACAGAAGGGACTTCAACAGTATTTAAACAAAAGAGGGTCTGAAACATCTAGGCCATTATTCAGTGCAGCAATAGAAATGTTCATTTCCAAAGGAAAGTACAGAGGTTTTTTTCTTGGCTGTGCTTAGTAGCTGCAAAATAGAGTGCCTAGGTTATGACACGGGGAGCTGTGTGTTGTGGCGTGTGCCTGCCCTTGCACACTGGTGTCACGTCCATGTTCCAGTGGGTGTAACCGCTTTTGTTTTTCCTAGGTTAGTGGATGATCGGTGTGTCGTTCAGCCGGAGGCAGGCGACCTTGCTAACCCTCCAAAGAAGTTCAGAGGTCAGTAAGTGAGGATAATATGTTTTTCTTCATGGCTGATGGATGCATGCTCTAACTCCTGAGGCACTTGGCCTTGCCAGACACTTAACTTCCCAGATGTGAACACATCGCCAAGGTTACAAGCTGGAATGCCAGTGACGTTTTGAGAACCTAATACCAGGTCAGCAAAGGCACAGAGGTGGATGGAAAACGTGGGGAAAGGGACTAATTTGCAGTACAAGAGTTGGTTGCTGTGACCACATCCCTTGCTGTGACCAGCTCTTTGCTCCAGCCCTGCTCTTACTGTAAGTGAGAAACAAGCTTGTGAAGGTTCAGAACTACTTGAGCTGCTGGTTTATGTTTTCAGAGATAAAATAATGTTTTCAGGATTACTCCCAGATATGTTTTGTCAACTTCTTGTTTTGCTGTTGCTTGAAAAAATGTATCTGATTTTTCTCGACTTTCTTAGACAGGGCCTTGTAGGTTTGGATAATTCTGCTGGTTTGCTTCTTGGAAAAAACAACAGTACAGTGACAACATGCAGTTTCTACTACCCAAATGCCAAAAAACACTCCTGTGGCATCAGAACTTCTGTGTGTTTAGATGTAGGGTAGGAAATAAAACCTCTCAGTCTTGTCTGAACTTGCTTTAAGCCATTGGCTCTAGTTGTACCAAAGCAGAGTCTTGCTGACTTCATCCAGATCTCTTTTATCTGGGTATTTTATGTCCAGTGTTTATTATACCATAGTATACATAGGCTATGGTTGCAAAAAAAAGATGTATTTAAAATCCTAAGAGATTGGAGGTCTGTTTTCTCAGTGTATTCAAGATTTTTTTTTCTCTGCTGTGTGTTCAGGAAGCACCAGCAGTCAGTTTCAGTTCCAGCTGTGAGCATTCATCGTGTTGGCAATGGCAAATGAGAAAGTGAGGATGTACACTTAGAAACCAACAGGAGTAAATTTCAGTCACTGGCATGATGTCACGGAGTAACTGCGGCAGTGGTGGAGATAGCATCAGGTTCTCCAGTGTGGCTTTCATGCTGCCTGTGATTTCAGCTTCTCACTGCCTGCGAATACATCTTTAATTTGCAACTTTCAGGTGGAGATTCTTTGGACAGCATTTCTGTCACTTCATCACCCTAGTTGTGTTCCCAAAGTAGGAGCATATCCATGTTTCTAGGTGAGGTGGGGGTCGTCAGAAAAGATTTGCATGTGATGGTGTAATTGCAGAATGCATCCAGATGCCTACAGTCAAGGAGCTGAACAGAGGTTAGAAAGACAATCTTGATTTTCACATTGTCTCACATCTGAGGATTTTATAACTTGACTACAGCAGAGTTCTTTTATTGCAGTTCTTTCCTAACTTGCAAAGTCAAAAAGAAAAAGAGTTGATGGTGTTGAGATGTAAAAAATAAACCAGAACAGCTGAATAGGTGATTTCGAGACCATCAAAAAGGTCTGGGCGCTCTGATCCAGGTTGTGGTATTGTTGACCCCTCAGTGCTAACAGCATGGCACTGTTGTATGGAGAGAAGGTGGCAGAAGGGGACAAGGCACAGACAAGATGTAGAGCTGTTGTCTGCTACTGAGGGACTGCAAGGACTGTGCTCCTGATTCCCATCCCAGTTTCTGCAGGGGAATGTTTTCTGTTAGTCATGGACAGTTTTGGCTCTGCTTCCTAGTGCAGCTTCTCTCTCTTGTTTGCATAACACATCCCTTTTTCTGTAGGTGCCTCTGCTCCTTCTACGCTTCTTGGGGATCCCCTCTTTAACCTTTCTGTCCCTGACACAAAATTTCTTACTAGATACTTTGTGGTAGCATGCAAATATAGACAACTACAGCATCTGTAGGAGGAGCTAAAATAGTGAAAAGGTGAGTTTTGTCACTTTAGGTGATGCAAACCAGCATGCTATAGCATTGTGGCTGTGTTGATCAGTGCTACATCCAGTAGCATTTTCCTGCTGTGTATCATCAAGTGGTATGCAGGAGAACAGCTGCAGCAAACATAAAGGCATAATTTGGTGCTTTTCTCCTTCAATTTACAAGCCACATTCTATGTGTGGGAACAGCAGGGGGTTTGCTGAGAGCACAACAAAAACTGCTTTCTAATTGGGATTTTGTGCCTGGTGCCAGAGGTGTCTGTATTCTGGGAGCAACAAAAAGCACATCTCTGGCACATTTTCTTAAATTTCTTAGCTCTGCTCAAGAGCACTGAGGCAAAAGAGCTGCTAAATCTTGTTCTTACAATGAAGAAACTTAAGCAAAACCTGTATTGCCCCCCTTGTCCTGCCCAAGAATCTTCTGGGAAATAGGATTCCGTTAAAATGTCTGAGTTAATAAAATAAACAAAAACTGCTTTAAGTAGGTTCTTGACATAAAAAAGAAGACTTAGGCATGAGTGATTAACTGAATGATTAGATAAAAGCACCTCAATACAGCATCTAAATACAGCATCTCACAGCAGGAAGAGTAGAGCCTCATTAGTAACAGGAGCTGCTCTCTGCATGGTTTGCAGTTTTGCTGTCACTGATGGCTGAACTGGTGTTGGTTTGAGGTTAGAGCATGACCTGAGAGACAAACAAGCATGAGAAAGGCATGTTTCTAACACGATGTTTAGATTCCAAGGGCTGACTGTGAACTCTCACATCAGACGTTTGCTCTTTTTCCCAGCAGCAGTCCAGAAGGACTGTGTTCTCTTCACTGCTTGTATCCCTCCTACAGCCTTCACTCAGATCAGATTTAGGTAGCGAGGTGCTGGCCTGAACTGAAAGCCTGCGTAAGGAGACGTCTCAAAACAGTAGTTTCAGTTTGGTGTTTACCTTTTTTGGTGGTTGTGGGTTTTTTGAGTGGGTGGGAGCTATTCTAGTTATTTCAGGACATCCTACAAAATGGAGTACTGTTAAACTAAGGAAGGCTGTGGTTGTATTCCATTTCATGCCAAAGAAGCTGTGGCCAGAGCAGCCCTGTGCTCGTCCACAGGTAAATCCAGAGCGGTAGCAGGCCAGATGAGGTCCCACCTGTTTCTTGCAAGCTGCTGAAAGCTTCCCAAAACCAGTGTTTATGTTTTGCAGCTGAACTGAGGGGATGATCAAGACAGGTGTTTCTTGTGCTGCTTCTGACTGGAGCTGGAAAGAGCTGCAGCACTCGTGTTTGGGGGGAACACTTGCCCTGCTGCAGGGCCATGCCATAGGCATTGGGCAGGACAGCGTGTGCCAGAGCAGCCATCAGGAGCAGCAGAACTGCAATTTGCCTTAGTCTGGGACCTTTAACACAGTTCAGCCTGATGCTGTTACTTGCAGTGGGGAACCCTTTCAGCTTCCAGGATAGAAAATGGCACAAAGAAGACCTGCTTGTTGATCAAATTCAGCAGCTCTGGAAAAGGAACACGACTCTTTTCCACTTTAAATATTGAATGATCCAAGTTCCTAAACAGATTTAAGCTTCCTGCACTTAATACCCCTTTTGTTGAGGCATCTGAAGTGAAAATCATGTTTGAGTTCCTAGATGTCTTCCTCTCACCTTTCGATCTTAGCATGTTCTGAACTTTTTCTGACCTTATTCTTTCCTCCTCCCTCCCTTCCATTTTGTTCCTGTGCACTCTCTTCTTTCACTCTCTTCTTTTTCTCAGTCATTTTCCTTTTATTTCTTGCCGCCTTCTACATGATTTGGGTTTGTCCTTGTGTTTTCTTCTTCTCTCTCTCTCAGTTCTGTAATTTCTTTCATTTACTTTGACTCCTGGTAGCTTTTTCTGTTGTTCTTAGCACTCCTCATTGCCCTACTGCTTGCTCACTCACATTCCTCCATTTCCATTCTTACTTAGCTCTTTTACCTTTCTGTATTTTCTCAAAGCATTTAGATTTTTACAACTGTGATTTTTAACAACCCTGTCACTTCCACTTACTCATTTGCCAGCCTGCTGGTTTAAGTAAAGCTATGTGATAATTTCATCATTTCTGTGAATTAGGGTGAGAGGAAATGGCTTGGGATGGCTTCGTGTTGCACCAGGGGAGGTTTATGTTGGACACAAGAAGATACTTCTTGATTTGAAAGGGTTCTCAAAACCTGGCACAGGCTGCCAAGGAGATGGTTGAATTCCCATCCCTGAAGGTGTTTCCAAGAGGCAAAGATGTGGTGCTGAGGCACATGGGTTAGCTCCAGCCTTGGTACAGTTAGAGAATGGTTGGACTGGGTGGTCTTAAAGGTCTTTTCTAACTGAAACAATTCTGTATCATGGAAATCTTCCATGATGAGTTAAGAACCATGACTAACTGAGAGGGTCTGAAGAGATTAGATGAGATGTTCTGGCTCGTGAGTGGGTCACTAGAGTGACTTCCTGGGGGGCCGAGCTTTTCATCTGCTGTGTGTGCTGAGAAGTTGCTTTATAATCTTATGCCTCAGTTTCTCTTTTGTCCTGTTTAATTAAACTACATCTTTTCTAGGGGTAGGTGTTGCTTTTTCCCCTCCTGGATATTTCGGACCACAAAGCTTGACTTTGTGTAGTTGCTACTCTAATCAAAGTCAGTGGGATGAAATCAGCAAAATATAATGAAATGACGTAACTATAATCACTGAATCACAGAATGGTGAGGCTTGGAAGGCGTGCCCGGAGATTACCCAGACCAATCCCTCTGCTAAAGCAGGTTCACCTAAATCAGCTTGCCCAGGATCACAATGTCTAGATGGATTTTGAAAGTTTCCAGAGAAGGGAACTCCACAACCTCTGGTCAGCCTGCTCCAGGGCTCCAGAATCCTCACCGGAAGAAAATTTCTCCTTAAGTTCAAGTGAAACCTCCTGTGTTCTAGTTTGTGCCCATTACCCCTTGTTCTGTCGCTGACCACCATTGAAAAAAGAGCCCAGCCCCAGCTTCTTGACTTCCACCCTTTAGGTACTGATCAGTATTAGCAAGATCCCCTCTCCGTCTTCTCCAGGTTACACAGCCCCAGGTCTCTGAATCTTTCCTCACAAGGTCAGTGTTCCAGTCTCCTTGGTATCTTAGTGGCTCTCTGCTGGACTTTCTCCAATACTTCCTTGTCCTTCTTGCACTGGGGATCCCAGAATGGGATGCAGTATTCCAGATGAGACCTGACCAGGGCAGGATAGAAGGTCAGGAGAACCCCTCTCCCAAAAGGCAGTTGTGTTTATAGCAGGCTCATGGATTGGGACTCTTATGAGGCTTGCAGAGGCTGTACAAAGTTGATGTGTTGGTTAGTGAAAGCTTCACGTTCAGCTGGGATGTTCTGCCACGCTCTCTATTGGTGCCATTGCCTGCAGGCTGTTGGATGACTGTGTTTGGGTACTGGGTGTCCAGGCACAATGGCAAGTGAGGGAAGTGCCTCTCAGAGTACCTCTGTTGCTGTTATGCAGACTGCCTGTTCAAGGTGTGCCCTATGAACCGTTACTCAGCCCAGAAGCAGTATTGGAAGGCCAAGCAAGCCAAACAAGGAAACCACACAGAAGCAGCCCTGCTGAAGAAACTTCAGGTAAAAGACATCTCTATTTGCAATCTTACCTCAATCTGCAGGCTGTAGAGCTACAATAGACTAAGAAAGAATAATATCAAGTGCCTCGGGAACCACCATGATGGGTGTCACTATGCCAGCTTTATGTTCTCCCTAGCTCTCCTACCTTCTGACTAGCATTTGTTGGTCCTGGTTTATGTCTGTCTGTGTGCTGGGGGCAGTGCTTTTACTATAAGCAAAATATGGTTTTCAGAAATGTTGCCACTTAAAAATGGAGTTGTTAATATCAGGACTGGCTCATAGTTTAACTCATGGTATTATTTTAGCAGTCCTTTCCAGGAGTTAGGTAGAGGTGTGGACAAAGAGATGTTTTCTATAGCTTTTGCCTGGAGATTCCTCATATTTACAGTTGTCTTTGCTTTTGGTGTGGGTGGTTCTTCTCTGAATTGTTGGGCAGACTTCTGTTTGCATCCAATACAGTGTGGATGGAGCAATTCCTTCTTGTCTGGAAAAGAGCTAGCTTGATGTTATAACTGAATGCATAAGGCTAGGTGAAAGCTAGGTCCTGTCAAAGCTGGTTGGTAGTTTCATGTGCAGTGGAGGGGCTGCCAGTGCTTCCAGAAGGGAAGGGCCATGGGATGTGGGCACAGCAGCTGGAGCCAGGGGCTGACAGTTTGTTCTGTGGCTGTGTTTGATGCAGACTGTTGTGCTCAGCTTTGATTGCATGTGGCCTGCCAGAGTTCTTTTGGTATGGGTCAAAGTCAGCGTGTCCCTTCACGGGTGAAAACACAACAAGTGGGAGGAATGGTGACAGAGCGAAACTGGACACAGGCCCTTGCTTTTCTACTTGCAGGATTATAGAATGCACTTGGGTGGAAGGGACCCTTTAAGGGTCATCGGGTCCAACCCCATGCAGCAGAACAGAGTGGCAGGATGAAGGCTGAAATAAAGCACTCAGAGTTGCTCTTTGTGCATCTGAGGTGAGATCCATAAGTTGTGACGAGGTAATTAAAGACCAGAGTCATCGGGGAGGTGATGTGAGTTCAGAAAAGGATACTGCAGCAGGATTTGGGTGCTAATGCTTTCAGTGAAATAATAATTGGAGTTTGGAAGAAGCATTTTATCTGTTGTGCTATTCCTTTTTTGCACTTTCTGTTGCAGTAGCTGAAGACAGGTGCTGATTTTACAGAGTTTAAAGCAATAAATGCTTCTCTTGCAGCATGCAGCAGAACTGGAACAGAAGCAGAATGAAAGTGAGAACAGGAAGCTGCTGGGTGAGATTGTCAAATACAGCAATGTCATACAGGTAAGGCCACTGGGATCCACCTGCCTTCCCTCGGGGATGCAAAGGGAGCAGCTGTTCCATCTCAGGGTGCAGTGAAAATGAAACCAGCCACCATAATTTGGGCTGGCAAGGGTCAGGTAAACAGGATGTGGTGAAGTTTACAGTGCTCTGGTTTTCTGTCTGTTTTAAAGCCTGCCAGAAATGCTGCATGTCCATCTTTAGATAATATGTCAGAATGTAAATTCCATGTGTAATTTTGGCTAAATAAAGAAATAAGACAGCAGCTATGTCGTGAAGTGCAGGACGCCCTTCCTGTGCTGGAGAGATTCAGAGACAGTTCGTGGACCCTCCCCTGCCCATGTAGCACATGCTGTAAAATTTATCACTGCCACCTTTCCCTCGAGCTGAGGCACAGCTCCTGTGCTACTCAGCTTCAGTGTGTCTGAGAGCTCTCCTCCAGGTTTGTTTTGTATTTATGAGCATTATCAAAGATCCCCCTGCACCTCCTCTCTGGACTGAAGGGAGACAAAGCAGCAGCCGCACTGATGGCTGGAAATGCTGCTGTGTTCGCAGCTGCTGCACATCAAGAGCAACAAGTACCTGACAGTCAACAAGAGGCTGCCAGCTCTGCTGGAGAAGAACGCTATGAGGGTGTCTCTGGATGCTGCAGGGAATGAGGGATCCTGGTTCTACATCCAGCCCTTCTGGAAGCTGAGGAGTGAAGGTGACAATGTAAGTGGAGATACTGAGTGTGTAAGTGGCAGAAGTGGGGAAGTTTCTAGAATTCACGGGATGTCTCTCCTGCAGGGATAAATCATGATATTTAGGGAAGAAAATAGTCTTTTAAACAGTGCTTGGCACTGGAAGTTTTATGTATAACTAGAAAGTGTTACTAAATTGTATGGTCTGGACTCTGGAATGTTGCCACATCTGTGTCACGTTTGCATCTCCAGGAAGTTTGCAGGTGGCACTAAGCTGAGGAAGAGTTGATATGCTGGAGAGCAGGAAGGCTGGGACATGGCCAGGCTGGATCCATGGACCAAGGCCAGTGGGATGAGATTCAACAAGGCCAAGTGCTGGCTCCTGCACTTTAGTCACAACAACCCCATGAATGCTCCAGTTTGGGGCCAATGGCTGGAACCTGCCCAGCAGAGAAAGCCCTGGGGGTGTTGGATGACAGCAGCTGAAGGTGGGTCAGGGTGTGCCCAGGTGGCCAAGAAGGCCAACAGCATCCTGGCCTGGATCAGCACTGGCGTGGCCAGCAGGAGCAGGTCAGAGATTGTCCTACTGGACTCAGCACTGGTGAAGGCCACAGGTTGAGTGCTGGGTTCAGTTTTGTCCCCTCATTCCAGGAAGGACACTGAGGTGCTGGAGCAGGTCCAGAGAAGGGCAACAAAGCTGGGGAAGAGTCTGGAGAACAGGGCTGGGGAGGAGCAGCTGAGGGAGCTGGGGGTATTTAGCCTGGAGGAGTCTGAGGGGAGACTTTCTGGCCCTCTTCAAGTCCCTGAAAGGAGGTTGGAGCCAGGTGGTGCTTGGTCTCTTCTAACAAGTGACAGGAGGAGGAGAAATGACCAGCGGAGGGGAGGTTTAGGCTTAACATCAGAAGAACTTTTTTGACTGAGAGTTCTGAAAGCCTGGCACAGGCTGCCCAGGAAGATGGCTGAATCCCCATCCGTGGAGGTCTTTCAGCAAGGCAGAGATGTGGTGCTGAGGGCCAGGGGTTAGCCCCAGCCTTGGCAGAGTTAGAGAATGGTTGAACCAGATGGTCTGAAAGGGCTTTTCTAACCTAAACGATTCTGTGATTCACCTGAGCCTTTGCTAACTTGTAGGGGGTCTTTGCTAAATCCACCTGTTGTGTGCAGATTTACAGAGGAGGCAGTAACTCATGGTTTAAGCTGGAGTAACAGTTTTGTTGAAAGTGGTTCTGTGAAAATATTCTGGCAAGGCTCTTTGTTAAAATATTGCTGGTTGTTTTTGAAAACATTGCAGGCACACTTGTTTTCAAGAGGCCAGCAGAGAATGTATCTAGGAGATACATCCCATTTCTTTACATCTGTGCCCCGCTCAACGTGAGAACGGTCCCTGTGCTTGGAACTGGGTTGAGCAGTTTGGGGAGTCTTTTCTGGATAGGTTTCATCAGAATTCTGTTGTGTGCTAGGAGAGGGAATGTGTAAGGGAAGCTCCTTGCTGAGGCTGTAAGTTTTGTGCCGTGATATCAAAACTCTGTTCAGCTGGCTGTGATTTGGTTAAGTGCCCACTGTGGAAAATTCAGATCAGCCTCTAGGAAGGCCATGCGATGAACTGGTGTGGATTTGGACATGTTGAGCCTCTCTGCCCTGTGAAGCAAGCAGCCAAAGATCCTCCTCAGCAGTGCAGACAGGAGCGGCTCTTCTCTCGTGTGTTTTCTCTCTTTCACTTTGTGGTTACCCAGATCCTGGGATGCACTCCAGGAGAAATGTAGTTGGTTGAAGCTCCTTTAGCCACTCCCTTGTGGGGAGAGCAGGGTCTGCATTCCCTGGTCAGGAATCCTGAGGACAGTCTTTTCCTGCTCCATGCAGCCACCTGAAGCCTGCTGTGGAGAAAAGCAGCAAACCTGTGTAGCCCTCTGGGCCACCTGTGCATGGCTTCTCAGCAGGGGAAAGTAAGTGTCATGAATCAAATGTGAACCTGGTCGTCCTCTTTGGAGAGAGAATAGAAAGGGGCTTACTGCCTTTAGATTTGGGCTTAATTTCTTAGAATAACATTAGATCAGCAGCTTCTTAATGTTTCATGCCCTCATGCTTAGGAAGTAGGTGCACGTCCTGCTCTCCAGAGGGGAACTGGGGTGCCTGGATTGTGACCTGCAAAGCTATCAGGAGTCATAAGGGCTGAAAGCAGCAGATTGATCTGAAGCCTTATCAGCCATTCTCAACACTATAGAGCTTTAGATTTACAGTAATGTGGGCACATAAGAGTTTGGAAGTGCATTTTCTGGTCTGGGGAGTCCTCAGATTGTGGCCGGGTTGCCTGTAATGTCGCACTCTGTGGTCCTCGCACCTAGTTTGTTCCCTGTGGGGCTGTATTTGATGGGCTTTGGCCTGTGTGAGAAAGTGGCAGGTTTACTCCTAACTTAATGGCCTCCTTTGGAATCTACCTGCTGCTCAATTTCTGTGACCAGGTGTTGCCTTCCAGAGCTGGGAGCTTGCCATTGTATTTTACAGGGAGAGATGTCCAGATCCAAGTTTTTCCTCCTTTTGATCAGGCTCCAAGAGATCTGATAATTTTCTGTACAAACTTCTGGTGTGAAGCATTACCCATTTTGCAGCTTTCCTGCAACTACTCTGAGAGATGACCTCATTGCCCTTGACAACTGCCTCAGAGAGGTGTGGAGCAAGGTGGGGCAAAGTCTCTTCTTGCACGCAAGCAGTGACAGGACGAGAGGAAACAGCCTCAAGGGAGGTTCAAGTTTGGTATTAGGAAAAAACTCTTCACAGATGAAATTCTCCAGCATTGGAACAGGCTGCCCCTAGAGGTGGTGGAGTCACCACCCCTGGAGGCATTTAAGAGGCAGAGATGTGGTTCTGAGGGATGTGGCTTAGCCCCAGCCTTGGTTGGGCTGGATGATCTGAAAGGGCTTTTTCAATCAAAACAATTCTGAGATTCTAAGTTAATGAAAGTAATGTAAAACTATGGCCCAAATCTTACAATAAACTGGCATGGCTGCAATGTTTTATGTAGGCTTCTGCTCCTCATACAGCAGCTCTTCTGCAGTGCATGATGTGACTGATGAAGGCTAGACTGTGCAGCTCAACTGCACAGCAACACCTGCACTGATAGCACTGGGTTGCATTTTCAGCTTCTACCATTCTAGTGATCTGAAAGGTTGATCTTGTAGCATGCCCAGAGGAGTGGGCTCCGACCTGGGGAGTGCCCAGCCAGCTGTGGGAAAGTTCTGTTCATCTCCTAATCTCTGAAGTGTTGTCAGCAATGCTACTAACAGATGTGGTTATAACATCATAGCAGTGGAGATGCAGTGGCACTGCCATCAGTGTGCCTGGGGACCTGCTAGAATAGTTAGCTGAAGTGAAAGTCATTGCTACTGCATCTTCACACCTACTGCAACCCTTTGTAACTGACAGCTTTGTGATCTGCTACACCTCTGCTAGAGTATTTGCTCCTGCTTCTTGGTTGTGGGGTAGGCGCAGTGGTGAGGTGGGCTGACTGAGTTTCTAGGAGTGGCAGAATCACTCTGGGTGAATGCCAGTGCTGGGCTCTCACCCAGAAGACAGAGTGCAGTCAGCTTTGACTGTGGCTTTTCCCGCTGCCCATGGACCCTCTCCACCAAGACATGGGAAAGTGGGGTTGCATGAATTTAGAAATTACCCTATGTGAGGAGGCACTGCATCCAGGACTGAAGGGCCGTGTAGGTTTAGGTTGAATTCAAAAGCTGATTTCTCATTGGCTTCACTATGAATTTAATCATTGGAGGTTTCTCATCTAGATTAGAAAGGAGTTTTGTCAAAGAAGTCTTATCGCTGTGTAAGGAAGAAGGCCTTGTAAGGGACCTGTCTGCCTGTTGCCCGTTGCTGGTCTGCAGCAGAGCTTGGCAAGATGTGTTTGTGGGTACTTAGGGAAAAGGAGGAGCTGATGCTGGACTTAGTGTTGCAGAGCAAACCCTTGGGAATTCATTGCTCTGTCTTCTACACTCTGTAGGGTTCTACAGGCAGAAATTGGGTCATCTGGGCATGCATGTCTTCAGCCTCCAGAGTTTTAGGCATGCTGGGGCAGTATTTGGAGCCAGAAACCAGCTGGGTAGGAGACAGGAGGCAGTGAGAAGAGCAGACCTGCAGCTTGCCCAAGGCAGTCAGGTATAAGAACAGGATTCCTTCTCTGGAAATTTTGCTTTCATTTGCTGCAGCAGTGTGCAGGAAACTTGTGAATGGGCTC
This sequence comes from Pogoniulus pusillus, assembly GCF_015220805.1. Taxonomy (NCBI): domain Eukaryota; kingdom Metazoa; phylum Chordata; class Aves; order Piciformes; family Lybiidae; genus Pogoniulus; species Pogoniulus pusillus. The sequence continues at coordinate 124,659 of NC_087278.1, forward strand.
TATCCCTTCCCAACCACACATGAAGGTTTGAAGCAGGAAACAGAAGGCAGGAAGAGAACACAGCATGTCTCATGGCTTCTGTGACAGCTGGAGAGCTGAGCAGCATTGAGAGCAGGTTACTGTGTGGACCTGGAGCAGGATAGGAGACTGAGGCAGAAACTGTCATGCCATGTAATGGTTCTTCCTCAGATGTGTACTTTACAGAGAAGCTCCTGTGTACATGTCATTTGGGTACTGCTGTGGTAGTCACAGGCTTAGTTCCAAAATTCCTTCCCTCTGTCCTTTTCACTCTTTAAATAAGATTCTCAATCATATGCTGTCTTGCTGGTTCCGTTGTTACAGTCCTGAGATACTTGCAACAATGCTGAAGTCCTGATTCCACTTTGCAGGATGCAAGCCTGGTGACTTTTTGATTAATGAATTGTCTGGTCATAACTTCTTAAAATGGGCTGTAAGTAATGTTTGTGTGAAGCATGGCATGCAGGAATGTGTTGCATAAGAGGTGTACTAAAGGCATATTGTCATTATTTGTGTTCCATTAGTGAACTTTTCCTGTCAGATCTCCCTGCGTAGTCTGAGCATGGTGATGCTGCCTTTGGCTGCTCTGTTGGTAAAAGCAGGCAACCTTCTCCTTCCTCTCTGCAGTGAGTGGGCCACATTCACACCAGGCTGAACTGGAGCTCTGCTTTCTTGTACGAAACCTGCTGATCAATGCAGAAAGTGGTTTTGTTACTTCACTTTGCCAAAGAAAGCATGGCTTGTGCAGCATTTCATGGAGCAAAAATCACATGTAGCCACTTGTCTGCCTGTGAGTGTGTGCTTAAAAGTGCTGTGGACCACATACGCAAATGAGAACCCAGTGCCAACCAATCTGTGTGGATTGATTAATAAAAAAATATTATTTATGCTTTTGTCCTTCCAGGTGTGAATTTAATTTTCCATATGCATATCTCAAGCGTTTTTTAGGTCAGATATCTTTATATACTGTTTTTTCCTGTCTTTATAGGTAAAGAATTGCAAGGGCATGAGAATTTGTTTACAGAGTGTTAGCTAGAAATTCCTCTTGTGTAGAGAACATGTCTCAGCTGAGGTACCTGCTGCTGTGCTGACCTCCAACCACTGCTTAGGGCCTGAGAGCAGAGGGAATGAGTGTGCTCACCTCTCCCTGGGTTTCCAGCACTTAATGTTCCTTTTCAGATTGCAGGCATACAGACTGCAGAGCTCCTGACCCTGGCATGACGTTCGCCAGATGTCCCACAGATCTGGGGAGTCATCGGGCTAAAGAAGTCTTGTCACAGGCAAATTAAGGCTTTTGTGAAAGACACATTGAGGGCAGAAGGCTGGCTGCCAGCAACGAAGGGAAGAAAGTCTTTGCTGTCTGACTGCATCTAAGCTTTCTTTGACTTTTGGCTGGCAGTAGGTGTGTGATAAAGTGTAGCTAATGTAACTTCTAGACAAACTGAGCTGCTCTTATAATTTCATGATCTGGAGTGTCTGCTGAATTGGGTGAGAAATTTACTGAGAACAGTTGAATTCGTTAGTACAAAATCTTGAACCTAGGCAATAGCAGAGGCACAGGCAAACAGAGCCCATGTGTGAATTAACTGAATTAACTGCCAATAAATTCACTGAGTGCCATTACTACACCATGCAGTTGAGTAATCTTCTGAAGAGGTTATATTACTTAATTTGTTGGATAGTTACATGGGTCTAAATTGCATTGTATTTCTGACTTCCAGGTTGTTGTGGGAGATAAAGTTGTTCTCATGCCTGTCAATGCAGGACAGCCTCTACATGCCAGCAACATTGAGCTTCTAGATAACCCTGGCTGCAAAGAGGTGAGTTCAGTGTGGGGAGGAGGTGTAATTACTGATCTCAGACATATTATTCATTGTTCTCTACTGGTAACCAGAACCCACCATCAGCCCAGCATAGGCTAGATGCCACTGTTAAATATTGGTTCCAGCTTGGCCTCAAAACACTGAGATATTCTTGGCGTTGTTCTGTGTGGCGCTGAAAGCTTTGTGAGGTTTGCCTGTGTATCTGAAACTCTACTGGTCAGAGTCCTCTTTCAGCAGTTCTTTGGGTCATCTGTGATAGGCTGTCAATAGACGGAATGGCATTTTGCTTATGGAGTCTTCTCCAACATCAGAATCATTCTCATAAACACTTGGAAGCTTCAGTGCCTGTGTCAGGAACTGTACAAGCCACTTCCCTTGCCATCCTAGATGTGGTATCTGAAAAGAACAGAATATCTCCAGAAGAAAAGAGCACACCTAAGACTGTCACTGTGGTGTTTGTTTGCTTTCTCCCAAAGGTGAATGCTGTCAACTGTAACACAAGCTGGAAAATCACTTTGTTCATGAAGTTCAGTAGTTATCGAGATGATGTGCTAAAGGGAGTAAGTATGCCTGAGCTCTTTTAAAATTGCTTTCCAAATCTGAAAATCCATTCTGGATTTGATAGCAGAGAGACATCACACAGTGAGTAACAGAGGAAGTGAGGATTTTGTGGAGCTCTTGAGGATCCCTCACTATTGTCCTTTGACAAACAGAATAGATTTCCTTTGCGTTATTGTCTTGCCAAGCAAAATTGTCTGGATTGTGCTTGCTTCCAGCCCCTTATCCCTCCCAGAGAGAATCCGTGAGAAAAGGTGAAGTTCAAGTTCAGGGTGATGGGGGCTCTGTACAGAATGGCTATGGCACTTCAGTTTGTGCCAAGGTGCTAAAAGAAGGTGCAGCAAACATATGGAAGCTGACAATAGCTGGAATAAGACAGCATAGCTTTAAGTGCTGAGAGATTGCACAGGCTCCAGATTGCTCCCTGAGATAAATTATGCTTTCACTTTACAGAAATACTTTTCATGTGTTCTCATTTGGACCTGAAGTTGTTATCAGCTGGCTATTTGCAGCAGGTATCATGGGTTTTGAGAAAGAATTTGAAAGGGAAAAGAGTCTATCTGTGTAGACCCCCTTGGCAAGGGGCAGAAAGAAGCAGAACTTATGCTTAAGCAGAAGAAATAGAGAGAGCATTGTTTTTGGTTGCAGAATAGAAGAAAGGAAGTAATGTGATGTTAAGAAAAATCTGTTTGCTTTCTCTAAATCCTAGGAGAGTTTAGAAATAAAGAATCCATTTAGTAAAGTTAGTCAGAATGAAAAAATCACCTTTAGGTTTATTGTTGCCCACTGTCCATTGCAGTGCTCTGAAACAAGTTGTGTTTTCACACAAGTGCACAGGCCTGCTGCAGAACTGAATCCTCTCAATGTGCTTCCAGACTCAGGGCCTGCTTTTTCTGCTCTGCCCTTGGCAGCTGCTTCAGCAAAAGCAAACGAACGCTCTTTGTTCACACCACCAGAGTTGATCAGAGAGAGGGTGAGTCTTGTGGCTTTGCCTACCAGCTGATAATGCTGCTTTTTCACTTTCAGGGAGATGTTGTTAGACTGTTTCATGCAGAGCAAGAGAAGTTTCTGACCTGTGACGAGTATGAGAAGAAACAACACATTTTCCTTCGTACTACACTACGTCAGTCAGCCACTTCTGCAACAAGCTCTAAGGCACTGTGGGAAATAGAGGTATCTCTTTTCTTTCTATAAATATTTTAGGGCCTGAGGACCAAGGTTCAGTAAAAATGCTTTACCATAACATGAATAATCACTGTGCATTGCCCCATAGCTATGATTCTTTTTGAAGCAGCTGGTGTCAGATGAGCGCTGCAGAGATGCTTCACTGCTGCACACCTGTGGAGAGGACATTTGCTTACTGTGTCTGCTTGTGCTAAAGTAACAGAGTCAAACTCAGACTTGATGGGAATGGTGTGAAGTTATCAAAGCCAATCCAATGATACTCACATATCCTGACTCCTGAGGGCTTATATTCCAGGACACTGGAATTCATGGCTGACAGGAACTTGCACAGATGTGGTCAAGTCCATTCTTCTGCAGCAGGGCACATCAACAGCTGTCTACAGTTAGGCTGGATAAATGTGTTGCTGCTGAGTGAGGCTGATTTTGAGATGATGACTGGCAAATATGTTTGTTGGGTTTTGCTTAACTGAGGAACATTAAAAACTGGTATGTCCCAGAGACTTGCTATTACAGTAATGCAAGTCCTGTAGCCAGAAGTTCTTACATGCTAAACAAGCAGCTCCAAGGAGTTGATTTTTGTCTGAGGAAGGACTGTGTGGAAGAGAGTATATTGCACTTGTAGTTATCTGAGACTACTCCTTAAGAGAGACAGGTGCTGCTAGGCTTGAAGGTACTAAATGACCTACTGCTAGATCAAAGGGAAAGAGAAATAATCTCAAACATTTCAAATTATATGGAGCAACTGTATCAATTGAATGAAAATTTGTTAGAATCCCCTGGAGTTGTCATGGAGCTGGTGTGAGTGCTGAAACAACTTAAGAGAGTTTTAGTTTTCCTTTCAAGTGGTGCTTGTGTGGGAGTAGAGCACCTCCACTATTTTCTAGAGATCCAGATTCACACCATGTCACTTTAATGCAAATCTTAGCTCATCATATTTGCAGGGGGCAGACTAATGACACCATGGAGAGTAATAAGAGGCAAATTTCTGCCACCTGACAAAACAGTGATGTGAGTGGCTGCTGCCTGTGGTGGGCCTAGTGTGAGCACAGAATTCCTCTCTGGGCTAGACAGTTTGTAATTAGGTAGCTTACATATTTTTTATTCTGAATTAACTGTAAGAAATGCTAATGATCTAAGTATGATCTTGAGGAGCACAACTGAAATCTGTACTACTTCTTCTAGGTTGTCCATCATGACCCTTGCCGGGGAGGGGCAGGACAGTGGAACAGCTTGTTTAGATTTAAGCATTTGGCAACTGGAAACTACTTAGCTGCAGAGGTAAGAATACTAGTTAAACAACTGGTCATGTACTGCCTGTCCAGACATTCTGCATGTCCTGCCAGTTCAGAAATTCTTTAGTAGCTAGGTCCATGATGTAATCCTCTGAAAAGATCTCATATCAGGTGTGAATGGGGAGACCTGGGTGTGCACTGCTGTCACATGCTGTGCTCCTGCAGCAAAACCTTGCAAGGAAAAGTTTTACGAGCTACAGAAATGCTAGTAGGTGACTTCTAGACAGCATCCAGTTCGTCTCTGCTGTTGAATCTTGGATCTGTATACCATTTGGCCTCCTTTGATTCCAGCTCGTACTGGAGTTCCAGCATGTCTGGCACAGCTGCACTCATGTCTGGAGTCACTTCGTTGAGGGCACGGAAGTCTCACCAGCCAGCTTAGGATTGGCTCTCCTGATTCCCTTGAATATTCCTTTCTAACTTCCCTGACCTCTTTGAGGGGACCACTGGAGTCCTGGATATCATCCTTCTCCTCTTCCTCTGGTTGTCCTAGTTGTCCCTGGCCTGGATACAGATCTTTCCAAACAGCACTCTTAAACTCCTCAGAGCCATCCTCCTTCTTGGCAGGCAATATCACATAGCTTTTCTTGTCAGAGTATTGAGACCTGAGTATATTGGTTAAGTCTCTAAGGCTGTATTTCTCCTCTTCTTCCTCTTGTGTACCAGAGGTCCTCTGCCCTAAATTCGCTCTCGAATCACTCTTTGTCAAATGTCTAGTTTTTGCCTGAGCTTTGGCTGGAGCCAAAAGGACAGTAGGTATTCTTTCTAGTGGATCTGAATCACTGAGGGTCTGAGTTGCTGCCTGTAAGTGTGAATTTGATTTAGGGTTAGAAACTGCTGCCTAAGGATTTGAACTAGGTGAAGAAACAGCAGAGACTTGAACAGCTGGACCTGATCTTTAGCTGCCTGCCACGTTTTTGTTAACAACTAAGACTTTGGCAGTTGTATTATTTCCTGACTTATTAAAAACAGAGTTGGTAACAGTTTCAGTAATATTAAAGCCTATCCAACCCAAACAGTAATCTCTGAAGTCCAAGAATATCCCTTGAATCTTTCTCCACGTTAAGTCAAACAGAAGGGAACTAAGCTTGGCAACAATCCAAAGGTGCAAGTACCATAGGCCTAATGGATAGAAAATAATACCAACTAACCAGATAAGCTTCATCATAACTTCCAGACTTAATTAGCAATCAATCAAGTTGAGTTTGCCCCACACTGGGCACCAAAATTAGATGTCATGGTTTGGGAATTACCTGCCTCCCCTGCTCTTAAGAAAATCACCCAGGCTAGACTCAGCTGGCTGGAAGTTAAGGAATGAAGCTATATTTACAGCTTAGCACAATTTACAAGCATATATAGACACAATATACACAAATATTTACAGTTATATATACCAATATGTAAGTTAAAAGTAATACAGAAACACAACACTCCTCCCAGAAATCAGAGTCCCCAGGAGGGACTCCCAACCCTTTCCACCCCCCACTCTTATCCCAGAATGTACCTTACATGCAAGGTGAGTTGTGAGGATCGGCAAGGGGGGTTAAAGCAGAATGGTTAGGTGGGTTACACAGAGCAGCAGAAGCCAGGGAGAAAACACAGACACTGACTCCAACAGACAGAGCTCTGTCTTATCTATGTTTGTGTCCTTGGGTTTATACATCTCAGCAAGCCTATGAATGAAGCAGACATCACCACTGTTTCCTTTTCACAGCCTATAATCTAATTGCTAATGAAAATATTCCAATTAGCCTCAAACCAGAGCATGTTGTCATGGCAGCTGGGGCAAACCCCATTGTTTAATATCCATCATATCCACATTGAAAATCCTTGGATTCCTTGATCTCTGTGCTCTTATTTGCCCTTGATTTGTAGCAAACACTCAGAACTGCTCTAATTCAGGAGTTGTATTCCTTCTTGACAGAATGTCTCCACGGTGCTGATTTCAGTGTACCGATCTCTCTGCCAGCTGCAATGTTGTCCAAAACACCTCTGTTCTGCAGCAGCCTGACAAAATTGTGTGTCGGTGTTCTGACTGTTGGTGTTGTTCTAGTGCATACACAGGGTGCAGCGTTCTGCTGCTCTGCTCTTGTCTTTTGACTCAAAGTTGAATAAGGAAAGGTCTGGGCAAGATTTTGCTTCTTTTGGTGGAACAGAAGGTCCAAGAGCAGAAGTAAGATCTTGCAACTTGTCTGATTATTACCTGTTACTCTATGTTAAGGCAAAATAGTGTTTTAACTTACCAGAAGAGCAGGTTAATGTCATTTAAACCCCTTAATTGTCTTTAGAAGTAAACTAGGGCTCTTGACAAGCTGTAGTAGATCTTATAATAACAAATTTATTAAATGACACCAGCTTTAGTATGGATTAGATATGACTTAAGAGGTTTACAGCTTCCTGCAACTAGGGAGAATCATAGAATCAGTCAGGCTTGGAAAGGACCACAAGGATCAGCCAGTTCAAACCCCCCTGCCGTGGGCAGGGACACCCTACCCTAGAGCAGGCTGCCCACAGCCTCAGCCAGCCTGGCCTTAAACACCTCCAGCCATGGGGCCTCAACCACCTCCCTGGGCAACCCATTCCAGCCTCTTACCACTCTCCTGCTCAACAACTTCCTCCTCATATCCACTCTGACTCTTTCCACCTCCAGTTTTGCTCCATTCCCCCCCAGTCCTGTCACTCCCTCAGAGCCTAAAAAGTCCCTCCCCAGCTTTTACGTAGCCCACTTCAGATCCTGGAAGGCCACAAGAAGGTCACCTGGGAGCCTCCTCTGCCCCAGCCTACACAGCCCCAACTCTTTCAGTCTGTGCTCACAGCAGAGCTGCTGCAGCCTCTTAGCATCCTCCTGGCCCTGCTCTGGACACTCTCCAGCATCTCCACAGCCCTCTTGTCCCAGGGGCTCCAGAGCTGGATGCAGGACTCCAGGTGGGGTCTCAGCAGAGCAGAGCAGAGCAGAGGGGGAGAATCCCCTCCCTGGCCCTGCTGGCCACACTGCTGCTGCTGCAGCCCAGGCTCTGCTTGGCTTTCTGGGCTGGAAGTGCACACTGCTGGCTCCTGCTGAGCTTTTCTTCCAGCAGCACCCCCAAGTCCCTCTCCTCAGAGCTGCTCTCCAGCCACTCACTGCCCAGCCTGCACTGGTGCTTGGCATTGCCCTGACCCAGATGCAGGACCTTGCCCTTGGTCTTGTTGCACCTCCTGAGCTTGGCTTGTGCCCACCTCTGCAGCCTGTCCAGGTCCCTCTGGATGGATCCCTGCCCTCCAGCCTGGCTGCTGCACCACACAGCTTGGTGTGGTCAGCAAACTTGCTGAGGCTGCACTCAGTGCCTCTGCCCATGACACCCACAAAGATGTTGAACCAGACTGGTCCCAGGACTGACCTCTGAGGGACTCCATTTGTCACTGGCCTCCGCTTGACACCTGCTGACAGCCACTCTTTGGGTGCGGCCATCAAGGCAGTTCTTTATACATCCAGTGGATGGTAAGCTTAGAATTTGGCCTCCTGGTTGCCCTGAGGATCTGAAATTCAACTGCTTTGTGGTCACTGCAGCCAAGGCTGTCCCTGAGCCTCACATCAGTCACCAGCCCTTCCCTGTTGGCCAGAACAAGGTCCAGCATAGCAGCTTTCCTTGTTGGTTCCTCTACCATTTGGAAGAGGAAGTTGTCATCTGTGCAATTCAGGAACATCCTGGATTGCTGATGCCTTGCTGTGTTGTCCCTCCATCAGGGACAACAGGGTGGTTGAAATCTCCCATATGAGGGCCAGGGCTTGTGACATGGAAGCTGCTTGGTTTTGCCTGTGAAGGGCTTCATCTGCTTGGTTCTGCTGGTCAGGTGGTCTGTAGCAGACTCCTACTGTAACACCACCCTCTCCTGTCTTCCCTTTAATTTTAACCCATACCCTCTCAACCAGCTCATCATCCTTCCCCAGGTGGAGCTCCACTGATTCTAGCTGGTCAGTGATACAGAGGGCAACGCCTCCTCCTCTCCTTCCCTGCCTATCCCTTCCCCTTTCAAATCTAGTTTAAAGCCCTGTCGATGAGCCTGGCCAATTCCTGCCCCAGGAACTGGGACAAGTGTATCCCATTAGTTGTTTGCAGCTCTGGTGCCTTGTAAACTGAGCCAGGACTACAGAATCCAAACCGCGGCTGATGACACCAGCCCTGGAGGACTTGTTTTCACCCTGAAGAACCGAGCCAGGTTCTCAGTGGAGGTTTAGACTCTAAGCCACCAGCTAAGATCCAGGCTGCTGAGTTTGGCTCTCATCTTCACAGTCAGCAGTCACTTAGAAAAAGTTCTGCAGAAGATTATTTTTTCAGTCCCAGTTACAGCAAAAGGACCCAAGTTATTTTGAAGTTTTGTATTTAGAGAGGTGGCAAGGTCAGGTGAAAAAGGCCTGCTTCAAAGTAACAAAGACATTCCTGATATTTTTTAAAAGTCTTTTCAGCTTGTGTGGCAGGTATAAAACACACCCAGTGTGTCTGTGTGTGGGAGCCAGCTGCAGTTTACTTGAACAGCTTTCAAAGGCTGCAGGTTGGGTCCACACAGCTGAGCATTTCTCATGAACACATCTCACCTTTCCAATGTTCTAATCACCAGGATAAAAGTCTCTTTGAACTGAATGTCAGCTTATTGATTGTGCTGAACCCAAACCTGCACCTTTGGTATTGGTCTACATCTGTGTGGCAGCTCCAGCTCTGTGATTTCTAAGCTGGATGCTTTGTACCATGCTGAAGTGACCAGGTGCCTGGGCCAAGACAGGCAGCACAGCTGGTTTGGTATCTGCAGTGCCCTATGTGAGCTAAGATAAAGCAGGGAAGAAGGCAGGCTTCATCTTTACCTCTGAGTCTGTGAAACAAGAAACAAGCGTGCAAATTCTTGCTGTCCCTTCCAAGCAGCACGTGCAGTACTGATGCTACTCCAGAAGGCTGGCTGTGCCCTGAGGGTCTTCCCCACAAAGGTGTGAAAACAGGCTGCCCATGCCAGCAGGGTGAAGCAAGGAGCTCAGAGATAATAGTGGCAGAACCAAACTTGTGTTTTCTGACTGGTAGTGTGCTTTGTTCTTTAAAGCAAATTGCTGCTCAGGTGAAGACCCTTCTTCAGCCAGGCTCTCAGAAGCAGCCTCATCTTTGATGCCAGCGGAACCTGAGCAGTTTTGGCTGCCTGGATGGGTCTGGACTTTTTCCAACATTTTTTCTCTTGTGCAGCCACCCCCCCTTGGATTTCTTAGACCATTGTAGGACTGAAGCCTCCTCAATAACCACTTCTGACTTCTATGTGTGACTACTTTGTAAGTGGCTTGTACAGGATAGTTTCTTTTTAGAGAAACTTATCAACCTCATTCACTTCAAATTCAGAACTGCTGTTAATCTTGGTTTAATATTCTTCTAAATGGATTTCTGTTACGTCTCAGTGTTAAAAAAATTCACCTGCCATATGATATACATCATCATAATATGCTTTTATGTGAGTGGGCAGAGCCATACTGTTCATAATAAATGTAATCCTGTTGTAATCACTGGAGAATGGATCACAGCGAAGGGGGCTGAGTGCATGTTCAAGTTAACATTGACACTGGGCAATACTCTCCTGCTTTCTGAAGAGGATGCAGTAAAGGAGTGGGACTGGCTGACACAAGAATAGAAACCAAAACATTTCATGGGGTTGGAATGAAAACTGCATATCTATGTGAGCGATAGTATCCTCAGATTAAAAAAAAAAGTGAAAGGGAAATGAGTTCTTAAACTTGATGTTATAAAGCAGGATTAACCCCTTGGAGCAATGCCCTTCAAGGGGCAATGGGTGGAAGCTGAGGCATAGAAAGTTCCATGTAAAGGTGAGGAAAAGTTTCTTCACTGTGAGGATAACAGAGCACTGGCACAGGCTGCTCAGGGGGGTTGTGGAGTCTCCTCTCCGGAGATATTCAAGACCTGCCTGGATGAGTTCCTGTGTGATGTGTATGGGTGTCCTGTGCTGGCAGCTTTCAAGGTCCCAGCCCTTGGCATTCTGTGATTCTGTGAGCCCTGGAGAAGCTTTCCCTGTATTTCCATGTACTTCTTTTTCTTTCATTTTTGTGAACTTTGTGAAAACTGAAGTGCTGCGTAGAATGTTTTGCTGAGGCAGTTGGAATGTTATGTGGAGGCAATTCGAAGGCCATAACTGAAGCCCTTCTGTAGCCAGTTCTTGGAAACTGACCACTGACGGTGAACTTCTGTGCTCAGGAAGCAAAGAGGGATCCCTGTTTGCAGTGTTATTTCTTAGGGTGACATGGAAGCAAGCCTTTGCAGAAAGATTTATTAACCTGCGGATCATACCAGCTCATGCACAGGAGGAAAGCAGGGTGGTGAATGCTCCGCGGCTCCTCCTGCCTGCAGAAACTGTGGCAGACAGCTGGGTGGAGAGGGCCTCGCTTAACCGGAAAGTGCCAGGATTTTGCTGCCCAACACCGATTTGCAATGGGCGAAGGGCCCAGCAGATGGCAGCATTCACCACCGGTGCTGGTTGTGATGGTGCTGCTGGGACCCCCCTGCACCTGCAGCAGCGTCTTTCACCCGAGTGGTGCTTTCACAGCCTCTCCTGTAAATGCTAACACATCACTCGGATGAGTTTGTGTCTGTTGTGCTCGGTGATTAAAGGTTCTTGCAAGAAAAAGGCCCTGCCAAGATGGCAGAGTGAACTGTGTATCGTAAGCCCTACTTCTGTTTTTCTCTCCTAGGAGGAGTGTGGATTTGTTTAGAGCTCTGTGAGGAGTGAAGGCTAATTCACAGCTATGTGTGAAGAGGTGGAAGAGCTCCAGGGAGTGGAAGAGAAGGAGGATATGTTACTGATTTGCCGAGGCAGTCTGACCGGTTCCACAGCCCCCTGAATGTGTTGTTTCACAGTGAGAGCATTTAGAAGATGTCCAATTAGCAAAATCCAAACCTAGATTCTCCAAGGTTTTTAAGAACCTTGATATTGCAGCAAAAATTCTTGGCCTGCCTTGCTTTCACTTTGGTGGTAGTTAGGAACTACATTGGCATCTATTGACATGCAAATACCTTCAGAGGTCTTGGCAGAAGGATGGTGTCCCACAGCCAGCTGGTTTGCAGCAGTGCTCTGTCCTCGGCTTGGCTTTTCCAAGCCTGCATGAATCCCGTTTGTGTGTGCAAGAGTCTAAGGAGGAGGGGAAGTGTGGAGCCATTGATGCATCAGTCGTTGTCATTAGGTAATCATAAGACCTGCTTCTGTTATTAAACAGCCAACGTCTGCTGGTACCACACTTCTGTCTAGCTCAAAACAGCACATGTGGATGTGTGCTCTGATCTTTGTGCATTGGATTTTTGCTTAGTATTTCTATTTCTTAAGCCTCTATTCAGTTATATTCATGCCTCTTTATTTTTTGATGCTCGATGGAGGCTTAGGAGACTTCTTTTTTTTGAGTTGGGAGTTTGTACATGCACAGGGTTTGTTGGTTTGGTGGCTGTGATGGTGGTGTTGGTTTGGATTTCGTTTTCCTATGACACGGCAAATACCTGGGTCAGGAAAGTGTCAGAGCTGCTGGTCTTCCCTGGTTTTGGCTAGCAGGTGATTCTGTTACTGAACAGGGCAAGAAAAGTTCCTCAGTCCAGTGAGGTGCTAGGAAGCAGCATCTCCATATTTTGGTGCTGGATATGTTGGGGATCACTCCACCTGAGTGAGCCAAAGGCAGCAAGGCTCAGAGGATGTCTGCTTGCATCTCAGAAATCATCACCACTGCTCTAAGCAGTGACTGCCATATTCATATTGGCTCATGGAATTCCTTACACAGGCAAACTCCTACATCCATACCTGTTATGTGCTGTGGGGGTCCTCTGGTGGTTTGTGGCATCCATCCTCTTCCTCTCCATGGCCTTTATCTGCAATTCTTTGTGCATGCTCTCTAGGCTGCCTGACATGGCTGATGAGACAGACTGGCCATAGAGTCAGGCTAAACCAGTTTGCTGCTCTTAACTACTTCCTTCTCAAGCTCACAGTTACAATCTCTTATTGTTTACACAGTTAATGAATCTTGGTGAGGATTCCAGATCCCTAAATGTTTCTGGGTCAGTCTGGTACCAGTTCTCCCCAGGCAGGGCTGGCTGTCTCTATACCCTTAAAGCTGCCTGTGCCTCCTGAAAAGACAGAAGCACACACGAACACCTCTCATCTGCTCTGCTAAGGCACCATTCATCAGCAAAAAGCAATCCTGATCTGTAAGACCTCTGAAGACTTAAGACTTTTTAATTTCCCCCTCCTGAAGCTGGTCAGGAGCTTTGTGCTGGTGCAGACTGCAGTTTGTTGGGGTGGAGTCACAGGCAGTCTTTCTCCAGGTAACAAGACAGCAGAAGTCCTTAGAACGCCTTTGCGGTCTTTGAAACTGTGCGAAAGTCCTTTGGATGCAGTGAAAACAAATCACTAGGACATTAACAGAGAGCCTAATAAAATTAAAGATCCAAGAAGTGGATTTTCTCTCTTTTGGCCTGAAAACTCTTGCTCTTGTTGATTGGGTAACATGTTAACAGGCTGGTTATCCAATTAGATGGGAACTGATTACATGTGTTGAGTTAGATTCTTTTATTCTTTGGCTGCCAGGGTTCCCTTCATAAATGCAGGCTTTAACCAAGGCATTAAAATGCTCATTTAGCTGAAATGTTGCAATCTAAATCTTCCTCTGACAAGTTGTTTCAAATACTCTTTACCTAGTGAATAAAATTTAATCAAGATCAACATGAGTGTTTCTCCAAGCTGCTCTCTCTCTCCTCCTTAATTGAGGGTCTGAAAATATCCTGCTTGGGTGCTTTCTGCGCAGGAAAGCAGCATTGGGTGTAGAGATGAAATGTCAAGCTGCCCACAGTATAGACTGAGGTTCAGAATTAAGGCTTTAGACTGCAGAGGACATCTCACCACGGGAAGATGCTAAACAATAGAATTAAAGTCAGTTATATCTTAAAGGTCTCCGTATGTTAGGCTTTAACATGGCTGAAACTCCTGAGATTCTACTCTTGAGCAGAACAACTTCTTACTAATTAGCATCATAGTCTTACTTTCTTAACACCTGCAAAGAGTTCTACTTGATTTCATCGGCAACAAAGGAAAAAAAGTAAAGCTGTTAATTTCAAGGATTCTTTTGTTTCGGAGGCCTGTTGAAGAAGGTGGGAGTGATCTTACAGAAGTCAGGAAGAGCAAGAGGTTTTGGAGTGGTAAGACTGTCACTTTGCTCATCCTGCTTTACTTGGGTGTTGGAAAGGACTCAGGACAGGTGAGTGGCCCTGAAGTGGCAGCTGCTCAGCACAGCTGAAAATGAGGCCATGAACATCAGCCCTAAACCATCATGCCACCATGTTTGTGGTTTAAGGTCAGCATCTCTGCACCTTCTCTAAACATCTTTTTGGGTTTATTATTTGTGTTACAGTGGGGCAAGGAAAAACATCATTAGAGATGTTAGTTTTCATTTGAGCTTTCTGTCTCAGCCTCAGTCTGAACTGTTTTGGAGATGTGAGGACATTTGTTTAGCTATTCTGAAGTGGGCAGAAGAAGTGCAGGAGAGTTTTCTAGTTTCACCTGTTGATGCTGTACGTTTTTTAGAAGCATCACTGAAGTGAAAACAAGCAGCTGAAGAACAGCAGAATTCAAAGCCAAATTCTTGCTCGGTAGACAACTGCCTTTGCTCAGGCTCTTCAGTGGAGCGTCATAGATTTGTTCATGTGAAGACTGAGTCCTCAGCGCTGAGTCTGGTAGCAAGCCCAAAATGACCCAGCGTTGTTCTTGATGGCTTACAACCCACAGAATCTGCAGGCAGGGTAGAAATTAAGCTTCCTGCACCTTCTCTGCCTCTAAGCTGGAAGGCTGCTGTGTCTGGCTGTGACTAAGGAGAGCTGCCTGATGATTTTCTCTGTTCTTCATGGAGGACCAAAGGTAGAGCTCAGCGTAGCTGTTAGAGTGGGCAACTGGAATTACTTTAAGGCGTCAGATGAACAAAGATGATGCTGAAAGAAATGTGAGAACTTAGGAAGAGCCCAAAGCTGTATGAAAAGAGTTGTGTGTGTGTGTATGCATACAGATGTGCACGTGTACCTTCCAGCCACCTGCTGTGAGGTGTCCATTTCCTGTCGCTGCTGTTGTACAACAAGGAGGCAGCAGTTGGGGCTGGGAGACTGTTAGAAAGCCACAGAGGAGCAAAATGTGGGCTTTGGGGTAGGTACTGGTGCAGGGAGGAAAGCAGGCTCTCCGAGTTAGATTTGTTGGAGGAGCACAGCGGCTAAACACTGAAGACAGGAGCATAAACTGCCGGTCACTTCTGTGTTAGCACACCAGGGCAGAGGAAGGGGATTTTCAGCTATTTTAGAAGTACCAGAAAGGTTTTGCTCTTTCCCTCAGGGTGGTGGTGTGGAGGGAGCTGTCTTTTCTCGAGTGAAGGGGCATAAAGGACACAGTATTAATGCAAGCCTTCTGTGCATAGGAAAGCCTCTTTACAGGAGTTGCCTGTGTGGTAGTAGATGCATGATCGTGTGACAGCGAAAGGTTCTGCTGGGTTTGCTCAGCTTGCCCCGTGCAATTCACTTCTGGTTTTGGCACGCTGGCAATGCTCAGTTCCAGCCGGGAGGGTGGCTACTTATCTGTGAGCTGCACGCGTGCCGTTGCTTGCTTAGGAGCTGCATTACCTTACATGACTAACAATGACACTTCAGCAATTGGGGCACTGGGATGGCATATCCTGTGTCAGGGAGCACGGTAAATATTGAGGCAAAGCTGTTTCATTATGTAAGTCAAATCTTGGAAGGTTTCATGGGTGTGGGTGTATATGTTTATTTGAGCATCTCTCCACCTACGTAATCCCTCATCCTCTAGCCTACATATTTCCTTTCTAAGAAGTGAAATCACATTAAACACTGTTAAATAGTAATGCTTTGCACTTGTTAGCATGGAATGTCTTTATCCAAACTTCTCATACTGCTTTAGTCATTAATTAATGCTTGATGTTCTGGGTATGGCATAGAAAATATTATCCCCCATTAATAATGGTTAAAGAGAATCATAGAATCAACCAAGTTGGAAGAGACGTCCAAGATCATCCAGTCCATCCTATCATCCAGCCCTGTCCAATCAACTAGAGTGAAAAGAGAATCAGAATATAGTTAAAGAGAATCAGAATGTAGTTCAAGACTCTAGTGTCATTGCCATTGCTGTTTCAAAGATGTATTTACTGTGAGTTCACTGCCTGCCTGTAAGACCTCAGCAGACATGAAGCACTCAGTTGTTATCTCACTGTACCTGCCCAAGGTCAGTCCTGGAAGCGGTGGTGTGTGTATGGATGTGGGTGTCTGTAACCTGCTGTCTGGGCCTTTTTCATCACTCTTCTGGGTTTGGTTTTTTGAGACCAAGCCCGATTGTAAGACACGCTTTTTAAAAGTGACTTGAGCAGTTACTCAGAAACTGGATCAGGAATTCTTGTACCCTCGTTCTCGTACTGCTTCTAAATGCTCCACACTGCTTTTGCAAGGGAACACATAGAACTGAGTCAAATCTGCTTCTTCAGTTCTGAAATGTCTAAAACCTGTCAAGATAGTATTTGACTTCTTTTCTTTTCTAGCTTAACCCACACTATCCAGAGAGTAAAAATGAAAGGAAGGCTTTGGTAAGTGGAATTTGTTTCATGTAATCTGGGAAATACTGTATCCTTAACCCAATATAGCCCAACACAGAATCACAGAAACATTTTGGTTGGAAAACACCTCCAAGATTATTGAGTCCAACCACCCTCTAACTCTAACAAGGCTGGGGCTAAACCATGTCACTCAGCACCACATCTTTGCCTCTTTGAAACACCTTCCTGGGCAAGTCTGTTCCAGTGCTTGAGAACCTTTTCAGGAGGAAGCTTCTTCTAATGTCCAACCTAAACCGCCTCTGGTGCAAATTGAGGACATTTCCTCTCACCCTGTCACTTAGGCAGAAGAGACTAACACCCATCTAGCTATAAATGAAGGTCCTTCATAGCTTTCATTTTACTGATGTGTTAATGCCTCTGGACTCTTTTCTCTCTCCTGTGAAGCTCGTAACTGGCACTGCAGAAACTTTTCCCTCGTGTAAGGCAAATGGTAGGAAACATTTGGACTCTGCATCAAACTGGCATTAGTGGAAGCTGTTCTGCTTGGTGACTGGAGGCAAGAAATGTATCAATTCTCCTCAAATCAGATGTATTTCTTCATGGCAAAACCCAGCATCCTCTTTAGCAAGAAAAAGAGACAGGCAAGTCTGGTTAGTTCTGTGCCAATACCAATTCAGAGGCTCTGGTTGTGGGGATATGCTTGTCAGGCAGCTGTGAGCCCAAGTCTAAGAATATGCTGAGACTCTGCACTGCCTGTACCAAGTTCATGCAGGCAGATTCTCAGGCACAGGCTGACTCTGAGCCTTGCCACATTTCAGGCAACTCTAGCATGGCATCTTCACAAGATCTGAGTTGTCCTTCTGCAGCGTGGGTAGGTTGGACCAAAGCCTTATGCCCTTTGCCTAGGAGGCAAAAAAGGCATGCTGGCTAATTCTGACTAATGAGGCAAGGCCTCATGCTGGAGTTCATAGCGTGTGAAGAAAAGGGAATTCAAACCCTGGGGGAGTCTTATTGTTACTGAGACAAACAGCCAAAAAAAGAATCGTTCCTCTGTCAGATGAATGAAATTGCCTTGCAAATGCTGAGACCACCTTCGAGACAATTCAGTTCCACCTCTTTCTGTTTGCCTTCTGGCTTTTGTTCTTGTAGAGGACACATTTCCCAGTTTTCCCTCTGCCTGGGGAAGAATCTTTTATATCTTGTGCAACGAAAGCCAAGTTTGTTACACAATCACATGCCTTCAGCACTGAGGTTTTAATAAGCGGAGGCTTGTGCAGGAGTCAGCAGCCGCGGTTTTCCATCCTGCCTGGTGTTCGGTGCTGACGGTACCAGAGCAGTGCTAGCTGAGCTGTCCAGAGAAATGAGAATTCTCTCTAGGGAACACACAGAGGTGCCACCACTTGTTTCTCTTTTGTGTTGGATTGGCCCGGGGCAGTTGGAGCTTTTGAATAGGGGCTGAAATAAATTCTGTAATATTCCAGTGTGCAGTGCTTGCCTGGTGACACTGCAGTTCTGCTCTAGCATCTGCGCCTCTGGAGCAACACTGTCGTGCGCGTCGTGGTGGCACTTCTCAGTCTGATCTCCACACTGTTCACTAATTAAGATGTTTCAGTGCCGTTTGTAGAGCAATCTTGTAAACTTGTATCCTGTTGAATGAAAGTGAGAATATACACACACCACAATCTAGGTGCTGCGGTGGCCCAGAGATCTATGAGGACAAGTCTAGGATAGTTATCTGGTCTCGTTGGAAACAGCATGAGTCAGCAATGGCTGCTTTAAGCCTTCACTCTGGCTTTGAGCAACCCAGGAAATAAGCTTCACGTTGCTGTGCAGGAATTTCTTCTCTGTTACCATGATGCAGTGTTTTGAGTCTTCCCTCACAAGTACAAGAATCTCACGTTTGGAGTTTTCTGGCGGCCTGGCATCCAAGGCACACACAGCCTGGAGCACGCAGGTGCTGCTCCTGTTCCTTCTGTCAGCTGACTGCCTGACTGCAGCAGTTCTTTCTGAAGCATTGCCTGTGAAGGAAACCTGCAGTAGAGAGGCAGCTGGGAGTGGACATACCCCAGCAAAATTTGACCCCTGGGTAGCAGGACAGTAGGAAATGCATTGTTGAGTCTTTTCAACTGAAGGGGAAAGTTGAGCTTGCAGCCTGTGGTTTGCTCCTCTCTGCTAGTCTGTGGCTAAAAAGCTCTCTGGGTTTGGAGGGCAGCACAGCCCTCTGTGCATGTCATGCCAGCCTTCACCTCCCAAACATGTGGCAGGGCTTCTCCTGCACGCTCCCTGCTTGGGTTACAAGCCCCGAGTGCAGTTGCTTAGGCAACTGAATCTTGAGAAGCAGAGCTGGTGCAACAGTGGACATGGGCACCTGGATTCTGCCTAAGTGCCTCTTTTCTGCCTTGCTTTAAGAGACTGGAAAGTCTGGCAGGATTTTGGCTTCAGAGAACATAAATATTTCTGGATGTTGCTGGGAGTTTTGCTCCCAAGTGTTAAGGCTGCATTTGGAATGCAGCTCATTATGCATTTATGGGCTGCTGCTCAAGATTGCAGCCAGGCTGTCTAGTTAAACACTGCTTGGGATTCTGGTAAAATCTGGCCTTACAGTGAGGTGATTCATGTCATCTAGGTGTTTTGTTTTTTTTCCTTCTCACTTCTAAGCTCCAGAAGGTTTATTTATTTACATGTAGCTGGGAAGACCTTTCTGTGGATTAAAGGCCTCATTAAAAAAAAAACAAAACAGAAAAACAACCAAGCTTGCTTCACCTCTTGAAGTTGAGGAGATCATGGAATTGTTTTGGATGGAAAAGACCTTTAAGGTCATTGAGTCTAACCATTATCTAGCTCTACTAAGGCTGTTTCTGCCCTACTGGGCATCAAAATGCAGTGCTCTGTGTTACGGTTCCCACTAAATCAAAGCTGGGTGTGTTTTGTGCTGGAAAGTAGCTTACTCTTTCTAATTAGAGAAATGGACAGCATCCAGAAGGGCACTATAAGCACTGAGGAAGTGGCAAGAGCAGCTGGGAACCTGGTGTTTGTAATCACCTTTGTCTCAAAGGCCATCTTGTGATAGGTGCCTCAAATGCATTTGTCTGCCTTCCGTGAGAGTGTTAACCCTAAACACCTCCAACCTGGGTCTTACTGGTGAGATTTTTATTAGGATGGAGACTGGTATGCATTTCCTTTTCTTAAAAAGAGGTTGGACAGTTACAGAATCACAAAATCTCAGACTGAGGGGGGTTGGAAGGGACCTCGGTAGATCATCCAGTCCAACACCCCGCCAAAGCAGGTTTGCCTAGAGCAGGTTGCACATCCAAGTGGGTTTGGATTCTCTCCAGAGAAGGAGATGCCACAGCCCCTATGGTAAGCCTGCTCCAGGGCTTCAGCACCCTCACACCAAAGAATTTTTTCTCCATGGTTAAGTGAAACCTCCTCAGTTGCCATTTAAGCCCATTGCCCCTTGTCCTGCCACTGGGCGTCATTGAAAAGAGTTCACTCCCATCCTCTTGCCCCCCACCCTTTAGCTATTGATCAGATCCCTTCTCAGGCTGTTCTTCTCCAGCCTAAAGAGCCTCAGGTCTCAGCCTCTCCTCTGGAACTGCAGGGCCTGGAACTGGAGACAATAATCCAGGTGTGGACTTTGCAGGGCAGAGCAGAGGTGGAGGAGAACCTCCCTTGGTCACGGACTGCTAGGTGCAGTTTGAGGTATCTTCTTTGACTTCTGTTTATCTATACTTATTAATTCTAAACAAGTCTACAGTTCAGTTTTCTTTCTGGCTTCCAAGCCAGGTGATTTTTTTCCCTGATAAACACTGTGAATTAAAGGTTCTTTAAATTTTATTTTACCTTCCATCAACTAAGTTTAATTAAAATTTTGTTATGTGAGGCACTGGTGATGCAGTTTAAACAAATTGAATAATCTTGGGACATTTATTGTGGGGTTTTTTAAAGGCTTGGTTAGGAACTAACCTGTCAATAAACAGCCTGGAAATTTTTCAAAGAAAAAAGAAAAGGATCTTCGGCCTTAAAGTGCCAGAGCCTCTGCTTCTGTGAAGCCAGCAGTCAGAGCACTGGGGAGACTGTGGGGAGGAGACACAGATGCCAGCACAGGAACATCAGCCTGCTGTGCACACAGCTCTGAGTCAGCTCTGCGAGTACCTCCTTCCTTACAGAACGTCTGGCTCCTGACAGCAGAGCTGCAACGTGATGTCTGTGCTGGAAATGGGTGACTCACAAATGAGTCAACAGCCAAGGTGCTGGAGGAGGCTAACTGCTGTGCTGGCTGCCAGGGCTTTGCCAACAGCAGGAGCAGGGCCGGCCATTCGTCTATACTACTTTCTTTTCATGCAGGATTTCTAAATCCTCTAACCTATGGAGTTCTGTTCATGTTGCCACTCTGTGCGAGTCTCTTAAACTGGGTTAGCACTGAGATATCACATTGTACTGAATTTAACAGGCATTTTCAGAACTCTGGCTGCTATTAAATGTGATTTCTGCTGAAATCTCTTGTGCAGTCTAATGCATTCATTCAGGAGCACGGCATTATCTGGGTCTGTCTGTGCCACAAGGTGTCTTCCAATTGGAATTGTAGATCGGGCTTCCCAAAAGAAGAGGAATTTCAGCACTGTTGTGTTTCTGTATTGCATTATCACAGTATCATCAGGGTTGGAAGATACCTCACAGATCATCAAGTCCAACCCTTTACCACAGAGCTCAAGGCTAGACCATGGCACCAAGTGCCATGTCCAATCTTGCCTTGAATAGCTCCAGGGACGTCGACTCCACCACCTCCCTGGGCAGCCCATTCCAGTGCCCAATGACTCTCTCAGTGAAGAACTTTCTCCTCACCTCCAGCCTAAATTTCCCCTGGCGAAAGAGGAAGGCCCCTCCTTAAGCTGAACTCCATGGAGCGCAGTGCCCAGCTGAGGTGGATAATGGGGCTTTGGGAGAGGTCACATTATGGGTTTTAACCCACGGAGAAGGGTTGTCATCTGCGGGCTACAAGTCCCAAAAAAGACCACTCCGCACCTGGAGATTTTGTCTGGGATTGTAGGATGGGAGCTGCCTCCCCTCGCATTTGCCCTTCACACTGCAAACACTGCGTGCTGGCTGTGCCAGAGTCTTGAGCTTCTTTGACTCACTGGAATGCACTGCAGTGCTGCTGGCTCAGGATGACGGACTTTGCTGTGAGCCTGGGTCTGTATTTCTTTGCTCACCAAAAGGGCTGTTTGCTTTCACTGGCTCAGATTCCTGCCTTCACCTCTCAGCCTTTGCTTTCCCAGACAAGTGGCTCTGTGGCAGGGGCATCTTCAGAGCTGTTTCTGGTGAGTGGTGAGCTTTGCTGCTGCAGAGTAAGGGACTAGCAGCCCTTGGGCTGGGCAGACACTTAGATTTGTTAAGCAGAAGGGGCTGAGTCTGCTCTGTGTTCTACCTGGAATTTGGGATGGGTCGTTCTTTTGGAAGGTGCAGGTCCAGCTCCTGCCAGGCAAAAGTGGAGCTGAATGTGAGCTTCGTCCTTGGAAGTGATTTTAACTTGGGCATGACAGAGTGAGGTGGTTTCACCTTCTGCACCTTGCACACGTACCTGGTTTGACTTGCTCAGCCTGTCACTGCTTTGCTAATGGGTTTGAGACAATCAAACCAGGTTTTTTCCTTGGTGACTTTACTATTTGCTAATATTGTTTTAGCCACAGTTCTTGCACTGTGAGCGTGCAGTCCACCCACATCTCCTTCCTGTCCTGAGAGTGCCCTCCTTAGCTGTCAGTGGTCGTGTCACTAACATCTCTGAAGCCATTCACTGACTTCCTTTTCATGTTGATCTAAGAATTTCCTTCTCGTATTGCTTGAAGAATTTCCTTCTCTCTGCATCTGAGTCCCTTTCTGGTTCTGTTTCTCCTTTCTGTTCGCTGGATCTGGCTTTGCTGGCTCCATCTGCTCATATGCCAGTTTCTTACCTGAGTAAATGTCACCTTGTTTTCCTCTGCTGTGGAAGGTAGTGCTCCTGACCTGATCACACCACCTAATTAACTGGAAATAGTTGAATTTCACATGCTCCTCCAGACTCACATGCTGATTCAGTGATGGCTTAGCTGAAGGGCAGATTCTGGTGGCTGCTTCCTGAATTTCTTTCATCAGAAGAAGCTTTCCACAGGCACATGTGTCGGTTCTTTCTCACAGACCTTGCACCTCCTTTCAGAAAGAAATTCAGACACAAGTGTGTGTCTGGCCATATGCAATATCACCATCGCTCTCTTGGGTGGGTTGTTTCAGAGCTTTCAAACTGAGGGTTGTTTTTTTAGTGTTTAACACCTATAATCCAGGTTGAGATCCTAAAATTACATTTCCAAAAGCATTCTGAGGTTTGTGCTGAAGTCTGGTCTGGAACAGTTATACAGTTCTTGTGCAGGTCCAGTTTTGCACAGCTGAGCATTGCCTTGCAGTTAGCAGTGCTGCAGACACTGTCTTGCTCTCTGAAGTGGACTGACTTTCTAGAGTGGAAATCAGCTCCTGTTCATATGCTAGGTCTGATTTGACAGATGCTAAGCCTGGTTGGCAGGAGTTTGGTCTGACAACCTAAGTCCATTGCTCTACTGCATCTGTGCAGTTGCTGGGGAGACTAGTGAGAGGATGGAGGCAGCCCCAGACTGAAGGCTGAACTCCACAGAGACAATGTTGGAGTGAACTACTAAAGCATGATGAGACTTTGCCTTTGCCTCCCAGCACCTGTAGGTGCTCACAGTGACCCACAGGGGTGGTCAGAAATCGAGAGCAAGCACAAACACTTCTTCATGACACAGCAGGACACAGGCTCATGTTTTGGTCTGTATTTTCCCCAGAGTCCTGGGGCGGGGGGAGCAGGGAAAGGCATAAAATTACAAAGTGTGCTGGAAAACCATAGCTAAATTTGAATGTAAGATATGAGAAGTACCCAGAAGTGTGGATACTGGCTTAACCTATCCTGTGCTCCCCACCCCTTTACAGACTTCTTGACATTTAAGCTAGCTTTCCAGTTGTCTGCTTCATTTGAGAATGTAGGAAGTAGATTTTAATTTGGTGTTAGACTCTGACCAACACCTGTGAAGCTCTGAAGAAGATTCTCTCACAGTTTGCTTGCCCTTCTGGTCTGGGTCTAATCCTGACTATATAAGCCAGAATATGTACAGAAATCACCAAAAATTAAGCTGTTTTCTCAATCCTTGCATACAGGTTAAGTTTCTTTGTGTGGTTTTGTTTAATATTTTGGGGGTTTGGGTGTAGGATATGGTAGCATTTGAGGGCTGCTGCATGAGACACAGGAGATGTGAGTCCCTTGTTTCGGCAAATTCCCACTTTAAAACTCAATGACTAGATGAGCCTAAGAAAAACTTTAGAGAAGATTGCCCAGAGAGGTGGCTGAATTCCCATCCCTGGAGATGTTTCACAGAGGCAGAGACGTGGTGCTGAGGGCCATGGTTCAGCTCCAGCCTTGGCAGAGTTGGAGAATGGCTGGACTGGGTGATTTTAAAAGGTCTTTTCCAGCCCAAACGATTCTGTGATGTTTTTTAGACATTATAGTGACAAAATGGGTTATGTTAGAAGGATTCAAGAAGTGCCTAGAAATGAGATGATCACTAGCTGCTTCTCCTGTAGTTGTACTCGCCCTTGATTTTGTTGCTCGATCTCAGTTGGCAATAATCAAAGCTTTGCCCTTGATTACCTCTCACAGTTTGGTTTTAATCAAGTCACTAAATGTAACCCAAGTCTCTTTACATTGCTGTGTCCTTCTCTTCCCAGGGGTGTGTTAGAAATCAGTGCAAATGTATTCCAGGTTTGCAGGGCTTGATTTTTTTTTTTCCTTTGGCTTTCTTCATTCCTCTTCCTCTGTGATCTGTATTGTCTATGTGAAGGGTGTGCCCTAGGCTGGCAGCCTTTTAATTGGTTCTTAGCCTTTTGTAATTTGTGTAAAACACCTTGGAGGAGCAGCTTTTACTTGTGCTGGTAATTCTGTTGGTTGCCATGTGGTTACATGCACCCACTCTGAATTACTCCTTCAAGCACAGACAGGTGCTTAGGTAAGGCAGCATTTGGACGCTGTGAAGGCTAAGGCATGTAGGAAACAAAAGATGAAGATGACTGCTTAGTGGTGCTGGATCACAAAATTCCCATGGGCATTCAACAGATGGTGGGAGGAGAATGGCCACTCCAGATTCCCCGCACCTCTTGTGAGCCGCTAACACAACTTTGCAGACATCAGCTGAAGGCTAGGCTTCTTGAAGGGAAGGAGCTTCTCCAGTTGCAATGGGCAAGTTCAGAGCTGTGTTGGATCCAGCCTCCAATGCATGGTCAGCCTTCTGCTATCACTTCTAAGGCAATCTAGCTGGTGCCTTCCAAGGAGAATTTAGTGGAGTGGATATTCCATCTCTTATTGTTTCACAAGTGCACTGCCATGATTCAGACCATGTGAGAGGGAGAAAATCAAACAACAGTGCATTTAGGCAAATGCCTTACTTTCCTAGTCCCCTCCCTCTTTTAAAATAATCCAGTTTTCAGTAACTCTTTTATCTTTGCCCCTTTCAAAACCAGCATTGTGTGGTTACATTTGTTGGGAGTGCAAGGTCTGCAGCTCCTGCAGGCTGTTTGAAGCTGTAGGTGTACACAGTCCTACAAGCTCTCCGCAGCTGCTGTAATGACTGCTGAGACCCAGTGTGCCTGGGGCAAAGTGCACCCTCTGTGTCCTTATTAGAGTATGAGAAAAAAAGGTACAGCTCAGATGTGTTCCTTGTCCAGGAGGTAATTGGAGAGTTTGTAATAGGCCCTGATGCAAGCAAATAACCCTTGTGCCTAATCAGCAGAGAGACGGCGACCTTCCTGCTTCAAAGAAGAAGCGCCAGGCAGGGGAGAAGATTATGTACACTTTGGTCTCTGTGCCGCATGGGAATGACATTGCTTCTCTCTTTGAACTGGATGCCACCACTCTTCAGAGAGCTGATTGCCTGGTTCCAAGGTAAAAAAAAAGAAAAAGGAAAAAAGGGGAAAAAATAGTGCTGCATTGGCAAGGTTTCGTCCTAGCATTATGCTGGTGAGTGAAGCAGGAAGAAATCAAACAGGAGCAAGAATTTTCCTTCAGTGAAAGTGAGGTGTAAACAAGGGATGTATAAAACATGATAGTGCTGCCATGGCTGGGCAAAGCAATTGCAAGGGTGAAACACATGGTGCTTAAAGAGAGCCTGCGAAGAGGAAAGTAATGGGCTAAATACTGCAGAGATCTGTGAGAAGGAAGCTGACTCTGCGTGCTGGTTGGAAAGAAACACCATCGCTAACAGATCTGCCGGGAGTCGTTCCACAGAGGTCAAACCTGTGGTGAGCTGCACCCATGTGTCTCTGACAGCCCATGGCACCACAGAGCACACTGCTCAGATCAATTCAGCAAGTGGCTTCTGCCTTTTAATCGTGAATATTTGACGTTTCCGACGTGTAGCCTGGCTGAGATTGGCTGGAGAAGTCCCATGGTGTTGGTTGTGACTAAACAGTTGTGAGACAGAAGGGCAGGTTGTGATGAGGCTGGGTTTTAGAGCTGGGTATCTGCAATACTGATGTGTGCAGCTTTGAAGTCTATTTGCTATGCGAAACTTTTCCAGGTAATTTGCTTACTTGAATACTCAAAGCCATCAGCGTGAAAGGGTGAGTGTGAATGAGGTCCACAGTGGAGCTATTTCAAAAGTAGAATTCAGAGTACAAATTGTAGTTGATTTCTCAGCTCTGCTTTTTGATAATACCACAGATTATCATATGGAAAGGATGTTAGAAAGAAACTCATATCTGCTCTTTGTTCACTTCATTTTCAGTTGAGAACTGGTACTGTAAATGCTTGCTCCCTGGAGCACTCACAATGGTGAAGCTGTGAAACCATGGCACATTTTACTTTCTGGCTTTTATGCTGTGACAGCTTGAAAGGTTTATTACTCTGCAGAAAAAAAAATAAGAATTGGGTGTTGTTTTTTTTCACTAGATGTATTTCTATTCAAATGGGTAACACCTTCCTTTTACATTCTTTTTCTTTAAGGAATATTTTACTCCTAGGCTTATATGATGCTTAAACCCAGCATTCTGCATAATCCCAGGATGCTGTTTGTTCTTGTTGCATCTCTCCTCTGGATGAGAAGGGAGGCCTGGAGGAGAAAGAAGTGACCAGTGTGACTCATGCCCTCACGCCTCATGCTGTGTTCATGTTGTGCTCATGTGTTGCACTTTGCCCACTCTGGGCTGGGAGTGATCCATCTCACCTGCCATGTGCTTTCCTCTCCTTTAGGAACTCCTATGTCCGGCTGAGGCATTTGTGCACCAACACCTGGGTCACTAGCACCAGTATTCCAATAGATGCTGATGAAGAGAGGCCTGTCATGCTAAAGGTAAACATCTGGAGGAGTTTGACCTCTTAGACTCCTTCCTGAAGCTCTGCACTGAGGATCTCAGTTCTAACACACAAAATACCAGTAATAACTAGGATACAGGTAAGAGGATTGCTCACTCACATTAAACCAAACACTCTTGCAGATTGGGACGTGCCAAACAAAAGAGGACAAGGAAGCTTTTGCTATTGTCTCTGTTCCTCTGTCTGAGGTTAGAGACTTGGACTTCGCCAATGATGCAAACAAGGTTCTAGCATCAACTGTTGCAAAGCTGGAGAACGGGGCAATAACCCAGAACGAAAGGAGGTTAGTGAGTTGGATTTTCACGCACTCCTAAGCTGATATTCCCTACTCCCTACCTGCTCTTCTGTTGGCATGGATCTGGGATTTCCGAGTACTCTGCATCAGAGCAGCATCCCACATTTTTCTTCTTTTTTGCCTTCTGGCTGTTGTGCGACAGCAGATGTTGGTAAACACCTGTGTGATGGATTTGAGCTTCTGCCGAGCCAAGGTTTGGAATCCTCAAGCTGAGCTCCCTGGTGGCTGAAGTTCACTGCTCTAGATAAAGTTTGTTCTGAACGGTGGCTTCTTTCTGATGCGTGCAGCGAGTGCAGAGGCACTGCCTGCAGGCCTGCAGCCTGCTTTTCTCTCCGCTCCAGGTTTGTCACCAAGCTGCTGGAGGACCTCATTTTCTTCGTTGCCGATGTGCCCAACAACGGGCAGGAAGTGTTGGATGTGGTTGTTACCAGGCCGAACCGGGAACGGCAGAAATTAATGAGGGAACAAAATATATTGGCTCAGGTATGGCCTGGTGTGTTGGTCACTTGCTACTTGTTAGAAACAGAATGTAGGAGTGCTTAAAAAAAAATAGTTTTGGCTAACTTGCCTTATGCCATGTTCGATTTGTGTCTGGTTGCATTGGATAGGTAGACAGGACTTAGGCAAGGCTCACCCCTTGGTCTGTGAATCAGATGGATGCACAGGGGGTAGCATCTGATAGCTCTTTAGTTTCCTGTGATTCTGATGCCTTTTAAGACTATATTTAATAGTTGATGAAGTCTGAAACAAGCTTGCAACGTGGTTGCAACCCTGTAAGTGTTTCCCCACATAGGAAAAATTCTAACGCCTTTGTAGATGCCTGACACTCTTCACATGAGGGCAAATTTGCATGTAAATAAAAATTAATAATCACTTTAGCCTGCCAAAATTTAAGAATGCAAAAAGGGTGAGGCTGGGCAGCAGCCACCACTGTCTTCCATTTTCATTCTTGATTTATCCAAAGTTAGGCACTAAAGCAGCATTGTTTGGAGCCTGGGGAGAGCAGCAAAGAGAAAGCAATGTCAGCCAAGGCGGTGGGAAATGTGAAGCTGAAGGCACAAAGCTGTGAGTCTGAGGCCATGCTCCCACATGTGTTCTGTCACATGTAAGTGAGTGCAGGGACTCACTTCAGACCCTGTGCTGTTCCTATCAGAGAACATTTCCATTGCCTGCTGGAAGCTAAGCAACAGCCTGAGTTTGCTTTTTTGTTCTTAGTGGTGTTGGTTTTGAACAGATCTTCGGCATCCTTAAAGCTCCTTTTAAGGACAAAGGAGAAGGATCGATGCTGAGACTTGAAGACCTGGGTGACCAGAGATATGCCCCATACAAATACATGTTAAGGCTGTGTTACAGAGTTCTCAGACACTCCCAGCAGGACTATAGGAAGAACCAGGTTAGTGGTGATCAAGATCATTTTTCTGCTGATTTCTGTAACTGTAAATGCTGGATTTGACATGACTGCACTTAGAAGTGGGATTCTGTGGTCAAAGGACTGGTTTTGGTGTAGGTGGTAGTAAGAAGTCAGTGTCCTCTACTGCCTCATGCTGAGGAACAGTGGCTTTGCTGTATAGGCGCTCCTGTAAGAATTGAGTGGCCAGCAATGACTATCAGTGGCTCCCCTTGCACTTCCACAGCCTCAGACTGAGTGGGCCCACTGCTTCTGTTATTAACAGATCCTCTTGGGCACTCTGGGTTATCAAGTGGGAAGTCTGAAAACCCAGCCATATTCCCATTGCTCAGATGCTTGTGGAGAGATGGCAGGGAATCAGACCAGAGGTTATTCTGTCACACAGCCTGAGATGTCCCACTGCCGGGGACTCTCTGTGAGTGAGAAATGTTTCAGAAGATGATGCTGATGCTTGGCACATTGCAGCAGGGAAAACTGTGCTCATGTCGTAGGACTAAAGGGTCTAGATAGAAGAGGGAACTGCCCTGTGTGGCCTCTTTGCTTTCCTTCTAGAGTTTTATAGGAGTATTCTGTCTTGCAGAGGGAGGGCTCAGGAAAGCATCTTGGAACATGGTAAAAACCAAGAAATTATCATTCCTAATACTGAGTCTGTTTATTGGGGTGCATACTTCAGGTCTGCAGGTGTTGCTTTGTTCAGGCCAGTTCAAAGAAGACAATTCTGAGAGTGACTTTGATTGCTAAGTGAGCTGGATGCTCCTGGTTCTGAACGAACAGCTTCTTTAACAGGTCATTGTGGGGAACGTTCTTGTTCTCTTTCAGGAGTACATTGCTAAGAACTTCTGCGTCATGCAGTCCCAGATTGGTTATGATATTCTGGCAGAAGACACCATCACAGCTTTGTTGCACAACAACAGAAAGCTCCTGGAGAAACACATCACAGCTAAAGAGATGAGACGTTTGTGAATTTACTCAGGAGAAATCGAGAGCCAAGGTTTGAAATGGCCCAGACCTGGTTCCTGCTCTGTGTTGACAGGCTTTGCTCCTGCAGTAGCACTGCATCTGCCTGCTGCGGCATTGTTCTGCTGTGTCATGCTACAGAACACCAGAATTACCTGGAGTTCTCAGGACATGACCATGGCTGCCGTTTCAGAACTGGAGCTTACTGAGAAGAGGGCTTACGCCTCTGCAGGGCAGTTCTGAAACAGCTTCTGTGTCAGATAAGAACAAATTGCATCACAGAAAGGTAGGAGTTGGGAGGGACCTCTGGAGATCATTGAGTGCAGTCCCTCGGACAAAGCAGGTTTGCCTAGGTCAGTTGGCTCAGGATCTCATCCAGGTGAGTTTGAAAGTCTCCCAGACAAGGAGACTCCACAAGCATTCTGGATACTCAGCTGCAGTGTTCCAGCACCCTCAAAGTGAAGAATTTGTCCTTATGATTAAGTGAAACCTCCCTAGTTCCAATTTGTACCTGGTTGCCCCTTGGCCTATCACTGAACTCCACTGGAAAGCGCCCGCCCAGCACCATCCTCTTGACCTCCACCCTTTTGATGTTGATCAGCACTGAGAAAATTTCTCTCAGCCTCAGGTCTCAGTCTCTCCTTGTCAGAGAGACACTCCAGTCCACTCATCATCTTTGTGGCCCTGTGTTGGACTCTCTGAGTTCCCTGATTCTCTTCAACTGGGGAGTCCAGAATTGAGTGTAATACCATAGGTTTGGCCTCAGCAGGACAGAGGAGAGGGAGAGGAGGAGAACCCTCAGCCTCCTGGCCACACTCTTCTTAATACATCCCAGGACACCACTGGCTTTCTTGGCCACAGGAGCACCATTCCTAATCCAGAGAGCTGCTTCCTAGCAGGTTACTCCTCTTGTGTACTGGCACACAGGGTTGTTCCTCCCCAGGGACAGGACTCTGTACTTGCCCTTTTGAGCTCTCCAGCCTAGCCAGGTCTCACTTGGATGACAGCACAGCCTGATGGGGTGTCAGCCACTCTTCCCATTTTGCCCTGTCAGCAGACTGGTGAGAGGACGCTGTCCATCATCTGGGTCATTGATGAGGATGTTGAATGAGACTGGGCCCAGTACTGACCCCTGAGGAACACCCCAGTAGCCACAGGCTCCAAGCCAAAGTGAAATATTAATCTCTCCTGGCTCTGCAGTTCTGCTGCTCTCTAGCTAATCTCTTGGTGCAGATGTTCCATTTTTCAAAGCTTTTGTTACCAGTTTTCCTGCAGGTTCTGGTTTCAGGTCAGACCTGATGAAAGGTGCCTAGGGCAGTGGAGATCCCAGGGCACATGTGTCCTAGGCCAGACCTTATGCCCAGTGGAAAATGATGGCCTTGAAATCACTCAGTGTGAATTTGTTTTAAAACTAGCTTCAGGTCAGAATGTAAAGGAAATGGATCTTTCAGTGGAAAATCTTACCCCAGTTTTGTTCTTTGGATTTTCATTTGTAAAATTACTGAAGTGTCAACAGTCTAAGGAGTGAATGTGCCAAGGGCCTGCCGTGTGCTCTGCGACTGTCAGC
Source organism: Pogoniulus pusillus (assembly GCF_015220805.1). NCBI lineage: Eukaryota > Metazoa > Chordata > Aves > Piciformes > Lybiidae > Pogoniulus > Pogoniulus pusillus. The sequence continues at coordinate 155,769 of NC_087278.1, forward strand.
AGTGTTCTGTTGATGGGGAAGGGTCTTGCTCAAGACACTGGTTCTTCACAGCTTCAGTTGCTCTCCATGTCTGCTGCCACTCTGCCCTCACTCTGTAAGCTCTTTTTCCTCTCCCCGTGCTAAACCGTTTCAGACATACTACTGAAGAGGGAACTACATGAGATGGGCTCCTTCTGAGTGCTGAAGGGTCTTGGTCTTTGCTGACAGTGCCACACCACTGCTCTTGTGGTATTTGCTATGTAAACACATTGTGCAGCTGCTCTGCGTTCCCTTCTCTAAAGGCGAGGTCCAAGAAAGCACAGGACAGAATGTTAGCATTGTTTTTGGCTGGAAAAGACCTCAGGATCACCCAGCCCAACTGTTAGCTAACTCTGGCAAGGCTGGACCATCTTCCTCAACACATCATCTCTGCCTTGTGAAACACCTCCAGGATGGGGATTCAGCCACCTCCCTGGGCAGCTTGTGCCAGGCTTGGAGAACCGTTTCAGAGAAGTTTCTCCTAATACCCAACCTGAACCTCCCCTGGTACAACTTGAGGCCGTTTCTCCTCCTCCTGTCACTTGTTACTGGGGAAAAGAAACCAACCCCCCACCTCACTCCAGCCTCCTTTCAAGAAGCTGTAGAGAGTGAGAAGGTCCTGTCTACAGATCCTGCCAGATCTCCACTTCAGTAAGTGTTGGCCATGTCACTTCAAAGATTTTTAAGTGCCTCTTTAAAAGGTGGAGGCATGGGATTCTGCAGTTTAGTGGAGCTCCTCTGAGGGAACGTGGCCATCTTCCTGCATATGTAACGTCTCTGTGGTACTTGGGTTGGGGAACAGCTGTAACCTAATGGGGAGGAAGGAGGAGAATGTGGATTCCTACTTTTGATTGCTGACAAGGGTGAGTGCCTTCAATGGAGTTCCTCCGCCAGACAAACTTAATACAGCCTCAGGCTGTTCCTAAGTTCTGGCACAACCCTCTAGCCTTTGATGTGCTGGGAAGTGGCACACTTGGGATGTTTTTTCTCTTCTACTGCCTGATAGTTTAACACCATTGAGGGTGGCCCTTGGAGCTGTTACTCTTCTTTACCTGCTGTGAGCCCGCAAAGGTCCTGTGCTGATAAATCTCATGATCAATGCTCCCTTGAGTTCCTTAGTGATAGATGCTGGAGGTTCCTGCTGTGGTGTGTCTGTGTGGAGGTTTAAATCTCATATTATGTTGCACCTGTGGTTTTCTCACTGCAGATTCTTGGATTATCTGTCAGACCTGTGTGTATCTAACACCATGGCCATTACCAGTAACGCAGAACTGATCTGCCAGTTTATGCTGAGCCAGGGAATGCTGACATCTCATCCAGACCAAGTGAGCATCCATAGTCAGAAGATGCTGTTTTGTTATCTGCTGTGTTGTGTTGTTTGCAGTGCTTTGCTAGTGACTCCCTTGTGAATGCTCTGTGTTTCCAGGCTGGTTTCAACACAGATGGACAGCCTTTTCGAATGTTCAGCTATCTCAGAAGACATTGATGAGGAGGAAGTGTGGCTTTACTGGATCGACAGTAACAAGGAGCCTCATGCAAAGCTATCAGGCATCTGGCTCAGGAGGCAAAGGAGGGCACAAAAGCAGATTTAGAAGTTCTTACCTACTACAGGTAAACCTACTCATTTTAATGGATGGAAAGACTTGCAGAAGATTCTGGTGCTTCAGAGGGAGCCCAGTCCTCAAGTGAGAATTTCAAAGGGCAAGCTGACCCTTGCTCAGCAAAGCTGCTCTTGGGTTTAGAGTCTATCAGAAAGGCTGTGAGCTGGGGTTCTGAGGTGCACTGCTTCACACCCAGGAGCCTTCTGTGTTCCTCATGTTGCTGCCATTTTAAGGTACCAGCTGAACCTCTTTGCACGGATGTGCCTGGACCGCCAGTACCTTGCTATCACCAGATCTCCGCACAGCTGTCGGTGGACTTGATCCTGCGGTGCATGTCCGACGAGAGCCTCCCTACGACCTCCGTGCTTCCTTCTGCCGCCTGATGCTGCACATGCACGTGGACAGAGACCCCCAGGAGTCCAGTGGTGCCTGTCAGATATGCCAGGCTGTGAGACTGAAATTCCTACAAAGATCACGATTCATGAGTGAGTTGACAGTGTTTCAAATGAGAGTACAAACACTCTTTGGGGGGTCAGTCTCAGTTGCACATGTCTACTCTGATAAAAAGCATGTGTGAGTGTGCTGTGTTGTGAGCACAGAGCTGTACTTTATGGTTACTTTTGGGTGGCTTTAATGGAAAGATTTCAATTTCAGTTTTCCACTGTGTTCTTGTGGGGAACAAGCTGGGATAACGAAATGGCCTTTTCCCTCAGACCATCTGACCTTAGAATAACCCAGTTTTGTGTTAACATCACAGATGTGCTAGCTGGAACTGGTTTTTTATCTTTCAAGACTGAACAGAAAGACACAGTTGGAAAGTCAGAATTTGCAGTTAGGTACAGCTGCTGCCCCTGAAACAGTTCACAGAGGCTTTGGCCCCTATCCAGCAACAGTACTTAAGCACATGTTAAATTTTGAGCATGGGAGAAGGGACCTATTGACTTGAGTGGAACCCTGTCTGGCCTAATTGATTTGATGGAGCAGTGCCACTGGGTAGAACCAGGCAGGGAGAATCTGGCTGAAGAGGCAGAGAGGAACAAGTGCAGCTAGCAGGACTGCTTGTGCTGGTGAGAGGCAGGAGTCTCGTATCATATCTGAAACGTCAGCCCTAGGTGGTGGTGCAGAGGAGGAGCTGACTGCCTAGCACTGCCAGTCTTCCTCCTAGAAGCCAGTAACTGGCCAGCTCAGACTGAGCACCTTACTGAACTGCCACGGCAAGATCCCAGGGCGCTGCCTGCCACAACTGCAGCATTTCCCTGTCGCCTTGTTGGAGGGGAGGTTTGTGCCTCCTCTGTGCCTTATCTTTAAAGCATGAGCTGGCCTCTCCCCCTTCTCCCCCCTGACTGTCAGTCCACAGCATCAGCACTGCCTGGGGTTTCTTTAGTGGCAGCTGATCCTGATATAGAGCTAATTTTCACATCTTACTGTGCCTTGTGTTGCAGGTATGATTCTTTCACAGACTCTTCAAGGAATGAAATGAAGAGGAAGTTTGCTCTAACTATGGAGTTTGTAGAAGAGTACTGAAAGAGGTTGTCAATCAGGCCCTTTCCTTTTGGAGACAAAGAGAAAAACAAACTTACATTTGAGGTACTACTTGGCTCTCTGCATCCCACATGCTCTATCCTTTCAGACCTTCCTAACCCTCGTGTTGGTTTCTGCTCTCTGTTGTAATTTAACTGGCCAATTGTTTTGTCTGTCTCTGAAAATCATGCCATGTCACTGGCCTTAGTGCAAGGCCTGTCTTTAGATCAGTGGATCTAGATTGTTCTAATCTGAGTGCTCTCTGGACCTGAGTCTCTGTGAAAGTTGCAGTGTGCCTTGCACAGTCCAGTACCACAAAGGTTGCCGAGACTTCCTTCATTTTCCATTTCTCTTTCTCATAGGTGGTGCACCTGGCTCGAAACCTCATCTACTTTGGCTTTTACAGTTTCAGCGAGCTGCTCAGGCTGACCCGGACACTGTTGGCCATTCTGGACATCGTTCAGGTTCCTATCTCGTCGTACTTCGAACGCCTGAGCAGGTTTCAAGATGGAGGTGAGAGGAGCAGCCACCTTTGTTGTTCCAGTGTGCAATTCATTATTTGGATTGGAAATAGGTTATGGAATGTCTCACTGATCTTCCAAGGGTCTTTATTCACACCCAAAACCTCCTACACAAATATGTGACAGGATACATTAAGATGGTCAGCTGAAAAGGAGCCTCTTTGACCAGTGTCGCCTTCATGACTTGTGGCGGTGCAACTGCTCCTATGCTTGTTTGGAACTGAATTTCAGATCTGGATCTAAGTCTCGGTGTCCTTTGTGCTGAACCTTCCAGGCAAATGCAAACAGCATTTACCTGGGCACAGCAATTTATATAGGCTCCTGTGCCACAATCATTAATTTGTCATCTTAGCACTCCACACAGTGAACGTGGTGTTATGGTCCCACAGCTGCAGAAGCACTGGACACAAGTCCAGATGAGGCCACCCTCTGTGTGTATTTATCAGTTTAGAATATTCTTGACCCAGAGCAGAGTGCCTGTCTGAAAACCTCAGGACGCTACTGTATGTCCTACTGCCTTTCCTGCTGTGGCTTAAAGCTGGTTGAAGAGTGAGCATGCCAGAAAGGTGCTGAAGCACAGCGGTTTGGCTTTCCTGTCTGTGTGCAAGGACAGTCCCGTGGGTTGAGGGCTCAGGAGGCTGATTGATGGCAAAGTCTGGTTTGGTGTGTGGCTGCTGTAAGAGTCATTACACTGCCAGCTGGCCCACAGCACCTAAAAGGATGACTTGTTTTGCTTGAAACAACAGTTCCTTGGTATTTGCTCTGGAGGCTTTTTCTGTGATGTGGGTTTAAGGTGTTTCAGGACTCCTCTAACCACCGTTTTTGAGCACCCTGCTCTTTACACCCCAAGAGCATATTTCACATCTGGAAACTCCATTACTCAGTCCTACCAAGGAAGTGCTCTTCATTTTGTCGAGTCAGACAAGCCCAAATATTTCCATTAAGAAAAATCACGCAGAATCCAATCAACAGTAACATCAGTTGCAGAGAATCTTAGAAAGGCAGCTCAAGAAGAGAACCAGGTAGGGCAGTTGCTGACACTCTGAGACAACTGCTGTGACTGAAATTCCTGCTGCTGCCCTTCAGTGTTTCATGTGGAACCTTGCTGATGTGGAAGGAGAACCAGATAGCAGGGGCAAGAGTTTGGCTGGCATAAGTTGCACTCATTCCTGAGACTGAGAATTTATTCCAGCTGAGTTTTTTGATCCACTCTTCTTCCTTTTCCCTCCAGTTTTATGTTACAACACCCTTTTATCAGGCAGCTGTCCTACAAAATCAGCCCTGTGATTGTCCTGCACTCACACTCTGGTGTTGCTGCAGGGTAATGAGAAGGCTTGAACGGGTGCCCGACCTGCTTGTGTGCTCTCTACCTGTCAAGTATCACTCAGCTAGCTGTAGCTGAGGTGTGATGTGTCCACACTAAGCTAGAGAGAGCTGAGCTCAGGGAATCCGTGGGGCTGCTGCTGTAGCGTAGTTGGCTGCTTCTGTCCTTGGTCCTTTCAGACTTCTTGAACTTGTGCTTGAGCTTTCAGTAAGGTGCATCAAGTACCTATGTTTTGTATCTGAGTAATGTTGGTGGGCTGGGAATTCTGTGCCTCTGCATGGTGCTGGACTACAGATGATGCTAAGGAAAAGTGAGTCCAGCACTTGAAACTGGCCTTGAGTCTGTTTGACAGGGAAGTCTTGCTGTATCAAGGTTGCTGAAAGAGGCCTGTGAAGGAGATGATCACATGTCTGATGTTCTTGGACTTTTTTATCTTCTGGGGAAGGCGAGAGATTAGAGATGTGATTCTTCAGAGCTTTACACATGCCCAAGCAAGTCTGACCCGTAGGTCCTGTGGAGTTTGGATCTGCCTTGTCCATGATCTGCTAGGGATCGTGGGAAGTGAACAGGCCAGCAGAGAAATTTGGCTTGTGAATTTCATCTGGATCCTCCCTGACTCTGACATCAAGGAGTTAGGCAGAGCTGGAGATGTACTCACTGGTTTTCCAGCTTTAGAGTGCTCCTAAGATTGGTGCTCAGACATGCCCCTTGCCCTTTTCCACAGCTGTTCTCTCTCTGTTCCAGGCTGAGGTGAGAACACGTCTGCTGTTCTGTCACTTGCCTGCCCTTGGCTTTTTCAGCCCCTTCTCACTCATGCAGCTGCTCTCAGGCTGTTCATTACAAATGCCTGCAGAGAAGGTAGCTCAGCCTGGCTTTCTGGTGCTTTTTGGAGAACACGTTGGCATTTTCTGTTACTGGGGTGGCCTGCTGACATCTTCTGAAAGGGATTGCTGTTTGCTGACTTCCACAACACACAGAGAGGGGTTGTTCCCTCTTTTTGTGCACGGTGTCTGCTCACTTAGATTGGAGTCCAGCATTGAACAGACTGTGGAGACAGGCAGGATTGAGCTGCCTTTCCACTCAATTCCAGGTCCACAGCAAGCAAAGCTTCCAGCATCTGCAGCATTATCCCTGTAATATTTTAGGGAAGTTTTAGGGAACTGGTGAGCTTGGCCCTTTACTGTTTTGGCCACTGCTCCACATCATGAGAATTCTACCCAGGATTTTGAGAATGGGTGGGAATGTATTAATGATGGGTGAAAGAGTGAACTGGGTCTTGGCTGTGGGAAGCCTGCTTGGAGTTGAGCACCACAGAACTGAAGCAACTAAATTTAAAACCAGCAATCTGGCGCCTTCTTCCCTGTTTAATGTTTATCTCTTGAACAGACCCACTTATTTCAGTAGAAGTCCTTGCTAAGGAAGGAAACAAAGCTGACAAGTGTTGAACTGTTTCAGCAAATCTGCAGAGTGGGAGATACTTTAAGACACAGTAGAAGTTGCATGGAGACTTAATTACACTTTTACCTCAAGATGTTCTTTTCTGTCCTTTGCTTACGTTTTGAGTCACCTTGGTGGCTGAGGTAGCCCATGATGTTGAGTGTGAATTTCTCAGTCTTGGTTCTGCAAAGATGCGCGGAAGCTCCTGGTGTTACTGCAAACTTCATTCCTTACTCTGTTCAAAGTGCTTGGTTTGGATGCCATTGGCAGCTGCTTTGACCAGATCTAAGTCAGTGTGCTGAGACCTGGGCAGTGCAGCTTTCAGTGTCACCTTCCTCGGTGAAATCAGGTTAGGGGAAGTTGGCTAGAAGCACTGGTGGAATAACAAGAGATGCCTGGTTCTGGAGATGCTTCTTGCCTGAACTGCAACCTGAAAGTGAATTGACTTTTGGTTTTCTATTTGATTTGTTTGGGTTGTTGTGTTTGGTTTACAGTCAGAATGCACTAACTTTGAATTGATTTTAGAGGTTATTTGAAGCTTTTTCTGGTTGTTTTTGGTTGGTTTCTTGGTTGTTTTTTGCCCCTTTTGGATTCTAAAAAAATATGGGGTTTACAAATGCACTGCCTGTACCCTAAAGAGACATTTTCTCTTAAGGGGGAAGCAGGGACTTCATTTAGCAGTGCTGTCATTGTGGCACCTTTGAAGAGCATTGTAATCTCTTGCAGTATTAATTAAAGGGTAAATCATTGCTTCCCTATTAAGTGCATCATTCTATGCTGCATCATCCTGAGCCAGGGAAACAATCTGCCCTGTCCCATACTGGACATTTGTTCCATCTGAATTAACACCTTTCTCTAGATGCAACTTGGTGTTCCAGATAGTCAAACCATGCAGCTGCAGCATATGCCAGATCTGAAAGATGAAATGACATGGTGGCATTGGCAGGCAAACTGCAGATTTGCCATGCAGCTTAGAGCTACTTAGTTAACATTGCTTGGGAATTGGAATGATGACTTCAAGGGAATGCATCCTTGAATTTACACTGCATGTGTCTTAGGATGCAACTCCAGTGCCATATGTCAGTTTGACATAGTCCTTGTTGATCAGGTGGCTCAAGGCCCCATCCCACATGGCTCTCAACCCTTCCAGGCTTGGAGCCTCTAGAACTTCCCCGGGCAACCTGTTCCAGTGCCTCACCACCCTCATGAGGAAGAATTTCTTCCTTATGTCTGGTGTCAGTCCAGCCTCTTCCAGTTTGAAGATGTTACCCTCATCCTGTTGCTCTTTGCTTTTGTCAGCATTTCTACTCAGCAACAGCAGGTAGCTGCACCCGATGTCCTCAGACTGTGAAATGGATCATGAGACATCTGATCCCTGTGTCATGCTGCAGGCTCGGTTGCTTTGTTGTACTGTACCCCAGAGGACTTGACCTTGGCAGGTGTCAGGAACCCTCATTCTCTCCTGATGGGCTCCTCTCTCTGCAAAGGAGTGCTTGTACATAAGTGTCAGGGGACTCGCCCAGGTTCTGTCCCCCTGGTTATACCTGCCAGTCTGCTTAGTCCCTCAGCTTCCCCTCAGCCAGAAGATAGGTGATGTTGTCTTCCAGCCCTCTGGATGACAAGCAGAGATGCACGCCGCTTAGAAGCACAGAACAGAACAGAGCTGAGAACAAGGCTGCACCTGCTGTGTCTGTTGTGTTTGTGGCTCCTCTGACCAAGAAGAACCAGGTTTCTTGGCCAGGGTTGTGGCATTTCTCAGCCTCTCATCTGTGTCTGTAAGCTGCTTTTCTGTCTGGCTACCAATCTCAGACACCTTCTTGAAGCACCCTTTGATTAGCAGAGCTAATGAAACAGTGGCTGCCTGGCAGGCTGTGACCCTTGGCAAAGATACGTCAGCGAGCAGCTGCTGCTGGGTGCAGAATATTGTCAGGCCAAACAGGCAGGGCAGTCTGAGAGTTTGATTCTCCAACATGGACCGTTTCTCCTTCCTTCTTATTCTTTCTTCATCTGAGACCTGTGCATTGCTGTTGATTCCAGAGGCCATTGCTCTTCTAGGAATCAATATCCAATTCAGAACTGTAAGTCATTGAGGATCCTCAGGATATTTCTTACCCTCAAGGCCAGCATGCTGATGTGTGGCCTTTTTTTAATTCATCTAACATCTGGGGCAGGAAAGCTGCTCTGTGGTTTTGGGGATAGGCAACATCGAGAGAACCTGCAGTCTGTCAGAAGGTGAAGCTTGGTGGAGTTTCACCATGGCTGGCACCAGTGAGCTGGTGCACAGAACTGGGAGGGCTGGTGGCTGTGCTGTAGGTAAGCAGAGGTGAGGGTGGCTGCGTTCATCCTGTGAGTGGGTGGCAAAACTGTCTAGTGGGAACTGTGGGCTTTTGGGGTTGCTTTGCCTCATTAGATATAAGGGCTGTGTGAAATGTAGAAGTGATCTCACCTGCTGCCCATAATGTCCTGCATTAAGTTTTCTGTGAGGCTTACCTGAGGTCATCTAGTTACTGAGCTCTGAAAAATGGCTTAAGGAAGAAATAAAGTGTGGTTCTTGGCCTGTTTGTGGTAGCTTCTGCAGCCTTTACGAGCAAATTCTGTAGAGAACCTGTAAAAATTCATACCTTTTTCACAGAGAGAGCTGTAAGGTTTAATGCCTGTGGCAAGTAATAGATGGTTCTACAGGGTTTGAAAGGAAATGTGTTCCTTCAGGCACTGAAGGGTTGTTATATGTCTCAAAAAATGGCTGTAACTTCTCAGGCAGACAAATGAGACTGCATGGAGCAGTGTACTTAAATCAATAAAAGCAGGGACATGTAGAGCCCCAGGGCAATGATTTCCTGCCAGAGGGGCCCCAGGGACTGCCACTGTAACTTCTTAAGAGGACACTGACACTTGAAGAAGCCTGTGGTGGAGCAACAGTGTGGTTTTCACTGGAATCCACGAATTCAAGGCAGTTTGAAGTCCAGGTTCCCATTCAAGCACACATCTGGAAGTGTCTTGTGTTAACTGCTGCCTTAAAACCTGGCTGAGTGCACTTACACTGAGGCAAGGTCAGGTTTGATGAGTTCCCTCAGCTGCTGCTCCCCAGCTCTGCTCTTCAGTCCCTTTTCCAACTTTGTTGCTCTTCTCTGGACCTGCCCAGCACTTCAGTGTCCTTTTTGTAGGGAGGGCCCTCAAAACTGAACCCAGTACTCAAGCTGTGGCCTCTCTACTGCTGAGTCCCAGGCCACACCAGTGCTGATCCAAGCCAAGATGCTGGTGCCCTTCTTGGCCACCTGGGCACACCTTGGCTCATCTTCAGTGCTGTCAACCAACACCCCAAGATCTTTTTCTGCTGGGCAGTTTCCAGCCATTCTGCCTCCAGCCTGGAGCATTCATGGGGTTGCTGTGACCCAAGTGCAGGACCCAGCACTTGGCCTTATTGAATCTCAACCCACTCGCCTCAGCCCTGCAGAGCCTTCCTGTCCTCTATCAGATCAGCTCCCTCCCAGCCTGGTGTCACCTTCAGACTGATGAAGCCTTGATCCCCTTGTCCAGATCATTGATAAAGATGTACTGAGGTGGTGGAGTTGCTGTCCCTGGAGGTGCTCAAGAAAAGACTGGATGGGGCACTTAGTGCCATGGTCTAGTTGATTGGACAGGGCTGGGTGATAGGTTGGACTGCATGATCTTGGATGTCTCTTCCAACATACTTGATTCTGTGTTCCCTGGTGTCTTGGGTATATCTGTGGAGTAGAGGGCTACTGGCTTTGAGGGTATCTGCTAGCCTTTGAATCTGTCCATTGTGCATGGTTCTTGGCCCTGGCACTGGAGTGCTGAGGACACTGAGTAGGAGGAACAACCTGAAGGAAATGGATAAATTGCCAGCTGCCTTTGCAGTTGCTTTGCTTCCTCAGCCTGGTGTTCTGTCACTTACCATCCATTCTGCTGTTGGAAGTTTTGCAGCCAGTAAATGGCTTAGCAAGAGAATGTTTATGTAGAAAACGAAGTCTTAGATTATCCCCTGCTTTGATAATTTGGGTGGTTGTTATTTCCCTCCTCATAACCGACTCTTCCAAACAGTCTTTTCTTCCCAGAGAGGATGCTGTGCTGTCAGTTGTGCCAGATTGTATGAGATTTTGTGCTGGAAACTGATACTCAGTAGGAAGTTGTGCTGAGTGTAATAAAGCAATGGAAAGGAGAGGCACAGTTGTCTTTTCAGACCATGACAAGCATTCTCTTTTTCACTCTTCCACCAGTGCCCATCAGTCTGCAGCCCCTTTCAGTTACCGCTAGTGCACGCACACCATGACTGCACTTCCCCTGAACAGCCTCTGATGGCTTCCTTGCTATGGGGGGTTCTTGGCATCTGACCTGTCTTGGCAGATTGAGGAGCAGAGAGAAAGGGAAAACTGGAAGAGTGGAAGAAGATTCATGGAGATTGCCTCATGTTCTCCTCTATTGGTCAGCCACAGCTCTGAGTACTTGTGCAGTGCTTTGCTGGGCAGAGAAGTGGTTGGCCACGCTCTTCGTGCCACACTTCTCAGCCACATATCCTTTGAGGTCAAGGTATTCCAGTGAAGACAACAAATGGTGGAGGTCAGCAGGTTAAGGGTGGTAGGACCATGTGAAGCACAGTTCAAGTTTCTCTTCACTTGTCTCTAGCAAGAAACACACAAAAGCAGACAAGGACCACACCTACTTACTACCAGTCCTGGTTTAGCTCAGCTAACTCACTGAGGCAGCAAAGTCAATTTTCCCATGTTCACTGGTATACAAGAAGTACTTTGGAAATGCAGTTAAGGTCAGAGCCCTGTTACTTTAGTTGTTGTGTGCATATGTGCTAAGAGCTGGCATCTCTTTTACTGAGCTGATGGGGTTTGTCTTGCATTGTTGTAGGCTTAGCTGACATGAAGGCAGTGGCTGTTTAAGCCACAGTAAACTTTCTGCTTGCCTTACCTCAAAGACTCATCCCCTTTTCCTGCTGAAACAACTGTGTTAAAGCCAAGAGAGCACAAAAGCATAGCAAGAAAAAGCAACTCTGCTGCTGGGCCCTGATGCTTGTGAGTGACAGATTTAAATCCATGCTTAATGTGGTCTACACTTCTGAGGTTGGACAGATAACACTGAGCACCATGAGTGCTGATTGCTGGGGGACCTTTTGGAGGAGAAGCTACTGCCCACTCCTTATGTATCTGAGTGATCCCTGAGGCTTCTTCTGGAGAACCTCCCAGTCTTGAGATGCAGTTAGCTGCTTCATGCATGAATGTGTTGTTTGGCTGCTGCCTAACCCCAAGAGATGGTTGCGTTCCATAAACACCCTACAAAAAGTCTTCCATGAAAAGACTGCTGAAGTGCTCCAGATGCTGGATTGTTTTTACTCTGGGAATGTTCTCCGCAAGCCTGCTCCATGTTCATTGAAAACAAGAGTCACCATATCAGGCAGCTGCTTAAAAAGTCACAAACTGGATCATAGGAAGCTCCTCCTCAGCATGAGGTGACACTTCTTTACTGTGATTGTGCTGGAGCCCTGGAGCAGGCTGCCCAGAGATGTTGTGGAGTCTCTCTCTGGAGACTTTTGACCCACCTGGATGTGTGTTCCTGTGTGACCTGCCCGGGATGATCCTGCAGGGGGTTGGACTGGATGATCTTCAGAGGTCCTTTCCAACCCCTACTATTCTGTGATTCTAAGTTCTCCAAGATGAATTTACCCATTACACCTATCTTGCTGCACCTGTTGATAGGAGTCATGCAGTGCTGAGCCACTTCCCATCTCATCTGTGAATTGTAAACTGGATTAAGCAGAATGTTCTCTCACTGAGATCCTTTCCTGTGTGTCCATGAGATGCAAGTGGCAGTGACAATAAGCACCACCTTAATCCTCCTTTGCTGTGCTGACCTCCCTGTTCAGATTAGTTGTATGAAGGTCAATAATGAGGGAGTGTTATGGACAGTGCCATTGGGAAGTGGCTTCATAGCTACTGCTCACTGGTTTGTCCTGTCTGGTGTTTCATAGGTAAGGGAAAAGGACAGTGGCCATTTTTATTTCCCAGGTGCTTTTATAGGCACCCCATCATCACACTCCCTGTGTTAGATCAGGCCTCTCACTGCTCTTTTTAGAGATGGAGAAAGTAGTCTTCTTATTTATGGAGGAGATCCTGAAATACAGAGAGTGGCTAATTCCTTGATCCTGGAGGGAGTTGATTCCCATCCCCTGTGGTACCTGTGCAGCACCCCACTGATAGCTGAGTAGTAAGGAAGATGTATCCTGTAGACAAAACCTCAGCTTCTTTCTCCAAGAACGTGAAGTCCACCCAAAACATTGCCTAAGTCCTTGTGCAGAAGACATTGCCTTTTTGGATAACTTTACCCCAACTGGACTTCAGTCCTAAAGGATGGGCAGGAACTTTTCAAGATAAAATGGAGTTCCTGTCCCTCATCTGGAACAAACTGCAGTTGTGTCCAGTTTTTGAGAAGAGTATCTCCTGGGCTTGTCTTAAACTTGAGTGGTTTGTTATCAGCTGGTAACCCCACTGACTCAAGCTCTTCTAGCAACAATTCCTGAGCTCTGCTTATAGTCACCTCTACAGCTGAGTAGAAGGAACTTTGAAAACAGGCTGAGGGAGAGAGGTTGATGACTTCTCAGCTGAGATGCAGAGCAGGAGCATCACTGTCCACAAAGCAGCTGCACAGCCTTTAGGAGACTTCTCCATCAGCATGAAGGACAGGCTGGTATGAAAGAAGTAATTTATTTCATGGTTTGAAGATGCAGAAGATGCAGAAAGTCACTAACTGAAGCTACTCTATCCTCCACTTAGTGATCTAGCTTGACATGGGTGTACTGGACTGTGGTCAGCGCACACTGGGAGAAGGAGATGCCCATGCTATGCTATTCCCCAGCTGCTTGATGTGGTTTGAAAGGAAAATCTGCTGCTTTCAATTTGCAGCAGAAAGGGCATTTGAAATTATTCCATTTGTCTTAAGCTAGTGTGAGCAGTGAGGAGAACTCTGTACCTGCCTGATGCAAGGATCCAGCCCCTGGTTTGACTTAGAGTTTTGTTTTCTTTGTGTCATGCAAAGGCAGAAATAATTTTTCCCCTCCTTTGCAGGGACTTGAAGTGTTGTTTTCGGCAGACCAGTTCAGAGTGATTGCACACCAGACCAGATACCACATGGGCTTGTTTTTCAATATGCCTGTTAAGACTGTAAGAGGGTTTGGCAACATGCATCTAGGTGTGATATGCAGCTTGGCAAGCAAGCTTTACTCACAGCCAATACACACCTGTTTGTTTCCTGCACAGGGAACAATGTTATGAGGACTATCCATGGTGTAGGAGAGATGATGACCCAAATGGTGCTGAGCAGAGGATCTGTGTTTCCCATCAGTACCCCAGATGTACAGCCAAGCCTTCACCCAAGCAAGCAAACCAGCACCTCAGACAGTGAAGATGTGATTGTAATGGACACCAAACTGAAAATCATTGAGATTCTGCAGGTAATAATGGTTGGTGTGATGTCACACCACGGTCACTTCATGGTGCTTTGCTTATTCACAGTGGCCAGCTCTGTTACCTGCCTGCTTAGTGCTCACTGGGCAGGTTGCTGTGAGATATGAGGAAGAACACACCTCTGTGTGAACAATGCTCCAGCTGTGGTCCTCTGTCACACCTGCTTTGCTTCTGAAGGACAGCTGTAGACACTGCTTTTATAACTGTGCCAATAGAGGCACTTGTCCTTCCAGCTGCCTCTCTGAGGTTTTCTGGGCAGGGTGTCTGTTTCCAGTCTCAGAAGCACTCCTTTCACACTGGGGTGGCTTACTTGGCTACAGGGTTTTACTCTTCTGCTACAGCAGTTTGATGAAGGGCAGAAAGGACCTAGACCCTCTGAATGATACTGTAATGACAGAAGGGACCTCTGAAGACCACCCACTCCAACCTCCCCTGATAGAGCAGGGTCACCCAGAGTAAATCACCCAAGCCTTGCATGCTCTTTTAGAGTCCGTATCATGTTTGTACTCTCAGATTGAGAGCAGCCTGTGGGCTGCTGGGGCTCTGTCCCATCCTGAGATGGAATTGTCACTGCACTGCTGGTGAGTGAAGCAGCACCTGTTGCTCTGACATTGTTCCACAGAGCACATCCCAGCTGCTGCAGTGCAGATGCCCCAGAGGAACGAGCCAGTGCTTCCCATGAATTCTGCAGAGCTGTTGGTACCACTGTCACTCCTGAAGGACAGCATTTGTCCTGCCAGCCTGGAAAGGACTTAGTTCACCTCCTGTAGCTGTCATCTGAAAGGCTGTCAGTTGTGAGAGTTGCCTCAGTTCTGCATACTTGGTTCCAGAGCTCCCTTAGGTGGAGGTTTCTGGTGGAGGACAGTGAGGAAGTAATCCCAATGTGTTAATTTGTAGCTTGCTAGTTATGGTTCAGTAGTGGGGTGAAGTGGCTGTGGGTTAGCAAGCTGCGGGTTGGGTGATGGGTGCACATTTTGTGATGAGTATTTAAAGGACAAAATGAGTCCCTTTCATTCAATGTGCAGTAGAGGATTGACTGAAATCATGTCACCTTTCCTAACTCTGCTGTTACCCTAAAAGGCAAGGGAGAACAGCTTAGATTTGTTATGGTGCCATGCCCAGCTAATGCCACAGTGATTAAAACTATTCTTTTCTCAGAAACATTTCAGTCTACAGTTACAGAATTCTCGTGTGTCCTCTCCTTTAAGTCAGGGCACTTTGTACAGAGGAGCTTTCATTCTGCCACTGGGCAGCTGACTGTGCATAGACTTGGGAACTTTACATGGTAAAAATCTTCCAACTTTGGAGGAACTCGGTCAGGGAACCCAAATAAATCTGCCTTGTTGGTTGTTGGTTTGAAGATTTTAAAGAGAAGGAGTTGCTTTTAACCTGGTGTTTGACCTGCTTTAGAGGGATAGTCCTAGCCAAACCCTGCAACAGTGTTCTGGAGCTGAGAGCTTTGACTTTAGCTAGTGGTCAGAGAAACAGTCTGCTAAGTCATCCTCTGAGTCTTGGTAGCTTAACAAACATGCTTTCATCTGCATTCATTGTAACCTCTGTTAAGTGACCTGAGCCTTGTGTCGCTGCATGGCTGCAGGCAAGGCGCATGCATGTGGGAAGCGCTGAAAGGCAGCTGATGGGCATCCAGCTAGCGAAGTGCCAGTCCTTAAACTGTTTCCAGGCTGTTTATTTCCCTTGCTGTTCCAGTACACAAGCAGCCCTTCCAGCTAGGAGTTGTCCTCTGTGAGTTTCTGATCGACTGGTAAGGAACAGAAGGCAGCAACAATCAGAAGAAAGCAGAGTGTCAGCTGGGGGGATTGCTGCCACTATTGGAGTGGTAGCCTCCAAAGTCAGACTTTTTTTTGGCCACGCTACTAGCAGCTGATGGAGGAGATGCTCCTGACATCCTCATCTGGTCCTTAGTAACACAACAAAAGACACCCCCAGGCTTGTGCTTCACCCCATGGGAGCCTGGAGTTACTGCAGCACTGCAGCCCTTGGCTGTCTAAGAGGCTGAGCCTTGAGTCTGTTGTCTTTATTTTCAGCTCAACTCCACTTCTTGTCTTTATGGGGCATTACAAGTTAAGCTGAAACATGAAATAATTAGTTTGCCTGCAAGTCAGAGCACTACCTTCAATGAGGCCAAAGTAGTGTGCTGAAGGTTCCAAACGCATCCCATCTGGTCCTTGGTACTCAGCAATTGATAGGGTAGAGCTCAAAGTGTCTCAGCAGGGTGGGAGTGTGGAATGAAATCACAGAAGACTGTGACTGTAATAGATTCTAGTTTCATAGTGGACACATTTACTCAAAATAATTTACTTAATAACCAAAACCCACATTACCAGATGGCAGAGGAGACCTTTGATTGAAAACTGTCTGTTTCTTCTAGTTCATTCTCAGTGTGAGACTGGACTATCGGATATCCTACATGCTGTCCATCTACAAGAGGGAGTTTGGGGAAAGCACTGACAACATGGATTGCTCTGCAGCATCCCCACCTGACACACCAGGGACTGCCTCAGGTGGGTGGCACCCTTGTGTGGCTCTGTTAAGTGATTCTGTGCAGGCTGCAGCAAACAAGGAGCTTAGCCAGCCCTGAAAGGTGCATGCTGCCTAAAGCTGAAAAGCTTGTGGAGAAATGGCACTGCTCAGGACAAATGGAGTGGAGGGTAGATCATGAACAGATGTTAGAGGATGTTAAAGTCAGGCGAATGTGGTATGGAAATGGAGCTGTTTTCCCGGGAGCATTCCTGTGCACACAGAGGCACTGCACAGGCTGACTGATGTCTCTGTGGCCACCTGCAAGAAAGACATACCAAAGGGCGGCTAAGGTCTGCTGAAGCTATTCCAGAGCACAAGAGGTGTGCTGGTTTATCTGGGTGATGATAAATGTTCTAAAATCCACCTGTCTGCCTTGTGGGGAGTGGCTCCTCTAGCAAAAAATGGACAAGTTTCATGTTCTGTGTCATTCGTGGGTCATGGCTTGTGGTTTGTGCAGCCCCTGGCACTGTGGGGCTCTGGTTCATCACTGCAGTTTGGGTCTTCTCAGTGACAGTAATGCACAAGCTAATTCTGTCCATGTCCCAGTTTTTCCCTCCTGCTCTTGCAGAGAGTGAATTGCACCCAGCTGAGGATTGTGTGGTTGCTAATAGCTGCTTGAAAAGCAAGCAGAGTTCAGCTTTGCTGTGCTGATTAAACACTCAGCACTGGCTTCCTTTTGAAACTTGTATTTATGTTTTTTTGCAGCAATTGTTCCTGACATAGACGAGATTGCAGCTCAGGCTGAAACCATGTTTGCTGGCAGGTAAATGCTTTGAAGTTCTGCCTCTCTATACATTTATCTGCTTGCTCTCGTTGATATTTCTCATGGACAATCTCTGTTTGTTGTGTGCTTTCACACACTTTTCCTTACTTCCTACATGACACACACCTGGACATAAAAGTGCCAGGAAAGACCTGGATTTCAACAGGCAGACACCCCTGTTGGTATGGATCACAGAATCCTCCCAGCTGGAACAACCCTTTTGGATCATCCAGTCCAACCATTTTCTGACTTCACCAAGGGTGCTGCTAAACCACGGCCCTCAGCATCACATCTCTGCCTCTGAAACACCTGCAGGGATGAGGATTCAGCTTCCTTTTAGGAAGCTGTAGAGAGCAATGAGGTCTGCTCTCAGCTTCCTCTTCTCCAGGATAAACACCCCCAGCTCCTTCAGCTGCTCCTCTCCAGACCCTTACCCAGCTTTGTTGCCCTTCTCTGGACCTGCTCCAGCCCCTCAGAGTCTTTCTTATGGTGAGGATCCCAAAACTGGACCCAGTACTCAAGCTGTGGCCCTCCCAGTGCTGAGTCTAGGGGGACAATCCCTGCCCTGCCCTACTCC
Source organism: Pogoniulus pusillus (assembly GCF_015220805.1). Classification (NCBI taxonomy): domain Eukaryota; kingdom Metazoa; phylum Chordata; class Aves; order Piciformes; family Lybiidae; genus Pogoniulus; species Pogoniulus pusillus. Next base: position 173,559 of record NC_087278.1, read on the forward strand.
TACTGGCCACACCAGTGCCAACCCAGGCCAGGATGCTGTTTGCCTTCTTGGCCACCTGGGCACACCCTGGCCCATCTTCAGCTGCTGTCACCCAGCACCCACCAGGGCTTTCTCCACTGGGCAGTTTCCATCTACTGCCCCCAGCCTGGAACATTCATGGGGTTGTTGTGACCCCAGTGCAGAAGCCAGCACTTGGCCTTGTTGAATCTCATCCCACTGGCCTCAGCCCATGGATCCAGCCTGGCCAGGTCCCTCTGCAGAGCCTTCCTGCCCTCCATCAGATCAACTCACCCAGCTTGGTGTCACCTTCAGACTGAGGGAGCCTTTATCCCCTCCTTCATCTCACTGATAAAGATGTACTGATAACGTCCCCTGGTGTCTTTGGGATAGTTACAATTACAGCAGTAAAACTGAATTCCGTTTAGACAAGGCTGCAAGCTTTTTCTGGAGCTAGGGAGAAGGATCTGCCCCGTGGGGACTCTGATCTTTTCTCTCTCAGTCCCTTATGTGCTCCCAGTCTTTACCAGCACAAGCAGTGCCTGCAGTCTCTCTCCCTGAACTCCCTTAAGGTAAACCAACACACAGCCCTTGGCCTGCCTTTCAAGTGAGAAGAGAGACCCAGTGGCTTCTTGGAAACATTACTTCTGCTTTGATATGTTAAGTGTAAAGCTGCTTGCTGCCGTTCCAGATTACGAGTACTATTGCAGAGATAGGATGCTTTTGGCAATTCTCACTATTTTTGAGCTTATTTCTTCTCAAATGAAATGTTAGTAGCAGCTGAAGAGGGAAGGAGTGAGAAGGGCCAAATTAATCTCTGATGAAATTTTGTTCACTTGAATTAATGTGGACTGGGGATGAGCTTGGTACCGTTTCTAGGAGGCATAAGCGTGTCTTTGTGGTGTGCATTTTCATCGCAGCGCCTGACACCTCGCACACATTTCCAGCTGCCTTCCAACCCCTAACCCAATGTGATTCTGTGCTGGTCATTCTGCTACCAGGTTGCTGCAGCAGCAGAGGGCTGTAGGACTGAAGCCCTTATAAAACATTAAATTGGTGCTCACAGCTTCTGTCCTGCAGCATCCCTGACTTGATTTTAGGAGCTCTGTCAAATGAGGATTGTGTCTGGAGGCATACTCATGTCAAAAACCTCTTTTACTTGATTTGACCCTTTTTTCCAATATGTGTTGCAGAAAGGAGAAGAATGCAGTTCAGCTGGATGATGAAGGGGGCAGAACTTTCTTACGTGTGCTGATTCACCTTATCATGCATGACTACCCCCCTTTGCTCTCAGGAGCTCTTCACCTGCTGTTTAAGCACTTCAGCCAGAGAGCAGAAGTTCTGCAGGCATTCAAACAGGTACGGATGAGCAGAGTGTCACAGCAGGCAAAGGGTTTCCAAAGGCTGCTTTGCTTACCTCAGTTGGTGTGTGTAGCATGCCAGTGATCTTCCTTCGAGGCCTACATTCAGCAGAGGATTGTGTTTGTTTCCTTAGCTGAACACGTGTGGCAGTGTGTATGATAGCTGTGGACCCAGAAATGCTTCTTTCTGGCACTGCATCCATGACTCCTGAGATGGGTCTGTGGTGACAGTGGGTTCACACCCACCTCCCAGCAAGATGTGGTGCGGTGAGCCCTCAGGGCTGTTAGCAGCCCATGTGCTGCAGAGTCGGCAGCCAGACTCCCCAGCCTTTCAGGACTACTGAGGCTAGGTATAGAGTTCTCCTGTTATTCATGTGGTGGTTTTGGTTCCAATTCATGTGTCTCTGCATTGTGCTCTGCTGTCTGATACTGATATGCCCAAAGAACAGGAAGGCAGGAACAGAGCCAAGCCTGTTATCAGCTTGTTTTCTTTCTTCCTGATGTTGGTGCATGTGTAGGCTCCATGTGTCAGTGGATTAGGATGGGGGAGCTGAGTGAGAGACCTCTTAGTTATGTAACCCTGGGTAGCATATGTTGATAAGACCATCTGATGCTTGTTTCAGGGGTTTGATTGCTGCTTCTCTCGTTGTTATATAAGATGTGAAGGTTTCTCTTGTTTAAAAACAGCTGAATGAGAAGGACCTGGAAACCTTCACTTAATGGTGCTGCAGAGCAGCATCGTGGCCTCCCACCAGAGAGGGGGAGCTAGGCCATGCTGGGTGGTTGCACAAACAGCTGCTGTTCCCAGGGAGGCATGGATTCAGTAGCTGACCATCTCTTCATGAAGCATGCAAAGGTTAATTGACAAATAAACAAAAATATGCTGTGGAGAACATGGAATGTGAATGTCTCAGTTCTTGTCTGCCATGTAAAGAGGCAGAGGAGTAGTTTAGCACCAGCCTTGGGAGAGTTGGAGCATGGTTGGACATAGGCTCTCAAAGGTCTTTTTCAACTAAAACTGTTCTGTGATTCTTTGTCACTGTCACCTTCTACGTAAGTGTCATTTCTTACCTGTGCTCATTGCTGCCCTGCAAAGACTGCTGTTGGGTGTTTTGTAATATTATCTTCATTTTGCCTCAGTAGAGCAGAGAGCACTGCAAAGAATGGAAATATGTAGAGCATGCTAGATCAAGAACTACAAGCAGCAGTGAAAAAAAACATCAAATAATGTCAACAGTGCAGAAAAGTGAGGTTAATCTTAGTGAGAGGCAGCAAGTCAGGCGGTGGGAGATGACATGAAGCCAGGAGTCAGCTGGGGAGCTATATTCAAACATGCTTTTCTGTCTGTTACTCTGCAGTGTACTAGAGGTGAGCAGCAATGCTGCAGCCACCTGACTTCTCTTCTGCTGCCCTGACTGCTTCTCATATCATCTGCTTTTGGGTCTGTTCTGTGAAGCACTGTGTCAATGGGATAAGCTGTTTCTATCTGATCTGCTTTCACACCATTCAACTGCATAGGCTCGATACCGTGAGGATCTCAATCAGTGCATAGAGCTCAAGAGCCTGTAAAGCTGTGCTAGCACAGGAGAAGTTTCACAGTGTGCTGAAGGAGAGAGAGTATTGTGAAAGTTGTAACCTGTTTGGGGCAAGAACAGCCTCTGACTCTGTTAAAGGTTCTTTTGATGAATACGGACTAAAAAGGCTGCATGTGAGATGTTTCAGTTTCACAGAGGAGGTGACATAAAGCACCTGAGAAGGGCTCAGAATGGAAACTGTCAAGCAGACTGCCCAGGCATAAGTGCTGGTGCTACTGCTGTAAGAACTTTACAGTGTTCTCTATTTCCAGGTCCAACTGCTGGTATCTAATCAAGATGTTGATAACTACAAGCAAATCAAGGCTGATCTTGATCAGCTACGTCTGACTGTAGAAAAATCAGAATTGTGGGTTGAGAAGAACAGCAGTTATGAGAGTGGAGAGGTGGGTGACAATCAAACCAAAGGGGGAGAAGAGCCAATAGAGGTGAGTTTAAAACCTTTGCTCTTAGAACTGCTTCAGCATTGACAGGTCGTTTAATGAACAACTGCAAGTTTGTGGCTAGGTCAATCCAAGTAGCAGAGCAAGAATATGCAGTGCTCCAGCTGAGTGTCAGAAACAGACAGAATAGGAAATTCAGCCTTTTCCCTCAGTGCATTCAATGTTCCAGCTGCCTGCCCACGTCACAGAGCTGCCTGCCTGGCTAGGAGCAAGGCGCCGTGCTTGGCACATCTATGTGACCAAGGAGGTGATCCAGGGAACACAAGCTGCTGGTTGTGTTGACCTGCTGGAAGAAGGGAGTAGACAGTATCTGTTCCTACAGCTAAGGGAGAGGAGCACAATCAAACCTGCTTCTCAGACATCACAAGGAACTGCACAAAACATGAGACTGATCTGAGGACACTGGAGTTTTTTGACCCTTGCTGTACGACACTCCTGGCATGTGTTGTGGTTTCAGAACTTTAGAACTTGGATCTGGAACCATGAAGACCTGATTTTTAAAATAAAAATACTTAGTTTTGTTTTTCAGTGACAGGTGAAGGCTTTATACAAGCGTATGAAAATGAAAGAGTTGCCGTGGCCAAGGTGTGCACCATAACTGTAGATAGGTTTTTCCACCAATATTTAGTTCCACTTTTTCATCAGAGGAAATGGGGAGAAATGAACAACTGTGATTTCTGACACAGCACTTTCCTTATTCTTTTCCATGGTAGAGTCTTCCTTGGTGGCAAGAAAATGGGGGAAGTTTAGCAGGAAACCAGTTGGAGATTATGCAGCATTGCAAAGCCAATGCATTGAGGAAAAGTAGGAGCCTTTGAGAAGAAACAGGATGTTTGCAGGTATCTGTGACACATGCTTGGCCTTTCAGATGAGAAAGCAGATTTTAGGTGGCTTTATATGGTAGGAAATGCAGAGCTCCAAGAGAAATTCCCAATTTTTTGGGACAGTGTAGGTCCTACTCCTTCTCTAACTCATTTGAATTTAGTGGTGTCAGAACTGAGGAGGAATATGGACTTTGTGACGCTAAGTCTGTGGGATTTCCTTAAGCATAGCTCAAGTAAGAAGGAAAATGTTCCTTATAACGTTTAGTGACTGGAAAAGGAAATGGGGAAGCAGGACATGGGATTGTGGCAGGATGTTCACGAGGCTTTTTAGCTCTAACACGTTCCAAAGCGCAGTGAGACCCTTTGCGTTCCCGCCAATAGCAAAGAAACTCCATGAAGTGGGGAGAAACCAACGTGCTAGGAACAGAAGCATCTCCAAAGGGCAGTTTTCAGTGTTTTGTTCCTGTGAGGCATCCCTGTGCCTGCAGGGATTAGAAGATGCACAACATCATCTCTAGCAGATCACGAGACTTTTGTCTCAGGTCAGTAATCTGTATAACTGCATGGATCATCTGGTGGTGACTCAATCAGCTGTATTTCCAGTATTTTTTCCCACTGTGACATTATTCTTTTACACTCAGGAAGTGCTCTTACCTAGCAAAGCCACTTTGGGTAGTGAGTATTTTCTTGGAGATCTTAAGTCAAACGTAGGAGGTGAGATGCTGACCATAGCCTACACTGTGAGAAGCAGGTAGCTACCTTCCAGCAGATAAGCACCTCTGTGAGATTTGCTTTCTTGGCATGCATGCTGGCTGTTCATCACTGAGCTGGATCAGCCTCTAAGTCTTTAGGGAAAATGCTTCATATGCCTGGGTTTAATTTTTCCCAAACAATGTTAATGTGCACACAGGAGCTTAAATGGCATTCCAGAGCAGTCTTACATAAAGACCAAGATTTCGTCCTCTCTGAAGCCATTTTTGTCCTCACCGTTGCAAGAATCACATAACAGTTTAAAAAACAGATATATTTCTTTGCCCTTAGGCTTCTGAGTCTTTTCTTTCCACCTTTCTGTCACAGCCTGGTGGGGCTAGACACTCAACTTTTTTTTTCCAGTTGTATGACTCCAGGAATGGGATTTACAGAAGAAAAAGGCCATGTTCTTCTAGATAAAATATCCACGATTCTCCAGAGGAAAACCAACAAGTCTTACAGCCATTCAGGATCATCTTGACAGGAAAGAGTGCTTGGAGTTAGGTCAGACATAGATTAGACACCATACAGGATTAGGAAGAGATGGGAAAATTGGTCTGGCATACCTGGGCCTTGTCTGAGAAGGGAGAAGCAGCTGAAGCCTGTTTGCTTGGGTATCTCTAGTAAGGGAGTTATGAGTCTCTCTACGTGCCATTGGCCAGAGTGTGGTGTTTATTGTCCTGTCTCTGAAGAATGCATTGGTAGTGTAGCACTAGAATTGGATCTTAGAAGGAGAAATAGTCTTAGTGGAAGGACTCTCAGATGAAGCTGGAGTACAGTGGCACGTCTGGAGCTTCTCATCTTCACCATCCACCCTGAAAGGTCAGCAAGGTTTCAAGGAGTTCAAAACTTCAGCACCCTGAAGCGTGTGGTGTTCTCTAGCTCTCCTCCTTTGCTGGTCTGTGGCAGCTTGCTCTTATTCTGGCAATGTTTAAATAAACACCTCCTTGAAATGGTGACCTGGAGCTTCTGAGAGGAGCCCTCATTCCCCTAAGTAAGGAAATGCAGCCTGGGGAGGGCAAAACTGTGCTCGCATGGCACCGACTTGTGCCATGCTCAGCTGAGATGAGCCAGATCGATTCAGCAGCAGGAGCTGCTTGGGCTGGATGGTGGAATCTGAGCATCCACGTATTTCTTTTCTGTTGGCTTCCAGAAAACACCATTTCCTAAGGTGGGATAGTGAGATGAAAACCTTTCTCCTCACGATCTCCATGGTCCCTGTCCCCTACAGAAAAGTCTGTCATGGAGCGTAACTAGGCAAGATATGCGACTGAGTGTCTCTGGTGTCTCAATGGTGACATTGCCTCTTGATGACTACCTCCCTGGCATACTCCTATGGATTCAGTAAAGAAGGTTTTGCTTTGTTAAAAGAAAGGGTAGATTCAGCAGTTTAGTCCTGATTAGCATGTCCAGATAAGACATCATTCATGTGGATTATAAAACTACTTTGATCACGGAAGGATGCTGATAAAAGTAACAGGTAAATTAATCTTGGTTAACCCAAAGTCTCAGAACGAAAAAGGGTGGTTAATTATAGCAAAGAGTCTGAAGTGTCTTCCAAAGTACTGATTCCAGCAGCTAGAGAGAAGGCAGTGTGCATGCTAGCAACCTACGTGAGCAAAAAGCTACCGCTGTTGCTCAGATCAGGCTAAAGCAGTGGTGCTGACAGCCTCAGAAACAGCTTCCATGGCCAACTGGAAATTCAGACCAGATAGGATTTACAGAACTTCTCTTCTCCATCGACTGTCAAAGTTCAGAGAGAGGTTTCAGGAGGTACCAGATCAGTCTGGGCGCTTTAGCACAGTCCTCCAAATCAGCAGGGAGTGCAAGGGCCCAACAGAAACCAGAAGCAGACCTGGCTGGTCCTTTCCCACACTGAAACACTGGTTTGCAGCCTTGTTCTTACACTATGAGGCAGTCTCCAGGTTTACTACAGTTTTGCTATCTGATTAGTAATGTCAGCATTCAAAGCCCAGTCTTTCATTTCTTTGTGTTTCCAGTCAAGCCTTACCACAGAAGGCTGCAGAAGAAACCCACCACTGTCAGCATTCAAAGTTTGTGTAGAATTTTCCTCCTTGTGTTGACTGAGGCATGGTGGAAAGGTGTGGAGGTGTTGCAGGTACTTGCTGACTTTATTCATCATGCCCAGCCGAGGCTTTCCAGGAGTCGAGCATGCAGAGTCACAGCTAGATGCAGCAGTTTAACAGGAGGTTCCCATTTGTGTTTAAATCCTTTCTGTCATCATCCAGAGACACGGACAGAAGTGTCCTCTGCATAGGGGAGAATTATTCCTATTGTCCATGTGCTTCTTGTTCCTGTACAGCTGAGAACTCCACCCTACTTCTCTCAGATACAGAGGTCACCTTAAGCTATTTCTCCAGACCTCTGAAATGCTCCCACAGACTTTGTCGTCTTTCCAGCTGCATTAGAGAGTTTTGGAACCGAGCTACTGAAATTCACTTACGGGCTCTGCTCATCCTGTATCTAAATTCTTGTCTGATTTAGGGATTGTTCTCTTTTAGGAAGATCAGAAACATGAAGACACAGGGCAGTTTCCTCCAATCACACTGGAAATTTGAAACAAAGGAAGGACTTGGATGTGGTTGTTCAGACTGGATGGATGGCTGCACAAAGAACAAAGGAGTCTTTGTTATCTGTGTTATGTCTGTTCCCTTCACTTGCTGTTTTAAAGATACGGTTCATGTTCAGGCAATTGCAATAGATCTCTTGTTGTGTGTTTGTTACAGGAGTCAAACATTCTGAGTCCAATACAGGATGGGATCAAAAAGCCACAGATAGACAGCAACAAAAGCAATAACTACAACATCGTGAAGGAGGTGGGTACAGCTGCCAGGAAGCCGGCTTGACGCGCTTGCTTGATAAGTAGATTTAGTAATTAATTTGAAAGGAATGTTTTGCCTTGTCTGACAGAAATGGTTCTTTTCTTGCTTGCAGCCTTATTTATTTGTTCATTCATTTACAGATTTTGATTCGACTCAGCAAACTTTGTGTTCAGAATAAAAAGTGTCGGAGCCAACAGCAGCGACTGCTGAAAAATATGGGTGCCCACTTGGTAGTCTTGGACCTTCTGCAGATACCCTATGAAAAGGTTAGTCTCGTTGCTTCGGTGGTCAAGAAGATGAACTCAGTAAGGGGAAAGGCCTCCAGAGGCCCAAGAATCAATGTGTGGTTGCTTTTTAAAAGCTGAATTCAGTCAGCTCTTGTCTGCCTGGACATGCTCAGCTGACTTGGTCTGTCCCTCTGCAGAGTGATGAGAAGATGAATGAAGTCATGAATCTGGCACACACTTTCCTCCAGAACTTCTGTCGAGGAAATCCTCAGAATCAAGTTCTCCTCCACAAAAATCTCAACCTGTTCTTAACTCCAGGGGTAAGAAGTGCTTTTCAAAGAGACTGCTATACCAGGAAGTGAACTGGGACTTAGTGACAAATGATAGTGCTGAATAAATGAATTAATGAAGCTCCCTCTCTCTTCTCTGGCCCTGACTTTGTTCCCTCACTGTCTTCCCTTCTCTCTTCTGTGTTTTCTCCTTTGTCGTTGCTCTTTATGTCATTGTTTTTGATGTTGCCATTTAAGAGGTGGGCCTCCTGGGCTTTCTTTTTTGTTGTTGATGGAGTTGTAAAAACCTTTTCTGTTACCCCTCACAGCAGCAGCTGGGCTGAGTTTTAGCTGGCCTTTTGCCTTTTTGATGTTCTCTGCATGACCTAACTAGATGCCTGAACTCTTCTGGAGTTGCCAAGGGAGGTTAAGTTGGATATGAGAAGAAACTCTGTAACTGAAAGGGTTCTCCAAGCCTGGCACAGGCTGCCCAGGGAGGTGATTGAATCTCCACCCCTGGAGGTGTTTCAAACAGACAGAGATGTGGTGCTTAGGGCCATGGGTTGCCCCAGCCTTGGTAAAGTTAGGAAATTGGGTGATCTTAAAGACCTTTTCCAACCACACTTTTAATCCACGTAGCTCCTGGAAGCTGAAACCATGCGGCACATCTTCACCAACAACTACCTGCTCTGCAATGAGCTGAGTGACAGAGTGGTGCAGCACTTTGTGCACTGCATCGAGACCCACGGCCGCCATGTGGAGTACCTGCGCTTCCTGCAGACCATCGTGAAGGCAGATGGCAAGTATGTGAAGAAGTGCCAGGACATGGTCATGACAGAGGTGAGTCAAAGGGTCCAGATGTTAACTGCTTGTGTGCAGTCTGCTTAACACACAGGTGTTTTGAGGTTCTCTTTTCTGCTCTTGGTGCCACTGGGATGTAATGACATCAGCACATCAGAGTTCTGGGTGATAGCACAAGTGATGAATGTTTCAGCAGAGGTTTGGGGGAGTTCAGTTTTCTAAGGCCATATGCATACTTACTAGAAAGAAAACAGGAGTGTTGGCATGGTGCTAGAGAGGTGTCTATTTGTAGTTGGTGTAGCATGGGACTATCAGAGTTACATAACCCTAAAGTGTCCTCTGCTGTAGTTCAGGATCCCATCTATGCAGTGATCTTGCCACGCTGCAGCATGGGTTTGCCATATAAGAGGCTCTCCCCTCTATGGTTTGATTAAATGGGGCTGTAGCCTTTGGGGTTTTGGCACACAGCCATGTAACAATTCTAGGTATCAGTTTCTGCTTCTCTTTCTTTGGTTCAGGGCATTTATGTGAGTCAGTAAAACTACTGTAGCTTAAACAAGCTAGGTTTGGAGTCTGACCCAGTACACTCTTCAGAGAGGCTCATGGACAAACCTTTATGCCAGTAAAGGTGCTGAGAAAACACATAATTAGCTTTGAGATTTGGTACATAGAGTGCATGATAAATGAAGTCTTCAGACTGCATTTAACTGTGATTATAACAACAGCTCAGTGAGATTCATAAGTGGACAGAGATAAGTTCTAGTTGTGGTCACAGTATCACCTAAACCCTGTGTGATGGTTTGGGGGTTACCCCGCCCCCCACACTTTTGTATTTGCCCCAGCTAGCTCAGACGGACCCTGGGAATATAGATGAAGCAATTTATTTACAGCTAGCAGAATTTACAAGCAGCTATTTACAATATATACAGTTATATACAATTATATACAGAAATATACAAAGGATAAACAATATAAAAGCACAACTCCCCTCCCAGAAACCTGAGTCCCCAGGAGGGGCTCTCAAACCACCCCAACACCTCCCCCCGGCCCTCTCAACCTTACCCCAGTTCTCAGGAAGAAAAGAGGTGCAACCAAGAGGTTAGGGAGCAAGATTAGTAGGAGCAGGGTTAATGAGATGTGACCAGGTCTAAGGCAAAAGCAAGAGTGAGAAACAAAATGGAGAAAAAGTCTTTCTTCTTCCCAGAGTTCTCAGCAAGACTATGAGAGAAGTTGACACAATTGTTTTTCATTTCACTGCCCGTTATCTAGTTCTTCTACCAAAACATTCCAGCTTGCTTCAAACTAGCACACCCTGCTGAACTTTTGCTCCACAGCAACAAAGAATAAAAACTTCTAATTAAGAAAATACAGCTTCAGCTTACATGGATAACCTTTAATGGAATCCACCTCAACCTTTTCAGTTTGATTGAAGTGTTTTAACATGCAGCATCAATTTCAAGCCTTTGAAACAGTTCTTGTATCTTTGTACTTTTACATTTGCCCCCTTCCAGTACAGCTTCTTGAAGGCTTTTATTTTCTCCCTGAACAAATTGCTTAGATTTTTCTCAACTTAAATACTGTTACTGACCTATGACAGCACAAAGGTAAGTGGTCGTGTTACATTTCCAGGCTGGCCACATGATGAAAATCAAAATGAACTCAGATTTGGCATCATGAGTCCTACAGGATTGTGCAGGAGGAAGGGAGTGCCTCTGCATATCAGAGGGGCAGGATGCTGTAGGAAGTTTCAGGCAAGTGACTATGACTTGCTAGAGAAGGATGCCACCAGTGACCTTAGAAAGGCACCTGAATGGCAATCCAGGTACAGAGAACAGCGTACCCAAATGGCTGCGACTTGCCAAGGGGTTGGGAGAGTTTCTCAGCAGACAGCTGAGATGAGCTTGGTGACCTTAAACACTGTGGTGTAACTTTTTGTGTGCCTCCAGATGGGGCACATAAACAATTTACGAGGAGACAAGGCAGCCTGAGTGTACAGCTTGCCTCAACTGCTCCTATATTTTCTTTTACTCACGGGAAGTATATTGAAACATTCCTGTTTACTGGGAGCCAGGCAGAAACTGACCCTATTGACATGGTTTGGGAAGTGCACACAGATGGAGCACTGCTGCAAAGCTGTCCTTTCACAAACTGCATTCAGCACTCCCAGGCTGACCTATTCCCTCACTCTCATGTCTTTGGCCACCCTGTCTGCAATGCCAGCAATGATGTTTACTCACCTGAAAGATTCCTTAGGGTACTTTTTCTCCTTACAAGCATGCTTTGAGGCTCCTGGTGAAACAGTGCTTACCAGCGCAAGCATTACTGCAGAGAGGAGGGCAAGGTTTACCTTTGAACTAGACTAACGTGGCAGCAGAGTTCTGTTACCTGTAGTACTCTGGAGTGATCCACTGCAAGATGTCAGCAGCTGCTCCAGTGCTGACCAACCTTCGTTACTGTTGCACAGGGTTCTTAACCTGTTGAAAACGTACTGCAGTGGAAGAAAAGGCTGCTTTTTTTTTAGTTGGGGGGTTGTTTGATTGTCTTAAATTTCATATTCCTCATCACTGAGCACAGTCAGAGCCTTGGCTAACACTGGATGCTTCTCAGTTTCTCATTTAAAGGGACATTTTCCCTGCTACAGGGGTCACTGTTTGAATGCCCTTCAGAAATCACATTTAAAAGTGTTGCACAGGCTTGGGTTCGTCGGGGCCTCAGTGGCAGAGCATACAGGGCTGCTGTGCTGCAAGTGTTTTCTGGACAGGGAAGGGCTTGTGGAGCTGTGTTCCACCCACCCTCTATGCACTCAGAAGGAAAGAGATGGGAGAAGGCAGGGGCACTGTCCTGTCCCAGCTCCTGCCCAGCTTACTGAGCGGCGCTGGCAGTGGGTGTATTCAGGCTATGGGCAGTCAGAACAGGGTCAGAGCAGAGCTTCCTTAGGAGGTCTGCTGAGATGGAGCTGGCAACGTCCACCTCCACCCAGGGTGAACCATGGGCTTGCAGCAAAATCCAATACTTAGGGCATCCCCTGATTTTCTGTCCAGTGACACTGGCAATGTCAGGATACACCTGCCAGATCTGCATGAGTTGGGAAGAATCATCCTTTGCTTACAGTGCTGAGCAAGGACATAGAAGAGGTTGTTTGCATTCTGGTTGAGCCCCAGGTTTTTTTGTGAGGCAGCATAGAAGATTTAATCTCTCTATGCCTCAAGTCCCTGCATGAAACAGGAATGATGATGCATCCTGGTCTGACAAGAGAGGGGTGAAGGTAATTAGTTAACTCTAAACAAACACTGAGGTGGTAGAAATAAAGATGGCAAACTGGCTTAACAGAGAGCTATGCAGGAACTGAGATTGAAATTCACCTTGCATCAGAATCACAGAATCATAGAATCAACCAGGTTGGAAGAGACCTCCAAGATCATCCAGTCCAACCTATCGCCCAGCCCTATCCAATCAACGCCCAGCCCTATCCATGGCACCAAGTGCCTCATCCAGTCTTTTCTTGAAGACCCCCAGGGACAGTGCCTCCACCACCTCCCTGGGCAGCCCATTCCAATGGGAAATCACTCTCTCTGTGCAGAACTTCCTCCTAACATCCAGCCTATACCTACCCTGGCACAACTTGAGACTGTGTCCCCTTGTTCTATCAGCTCAATACTTGCTGAGTGGATCCAGGTTTGCAGTACCTGGATAAGAGCAGGAGCTGGCCTTGGGTGTTGTTTTCCCACCAATGCCTGGTAAGGCAGCGAGCACTCTCTAAGCAATTGGGAAGGCAGGGAGCACTTGATGAGCACTTGGCGAGCACCTCGGGAGTCAGGGAGCGCTTGGGGAGGCAGGGAGCACTTGGTGAGCACCTGGGGTGTCAGGGAGCGCTTGGGGAGGCAGGGAGCACTTGGTGAGGCAGGGAGTGCCTGGTGAGCACCTGGTGAGTACTTGGGGAGGCAGGGAGCGCTTGGTGAGCTGCTTCAGCAGGGGTTTTCTGTGGTGTGGTTTTTAGCTAGACAGTCTTTGCATGCTTAAAGATCAGACGAAGGAATGGAGAAGAGCTTTGGGATGCTTGAGCCTCGGTGAGCATGGCGCAGGGTGCTGAGGGGCTGATGGTGTCTTGCAGCTGATCAACGGCGGCGAGGACGTGCTGGTGTTCTACAACGACCGCGCCTCCTTCCCGCTGCTGCTGCAGATGATGTGCTCCGAGCGCGACCGCGCCGACGGCAGCGGGGCCCTGGCCTACCACATCACGCTGGTGGAGCTGCTGGCGGCCTGCACCGAGGGGAAGAACGTGTACACGGAGATCAAGTGCAACTCCCTGCTGCCCCTGGATGACATAGTGAGAGTGGTGACCCACGATGACTGCATTCCTGAGGTGAGAGTCCCTGAGGCAGCAGGCATGGCACTTCCAGAAGCTCAGGAGCTGGCCAGTCCAATAGTGTTGGCCAACAAGTTTTCCAGGAGCCAGCAATGTGCCCCCATGGTCAAGAAGGCCAGTGGCATCCTGGGGCACATTTCAAAGACTGTGGCCTGCAGGATGAGGGAGGTTCTCCTGCCCCTGTACCCTGCCCTGGTGAGGCCTTCTCTAGAGTACTGCATCCAGTTCTGGGCTCCCCAGTTCAAGACGAGCAAGGAAGTTCTGCAGAGTCCAACAGAGAGCCATGAAGATGCAGAGGGGACTGACAAGGAGAGACTGAGAGCTGTGCCAGCTGTTTAGCCTGCAGCAGAGCAGCCTGAGAGGGGATCTGATCAATAGCTAAAGGGTGGAGGCCAAGAGGATGGGGCTGGGCTCTTTCCAGTGGTGCCCAGTGACAGGACAAGGGGTGACAGGCCCTCCACTGGACTTTCTCCAGTAGTTGCCTGTCTCTTCTGCTTGGGAGAGTTTGTTGCTATACTCCATAATGCTCAGAACCAGACATGTGCGTGATTGCTGAGTTTGGTGTTTGTACTTGAAGGATCACCTTCATTGTTCAGTATTTTTGCAGACAGAAAAATTCACATTAATGGTTGCTGTTATTCCACTCCATACTGATTGCTTTTACTGTTCCTGCAGGTGAAAATTGCTTATGTTAACTTTGTTAACCACTGTTATGTGGACACTGAAGTGGAGATGAAAGAGATCTATGCCAGTAACCATATCTGGAAGCTATTTGAGAACTTCCTCATTGATATGGCAAGGGTAAGCTTCACGAGACATTAAATACTCCAGCAGACTAATTGATACATCAACCACAGCTGCAAGGGGATGACAACAGCTAGGACTGCAGGCATTCAGTTTCTGTGGACCCTTGGGAGGTCCATGGTGTCACTACTTGTTGAATTAAATTCCAAGTCAGAGGTTGAATTAAGGTCCCATTCCCTGGCATCTCAGAGGCAGGACTTCCAGGAGGATATAGTACAATGACAGAGCTGTGAGAAGCCAGAGTGACACAGTGATTGCTGCTTACATTACATGCCCTGTTCCAGGAGGTTACTGCTGCTTGGAAGAGCCTGATATTGATACCGCCTGATGGAGTCCTTCTTTCTGCTTGAGAAGTACAACAGTAGCATTTTGGTGGGTGGTGGACTGTGTTTGATCCTTGATGATGCAAAGTCTTCTGGAACTTGCTTTTGGTAGCATGTGCCTGGCTTTTCCCAGCCCACAGCCCATTAAAGAATCATTTTGGTTGGAAAAGGCTTTTAAGATCCTTGAGTCCAACCATCAACCCAGCACTGCTGGGTCACTACTAAACTGTGTCCCTCAGCACCACATCTCCAAGGCTTTTTAAGCCCTCCAGAGATGATGACTCCACCTCTGCCCTAGGCAGCCTGTTCCAAGGGCTTGACAACCCTTTGAGGAAATAAATTTTTCCTCATGTCTTTTGATTTCCTGTGAACAGGCTGACAGGGATGTTTGTGTTCTCTTTTCTTCTGGTGGTAGCCATTGTCAGCTGTAATGAAACCTCTGCAAACTCTCTTCTGCTGGTTGTCTTGTCTCTTAGGTAAACAAAGTTCACTTGCAGACTTAAGATCAGAAACCTCCTTGAAAGGGGATTCCGATTTTGAGCATTGCTGATTTTGCCCCAGGAAGTATTTCCTGCTCTTTTATTCCCTTCTTGGGTTGTCCTTTCTTGATGTGTCCTGGCTATCCCGTGTAGCCCTTGGACATGACCTGTTGTCTTTGCTCTTAAGCTAGAAGCAGATATGTAGAAGAGGGACTGTGCCCACAGTTCCTCTCCTGATCTGGGAGACAAACCATTCCGTCAGATGATGTGGGGCTGGCCTGATGCTCATGCTCGCAACTACTGAGGTTGTTTCCACATACAGAGAAATTAGACTCCTGGTCTTCATGCCAGGTTTTGTCTGGGCTCTTGGCACTGAATGGCAAAGTGCAGGTTTGTTTTGCTCTCCTGCAAAGCCCTATGGACAGATGCCTAATTAGTCCTCTGAATTTCCTGGGTAACAGCAAAAAGCAGTGCAAGAGGATGTCAGAAGTGCTCTGGCCTGGCCTGCTCTTTGGCCAGCTCCCTGTGGGCAGCGCTTGCTGACAGGTTAGTGAGTATATTTGCTCAGAATTGGTTTTCTGGGCCCAGACAGAGCCCCTGTATTGCAAACACAGCCGTGTTGTGAAGCTCTCAGGATGGCTAGAAGGCTGTCAGCCTGGTGAAAGGCATTACAATAGCTATAAAAGCAGTGAGGAGAAGAGCTCTTTGATCCTCGGTGTTCCAGGGAGCTACAAGGGATGGTTTGGCTGAGGGAAGGGGAAATGCTTTTCTACCAGCTGCTGCAAGTGCCTGTCAGTGGTGAGTTTGTGAGCTCTGTTACTGGACAGCACTAAAGTGACAGAGAGTGTTATCCTCAGTTACCATCCCTTCCCTTTTTAAAACCACTTTAAAAAAGGAACCCTGTTTTCAACCCTCTGTGTGTTGAGGAAGAACATGGTCCCCAGATGTCAGCTCTTCTAGTGTGCTGCAGAACAATGCTGAGGCAGGCTGCCATACTCAGCCAGGCTGCCAAGGCAGGTGAGCTTCCAAAGACACCATGGTCCTGCAGCTTCTGCCAGCTGTGTTCTCTCCTGCCTGTGGCTTGCAGCATTGCACTAAGCAAAGGGCTGCTGCTGCAGGAAAGCCTTCCCTCTGCTGTGTGTGGCCCAGCCTGGGAGTCAGCAGCTGTAGTCTGAGCAGGATTAAAGAGGGCCAGTGTCTGACAGCTGTAAAAGTCATCCTGGCTTTCTCTGCAGAATTTTTGAAGTGTTATTCATGTGAGTTTTGGCCCCAAAGCCTCTTAAGGGGTTTTCAAGCCCTGCTTTCTCAATCCTCATCTCCATTTCATGCGTTTCAGTTTTTTCTTCCACAGGGAAACATCTTTTAGTCCCCAAAGAGCAGAGGGATAAGAACAAATGAGAGGATTTCCAAATTCCTTCTGCACTGGGAATTCTTCAGACAGGAGGTGGAGCAGAGTAGCACCCCCACATATGGCTCTGCCTTTTAGAGAAGCAAAGGGGAAAGCTTTAAGGCTTTGTGGAATTTAGTTTTGGTGATTTCTGAACTGCCCATGCTAGCACTGCACAGCTCCTGTGTTCCCATTGGAATCACAAGGGCTGAGCCTCAGAGCTACTGGTTCCAGCCAAAATTGGCATGCAGATTAATTAAAGGCAGGAGAACTTCAAGAGGTTTTTATTTATATGATTGATTAAAGTTTTGCTCATTAACTCCATGAAAACTGGGAGAGAGCTGAGAGTGGAGATGGAGACACACTGTTACAAGAACTGAAGGGCTGAAGAGTTTGCTATTTCAGTTTAGCCACTGTTCTCTGATCAGAAATCTTTCCTTTCTGAGGTGATATAAAATGCACTGTGAGGGGGCATGACTTGATTGTCTGACACATTTTAGGAAAGCAGGCAAGCAAAGCTCCTCAAGATGTCTCATTTCTGGAGGTCTCCAGTTCTTTCAGTTTCTACCTCTGCCAGCCATGTGTTTGTGCTTATGTGTTAGGCTCCAGATGCTTCTGTGTTCCCTTGAGCAGGAGTGCCTTTGGATGGCATGTCAGTAACCTGCCTTGAAGCACTCCTGGTGAGCTTTCTGCCTTGCAGAGTCCAAGTGTGGCAGCAGCAGTGTGTAATTGAAGAGCAAATTTGCCCTCTGTCAGATTCAGGATGATCATTTTGATCCTGTCACCAGCTTGCCTCTATGACCCTGAGCAATTCACTCAGCTTCTCTGGACCTCAGTTACCCATCCAGAGAGTGATGCAGTGGTGAGTAGGTAGCCCACAGGTTCCTGAATGTGTTTAATGCTCAGAGGCAAGGAAAAGGCTACCCCAGAGATGCTTTTATGTAGATTCCCTAGAACACAGCAGCAGCCTGTGGCCTGCAGAGGTGAAAGGACAGCTCTGCCTTCCATTTCTTGCTGAGCATGACTAGAGCTGCCTAGTTAAAGGCTCCTGAAGAGGGGAGTGTGGCTCTAGAGTGTGCTCCTTGTTTGTCCAGTCTTGCCTTTCTCACCATGCTTGGCCCTTCGTAGAGTCCTTTCACCAGTGCAAAGTCAACATGACTGTAGGTGTTCACTGGCTTTGAAAAGAGGTCACACAAGTACTGAAGGATGAACCCACCTTGCTGCTCTTTTCCTTTTTTTAAGCCTGGCATCTTTATGCAGCAACAGACTTTCAGTGTTGTACCAAAGGGCCTCTTCAGGGATCTTTGGTGCAAAACTTCCCCATCCTCCCACCATTTAATCATCCTCCCGTGCTCCAGAGCTGTCCCAGTACTATTCATTCTCTTTTTTCACTGTTTCTAGCTTGTCTTTCAAGTTTTCCCCACATGGCTCTCCTGCTTTACAGCTTACAACCCTAAAGGCTGTTGGTGTTGACTCTGCTCCATCTCCTTTCTTTGCTTTTTTAAGAACAGCTTTCCTGCAAATGAGCTTTGCCTTTGCCACCTACCTGTGGTCACTGATTTCAGGGAGAAGTTAAACCTTACTTGAAGTGTTTCTGTCTCATCTGCCTCTCCCAACCAGCCCCACAGTGGGAGGAGAGGCCAATTTTATTGAATCTCTCTAAAGGTGCAAGTGGCAGCAATGTGCTAACTGAGCCAGGAGGAATAGCCAGCCAGAGAGCTGGTTCAGAGAGAAGGTACTCAAAAGACACTGTGGGCTGAGGAGGAAGATAGGCTATGGCAAATACAGCTTCAGCTCCAAGAGAGGTCTCTCTGGTGGATTTTATGTAAAAGTAATTTGGGTTTGCATCAAGAAGAAATGCTTCTGTGTTGTAATAAATACAAACTAATGAGGATGGCATGTTGGAAAGAGCTGAACCTCACTGCTTCCTCCCTCCCTATAGGTTTGCAACATGACCACAGATCGTAAGCATGCAGACACCTCTCTGGAGAAATATGTCACGGAGCCTGTGATGAGTATTGTGAGTGGCTTCTTCAACTCCCCGTTTTCAGATAACAGCACCAGCCTGCAGGTGAGGAGCAGAGGCACAAACAGGCAGGTTGGCCCATTAATGAGAGCCCTTCTGCTACCCAGACAGGAATGCTGTGTCTTTGCATACTTCTCTCATTTCTCTGTCTCCTCACATGGCACTGGCTTGCAGGCTAATTCCTCTTTCAAAACACTTAACTTTTATTACTCGCAGCTCTGAACCTGCAGATAGCTCCGAATGGTGAGATGTACTCCTGACTCTTGTGAACTCATTGGAGGAGATATCCTTGCAGAGCAATAGTATAAGAAAACTGCTGTGTCCTGAGAACTGGAGGGGATCAGCAGTCCTGCTGCTCTCTGCTGTGTTTGCTGGACACCAGTGATGACATGAGGAATGACTGCATGCTTTGGCCCTTTTGGAGCTGCAGCATGGATTTCTGTTCCCTCCAGTCCTGAAGAGCCAAATGAAAGTAACGGAGCTGTAACATGACTCTACAAAGCCAAAAACCCCTTTCTTGCGGTTTGCACCGTGTCAAACCCTAGGGCAGATGTGGGGAGATTTCAATCCCATCTTTCTCTTTTTATTTCAGACACACCAGCCTGTTTTTATTCAGCTTCTGCAGTCTGCTTTTAGAATTTACAACTGTACCTGGCCAAATCCAACGCAGAAAGCCGCAGTGGAGTCGTGTATCAAGACTTTGGCAGAAGTGGGTAGGTGCCAGGTTTTGCTTTCATTGTTCTTCTCTGTGGTTTAACATCAGACTTACACAAGGTTTAACAGATTATAATTTAATCCTGCCACCCAGAAATTGTGACACTGAGGATTTCAGAAATCCCACTTTCTGAGGCTAAATTCTTTCTCTTTTTAGAACTCCTTCCAATCTGCCTCATCAAATGCAGTCTTTGGGTGAAACCTGTAGGTCAGACAGACCTTTGCTGAGTGAGCCATGCTTGAACTTCACCCTTAGTCAGTGATGATGTTAAACGTAGCTCACGTTGTGCCAGGAGGCAGCCTCAGCATTTCTAGGTCTGCAGGGCTGGTGGTCTTTGGTAGGTGTCTTTTGTGTGCCTCCTGCTCCTGGGGAAGCCAAGGGGAAAGCCTGAATGGAAGGCAAGGCTGATGTCTGGAATTCTCTTTGTGACTTTCTTCCCTCTGTGCTGAATTTGCTTTCTGCCTCTACTTTTCTTCTTTTCTTTCATTCATTTATCTGGGTTTTGGAGCAGGTTTACAGTTGGGGTTTTTAATGAGTATGCTTTTGTACTGTTGTATGGGTCCAAGATTCTTGCTACTCTGGCTTACCATCCATGGGATCCCAGCCGTGCTTTAGGCACTTTCAGGAGTGGCAAAGTGGAGCTGAGCTGTCAGTGAGGGGCATCACCTCATATCCTTTTCCTGGAGTTTTCTGCAGTGGCAGCAGGGCAGGGAAGCTTTGCATCACCTAGGGGTGCCACGGGCCTTGCAGCCTCAGAGCTGTCCCCTGGTGCTGCTTTGATGACAGCCCTAACTCTTCACACCCCTGAGAGCAGGTGCTAGCAGAATCATTAAGGCTAGTAAAGCCCTCTGAGGTCTGCAGGTGCAGCCCTGGCTGCATGCACAGTGCCCAGTTCCTCGCCCATGTCACAGGAGCTGCTCAGAAGCTCCCCAAGGCAGAGAATGGAATGGGGAGAGTTGTGTTGTGTCAGCAAACTCCCACACGGCCCCCTTGGGGTCTGGGAGGGTGAGGGACCAGCCGAGGGTGATGTCCACAAAGAACAGAGCAACCAGAGAAGAGGGGGAGCAAAGCTTCCATCAGACTGCCTGTGCAAAGGCTCCTGTGGCTTGGGTGCAGGTCACTGCCCTGCTCTGCAGGTACCCAGTGCACACCACAGTGCATCTCGCTGGGTACCAGTTTCTGTTCCTCCATGACACAAACCAGGCAGGGTTTGCCTCTTTTGCTGGTGCTGTGTGTGCACGAGGGTTGGATTTTGGCTACCCATCTGTGAGCACCCTTCTGCCTCTTTTTTGTTCGACTTGAGAGTCTGACAGCTTTAATGTTAGGGCCTTCATGTTTCACAGCAGGGATTAAAAACAGACTTCTAGAAAGATTGTGTCTGTATCAGAGAGAGGATTGGACAGATTTACAGCAGGGACCAAAGACTTTTGATGGATAATAAATGCAGTGTGGAGTTGAAAGAACAAACATGGTTTTTTCTGTGTGCTAGAGCCCTAGATTTAGGCACAAATCTCAGGAGGAAGAAAGATCATAGACAGATTTCCTGGGATATCAAAGATCCATATAATAATGCACTTCTCAAATACCCCTCTCAGAGCAGATTTAAGCAACATGCGTTCTGCTCAGTGCTTGCTAGCATCTTGCTGGCAGGGGGATGTCAGGCTTGCCTCAAGAGCTGGAGCTATTACATCTTTCTTAGGAGTGCTGGAAGAGTGGGCATTGCCTTACAGGTCACAAAAAGAAACTAAATTCTTATAACCCTGGCACTTCAACTGTACTCGACCACTAGGGAAAAGCTTGATAAGCTTTTCAGGCTTCACTTGCTGCTGTGTCTCCAGGCAGTTGTCTGCCTCCAGTTGGTGGACAAGCATTGAGGCTTGCTGCTTTTCTTCAGCAGACCCCTCTGTGGCTCCAGAGATTTGGAGCACGCAGACACCCAATGCTGTCAGGGTTTTATTGCCCTGTAAGTGCTGGGCTACCTGGCACGGACAGAAACATACAGGAGATAACACATATTTACAGGGATCTTCTGGTTCAGGAGCAGATTACCAGGATGATCCATTAATATCTTCTGCCTTGCCTCTGCTGTGTACAGGGATGAGCCTTTGCTTGTAAACAGAGTCTAAGATATGGATGATAAAACAGCTTCCATCTCATTGGGAAAACAGCCACAAATGAAAAATGCTTAAAAGGCCCCCTGAGTTTTGTGAAAACAGAGGAGCTAAGATGTCTTAGTGGTTTCATTTATTTCAAATTACTTATCAAAGGCCTTTCAGTTCTAGCCTTGTATAATATTTGCAAGATTGAGATGGATGGAGACCAGTCTCAAAGCCTGGATTTTAAACCATCTGCTGTCTTCCACACAGGAAAACTGGGGAATATCATCTGTCCTCAAAACTAATAGATCTAGACTGTATATCTTAAATCATCCTAGAATCATCTCTGTTGGAGAAGCCCTTTCAGCTCACCCAGACCAACCCCAAGGCTGAGGCTAAACCATTGCCTTCAGTGCCACATCTCTGCCTCTTGGAAATACCTCTAGAGATTCAACCAGTTCCCTCTACAGCCTGTTCTTCCAGGCTTTGAGAACCCTTCCAGCCAAGACAGTTCTTCTGATGGCCAACCTAAATCTCCTCTGGTGCAACCTGAGGCATTTCCTCTCCTCCTGTCATTTGTTACCAAAACAGGCATAGAGGAAGGTCTCATGTGGTGGTCAGGGGAAGGGAGAAGTGGATTATAAGAAACTACAGAAGCCCCACAGCCAGTCTTGTTGCCCTTTAAAAAGGACTTAGGTAGATAAACAGTCACAAAGGAGAGACATTTAAGCTGAAAGAGGACAGTGCCAGCTCAGACAGCCAGATGTCAGTAGACAGTCTGAGGAGCAGAGAAGTCCTTTCTGGCTGCACATTTATTGCCCAGATCCAGCTCACCAACAGCCCTTTGTGCAGAACCCAAGGCACTCCCCTGTGCCACTCCTCACTCACTCACTCTATCCTGTGCTGCTCCTCACCCACCCTGTCCTGCCCTCTGGAGCCCTTTCCTTTCCCTGACCAGTCACCACAGGAATCATTGCACAGCAAATGTGGGTTACATTTGACTGCTGCCTTGGAGTTATTGTGCCTATTTGAACTTTTCTATAACAATTTCTCCAGCCGTGAAAATACTTTATTTCATTTCCCATTTGAGTTTTAATTTTTTCCCCTGTTCTATGAAGAGCCAGACCTTCATTTTCAGTTTTTAGTTCAAATACAGTAATTACCCTGTTGTTACTGCTTTGACAGCCAGAAGAATACGTTCAGATGAAGCACATATTTTATTCTATTTTAACTATTTGTGTTTCCCTAATTGCAAGGAAAATTGAGTGATGATCTTTTTACAGGCTGATAAATATTTTACTGTAGATTTTGTGCTGGGAAAAAAACTTCCAAGTGAAGGGTGGCAGATTGGCGGGGCTGTCTCTTGCCTGCAGAAAGCTGTTCTTGCCTGAGCAGCCTGGCTGTTGCCAGCATTTGTGTCTCCCCATCCAAAGGCATTTGTTCAGCAGTCAGGAAATGATTAAGGAGCTGGAGGGGCTGATTTATGGAGCAAAGTTAATTGAACTAAATACGCATCACTCCGTTAAGTGACAGCTGGACGGGTGGGGGAACACCACAAAGCTATCTGCAGCTGTCTGAGGGGCAGCAGCAGGGAGAAGGGGAATGGCTGCATGGGGCAGGTGTGACCCAAACTGCCTACCACACCCCTGCAGGAGGGGCTGGCTCTGAGGGGCAAAATGCCTGCGTGTCCCCCAAGAAACACGCACTAGGGTTGGCTTAAGGCACTGTAGAGTGTACTGGGAGTGCTGGTCAGCAGCCGCCTGAAGATGAGCCAGGGTGTGCCCAAGTGGCCAAGAAGGCCACCAGCAGCCTGGCCTGGATCAGCACTGGTGTGGGCAGCAGGAGCAGGGCAGGGACTGTCCCTCTGGACTCAGCACTGGTGAGGCCATAGCTTGAGTACTGGGTTTGATTTTGGGTCATTCACTCCAAAAAGGACGTTGAGGGGCTGGAGCAGGTCCAGAGAAAGGCAGTGAGGCTGGAACACGTTTGGTGAGGAGCAGCTGAGGGAGCTGAGGTCATTTAGTCTGGAGAGAAGGAGGCTGATGGGGGATCTCATTGCTCTCTACAGCTCCCTGAAGGGCGGCTGAATCCTCATCCCTGCAGGTGTTTCAGAGGCAGAGCTGTGGTGCTGAGGACCATGTGTTGCTGAGGACCGTGGTTTAGCAGCACCCTTGGTGAAGTCAGAGACTGGTTGGACTGGATGATCCAAAAGGGTTTTTCCAGCTGGAAGGATTCTGTGATCCACACCAACAGGACTGCCTGCTTGTTGAAATCCAGGTCTTTCCTGGCACTTTTATGTCCAGGTGTGGGCTGTGTAGGAAGTAAGGAAGAGAAAGGGGTGTGAACATAAGCTTCAGTAAGCATTCCTGAAATAGAACCTTCTCCTTGCAATTCACTTCAGTGACGAGAGCTGCATGCAAGTGATGCAACTAACTCCACCTGAGCCCATCCCAGCTCTTCTGTGAGCAGCTGCCTTGTGCTCCTGGGGCTTCGGTGCAGCCCAGCCCCACCACGCAGAGCGCCTCCTTTGGAGTAAATTCTTGGCACTCCTGTTGCCGCTTTCTTGTGAGTCCCCATCTCAGAGCACTTTTGGATAGTTTAAGCAGTGAAGGAGAGGGAAGCTGCTGCTGCTGCTGCTGCTGCTGCTGCACTGGATACAGATAGAGCTGTCCAGCCCAGAGCAGCTTTGCTGTGTCCTGGCTCTGCTGTGCTGACCACTTCGTGGGAGCCATGGCTGTTCTGATGGCGCAGTTGTGAGCAGGTGGAGGGCTGCTGGTGCAGAGAACTGCCCAGTCAATTCTATCTCCTCTGACCCTACCCAAGCTGTGCAGTGTCCTTGGGCTGTGATAGCCCTGTGAAGGCTGTCTTGGGTAGGAGCTGGGCAGGAGGTCATCCTGGGCTGTGCCCTCCACTGCAAGGCAGAATACACCTTATTTGAAAGCACAGAATCACAGAATGGTGAGGGCTGGAAGACACTCTGGAGACCATCCAGTGCAACCCCCTACTAGAGCAGGGTTACCCAGAGTAAATCCCACAGGAATACAGCCAGGTGGGTTTGGATTGCTCCAGAGAAGATTCCACAGCCTCCCTGGGCAGCCTGCTCCAGGGCTCCTATGCCCTCCTTATGCTTTCCATGAAACCTCCTATGCTTCTTGTCCTGTCACTGGACACCACTGACAAGTCAGGACTCCACCCTACTGACACTGCCCCTTTAGCGACTGATCAGCATTGATCAGGTCCCTCAGTCTCCTTCCAGGCTGAACAGCCCCAGCTCTCTCAGCCTCTCCTAAGGTGGACGTGTAGACATGTTCTAGTCCACCCTGGTACCTCTGGTACCATACAGCCACCTAACAGCCTAACAGGCTTTTGTCCCATGTTCACCAGTGCCAGATGAAAGACAGAATGTTGCCCCTTCCTGACTCCTTTGTCTCCCAGATCTAACCCTGCTTGGTAAGTTTGAGGGCTGTCCAAAAGTATTTCTAAGTAGAACAAAAACAAACATGCTTTTAAATATTTTATGTTCAGATTTTAAGGGAGATTGACACATTTTGAAGAGGAAAGCAGCCTACAACACCTAAATCAAAAATAAATATTGATGTTCACATTTGTTCATCAGCTTTTCAAAGTGTAAAAACATGTTTCATGTTGTTTTAAATAATGAAATGTGAAACAAATGAAAGATAAACTTTCTACAAGCTGCAAAGGAAATCAGAAGACAAAGGCTTTGTTTACAGCTTAGACTTCAACAGTGGCCTCTGACAACCAATACAGATCTTAATTACAAATGGAATTATACATGTAAGGACTCTTCAGAACAAGGCAGGATTTGTGTCTCTCTCTCTCTTTGGTTTTCTTTGTGATAGTTTTAATTAGCTGCAACTCTTTGAACAGTCATGGTCCTTGACTGCTCCTCAGGCTCTGATGGAAGCTGTTCACTTCAAATGGCATTTGCAGAAGGCTGCCTTTGCCTCTGAACAGCATGCTCCCCGTGGCTAAATTTATTCTTGGATGGCTCAGGACTCTGCATACACACCACTTAATTGAGAAGTGAGCATTGTCCAGCAGCATTCTAGTGACTGACATTAGGACACAATAAATTGGATTAATGGGCTGCAGCACCCTGCACAACTGGCAAGACTTTAATGGACTTCTGCAGCAAAAGGAGAGGTGACAGAGCAACTGTGTTTGGAAAAACAGCCCAAATAATCTGGGCAGGTGGTCGTTGGAGATGATGACCATGTGGGCATGGTGCTCTCCCCATTGTAACCAGGAGCCTCGCCTTCAAAATCAGTGGAGAGTGGAAAGGACAAGGTGCCAGCAAGGAAGCAGCTACACATCTGCTGCTGATGATTTGTACCTGGATTCAGCACTGATGAGGCCACACCTTGAGTCCTGGGTTGACTGTGGGGTCCTTACCACAGGAAAGACATTGAGGTCCTCAAGTGGGTCCAGGGAAGGGCAACAAAGCTGGTGAAGGGTTAGGAGAAGAGGGCTGGGGAGGAGCTGAGGGAGCCGGAGTTGTTCAGTCTGGAGAAGAGAAGCCTAAGGGAGACCTCATTGCTCTCTACAGCTCCCTGGAAGGAGGCTGCAGTGAGGTGGGGGTTGGGCTCTTCTCCCTGGCATCAGGTGACAGGAGAGGAAACGTCCTGAAATTGTGCCAGGGGAGGGATAGATTGGAGATGAGGAACAATTTCTTTGCTGCAAGAGTCATCAGGGATTGGAACAGGCTGCCCAGGGAGGAGGTGGTGAAGTCCTCATCCCTGGAGGTGTTCCAGAATCGTGTGGCCATGGCACTTGAGGACATGGTTTAGTGGCTATGATGGTGTTGGGTTAATTGTTGGACTGGATCACTTTAGAGGGCTTTTCCATCCTCTGTGACAGTACAATTCTAGATGGTTGTGGGGAAATGTGTCTTCCCATCCTGACCCATGGAATGTTACTGTTTTTCACTTCCCTGTGGTAGGTTGTTCCAAAGCAAGTACCTACAGAAACAGAATGAGACTTCTCTCTCTTCCATCCCACTTAAACAGCCTCACCTGCAGGTGGAGGCTCTGGTCCTGCAAGAAGGTATTCAGCCCTGCAGTGGGAAGAGGGGATTGTACCCTGCACCTGTGGGAGCTGTGAGAGGCATGTGGACAGAGCACACTGTGACTGGGGCTGAGGTGTCACACCTACATTTAGGCTTCTGACAACTACTGCAGTTACAGTGCAGAGCTGGGGGCAGAGAAAGCTTCAGCCTGGGGCCTGTGACTCACTCTGCTTGGCAGCAGCCCAGCCACTGTGTGTGCCCATGCTGCGGTGGGGGTTGACACCTGAGCTGTCTGGGAAGGAAGTGCTGCCTCCTCAGCTTCAGCTTGGGAGATGTGCATGGCTGAAGAACTGAGAAGAGGAGTGGAACAGTTTCAGTTCCTTCTGCTGTCAGCACAGAGTGGTGGGGCAGTGCCTCAGTGCCATGCTGAGAGGCACTGGAGTGTGGTCTGATGCTAGTTTCAAAAGTCACCTTGTTTCAGCCTGGAAAACTGCAGAATTGGTTGTGATTAGTCATTGTCACACAGGAACTGAAACTGTTCTCCACTTCTAAGTTTTTATTAAGCACAAGCTGTGCCATGGAAATTCAGTGGAATGACTCAGGATACAAACCTGATCACTCCAGTGGGACCTCATCCTTCAAACAGACACTGCTGCATCCATCTCTTGCTTGTCTGCAGACAACTCATGCTGAGCCATAGGAGAATGTCACTCTGATCTCCATTGGAATGGAGGGGTGCAGAGGTTGTTGTGGAGGAGAGGGCAGATGCCTCCCAACACTCTTTCCAACTTCCTTTCCAAGCAACTGTGCAGGAGGCAACAGCAGTTTAGTAGTGGATGCCGTGTAAGATTTCATGCATGTCTTAGCCTTTTTTTTCTCTGTTGCTCTCTCCTCTGTCACTTCCTGCCCCTGAAGTCTGAAAAAACCTGGAATTAAACTTGCCTTTTTTAAAGTGCTGGTTGCATCTGTATGCCTCTCAGCCTAGTAGCCAGGTTCACTGCAGTGGTACCCAGGAGCCCTGCGGCTGACCAACCCCAGCTACAAAGAAAACCCAAGTGAGGGAGCAGCCATTTGTATGCACTTGGGTCCTCGAGGTCTTCAGAGGAGAAACACACAGCAAAGCAACGCAGAGCACTTGGGCTAGAGTGGTTGAATGTGCAAATATCCACTGGAAAGAGCAACTGCATTCAGTGCTGAGCACTCAGGCTGGCTGTTGAGAGAACACTGTATGCTCTTTGTAACTCCTGGTAATACCTCTGGAGCAGATTTGGGTTTAGGGTGGCTTTTGAGCTAGTAAAATGTTTTAGAAGCACTGTACAGATGGTACAGATACTAAACATCTGCCCCCATGAACACTGATAGTGGCAATGATCCTGCTCTCCTTTGCAGAGCCTGCTGTCTGTAGCTAGGTTAGGGTGATTCCTCCTATCTTAGATTCTTGGTCCTGGTTTTAAGAGCCTGTTGCTGGGAGATCCCTCTGCCTCTTAGCCCCAGCAGCAGCACCTTGCACGCCATGACCTTCACCAGAGTTTCGAGATGATGCCACTGTAAATGTCTTTGTCTCTTCCCCTCCCGTTGAAGCGAAGAACCGTGGGATCGCCATCCCGGTGGATCTGGACAGCCAGGTCAACACCTTGTTCATGAAGAGCCACTCCAACATGGTGCAGCGGGCGGCAATGGGGTGGAGAATGTCAGCCCGCAGCGGACCCCGCTTCAAGGAGGCCCTGGGTGGGCCTGCCTGGGACTACAGGAACATCATAGAAAAGCTCCAGGTATGGAAACAGGACAGGCTTGGGCAGTGGTGGTGGCAGAGCTTTTGTGTGCCAGATGTGGAGAACCCAGAGGCTGACTCATGGCACTTTTACTGCTGGATTACAGACCTTTGCACTTCCAGGAGGCAGGAGCAGAGGTTCTGACCTCTTCTCTGGTGTGTGTTCAAAGTGAAGCCAACACACAGGGTCTTTTGATCCCTGACCTGGATTTGGCTGCTGCAGAAGGCAGTAGAGAAGGGTAGGAAGCATGTCCTTCAGCTCAAATGGTGCACAGAGCAGGATCCTCTCCTATGAGGACAGACTGAAAGAGTTGGGGCTGTTCAGTCTGGAGAAGAGGAGGCTCCCAGGTGACCTTCTTGTGGCCTTCCAGGATCTGAAGGGGGCTACAAGAAAGCTGGGGAGGGACTTTGTAGGCTCTCAGGGAATGACAGCACTGGGGGAATGGAGCAAAGCTGGAGGTGGGGAGAGTCAGGCTGGAGGTGAGGAGGAAGTTGTTGAGCAGGAGAGTGGTGAGAGGCTGGAATGGGTTGCCCAGGGAGGTGGTTGAGGCCCCATTGCTGGAGGTGTTTAAGGCCAGGTTGGCTGAGGCTGTGGGCAGCCTGATCGAGGGTAGGGTGTCCCTGCCCACAGCAGGGAGGTTGGAACTGGCTGATCCTTGTGGTCCCTTCCAACCCTGACTGATTCCATGGTCCTATCTCCTGTCTGCTGCTTGGTGGGCACATGCCCCGCTTTGGATGTGGAGGGGCTGCTGCAGGGTTTAGAAGCCAGGTTTGTGCCACTGGAGATCTAAGGTGGAGATCACCATGTGCATGTAGTGGGTAGACAACATCAGGACTTCATGAGCTAAGAGCAGGACCCAG
Organism: Pogoniulus pusillus; assembly: GCF_015220805.1. NCBI lineage: Eukaryota > Metazoa > Chordata > Aves > Piciformes > Lybiidae > Pogoniulus > Pogoniulus pusillus. The sequence continues at coordinate 202,523 of NC_087278.1, forward strand.
ACAAGTGGAGGAGCCCTGAACACCAAGGAAGCAACACCTCAGGCAATACCCCAGTACATGCCTGACAAGCAGAGTTTTTCCAGCCCACCAGCATCTGGGCTGCTGCTGTGTGTTGTGTGAACATTGCTGCAGAGCAAAGCAGACAGAAATGGGCACCTCATCCCTCTTGCCCTGCTTGAGAGGTGAAGAAAGGCTGGATATTGCTTTGCTGGCACCTAGGCTAGCAAGGTCTCTTGCAGCTGGCCATCAGCAGCGGTAGTCCTGCACGTGGTGCTGTGCAGCTCCGCAGCACTGATATTCTGGGGTTCCTGTTGTTATGGATGTCCTGCAGGTCATTCTTCTTTCTTCTTCCCTAGGATGTGGTGTCCTCCTTGGAGCACCAGTTCACTCCCATGATGCAAGCAGAATTCTCGGTGCTGGTTGATGTGCTGCACAGCCCAGAGCTTCTTTTCCCTGATGGAAGCGATGCCAGGATACGATGCAGTGCTTTCATGTCCAAGTAAGTGGCAGCTGGAGAGACCTGTTTGCTTGGGAGAAGATGGCAGGGAGTTCACATCTGCAGCAGCACTTTGATTGTCAGCAATGACCTGAGCAGGCAGGTGACTGAGGTCAGCCTAAACCCAGGCCTGCTGCATTACATTTTTCAGCAGTTTAGGAGTCTGGAAAGGAGCAGAGAGGCTGCTTGCCCTGTCTGTCTAGCAACGGGATGTTGGTTGCTTGTTCAATTTGCAGCAGGCTCACCCTGCTTTTCTGTCCATGAGGTTTCTCCAAATCTCCATCAGAAACTAAAGATTTACCAAGGCAGACTTCCAAGAATTCATAATGAGGTGGGGTGCTCAGGCCCACTGTTTTAGAGGGGTTTTGTTTTCAGTTTTAAACTGCCAGCAGCTCTTTTAAAAATACCTTTCATGACACCCTTGGTCGTGAGTTATCAGATGCCTTATTTGCAGGCTGTGCATTGGAATAGAGTCTTGCCACTTTTTTAATGTGTCCCCAAGTGAGATACCCTCTGCCCTTGACAAACATCACTTCAGCCAAGGTATCCTGGGGGCAATGAGTGCCTTTGGCAGCTCTCCTGATTATTTGGTGGTCTCATAATGCTTTATATGGTTGGGAAAATTAAACTATATTTTGAGTCTCATCCCATGCCCTCTGTCCAAATTCCTGTTTAAAGCCAGAATCAGGTCAAGCCCAGGGCTACTGGACACGGTCCATGCCATGCCATAAATGGCTTGCTGGTTTATTTCATTATCTTCTGAGGAAGTGATGCAGCAGTCTTGAGGTGAAGGTTAACTCCTTTAAGAATACTGCTAACAGTGCAAGCCTGAGGGCTGCATTGTTCTGGACTCGTAGATCATGAAACTGGTGAAGATGACAGTGGAGAGTCCTGCACAGTCTCTCCACTGAGCCCAGGATACCTTTAGGGCCCTAATCCCTGGGGCTACTGAAAAGCTGTGTAGCTGGGGCACCTGGGGACATGGTTTAGTGAAGGACTTGGCAGTGTTAGGTTTACACTCAATGATCTTAAAGGTCTTTTCCAACTGAAACTGTTTTATGATCCCACCTTAGCAGTGATCTAAACATAATCAGTCCTGTTGGATTATGGAGCACAGAACTAGAGGATGCATTGCCAGCTCTCCCAGCCCTGCTTTTGGTGACTGTGATTTAGAACCACTAATGGTGCCATCTTTCAGTGTAAAGCAATGGCCACAGCACCTTTGCTGTAATGCCCTCAGATTTCTTTCCATCTTGTGTCTTCTCAAACGTTTCTCCAGCAGTGTGTGAGGCAGTGCAGGTTGCTGCTCTGCACAGAGATCTCTGAGCTGACTGAAACCCAAAGGCCCATCACAGAGCCAGCTGGAGTCAGGGGTGTACCTTGTTTGGAACAGTCCTGTGAGGCTGCTGGGCCAGCGGGAGCCACAGTTAAGGTCCACCAAAATGGCTGCATTTGGGAACACTTCCCCGTGAGGGCTCTGGGTGTCCTTTTGGCTGTTTGCTAACTATCATAAACATACTGTAGGGGTACAGATTATAGCTTCAAAGCTTGCAGGATGCATGGTGAATGCTGGTTACCTTTAAATAAAGGTTACAATAAGTTATCCGTAATAAAGAAAGGATTAATAGCAAGTTTGGATTTCCATCTCACAGCACCTTCAAAGTTCCATTTCCTTTTTAATTCTGATTTCTCCTGTCTGCTTTTATTGCCTTTCTGTGAGGAAAAATACAGCAACAGGCAATTTTTGCATAAAGAAGTTGTAGCATGTCTTAGCAACAACGTGCAATGCTCTTTAAGGCTTAATATTTTACTTAAAGGTTGATTAATCACACAAAGAAGCTAATGGAGAAAGAAGAAAGGCTCTGCATTAAAATTCTTCAGACGCTACGGGAGATGCTTGACAAGAAAACGAACTTCGCCGAAGAGGTACTGCTCCCACCTGCGTGCCTGGGGCCCTGCCGGGGGCAGCCACGGCCTCGGTGCGTGCTCTAAGGGCAGCTGCTGCCTCAGCAGCAGCGCAGCCAGGTAGGAAGTGAGACTGACAGAAGAAATGGCCTGCCTTACACAGAGAGGTTTGTACCAGGGTGCTTGACAAGAGCCAAGGTAAGGACCGTGGGAAGAATTAGCAGCAGCACTGCAGTGTGTGGTGGTTATGGACCCCTTGTATTTCTGGAGACAAGTCCCCTTGTGCTACCCCTGCCTGTACAGACCAATCAGAAGTGCAGGTGTTTTAACTGCAAGTGTACAGCTTTGCCCTGCTGCCTCTGGTGCCAGGCTCTGGCACACCAGTCATTTTCTAATGCTTGGGAATGTGTGATGGGAAGAGGCAATGTGCTTTGGGCAGAAGTGGCACAGTCTGTACCCTACAAGTGTCTAATTATTTCTTGCACACACTCCCCTCTCCTCGTTGCCCAGTTTCCTTTGGAAAACGAAGTTTTTCAAATGCCTCTTGCCTGAGCCTTGGGCTATCAGCAGGAGGTGCAGATCGACATCAGCTGTCCCTTCTTTTTGAGCCTGGTCCCTGTGCCTGTTGTGTGATTTTCTCTTTTAACATAATCCCAGTGTGGTGGGAGTTGGAAGGCACCTCTGGAGACCATCCACTCCAACCCCCCTGCCAGAGCAGGGTCACCCAGAGTAAATCCCACAGGAACACAGCCAGGTGGGTCTGGAGTGCTCCAGAGAAGACTCCACAGCCTCTCTGGGCAGCCTGCATCAGAGCTCTGCCTCCCTCAAAGTGAAGTACTTTTCCCTTATGTCTATGTGGAGCCTCCTGGGTTTCAGTTTGTGTCCACTGCCCCTTGTGCTGCCAGCGGACACCACTGAGAGCCTGGATCCATCTTCCTGACTCTGCCCCTTTAGCTGTTGATCAGATCGCACTCAGGCCGCTCTTCTCCAAGCTGCACAGCCCCAGCTCTCAGCCTGTCCTTGCAGGATGGATGCTCCAGCCCCCCCCAGCATCTTAGTGGCTCTCTGCTGGAGTCTCTCCAGTACTTTGTTGTCCTTCTTGAAATGGAGAGCCCAGAACTGGATGCAGTATTCCAGATGGGACCTCAGCAGGGCAGAGTAGAGGGGAAGTGGCCGCACTCTTAACCACATTGCTAAGCATTCCCTGAATTCTGTTGGTGTTATTCACTAGGAATCACAGAGCTTTCTCACCTCCCAGGGCCCTCTTTTCATCTCTCCACAGCTGACATGTTTAGTCAGGGATGTCCATGGCTTTCACTTTACCTTGTACTGATTGCAGCCCATCCTCTGCTCTTTCACTGGCTTAGGCTTTTGCCACCAAATACTAATTAACAGCACTCACCCATGTTGCTGTCCCTGGCAAAGAAAGAGAAGGTCTGTGGTGATTAAGGTGCCCAGGCCTATGGCTGGTTATTTGGGATCTGAATTTAAAGTGGAAAGTTTTGCTCCTGTGGTATGACATGGTAAGGATCAACACCTTTTTTCTCTGGCTGTAAGCTAGAAATAGGAAACAACCACAGCCTCTTTGTTCTGTGCTGCTTGTTCTGACTGCAACATGTGGACATGGGAACATATTGCCCAGGCCTCTAAGCAACCTGCTAGACAGCACAAAAGAAACCTCAAGGCAGAGAAGTGAGATGAAGACAAAGGCAAGAGAGAAGATCAGCTCTGCTGCTTTGTGCAAAGACAAGCAGCATGGGCAGGGAAACCCAACCCCCTCTTTACGCCCTGCCAGCAGCAAGACAGGCCTAGGCCTGTGCAGGTGCACCTGTTGTAATGTCACTCCAAGGGCATCATAGGTGAGGCAGGTATCAGTGTTCTTAACTATCATTCATACTTACTCTGTCAGCTTTCTGGGTCCAGGCACAAACCCTATGGCACTGAGCAGCATCCTTTGTGTGAAGAACAGCAGCTAGGTTTTAGTTTTGGTGTTGTTTTTGAGTACAGGTGTGGTGAATTTCACTACAGGCTTCAGGTTCTCTTCAAGTTAAATTCCAGGCTCACTGTAGCCATTTGAATCAAATTCTACAGCACAGAGGCATCAGGATCAGGGTTTCCTTGTTGTCTGGTTTTATTCATATCTTTTAAGTAATGAATAAAGCAACTGAAGGTTTCTTGGACTTGAACAGAAGGTTCTGGCAGGGGCTGGGTGACTGCCCAAGGAGATGCTGCAGGTTGGTATGTAAAATGAGTCAGCAGTTTCATGGCGCACATCTCCAGCTGTGTGGAGTTTTGCCTGAGGAGATATTCGTATGCATGACTATAAATACTTACTTCTGATTAGGTATTCCTATTCTATCTCTCTTCTTAATGAGCAGCAGATAACCTCCATGGTGGAGTCCTGTACTGGAATGTGTATTCTGTGTCCCACCACTGTATGGTTTGGGCTTTAATGGAGCAGATGTTTAGGACATCAAGTGGCTGAGAGACATTAATGCTCCTGGAGTTACTTAACTTGAGGAAAATCATCACTCTCATGGGCACCCTAACTGTAGTGGTGCTTGTTTCAGGTACCCAGCTGATATCCCAAAAGATTTGTATCTGTGCTTATCCATGGAGCAGGAGCAGTTCCCATAGGGGCAGCAGGAGTTTTCATACCCTGGGAGGAGCTACAAAGAAGTGGGAATTCAAAATAATCTCTGATTAATGAGTCTGGGGAGAGAAACAAGTTGCAGGTATGCTGAAATTTGGGATGGTTGCAGTTGTTCTTGAGAGTGTGGAGAAGAAAATTGCACAAAGCTGTTCCTGGCTTAGGCTGGAGAATGCTTCTCCCTCTACACCTCCCACTCCCTTTTCAGGGCTAGTTGCTCTACAGACAGCCCCACTGCTGAGCAGATTCTGTGCCACCGCTGGGTAAGGTTTGTCATCTGCACTGGTGAGCCTGGAGGGCTGCTGCAGTATCACAGACACCACTGTGTGGCAACTGTGGACTTCTGTCTGCTGTCTGTGCGAGCAGGTCAGCTGCGGCTCCTTCTGCACAGCTCCGTTCCCCCAGCAGCCAGACATCTGCACTTGTGGAGGGGACAAGAGAAAATGGCTCCTTCAGTCTGGAATTTCCCTCCAAGGGGAAAAGGCTTCTCGTGTTTCCTGGCGGGTGTTTTTTGTTGTTTTGGTTGGGACTTTGGGTGCTGTTGGCTGTCACAAATGTGCTGTTGCTTTAGTTCATGTGAGAGCAGCCAGGCCCAGGGAGAGCAGTGAGCAGAATGCAATGAGTGGTGTTAGGGAGGGCCAATGAATATTTATGGCAGACCAGGGAGCCAGTCGTGAAAATGAAACTTGCCTGATGCCACCAGATCCAAATCTTTGATCTCTGTCTTGAGAGCAAACACAGTGAAGCAGGGGCTAATGGGCTCGTTGTGATGCAAGACTGGACTCTAAGTGCAGGGTCTGTGATCCAGCAGTGGGCTTCAGCAGCCCAGTTCCCACAGACAGGCTCCATGCCTGGTGCTGTTTCAGCTTGGTCAGTCCAAACACAAGAGCTAAAGGTGTCTCTCTGGGACGTTAGGGTGGGCTCTGCACCTGCCTTACTGAGGGAAACAAAGGCAACGAGAGCTGGCCAAGCCCTTCCACTCAGCTTCTAGCACCCTGTGAGCAACTAGGGAGGGTTGAGCATTGCAGGAGGGTGGGAGTTAGATCCCGCTCCCTGACCAGGCTGTCTTGCCACTCTAAATGTGAGAGGATACTTGGGGGGAAGGTACCCGGGTCTGTGTTACCCAGGAGGAGGCAAAGTTTGTGGCTGCAGATGCATGCCTCACCTTGGAGCCACCTACCTCTACCAGGAGCAGGGAAAAAACACTGCAGTGTGCTGGAAGAGTTTGGGGGAAGCCTGATGAAGGAGACAGCATTTGGTAGGGAGCTTGAGAGAGCAGGCTGTTTTCAATGGTTGCAATTACTTGCTCGCCACCCCTGCCACACAAAGCAAGCGGCAGAAGAGGCTTGATTGCAGGCCAGATGGAAGCTGGTTTGGCAGTCTCTGTCTAGCCAGCCATGAGCAGAAAATGGAAACTCAGCCTTCTCTGATTGCTTTCATACTGGTGCCATTTCTAAGGGACTTCATCACCAATGACATCTGGCCAGGTTCTAGTCTGTGGTATGGTCCCTCTCCTCACTTTCCCCTTTTCAGGAAAAAAGAGAGTATTTGTTATCCTGGGCTTTGGAAGCAGCTCTTAAGCAACCACAGTAACAGCTTCTGATAGGACTTGATGATTTTTCCTGCCTGATGAGGACTTCATCCAGCATGTTTGGCCTTGGAGTAGTGCCTGGATGGCATTGCCAGCTGGAATTGTCAGGGCTGCTTTGTCTTCTGTCCCAGGCAAACAGAAGCCTGCCGGGCAGGCACTCTCGCTCTTACTTCACATCCCTGCTTAGTCAGAGTTTCCAGCTCCGGGCACTGAAAATCCTTAGTCAGGCCACAAACAAATCATGAGATCTGGCTTGGAAATCACAAGATTTTTTAAATTACAAGCAGTTAATTTTGGATTTCTTTTGAGTCTTTTGAGTGTTTGTTCTTCTAATTTTATTCCACAAATCCCAGAGCGTGAAGTATGCTTTGGTGAATTCTGAACATGTTTGTTTATTTAAACGAGAGCCAGGTTCATCTATGGTTACCTAACCTCTGGAGCTCACAGGGAACAGACCACAGTATCTAAAAGATCTGCACTGACCATGCTGCTCAATGAGGAGCCTGTTCTGCAGCTGGTGATTGCCCTAAGGATTATGAGCTTCATTATCTCGGTGTCACTTTGACCCTTTAGGCTTTTTGCAGAGCGCTTTTTCTGGTGGGCATAGCCTGAAAGTGTTCTTTCAGTTGGTGGCAATGAACACTGTGCAGGTTGTGCCTTTTTTACCCTGCAGCAGCTTTCCACGGGCAGCACGTGGCACCTTGCCAGGGAGGCCCCGAGTCACCGCTGCAGCTCCGCGCTGGGCTCTGCCTGGCAGCGCACACGTGCGAGCGCCGGAGCGTGAGCGCATGGCCCCGGGGCTGGGCTGCCGCTCGCCCGGCGGCGACTCCGGGCTGCCCGCTCCGCCCGCTCTGGGCTGCCCGCTCGGCTGGCTCCGGGCTGCCCGCTCGGCCATTCAGTGTGAAATGTGCTCAGGAGGCTGACGCTAGCGAGGGTAACTCCCGGTGCAAAGCTGTCACTTGGGGTTGGAGAAGGGACCCCAGTCCTTTGAAAGTTCCTCTTGGCAGTTGTTCAAAAGGCTTTGTGCCCGAGTCCTCAGCAGCCACGCCTGCCACACCTCGGGTTCCTGGTGCCTGCAAGTCTTGTATTCCCCTCCCCTTTGGTTTTTCACTTCCTTCCTCCTCTTTCACGGAGAACATCCAATTTTTGGGGACTCCTTAGTTGTGTGTGGTAGTGTTTGTGTCCCATCAGCCCCGCACCCAGGAGGGCTGGATGCCAGTTTCTCTAGGGTGCCCAAACCTTTCAGCCTGGACTCTCAGGCTTTCCCGAGTGAAGAACTCCTGTTGACTCTGGGGGAACACTGGGCTGTGCTGGAGGCAGGTCTTCTCTAGTCTTATGGCCAACTAGAGGTCCTCAGTTCTAGGGTTCCCCCCAGGCCACTGGGAGGAAGTTTAAGCCCTCGGGAGTTCAGACTCTTCCAAATATACGACTATTTGCCAGTGGCTATTTGCAGGGAGTGCTGCACATTGTGGGGCCACTTTTCCCCTGTTCCTTGTCAGGGCAGGCCTGTGGAGCCTTCTGGCTCAGCGAAGGCACCCGTGTGGGTTAGGCTGCTTTTGCTCGGCAGAAGGCGTGCCGGCGGCGGCAGTGCCGGCGGGCGGCGATGGTCAGTCGCTGTGCTGTGGGCGGCACTAAGCGTTGTTCTGGGCGTTCCTCGCGTTTGCCCTGCTCGGTGCTTTGCGTGGTTGGCTCTGCAGAAAGCCACCTGGCTGAAGGCAGCCGCTTCCGTGCTCTGCTGATTTCCATCCCCGCGATGCTGCAAGAGCTTGTTTTAGCTGAGCCACAGGTCCTAACCTGCCAGGCAATCCAGACATGGGTCTGCCACTGCCCTTGGTCGGTTGTTTTTTCTGTAAAGAAAAAATGAGGAAGTCACCTCGCTGATAGAGACTTCCCTTTCACAGGGCTTTACCCTGACTCTTTAAACTAATCAGCTTGCCACTGGAACAGTTCTCTTGACTTTCTAAACCATCTCCATCTTTCCTGATTTTTGCATGTTTTTTTTTTTTTTTTCCTCTTCTCTGTGTTTTGTTCTGAATTTAGCTGAAGAAAGACTACTTGGTAAGTGTTGCCACGAAGAAGTTTTCTTCTGAACTAGCCAACAGTTTATGGCTTCTGTGTCTCCAGTTCAGTACTTTGATCCATATCTGTGTTTTGCTCCTCAGCGCTGCATGGTGAGATTTCACTGGTGAGCCAGCTGGGGCTCTGCCACTCGCAAGAGCCGTGAGGTAATGAAATCAGAGCCAGTTAGAAGTGTTTTCTCAAGCCTTCGACACAGTTCTGAGCTATTAATTTCCCACTGCAGCTCTGCCAGCTGAAAAGTAGCTGCTGTATTACCCCAGACTACACATGCACATAGAGCACCATCTTCAGCAGGAGCCTCCAGAGCTGCAGAAGGTGGCACAGCAGTGGCAGGGCAGCTGCAGCAGGGCACAAAGGAGCTCTTTTGGATGTGTTCTGGCCAGGGAGGCACACATGCAGCTAGGACCAGTCTCAGGGCCTGTCCGACTGGAGCAGGAGCCAGCCTGAGGAAGCGGCTGTGGGTCTTTCTACAGTTGGTGAATAGACAGATTGTCCCAGTGCTTGTTTCTGCACTGGGCCAGCACATTGCTCATTCTAGATCTTCCTGCTGTGAGAAGGGATGCAAAAGGACAAGGGAAGGGAGCTCATCTCACTCAAATATAGCATCACTTTTTTGCCCCAAGTCTGCTGCCCAGTGATCATGGAATCACAGAATCATTTCAGTTGGACAAGAGCTCTGAGATCCTTGAGTCCAGCCATCAACCCAACATCTACACGGAACCATGTTCCCGAGTGCCATGTCCACACATTTCTTGAATACCTGCAGGGATGGTGACTTCACCACCTCCCTGGGCAGCGTGTTCCAGTGCCTTACCACTCTTGCAGCAAAGCCACACGTTCAAGACACGTATGGCCATGACACTTGGGGACATGTTTTAGTGGACATGATGGTGTTGGGTTGATGGCTGGACTGGATGATCCTGGAGGTTCTTTCTAACGTCACTGATTCTATTTTCTGTTGTGGTGAAACCCTCCCTGTGTGCTTGCTGTGGGTGTGTGCCAGGCAGGAGCAGGCTGGCAGCCTTGTTTCGTGCGCTCGGATGTGTGGGATGAAGGCAGGAAACGTCTGCAGCAAGTGGGACACACTGGAGTGACCCAGCCTCTGGCAGCCTGCAGGGCAGGAGGGCTGGGTGCAGTCAGCCAGCCCGGGACTTGCTGGGTCCCAGGTGCATACAGCGAGCAGGAGGAGCCCGTGGTGTGTGGCTGGCTGCTCCCTGGCAGGGGAGCAGGCTGCGAGCTGCCCTTCCCTGGCAGCCCAAGTTGGTGTTAGTGCGAGAGCTCTGGGTGCAGGACGTGGCTTTGGATGCTCTGCATCACACGGGGCCTCCTCGCCCTTGCCCGGTTGCTGCTGTGCTGTGGCAGGGTCCGGGCCGCGGTGCGGAGTGGCGGCGGCCGTGCGCGGGCGGCCCGCGGTTATGTAAGGCCGTGGCGCCTGGCGGGGCCCCACGTGTGCCGCCGAGCCGCGGCCGCGGATTCAATTAAGGCTGCTGCCATCGGGCGTGAGCCCGCATGAGATCAGCGCTGCTGCTCGGGCACCAGGAAGCAAATGGGCTGATTAGCTGCACATGAATTGATAAATGGCTCTGCAGCGCTGGCGGCTGGCGGCTCCCTCCCCGTGCCGCCGAGCGGGGCTGGCATTAAGCATTATGTAACCTGGCTCCAGCGGCAGCCGCGGCGGAAGGAAACAACCAACCACCTCGCCCCGTCTGCCCCTCGGCCGTCCCCCTGCTGGGACATCACGGAGCACTGTCTGGTCGGGCCTGCTGGGGTGCTGTGGTCCTCTCTGGCTCTGCCCTCTGCCTTCAGCAGTCTTGCAGGGCAGCAAAGCTGACTGCCGGGTGGGGGTGGTCGGCAGACCAGACATTAGAGGTCCAGCAGCTTGGGCAGAGGATGCAGGTTAGCAGGCGCTGAGGTTGGTGCATGCAGGTAGCCTGTAGGGACTTCTCCTGGACTCCTGTAGATGGGGAGACACCGCAGCAGCATCAGGCAGGGATGTCTGTACAGAGTTGCAAATGTTCTTGCTATAAACCTCTTGTTTTTCTCCAACTCTGCCAAAAGAAGGTCCTGTGACTGCAGGGGAAACCCCCCAAACAACCCAAATACACATGGAGAAACAGGGATGGCTTAAAATGCACACATCGACTTGTATTAGAGAGCAGCTGACGAGCAAAGTGATGCCAGAGAGCTGGAGGGCTCCATCCCCACCCTGCAACCTTCACCTCGTCTTTTCTCCAAAGCACGTTTTGGAATTCCATCATTCCTCCTCTGATGGAAGCTGACATTCATTGTCTTGCCCTTGAAAAGAAGAACACTGCTGCCCAGAAGCCATGAAGAAAGCAAACCCTCTGCAGTTCTGAGCTGCCTGTGTCCTCTGCTGCTGAAGGGCCCGGGTGCACTGTTTGCAGGCAGGCTGACTGCATGGCACTCAAAACAGTTTATTTTTCTTCTTAAACATGTCCCCTGCCACCACTACAGTGAGCAAATGGGCACTTGTGAAGCTGTGCTGCACCAAAAGCCAATGTTGTTTGGTAAGATCAGCTTTGCTGGCTGTGCGTCTGGGGAGCATTCAGCCAATAACATGCTGCTGGCCAGGCCTGATCACATTGGCAGCAGGAAGCTGTGCTTGGAGTTGCTCTTTTTGTTAATAAGCATCAAACCCCGATCTTTTTCCTGGTGGGTAGAGATTTTTCTCTTCTGTTTGCTCTGTTCTTTCAGTCCATGTCTCCATACGTGGTTGACACAGTGATGCTTACAGTTCCCTTGTGCTGGAGAGTTACGCAGCTCTGCCTTGCAATGCTGACAAATGAGCCCTGCTTTCTCTTTGGACTCTGTTTTCAGCACAAGTTTTTGTGTGCAACTTCGCACTGTCAGAAGGCAGAAGGAGGTGTGCTGCAGCTGGACGAGGGTGGCTCTCCACCAGTTAGGACAGAATAATACAAATTATAGAATCATAGAATCAACCAGGTTGGAAGAGACCTCCAAGATCATCCAGTCCAACCTATCACCCTGCCCTATCCAGTCAACTAGACCACGGCACTAAGTGCCTCATCCAGTCTTTTCTTGAAGACCCCCAGGGACGGTGCCTCCACCACCTCCCTGGGCAGCCCATTCCAATGGGAAATCACTCTCTCTGTGAAGAACTTCCTCCTAACATCCAGCCTATACCTACCCTGGCACAACTTGAGACTGTGTGCCCTTGTTGTATTGCTGGTTACCCAACAAGCATCCTGTGCTGTGTTCCTGCAGGAGCTTGAAGGAGGCTGTGTGGCTGTGCTTGCTAGTGAGTGGATGCTGAGTTAGTTTAACGAGGCAGTGCTGCAGCCAGGGACTGCTCATTACCATCACAGTAATTAACCTGCTGCAACAGCTCAGAGATAAACAAGTCCAGCTCAGACTGGGCTGTGCTGGGATACAAACCAGAGCTGTTGCTCTACAGCTTTAGCAATCCTCGCTTTCTCCTACTACATATGAGCCATTCTGAGCTGTATGGAGGATCCCTTTACCATCCCTTGCTAATCCATCCAAGATAGGGTAAGGAAGTGGTCCCAGTTGCTGCCTCTCATCAATAGAGGCAGTGCAGAAGCAGAGGTGTTAACATCTGGAGATGAACAGTGTGTTGCCTCTCAGAACAAATGGCCGTTCTTCTCACACAGAGAGAGAATGTTAGGACTCTGGCTACCATCTAATCATACAGTCAAGGTTGGAAAAGCCCTCTTAAGGTCAACAAATGCAACTGTTAGCCCCTAAACCTTGCCCCAAAATGCCACACTTACAGGCATTTTAAACACCTGCTGGGATGGCGACTATCTAACAGGCACTGCAGGAGGATAAGAAGCTTGAGGTACAACTGGGGCAGGGCAGGTGACTTGTGAAAGAGAGAAAGGCAGGAGCTCTGGTCTGGTGTCAGACTGGCCACACAAAAGCAAGTTGCTGAGCTATCACTGTGGAAAGAACAGAAGGAAAATCTTCCTGTTTTGATAGTTTTTGAGGAGCTTTATTGCTTAGGTACGAAGGTGCTCTCCAAGTTGTGGGTTAGTGGATACTGCAGGAGCAGAGCACAGCTGCAGACAACCAGTGTCCCTCTGGCTGAGGGTATAAACCCAGCAGAAAAGGTTTATGTTTTGCCCTTCAAACAAAAGTTTTTTCCTTACAACGTGCAATTAAAGAGGACTGGTTGACTTCCCCCTGAGCTGCAGAGCTTTGCCGCCTGGTTCCGACTGCCTGTGCTTTGCTGCTGTGGCACAGTTTTCACGCGGTGCTGGCACTCGGAGTCGTAGGGAATGAGACCTTGAAGCAGGGTGGAGTTTAGGAAATGTTCACCTGTTGTTTTTTTTTGAAGCCAACCTGCAGGGAGTTTTAAAAATAGATCTGGTCCTTCTGGAATTCAGTTACAGATGCCCACCAGCTGCCTCGCCTGCCTGGCACCTGTTATTTCTAGCTTCTCTGTTCTCTGTTTCTTGCATCCCGTGTGACACGAGTGATGAGCGGACAGGTTGGAGGCAGAGGTGCTGGGGTGCAGACTGCCCTGCCGTGCCCCCATCCCACTGCTGCTGGGGCTGCCCTGTCATGGTCACGACGTGTGCTGTGCAGGTGCTGCACGCTTTGTTGCCAGCTGTGTGCTTCCTGCAGGGGCTGGCACTTTGTTCAGGCCATGTGCAATGACTGTGAGCAGCTCTTTGCTCAGGCCCTTTAGCACTGCATCCTGCAGCAAAAGCCAAGTGTTCTAAGAATCCCATCTCCTTGGATCTGCGTTCTGGCTGAGCTCACAGGCACACAGTACATCCCCCATTTGCTAAAACACTGAACCCAAACTGCAGGCTCCATTTCCCCAGAAAGTCCCTGCAGACTGGAATAGATTTGCCCATAAATGCAGACACTGGGTTCTCACCTAACATGGACCTTGCCTTAAGGAACTGCTTTCAGAGCTGCCATGCAGGGTCAGAAGAAAGCCAAACAGCTCTGTGGTTGTTGCAGTGCACGTCCTGCCTTCTGTGCTGTGTCACCCTCTTGGGCCTGCTCGCAGATGGTTCTGCTGTCTGCTTCCAGGAGAATGTTTTTCTGGATGTGTTGCTGGGCTGTGATCCTCTTTCTGGTGCTGTCTTGTTTTACCCCATTGGCTCTCTGAGCCTGTGTGCCCATCTGTGTGTGGCTGGGGCAGCAGTCTGCTTGCTGCAGGATCTCACTGGTTCTCTGCTGTCCTGCTCTCTTGGGATTTGTTTTACTCTTTGATTGGAAAGAATATGGTTTGAGGGTTTGTGGCAGAAATTCATTTGCTGAATTCACAGGGGAGGGAAGTGGGGCAGGGAAATAATTCTTTGGTACAGAACAACAATCCTCCAAGGAGGTAGTTACAGCATTTCTTGTTGAAGTACAGCCTGCTTGTTTTCAAACCCTGGAGAAAATGCAGCGGTCCTGTGGCTCAGGCTGTTGCATTCTTAACACACAGCAATGGTGCTGGGGCAGATACAAGTGGTCCTGGGCTGAGCAGTTCCCTACCCTGTGTCTGGTGGCACTGATTTCAGGAGAAGCTGCTTATTCACAGGTCTGCATTAGGCATGCTGTCGCTGCCTGACAGCTGGAGCCACGGAGCTGAGAGCTGTGTCTGAGTGAGGAGTTCTCAGAGACGGTTGAAGCTGGTGCTGGAATGCCAGCATTTAATGAAGAGCCTGATCCATCACTCTTAGATTGGACAATGGGATGTGCCTGCTTACAGCATGCAGTGCTTGCCTTGCATTAGGGCTCTCCAGGCATTAGCATCTCGAGTAAGTAATTAGCTAACTTCACTAGCAGGATTGTGCAGTTTCCCTCTCTGCTGTTGTCTTCTGTGGTGGTTTCCAAGGTTCCTCTCCATGTTGTTGCTTGGATGCACTCACAGGCTTTCAGGAGCTGAGCCCAGACCTGGTGTTAACTTGAGCAGTTGTCTGCTGTTTGATATGTAGATCTTTTTTCCTTAATAAGACTTTAAGTTAGGTAAAGTTTGATACTTCCAAATTTTTTTTCCTTTTTTTGAAGGAGCCCAGTACCTGTGTGATGTCTGAGCAGCAGAAGTTCACAGAGTGCACTGGAACTGATGGGTTTCGGAGGGCTGCAGCTGGGTGTGTAAACCATCAGCTCGAGGGTTTGATGTAATGCCGCTTCCAGACGGAGTGGGGACTGCATGTGCCAGGGCTGCGTGCTGCCAGACAGCAACCACAGCAGCCCCCTCATAGCATCGCCACCTGCGGCGCAGCTGGCAGCCCTGGCAAGAGGAGGAGTGGGGCTCTGTCTCTGATGAACACCGAGGGGACTGACTTGCTGCAGATCTACCTGAGCTCTTCGTGAGAGGGGCAAAGGGCAGCGGCAGCTCTCATCCGGCGCCGCAGGCAATGACTTGCTCTAAACACGCTGTCTGTGGGAGGAAGCTGCAGCACAGGCGTGGCCCAGAGCCGTCAGGGGCACTGTTCACAGCTCGCACGGTGCTGCCAGTTCTTCGGCTGTGTGATTCTGGTGCAGTTGAGGCCTTAAAGTGCATCTTCAGCTCCTTGCTTCTCTCTTTCTGGGGACCGAGATAGCACTGTTGTAATTACAACTCTGACCACTTACAGCGTCATTTTGAATGGTTGTTCCCTGGAGATACCCAGGAACATTGTTAGAGGGGGAATGCCAGTTAAAAGCTGTATTTGATTCTTCGCTTCCTTTTCTTGCTTCACTGTAGCAGTATGCAAAGAATCAAACTGACTTCAAACAAATGACCGTTGAGGGTGCTCGTAGGAGGGTTGTGTCCTTCACGGAGTGAAGACAAGCAAACCTCCTTGGTTTGGTTGTTTTGCTATGCTGATAGGAGCAACAGGTCAGGAAAATGCAAGGTGGTTCCTTTGCACCTGGTCCAAATCCCAGCAAAGCCAGTGAGAATATTTCCGATAGCAGAGCCACAATGGGATCACTGCAGCCACATGTTCCCTTGCTGCCAGCACTGCCTGCTTCATGTTCAATGGGGCTGGATTCCCCTTCTGTGTTAACTGAGCTCCATGAAAGGATCAGTCAGACAACTTGCAAGTTTTGCAGCCCTGCCCACAAAGAAACTGGTCTTTACTGGCATAGAGGCTTCGTAGTGATTCCACTAGCTCCTTGCTGGTACAAAGCTAAGGTTACTGTAGCTCAAAACTAAGGATTGTTTTTAGTCATAACTCTGACTGCGTGGGGTCACCTGAGAACTGCCATTGGGAGCTGTGTGAGCCCTTGGCACCGAGTTGCTCTTCCATCTGCTTGCGCACTTTGCATATGGGATCAGTTACTTGGGCAGTTACGTGATCTTTGTTACACCTTCTTGTCATCGTGGGCCAAAGAGGGGCCTCCTGTGGCACAGATGTAGGGGGGCAGTTGTGTGGATGAAGAGAGTTCAGGTTTTGCATTTGTGCAGGGTATGCCATGAGGGAAGATGCTGGAGGGGCCTTCAGTGTAAAGGTCATTGCAGCCTGTGGGAACTGGCCCAATACCAGACACGGAAGGAGCCCACTCTGCTCTGCTGGACAGGTCTGCAGAAAGCTGGAGGAATAGGTATTAAAGAAGGTAGATTAAAACTAGGCAGAAGGAAGATGTTTCTCCAGCAGGAGTAGTGAAACAAGGGCACAAGTTGCCCAAAGAAGTGGTGGGTTTCCAGGTGGCGTCCCTGGAAACATTCAGGGTCAGGTTGTACATGACTCCAAGCAACCTGATCTAGTTGAAGGTGCTCCTGCTTACTGCAGGTGGGTTGGACTAGGTGACCTTCCAGCCCAGCCTATGGTGCTATGTGATTTCTGCTGCTGCATACACCTGGCTGCTACACCTCTCTGCATCTGAGAGATGGAAAAGTCCTCTAAGGTTGTCAAGTCCAAGCATCAACCCGACAGCAGCATGGTCACTAAACCACATCCCGCAGTGCTATGTCACTGCTTACTTTGTGGCTCGCACCCAGCAGCTCCTGCAGCATGTTGTTGTTCAGTGGCTGTGCCTTGGGGCAGGGTTTGCAGCTTTGCGATAACCCATCCAGAATCTTGCTGTAGGAGCACCTGAGCTGGTGCTGTGAGAGCCAGCTGTGTATACCGTGTTGGCTCCATGGGAGCTCCTGGTTGTGGGATGGTTTATGCTGTCATCGGTCTTCTTGAGATGGGCTTTCCATCTCCTGACACCTAACACTAGTCTCACCTGCACCTAGGCTGCTTTCCATGTTGTTTAATATCAAAAGCAGGAGTAAGTGTCTCAGGTGATTCCCTGGGAACCTTAGCTCTGGGTGAAGGAGGAGACAGCAGCCTTCACTGGCTGATAGTTGCTTGTTGGATCAATAGCTCAGAGGCTTAGTGGGCAGGGGGGATATCCTTGCCAGTGTTAGCAGTATGAGACTGACTTGCTGTTCCTCTGGAGAGAGGCTATCTTCCAGGAGGTTGGTCAGGCAAAGAGCTGGGCCTGCAGTCATAGAATGATGGAGTCATTTTGGCTGGAAAAGACCAATCCTTATCAAGTCATGAGCCAAGCTTGCCCAGCTGAGAGACCTATGGCACTTCTCATCTCCTGAAGGCATTTAGGAGGCACACCAGCACGTTTAACAGCTCCCCACAAGAACCCAGTGGTCTGTGAAGGATCTGGGAGTATGGAGTAGCCTTTTGTGTGCAGTAAGTGTCCTTTAATGCAGCCAGGATGAGCCATGGGCCCTGTGGCAGCTTTATACATGAGAGCTTTGCTGTTCTAGGGAAGCGTTGAAGGGCACCTGGTTTGTGATCAATAATTGAGTTAGCTCAGCTCTGCCTGCATCTCCTTCT
Organism: Pogoniulus pusillus; assembly: GCF_015220805.1. NCBI lineage: Eukaryota > Metazoa > Chordata > Aves > Piciformes > Lybiidae > Pogoniulus > Pogoniulus pusillus. Next base: position 220,018 of record NC_087278.1, read on the forward strand.
GCTTGTCTTGTGTTGGCACCAGCCTGGACCCTCTTTTAGGCAGAACTTGAGCCACGAGGACAGCCCTCTGAGACAAGCTGCCCAGCTGCAGGTCTCATCATTACCAGTGATGGCCTGGGGGACTGCAGACTGCCCATTGAGACCTGGCTGTTTGTTCTCAGTCCTGCTTTTGTCTTTTGCCTCATCTTATGAGATTTGTGTTCACATGTCAGGATACAGACCACAGCCATTATCTCAGGATTGGTGGTTGTTTGGCTCTGGCTTTATGAGGCCAGTGGCTTAATGCTTCAGAGTTGTTTGTAATGTTAAGCTCCTACACCTAAAGCAGTGAGGTATCCATGGCAACTGTCTTGCTGTACCCCGGGCTGCCTTTGCACGCAGGTCAGAGCACGCACGCTCTGAGACACTGCCTCACTTTGGTTTCCCCCAGCCACCAGGGACTTTTACAAAGACCCTGGCTCTGACTGGTTTTTAACAGAATTTTGTCTTTATTTAGCCACTGGGGCCTCTGCAGTGGAGGCAGCACAAAGCCTTTGCGCCTGCAAGTGGAGCTCTTGGCCAGACCTGTTCACAAGGAACCTGAGCCTTGTGCTGCAAGTGTTAAGAGCTTGCAGCAAGGAGACTCCAAATTGGAGTTTCTACTGCTCCACCAGACAGTCACCCTAACGTGAGGTTTGTAACAGCACAACTCCATCCAGGTCACCAGCAACCAGGCTGCAGCCATCCTCAGTTTGCTCTGTCCCCGTCCCTTTTCTGGACAGAATTTTGCTTCATCTGGGTTTGTTGTGTTAGTTCAGAGCTTCTGCTGCAGTGAGTCTTCTGAGCATCCAGGTTAGGTGTTTGAGCGTGGAGGTGGCAGAGCAGGCTCTGCCTTTGTCCTGTTGCTGCCTTCCCAAGTGCTCACTTGCCCTGCTGTAGTCTCCTTCGGAGCTCTTCCACCAAACATGGGGGCACAATTACCAGACTTACTGAGGGGAAAAACTGCAAATCAGGTGTCATGTGGATCGTCATGTGTCCTTGGGACGGCCAAGGCACAGGCAGGAGAAGGGAAATTCAGAGGGGACAAGGAGTCCGATGAAGTCCCCATCCCTGAAGGTGTTTAAAAAGCGGGCTGACGTGGCACTTGGGGCCCTGGTTTAGGGGGAGTGGTGGTGTTGGGTTGGTGGTTGGACTGGATGGTCTTGGAGGGTCTTTCCAGCCTTAATGATTCTATGACTCTCTTCTGTGAGTCAAAGAAGAAAGGTGGGAAGACAGCAAAGCAGGAGAGAGAAAACCCAGATGCTAACCAATGTTCTGTGTCATCCCTCCAGTGCTGCATAAATCTGTCAAGCTTTTGGCCAAACTCAAGCAGTCTGGGAGCCACAGCTCCAATAATAAGGCCAAGGTCTATATCTAATGACCTGGGGCCGCCAAGGGACACTAAGTGTGTAGGTGGGAGCATCTGCGTGACACTCAGTCCTCCACAGGCAAAAAGCCATTGCATCATGGTGTGGACTCACAGGGGGACAGAAAGGCCTTTAATGTGTACAGGAAACCCAGCTGTGGAACAAAGTCGTTGCAATGTGGTCATTAATCAAGGGAGCTAAATAATGGTGACATTCTGGGCAGTGTCATTTAGGGCTAAATGAGGGATCTGGTGTTGAGAGGCTGTCATCAGAACTGGGGAGCCTGATGCTGTGGCTGCCTCTGTCAGGCAAAGGCATTCTTGGGTGTCTCAGAGGATGAGGTAGTTTGGGCTTTGTTAGGAGAAGAGCAGAAAAGTCATCCCTGGGAGGCAGAAGGGCAGGATTTGAGTTCCCTGGCTGAGTGCTCAGCTGGGCAGCAGAAGTGTCTGGCTGGAGAAGGGAGCCATGAGCTTCTTCACCGGCAAAGGTGCCTCTTCCTAACCACTGCGGCTCTGCTTAACGCAGCGGAAGAAGAGTGGCACCCAGACCTTGCTCAGGTGGCACGCAGGGACTTTGGTAACATTGTCTCTTGTTACAGCAGTTCTGCTTTTGGTCTGCTGAAGGCAGGGTTCCAGCTGATGTTTTGGGTCACTTCAGTGCTCTGCTCTGGCTGTCTCCTCGTTGGAGGTTCTGTAGAACCATTTTAGCACTTGAGCTGCTGTTGCACTGCACTGGGTCGTGGATCCAGCACAGACAGCCTTGCTATGCTCCATGCTCTCTTTTGAGCACATCTGGATTGCCAGAGGATGAGACCGGAGGTCTGAGTGCTGCCTTTCTGTGTGGCCATCACCAGATGCTTCAGAAGGTTTGAAAATCCTCATTCTAGGCAGAGCTGAAGTTTTCTGTTCTTCCTGAATTCTTGGGATAATCCTGGACAGAGAGATCATAAATCTGTGGCCCCTAAAGCTGCAGACTTTGGCTTCTTTCCTGAGGCTGCTTTGGTTATTTTGCGTTTGCTATTGTCGCTGCCCATAGAGGGCTCAACCCCCGCAGGAGTCTTGCTGAATGTGGCCTTAACGACTTCCCGCAGTGGAGAGTTTTGCCCTCTAATGATGTGTGGGTTAACAAATATTTCTTTATCACTTTGCCGTTGACCACTTTTCTATTCCATTGGAGGTCCCTTCTTATGTGTGGGAGCAAAGAGGAGTTCCTGACCCCCCCTTCTCCCCAGCACTCACTTTTCCGTGCCGCTGTCACCTCTTCTCACCTCTTCTCCGAGGCCAGAGATCTCAGGCTTCCCACAGCTCTCTGCTCCCAGCATGCTGAGAGATGGCAGCCTGCGGAAAACACAACTGCAGGTGAAACTGCTGTTGGTCTAACGTGGGGCACTGCCTTTGCTTGGACTTGATGATCTTAGAGGTCTTTTCTAACCTAAATGATTCTGTGATTCTGATGTCATCTTGTTTCCCACTCAAGTTTTTCAGAGATGGGCCACAGAAGATAATTTTACTGTTAACCAGAATGCCTGAACTGGGAATTGTGCAGCCCCTAAGGCTGTTGGTGGGTTTTGTTTTGTAGCCGTGCTCGGCCCTGGCCGGCTGCTCTGCCTTGGCATGACTGGAGCTGTGAAGTTGTTCTTGGCTTTCACAGTGCCTTTGATCCCTACTGTGGGGGTGCTGCATGGCATTTACCAGAGAGATGGCATTAGTGGGGACATCTGGACAGCAGCAGAAAACTGCAGTCAGTCAGAGAACCTCCAGAGCAGGTTTTCTGCAGGCTCACCATCAATCTAGGCTATGATTTGCGTTTCTGAAAAGCATCTGGCATTGCATTCCTGCAGCTGCATGCTGCGTGTGCAGCAGCCTTCCAAGGAGAGAGCATGCTCTCTTTGGGAGCAATGGAAATGAGGACATGGTGATGGCAGCAGCTTCTTCCTAAATGTGCCCTAAAACACAGTGTGGTGGAACAGCCACAACACCTGCAGCAGCCCTCTCAGGGACAGAGAGCACTCAGCAGCAGAGATTAAATACAGAAGGGCAGCTTGCCGTCCTGGCTGAGCGGCTTGCAGGTTGGATCTTAGATAAAGAAGGGTTTCAGGGGTGGAGTTTGAAAAGCTGAGCAGCCTCACAAAAACGTGGATTCTCCTGCCCCTTGTCTCTGTACAGCTGATTACCTTGCAAGCAAATTGTGCTGATTCCTCCAACCAACTCTAGAGTGGCATCAATTTGTTGTGGGGTTTTGTGTTTGGGGCTTTTTTTTTTTCTCCATCCTAGAAGAGAACTTTTCCCTGATCTTGTGAAACTTAGCCTACAGAAATTGCTGTTGTTCCTAGAGCCAGATGACATCTAGGAAAGCTACTGAGCCGTGGATGTAACAGCTAATATACCGTCAGAAGCTGTTAAACCCAGAGCACTGCACCCTCACCATTCCCCTTCCGTTCAGCAGCGCTGGCTCGGAGCAGGGGTTTATGAAACTTGTGCTGCAGTGTTATGCAAAGGCAGGGTCATTTCCATGGCACTCTGCAAAGGACACGATGAGGTTTGTTTGTTTGAGCCGATGACGTCTTCGACTCCAGCAGCAGGAAGCTGATACTGGCCTCTCGTTTGAAAGGGGGGTGCTGAGAGCTGCTTTGAAAACAGGTTTTTCTTGATAAAGGATGCCTTTGGAGAGCAGAGTGTCTGGTTGTCACTTGGAGGAACCCTGGAGTCATTCTATCTTGAAAAGGCCTTAAAGATCATCCAGCTCTCCAGCTCTGCCAAGGCTGGTGCTAACCCATGGCCCTCAGCTCCCCCAGGTCTTTCTCTGCTGGGCAGTTTCCAGCCACTCTGCCCCCAGCCTAGAGCATTGTTGTGACCCAGGTGCAGGAGACAGCACTTGGCCTTGTTGAATTTCATCCCATTGGCCTCTGCCTGTAGATCCAGCCTGGCCAGGTCTCTCCACAGAGCCTTCTTGCCCTCCTTCAGCTCAGCGGCCTCCCAGCTTGGTGTCATCTGCAAAATGACTGAGGGAGCTTCAGTCCCTTTGTCCAGGTCACTGATAGCTGTAAATGTAAAGATCTCCTCTTTGGACCCCAGGATGAATGTTTGAAAACTGTCAATATTGATACTCCACCAAATCAGCCTCTATTTTGAAAATGCCTTCTTCTCAGCCCAAGGGTGAATGCTGAGCTTTTCCATCAAAATCCAAACACTTTTTCTCTCCTGCTGCATTCATAGCAGAGATACTTTAGAGATGCTGCCAAAAAAATCCTTTCTTCTAATATGACACTTTCCTGAGTTGTTTCAGGGTGCAAACCTGGGCAGTCACCAGGCAGAACCTGGTTTCCTTGCAGTGTGCCCAGTGCTCTTTTGCTGCCCATGTTGAAAATGGACAGGCAAGAGCATGTGTTTTGCAGTGTTTTGGCCCTTAGGCTTCCAGCTTCTGTAGAACCTGGAGCTGCAAAAGAAAGAGTTAGAATACTGCTAAAGCACCCAAACAACTGCTGCTTGAGCTGGGTGGTAGGGAAGGGCTGTATTTGTAACTCGATCTTTCCTCTGAACCTGTTGAGGAGTCTTTGCAGCAGCTCCAGGCTCAGGTTTATCGCTCAGCTGCTGTGCTGTGGGCAGGCTATGTGAAGAGGAGTGGGACTGGCGCCAGACTTGTGTGGGGTTGAACAATGGCACATTTCAAGTGGGGGTGTCTCTGCCTAATGAGAGACAGCTGAGAGGTGTGGGTGGCCGGTTCTGCTCTCCCAGGAGAGCTGTCTCATGGTCTGGTGAATATTTTGGGTTGTTGGTGGGTTTTTTATTTTCTAGAGTTGTGTGAAGACTTCTGCCAGGCAGAGTACGTGTCTGTTCCTTCTCCTGCTGGAGCTGCTGGCAAACCTCCCGCTGATGTGAGTGGAAGCAGAGCTGGACACCAGCTGGACCCAGCCTCGTGCTGAGACGTGCTTCTCCCTGGGGTGAATAAATGCCCTGGTGTGCAACTGGCTCTGCCTGGGAGTCATATTTTATGGGTGGAAAGATATCAGTTCCAACTATCAACTGCCTATGAAGACATCTTGCTGCAAAAAGATCAAAGTCAGCAGAAAGCTCCCTCTGTGTGAAAACAAACAACCAACCCCCAAAACCAAACAGCCTCCCCCAGCCTGCGAGCCTTCTGGAAGCTGCTGGCATCATGCAGGCAGAAATTTTCCACTTTGTGGACGTGGTAGTAGTCAGGATTCTGGGGCCCTCCTCCATGCCTGTGCTTTCGCAGCACTGTCTGCGTGGTGGCTCCGTGCCTCAGCCGATCCCGTCTGAAGATGAGGTCTGAGCCATCACGCTGGGTACGAACATGTTGATCACAGCCAGGAGGGTGATAAAGCTGTGGTGTCTTCACAGCAGCCACTCGCACCAAACTTCTGCTGTTGCCAGATTCTGTCTCCAAGGGAAATAAAGGAATACAATAGTTTGAAAATGGGTGAAAAACAACACCCCAGAAAATGCTGCAGAAGCAGACCCTGGGCCCAGGGAGTGGAAATGTAATTTTGAATGATGAGAGGCAATGTGTAGAAAGAGCTGCTCTTGGGACAGCCTCCAGAGAAAGCAGGCTTCTGACCTCAGCTGTATTTGCTACAGGAAAAGGCTCCGTGATGCCTTCAGAGAGGAGGGGAGGTGACATACTGTTGTCACCCAGCTTGTTGTCCTTGTGCAGACCACAAGGGCTTCAAACAGTTTGAGAAGCTACCCAGCGATGATTTAGTAGCTGCCAGCAGCAGACCATCACCCCTCTTTAGGCTGTCCCAGGAGCTGAATGCCATCACTGTTCTAGATCACAAAGCTAAAATTCATGACCCACAAACCAAACAGCACAGCTGCCTCTGCCTCTTCTCTGGAAGACTTTCTCTGTCTTCAGCTTCTCACCAGTGGGTCTTAGAATCACAGAATGGTTTAGGTTGGAAGGGACCTCAAAGATCATCCAGTTCCAACCCCCTGCCATAGGCAGGGACACCTCCCACTGGAACAGGTTGCTCAAGACCTTATCCAACCTGGTCCTGAACGCCTCCAGGAAGGGAACAGCCACAGCCTTCATGGGCAACCTGTGCCAGTGTCTCATCATCCTCACTGGAAAGAACTTCTTCCTAATATCCAGCTTCAATCTTCCCTCTGCCAGTTCAAACTCATTCCTCCTCTTCCTGTCATTACCAGACCTTGTCAGTAGTCTCTTCCCAGCTCTTCCGTAGCCCCCTTCAGGTAGTGGAAGGCCACTCCAAGCTCTCCTGGAAGCCTTCTCTTCTCCAGGCTGCACAGCCCCAACTCTCTCAGCCTGTGCTTGTAGCAGAGCTGCTGCAGCCCTCTCAGCATCTTGGTGGCCTTCTCTGGACTGGCTCCAACACTTCCATGTCCCTCTTGTGTTGGGGGCTGCAGAACTGCACACAGTGCTCCAGGTGGGGGTTGAGGAGAGCAGAGCAAAGGGGCAGATTGCCTTCCCTTGCCCTGCTGCCCACACTGCTCTTACATATTTATCTTGTAGACTGCAGTCCCCCATTACTGAGTTTCTCATGTAGATAGTCAGAAAGAGGGTTCAAGTAGTTTGTCTTTAGACCAAGAAGCTGAGGGGACTGCAAGCCTTGGATTTCTGATGAAAAGCCCTGTTTTGGCATGGAGCTTCTCCAAACCTGACCCAGCTTGTCAGCATTCTTCTTGAATTGTGGGCATCAGTTCGAGATGCCCCAGCACCTGAAGGCCAATGGCATCTTGGCCTGTATCAGGAGCTGTGTGGCCAGCAGGACCAGGGATGTCTTTCTGCCCTGTGCTGGCACTGGGGGTGTCCAGGCTGGAGAAGAGGAGATTCGGGGGGGGGGACCTTATCGCTCTCTACAACTACCTGAAGGGAAATTGTAGTCAGGTGGGGTCAGGCTCTTCTCCCAGGCAACTTGTGACAGGACAAGAAGGCATGGCCTGAAGCTACACCAGAGGAGGTTTAGGTTGGATGTCACTTTGTCACAGAAAGGGTGATTAGGCACTGGAATGGGCTTACCCAGAATGGCCTTGTGAGAGCAGAGTGAAGGTGGAGAATCCCCTCCCTTGCCCTGCTCCTCTGTTCCTTGTGCTGCATTTTATGGTTGTGCCGAGGTGTGGACATGGTGAGGCACAGGGGTTGCTTCTAGGCAGTTTAATGCATGACACTGAAGTTGTTATTGGTGACTTGACCTCATCCCCTTTCTTTGGTGCTTTCTAAGTGCTCTCTTCATAGAATCAAGGAAGTGCCAGGTCCTGCACTTGGGTCACACCTGTGCATGTGCTCAGGTGTCCAAGAAGATATCCTGGCCTGGATCAGCAATAGTGTGACCAGGAGGACTAGGGCAGGGTTCATCTCCCTGGACTTAGCACTGGGGAGGCCACACCTTGAGTTCTGGGGTCAGCTTTGGGGCCTTGTCTGCAAGAAGAACATTGAGGGGCTGGAGCAGGTCCAGAGAAGGGCAATGAAGCTGGGGAAGGGTCTGTAGAACAGGGCTGGAGAGAGGCAGCTGAGGGAGCTGGTGTTGGTTAGTCTGGAGAAGATGAGGCTGAGAGCTGACCTCATTGCTTTCTGCAGCTCCCTGAGAGAAGGCTGCAGTGAGGTGGGGTTTGGGCTCTGTTCCCTAGGCTCAGGTGATGGAAGGAGAGGAAATGTCCTGGAATTGTGCCAGGGCAGGGTTAGGTTGGAGATTTGGAAGAGATTCTTGACTGAAAGGGTTCCCAAAGCCTGGCACAGGCTGCCCAGGGAGGTGGTGGAGCCATCATCCCTGGGGATGTTGAGAAGCCACATAGCCATGGCACTTTGGGACATGGTTTAGGGGCCATGGTAGTGTTGGTTTGATGGTTGGACTCTGTGATCTTAGAGGGCTTTTCCAGCCTGTAGGCTTCTGTGATCCTGTTCAGCATACTGAACACCATAAATATCATCCCAGCTCCTTAGGATGTGGCCAGACAGGTTTGCTGGCGTGCACACTGGGGGCTGGTGCTGCTGCAGGGGCCTCTCCCACCAAGGCTCCCCTGAGCAGGACACCACAGCCTCCCACGAGACCAGCCCCGGGCCAGCTGGGGAAGGGAAGCACAAAGCCCTTGTGTTGAGTGTAGAGCCCAAGTGGTCTGATGGCAAAGACCACTTGTCTGTCTCCACCAGTTCCTGCTGGAATCATTTCCCTGCTGCAGACTCCTGTCCCTCAGTGCCTAGGTATTGAACACTGCACCAGCAATGACCAGTTGTGACCAGTTGTTGCTTCCTTCTGCCCTGCTCTTCACCCTAGCCCTTGTTGGGGACAAAGCAGTGGCATTCACGGGTGACAATGAGGCTGTTGTGCTCCATTGTGGGGGCTTTCCGGGGTGTACAATGTCCTAGCCATTGGAGAGGCACTGCAGTCAGCTGAGGGATGTTTACAGCCACCTCCATACCTTGAACCAGAGGAATAAAGAAAGTGTTGAAGGCAGCAGGGGAGAGGTTCAGCTTGGAAGGTCAGGACTCCTGCCATGTGTGTAGGGAAGTGATCATGCACCTAGGACTCAGCAGTGATGAGACCACACCTTGAATTCTGGGCTCAGTTTTGGGGCCCTCCCTTCAAGAAGGACACTGAAGGGCTGGAGCAGGTCCAAAGAAGGGCAGTGAAGCTGGGGAAGGGTCTGTAGAACAGGGCTGGGGAGGAGCAGCTGAGGGGGCTGGGGGTGTTCAGCCTGGAGAAGAGGAGGCTGGGAGGAGACCTCCCTGAAAGGAGGTTGTATCCAGGTGAGGGTTGGTCTCTCCTCACTAGTAACAAAGGATAAAACAAAAGTAAATCGTCTGAAGTTATATTAGGGGAGGGTCAGGTTGGAGATGGGAAGAACTTCTGTGAGGGTGGTCAGAGATATAACAGGCTGCCCAGGGAGGTGGTGGAGTCCCTGTCATTGGAGTTGTTCATAAAACACATAGAGATGGTGCTTGGGGCCATGGTTCAGTGCACGTGGTGGTCCTGGGTTAACAGTTGGCTTAGGGGTTTATTCCAACCATAGTGATTCCATGATTCCATGTCTAGAAAGCTGTCTAGGGAAGCCAGCACTGCTGCTTGGTGCTGATAAGGCCCGAGAGGCTGCAGAAAGTGTTCCCCTGCTGCTGTCAGCAGGAAGTTGGAGTTCCTGGTCCCTGTAGGTGCCCTAAAGCCTGGGTTTTTTTATGATCCCATTACAGAAGCCAGGAGAGGTTACAGGGTGGCTCCTGGACAGCACATTTTGCTCCCTGCAAACCAGTGGAGTAAAGCTGTGCTCTGGTGTTGAGTTATCTCATAGCATATCAGCAACAGCTGCTGCAGGCTGCTTACCTCTGCTGCTGCTGCCTGGCCTTGGGTCTGGAGCAGTATTCACATTGTGCCTGGCCCAGGTGAGGAAAGCCTTCAGGAGGACATCAGTGGCATGGCTCTCACTTGCCCTGGCAGCAGCTGTTTCATCTGCCTGATGAGGCTGCCCTTGGCTGTGTGTCTCTGGGACACCAGACACCTGGCCGGCAGGGGCAGCACTCTTCTGGGAGTGGTTCCTAAGGGGTGCCTCACACTGCTGTGTGCTGGAGGTGATGGGGTGGGCACTGGTGCTCCAGGTCACGCTGCTGGGCTCTGCTCTTTGGAGTGGCACCTAATGTGATGAGGCTTGGGAAGTCATGTGGCTGCCCATGGTCATCACAAAGGGGCTGAAGATTCTTGCTTGTCAAATACAGTGCCCCTGACTGCTGACACTTTGGCTTCTGAGAACTGTGTTACCTGTGTTCCTGGGAGGTTGAGACGGGGGGTGAGACAGAGCAGGGATCCTGATAATCAAACCGTGCTTCTTGGGACAAGCACTGCAATTCATGCCTTAGCCTGGATCTGGATGGAGCAAGATTCCCCTTTCTCTAGCCAGCTGGAGGAGCATCCTCCCAGTGTCTTTGAAGGTTACAAGGCAGGAAGAACTGAGGTGTGCCAGCACTTCCTTGCTTTTATGCCTCAGGGTCTCATCAGAGACCTTGCAGTGCTCTTTTCCTTACAAACCCTTAGGTTATGCATACAGCTACAGCTGTTGTCACCCTCCTCTGCCTCTGTGAAGCCAGGTGTGATTGCAGGCATTTCCAAGAGACTGGAGGCAAACTGAAAATACCAAATAATTGGTACCCCCAGGTCGTGTTGCAGAACAGAAGCAAAATGAAAGTGTAGTTCTTCAGAGTCAAGTGAAAGATTTGACTGGTTGTGGTGTTCAGAAGTGAGGGAAGAAGGAGATGCAGAGAATGTTTTTTGAGCCCTGCTATCAGCTGTCACATTTCTGGGTCAATATTTCATGTGATGCGGCTGAGGGATCTGAGATCAGAGACACAAGGAGCTGTGCTGCTCCACTGCACGCAGCAGGCAGAAGGAGATGGCAGGGCACAGATACTGACTGCACAGCATGGCCCTGGTGGAATCTGTAAGCCAGGATGCCCATCTTCAGACAGCTGTCACCAGCACCCCCGGGTCCTTTTCTGCTGGGCAATTTCCAGCCACACAGCCCCAAGCCTGGAGCCTTCATGGGGTTGCTGTGACCCAGGTGCAGGACCCAGCCCTTGGCCTTGTTGAATCTCCTCCCATTGGCCTCAGCCCACGGATCCAGACTGGCCAGGTCTCTCTGCAGAGCCTTCAGCAGGGGGCCTTCTGTATTTTCTCTATAATCAATATGTTTGGAAGGGATCCCAAGGCAAGGTCATACAGCAGTGTGTCAGAACTGCTTCCTTGGGCTTGGTTAGCTCAGAGCACGAGGCACTGCTTTTCTGGATAGCTTGGCTGCGTGCTTGCTGGTTATGGTGGAAAGACCTAAGAAATGATGGCTCTGTGGGAAAGGGCTTGCTTTCAACCCAAGCAAATTGGCCACAACTCTTAATTTCTTCTCTTCTTATCTTTCAAAGGGCAACACTTTAAGGAAAATCCTCCTGTATCGCTACTTTAAAGGAGAATATGGAAGTGGTGTGCCCGGGCCCCTGTCTGCCAGCTACAGCAAAACTGCGCAAGTGGGAGGTAACTCGGTGTGAACCACTTAGAGAGTCCAGAATTAGCAGCACTGGTTCCTCTAACAGGCATTTGGGAAGTGCTCCAGAGATTCAGATGCAAACTAATCAAGCATGTTCTGTAAGCAGCTGGAGGAGAGGTGCATCAGCCTTCTCCTGGGTGGTACAGCTTGTCTGACAGGGCTGGTGTGTGTTTGGTGCTTCCAGCACAGGGACCTGCTTTGTGCCCCACAGTCAGTTCAGGTCCAATTGGCAACAGCTTTTTAAGTTGCCAGCAGATCCATCTCCAGAAATCAGGCAAAGCACAAAACGTTGGGACAAAGCTGTTGCCGTTGCTGGAAATTGGGGTTAGACTCAACGATCTCTTTGGATCCCTTCCAAGCCCTGACTCCCCGTGAAATTAAAAAAACTAAAACGAGATCAAGTCTCAGACCCAGAGAGAAATAGGAGGAAAGATTTCTCGCCGAGACTGAGGTTAGGCAGTGGAACAGCCTGTCCCGAGAGGCTGCAGAAAGTGTCCCCTTTCTGCTGTCAGCAGGAAGTTGGAGTTCCTGGTCCCTGTAGGTGCCCTACAGCCTGTTTTTTTTATGATCCCATTACAGAAGCCAGGAGAGGTTACAGGGTGGCTCCTGGACAGCACATTTTGCTCCCTGCAAACCAGTGGAGTAAAGCTGTGCTCTGGTGTTGAGCTCTCTCCCTAAAAGGTGTGTGCAGATCCATGTGCGTGCATGGCTTCGTCACAGAGGAGATCTGAACCACTGTAGTCAGTGGCAGCTGCAGTGACTGACCGCAGCAGTGCTTTCTGCTCCTCAGCAGTGCTTTCTGCTCCTCAGCAGTTCAGGCTTGTTCTGTTCAGAGCAGTGTCAGGTTGCTCTGATTTTCCTAAGGCAGTGACATATGTGCACAAGTGACTGTGGCGGGCAAGATGCTAATTGGTGCTAGTTAATGACTTAAAATAATTTAACAACATTCCTTAAACCTCGTACTTGTAATGTGGATCACCTCGAGCCTTGAAGAAGGTCATCGTGCTGTGCATGGGCTAGGAGCCTGACTGGCCAAAGCATGAAGGTGGAAGCCATAGCCAGAGTGGATTCACCAGCACGTAGCCCTCGTGTAGTCCTGATCTGAGAAGCAGATTGTAAAGTGGTCTCGGAGCGGTGACCAAACGCATGTGGGGTCAAAAAAGGGGTTCAGTGGGCAAGTCAGAGTCATTGCATAGAATCACAGAATGGCTCAGGTGGGAAGGGACCTCAGAGCTCAGCTGCTCCAACCTCCCCACCGTATCTCTCAGCTAGGCTCAGCTGCTGAAGGCCTTAAACACCCCCAGGCAGGAGGCTGCCACAGCCTTCCTGTGCAGCCTGTGCCAGATTCTCACCACCCTCCAACTGAAGAACTTCTTCCTCAACTCCAGTCTGAAAATTGTGACAGAAGAAGGATTCAGGGTTTGGGTTTATTTCTCACTCTTCGAGCCCAGCACTGCAGTTTCACAGAGCAGTCTTGCATTGCATTCCAAGGTGAAGTTTGTTACATTGCTCCCGTGTGCACAAGGCAAATTGTTGTCACTAATGGCTTCATTTGCACACACTCCTGTGAAACAAGCACAAGTGGTGTGGTTTTGTCTAATTTGCAGGTGGATTTTCAGGACAAGACTCAGATAAGTCTGGGGTGACCATGTTTGATATTCAGTGCCTTCTGGACAAGGAAGGTGCCTCGGAACTGGTTATAGATGTCATCGTCAACACCAAGAACGACAGGATCTTCTCAGAAGGCATTTTGCTTGGGATTGCCTTGCTGGAAGGTGGAAACGCCCAGACACAGGTACTCAGTCGCAGCCTTGGCCAGGTGCTTGCCCTGAGCTCTGGGGAGCTGCTCGCTCGTCACAGGGCATGGGGCACTCCCCGTGGTGCTGTAGCCCCAGGCGCTGGCTCCCCAGCAGGAGCCTTTCTGGGCAGCACAGTGCTTCTCTTGATCTGGTCCTTGCCCCGTGGGAGGTCTCTCCAGTCTCCAGTTTGTGCCATAAAACATGGCAGCGCGTTCCAGCGTACGTGCGGCAATTAACAGCAAGTTACTTTCTGGAGAGGTTTGGGACGTTTGCCAAAGAGAGGAGAGCTGGCTGCTGGAGAAGAGCAGGCTCCCAGCCCAGAGAAAACAGCTGCTTCAGACTACAGATTCTAGCTTTTGTGAGTGATGTCCCCCTCAGCTAGCTTTAGCTAGGTCAGAGATGATTGTCTGTTCTTACTCTCTGGTCAGCAGAGTCACCACCAGGGAATCACAGAATGGTAGGGGTTGGAAGGGACTTCCAGAGGTCATTCAGTCCAACCCCTCTGCCAGGGCAGGTCACACTAGAGCACATTTAGGCATATTCTGGATGTCTCCAAAGAAGGAGACTCTACAGCCTTTCTGGGCAACCTGCTCCAGGGCTCTAGCACAATCATAGCAAAGAAGTCTCTTCTCAGGTAGAGGTGGCACCTTTTGTGTTCCAGCTTGTGCCTGTTGTTCCTTGTCCTATCACTAGGCACCAGCAAACAGAGCCTGCCCCCCTTGTCTTGCCCCCCACCCCTCAAACGTTTATAGACACTTACCAGATCCCCTCTCAGCCTTCTCCTCTCCAGGCTAAGCACAGGAGCGGTGCTGTGAACCTCTTCTGCATATCCCATATCTCATCGTTGAAGGGAACCTAAACCAGACAGCTCTCAGCCCATTGCAGGACTATAGGTGTTAGATGAGAGGAATCCCATCCTCTGTCTTTATTCTGAGAAAGCACAACACCATCTGTTACCCTTAGGGAGTGGCCACGAGATGTTAGAGTGCAGTTTTGCTGCAGCTTTCTCAAGTGAATTGCTGGGAGTTGCAAAAAGCTTCTGCTTTAAGATGGAGTTAGTGAAGTGCTGGGAGTGGTGCTCAGCCTGCTTGGCAGTGCTGCTAAAGGACTGGACTTCACAACCTGAAAGGTGAATTCCGTTTGTGTGTGAAGCACAGTGTCTGTAACCTAGGCTAGACACTGCAGGTCAGATACTCCAGGCTGCCTCTTGCTAGGTGCCAACACTCACTTCTCCCTTACTTGCTGGTGGGATATTGTAACTTTAGAATGCCAGGAGAAATGGAGAGTGTCACAGAGTGATCCAGCTTTAATACTGTGACATATTAAAGATTGCAAATGGGAGTGTTCACCATTTTATCCCAGTTTAAAACCAGTCTCACATTTCACTTTATGGAAGAACTGGTCGGGCAGTGGCCAGCCCATTTTCTAAGTGCAGTAACTGTTCATGTGTTTCACCAAAACTGCTGTGGTTTTGTCTTCCTTCTTCCTTAGAGGACTGATCTTTAAGGAATGTATTTTTTGCAGTACTCCACATACCAGCAACTGAAGGAGCAGAAGAAGTCAGAGAAGTTCTTTAAAGTCCTGTATGACCGCATGAAGGCTGCTCAGCAGGAGATCCGCTCCACAGTCACAGTGAGCACTATTGACCTGGGCAGCAAGAAGAAGGATGAGGACAGTGACCTGACCGCATCTATTCCCAAAAAGAGAGGTAAGGAGGCACCCATGTGCACATGGGGAGGTCTGCACTGTGCTCCAGCAGCACCTGCTGCAGCAGCAGGCTTTCGTATTCACCTCTGCCAATTCTCATCTTCCGCCTGCTTGTCTCTGCGCTGGAAGCTGTCTCCTGAGTCGGCTGCAAGGTGTTCAGTGAAGCTGTGGCAGCTTACACCAGCAGAAGATACATGACCATGTATTAGAGCACCAGCAGCAGAGGCTGCTGCTAATGGAGCTATTGCACAAGAGCAAGACCAGGAACTGATTTCCCACCCTGTGGCCCCTCCATTGTTCTCATCGTGTATTGTGTATGGGAGAGAACTAGTAAAGCTTTTTGTCTTTGTATTTTGTTTCACTCTGGCTTGTGGTTGGTTTGGAACATGCTGTCCCTGCATGAGTGTTGCTTTGGTACTCTTTGTAAGTTGCCTAGAGGTCTTTGAAAAGTTAGCAGCAGCAAAGAGAAAAAGAGCTGCATTCAGTGTGATTGCACCCTTAGTGTTTAATCAACCAGGGGAACGAGTTTCCGACATTAAGGAAAATTATCCTCTTTTCAGTAAAGGATTCAGCCCTGCACCTGAAAGAGGGCATGAAAGGACAGTTAACAGAGGCATCTTCTGCAACATCCAAGGCTTACTCTGTGTACAGGAGAGAGATGGATGCAGAAATAGATCTCATGGGCTCAGGACCAGATGCTGCAAATGCAGAAGAGAAGTCTGCAGAAGAAGCAGTCATGAGCCCTACCATTGCCGTCATGCAGCCAATACTGAGGTTTCTTCAGCTGCTGTGTGAGAACCACAACCGTGAGCTCCAGGTAAAGGGGTTCTCTGAGCTGAGCTCCAAAGGAAAGGCTGCAGGGGCTGGAGTTCCATAAGGGAAGAATAACACCCTCATGCCTGGCTCCTGTTACAGAACAGGCCTGGCTGAAAGGCTGCTCTTCTCTCAGTCCACGGGGTGAGACAGCCCTGGTCAAGAACAACCTGTACCTCTGGTTGTGCTTTTGTCTTTGTCCTCTGAACTGCATGGAGACCACAGCATGGCCAGATGGAACTGGGAGGTGTCTAAACATGTCTGTCTGTACAGTTCCTGTGCACACCTGGTGGGTCACTTGCATGGGCCTGGAGACCATGGGAAGTTTCTGGGCAAAGTCTTGGTACTTCTCTTTTCCCTAGGCACTATGATTGAAGGCTTGAAGATGTTACATATGTCCCTGCTATCAGTTGCTCTGTTAGGAACTGCTGTCCCTGGCAAGATGAACTGAAAATTGTCCCCTTCCATATGCGCATGGGGAAAGGCTATGTTTGACTCTAACACTCTGCCTTTGTTGCTCTTTGGTGTTTTTGTAACGTTCCTTTTCTTCATCCACCAGAATTTTCTGAGACATCAGAACAATAAAACAAACTACAACCTGGTTTGTGAGACCCTCCAGTTTTTGGACTGTATCTGTGGAAGCACAACAGGTGGACTGGGCTTGCTGGGGCTTTACATCAATGAGAGGAACGTGGCTCTCGTGAACCAGACGCTGGAAAGCTTGACCGAGTACTGCCAAGGCCCGTGCCATGAGAACCAGGTATGGCTCAAGGACTGCCGGGTGCTCCACGGGGTGCCTGGATGCCTCTGTGCCTGCAGGGAGCCCTTCTGCGGTCTTGAGAGCAGGAATTCACTCACAGCTGCTGTGACTGAGCTTGACATGTTTCACCTGAGCAATCCTTCCAATGAGAACTCAAAGCAGATTCTTCGGGTAGTCTGCCTGCTTCTGCAGAAGCTTTCCAGGCCTGTTGGGGACAGTTTCATGTCTGGTGTTGATGGGTCTGTGGCTTAAACCTCACTTTGTAAGATGGGGTCTAGAGTCACAGTTATGGAAGCACAGTGTGAGCACAGTTTCTCCCTTCTCGTGCATTCTGCTTTTGCTGGTGTTGGTGGAGGTTGTTAACATTGACTCCCCTTAATTCACAGCACTGCCCCTGAACTTACTACCTTGTTCACAGCCTAGCAGCATCTTTAAATATGGTGTCAGCAGTGAAATGGATGGAGACCAAGGACATGCTTTGAGTCTTCTGCACCTTGCTTGATGAAGGCTCCTTAAGTCCTGTAGCTGTGACTAGGGAGATGTCTCTTTAGTGCCTGCTGAGGCACACAGGAAGGTAGAGAATGTGGTACCTGCTGCTGTGTCTGATCTGAAGGGAACTGAGGTGAAGTTGTCACAGTGGATGAAACTGCACAGTTTTTGCTACGGATTAGTAATGGGGAAATTGTGGTGGGTGAAATTAGAGTGGCAGCCTGTTGTGGGCCCTAGAAATAGCTGAAGAAGCACGGGTCAGTGTGAATGCTGCTGCCTGAAGGTGCACCAGTGGGAGTGTGAGTGCTGTTGTTGCAGTTGCTGGTAATCAGCTGCCTTCACTTGGTGCTTTGAAAGCAAGCAGATAAAAGTGCTCTAGTGGACAGAAGGTTAAAAAGTTATGTTTGATCCACTGACAAATGTGGAAAGCATCTGGGAAAGAAAAGCACAATTGCAGGACTAGAGGTAAGAAAGATAAATAACTGTATTTCAAGCTAATGTGTTCTCCAGAAGCTACCTTGAGGAGCACTGGAGGAAGTTATACTTTGTTCCTTAGACCTGCCTGATGGAGAGTCACTTAAGTCTGTGGTGTACACCAGCTGCAGCTGTGGTTCAGAGGCAGATGCACTATGTTGCTGTTGTCATTTTCCCCTATGTCTTTCTGGAAAGAGTGGTTTGGCACTGCCCAGGGATGTGGTGTAGTCTCCATCCCTGGAATGTGTTCAAGGAACACGTGGCCGTGGCTATGGCCATAGGGGCATGGTTTGGTGGCCAAGGTGATGTTGGGCTGATGATTCAACTGGATGATCTTAGAGGGCTTTTCCAACCCAACCAATTATTGATTCTACATTCAAGCATCTTTGCTGTTTCTGCATGAATGTTCAGCTGCACCTGGAAGTGCTGCTGTGCACTGCTCTATGTGGCTTTTGCCACTTGGTGCCAAGCCTTGCAGTCATGGTGTAGCTTGTGCCACCTCTGCTTTACCTGGGAGGTTTGCTGCTGTTACCAGGCCTTTCAAGCTCTGGGTCCTTGTTTTGGGTTTACTGATGTGCGTGTTCCCTCCTGCCCTTCCTCTCACTCCCCTTTTCTCTCTCCTCCTACTCCTGCCCTCCTTCTCACTCCCTCTCTTCTCTTCCAGACTTGCATAGCCACCCATGAGTCTAATGGGATTGACATTATAATTGCACTCATCTTGAATGACATCAACCCTCTTGGCAAATACTGCATGGAGCTGGTGCTTCAGCTGAAGGTATGAATCTGTGTATTTAAATTTCAGCAATAGCAGAAGGCAAACCTGAGCAAGAGCTGTAGGCAGCCTGACATTTACTCAGTCTTAACCCAGAGCAGAACATCCTCAGCAGCCTTTGCAAACAGACATTGCAATGAGTTCACCTCACCTGGTGAATCCTTATCAGACCCTCTGCCAGAGGCTGGATGGGTTCCTAGATGAGCTTCTCCAGTGTGTGCTGCTGCATGCAGAGGGGAGCTCTGCAGCTGTGCTGTCTGCCAGGCAGAGTAGAGCTTGTCCAGGAGCAGCCTTGGCTTACTGCCTTTTCTTGCCTTCCAAATGAAGTATGGAGAACAAGAGACGCAGCACTCTGAATATGTGCTCCAGATGTGGATCTGCATCACTGCAGGCAACTTGTCTTCTAAGATGAGCATCCAAAGCTTTCTGAACTGGCTGGGTTGTGCCAGCCAGACAAAAGAGTCACTTACTCTTCACTGTGTGAAGTGGACCACAGGTCCAGGGTAAACCTGGGACGAAATTCGACTGCTTAAAAGGAACGAACCTTGGTTGGAACCAACAAAAGGTTGGTGAAGAAGGCAGAAATTAGCTACTTGATAGTGTGCATGGACAAGCACCTTCTACATACACAGCATAAGAGTATCTGGAAGATGCTCAGCACAGAGCGCAGGTGGAAGCAGTTGCAAGTGGGCATTAACTGGCTGCAATGATGCTAGCATGGGAAAGGGAGAGCTACATCATGGCTGGACTCGAGGATCTTGAAGGTCTTTTCTGACTGAAAGGTTCCTAGGATTCTTCCTCTTTTCAGTGCAGATGGTCTGCCTCTTCCCCCAGGCCAGCAAATGCTTTGTGGTAGCTGCATTGCACCCTGCTGGCAGCGTGGCTGCTGTCTGGTCAAGAATGAGTGCAGCTGTGCAGTGAAACCTTGCAGCCAGAGTGCTGCAGTGGTGGCAGCGGTGCAGTGTTCAGCTCCAGCAGGCACTGAACTGGCACTGAACTGTCCTGAAGCCCAAGCTTCAGTCCCTGTGTCCACCCAGCTACAGTAACTGCAGTGCCATTTTGACTTGCCCCGGTCATGAGGCTAGCAAATGCTTCTGAAACATCTTTCCATGCAGTAACCAAAAGGGAGTGTAGCCATTGCTGCAAGGACCACTTCTGTTCTATTCTGTTCAGGAGGCTTCCTCCTTCACTTGCTTTTGCTTAAATGGCAGCAGTTGTGGTGAATGATACCAAAGTTTCACACTGGGGGAATGATTCTGATTTTACAGAACCACAGAGTCGTTTGGATTAGGCACTGTGGCCTGCTTCCAGGTGTTCACACAGCTCCATCTGCAGTAGGGGATGATGAGGGGATGCTGTGGCAGGTGAAGCAGGGCAGCCATGTTATGCCAGCAGGGACTCAGACATCCAAATCCACTCTTCCTCCACAGCATCTGACTGATCTGGAAGCTAGACAGGTCTCCAAAGTCTGAGGCACTGCTAGGTTACTGCTGCTGAAGCTGGCACTGTGTAATCTTGGGAGCGGTGTCAGTGAAAAGCAGCCAGCTCACAAAATTCCCCCTGGAATGTTTGGTAGTGAAACAAAATTCCAGAGATGTATGAAAGCAGTTTTGGTTTTGTTTAACACTTTTTTATTTAAGTAATGACCACTCAGTCTTCATGAAAAACAAAGGGGAAGGAAACCTGCCTGCAAGCTGAAACCTCTTCAAGTCTACTGAGTATTGTTCTAGCAGAGAGCTGTGACAAGAGCTTCTAGTTGGGCAATAAGGAAGGGAACTGGGATTTAGTGTCTTGTGCTGTCTGCTTTCCAGTAGTTAGAATGCTTCTTCAGCACAGTGTGCCATGCCTGTGAGCTTCACAATGTGCCAAAAGCCCTCTGAAATGCATCAGGAAAAAATCCAAGTAGTTTCAAACCTTACCTGCTGAAAAAGTGGCCCTCATCATCTCAGTTAAAACAAATGCAAAGGTTGCTAATCCAAGGAGGAGACTGAAACTTGCACTAACTCGGGTGTGTATCTCCAGAACAATGCCTCCAAGCTGTTGCTGGCCATTATGGAGAGCAGGCACGACAGCGAGAATGCAGAACGAATCCTTTTCAACATGAGACCAAGGGAACTGGTGAGAAAACTTCTGACTATTCACACATCTTTGGGCTGACAAAAAATACAGACCTGTGTTTGGAACATTGTTCAATGCTGTGCATCTGAGCTTAGAAGTGTTGGCAGTCTGCAGTGGCTCAGTGCATCAGGACAGCCCTCATGCACGTGGGCCCTGGCAGAGGATCTAGCCTGCATGCTTCCAGGCTCTACAGCTTGGGTGTTTTTGTCCCTCCCCAGCACTTCCCTGCACCTGTCCCTTAGCTAAACTACCAGCTCTGCTAGACTATCTTTCAGTGCACTTTGTCAGGGACTGGCCAAGCCAGCCTGGGCAGCTGCCACAGCACCGACAGGATGTGCCTGCAGGGATGTGTCCCCTGGCTGCTGTGCTCTGGAGCAGCTGTGATGCCTCTAGGTCCCCAGGAACTGCAAGTAGGTTGGAAATCTGGAGAAATGGTTTCCAGTCCAGCTGACTGTCAGCCCTGCCCTTGGGCACAGCCCAGTGGCCTGCTGCTCTGGTGGCATTGACTCCAAGGCAGCCTATCAGCACAAGGAGGCCCTAAGGTACAGCTGCAGGATCAGGCCTTGTGTGGGGAACAGAGAATTTCTCCACCTTGCCCTGTGGGAGGCTTTTGAATGTTCTGGGGTTTCTCCAGCACCCTGCCCAGATCTGTGTCTTTCCTTTCCTCTCCTCTTTGGCTGAGGTATTTTTTTTCTACTAAGGGAGTGGGGAAGGCTGGGTGAGGTTGCAGCCAGGAGATGGAGGCTGCTGAACACCACCTGCCCTGTCTGCTCACAAGGGCTGGACGATCCCACTCCCTTCTGATGACTGCAGTTTTGCTGAGAGGTGTGGCACTTTGGAGCTTCATAAACACTTCAAGCTTGTCTCTGTTAGGTGTTTCTCTGACTGCTCACACCTCTTGCAGAACCATAGGGTACCCATCCAGAGTGTGTGCAAACACAGTGTGCCTGTTCCTCCAGCACTGGTGGATTTCAGCTCTCCCTGCCTGGCCTCTCTTGCAGGTAGATGTGATGAAGAATGCCTACAACCAAGGCCTGGAATGTGACCAGGAGGAGGAGAATGGAGATGATGGCATCTCCCCAAAGGATGTTGGTCATAATATCTATATTCTGGCACACCAGGTAGGCTTTGTTTGGGGTGTGATGGCTTTGGTGTGTGTTGGCTTTGTTTGGGGTGCAATGGCTCTGTGGCACAATGGCTTTGGTGTGTGATGGCTTTGGGGCACGATGGCTTTGGTGTGTGATGGCTTTGTTTGGGGTGCAATGGCTTTGGTGTGTGATGGCTTTCTTTGGGGTACAATGGCTTTGTGGCACAATGGCTTTGGTGTGTGATGGCTTTGTTTGGGGCGAGATGGCTTCCACAAAAGTGTTGCAAGGTTGAGCTCCACGCAAAATCTGCCTGATCAGAACTGGAAGCTTTCGCTTGTGATTTCTGACTCGCCCTTGTGTGCATGATGACTTTGGAGAGCTGCTGAGAGCAGGCCCAGCGAGCAGTGTCTGGGTAGGCACAGGCGCTCTGCAGGGCTTGGTGGGCTCTGTTTGTGTCAAGTGACAATGTGGAGCAGGGCAGCTGATGTCCCTTTGGCTCGTTTGTATCAGTTCATAAATGTTGTTATCATAGAATAATAGAATGGTTTGGACTGGAAGGGACCTCAAAGATCACCTAGTTCCAACCCCCCACTATAGGCAGGGACACCTCCCACTAGAACAGGTCTCTCAAAGCCTCAGTGTATCAGTGTAGCCTCAGCTGTGGTACCAGGTGAGCCTGAGCTGAGAAAGTCCCTGTGATTTGATTTCTTTAGCTACCCAGCAAGAGGAACTGCATGTTTTGACTCTTTCCCCCTTCCAAATTCTGTTGTGCAGCTCGTGAGCCTTTTTTGGTCATTTTGTTTCTCTGCTAGTAGAGGTAGGATGCAGGTTTTGTTGAATGAGAGGTGGATTCTTCGGAGCAATTGGTGTCAAGAATCATTTCAATTGTGTCAAGAGTAGTGACAATAATTTTTACAATCAGAAGAGTAAAGATGGATTTCTGGGTTCTGTCACCAATGGCAGCAGCTGGTGTGTCATGAGGGACGAGTTTTCAGGAGATGCTTGTACTAAATACAAAGAACTAAACAGATGGGGACAGGGAGTGTCCTGCATTCACTATGCTAATTAAATGTTGTTAGGACTTTAATGCCCTATGGGAAGAGTGTCCTTGCACTCGTGTTGGGCAATGTTTCTTTGAAGAAGGGAATGCAGAAACAGTTGCTGAGCTCTGCTCTGCCCTTCCAGCACGCTTCACTAAGTCTGGTTCTTGGAGTGTGGTGGGGGTGACCCTTAGCTTCTCCTGCAGCCAGCGAGGCTCTTCAGCCACTTGCCTGACACTTGTGGCTGCTTGCTCTCGTTACAGCTCTTTGATGCCACTGTAACAGCAGAATTGAAAGCAGAAGATCCTCCTTTTGCTGTTGCAACCTTCAAACACAGTTTATCTCAGGGAGGTCAGACTGCAGTGTTTGTCTTTGAGCTCCTCAGGGTGATGCTGGCTTCTGCATTTTGATGCCACTGCATCCTTCCTGGCCCTTCCTGTGGTTGAGTTTTACCAGAAGTAAAAGACATTCTTCTAAATGGTTGGCCCACAGTGCATAGAAAGTTATAAATGTCACAAGCAAGGCTGAGATTTCTGGCACCACATCTCCTTCACAGCCTCCCAGCTCCTGCCCCAAACACAGCACAAAGCCTGCGAGTGTCAGTGCACACTTGTGCATCACAGCTACAGCTGTGTGAGCACCCTGAGACATGATGGCAGGACTCTGGCTGGTGACTGTGCCGTGTCACGGCAGCTGTCTCACTTCTGCCACGTGTTTCTCTGTCCTCTACTCATCCCTTTACTTCTTCGTCTAGCTCCAGTGCCAGTGGTGTGTCTGGGCAGTCCTATCAGCTGTCTGCCTCTTCTCAGGCTTTGGTGACAGCAAAGGGATGTGTTGCTCTTATTGCTGTCCTCTCAAAAGATGGTGTTCGAGCAGGCTGCACTTTGCTTTGCAAGATAAATAAGGCTGTCCACAAAGAGGCTTCATCTTGTGTCTCTGTAGCAATTACCAAAGCTTTAGACATCTTCGCTCCAAAAAGCTCCATATTTACTCGCTTCCTACATGCAGCAGCATTGCTGCAGGAGAATCAAGTTTGTAAATGGTTACCCCAAAGAGAAGAACTCATGAAAGGCTTTTCAGGTAACCACTTCAGCTTGCTGCCTGTTAGTTCTAACAAAGTGTTGCAGCAGATTGTGCTTGGAGCCAGCAGTGTTTGTGTCAGCTTCATGAACTTGTGCATTTGCTATGAAGATTGCAGGCACCAGCTCCTGCAGTCCCCAGGGCTGTGTGTTTGCTCCCCTGGCCCGGAGTGCTGCTCTGGGATTCCCAGCTGGATGCAGACTGTCTCAGGCAGGCAGGAAGCCCAAGCTGATGTGCTGTACCTTTCAGCAGGGGCTTTATTGGTGAGGCTTGGAGGAACATGAACCAACTTTGTTAGCCAGCATGTGGCGTGGGAGGGGTGTACCTTGGAGACCTGTGGAGGCAACTCCTTGATCCAGAAGGATGTGAGTGGGCATGGAGCAGGGGAGTAAATTCTAATACTGTAACCTTTCCAATTTTCAGTGATTTGTGTGTTCCTCCCTCTGGCTCCCAAAGCTGTCACAGGAGCATGGGGGTACTGACGCCTTTTGGGGTGCATCTTCTGTGCTCAGCTGCTCCACTTAATGTGGATGCTGAAATTCCTTGCTGGAGAAGTGGGCATGTGGCTTGGAGATTCACAATACCTTTGTAACCTCCAAACAAATAGAAGGGCTATTTTGGGTTATTTTAATGAGGTTAAGCTACAATCTCCTTTAAATCCCAACAGAGTACCAAAACTACCTGTACTTAAACCATATCCTCATGGCATGAAGACTTAACAAGAAGTCACTTCCTCTACCCCTCAGGTTGGAGGATATTCACACTGCTTGTCGGCAGTGTAGATACACAGCATAAACAACACAAGTACAGAAAGATTGGAGCTTGTCTGCTCCCAGAGTCACTGATTCCAGTGAATGAAAACGCAGGTCTGTCACGTTTGGAGCCGCAGGGCCCATGCCTGCAGTTGGCAGCTGGTGCTGGGGGCTGTCTGCCCTGGTTCCTGGTGGCAAGTGGAGAAGGGTGCTGTAAGAAATGAACAGGACAGCATCCTGAGAGCAGAAGTTGGTCACATCCATCCTGTAGCATAAGCCCAGCCTTCAGGGTGAGTAGCTGTGAGTATGTGCAGTAAGGATGCTCCCTTTCTGCAGGGAGGGCAGAGTGGTTTGAGCTGAAGGATCTCATTGTTTGCAAGGCTCTGCTGCGGTTTGCAGGGGTTTGGGGTTTTTGTTTTTTTTCTGTTTGTTTGCTTCTCTCTCCTTAACAGAGAAGCTCTTGCTGGTAGCAGTGCCAAAACAAAAAGCTAATGGGGACCAGTCCTAAGCACTGCGACTGTCAGGGGACTCATATGCTTGGCTGCCAGACCTGCAACTTCTCACAGAAGTTTGATGCTCCCCAGGTTGTTCTGTAGTTATCACCCTGGTGAGACAGGCTGTGGCATCAGAGTGACACTGGCTAATTAAATGTCAGCAGAGGCAGAAGCTGTTGCAAGGCTTTTACACTGAGATTGCCAGGACTGAACCAGAAGCCAGTGATGCACATCAGCCTCCTTGCAGCTCATTAGGATGGTAGAGAATAGTGTGGGATGCAGTGTGGAGGCTGCCACAGGACCTTGGTGCTAATGAGCACCTGAAACATTACACAGATGTCTCTGGCTGTTGTTAGGTCTGAAGTTAAAACCTTGGCAACTTGTCCTTCAAGGTTTCTTTTTCTCCCCTTCTCAGAAGCATTCACCTCAGAATCCTGTCATGGGCACCTCTGTTTTCCGTCTGGTGTCCTGTTGACTTGGGAAGCTGGGAGCTAGGATGCAGCCTAGAGCTTTTTCCAGCAGGTTGGCCACGAAGGCTTTAGCTTATTTTCATTTGTCTGGTTCTGCTTCTCTAGAGCAGGTCTAAGCTCCGAGCTGAGGGGCACCTTATTTCTCTGCACAGCTGCCTGAAGGGAGGCTGGGGTGAGGTGAGGGTTGCTCTCTCCTGCCTGCTGATGAGGGCCAGAATGGGATGGGCCTCACAAGAAATAAGTGATAGGCCTCAGGTTGCACCAACAGAGGTTGAGGCTGGAGATGAGGAAAAACATCTTTGCTGCAAGAGTGGTCTGGGACTGGCACAGGCTGCCCAGGGAGCTGGTGGAGTGTCCATCCCTGGAGGTGTTCAAGAAACCTGTGACCGTGGCACCTGGGGCCATGGTTTAGTGGCCATGGTGGTGCTGGGTTGATGGTTGGACTGGATGAGCTCAGAGGACTTCTCCAGCCTCTCTGGTTGCATGATTCTGTGTTAAGGGTCTGCTGTCTGCCTGCTTTACTGCAGGTGGTGCGGGCTGTCTCCTGCGTGGCTGTGGTGGCTGTGTCTCACTGGTGCACAGGGGGCCTCAAGATTTCTGCTTTCTGGGCTGCTTCTCCTGTCTGGCTTCTGCAGCCTCTGCCCTCGTGCTGTGTGCTTTGCAAGATGTTTTGGTCGTTGGGAAGTGTGTCGCTGTTACAGCAGCAGCAATCTGGGTTCTCTGAGGGATGTCCCAGCTGTGAAATGCCCACACAGGCTGTGGCTTTGCTGTGACAGGGGGCGGTGGGACGGTGGCAGGCTGTGGAGGCAGCCTCTGTTCCCGGGGCCTGTTGGCACTCCTGGGTTCCTCTACAGGTTTGTGTTGCCGTCTGAGGCAGCACAGGCTGGGGGCCCTGACTGGGCTCTCCTTTGGTTCTGGGTCATTGTGACAGTTTGGGTGTTCCCTGACCCCCCCCCCACTTTAGAAATCACCCAGGCTAGACTCAGCCTGCTCTGGGAATACGGATGAAGCTTAGCAGAATCTGCAAGCAGATATTTCCAGTATGTGCAGTTATAGACAGAGGTGAAAGGTAATACAGAGACACAGCAGCCCTCCCAGAAACCTGAGTCCTCGGGAGGGGCTCCCAACCGCCCTTCCACCTTCCCCCTGCCCCTCTCAACCTTACCCCAGCCCCAAGGAAGAGTGGAGGTTCGGCCAGAGGTTAGGAAGTGAAGTGGGTCAGCCCAAATGGAGGGTGAGGTTAGAGAGATGCAGCTCAGCCGGCAGCCCCAGCGAGAGTGGTGCCGAGAGTGTTCTCTGATGCTGTTGTTTCTTGTTCCTATGCATCGCAGCAAGCCTGTGAGCACTGCTTTCCTTCACAGCCTGTCATCTGGTTCTTCCCACCAAAACATTCTAGCCTGCTTCAAAGTAGCACAGCCATCGGCAGGACAGTTGCTGAACTCCCCACCTCAGGAACTGGTCATTGTTCAGCCATCGCAGACAGCGAGAGCTCCACTCTGCCCTGCTGAAGCCACACCTGGAGTGCTGTGTTCTGTTCTGGGCTTCCCAGTTTGAGAGAGACAGGGAAATGCTGGAGAGAGTCCAGCAGAGGGGCACAAAGATGAAGCCCTCCAGTAGAGGGCTTCATTTCCTTCTGTCTAAAGCAGGGTTGAAACATTTTACTTCAAGCGAGGAGGAACTTGCTCTGTTTGTTTCGAGGGAATGAGGGTAGCCTTGGAAATGCCATGGAAGCGAAGTCTGGCCTCACTTGATGCTGTCAGAGCAGCTCCTCACGCACCCTAATTCAGAGAGGGCATCTCTGACACGTACTGAGCCCTCTCAGCTCTGGCAGGCGCCGAAGCAGTCGCAGGGCAGCAGAGATAGAGCAGAAAGCAGAGCAGCAGAGCATGTCTGCTCCTCACGCTGCTCAGCCTTCGCTCCCGCCGACACCACCCTGTCACCAGAGGAGACGAGGCCTGCCTCGCTCTGGTCCTCTTGATTGCACTTAGTTAACACAGAGCAGGAAACCAAAAGGAGGTCACAGAATCACAGCATGGTAGGGATTGGCAGGAACCTCTGGAGATCACACAGGTTTGCCTAAAGGTTGCACAGCAATGTGTCCAGGTGGGTTTGCAAGCTCTCCACAGAAGGATACTCCACAACCTCTCTGGGCAGCCTGCTCCAGGGCTCTGTCACCCTCACACCAAAGAAGTTTCTCCTCATATTGAGGTGGAACCTCCTGAGTTCCAGCTTGTACCTGCTGCCCCTTGTCTGTCACTGGGCACCACTGAAAAGAGCCCAGTGCCATCCTCTTGACCTGCATCAAGCTGAAGGAGTCTCGGTGTGCAAAAGACACTGTGGCTCTGCCCTGCAAATGTCCAAGGTGAGACTTTAAGGGTGAGGAAACATGAGGAGGGAGCCAGCAATGCAGGTCTCACACTTGGGGTCAGGGTCTGGGCTGGTGCTTGTGTAGCTTAGGTAGACTCTGAAGAAGAGGATGAGCCTGTTCTTGGAGCACCAACCCATAACTTACTTTATTCTCTACTCTTGGTGCCAGAGGAAGGGAGGTTGACTGCCAGTCAATGACTTCCAGTCTTATGGCTTACAGAAGGAAGTCTGTAAGACTTACAGATGTAGACCTGTGGTTGCCCTCCCCACAGTGCCCCCAGAATAGAGTCATAAGCAGTTCCTCCTTTTGGTGTGCTTGCCTTCATTCTCTTCAGAAGGCAAGTGTGGACAGCAGCAGATGACTGCAGAGCATCTCTGCTCTGAATGAGAAATGGGGCAAGGTCCTTGGTAGCCAAAGGATGCTGAAGGTCTCTGAAGAGCAGCCCACAGCTCTCTTCTCTCATGGATGGGGTTTGTCTATGTACAGCACTGCTGGTCTGAGGGGTGACAGTTCTCCCACTGTGTGGATTTGGGATCCATGTGCTTGTTAGTCTGTTGCTGGTTTGGGTCTTTGTCAGCCTGGGGCTCTGCAATGTTGGTGAGCAAACTAGGTGAGGTCCTACTTTGGATGCAGTGTTTTACCTGCCTTTTGCAGGAGTTGCCTATGGCTAGGACCTTCCTCATGCTGTGAAGAGGAAGGGTTGCAGAAACTGCTCTCTTGTTCTTTCTTCTCCATCCAACTTTCTTGTTGTGGTCCCAGAATCATGTCTGACTCTTCCTTCATCTCCTCATTTCCTACTATTTTGTACTCTCCAAGACTTGGCTTGCAGTAATCATAGGAGGCAGCCAACAGTGCAGCTGTGCCATGCATGGGACTCTGGACTGGCCACATGCTATGGTCAGTGCACACAAGAATGCCAGCAGGAGCGGTGTGTGCCTGGGGTGGTTTGACTCGCCTGGGCACAACTGCCCATGGTGGTTCAGCCTGCAGAGGTTCCACACACCTGGTGCTCAAGCTCTTGCTGTTTTGCTGCAGCACATTTAGCTGCCCTCAGCTCCCCACACACACTTCAGGTTTTGCAAGAGAGCTCTGCCTGCTAGAGACAGCAAATGGAAGTGAGGCTCCTTGAAATATCAGTGAGGCATTTTGTCTTCTGCTGGCTTTCAGCAGAGATAAAAGAACAGCAAACCCCCAGCAAAAACAGCAGTGGAATTACTGCGGGGGTAGCAGACAGCACGGTGACAAAGATCACTGCACTGTGATGGCTTCCCTGTGTGACAATGCTGAGGCCTCTCCCCCCCCCCCCCCCCCCCCCCCCTCCAAGGCTCAGCACTATTGCCCACCCTTGGCAGCTCCTGAAGGCTGGGGTAGAGGAGGCCACGGCAGAGCCAGCAGAGCACCTGGACTGCCCAGGCCCTGCTCCTGCAGCACAAGCTGCTGGGGGAGATGCGCTCTGAAGCTTTTTGCTTGCTCTGTAGGTGTGACCAGTAAATTGTATCAGTGAGTCCTGGACTGGAGAGGCTCCCACTGCTCCATCTCTGCTTGCCCCAGTGTCTGGCAGCACGTTGCTCTGTGGTGGTGAGGCAGAGGTGCTGCTCTGTAAAAGCCTGGTGGGAATTGTCCCGTGCATTGCAGAGAGCCCTGCTCAGCATGGATCGGAGCGTGGGCCATTGGGAGGTTGATGTTGGGGTGGGGAAGTGCCTGCTCAGTTATGGCCAAGGTGACATTTCCCTTTTCCTTGTTTCCTCTCTTCCCTTGTTTGCCAACAGAGGAGTGCTCCCATTTGCCCTGGGCAGGGAGCTGCTGTGTGGGAAGGCATTGGCATTCCAAGGCAGAGGATATAATTTTCTCTTTCCTGTCTTCTGCCCTCACCCATTTGCTTTGCTGCTCCCTTTCTCTTTGCTGTTTTTTTCCCTCTTGGTCCTTGGTGTTTTCCTTGTCAGTCCCCAGGAACCTCTTTTGTTCTTTCTTGTTCTCTAAGCATGAAATGAAGCATTTAGGTGAGATCAGAGAATCATTTTGGCTTGGAAAGCCCTTTTGGATGATCCAGCCCAACCATTCTAATTGCCAAGGCTAGGGCTAACCTGAGCACCACAGCTCTGCTTCTCTGAAACACCTCCAGGGATGGGGATTCAGCCACCACCCTGGGCAGCCTGTGCCAGGCTGTGAGAACCTTTTCAGTCAAGAAGTTTCTTCTCATAGCCAACCTAAACTACCCCCAGTGCAACCTGAGGCCCTCAGCCTCCTCTTCTCCAGGCTAACCCCCCCAGCTCCCTCATTTGCTCCTCCCCAGCCCTGTTCTCCAGACCCTTCTCCAGCTTTGTTGCCCTTCTCTGGACCTGCTCCAGCACCTCAGTATCTTTCTTGCAGTGAGAGCCCCAAAGCTGAACCCAGCACTCAAGCTGTGGCCTCCTCAATGCCGAGTCCAGGGGGACAATCCCTGCCCTGCTCCTGCTGGCCACAGCAGTGCTGACCCAGGCCAGGCTGCTGGTGCCCTTCCTGGCTACCTGGACACATCCTGGCCCATCTTCACCTGCTGTCATCCAGCACCCCCCAGGGCCTTCTCTGCTGGTCAGGTTCCAGCCACTGCCCCCAGCCTGGAGCTGGCTGGGGTTGTTGTGACCCAAGTGCAGGGGGCAGCACTTGGCCTTACGGAATCTCATCACTCTGGCCTCAGCCCATGGATTCAGCCTGGCCATGTCCCTCTGCAGAGCTTTCCTGTCTTAAGGAAGAGATGGAGCCAAAGGAAAGGGTACTTGGAGATGGACAAGGGAAATAAGAGTCAGAGACTCTTCTGGCTGAGGAGGGGTGAGTGGGATAGAGATTAATGTAAAGAAGAGGCAGATCAGAGAGAATGTTAACAGTGGTGTACAGGATGATGAGAGGTGCAGAGGAGATGAACTGGGTGCTCTTGCTTGGTCTTTTATCAGAGCAGAAGCAGAGGAGCACAGATAGAGCTGAAAGGCAGGAACAGAGCACAGTAACTGCCTTGCTTCCACAAGCTCATCTCCTGTGGACATCATGGTCTGGAGTATCTCCTTGGTCAGCTGGGGTCAGCTCTCCCAGCTGTGTCCTCCTAAATTCTTGTGCAGCTCCAGCTGGTGGGGTGGGATGAAGAGCAGAAAAGCCCTTGACTCAGTGTCAGCTCTGCTCAGCAGTGACTAAACCAGCCCTGTCTTAGCGAGGCTGTTTCACCATAAATCCAAAACACAGCCCCACACCAGCTGCTGTGGAGGGAACGAAGTCTCCCTCAGCCAAAAGCAGCACAATGATCACAGGCTCACAGATGTCAGGGGTTGGAAGGGATCCAAACAGCTCATTGAGTCCAACCCCCCTGCCAGAGCTGGGCCATACAATCTAGCTCAGGTCACACAGGAACACATCCAGACAGGCCTGGAAAGGCTCCAGAGAAGGAGACTCCACAGCCTCTCTGGGCAGCCTGTGCCAGGGCTCTGGGACCCTTCCAGTCAAGAAGTTCCCCTTGTGCTGAGCTGGAGCCTTCTGTGCTGTAGCTTCCATCCATTGCTGCTTGTCCTATCCCAGGCAGCAGTGAGCAGAGCCTGTGCCCCACTCCTGACCCCCAGCCCTCAGAGATTTAGAGACATTGATTCAATCCCCTCTCAGCCTTCTCTTCTCCAGACTAAGCAGCCTCAGGGCCCTCAGCCTCTCCTCACCAGGCACTGCTCCAGGCCCCTCAGCATCCTTGTAGGCCTTTGCTGAGATCTCTCCAGCAGATCCCTGTCCCTCTTTAACTGGGGAGCCCAAAACTGAGCACAGTACTCAAGATGAGGTCTCCCCAGGGCAGAGTGAGGTGCGGGAGCTGGTATTGAGGGGGCACAAAAGAGCCCTGGCAAACAAATCTTTGAGAAGATAAAAACACATGCAGTGGTGCAGCAGCTAGGCAGCTGTGCAAGGCAGCAGGCTGCTGTTGATAGAAGGAGCATTGCTCTGCAGCTGCCCCCGTGTGAGTTTTTATCTCCCGAGGTTCTGCTCAGGACACTTTCATGAAAGGCTGCTCCTTTGCCACCCTGTCTGAGGGCTCTGCTGGCAGGGCCAAGCAGACTTCTGCCCAGCAGCAAGTTGCAGGAGGTGCATTTATTCTTCCTGACTATTCCTGTCTAGTATTCTCTTGGTTTGGAATGTTCCATTTATGTTTGACCTTCAATTACTATGTTGGTATCAAGATCCACAATAAAATGTATCTCAGTCAGTAGATTCTAGGGAACACAAGCAGAGCCCCCGCAGAGGACGTTGTGGGTGCACCTGCTGACATCCTCAGAACGAACCCAGTGCTGCTATCAAGCAATTAAAACATCTACTAGAGCCATAGAATCGTGAAGCTGGCAAAAGCCCTCTAAGATTATCCAGCCCAACCATCCACCCAGTGTCACCATGGACATTAAACCATGTCCCCAGGTGCCATGCCCACACGTTTCTGGAGCACCCAGGGATGATGACTCTGCCACCTCCCTGGGCATGCTGTTCTAATTCTTGACCACTCTTGCAGAAAAGTGGCTAAGAAGGGATGTGTTCTGTGGCTAGCACAGGTGGCCAAGAGGAGCTGAGATGTGTTCTGTGGATGGCATGAGTAGCCAAGAATAGATATGTTCTGTGGATGGCACAAGGAATGCAGCTGGTAGAGGTTTGCAGAGACACACATTAGTGGGTACATGTGTGCTAGGAGTGTCTCCTGTGCTGGTGAAGGATATGTGTGCCTACCACTGCAGTCTGGCTGCCTCTGAACTAGTCATGGACAATGTCTTGGCAGCCCTGAAATGCCAGCTTCTATCATGCCAGAGAGCAGCTCAGCCATTTCCAAGGGCTGAGGAAAGTTGCCAGCACAGCTATGTGGCCAAAGGTGTGCAAGGTTGCTGCCTGCATTTAAGTGAGGAGAAGCTTTCGGTTGGACTGTATGATATTAGAAGTCTTCTCCAGCTGAAGTCATGCTGTGATTCAGTCCCATTCCTTTGGCACTGTCAGCAGCCCTGCAGAAGCCATCCTGGCTGCAGGCTAAGCTGCCTTTCATAAATCTCAGCTGAGGCCTGGCTGCTCACTTCTGAAGTCTAAATGATTTCTGTTATTCTCAAGGCACTGCATTCTTCTTGCTTTCTGTGGAAAGAGCCCCACTGGGCTGAGCATGTACGTACAGGGGGCCGGGGAGGAGGGTTTGTGTTGGTTAAGTGGAGGTGATGAAGCTGGAACCATCGTGGCAGGATGTCCAGCAGATTCATGGTTTGCTTTTTCTAGTTGGCTCGTCACAACAGAACACTGCAGCAGATGCTGAAGCCGGGGTCAGACCCAGATGAAGGAGATGAAGCCTTGGGGTATTATGCCAATCACACAGCACAGATAGAGGTAAGGGATTGCTCACCAGATCAGTTTGCTTCTGTGCAGGCTGGTACCCCCTCTCTGTAACAGCAAAGCTTCCTCAGATGGTGCAGATGATTTGTGACAACAACAACTACATGCCTTTGATTGTAGGAGAAGAGGAGTGCACCTGCCTTAAGAGTAGCTCAAGTAATCATTTTGCTGTGTTACCAAACATGTCTTGTTAGTGAAACAAGGGCTGTGCCATGAAGTCCAGAACAGTCTTGTATGTACATCAGTCAAGTCACCAGTGGTGATAACTGATCCAACTAAAGTTCTGGCTGAAGTGGTCCAGACATTCAGTATGGCTTTTGTTTAAAAACCCAAGGCTTGGCTTGGATCATCATTCCTGTTCTCAAGTCTGACCTTCACCCCTGCCAGGACTGGATTTAGATCAAGATCCTCAGAGGTATTTAGGTTCTTAACTCTGGTATCAGTTCCTCTTACAGCTTTCATGGGGTTCCACAGGCATCGAGAATCGTAACATTTGCAGTCCTTAGTGGCTTTGTAAGGGCAAAATTTCTAGGGTGCAAAGGCAGCTGCTGTGATAGACTGCAGGAGGAAGAGGCATCTGGATCCTCTTGGACACGCTCTGTCCAGTCCAAAACTGCAGTGTGGTTGCACAGCCCCAGCCTGAGTCTGAGACGGTAATTTCAGTGCCAGTGGGCTGCCAGGCTCCATCACCTACCACTTGCCTTCAGGGGACAGTCTTGACACAAGCATCTCAGGTCCACATTGTCCTAGCTGCCACCAAGACTGTTCTGTTTCCCACCATCCATTTTGCCTGTTGTTGATCACCACAAGAAAAGTGGAAGCTCCACAGCTGTGGCTGTCCAGAGAGGTGCTCAGTGCTCCTCTTAACCCATTTTAATGCTTCAGATGCTCCTGAGGTATCTTTTAGCAGTTGCCAGCTAAGTTTCTGTGTAGGCTGCAATTCCAGACCTTACAGACTGTGGTCTGTAGCTTCTTCCTGCTGTAGTTTCTGAAATGCCCCAAAATCTTGTGGTTGCAAAGTCTGCAACTTGAGCAGATCTGAAGGCCTCTGTCCTCAAGGAGGCTTTTTAGATGCCATTCTGCAGAGCAGCACTGCAACTCAGCTCTTTGTTTGAGACCCTGAGAGAACTGAGGATGTATTGTTGGTTTCCTTGGCTCCCTTTGCCAGGTTGCTTGCACAGCTGCTGGCCTGAGACACAACTCCTAGGATGCTTCAAAAGTACCTGTTGAGGTTTCACATAGTGCCCATGGGCAGGCAGGAGCATAATGGTTCTCTGTCTCCCACACAGATGAGCTGGACTGTGTACTCCTGAAAATTAAGACAGTTTTTAATTATGTTCACAGAATGAACACGCATGAACAGAGAGAAGGGAGGGTTCTTGCCATCAGGAGTGTGGCTGGCACAGGGAAGCTGAGCTGTGTCAAGTGGCTGTTTGCTCTGAAAGCAGGCCTGGACCTGTTTGACACTGTATCAGGGCATCTCATCTGTGTGATTGGAAAGTCAAATAGTGGGACTCCTCACTGGTGGCTGTGCACAGACACAGCTCTAGTAGCCAAGGTGAATGTTCTGCCCTGTGTCTCAGTACTGCAGAGTCCCTGATCAGGCTGCAGAGTCCCTTGCCAGGCTGACAGCAGCCTGGCAAGGTGGAGCAAAATGCAGCTTGCTCCCCAGTCTGGGTAGGCTCTGAAACACACACTGTGCAAAACCCTGGGGGTTGTCAGGACAAGACTTGAGTGCTGTCTGAGCAAGGTGCTGGGTTTGCATGTTCATCTCCACAACCTACCTTGTCACACAAACAGGCTCTAGCTGACAAAAGAATTTCATCGTCTGAGCAGAAAGCCCCTGAACGTCTGCACTGCTCCCAGGAGAGGTTTGCCTCAGTTTCTTGCAAAATGGAAGCTTTCAGAAGAACTTTTCTATGCTAGGCAGAAGTGTGGGCATAGGTTTTGCTCGAGACATATTTGCCATCTTACTTTAAGGCAGGATTTTGGAGTTCAAATCACTTGTGCATCAAGCCATGAATCAAAGGGGAGCTGGGAACAAGAAAGGGTGGGACTGAGCAGTGGGCAGCAACTGATCCTGGGGCAAATGTGCCCCTTGCTGCAGATTGTCCGCCACGACAGGACGATGGAGCAGATTGTCTTCCCCGTGCCCAACATCTGCGAGTTCCTCACACGCGAGTCCAAGAGCCGTGTGTTCAACACCACCGAGAGAGACGAGCAGGGCAGCAAGGTCAATGACTTCTTCCAGCAGACAGAGGACTTGTACAACGAGATGAAGTGGCAGAAGAAAATCAGGAGTAAGTATTGCAACTGCCCCAAACGGCTTCATTGTGCTAACTGGCTAGGTGAAGCCTTTGGATGCTTTCCTTTTGGTAACACCCTTCTGTCTGCCCACCCTGAGAGTGCAGCAAGCAAAACTGGGTCAGGGCTTGGGAATGCAGGACAGCAGGCCATAGGGCAGCCGAGACACTTCTGTGCCACCATAAAAGAGGCATAGTCTGGAGCAGTTAGCAATAGCAGAAATGTGTTCAAGATGATGTCTTGGACTCCAAAAGTCAAACTAAGGGATGGAGGAACTGGGCATAGTGCTAAACTCAATGGAGTTGCACTTAATTAAGACAAGGTCCTTAATATTTAACAAAAACATGTGCAGCTGCATAGTTGAGGTTTGGAGATTCCTAAAAGGTCATTAAAAAGCTTGTAAATGTCAGCCACTTAAAAACATCTCTCGCCAGAACCTCAGCTGCTTTAAGTCTGCCCGTCTGCTGTGGAGCCCTGCCAGCTCACATCAGCCTTGCTTGTCTGGGCAGCAGTAGGGGTCAGTCTGTCAGCCCATACTGGTGCATGTGCCATGGTAGTGGGTGAGGCACATGCACCACCTTCAGCTGCTTGCAGACCTGACAGGCAGTCAAGAGACCCAAGCAGGGACCCAGAGAGGAGGTGCAGTGACAGGGTTCTCAAAGCCTGGCACAGGCTGCCCAGGGAGGTGGCTGAATCCCCATGCCTGGAAGTGTTTCACAGAGGCAGAGATGTGCTGAGGGCCATGCTTCAGCATCAGCCTTGGCAGAGTCAGAGAATGGTTGGGCTAGCTGATCTGGAAGGACTTTTCCACGGCAAGTGAAACGATGCTCTGTGTGTGCCGAGGTAAGGAAGCGCAATCACTCCATTCCCTGCCCAAGGGCAGGTGCTGTGGGGTGGCACACATCAACTGCTCAGAGCTGCTCCATTGATTAGGAAGGAAGAGTAGGATCCGTGGTCAGAGCAGCAGGGAGTTTGGATAGTCAAAGCAACAGGCTTTAGTGCAGCATCCCTTATGTGATGGAAACATGAATGTTGGTTGTGTCAGTTCCCAAGCTATAATTTCCAGAGGCAAGAGTAAGTCCTCAGTGTGAACTTCTCAGCCCAGGGCCACTTCCATTGGTAACACTCTAAGAACTTGTCTGTTCTGACAAGCTGACCAGAACAGAAGATGAAAAATAAATTATCCCAGAACAAGTCCCTGTCTGCACAGCCTGGTTGGGAATAAAATGTATAGCAGAGGAAAACGACTCCAGTAACAAAATCAGATCTGTGGAGTTTGCTTATGAAAGACAAATATGAGAGCCCAACTCTACACCGCTAGAGACCAGAGCTGCCTAATGCTATAACAGAGAAAATTGGTTTGTTTTTATTCAGAACAGAAATTCCTTTCATCAGTGCAATGTCCCACAAGGCTTTCTGGTGGCTTTTTTTTTTTTTTTTTTTTTGGTTTGAAAAGATGATAAAGGTGGAGGCTGGGTTAATTCTTCAGCATGCAGGCTATGGTGCTGCAGTTGACAGATGGCTTTTGCAGTGGCTCCAAAGGCTTCCAGCTCAGCAGTCGATAGCATGAGGTTATCACAGTGAAATCTGAATATTTATCTAACCACAATTAAACTCTGTTTAGGCTAAAGCCTGAGGCAGGCAGCTGTGGCTTGGGGAGGCTGCAGGCAAGTCACACCTGCAGGAGGTCCGTGGCATGCTGAAGTCGCCCTAGCGGGAGAACACCACGGCTGGGGCTGGCTGCAGTCTGCTCACAATTTGCACGCAGCGGTTTCACTGGGGTGGGATCGCTGAGCTAAAAGCTCCGCTTGAAGCTGTTTGGTGGCACATCTGGGTGTGGTGCCTATCTGTTTGAATCCATTTTAAAGACATGCATGTTTTCTTCATTCATCTGCATTGTCTTACTTTCTTGAGGCCATTACTGATTGGTTTGCTGCCTTGTAATTCACTGATTGCTTCTCTTCTCCCCTCTCTAGATAACCCACCCCTGTTTTGGTTCTCCAGACACATCTCTCTCTGGGGGAGCATTTCCTTCAACCTTGCTGTGTTCATCAATTTAGCAGTTGCTCTGTTCTACCCCTTCGGAGACGATGGAGATGAAGGCAAGTGGAGTTTGGTTTTCTTTTCCTTTTTGCACTGTAGACGCTTTCAGTTCTGAGCCAGCATTTACACAGCACTGCACCGCGGCTGTGCTCCTGCCTGCAGGAGCATCTAAGCAGGTACCAGATGTTGTCTGAAATGTGGTGGGTGGTCGTCTGGGTGTCTTGTGGCTCATGCAACGTGGAGTAAAATGGACAGAAGATAGCTACTAAGCTGGAGGTTGTCTAGATGTGCTCAGTTGATTTTTTATGCTATCACACTGCAATGAGCTCCTGCACACACTCAGTTACAGCTTCTGAGCTGAAGAAGGCTTCCTGGTGTCAGAGGGATAGAGATTCCTTAAAACTGAGCAAATGGAATGACTTGCATTCCTAAAAACGTATGGAACAGGATGAGCTGGAAATGAGCTCGTTGGCTTTTGGTCTGTTGTTTGCTGAGATAAAAGATAACTGCCGCAGAGGATAAATGCATCACAGAACAGTGGGACAGAACCTGTGGCTTTGCTTCAGCACTTGGCATGGGAAATGCAGCCAGTCAGAAATGGCATTAAATGAAGGCAGCAGACTAGCAGGAGGCCTCTCTTCGAATCCAAAACAAGCTTAATTGAGATAAAGTAGACTGAATAGTTGAGTGCACTGGGAACGGGAGTGGAGCCATTCACCTCTGGATCTTTGATTCAGGTCCAGGCAGTAATGTGACTGCAAGTGCCCTCGCTCTGGTGGCATGTGAGCCGGGCTGGTGGAGGCAGGCCAGCTTCTAGTAGCTACATGTGCTGTTCACAAACACCAGAGCTGGCACCAGCAAACATTCCTCTTGGCTGGCTCAATAGAGAGGCAGCAGATTAGAATGCACTGGCCCAAGGAGCAGGTTACTCTTCCAGCCTGTGGAGTGGCCTGCATGGATCACGGCTGCAGGGCTGCAGACCTCTGCCCTGCCAAAGGGGGGCTTTGCAGCTGGGCTCTCCTGGGGGTGCACACACATTATAGCTCATGCAGGGTGAGAGAAGTCATGCAGCGCTAGAAGAGTCAGCCGTGTAAGGCTCTGATCTTGAGCTGACCCATGCTGCCGGCAGTCTGCAGCCAGTGCCGAGCAGCTCCCCCGCCGATCCGCAGGTGGCCTTGGTGTGAGCGGCCCCAGTGGCTCCAGCGACAGCAGCTGCAGGGCTCCAGCTCCTACTGCTTGTGAGAGCAAAGGCTGCAAGGAGCAGCAAGCACTAGATGTGCCCGGATGGCACTAGCAGCCTCCCTGCTCTCAGCCTCCTCCGCCACTGAAATGCAGTCCACAGCTGGAGTTTGTCTCCCATATTTCCCCTTTGCCCTGTCAGTTTCCCCCAGACTCAGAGGTCTGAGGTGCTGGGCAGCAATGCTGCCTTTCTGCAGGTCCCACACACATGGCATAAGCAAAACTGTGCTCTAGATGAGGACTCCACGCCTGCAGCATTCACATTTGTACACCTTGCTGGTGTGGGTCCTGCAGCATCAAATTGTTTGACCTGCAGAAGGAGTAAAAGTGATCTGTTAAAGAAACATGGACTGCCTTGGCCTCACCTTTCAGACCCACTTGGAAGTTGGTTTTGTAGGATCCATTAGAAGTTTCCCTATCTTGTGGGTGAAGAGACTGAGAGAACCAACCCTGAATCTGCCAAGGAGGCCAGTGGGCTCCTGGGGTGCTTTAACCAGAGTGGGCAGCAGGTCAAAGGAGGCTCTTCTCTCACTCTACTACCCTGCTGAGACCACACCTGGAATATTGTGTCCAGTTCTGGGATCTCCAGTTCCAAAGAGAAGGAAACTACTGGAGAGACAATGGGGGCACAGAGATGCTGAGGGGACTGGAACGTCTCTCTTACAAGGAGAGGCTGAGAGACCTGGGACTCTCTAGCCTGGAGAGGAGAAGGCTGAGAAAGGATCTAATCAGTGTGGATCAGTAGCTAAAGGGTAGGGAGTGAGAGGATTAGGCCAGACTCTTGTCAGTGGTGCCCAGTGACACACAAGGGGCAGCAGGTACAAACTGGAACCCAGGAGGTTTCACCTCAACATGAGGAGAAACTTCTCTGATGTGTGGGTGGCAGAGCCCTGGAGCAGGCTGCCCAAAGAGGCTGTAGAGCCTCCTTCTCTGGAGCATTCCAAACCCACCAGGCTGTGTTCCAGTGGGATTTACTGCAGGTGATCCTGCTCAGGCAGGGTTGGCCTGGATGGCCTCCAGAGGGCCCTTCCCACCCCTGCTGTGCTGGGATTCTGTGGTACAAACCCTCCTAAACTCAGAAGAAGTTGGGATGCCATCTGAACATTGAGGCAAGGGCCTCACCTCATTGTTTCCTGCTCCCACTGATGCTGCCCAGCAGCGTCCCTGTTGCCAGGGACAGCAGGGGTTCTGCAGTGGCTCTGGATGCATTTCTGTCCCTTCTGCCCTCTCACTGCCCTCTCAGTTTCCCTGCCAAGAATGGGAGCCAGTGTCCAAGCATGGCGGGGCCCTGGGAAATGAATGTGCTGTTTGTGTCACAGCAGCATGGCTATTTCCAGGCTCTGGTGGAGCAGACAGGGGCAGGCAG
This sequence comes from Pogoniulus pusillus, assembly GCF_015220805.1. Classification (NCBI taxonomy): domain Eukaryota; kingdom Metazoa; phylum Chordata; class Aves; order Piciformes; family Lybiidae; genus Pogoniulus; species Pogoniulus pusillus. The sequence continues at coordinate 259,938 of NC_087278.1, forward strand.
GAGCACCAGATCCAAGGAGAGCCTGGAGCCAGCCTCTGGCAGAGTGGCAAACAAGCTCTGAAGGCAGCAGCTCCTGTGCCCACCAGAGCTCAGCCAAATCTGGGCCCTGCTGCAGCCCTGGCAGCCGGGCACAGCCAGGGCACAACCACTGCATGGTTGCAGGCACTGCAGATGCTAACTCACCCCTGACCAGTGCCCTGCTTGTCTGCTGCAGTGCCCCACTCCTTGCAGAGGGACGCTGCTGCCCTGGCACCCCGCAGCTGCAGCAGTGCCACCCATTGCTTCCACAGAGCCCTAAGCAATCAGGTGCATCACACCAGAGGAGCCCTGCTGGTCCCTGCGGAAGGGAGCTGACCAGCAGCTGGCCTCAGGAGAGGGCAACCTGTTGCACCCCAGCACTCCCTGGCTGTGGGTGGCACTGCCTTGGTTGCCTGTGCACAGCCTAGCACCACCGATGCCAGCAGCCCTGGCTGCACTTGGGGCAGGGTCTGGCCAGCAGCCATGGTGAACAACTTGCTGTCTGCTGGTTGCACTGGCAGAGGGAAGGGATCCTTGGCTCTGTTTCTTGGTGAAAAATGGAGCTCCAAAGCTGCCTATGTCAAGGCTGCCTCTCTTCTCTCCACAGGCACGCTCTCTCCGCTGATCTCAGCCCTGCTGTGGGTAGCAGTGGCCTTCTGCACAGCGATGCTCTTCTTCATCTCCAAGCCCGTGGGCATTCGGCCCTTCTTGGTGTCTGTTATGCTCAGGTCCATTTACACCGTGGGGCTGGGGCCTACCTTGATACTCCTTGGTGCTGCTAATGTGAGTACTTCAGAAGTATCCTGGGTTTCCCTTTCTGCAGAAGCAGAGATTTTAAGGGTCTCCTATTTGAAAAGAGACCAAACCAGCACAAGCCCTCTGTGCAGGAGCTTCCTTCTCTGGCTCGCTGGTTAAGCTGCAGAGGTGAGTGCTTTCCAGTCAGCCTGAGACAGCAGTGTCAGCAGAGCAGGGAGCTGAGCAAAGAGCTGGCCAGAAGCTGCTGCGCGAGGGCCGTCAGGCTGGCGGTTTCTGGTGCTAAAAGAAGTTTTCTCTCCCAATACGCTCAGCAATCCTGACATAAATTAGTGCTGTGCTTCTGTGAGCCTGAGCACACTCGTGAGAAGAAAACAGCTTTCAGAATTAAAAGCTCTTGGCCCCTTGCCAGCTCTCCTGACTCAGACCTGAGAGCCTTTGCCGGCTGGCTGAGCTAGGCAGGGCAGTCTGCTCCCTGCCGGTGGCCTGGGACACTTTCTCGCCTGGCACTGCCGGAGGCAGGTGAGCAGAGCTGTGGGAGCACAGCGTGTGAAAGGAGAGGCCCGCGGGGTCCTCACTGCTCCTCCTGGGCTGCCGGGCAGGGAGCTTAGCTCCTTCCCCCTCGGCTTCTGCGCCACTCTGCAGCCGCGGGCAGAGCTCGGCAGCAGCGGGCGATGTGATGAAGCTGACTAAATGCTGTGCTTCACAAATGCCCCACGAGTGCTTTTTCAGGGACTCTGTGTTGAGAACCATGAGGTGGAGGGAGCAGGCCCTGTGCACAGCCTGCCTGCTTCCTGCTGGCAGTGCCCTCTGCAGCAGCTGTTGGCACACAGGCTTGGCTCCAGACCCACAGCTGTTAGGAATTCACTCCCCGGTGTGTTTTCAGATGCCTTATGACATTAATCCTGCCCTACCCACTCACTGCAGAAATGAATCACCATGCAGTGAACTGAGTGCAGTGCTGAGGGGTGATGTCCTTCCACCCACCCTCATTCCCTGGATTTCTCTCGTCTAGCTCCCTGCAGCTCACTGAAAGCTGTGTTGTTCAGCCAGAGCAGCCCAGCTGCAGCAGTGCAAACAACTGAGAGCAGGGTTTTCCTGCTGGAGCAAACCTGGCCTGTGTTCACCCCACAGCTCTGTAACAAGATAGTGTTCCTGGTGAGCTTCGTGGGGAACCGTGGGACTTTCACCCGTGGCTACAGAGCGGTCGTCATGGACATGGCTTTCCTCTACCACGTGGCCTATGTGCTGGTCTGCATGCTGGGCCTCTGTGTGCACGAATTCTTCTACAGCTTTCTGGTGAGTGTCTGCTGCTGTGGAGAGCAAAACCTGCACAAGCAGAAAATACCCTCGCCCAGGCAGCTGCCTTCCACCTCTGCCTGGCAGGCAAGCCAACACAGGGTGTTCTCAGCAGGCTGTTGCACTCCTGCCCCTTGGAAGCTGCTGTTTTCATTAGAACATCACCAACCTGATAGCCTTTGATGAGGACATCACCAGGTGGATAGATGATGGCAGAGCAGTGGATGTGGTTTATCTTGATTTCAGTAAAGCATTTGACACTGTCTTCTACAGCATCCTTCTGGCTGAACTGAGGCAGTGTGGTCTGGATGATCAGGGAGTGAGGTGGATCGGGACCTGTTTGAAGGAAAGAAGTCAGAGTTGTGGTCAATAGGTTGGAGGCCTGTGACTAGTGGAGTTCCTCAGGGGTCAGTACTGGGACCAGTTCTGTTCAATATATTCATCAATGACCTGGCTGAGGGCAGAGAGGGCACTGGCAGCAAGTTTGCTGATGGCACCAAGCTGGCTGCCACAGCAGAAGGCTGTGCTGGCATTCAGCCAGACTGGGACAGGCTGGAGAGGTGGGCAGGGAGAAATGGAATGGAATTCAGCAAGGGCAGAGTCTGGCACCTGGCAAAGAGCAACCCCAGGGATCAGGGTAGGCTGGGGACTGACCTGCTGGAAGGCAGTGAAGGGGAAAAGGCTCTGGGGGTCCTGGTGGATGAGAGGTTGACCAGGAGCCAGCAATGTGCTCTGGGGTCCAGGAAGGGCAATGCCATTCTGGGGTGGGTTAGAAGGGCTGTGCTCAGTAGGCCGAGAGAGGTTCTCCTGCCCCTCTGCTCTGCCGATGCCACATCTGCAGTACTGTGCCCAGTTCTGGGCCCCCCAGTTCAGGAGGGACATAGAACTGCTGGAGAGAGTCCAGCACAGAGCCACAGAGATGCTGAAGGGAATGGCACAGCTCTGTTAGGAGCACAGCCTGAGGGAGCTGGGGCTGTGTGCTGGGAGAGGAGGAGCTGAGAGGGGACCTCAGCAATGGTTATCAGTGTGTGCAGGTGAGTGGCAGGAGCTGCAGCCAGGCTCTGCTGGGGGATGCCAGTGCCAGGACAAGGGGCAATGCTGGAAGCTGAGGCAGAGGAAGTTTCATTTAAACATGAGGAAGATTTTTTTCCCTATGGGGGCGACATAACACTGGAACAGGCTGCCCAGGGGAGTTGTGGAGTCTCCCTCTTTATCCACCTGGATGCATTCCTTTGTGATCTGGTATAGGTGATCCTGCACTGGCAGGTGGTTAGATTGGATGAGCTTTGGAGGTCCTTTCTGGGCCCTGGCATTCTGTGATTCTGTGACTTGTTTTGTCACTTGTAGAGGTGAAAGCTAGTCCCTTTCTTTCCAGACCATCATCATACCGCCCACTCCTTCCCTCACTTCCCCAGTGCCCATTGTTCCTGTCTTGGGTCAGTCACAGCCTTGTTGGGAAGGGATTTGTCCCCTGGTCTGTGCATCATGCCTGTGCCAAAGGGTCCTGTTCCTAAGTTCATCCTGCAGCCCTAACCAAATGATAAAAAGAGTGCCCTGGGGAAATGGGGATGGCTCTGGTGCAGCAGGAAGATTCATCACTTGGAATGATGCCAGTCTATTGTCCATAGTGCCAGTACCCAGGTGGAATGGCTCTGGGGAATGGGAAAGAGATGCAACGAGAGTAAATTATGCAGAACTCTGCTCAGCTCTGCTGAGCTTCCTCCACGCTGAGCAGCAGTGAGAGGTGCTTCACTGCTCTTGTTTCTAAGTTTTCCTCCCTGCTGGCTCTTGGGGACATGGTTTAGTGGCCATGGTGGTGTTGAGTCAATGGCTGGACTCCATGGTCTCACAGGACTTTTCCAGCTGAAGGGTTTCTGTGACTCTCTGTGTCAGAGGACTCCTCCAGGGACTGGCTGACCTGTGGTCACTTGCAAGGCTCCGCTTTCCTCTGGTACTTTCCTGAGCTTCCTGAGCAGTGGTGACCTTCCAGCACCCCATGCTAAGGCACACTTAGTGCAGCTCACAGGCTTAGTCCTTCCTCTGGTAGAATGGCTGTTAGAGGCAGGCTTTCCAGATCTTGGCATTAAAGTGAGCTTCAGAGTTTGGGCAGCTTTCAAAGGAGCCAAGCTTTCGTGGCTGTGCCTGCAGGACCCTTTTCCAGTGGCAGTAGCACTGCAGGATAAGAAGTGCGCAGAAGGAAGTGTGCAGAGCTGCAGTCTGAGTGCGCCACTGTAGCTATCCAGAGATCGGTGACACAAAAGCAGTGGCTTTCAGCTCCAGTCTAGCCTGCTTCAGAACCTGGGGTGCCACTGGATCTCAGTGGTGGCTGTCACTGCTGTGGCTCAGGCTCACCTATAGTTTGTGACTTTGGATTTTGTTATAACCTGTCTTAGAGTTTCAAGTTCTGCCCTAGGCTTTGTCCTCTGCCAGCTCCCACTGAAGTCCGCCTGTACTCTGTGTTTATGAAGCTGAGGGTTCAGGCCACGGCTGGATGTTTCAGCAGCTGTTATTGCTTCCCTGTTCATGCACTGCCTCATTTGTGTTCATGTTTGCTGCCCTCCATGCCCTCCTCAGCTGTTTGACCTGGTGTACAGAGAAGAGACCCTGCTCAATGTGATCAAGAGCGTGACCCGCAACGGCCGCTCCATTATCCTCACCGCAGTGCTGGCCCTCATCCTGGTTTATCTCTTCTCCATCATTGGCTTCCTCTTCTTGAAAGATGACTTCATCATGGAGGTCGACAGGCTGAAAATCAGGAGCCCTGCTGCAGGTGTGTTTGTTCTGCTGAAACTTCCTACACAGAGCTTTTCAGGCTGCCCAGCCTGGCATTCACCCAGGGATGTTCTGAGAGCAGTATTAATTCTGTGCCACTCAGAACTCTAGTCTCTGGGTAAAATTCCCTGTGGATAGATGGGGTCTTAGGCCAGCCTTAGCTAGCAGAATGATAAAATCTAACACTCACATTCATTATGTTTTCTTTTCAAATTCTTGCTAAAATGTGTAAAGATAAACTCTGTACTTCCTAAGTATTTGGAAGACAACTCCCAGTGGATTCTCCCTGCTCTCATCCCACCTTGAAAGCAGCCTGGAGTGTTTTCAGTGTAGTGTCTGAGCTGTGACCTTAGCCTCTTCTCAGTGGACAGAATTGGGGATTTATTACAAAGCCCACACTTTTACTGGTAGGAGGTTTCCTGGATCTTTGAGGTTCAGTGTGCATCTCCATCAGTGCACAGTCCTAGCTTCAGTAACGTTGCTGGGAGGCCTTCCACCACTTTTTCCAAGGCCAGGATTTTAGCTTTCTGGAGTGAGAGATTTTGCCCATAGGAACAGGGAGTTACAAGCCTCCTAGGCCTGGTCTGCTGAGATCTTTGCATGTGCTGCCAGCCAAGCACAGGCAGAGGAGTAACTGCCTTGCACAGACATCCCTGAAAAAGGCTGGTTGAGGTTCTAGAGGCATGAGTCTCCCCACTTGCTGAGTTCTTCAGCCCCGTGCACAGGCACAGAGTGAGAAGAATCCACCATGGACTGTGTGCAGCTCTTCCTACCTTGGTCACTTCAGGGTCTCAAGCAAGGCAAAGAGCCCTGAGGACTCGTGGGGACAGTGCACTCAGGTAGCTGCTCTGAGACCATAGCATTCCTTATTTCTTTTCCACTGGTCATCTGAGAAGGACTCCATTGCCATATATTTGCCTTGTCATTCGTTTCTGGGGCAGAACCTGTGGTTGGAAAGGTAACTGGGACCACTTTAAGCTGCACGCAGCAGTGGCTTGGTCCAGGGCAGCAAGGCCTGGTGCTTGTGTCTCTTCTGTCGGGTTCTTGGCAGGTGTTTGTGGGGTGGGTATGTTTCGGCTGGCTTTAGACATTGCCCATCAGGAAGATGTGCTGACCCTGCACAGAGAGAGCATGCTGCACCCTGAGACAAGTGCTTTGATTTTTCTTTCTTGAAGTCACAGAGAAAATCAGAGCAGAGCTGTTCTGTGATGCACAGATTGTCTTAGGATGGTACTTCTGTTGTTGGGTTTTGCCTTCACTTTTTTGCCTCCTTAAACTTTTTTGTACCTCTGATTTGAAATGCAGAAAATGGTTGGGGCTGCACAGGCTGGAATTGGTTTGATAAGATCAAGCTGTACACATTTCCCCACCTTGGAATGCTAAATTAGTGTTTTACACAAGCCCATACATATTTACAAATGAGCATGAAACTGTGTTGTAATCCTTGAAAACTCCTAAACATTCTGCATGCAGGAGAGCTCAGCACCAGCTTGGTGTCCTTTCTGTCAGCTTTGGTGAATAATTTATCTAATGGCTTTAAAACTGACATTATTTTCATATCTGACAGTTGCTTCTTGCTTTGAATGTATTTTGTTCTAACCAGAAGCAGCAGCATTTGATGTAGATTCATTAATTTCAGGAGATGAAATGGGAATGGCTGTGAACTACAGGAAGTATAAAGCTCTGGGCTTGTTCCTCTGATTGCTTTGAGCTGTTGAGGCAGTCTGCTTGAGGAAGGAGGAACTGGTGGTGTAATTCAGACTGCTTTTCTCCTCAGTTTCCCAGCTCTAGGAAAGAATGATTCAAACCTTGCCATCACTACAGGATCTGCCTTTCTTTTTACTGCCCTCCTTTTTCCCACAGATACTGGTGAAGTCCCTACTACAACCTTGACATCAGTGATGGGAGCCTGTGCAAAGGAGAACTGTTCCACAAGCATCCCAGCTGTGAACCCAGGTTAGGACAGAAGTTCTCCCAGCGTGGTTCGAGCTGTGCTGCCAGCCAGGCCCAGTCAGGCTGGAGACATGACTTGGTGCCTGCAGGAAGGGGTGAAGGAATTATTTCACAGGAGCACAATCCTACAAGTGTGCCTCTAATTCTGTTTTTGGATTGCTTCTCCTCCCTGCCATGGTCAGGAGCCCCAGCATCAAAGCAGACACCTGACAGGGGCACTTCAATGAGAAGAGGTGATCCCACTGGTAGAGATGGCAGCTCTGGGTCATTAACACCATTGGTGGTGGGAGAATTGCTTTGGGTTTGCTCTCTTCAGGCTCAGTCTGCCTGCTGTGCCTGAGTGTGTCACCAGCTGCAAGGTGCACATGGATGGGGATGATCAGAGAAGCTGTGGCTGAAGATGTGTGTGGGCTGACACAGTCATTGCTTTGGAGTGCTCACAGAGTCACCCAGAATGGTAAGGGACTTCTGGAGATCATCTAGTCCAAGTCCAGTGCAAAAGCAGGTTCACCTAGGTCAGGCTGCACAGGCACATGTCCTCTTGAACTGGGGAGCCCAGGACACAATAATCCAGGTGATCACAGGATTACACATGTCAGGGGTTGAAAGGAACCCAAGAAGATCATTGAGTCCAACACCCCTGCCAGAGCTGGGCCATACAATCTAGCTCGGGTCACACAGGAGCACATCCAGACAGGCCTTGAAAGGCTTCAGGGAAGGAGACTCCACAACCTCTCTGGGCAGCCTGTGCCAGGACTCTGGGACCCTTCCAGGCAAGAAGTTTTCCCTTGTGCTGAGCTGGAACCTCCTGTGCTGCAGCTTCCATCCATTGCTGCTTGTCCGGTGCCAGGCAGCAGTGAGCAGAGCCTGTCCCCTCCTCCTGACCCCCAGCCCTCAGAGATTTAGAGACATTGATTCAATCCCCTCTCAGTCTTCTCTTCTCCAGACTAAGCAGCCCCAGGGCCCTCAGCCTCTCCTCACCAGGCACTGCTCCAGGCCCCTCAGCATCCTCACTGCCCTGCCCTGGACTCTCTCCGGCAGTTCCTGTCCCTCTGCAACTGGGGAGCCCCAAACTGAAGGCAGTGCTCAGGATGAGGTCTCAGCAGGGCAGAGCAGAGGGGCAGGAGAACCTCCCTGGCTCTGCTGGACACACTCTGCTCAATGCCCCCCAGGACCCCACCGGCTCTTGGCCCCCAGGGCACATTGCTGCCCCATGGATGCTCTCCCCCAGCACCCCCAGCTCCCTCTCCTTGGGGCTGCTCTCCAGCAGTCACCTCCCAGCCTGGACTGCTGCAGTTTATTGCTCCTGCCCAGGTGCAGGACTCTGCCCTTGTCCTTGTTGAACCTCCTCTGGCTCCTCTGTGCCCAGGGCTCTCTGGATGGCAGCACAGCCTGCAGCTGTCTCAGCCAAGCCTCCCAGCTTGGTGTCAGCAGCAAACTTGCTGAGCAGACTCTGTGCCCTCATCAGTGGCACTGGTGAAGATGTTGAACAGCACCAGAGCCAGCACTGATCCCTGGGGGACTCCACTGGTCACAGCTCTCCAGCTGGGCCTGGCACCATTGAGCACCACTCTTTGCACTTTGTCTTGTAACCAGTTCCTGATCCCCCTCACTGCCTGCTCTGCCATCCCACACTTGCTGAGCTTGCTCACCAGGATGCCATGGGAGATGGTGTCAGAGGCCTTGCTAAGGTCAAGGCAGACTACATCCACTGCTCTCCCTGCATCTACCCATTCAGCTATGGCATCCCAGAATGCTATCAGGTTAGTCCTTGGTAAATCCATGCTGACTATTCCTGATAACCTTCTTCTCTTCCAAGTGCCTCGAGATGCCCTCCAGAAGGAGTTGATGGAGGTGAGGTTGCCTGGTCTGTGATTTCCTAGAACCTCTTCCTTGCCCTTTCTGAAGCCCTCAGGCACCTCTCCTGTGTGCCACGAGTTGGCAAAGATGTGGCACAGATGATGGAGAGTGGCAGAGTGACAACCTCAGGCAGTTCTCTCAGCACCCTTGGGTGCATCCCATCAGGGCCCAGGGACTTGGGAGTGTTCAATGTGTGTCATTGATCCCTAACCCAGTGTGCACTGGCCAGTGGGGAGCACTCCCTCCTCCAGGCTTCCTCTCCTTCATCCAGGGTCTGGAGCCCATAGGGGAGTTCAGCCTTAGGTGTAAAGACTGAAGCAAAGAAGGCATTCAGCAGCTCTGCCTTCTCTGTATCTCAGTTCTCAGGCTGCCTCCTGGCTCAGCACTGCCCACACCTTCCCTGGGCTTCCTTTTCCTGCTGATAGATCTGAAGGAGCCATTCTTGTTCTCTTTTATTTCATTTGAGTCCTCAGTGGGGCAGGAGAACCTCCCTCGCCCTGCTGGCCACACTCTTCTTCATGCCCCACAGGATGCTACTGGCCTTGGCCACGAGGGTCCATTGCAGGCTGATGGTCACTCTGTTGTCCATCACCACTGCCAGGTCCTGCTCTGCAGAGCTCCTTCCCAGCAGGTGACCTCTCACCTGTACTGGTGCAGGGATTGTTCCTCCCCAGGTGCAGAACCGTGTACTTGCCCAGCTCTCCAGCCTGGCCAGTTTGGTTGTTTGGTGCTGTGATTCCTAAGGCTGCTGCTCTCCTGTTTGCAGGTGAAGAGGAGGAGGATGGAATAGAAAGGACCTGCGACACCCTGCTGATGTGCATCGTGACCGTGCTGAACCAAGGGCTGCGCAACGGTGGCGGCGTGGGAGACGTCCTCAGGAAGCCCTCCAAAGATGTAAGTGTTGCCTGTGCTCCTCAGACTTGATTTGTCCCTGTGGTTTTCACTTCCCAGATGCAGTGCTCGGTGAGAAGAGCTAGGCTTGTTGTGATGCCTGCTCTGAGCCAGCCCGCAGCTGCTGCCAGGGTGCTAAAACCCATCCCATCAACGTCAAGGGTCAGAGGAGGCCCAGAGGGACAGGAGCACATGGAGCCAAGTAGATCTGCTTAGTCACAGAGGTGGTCCCCCCTGCCTTTGTGAGTGAGGCTAGCAGAACTTGGCTTGGGAGAAGAAGCTCTGCTTTTCCTGAGCTGAGGTGGAGCTGCTGTGGTATGTTTCAGTGGTGTGCTATTCCTGTGTCATTGCTGCAGGAGCCCCTGTTTGCTGCTCGGGTTGTTTATGATCTGCTGTTTTACTTCATTGTCATCATTATTGTTCTAAACCTGATCTTTGGAGTCATCATTGACACATTTGCTGATCTCAGGAGTGAAAAGCAGAAAAAAGAGGAAATACTGAAGACAACCTGCTTCATCTGTGGTAGGTGTCACTGAGCTGAGGAGACACTGGGTGGGGAAAGGAGCAAAGGGAACTCAGTACATGAAGTGTGTACCTAAGGGGTGGTTACCTTCTGCAGACATGTCCAAATTTATTCCCTCTCAGTAAGAAACAGATTTGCTGTAGGAGTCAAAAGATGCCTTTCCCAAGAGGTGGCTTCACAGTCTGCCCTGGTGGAAGGCAGAAGAGCTGTCTCACACTTGCTTCATCACCACTAGTGAGATGGTGCAGCTGTGACTTCCCGAAGTGTGCTGCAGGTGAACGTCCAGCTGCTGTTCCACAGCACAGTGCATTCCAGAAGGGAAGCATCCACCTGCTCCAGAAGCTGAGATGAAATAGGGAACAAAAGAAAGAAAGGAAAGTCAACCCCATGGATGAGTGGTGCTGATTTTGAGGGGCAGAGCTGCCTCCTGGTTTGGTAGGCTGGGTGTTGCTCCCATGGTAGTCTGACAGGGCTCGATGGGGTGCAGAGCACAGCTGCTTTGGTGTTTGTGGAAGGCTCCCCACAAGAAACTGGAGGAAAGCTGTGATGTGGAGGCAAACATTTGTGACTCTGCCTTTCCTCACTGTGGTGCTTCTCTTCAGAGGTCAGAAGTAGCTGCAGCCCTGGGAAGCTCTGTGAGTGCAGAGCTGCAGAGCCCTGCACACACAGTCCCAGCACAGCTGCAGCTCAGGTGCCTGGTGTTAACCCTGCACATGAATCTTTGCAAGATCAGGACCTGGGCTGCGTGCTGGATGCTTATCAGTGAATACTTAGAGAGAAGCAGAGGCAAGGCTTATGAAGCCCTTCCTAGCCCTCAGCACAGCTGCAAGGGGCTTGTGCTGGTGGTGTTGTTACTGAGAGGAAATGCCATAAAGAGGGTAAGCGCTGCACTGGAGTTCTGCCAGCAGTGCCTTCTGGCCTGCTCTTCCTTGCCTGGCACTTCCTGTGTGCAGGTACAGCTTTTAAATGAAGGTCCTCGAAGTTTCTGCTCCTTGAGATGAAGTCAGGGCCCTTCCTCCAGTGTGCTTCACAGATCTGGGCTCTTTATGACAAAGTTTTTTGTGGGCTTTTTGTCATTATGCCCACATCTTTTTGCAGGGCTGGAGAGAGACAAATTTGATAACAAGACTGTTTCGTTTGAGGAGCACATCAAGTCAGAGCACAACATGTGGCATTATTTGTACTTCATAGTTCTTGTCAAAGTCAAAGATCCAACGGAGTACACTGGACCCGAGAGCTACGTGGCACAGATGATCGCAGTGAGTCTGTCTGGGCACATGCTTTGTGCAGCTGAGAGAGGCTGCTGCAGCCAGAGCAGGGAGTCTCCTTCTCTCTCCCTGCCTCTGAACAATGGGAGGCATTGATCTGTCATTTTAAAGCTCTTCTCACGTGTTTTAGTCTGCAACAAAGCCCAGGCTTAAACGTAATGAAAAAGATGAAGGCACAGGCCACGGTCTCCTCTTTGGTGTTCTTGCTCTCATGCTCTGTGGGCTCTGCTGCCTCATTAGCCAGACCAAGGGCAGGAGAGCACACATCATAACATCTGCTGCTGCTTCAGCTTTGTCCAGCACCTCTGGGCTGCTGTCCAGAGAAATCACATCTCCTGCTGTGCAATGAAAGGCAGGGTCATTGCTGAGGGCCAGAGCTTTTCTGCCGTGGTTGCTCTGAACAAGCTGTTGAGCAGCCCAAAAAGAGATGCTGCGAGGGTTTGAAGAGCTACAGAACCTGCCCCAAGAGGATGGCTTGGACTCAGGAGGCAGCAGTTTGGTGGCAGTGGTGCAAGGAGGTGTTCCATTGCAAATCATTTCCAGCCTGCTACCAATGGGAATTGCTTCTGGTGGCAGAGGGCTGGATTGTCAAGGCTGCCTCCTGGGTCTTCACTTTGGAGGAATTACTTGCTGGGATGTTGTGGTGTAGCATTTCCTTCCCATGGGTGTCCTGGCAGGTGTTGCAGTGCCAGGGTCTGGTTGCAGAGCTGGCATGTGCCCGAGTCTCAGAGGAGGGGTACCCCAGTGAGCAATTTGTGCTTTCCTGGAGCCATGCTTGTTGCTGAGGGTATCTGCTCTGTTATCCCTCACTGTGGAGATTGGGTGATGTGGAGATGCTGGCTGCCCTTTCAGACCTCATTTTAGCCAAGGGGAAGACTCTTCTCCTTTCATTTCAGCTGCCTTCAAGTCAGGCATCTGGTTTAAATCAGTCCCAGCTCCCTGAAAGCCAGATCTATCCTGCCTCAAGACAGGTATCCAGGGCTGACTCACCCCTGGCATCGCCTTTCTCCCTCCACAGACAGCTTGGACAAGATGTCTAATTGGGACTGGCAAAAATTAGAGGAGGCTGCTCCCAGCCACTGTGCTGGCTTGTGCAGAGCTCGCCTTGAGTGTTGTGATTAAATGGAGCCTTTGCAAGTGCTCCCAGCCCTGCCGAGGATGCTGCTGTGGCAGCTGACAGGAACCCAGAGTTCAGGTTGAGCAGAAGAGCCAAGGTCCATGGAAGGTTCAACTCCTCCATCTCAGTGGCCAGCTAAAGGTAGGCAGTGAAGGACCTGCTCCTCTGCAGTCTCAGGGGTGGAACAGAAAAGCTTAACCAAGTGCTTGTTTCCTCTGTTCCACTGCAAGAAATGTTTCACAGCAGCACTTCATCCTCTTACACGTGAGGGTGTTTCAGCTCACCTCAGTCTGTGGAATCAAAAGCCGCTCCAGACTCCAGGGCTTGTCTCATTTGTCTGTTCCTTCTCGACTCTTCCTCTCCCTGCAATTGTTGCAGGATTCTGGAGCTTGTATGTTAAGTGGTGATGTTCAGTTCCAAGGGATGCACCAACACCCACAGTGGGAGTGCTCTGGCTCCTCTGCTGTGCTTCACTGCTTGTTTTGTGTTTGCACTCCCTGTGGGAACTGCTCTTCAGAGATCTCAGATGTAAGCAGGAGAGCACCAGAACAGCAGGTGTGACCTCAAACACCGAGCTGGTCTCTCAGGGCCCTGCTCCCCTGTGGCAGAGTGCTGGTGGTGTATGTGGTTAGCAGCCATCCAGGCGTGGGGATTACTCAACCTTTTGAAGGGAGCTGCTTTGGCCCATGCAGCTGGGTAAAGCTCCTGGTTGTTCTGGACAGTGGACCTGGAAGTGTAAAACTGACATGGAATGGAAGAGCAGGGGAAAGAGGAACAGAAGAGAGCAAATTGCAGGTGGCTGGTGTGGTTTCTTTGTGTGGTCTCAATCCCCCAGCTTAGGAGACAGAGAGCTCTGAGCCTAGATCAGCCTGAGGGGATCTCATCAGTGCTGATCAATACTCACAGGTGGCTGGCAGGAGGATTGGACCAGGCTTCATTCAGTGATGCCCAGTGACAGGACAAGAGGTAAGGGCACAAACTGGAACCTAAGAAGTTCCATATGAACAATGGGAGGGTTTTCTCCTACGGTGGCAGCCACTGGAGCAGGCTGCCCAGAGAGGTGGTGAAATGTCCATCTCTGGAGTCATTGCACACTCACCTGGAGGCCATCAGAGGGGACAACTGGAGCAGTGATGGTCCCTGTCTCCATTTTGAGAGGTCTCTTCTCAGAGGTGCAGTCTGGAGGTGCAGAATTTCCCTCAACTTTGGCAGCTGCAAGGAGACACCGGGACAAAAAAAAGCAGGTGATTAGTTCCTGGATGTACTGCAGCAAAGCAGAGGGCTATGAATCAGGCTTTGGTTTGTGTCTGCAGCCATTTGCAGAAGTAAGAGGCTACTGGCATAGTAATTGAGTTAATGGAGGAGTGAAGGACTTCAGGCCTGCCAGCTCTGTTCTCCGGGGCCCTGTCCACAGTTCTTAGCAAGTTTCATAATGGATTTTATCAGCAGTAGTGCTACCTGTCATAACTACATAATTACAGCACCTAATTAGATTATGACTTATTTACTCTAATTATGTAATTGGCTGTAATTGGTGCAATTACATAACTCCTCAGCCAGCTGAAAACTGCTCTGAACCCAGCCTGTGCTCACGAGTGAAGGCTGCTGCCATGTGCCAGGCCAAGGGAAAGCTTCTCTTCTGCCACTGCTGCTGTTGGAACTGAGCCTTCTCTACTGGCAGCTCCTTCAGCTGTTCCTCTGCACCTCGTTTGCTCTCTAAGTGTCCTTCTGGAAGGGCAAATTCCTCATCCTCAGGCTGCTCAGGGTCCAGACCCTTGCTCTGACAGCAGAATTCTCAGCAGCATTGTGAGGGTGCAGCAGAAGAGGCTGAGCAGCACTGGCCTGGGGTTCTGAGCAGTGCTTTTCTTACTCAGCTCTTTAACAAATCACTTGGAGGTGGCAGCAGTCACCTGGCACTGGTGGTGTGACAAAATATTGTAACGATTTCATTTGAGACATTATTTTGCCCTTTTCCCTCCCCTCCCTTTCTTAAAAGGATGAAGTAAGAGGAGTGTTTACTCCATATCCTGTCCATCCCCACTCCAGAAGGGCAAACACCTTAATCATTATGAACAGTTCTGGTTTGGGTGAGCTTTTTAGACACACTAAAGCCTGCAAATTGGCCTGGGCACAGTGCTGCCCTGAGCTGCTGCTGCTGTCTGAGTGAACCTATGTCAGCAGGGGAGCTGGACTGGGTGAGCTCCAGAGCTCCCTTCCATCCCACACTGTGCTGTCTGCGTCTGTAGCTGAGAGCAGGAGCCAAGTGCAACTTGCAGAGCTCACAGCTGCGGGTGCAGAGCCTGCCCCCATGCTGCCACAGCCTGTCCCATGGTCATTTCACTGACACCAAACCCTGGCATGCTGCTCCCCAAGCCTCAGCACGCCCGGGGAGCTTCCGGAGGGGGCAGGTGCAGGTGGAATGCAGAGAGCAGAGGTGGGAGCAGAGAGGAGGGGAGGAGGAACAGGGTCTGTGGAGCAAGCTGCACCTGCCTGCTCTGAAGAGAATACAGCAGAATAACATGAGCTAAGAAGCCTGGTGACCTCAGCTCCTAAAATAGAACTTCTTCACAGAAGGAAAGTGTTGACATCCAGGGGGTTTCTAGTCCTTTGTCTCTCATCTTTCTGAGTTGTGGAGGCCAAAGTTCTCCCTGGTGTTTTTTCTCTCCAGTCTGCATGTTCTCAGCACACCCAGGACTGCTGTGCACTGCACGGGTGCACAGATGGCTCCAGCCAGAGCAGTGGCAACCCAATGTCATCTGAGTGCTGCAGGAGGACACTCTGGGTGCTTCTCACATGCACTGCAGTGATTCAGCTGAGACCATTTCAAGAGTTTCCTCCCCGAGATGTCCTCCATACCCTTCTGTTACAATTAGCCACAACCACAGCAGAGAGGGGAGGAGAAGTGATGTGAGCTCCTGGGCTTCTGCAGCTCCCAGCCCAGAGCACCAGTGGAGAAGTGGTGCCACTGAAGCCGTGCCCCTCTGACCTGCCCTGCTTGAGGAGAGGGCACAGTGCCCATGCTGCTGCCTCTTTGTAGGGGGGTCACACCCGCAGGGCCACCCAGCTGATAGGGTGGCTCCTTCAGCTCAATCATGGAACTAGAGAACCCTTCTGGTTCCCAGTGTGCCAAGGGAGGGTGAGTTGAGGTTCTTCAGCTGGCTCACTGTAACCAAACCACTCCTCATGACGTGGAATTCTGGTTCAGCGCTAATTTTCTGATCAGGCAGCTCACAGACCTGAACGTGCTGACAGGACTTGTGCACACCAGTGCTCTGCTGCAGTGGGGCATGGGCTTTAGAACTTTTGGGAAGCCAATAATGTTCCCTTGGTTAGGACTGGCTGATTCTACCTTCCACGACTGGCCTCTCTCCAAGCCCTAGCAGCTGTTGTCAAAACCAAGCTTGCCCAGATGAGGTGCGTGGACATAGCACGGAGCTGTGCAACCTCTCCAGGATTACTTGCAGAGTGGTAGGATGCAGTGACCTCAATCCATGTCAGTAACGCCACGAGCACAAAAGCCAACTGCTAAATAAGAGCTGAGCTCTCTGGCAGGCCAGTTTCCTGGGGAATACAACTTGGGCCTTGTCTGCAGATGGGTTTTCACACAATGAGTGGTTAAAGAGTATGCCCAAATAGGCGATTTACTGCTCCCCTTTCTTGCTGCACTCAGAAAGAAGAGCAAGCCAGGATGCAGCACTCTGTGATCTTCCACATGGACTAGGCCCTCTGGAGAGCCCAGGGCTTTGGTTTACAGAATCAGAATTGTTTTGGTTGGAAAAGCCCTCTAAGATCATCCAGCCCAACTGTCATCCTAACCCCACCATGTCCACTAACCCATGGCCACAGGTGCCATGGCCACAAGGTCCTTGAGCACCTGCAGGGATGGGGACTCTTCCACCTCCCTTGGAAGCCTGTGCCAATCCCTGACCACTCTTGCACCAAAGACATTTTTCCTCATCTCCACCCTAACCCTTCCCTGGCACAATTTCAGGCCATTTCCTCTCATCCTGTCACTTGATAAGGAGAAGAGCCCAACCCCCACCTCACTCCAGCATCCTTCCAGGTATCCGTAGAGAGCAACGAGGTCTCCCTTCAACCTCCTCTAGGCTGAATAGGTCCCTCACCTGCTCCTCCCCAGCCCTGTTCTCCAGACCCTTTCCCAGATATTTTTGCCCTTCTCTGGACCTGCTCCAACCCTTCTGTCCTCCCAGCATGCTTGGAGTGAGGGTACAAAATTGAACCCAGCACTCAAGGTGTGGCCTGACAGGTTTGGAAGAAGGTCCTTGTTCTGCATCAGGCTTTGCCTCTAGATTCACAGGTCTCAGAGCTCTCGCGTGCTGATAGTCTCTGAGACAGAGCTGCACTCATGCTTCACACAGGTTCAGCCACTGCTTGGCTCTGTGAGGGGAAGCCTTGCCTAGTTCTAGGTTTGCAGAGTATTTTGAGGCTTTGCTCTTTTTCCTTCTGCTGGCACTGGACTCTTTTGCTCTCGGTGCTTTCCCTGTTGTTGAACAACACCAATCGCTTCTGTAGGTCCATTCCTGCTTTTGCTTCTCTCTGCAGTTTTGCTCTCTGTTATTATCTTTTAAGAAGTGCTGGACACCTCCCTCTCCCCTGCATAACACAAGCAATTCCAGCAGCGTGCCTAATTGGCTGCTCTCCTCCTCATTTTGTGTCCCTCAAGGCATGATAAGTTGTCACTACATGAGGACTTGGCATCGCTGCACAGAGCTCTTCTTCAGCAAGAGGGACCAGCACCTCCTGCTCTCTTCCAGTGCTCTGCATCTCCCAGACATGGGTGCTGTGGTCCACCACAAATAAGGCAGTTGGGCTGCTGGGCTGGGTGATATGTGAGGTGTGGGTAAATCAAAGGCTTTGCTTGGAGCCTTGCAGCCTTAGTGGCCTGGGTTTGTGTGCATTCCTCTCAGACAGCCCAGATTAATCCTCCTGTTGCTGTCCAAGGCTGTGGATCTGATCCTGCCTCTTCAGAAATGATGGCATGAGCTGGTGTGGGATGTAGATTGATGTCAGCAGCAAGTGCTGCAGCACAGGCAGATGTGTAGTGAGGTCAAGGGAAGACCCTCATGCCTCTAGAGCTGGCTTGGTGAGGGAATGGCCCTGCCATTGCATGGTGCCTTTGTCCCTGCTGCCCCTGCACTCAGCCCCTTATGCTCTGTGAGCTCCTAAAGGGACAAGTCCCAGCACCAGCACAACTCTCTCTTTTTGACTCCTTCCTTTGAAGTCACTGCTGAACCCAAAGCTGCAATGCAGCTGCAGGTAGCAGAGTAGAGCCCAAACCTCCCCAGAAGTATTCGTTGAGGTTTGGAGGAGTCTCCCTGCCGAGGTCTGGGAGCAGTGGTTTGGTACCACCCAGCACAGTCTTTTTGGACCCCATGGCATTATAGCCTAAAGCAGTTAGGCTTTGGAGGCTGGTGTTGCTCTGAAGATGAGTTCTGCCCTGGGTGGTCACAGCCTCCTTGTCTTCCTTCCAACTTCTGTTCAGTCAGTTTGCAAATGCAAATGAATGAGCTGAGTCGGGTTCCTGTTGGTTTGTTTGACTCAAGGAGGGGTCTGGCCATGAGGCTGTTCCTTGAAGCTGGCAGATGCCCGGGAGGATGCAGTAGAGGTGTTCCAGCTGGAGCGCCGCAGGCTGAGCAGCGCTGCTGGCAGCACACAGGCTGCGGTTTGCTGCTGGAGCCTGCTCCTGCCTCCACCTGCCAGCGACTGCAGCTGGGAGCGTGCCAGGCAGCCTGCAAAAGCCATCTTTTGTCCCTTGGTGAAGGAAGCATGTGGCCTGAGACAGATCTGTGTGTGGGCAGACCTTTATTCTGTGGTTTCAAGTGATGGGAAGGCTCTCTGAAGCCCTGGATAGACACCCACTGTTGCACTTAGATCCTGCCAGGAACAGAGCCTCATTCTCCTGGGACAAGCTGGGCTTTGCCTAATGGGAAGTGGGCCCTGCCTGGGGTCACAGGCAGAGGTAAGAAGCCCAACTTCAGAGGAGCAAAGTGATGAGCACCTCCCAAAGTGTGACAGTGGCATTAATTTGCTTTTGCTCTAAAGGAGAAGCAACAAACACAAAACTCTCTTGATGCTATTTGAGAGTCTCATTGTGACGTGTGAAAACAATCCTTGGGCTTTGCATCACAGTGGGGCTGAGCTGCTGGCTTCTGCAAGAGGAAAGAGACACCCAAAGTCTCTACATCCAAGGCTGCTAACTGCAGAAGCTGAGTAAAGGAAGGACTGCAGGCTTGCCCAAAGGTACTGGGGTGTTTACAAAGGACAGGGAGATGAGTTTGAGGTTGTTGCCTTCCAGCAACAGCATCTAAACAAAGAGCAACTTGGGTTAGACTCAAAATAACAGCAGTGAGGCTCTGCTCTGAGGAGAACAGAGTAAGGCTACAAAAAATGTAGTTCTGCTTGGAGGCTGGAGCCAAGTGGGGGTTGGGCTCTTTCCTTAGCAACAAGTGACAGGAGGAGAGGAAATGGCCTCGAGTTGCACCAGAGGAGGTTCAAGTTAGACATTAGAGGAAACTTCACTGAAGGTTCTCAAAGCCTGGCACAGGGCAGCTGAATCCCCATCCCTGGAGGTTTCCCGGAGAGGCAGAGATGTGGTGCTGAGGGACCAGAGCTAGAGCATGGTTGGACTGGATGATCTGAAAGGGTTTTTCCAGCCCAACCATTCTGTGATTCTATGGGTTTAGGATTCTGAGTTCTCACAGCTCAGAGGCAGCAAGATTTGGGGAGCTGGCTTGTTCTACAAGCTGCTAGAGATGCGATGAAGGTTCTTGTTTTCTGTCTGTCTGGTGGGAAATCCACAGGCAGAGTGAGCCTGCATGGATCAGTGTCTGCAGTTGTGTGACTTTGGTCTCATTGCGCCTTTGGGGAGCAGCTTTGTGAGATTTGTGTCAGCCACATCTGGCTGCAGATAGCTTTGGTTGTGTCAGTCCTTTGCTGTTTGGTTGCAAAGCCTCGTTCCTGGAATCATCTCTCTCTTTAGGGTGCTGGATGTGTGTGTGATACAAAACTAGGGTTGCATCTTCTTTAATAAGAAAGGTGATGTATAGCCTAAAGAAATCAGATTAGTTGCAGAGAAAGAAATCAATCAGGCTGGCAAATGCTGTCTGTGGGACAGAGTGCAGAATATTTCTTTCATGCAGTATTTATTGAACAAATCTTTAGAGAAAACGGTTAAAAATGCTCTGCAGGGGAAAGAGAAGGAACCATTTTGTTCCATTTAAATGGCACTGATGTATTTTTTACATCATGAAACCTTGCAATATTACCACCAACAAGCCCTGATCAAGTGCTTGACACCATTGCCTCCCGGGGCATTTTGCGAGGGAGGGATCTGCTGGAGGTAGTGTTGTGGCTGCACCCAATGGATATGGGATGGACCCAACTGCAGCCACCCTGCAGAGGCCAGCAGGTCAGCAATCACATTGCACTCCTGTGAGCCTTGGGCAGCAGGAGCTTTGCAGAGCCTCCAAGACAAGCAGGCAGCTCTAAATCCTCTTCAGATGCTTTATCTCTGCTTCTCCTTTCACTGAGTGAAGGAAAATTGCAACTCCAGGTTTCGGCAGGGGATCATCTACTTGTTCTCAAGAGAAGCTGCATTGGGGCTGAGCACAGCAAGCCATGGGTTAGTGCTGGGCTCAAAACACAAAGTAGATCTGTACGGGGGATCCTTGTCAGTATCTTCCCAGCCACTTGAACAAGAGCCCTACATGAAAATATAGCCCAGGCAGGTCAAGGTTTGCAAAGGACCCTGATGACTTTTTAGTGATCAGTGCTTGCAGCCTCTGGAAACACCACCCTGAGCAATTCCATCTTACCCCTTGGGGGCCCAGTGTTGCTGCTTCCCACCCACTGTGCAGAGGGAACAGAATCACAGAACGCTTTTGGCTGGAAAAGACCTTGAAGGTTGTGGAGCCCAACCACACTCTAGCTCTGCCAAGGCTGGTGCCAGCCCATGTCCCTGGAGCACGTGCTCCCATGCACATGCCACTAAAGGTCTTTTCCAGCCCAAACCATTCTGTGTATGGTAGATGTGTGAGCATATCCTTACTGAACCCCCAGTTCGGCAGAGCCCCTGGGGGTAGGGGATCATTCTGCTGCACTGTGAGAGAAAACGAGAAAGGGTTGTTCTCGAAGTTGTCCTTTCTTAGCACACCACATGCAAGATACATCATAGTCAAAAAGGGCCCAAAGCAGGGACATTCAGCTCAGGATTCAGAAGCCTCAGCTCTGGCCCAGCGTCCTGAGCCAGAACAATGGTGCTGCCATCAGGGAGGCTCTGTCTGTGCAGCGCTGAGAACGAGGTCAAGTCCTGAGCCTCTGAAAAAGTAGTCTCCTGCTGAGCCTTTGTGCTTTCCACAGATTCTGTTACACCAGATTGGATCTAAAGCTGGGAAATAGACAATCCTTGCAAAATACAAGGTGCCAGAACCAGAGAATGAGGCTAAATGTGAGAAAACCCACTAGATTTCAATAAGTGTGTGCCCAGCTCCTGTGCTGGAGGAGATAGGTGGTGGTTTGGGGATGGAATTAGACTGCGACCCACTGGGTCAGACCAGCTCTTGTGTCGGTTAAAAAGGGTCAGAAGGTGTGGTGTACCTAGCAGTGGGTGGCACACAGGTCTGCAAGGAGCAGACGTGCCCTGTCCCCAGCAGTGGCAGGACACTGCAGGGTGTTTGTGTTGCAGCAGGGTGAATGTGGGTGGCTGCTGCCCGGCTTTCAGCAGCCTGCCAGCAGGTTCAGCAGAACAGGAGGAGGGGTCCAGCTTGCTAGTGCAAGCAGCATGGCAGGAAAGGCAGGGCCTGCAGAAGCATCACCCTTCTGTGTCCTTTAAGCACAGCCAAAGGGAGCAGAAACACCACTGCCACTCAGCTAGGTGTGTGCCAGCCTGGCCAGCAAGTAGGGAACCTGCTATGGGGTGTTGGGAGAAGCAGGGGAAGGAGAAAGAAGTCAGGGTCAGGGGCATTTTGGTGGGCAGTGGTGGGGCTGCATGAGCAGCTCAGCCCCACTCCCGTGTCACGGTTGCCCCAAGCAGTGCAGCAGGAGGAGGGGACATGTGCCATGAGTGTCACCATATTGAAAGCAGCCTCAGGTGAATAAAGTTAGCGAGGCAGTGATTCATTGCTGCTTCAAATCCCTCTCTAGCCACAGTAAATTCCTGCTCAGCAGTGGCAGCCTGTGTCCGCATGCGGGCTGTGATTTACAGCTCTGCCTTTTGTACCAACAATAGCTGCTTCACAAAAGAAGAGAAAAGCCAAAACACTTCTTGTCTGATCTCTGCAGCAGATGTTTCACTGTGCACGAGATGCAGGGGTTGTATCAGAAGTCATTTAATTGTTGCAAATGAATGAGCTGGTTTTCCTCAAGCATGTCCAGTAACCGCTAACAACATAACAACACAGGAAGGTGGAGAAATAGCCTCATGTTTTGCACGCATCCAGAACTATAGCTGTTATAAGGGCACACATACTGAGCACCAAATCCTTGCTTCAGGCAGCACTGTTGGGGTTCTTGCAGCTTGGCAGAGGGAAACACCAGTGCTATGGGTGAGGGCAGAGGGAAGGTGGCACAGAGCAGCTGAAGGAGCAGCAGAAACCCACATCTGAGAGATGAACATGAGGAAGGGGAGACATGGGAGGCCACCATGGTGGCTTCAAGGAGAGTGGTGCTGAGGTGAACACAAGCCAAAGTCCTCCAAGCACACAGAAGCTGTGCCATGGAACATGGAGGAGTTCTTGTGCAGCTGATGTCCTTGCACACCTGCAGATCCTCCCCTGGCTTCCCACCCAGAGGGCATCTGGAAGGTGCAGTCTCAGTACCCTGGTGACAAAGCTGCTTAGCTTGACTTCTTCTGGACATGATCTTGGGCAAGCTGCTGTGGGTGACCCTGCTCTGGCAGAGGGGTTGGACTGGACAGCCTCTGGATGTCCCTTCCAAACCCCACTGTTCTGTTGCTCTGTGATTCTGCTTTCCATCTTCTAGGGCAAAGCAGGACCCTTCCCTTGCCATGCTGCTTCAGCCTTGCAGCTCTTGCCCTCTTTCACTGCTGCTGCCTCCCACATCCAGCATCAGCTGCACGTTTGCCCACAGCAGCAGCGTGAGGCCACGCTCTGGCCTAGGGTCTTAACTGTAGGAAAACTCTTTTCAGGATCATTCCTGTTGCTGGGATGTAAATACCAAGTCCCTGAGGTGTGTTTGATCAGCAGAGATTCTGGGGTGCCTGCTCTTGGCAGAGCAGGCTCCTTTACAGAGCCCAAGCTGAGTACTGAAGCTGCCCTATCAGAGACACTTTTCACAGCCTGAGGTCCATTACCATCCCTCACTCTAGCTGTGGGGGTAGCATGAGCAGGGTGCTCATGGTGGAATCCCAAGCAGCCTGCACTGGCAGTCTTGAAGGACTCACAGCTGTTGAGAATTACAGCTGTGAGTAATTCTGCTTCAGCCCTCAGTCAGCCAAGTCGAAGTGCAAACGCATCAATGGTGACAGAATCATTAAGGTTGGAGATGCCCTCTAAGCTCGTCAAGTCCAACCACGTCTGCTAATTGATGCCCCAGAGTGCCATGTCTGCCTGGGTTCTGAACACCTCCAGGGGTGGTGGCCCCACCACCTCCCTGGGCAGCCTGTTCCCACACCTGGCCTTTCTCTTGCTGCAAAGGCAGATGGTGGGTCTGTGCCATGGTTCCAGCTGACCAGAAGCAGATTCCTCTGGTTCCCCAGGACCTGTGGCATCTGCAGCAGGTATCTCTGCAGTGCAGACCCAGCTAGACCTGAGAGTGTTCTCCTTGCATAAAGATGTATCTGTAATTGCCAAGGTTTATTTTTGTGTTCCTTGAGCTCCTGTCGTGGATGCATTTGGATGCAGATCAATCCCTGGTTTCCCTCCCTGTATCCCTGCACCAGGCAGGTCGCTCATCAGAGGCATTCTGAGCATTAAAGTGTCAGGGAGGATCTGCAGGAGGCTGCTTGGGTTCAGTTTAGGATGAATGTTTGTGAGCCATGGCTTGGCCAAGTCATGCACAGAGCCGAATGATGAAAGCACAGGGCGGTTACTGCCCTGTGCCACCTGAAGCACTGGAGACTGCACCCTTAGAGTCCCTCTGCGAGGTGGCTCTAGGAGCTGCAGAACTACAGGCTTGCAGGACAAGGCTTTGCTCAGGAAGTGTTCAGGAATGGTGTGGCCATGGCAGCTGGCAGTGTGGTTCAGTGGGCATAGTGGTGTTGGGCTGACAGTTGGACCTGATGATCTCAGAGGCCTCTTGCACCATGAGTGGCTCTGTGATTCTGTGACCCTGTCCTTAGCCAGACTGTGTCCAAGGGCAGCAGATCTGGAAGGGAAGGGGAGGGCTCACTTGCACAGACAGAATCATTTCTTGGTAACTGGTCTCTTTGTACCCAGCTCTGAAGAGTTTCTTTGGAGTGCTAGCTCCAAACAGGTTGGTTCTGATGACTACAGCGGCTGAGGCACAGACCTAGGGCACAACAAAGTCAGAGATGATGAAGCTGTACTGTGTGGCCTGACAGTGCCACTTCTCAGACCTCAGTGGGCACCTGGAATCAGAGAACCATGGAATGGTGGGGCTTGTAAGGCACCTCTGGAGAATACCTAATCCATGGCCCTGCTCAAACAGGATGACCTGGAGCAGGCTGTCCAGGATCGTGTCCAGTTGGGCTTTGAAAGTCACAGCATCACAGTGTCACCAAGGTTGGAAGAGACCTCACAGATCATCAAGTCCAACCCTTTACCACAGAGCTCAAGGCTAGACCATGGCACCAAGTGCCACGTCCAACCTTGCCTTGAACTGCCCCAGGGACGGCGACTCCACCACCTCCCCAGGCAGCCCATTCCAGTGTCCAATGACTCTCTCAGTGAAGAACTTTCTCCTTACCCATGCTCCTCTTCCACACCCTTCAGCCACCACCCAGCTGAGGAGCAAAGAAGGCTTCAGGCAGCCTCTCTTCCTCAGCCTCACTGTTAGGTAACAACCCTCTGATGGCTCTCGCCAGGCCGAGGAGCAGGCAGGAACTGGTGGGCTGAAGGAGGCAGAGGCACATCCCTGCTCTGCAGCACACAGCTGGGGAACTCACAGCTGCAAGTGTCATGAGTAGCATCACCACTTTTCTCCTCTCGCAGGCAGCAGGGAAGCGGTGAAAGTTGTGCTTTGGTGTTGCAATAGGGGTCACAGGAAGAAGGACCAAGGGTTGCTACATGAGAGTCTACTGGAGAAGTGCAGGCTTGGTGCAGCTGGCAGTGGCCTGGCACCCTGGGTCTGGCCCTGGCACCAGGAGAAGGCATGTGCTAGGCTGGCTTCACTCCTCTGCTTCATCCTCTTCGTCCTATTCTCTGACCTGTTTTCCTTCACTCTTACCTGGCAGTCTCTTGCTCAAAGGCTCTCTTAGGTCCCTCCTGCTGGCTGCTCCACGGCTGGTCCCTCCTGAGGAAAGGTGCCCGTGCCAGTTACTGCAACGGCAGGGATTTGGCTCAGCATGAGAGCACCACCAAAGCTAGGAGCTGTGCCAAGGGAGAGAGCTCCAGAGAGTCTTTGTGCAAAATGGAGAAGCTCTAAATGGATTTCTCCACTCTTTCCTCTGTTCATGCTCAGCCACAGCTGGCAGAGTCAGGGAGGTGCCCACGTTTTGCCCAGGAGGGCCTCGGCCCGCAGCTTTGCCTACCCCTTGCAAAGCCCACGGAAGGGATGGAGAAAGCTGCACAAAGAACTCCATGAGGCAAATTCAGACTTCTGCTTTGAGCAGCCTCTCCAGGAAGAAGGGTTTAAGGTTTCGCACAAGCAGGGGCAGCAAACCCTCCCAGCCCTGTGGAGTCCCAGGCGCCTGCCCCACCGGCATCCCCCCGCACCCTCGGGTGCCCACAGAGCCTGGCAGGGCGGCCCGCGGGAGCCCTGCCAGCGGGGCGGGAGCGTAGAGACAGCGAGAGCCTGGATCCCCACGGGAGCCGTCTGCTCTGCTGGCCTGCGGCTGCTTGGCCCAGCGCCTCCTGGCTGGCCCCACCTGCCCACGCTGCCTCCTCCATCCCCAGCGGAACGGGCGGGGAGCAGCTGCAGCTCCTCTCTGTCCCTGCAGCTCTCCTGGCTGCCTGCCTCTGCCTGTGCAGGGCTGTGTGCTGGCAGAGGAGTTCTGCAGGGCACAGCGTGGAGCAGGAAGATGCTGTGATCTGGAGGGGGCTGCTGCAGTGCTCTGCACCGAGCTGCGCTCCTGTGCCAGAGTGCAGCAGCAGGGAAGTGACTCTGGTTCCGTGCCCCTGGGCTCAGCGCCGGCGAGGCCACACCCTGGGGACTGCGCTCGGTTTGGGGCCACTCACTCCAAAAAGGACACTGAGAGGCTGGAGCAGGTCCAGAGAAGGGCAACAAAGCTGGGGAAGGGTCTGGAAAACAGAGCTGGGGAGGAGCAGCTGAGGGAGCTGGGGGGGTTAGCCTGGAGAGGAGGAGGCTGAAGGCCTCAGGTTGCAGCAGGTAACAGTGGGAGACAAGCCCACTGAGCTGGCATGGCTGGCATCTGCACAGGGTCGTGTGGTGTTCCTCTGGATGCTGCAGGGCCATGGACATGCTTTCCAAGGCAGCTTGGAGGTCTCTGCCTTGCATCCTGGAGGAGCCGAGGGAGTGGCAAATGAAAACCAGCAGAGTGACCGTCGTGGTCCTGGCAGCAGAACTTGACCAACACAAGGAGCACAATGATGAGGTGTCAGGGTGCACTCCTGGGCAGCCTGGCTTGAGAAGCTTTGGTGAGGTGAGCCTGCTCCCTCAGCTGGCCCCCATGGCCTTGTGCTTGGTATCTTCAGGTGCTTCAGGCCAGAGAAGCTGTGCTAGGTGCAGATTCCAGAGCTTTCCAGGAAACAGGCACAAGAGCAGCTCTGTTTGCTGCAGCTCCTTGGAATTCACTCTCCGTGCCTGCAGGGCCAGACAGATTTGCTGTCAAACGTGTGGCAAAAAGAAAGGCATTGATCAGGAAGGCCCCGTGCACAGGCAGGCTTGGTGTGGGCGAGCACACCTGTGCTTACCGCTGGCCCCTGGCGAGGGCTCTGCCGGCGCCCAGCCAACGCAAGCGCCAGGGCGAAATGAGTGCCGGACTTGTGCGAGCAGCGGGCACCAGCCAGCAGCGGGGTCACAGCCGCACCGCCGGCAGGCTCTGGTGTGCACGAGTTGGGACCCACTGCAGGTGGCACCCTGCACGCCCACGGCACACTGGCACAATGAGATCACGAGGCCCAGCACGGAGCAGGCAGGAGGACAGAGGCCCCATCCCACCAGCCTGCCTGGCACAAGGGCACGCTGCGAGCCCAGGGCGTCTTGTCACTGGAGCAGCAGCAGCAGGGCAGCACTGCCAGGCACAGCTGCTCACAAGCTTTGAGTTCAAAGGAAGAAAACAACTCCAGTGCTCGTGGCTGTGCATTTTGTCTTGTCCTGGATAACAGGGCCAATGCAAGGAGTGAGCAAGCACCCTCCTCCCTTTCCCTTCCCTCCTTCCCTTCCATCCCCTCCCTTTCCCTTCCCTCTCTCCTTAGAATCACAGAACCATAGGCTCAGTCAGGGTTGGAAGAGAACACAAGGATCATCCAGTTCCAACCCCCTGCCATGCCCAGGGACACCCTACCCTAGAGCAGGCTGCCCACAGCCTCAGCCAGCCTGGCCTTAAACACCTCCAGCCATGGGGTCTCAACCACCTCCCTGGGCAACCCATTCCAGGCTCTCACCACTCTCATGCTCAACAATTTCCTCCTCACAGTCAGCCTGAACCTACCCATCTCCAGCTTTGCTCCATTCCCCTCAGTCCTGCCACTCCCTGGTATTCTGAAAAGTCTCTCCCCAGCTTTTTTTGTAGCCTCCTTCAGATCCTGGAAGGCCACAAGAAGGCCACCTGGGAGCCTCCTCTGCTCCAGACCAAACAGTCCCAACTCTTTCAGTCTGTGCTCACAGCAGAGTTGCTGCAGCCTCTGAGCATCCTCCTGGCCCTGCTCTGGACACACTCCAGCATGTCCACATCCTTCTTGCAATGGGGGCTCCAGAGCTGGCTGCAGTACTCCAGGTGGGGTCTCACCAGAGTGCAGTAAAGGGAGAGAATCACCTCCCTGGCCCTGCTGGCCACACTTCTGCTGCTGCAGCTCAGGCTCTGGTTGGCTTTCTGGGCTGCAGGTGCACACTGCTGGCTCCTGCTGAGCTTCTTGTCCAGCAGCACCTCCCAGATGCAGGACCCTGCACTTGGTCTTGTTGAACCTCCTGAGCTTGGCTTGTGCCCACCTCTGCAGCCTGCCCAGGTCCCTCTGGATGCATCCCTGCCCTCCAGCCTGGCTGCCGCACCACACAGCTTGGTGTGGTCAGCAAACTTGCTGAGGCTGCATTCAGTGCCTCTGCCCATGGCACCAACAAAGATGCTGAACAAGACTGGTCCCAGGACTGATCCCTGAGGGACTCCATTTGTCACTGGCCTCCACTGGGACAAGGACCTGTTGACAGCCACTCTTTGGGTGCAACCATAAAGCCACTTCTTTATCCATCCAGTGGTCTACCCATCAAACCCATGTGTCACCAGCTTGGAGACCAAGCTTCCCTTCCCTCCTTCCCTTCTTCCTTTCCCTCCCCTCCTTCCCTTCCCTCCTTCTGCCATAGTGCTGTTGGGGTGGCATTCACAGTGCAGGAGATGGGCAGAAACTGTTAAGCCGTTTCTGCTTCTCTTCTGGAGCTGCCAAGTGATGTGTCCCTTGCAAAACACTGTGCATGTGACCTGCCCACATCCTGCCATTGCCCAGGGTGGAGGGCAGGCATGCATTGATGCAAGGCATTGCCAGTTGTAAGACCAGTTGCCTTTGTCTCGTGCCTTAAGCTAAACTGGGTGGCTTGCCACATGGTGCCACTCCTCCTGGGCTCGCACACTTGGGTCTGCTCTGGCTGTTCCAACTTGCACGCAGGTATCTGTGCCCCCGGGCCACAGAAACAACACAGGGTGGTGCTGACACAGCACCTCCTGCCTCACAGCTCCCTGTACAGTGTTTCTGTGATTAAGAACTTCACATCCTGAGGCCATGGAACACCCAGTTCAGTGCTGTTGGGTCCTTGGCAGGTTAGCCTGTGGCCAGGAGGTTGTACTTATAGCTACCTAAAAATCTCAACAGCACACTGCAGCCTGAGCCATCCAGGACCCCAAATCTTGTGGCGTGGGCAGCTGGATCCAAGACTCAGCTTTTCTTGGAGACATAGAATTGTTCTGACTGGAAGAGACCTTTAAGATCATCAAGCCCATGGTCCCCCTTCTCCTGCAGTATCACACTCCAGGCCAATCTGAAAAGGATTTTGCCTTGTCTTGTTTTGCTGGTGTTGGCTCCCTGACATTGCCACAAGGACAGCCGAGACAGCTACAGGCCAGCCAAGTGCAGAGGCAGCAGGGAGATGTGTCCCTGCATGCACCTGAAAGCAAAGCACAGGCTCTGCTGCTGCTGGGGTACCAGAGGAGTCCCCCAGAGCTAACCCAGAAGGCATTTCTGCATGCCAGAGCCACGGCTGGCTATGCCAGCACTGCCCATGCTGCAGCTGTGGGCAACCAAGATTTCCCAGGTGATGTCTTCTTTCTGGCTGAGGAGAACCAAAGACAGAAATGCTTGTGGAGAATGCTTGCTGACTGTACTGGTGAAGGGCCTGGAACACAAAGCCTGTGAGGAGAGGCTGAGGGAGCTGGGGTTGTTTAGCCTGGAGAAGAGGAGGCTCAGGGGTGACCTCATTGCTGTCTACAACTACCTGAAGGGACACTGTAGCCAGGTGGGGGTTGGCCTCTTCTCCTGGGCAACCAGCAATAGAACAAGGGGACACAGTCTCAAGTTGTGCCAGGGTAGGTATAGGCTGGATGTTAGGAGGAAGTTCTGCACAGAGAGAGTGATTTCCCATTGGAATGGGCTGCCCAGGGAGGTGGTGGAGGCACCGTCCCTGGGGGTCTTCAAGAAAAGACTGGATGAGGCACTTAGTGCCGTGGTCTAGTTGACTGGATAGGGCTGGGTGCTAGGTTGGACTGGATGATCTTGGAGGTCTCTTCCAACCTGGTTGATTCTATGATTCTATGAAGCTCGTCTCCTGTGTGCCAGCCACTGAGGAGGCTCAGTTTCCATTGCCCAGCCTCAGCAGCTCTGTGTAAGCCCCTGGTAACATCACTCCTGCTCTTTAATCCCCACGCAGGAGAAGAATCTGGACTGGTTCCCTCGGATGAGAGCCATGTCTCTGGTCAGCAACGAAGGCGACAGTGAGCAGAATGAGATCAGGAACCTGCAGGAGAGGCTGGAGTCTACCATGACCCTTGTGAAGCAGCTTTCCAGTCAGCTTGCTGAGCTCAAGGAGCAGGTGAGTGCCCTGCAGTGGCTTCCAGCCAGCCACAGGCAGGACAAGATCACAGAAGATACTTCTGTCCTGGAAAGGGTTTGACCTTCCCTCCCACAAGTGTCTGGGCAGATACACCAAGAGAGTTTGGAATGAAACCAGACCCTGTTAGTAACAACAGGTGAGAAGAGAAGCCAGAGGGCTTAGCTGTGAAATCCTCCGGAGAGCAGAGGGGAGCCAGAGCAGTGCTGGGGGCTGTGCACAGGCAGGTGCTGTGGGACCAGCAGTGAACGAGACACAGGGGCAGCTGTGGTGGAGTCAGAGAAACCTGCTGCACCCCCCCCGTGCTGCACTCCTCAGTGCTATGCTCCTCCCTGCTGCACCCCCCAGTTCTGTGCTCCTCAGTGCTGCACCCCTCCGTGCTGCACTCCTCAGTGCTACGCTCCTCCCTGCTGCACCCCCCAGTTCTGTGCTCCTCAGTGCTGCACTCCCCACTGCTGCAACCCCCGTGCCACTCCTCCGCCATGCTGCCCTGCTAAGGGAGCAGCAGTGCTGGTGCAGAACAGTTTGCTGCTGTCACTCCGCCCCTCCATGGCTGCCCTGCTTGCCCCTGTGCAGGACAAGCTGCTGGCCTGGCCTGCAGCCCAGCTTCTGCCTGAACAATCACCTGAAGTGTTTTGTCTTGCCTCAGGATCAACAGATCAGCTCCTCCATAGGGTGGTTCCCTCTGCCTCCCTCATGACAGTTGCAGGAAGCATCTTTGTGTTTTCCTTCTGGGCAGCACTTCAGTGGCATCAGCAGGGTTAGCTCATTATGCCTCCTCAAATCCCTCCTCAAAAGTCTCTTTCCCAGTGACAAAACCAAAGTGACTTGACAGAGGTTTAGGCTGGATGTGCTGAGGCCTCTGCTTATTGTGCTCACCCAGACCATCCTAGTGGGGCTTTTTTCACCCCACTCTGGCTCAGCCTGTTCTCTTCTGGCTTACACTGGCTGTGGCTGAGATCATCCCCTGATGCTGTGCTTGTTCACCAAGTGCAGGTGCTGAGTCTGTGCATGCTGCACAGCACCATAGAGTGCACAGGATGCACTGTGGAGCCTGCTGCTGGGTGAGGATGATGTACTCAGGGGAATGCAGTGCCCACAGGGTGCAGGGATCAGATCCCCTGCTCCAGAGGCTCCTCTCACTTGTAATGTTCACTGCTGGAGCAGAGAATCCCATTCCCTGCTGTTTTGCTCGTGTGTGCCTTGCTCTGACTTCTAAATATCAGTAAAAAAGGCCAGGGGGGGGAAACAATCTCAACCCCCTCTCTGCTTTTCCACTTTAGATGACAGAACAAAGGAAGAACAAGCAGCGGCTGGGCTTTCTGGGATCCAACACAGCCCATGTGAATCATCACATGCCACCACCCTGATGCCACGGGGAGAAGCCGTGCCTGGCCTTTCATCAGCACCCCTGCTGCACTGCGGAGTGAGGGCAGCCAACAGTGCCTATTGTTGGAGTTACAAACAACCCAGCGCCAGGGAGTTGAGCGCTGGAGCTCTGGGAACAATTTGTAGCTGTTTGCCATGGTTGAACAGGGACCACAGCCTCTAGTGCCAGAGATAGGAGTGAGCTGGTTTGTGTTCCTTCTTGGCTGCCCCGGCACTCTGCAGCGCCACGGCCTCACACAGCTGCCCTCAGAGCTTGGGCTGCACCTTTAGAGCTGCTTCAGACCCCTCCCCAGAGCACTGGGACCACCAGGACAGGCAGGAGGAGGAGGAATGCTTCATTGCTGCGGGCATAGCAGCCTGGGTCAGAGTCAAGGGAGGTCATTTCTGGCTTTGCCAAACAGCAGCATTAGTCACATTTGCTTGGCACCTGTGCTTTGTTAATTGCCTTGGATCTGTCAGCTGCCTCAAGTGACTTCTGCTGGGAGGGAAAGGGGAGAAACCTCAGAAGGCTGGAAAAACAAAGCAAAAATATCAAAATCTAGAAAAAGGCTTGCAAAGAGAAACATTAAGGCTTTGGAACTGTAGCTGTCACGATGCAATTTCTTATTTATAACAGAGCACAGTGCAGCTACAGCTGTGGGAACACTGACAACAGAACTGCAAGTGAGTTCTTTCTCCTGGCTTCTGATCTTCCCTGTTAATGTGGCCCTGGAATTTCACATCCTGAGGAGTTAAACTGTGTTTTACCGCCAAGTTCCAGCGGAGAGCTCAGGACACAAAATATCCTCCTTTCCTAGCTTGCAGCATGCATGGGCTTTAATTCTTCTGCAGAAGCTTACAAGAGCCTGCCTGTGTGGAACTGTAATGTGTCCTTACCTTCCGTAAGCTCCTCTTCTGCAGCAGATGACTGTAAACAAGCCCCATCCTCTGCCAGCTCACGTCTGAGCTGGCGACCGTAGGCTTGTGCCTCTGCTGCCTCCGGGGCTTGCAGGACTGGCCTGGCTGGTGGGGCTGAGTTCTCTGCTCTGCCCCAGGCTCTCCAAAAGGCCAAGCCAACTGCGCAGGTTTCTGCCGTGTCCTGCCCTTCTTGTGATGGCTCAAAGGAAAGTGTCAGGGTCTCCACAGAGCCCAGGAGGCTCTCCTCTCTTTCAGGAGAGAGTCTGGGGGTGCTGATGGGAGCTGTGGTCCTACTCCGCTTGCCTTTTGGCTGGGCTTTTGTCACTCGGTGGTGCTGGGGGCGCCTGAGCTCCGCGCCACGGAGTCGCTTTTTGACCCACTGTGCTTTGGCCATTGTTTCCCCACGTAACATTTCATTGTGTTGCAAAAACCACACTCAGAGCTGCAGACATTCATTGCTGTGATCGGCTTCACCTCGGCTGGTTTCTCCCCGAGGAAATGCCACTGCCTTGTTTAAGGCACAACTCAAATTAACAGCCCTAAGGAAAGGGAAGGAAGGCAGACTGCTGTCTCCTCATCCCAAGCTCAAAGCTGTTCTTGGAAGCTACCATCTCCCGATTTTTGTGCCTGTGAGGCATCTGAGATACAGATAACATACACTAGGGACTGGTTCTTCTTCTGCCATGAAAACACTTCCCATGGGCTGCAGTTGTGTCCTTCAAAAACACTTCATGGAAAGCAGAGCTTTGAGTGGTTTGTGGAAAGCAAATCTGTTGTGGTTGACTTGTCCTTAGTCCATAGGGCATCCTGGCAGAGAAGGGTGATGGCCACTGCCAGCTTTAGGGGCTGTTTCTCCTGGAAGAAGTTCTCCCAGGTTCAGCTAGCACTCTGCCTCCCTGTGCCAAGGTGGTTACCAGGAATGGGTCAAGGCCAGGGTATGTGAACTTTCTGCAGCTCCTCTGTGCTGGGCTGACAGGCTCACCACAGCTGGAGGCAAGAGCAGAGGGAGTGTGTAGAGGCAATGGGAGCTGGGCTGAGCTTTGTTTCCAAGGCTGGAGGTACCTTTTCTGCCCCAAAGAGTGGAGCAGATGCACACTCCCCAGCTTGGGATGCTGCAAAGAGCAGTGTTCTGTGGGATCAGCCGAGGTGCTTTAGGAGCAAGCTGGTGCTGCAGCTCTGCTTCACACTGCATGTGAGATCCTGGTGCCACAGTTCCAGCACCACCACCCTGCTGGGAGCCCCTTCCACAGCCTCACCTGGCACTGAGGTGGGGGCATTGTAGACCAGCTGGTTGTACCAAACATGTCAGTTAGTTCCAGCACCAGGAGACTGGCAGTGCATTTAGTCTGGGCGTTTCTGTCAGCTGCTCACCATGTAGCAACTGCTGTAAGGTAAAGCCAGAGCTGCCCCTGGCAAAACCTGTTGGACATCACCAAGACAAAGCTGTTGCATGCCAGATCAAGTCCTAAGCTGGAGAAGAAGCAGCCCCTGCAGGTGTTAGTGCAGGTCAGTTTCACAGCTTCTCTTTCACCAGCAAGTTTGTTCTGCCCCAAGCAGGGTGCTGAGAAGCACAAAGCAGATTTGATGAGAAGGGGACTCAGTGATGGCCATTTGCTGAAGGTGGGCAGCTGGCTGAGCCTGGAAGTGGCTGGCACCTCTCTTGTTTGCACTCACAAAAACCACATCAAGGGAAATTTCTTCTGAGAGTGGGGCTGGAAAACCCTGGAACTCAATGCATTTGTACCCTGAGCTCAGGCCTGCAGCTGTGTGCTGCCAGTATTCTCTGTCTGGCACCCTAAACGACATCCCCAAGGCTCGAGCACCCAAGTGCCACCCTTCAGAAGGGACAGTGACAGTGTCAGAAGCAAAGAGGTGACAGATGCCAGTCAGCCTTTGCCTTGGTGCCTTTCTGCTGCTTACAGCTTCCGAGAGAGCATCCACAGTCAGTAACAGCAGCAGCTGTTACCTAACCAAGCCTTAAAGAGTGTGAAGCAGCCCCAGCAGCGAGTTTATGCCCGAACCTGGCATCGTGTGTGTGCGCCTGTCTTTGCTTAATGCAGCTGGGGTGTCCTCCTCGTGGGCAAGCAGCTTCTACCCTGCCTATGGCTGCAGAGGAGTTACAAAGCCTGAGAGCTTGTTGTGCCTCAGAGGGATCCATACTGACGAGCTCCTGGCAGTTGCAGTCGCCATAAGTAACTCAGTCTGCTGCTGCTGGCTGTGGCTGGCAATAAAGCCTTTTATACACACCTGCCTCACTGCTTCTCAGTGTGGGAGCTGGGGAAGGTCTGCTGCTGACCTGGAGATGCTGGGGAACCCAGGCAGGTAGCAGGGGGCTTGAGATGGATAATCTCCAGAGGTGCCTTGCAGTCACTGTCGTGTGATTCTGGGCGGTCCAGCTCTTGAGTGATGCAAATGCAGAGGCTAAAGCCTCCAGGCCTGCTGTGACTCCTGCTGGGGGCCTTCGCCTGGGAGTTCGTTGCTGCCTTTTCTGTGTCGCTGCTTCTGGTGCAGGTGGTTTCACTCCAGTTCAGTAGTGGCAGCAGGGTGCTTGGTGCCTTGGTGCCCCCAAGCAAACCCTCCTGAGCCTTCATCTACCCCTGCTCCGGGTGCAGGGTGCTTGCTGTGTGTGAGTGTGTGTGGCTGGCTGCCAGCCTGGGGGTACCTGGAAGCGCTGCAGGAAGGGCTGCCTGGCTGCAGCCCTAAGCAAGCAGAGCAGCGGTGCAGATCCCCTGCCTGTGGCAGGGCTTTGTTGTGAAGGAGAAGACAGGAGACTTCAGTCCTGAAGCTCTCTTGCTCATCCCATGCAGATGTAAACATCTGCCCAGGTTCCTGGTTGCTCGTCTGGGACATGGGAAGCTGCCCGTGGGGGCTATCATGTACCCGAGGTGCAAATGCATGTCACAAACACAGCTCCCCATGGAGAAAACAAAAGGGAGGGAAGGGAGGGAGATAGGACGGTTCAAGGGAAGGTCTGAAGGGTTCAGGGAAATGTCAGAATGGTGATTTTTTACTGCTGGGATTGACTGTAAGTTTACTTTTGAGTTCTTGGGAAGAGTTGTTATCAGATGGTGCATGCCCATGTCTTGTCAGTCTCGGCGCTCTCCAGAAGAGAAGGCTCAGGCAGGAACCTACCAGCCCAGTGACGTGCTTGGGGTCCTGGTCTCTGGAATCTGGGGAGTTCTGACAGCTTGTCCACAGCACTGCACTGGGGATGAGTGCAGCATGCTTGGCACAAATCAAGTAACTACAGAAATACAAACTGAGCTGGAAATTTACTGAGTACAAACTGTCCTGCAGAGCTGCCTGTGTGTGCTGGCTGGGGCTGGGCTGGAAATGCCACAAAACCAGCTTCTGTGGAGCAACGTGACACTGCTGCCTGGGGCTCAGCCCAGGGCAGGAGCTGGAGGCTGGGCGAGAGGGGAAAAGGAAAAGCAAATGATAAACTTCTTTTTAAGGTGTCACCATGGAGCTTCATCGCGACCGTCCGCTGGCGCTCCTGCTATGGTGCATGTCCTAGAGTTTTATCCCTCTGCTTCTCTCTGAGCTGTGGCAGAGAACTGGAAAAGGCAGCTGAGCTGGCTTGGAAGCCTCCTGGTGAGCAGGACGTGGGCCGTGTCTGCTGGCTGCCTGCAGCGTCAGTTCAAACAGACCTGCTTCCCCGCGGGCTGTGCCGGCTCCCATCGCCGCAGGAGAGGAGAGTCCAGGCTGCTGCAGTCTCTGGCTGTGAAGTTTCTGCAGCGCAGGCATCGTAGCAGCAGGTCACATCCCCAACACCTGGCCTCGTGTGCTGACTGCAGCTTCTGGCCTGTGCAGGCAGCAGCACAGTGCCCACGGCCCCCCAGGCCCTTCGCTTCCCGGGTGAGGAGGATGTGCACAAAGTTGTCTCTTGGGCTGCACTGACGCTGAGTCTGGTGGTGCTGTGGTCCCAGACCACCTCCTGCTTTCTGGAAATGCTTTTTGTTTTACCTGGTTTTACTGGTGGCAGCTCCCTTTCTAGTGCCTTTCCCTCAGATGGAGGTCTGCAACCACATCCCCCCCATCCAAGGGGTGACTTATCTTAGGGGGTCCCTGCAAATTTTCCTCTTTGGACAAATGTTTGGACACAGAAGTTGTGCCAGCTGAGGTGACAGGGAAGAGACCAAAGCACCATCACTGCTGGTGGTAGGGGCCCACAGCAGAGGCACCCACAGTGTGACCAGCCACAGCCTTGGGGAAGATGGTTGGGCAGTCCTGTCCCTTGAGCCTCCAGCACAGCAATTCACCTTCCTCCGGGTGAAGCAGAGGCATGGATCCCACCTGCCTTTGGCACCACTCGCACAAGAGCCCCCGGCAAGCCCTTTAGAAGTGAGGAGTGAGGATCTGTCCCCTCCGGACTGCTCAAGTCCTGGGCCCCCGTCCTCCCTTTGTCAGCGAACATCCTTTGAACAGCATCTTTGAGGAGCCGATTGAGTCCACACAAGTCCTTCCAGCCAGGCCAGCAAATAACCTTCAGCTAAGACTGCCCAGGGCTGTTTTGGACCCAGTGATCTGCATTTAGAAGCAGCCCTGGTATTTTTACCTGTAGCCTGCAGCCATGTGGTCCCCTCCCCTCTTTGTGCTTGGTCACCTAGAACTTACAGTACAAGCTGCTCCAAGGCAGGAGGGAAGTGAGCAAGCCCCGACCCGAAGCCCCCTGAAACCTCTGAATGCCCTTCCCTGGCTTCCAAAGGGTTTGGGGCTGGCACTCCCACCGACGGAGCCAGAAGGGTTACAGCTCTGCAGATTGCTGCCTCGGGGGCACTCAGTCACTGCCTCGGCCAGAGCCAGGCAAGCCCCTGACTTCTGCTGGCAGCCGTCTCCTGGTGGCCAGTCCAAGGCAGCAGGAGACGAGCTGAGGGCACGGTGAGGTCACCTGCTTTGTTCAGGAGAAGCTGACTCAGCCCAGAGCCTGCCGCCTCCTAAACCTCTGCTCTAGCTGCAAGGCTGCTGCACGACGCAGCAGGGCTCTAAGGAAGCTGCAAACTGAGCTGTGGCTGGCTGAGGTGCTGCCCACCTGCCCTCTATGGATCTGGAGGAGCTCACTGCTGCCTGGGAACTCGTGGTGGGCTGAGGAAAGTAATTTGATGGTTTTTCTTTGCCCCTCCCAACTCCACAGCAGATTATTTCCACCTGCCGCTTTTCCACCTGACTCCCTGCAAGGCCCTGGGTTGTAGCCCCAGAGGTGTCACCTCCTCTTAGAAACAGGACTGGTTTGTGCTGCCTTAGCTCACTCCAGCCCAGCCCCTGATGGCATCACCTGAATCACAGAATCAATCAGGCTGGAAAAGACCCCTGGGATCGTTGAGTCCAACCCAGCCCTTCCAGTCAACTAACCCGTGGCACCAAGCGCCTCATCCAGCCTCCTCTTAAACACCACCAGGGATGGGGACTCCACCACCTCCCTGGGCAGCACATCTCAATGCCAATTTCTCTTTCTGTGAAGAATTTCTTCCTAATGTCCAGCCTAAATCTGACTCCTGCCCACCCACTGGCAGCCCCAGCAGGCCAGGATGGCCCAACAAAGGCATGGTGCCATGGTGCACCCCAGTGCACCTCCAGACTGAGAGTGACACCTTGCAGGACACATGTCCCACATCAGGCTCAAACCCACCTGCACAGTCCAGCAGTGAGGATCTGCCTTCTCCGTGGTGCATCATGAACCAGCCCAGTCCTGAGGGATGGCCTGGCAAAGGTCCCCTCCACCTGGGAACGATGGGTAAGCTGTGCTGGGAAACCTAGCTCCCCAAGCTCAGACCTAGCTTCCCGAGCTCAGACCTAGCTCCCTGGCTCAGACCTGGCTTCCCAGGCTCAGACCTAGCTCCTCGAGCTCAGACCTAGCTCCCCGAGCTCAGACCTAGCTCCCTGGCTCAGACCTAGCTCCCCAAGCTCAGACCTAGCTTCCCGAGCTCAGACCTGGCTCCCCGAGCTCAGACCTAGCTCCCCAAGCTCAGACCTAGCTTCCCCAGCTCAGACCTAGCTCCCTGGCTCAGACCTGGCTTCCCAGGCTCAGACCTAGCTCCTCGAGCTCAGACCTAGCTCCCTGGCTCAGACCTAGCTCCCCAAGCTCAGACCTAGCTTCCCGAGCTCAGACCTGGCTCCCCGAGCTCAGACCTAGCTCCTCGAGCTCAGACCTAGCTCCCCGAGCTCAGACCTAGCTCCCTGGCTCAGACCTAGCTCCCCAAGCTCAGAACTAGCTTCCCAAGCTCAGACCTAGCTCCCCAAGCTCAGAACTAGCTTCCCGAGCTCAGACCTAGCTCCCCGAGCTCAGACCTAGCTCCCTGGCTCAGACCTAGCTCCCCAAGCTCAGACCTAGCTCCCCGAGCTCAGACCTAGCTTCCCGAGCTCAGACCTAGCTCCTCGAGCTCAGACCTAGCTCCCCGAGCTCAGACCTAGCTCCCCAAGCTCAGAACTAGCTTCCCGAGCTCAGACCTAGCTTCCCGAGCTCAGACCTAGCTCCTCGAGCTCAGACCTAGCTCCCCGAGCTCAGACCTAGCTCCCCGAGCTCAGACCTAGCTTCCCGAGCTCAGACCTGGCTCCCTGGCTCAGACCTGGCTTCCCAGGCTCAGACCTAGCTCCTCGAGCTCAGACCTAGCTCCCCAAGCTCAGACCTAGCTTCCCGAGCTCAGACCTGGCTCCCTGAGCTCAGACCTAGCTCCCCGAGCTCAGACCTAGCTCCCCAAGCTCAGACCTAGCTTCCCGAGCTCAGACCTGGCTCCCTGAGCTCAGACCTAGCTCCCCGAGCTCAGACCTAGCTCCCCAAGCTCAGACCTAGCTCCCTGGCTCAGACCTAGCTCCCTGGCTCAGACCTGGCTCCCTGAGCTCAGACCTAGCTCCCTGGCTCAGACCTGGCTCCCCGAGCTCAGACCTAGCTCCCCAGGCTCAGACCTGGCTCCCCGAGCTCAGACCTAGCTCCCCAAGCTCAGACCTGGCTTCCCAAGCTCAGACCTAGCTCCCCAAGCTCAGACCTGGCTCCCTGAGCTCAGACCTAGCTCCCCAAGCTCAGACCTGGCTCCCCGAGCTCAGACCTAGCTCCCCAAGCTCAGACCTAGCTCCCTGAGCTCAGACCTAGCTCCTCGAGCTCAGACCTGGCTCCCCAAGCTCAGACCTAGCTTCCCTGGCTCAGACCTGGCTCCCTGAGCTCAGACCTGGCTCCCTGAGCTCAGACCTGGCTCCCTGGCTCAGACCTGGCTTCCCAGGCTCAGACCTGGCTCCCCAAGCTCAGACCGGGCTCCCTGTGCTCAGACCTAGCTCCCTGGCTCAGACCTGGCTCCCTGAGCTCAGACCTGGCTCCCTGAGCTCAGACCTAGCTCCCTGGCTCAGACCTGGCTCCCTGGCTCAGACCTGGCTCCCCAAGCTCAGACCTGGCTCCCTGAGCTCAGACCTAGCTCCCTGGCTCAGACCTGGCTCCCTGGCTCAGACCTGGCTCCCTGAGCTCAGACCTAGCTCCCTGGCTCAGACCTGGCTCCCTGAGCTCAGACCTAGCTCCCTGGCTCAGACCTGGCTCCCCGAGCTCAGACCTAGCTCCCCAGGCTCAGACCTGGCTCCCCGAGCTCAGACCTAGCTCCCCAAGCTCAGACCTGGCTCCCTGAGCTCAGACCTAGCTCCCCAAGCTCAGACCTGGCTCCCCGAGCTCAGACCTAGCTCCCCAAGCTCAGACCTAGCTTCCCGAGCTCAGACCTGGCTCCCTGAGCTCAGACCTGGCTCCCTGAGCTCAGACCTGGCTCCCTGGCTCAGACCTGGCTTCCCAGGCTCAGACCTGGCTCCCCAAGCTCAGACCTGGCTCCCTGAGCTCAGACCTAGCTCCCTGGCTCAGACCTGGCTCCCTGAGCTCAGACCTGGCTCCCTGAGCTCAGACCTAGCTCCCTGGCTCAGACCTGGCTTCCCAGGCTCAGACCTGGCTCCCCGAGCTCAGACCTGGCTCCCTGAGCTCAGACCTGGCTTCCTAGGCTCAGACCTGGCTTCTCAGGCTCAGACCTGGCTCCCTGGCTCAGACCTGGCTTCCCAGGCTCAGACCTGGCTCCCCAAGCTCAGACCTGGCTCCCTGAGCTCAGACCTAGCTCCCTGGCTCAGACCTGGCTCCCTGAGCTCAGACCTGGCTCCCTGAGCTCAGACCTAGCTCCCTGGCTCAGACCTGGCTCCCTGAGCTCAGACCTAGCTCCCTGGCTCAGACCTGGCTCCCTGGCTCAGACCTGGCTCCCCAAGCTCAGACCTGGCTCCCTGAGCTCAGACCTAGCTCCCTGGCTCAGACCTAGCTCCCTGGCTCAGACCTGGCTCCCTGAGCTCAGACCTAGCTCCCTGGCTCAGACCTGGCTCCCTGGCTCAGACCTGGCTCCCTGGCTCAGACCTGGCTCCCTGGCTCAGACCTGGCTCCCTGAGCTCAGACCTGGCTCCCTGAGCTCAGACCTAGCTCCCTGGCTCAGACCTGGCTCCCTGAGCTCAGACCTAGCTCCCTGGCTCAGACCTGGCTCCCTGGCTCAGACCTGGCTCCCCGAGCTCAGACCTGGCTCCCTGAGCTCAGACCTAGCTCCCTGGCTCAGACCTGGCTTCCCAGGCTCAGACCTGGCTCCCTGAGCCAGGAGCTGGCTTGCATTTTTGTGAAGACATCACTGGGCAGGCTCAGGGAGTCAAAGGGTGCCAGAGAAGAGCTTCTCTCAGCCCTGCAACAAGCAGCCCAGCTCAGCTGGCACTGATTGGTACTTTCCTTGGGGATGGGTGAAGTGTGGAGGAGACAGTGGGGCCTGGGCCGGTTTCTGGTGCCTGGAGGTG
This sequence comes from Pogoniulus pusillus, assembly GCF_015220805.1. NCBI lineage: Eukaryota > Metazoa > Chordata > Aves > Piciformes > Lybiidae > Pogoniulus > Pogoniulus pusillus. Next base: position 300,832 of record NC_087278.1, read on the forward strand.
ATCCCCAGCGCTGAGACCGAAGCCTGTGGAGAGCACAGGAGGGAGGAGCTGCAGTAGGCTCAGCTCTGCTCAGAGAAGAAAGGAGTTGAATCAGAACAGCATTGCAGAATGGTTTGGTTGGCAAAGCCCTTTCAGATGGCCCGGACAGTTTCTAGCTGCCAAGGCTGGGGCTAGCCCATGGCTCTCAGCACCACAGCTCTGCCTCTTTGAAACACCTCCAGGGGTGGGGACTCAAACACCTTCCTGCGGCTGAATCCCCACCCCTGCAGGTTTTGAGAGCCCTTTCAGTGAAGAGGTGACTCAGTCACCAGGGCTCCAGCCTTGGCAGAGTCAGAGAACGGTTGGACTCACTGATCTTAGAGGTATTTTCTGACCCACACAGTTCTGTGCCACCTGTGGGCTGCATTGCAGCAGGGTTGGTGTGGCTGAGGTCAGTAATTCCATCAGCACCAGGCTGCTGGGGAGAAGTAAATTCATTACTTCTGACTTAGCCATTGCAGCTCAGAGGCAGCATTTCCATTTGAACTTCATGAGCAAATTCAGCTGGGGAAGGGAAGCCTCATCCCTGCTCTCCAGCAAGAAGTGCCCCACACTCACAAGTGCCCTGAGCTTGCTCCTCACTGAGGCTTTGTGCCGCTTTGGGTTGCAGCAGCATCCCAGCAGTGCCCTCGGAACTTCCACATTTAGGTTCTCCAGAAGCTAAGAGACTTTTCTCAGTCTTTTCATAGGGCACAAGCCAAGGCAATGCAGTGATGCTCTTCTTGCTGGGCCCCTGGAACACGAACACACAGCTGAGCTTTGGTGCCTTTTCCTTCAGCACAAACAGCAGAAGCAGCTGAAGGACTTGGAAGCCACAAGGCTGAAGTGCACTTTCAGGACAGTAACCAGAGATGAGGTGAGGGAACATATCTGCAAGCTGGACACCAGCAGACGTGTCCGACCCTGCCCCTGGGGAGCGGAGAGGAGGGGTGCTTCTTCACCCTAGGGGGCCCTCAGTCTCACTGGTGCCAGAGAGCTGCCTCCCTCCACCCCCCCAGCACAGCTCACCCTGGCTGTGAGCTTGCTGCAGCGATTGGTCCCTTGAGGCGGGGAGAGGAGCTCAGCAACCCGCAGGGCTTCACCAGCTCACAGCCTGCCTGCACTGGAGCCTCCAGCCGCAGCTACCAACAGAGGATGGCCAGGTAAGGGCACAGCCACAGAATCACAGGCTGCTGGGGCTGAAAGGGACCTCTGCAGATCATCCAGTCCAACCCCCTTGCTAGCACAGGTTCCCCCAAATCAGCTTGTCCAGGGTCGTTTTGGAAGCTCTCCAGAAAAGGAGACTCCACAACCTCGCTGGGCAGCCTGCTCCAGAGCTCCAGCACCCTCACCCCAAAGGAGTTTTCCCCTTTGTTCAAGTGAAAGCTCTTGGGTTCCAGTTTGTGCCCATTGCCCCTTGTCCTGTCACTGGACACCACTGACAAGAGCCTGGCCCCATCCTCCTGCCCCCACCCTTTAACTCTTGGTAAGCATTGATCAGATCCCCTCTGGGGCTGCTCTTCTCCAGGCTGCACAGCCCCAGGGCTCTCAGCCTTTGCTCCACTCAGAGAAGCTCCAGGCCTCTCAGCAGCTTTGTGGCCTCCACTGGGCTCTCCCCTGTAGTTAACTCTCCCTCTCAAACTGAGGAGCCCAGAACTGGACACAATACTGTGTTGAGGGCTGCCCAGGACAGAGCAGGATACTCTTGGCTCCTTCATGAGGGCACACTGCTGTTATCTAAACACGTCCCTGGGCAACCTGCTGTGGGTGATCCTGCTCTAGCAGGGGCCCCTTCCAGCCCCTATCATACTGGGAATCTGTGATTTCCTCTCAAGGGGGCCAAACTTTTTGAAGCCTTCTGCAAGCAGCTTTCCTGCCAAGTAAACAAACTGAGGCAAAGAGAGAAAGCTGCTGAAGAAGAGGCAGACTGGGTTCTGCCCCAGGAAGGGAATCTGGGGGCTCTCAGCAGAGTTCTGGAAAAACAGGAGTGGTTCTTGAGCTGAAGGGCAGCTGCTAACTGTTAACCCTCTCTTGACATGTCTCAGGCTTGTCTACAGGCAGCCTGAGATATTCAGGGGTATTTGCATGCTGAGCTACAGCTGCTCTGCAGGCAGTGCAGACCAGATCCTTGCATCTTGGTGCTGAGGGAGCCAAGTGCCAAACGTGGCCTCTCAGAGCTTCACCGGTCACATCCTACTGCAACACAACAATTAAGCTGCTTATTCAGATCTGACAGGCATGGTTTGAAGGGGTGGCCACCCTAATCCTCACATGCACCAGCCAGCCCCCCGTGAGTTGCCACAAGCTGATGTTGCAGCTCCAGCCTGGTTTCTGAAGCAGCTGCTGGTTTGGGCGCTGTCACTCACAGAGACCCTCCAAAACAGGGCACTGGAGGAACTGCTGCGCTGGTACAGCCTGTGCTGGAGGCACAGCTATTAATATGTGCTTAAAAAATACCTCCTAGCAGAAAAGGGGTCAGAGAAGGGTTGCTACAGGGGAGTCTCTGTCCCTGGAGGTGTTCCAGAACACTGTGGCCATGGCTCGTGGGGACACGGTTTAATGGCCATGGCGATGTTGGGTTGATGGTCTGAGTGATCTTGGAGGGCTTTCCCAACCACCATGACTCTATGGTCTCCCTTAAAAGAAGAAACAACCAACAAACCCCAACCAATTCCCATCCTCCTCAACCAAGTGTGAACATTACATGAGTCTTTTGGCTGCTTGCTTGGACAGGATCCAGGTACCAAACCCAAGGAAAGATGCACCTGGTCTTTGTAGTTGCTGTTGTTGTTTATAGTATTTGATTGTGGAGCAAATTAAGCAGAGCATAAATGCTCCTGAAGAGTGATTACAGGAGGCAGCAGTGGAGCAGAAAGCTCCCTGGTAGGAGGAAATGCAGAGACTTGACACCATCGAGCACCAAAATGCATCTTCCTGGAGCTTTTGCTCGAGGTGCCACAGTCCGTGCATGGCCACCTGGAAGCGAGCTCAGAAGTTGCCAGCCGAGGCTCGGCAGAAGGCTTACCCCAGCTCTGCCTTGGGGGTCGTGCTACAGGCTGCCAGCGGGACAGAGCGACAGGACTTCGCCGCCCGAGCCCCACGCGTGGGTGCCCCCCGCTGCCTTAAGGAGGCTCAGAGGCGAGCTGCCGCCGTTCCTCCGCACTTCCCTTGAGCCCCCCTAAGCCGCCACCCTTCAGCGGAGACCGAAATCCACTCTGCAGCGGCGGGCGGGTGCGAGCGGGCAGCAGGGCCTGTGCGCAGCGGGACGTGTGACATCCCGGCCGGCTAAAAATAGGGCAGCTGCTGGCGCCCCAGCAGACGGCGGCAGCCTGCGCGCTGCGCCCGGGGCGGCCCCGGCGGGGCGGGCAGGCGAGCCCGGCGCTGCCCGCCGGCTGCAGCCCCAGCTGGGTGCCAGCCCGGCTCCCGGCGGTGCCCACGCAGCGCTGGCCTGGCCGTCACGTGAAGACGGTGGCAGCCTCATCACGGGGCTGGCACCTGGGGGCACTTCCCCTCCTCTTCCTGGCCGCCTTCCCCCACGCCGCAGGCAGTGGCTGCCACTCCAGCGCTGCCGACGCTCTGGCTGCGGGCCGGGCGCTGCGGCTCGGTTCCCTTTCCGCCCGGCTCTGGCTCGGCTGCGTGCGCAGCACAGCGAGCCCCGGAGCCCGAGGAGAGGGCTGCTGCTGCTGCTGCTGCTGCTCCTGCGCTGGGGCAGCACCGCCGCCTGCGTGTGCCCCAGCCCGGGGAGCAAGGGTGCCACCGAAGGGCCAAGGGCCGAGCTGTAAAGTCCGGCAGAGAGTCACAGCCCAGCAACAGACCCCACTAGAAGGGTGGAGCAGTCCATAGAGAGGATCTCCTCTCTATTAAATTCTCTAGGGCTTCAGTTCTCGTTCACACAAAGGGCCTCTTCAGCTGTGAAAAATGGCCATAAAGCAGGTGTAAAAGCGATGGATGTGGTCTCTACAACCCCTTCACTCTGGGAAAACAGTGCAAAGTGGCCAGGGTGCAAATGAGAATCACACCTGGGTTTGTGGGAGTAAATTACATCCAGTCCTTCACAGACTGATCCACACAGGTTTCATCCTGCCCCTTTTGTAGAAGTCACCCAGAGAAAATATTTACAAGATTTTAAAAAATAATTAAAAAGGAATTAAAAGGTTTTTTTTCAAGACCTCCTTTCTGAGCCTTTCAGTCCCAGTCTGCCTCCTGGTGCAATCTGTGTGGCCTCTGACACCAGCAAAAGGCTGAGCACTGAGCATGCTGTGCTAGGTGCAAAGCCTTTAATGAGAGCTTCCCCATATTCCTGATCTGAGAAGAATGGATGTTGTAAAACCATGCCCAGGGGCAAACTGGCTCCAAACCCTCTCGTGTCTATTTCCCTAGCTCTCCTGGTTTGATTTCATGCCCCTGAATGAGGCAAAGAGGAAATACAGCAGTCAGCCCGTGCTAGCTCCAAGTGCCCCGTGTTTATTCATCAGACACCAGCACAATCCATGATGCTCTCTTGCAGAAGCAGAAGGTTAAGCTGCCAGAAGGGATCGGGGGACCAAGCCCAGCACTGGCTGGCTCCCAGGTGAAAGGTGCCCTGCTATGGAGGTGCACAGCTTGCCAACTAGGAGGGTCTCTTTTCCCCTGTCGCCACTGAAGGCCTTTGCAGCACCTCTGTGATCATCACCACCACAACTTTCATGCTCTAGGGGAGTCCCAGCAAACTGAAGCCCTGGGGTGAGTAGGCAGAGGCCAGGCAGCAGGAGTCCAGCCCCATCTAACTAGAGCTGGCCTCTGTGAGCCCAGTGTCTGGGAGGTGATAGGAGACAGGAAGAGAAAGCTCCTGGGTGAGACAGAGGCCACAGGATTAAGGAAACAAAAGCCCTGCTCTGGTGGAAATGCCATTGTGCTGGGCACAGCCAGCCAGGCTCCCACCACAGCTGGCTGCAGCCAGGCTGCAGGCAGCACAGACAGGCTAGAGGGCTTCAGACAAAGCTTTCTTCTGAGCAGCAAGGTCATTTGGGAAAGGGTAGGGTGGGAGCATGGGGTGCAGCACCTGGTGACAAGGGCAGGAGGAAGTCCCAAAGCTCATGTGGCACTCAGGCTCCCCTCAATCCCTTTTCCACTTTTTGTTCTCCTCTTGGCAGGAAGGATGTCCCATGCTGCTGGCCAGAGGGAGGCACCAGTGCAGTAAGGCTGGTGTAGGTGGGAGGAAGGTGTATGGGATCAATCCCAGGACCAGAGTCATTTGGGTTGGAAAAGCCCCCTAAGATCATCCAGTCCAGCCATTGGCCTAACTCCACCGTGGTCACTGAACTATGTCCCCACGGGCCATGTCCATGTATTTCTTGGACACCTACAGGGATGGGAACTCCACCACCTCCCTGGGCAGCCTGTGCCAGGCCCTTACCACTCTTGCAGCAAAGAAATTTGTCCTCATTTCCAACCTAACCCTCCCCTGGTGCAACTTGAGGCCACTTCCTCTGCTCTGTTTCCACAGAGGGCACAGCTGGAGCTGTGCAGGGGAGTGGGGACAACCCAAAATCTGAGCACCACCAGCAGATGAGAGGCACCCTCCATATCCACCTTGGCAGGAGGCTGGTCCTGGCACGCATCCTTGAGCTCTGCTGGAGCCGGGGGAGACAGACCTGCTCCCACTGCCCCACGGATGGCATCACCAGTGCCCATCACCAACCCACGCCCACCCTCCACTGCCGTCCCAGCTGTTCCGAGCGTGCCTGGGAGCTCAGCTTAGGACTTTGGGTGAGTGGCAACAGGTAAGACACAAATGGGCACCCTTGTAAAGGCGTCCTGCAGCCAGCTTACTGGTGGCTGCTGCGTTTAGGTGGGTAACAAAGGCTGTTTGGAAGCTGGTCCCAAAAGCTTTGGTTGTCTGATACTCCTCACTTGGCAGCAAGCACCTTGGGGAGGCTGCATCTGCTGCAGTCACCTTCCATGGCAAAAGGCCAAGCAGTACACCAAGTCCTGCTCTAGGTGACCACAGGAGACATAACTGGGCTGTGATCTTCTGGCTGGAGGTGTGCTGCTCTGGGCCTAGGGTGATGCACAACCACCTTGTGGAAGGCAGTTCTGGGGCAGGATGAGAGCTCCCTAGGCCTCCAGCTCTCTGCCACACTGAGGATTTTTACTCCCGGGTAGCTATTTTTGCTGAAGAACAGTTTTGCTTCTTTGAAGCCTTACAGAAATTTTATTTGCTTCCTCCTTGCTCATGATTCTGGCAGAGCTTTTCTGGCATGTGGTTGCTCCACCTCAGAGACAGCCTCGCTCTGGCTAGGTTGGGCAGTCCCTGGCAGTGGCAGGGTGTGAGCTGCAGCTGCCCCACCTGTGCTCAGGGGGTGGCTGGCAGGCAGGGCGAGCCCTGCTGAGCCCATCCTGCTGCTGCCCTCGAAGTCCCTGCCGTGCGAGAGGAGGTGACAGCTTGGGGGACAAACTGACATACTTGTCTTGGGACAAGGCTACCGAGGTGCAGAGCACTGCCAGAGCAGCACTTGCAGGGTGGGAGGGCTGCATTTGAAGTTAGTCCCCCTGCAGCTGAAGGGATGGGGATCCCTGAGCCCTCACCACCACAGGCCGTGCTTCTGGGAGCCCGGCAGCCTCTTCTTGCTTTCCTCCCTCCACCCATTCTACAAGCACTCAGTGCTGTAGGGATCTGCCTTTCAGAGCTGCTGGCTCAACTCCACCAGCTGGTGTGTAGGATTGATTGTCTTGAGAGGAGCTGCACCAGAACTGCATTTGGCCTTTTGTGCTTGGAGTACAATTGGTGGAACTGGATGGACGTGGAGCTGGCTGGAGGTGGAGCTGGGAGCCTGCACTCCAGCAGTGCCAACTGAGACTGCAGCCTGCCTGTTGACTTAGGGTCCTGAACTCAAGGTGATCTTTTCTCACAAAGTGCCAAGCACTCCTACTTCAGAAACCTGTCTGGGGTCTCAAGCAGGACTCACCAAACCACCGTTCCCCTGCCCACTCCTTCTGCTCCTTATTGGTAATTGGACTAGGTGAACCCTGAATGCAGGCCCTGAGAGGCTGGGGGTGTTCAGCCTGGAGAAGAGGCTGAGGGGAGACCTCACTGCTCTCTACAACTGCCTGAAAGGAGTTAGAAGCCAGGTGGGGGTTGGGCTCTTCTCCCTTGTAACGAGTGATAGGATGAGAGTAAACAGCTTCAAGCTGCACCAGGGGAGGTTCAGGTTGGACATCAGAGGAAATTTGGTGCCTGAAAGAGTTCTCACAGCCCAGCACAGGTTGTCCAGGGAGTGACTGAGTCCCCATCCTGGAGGTGTTTCAAAGAGGCAGTGATAGGTGCTGGCTTAGCCCCAGCCTTGGCAGAGTCAGAGAATGGTTGGGCTTGTTCTTTTCGATCCAAAAGGATTCCAGGATTCTCTTGATCTTATCTACACTTTATGTGGCAGTCACTAGTAGTCACCTGGCTGCCGGTCTCAACCTGCATTTGAAGAGGTCTCAACCCCCCTTATTGCTTTTCCATGTGGCAAACCCCCCAGGTTAGCATGGATTGCACCCAGAGCCCCCAGCAGACAGCACATTCCCTAAGCATGATCAGCAGAACTGTGATGAAGCAGCTAGCACCAGATACTCGTCTGGTAGCTCCTCCGAGGGCAAGGACAGACATCCACCAGTGAGAGAAGCAGAGAGAAGCAGACCCTACCAGACCCTGCAGATGACTTCCCAGTGCTTTCCAAAGCTCTCATTCTGTTTGTGGCTATTAAAAGTGCTCTCTGTGAGCTCTGTGCAGCTGCACCTTTAGGACTTTGTGACCTCTGCCTCATCTCACAGGAGACTTTGGCAGGAGCAGCCACAGGAAGTGCTCCTAAAATTACTGACAATATATTCATTAAAACCGAGAATGGTTTTGCTTGTCAAAAAAACCTTACAAACACTCATCCCCTGGTGGTGTCTACGGTGGCACCGTGCTGACATCCCCCATTCCCTGGCTGCAGCCTCCCCCCTGCCCAGCACCTACACTTTCTGCTGCTGGCCTTCGGTGGCAGTTAGAGGGTAGAACCGAACGCCCACGTAGAAGACCTGGTATCTGTGCTTCCACACCACGAAGCAGGCTGACAGACAGACCAGGGCTGCCACCAGGTTGAGGCCCATCTGCAGAGGCAGGTAGAGGTGGAGCATGCTGGTGAGGCTGCCACAGTCAGCCACGTCCTGGTAGATGAAGCTCCTACTAAGAGGGTCTTCTGTGTCCAGCTTGCAGAGGCAGGACTCGAGGATGGTGTTGCAGGTAAATCTGCTCATCTGCACATAGTGGTGGGCAGCAAAAGCCACTGCCAAGACACAGGCAATCAGAGCCAGGGCACTCAGGATGAAATACATCAGCTGAAAGACAACAAAACAAAGAAATTCAAGAGGAAGCCTCCCTCTTTTAGCCAGGCACACAAAGGAGGAGCACAGAACAATGGCATGCATGTGTCCTGTGCAGGCAGTGTGTGGGCAGTGTCCTACCTGCATGTAGAGTGCTTCCTGACATGCAAGACAGCTGTGAAGTTCCTGGTGAGGCAAAGCTCAGCAGCTCACATCAGGAACCAGCCACTGTGCCTTGCATGGTTCACCTGAGCACCACTTTGCAGTTCTGGGACCTGATGAGAGCACCAAGAGACCTGTACCTGTGTGGTCAGCTTCTACCCATCTTCAGCCAGAAGCTTTAGAGCGAGAGAGTGAGGGAAGGCCAAGGGTCTGCTTGTGACCCACTGCCCCTCACAGTAGTGGCAGCTTGAAAACAGGGTGGCTTTTATCACAGGTAGCTATGCAGAGTCCACCTCACACAGGAAAACCAGCAACAGCTCAGAGCCTTTGCTGCTCTGAGTTCCACCTGAGGCCTCTGGATGCCAGACCATGTAGGCTTCCCTTGCTGGTGCTGTGCTGCATGCAGAGAGGAGTGTAGCTGTCTGCTGAAGTCATGCTCTGTGCTTGGCCAAAGCAGCACTTTCTGGTTCTGCACAGGGCTGTCAAGCTTTGATTGTCTTGGCACCTTGAACGTGGCCATCGCTGGTGGGTGCAGCCCCTCCAGCCAGAGCTGTGCTGATTCGTAACCTGTGATCTGCTCTAGAGGTGGTACAAAAAGGGTTTGGAAGTGGACAGAGTCTGAGGAGTGTTTCTCTTCTCTGAGGGATGAAAGTTGTGCTGTGATGCAGAAGTCCTAGTGGGCTGAAGTCCCTGAACTCAGAGCAGAAGCAGACAGAGTCAGGCATCCCTGATAAATGAGCCATTGAGCCGAGACTGCAGGATGTGCCTGGTTCCCCCTTGGCAGGTATTTTATTGAGCTGCCAACTTCTATTCCAAGTCAGGACTAAAGACCCTGAAACCCACAGCCTGAGCCAGGCTCCAGGTGCGGCCAGCAAGAATCTGCCTGTTGTGTCCCTAAAGACCCTGAAGCTGGGAAGGGGTCTGGAGAATAGGGCTGGGGAGGAGCAGCTGAGGGAGCTGGGGGAGGGGGGGTTGGCCTGGAGATGAGGAGGCTGAAGGGAGACTTCATTGCTCTCTACAGCTCTCTGAGCGAGGTGGGGGTTGGGTTCTGCTCCCTAATAACAAGTGGAACATAGTTTTAATGCCCACGGTGGTGTTAAGTCAAGACCTAAGGGTCTTGTCCAACTGAAACAATTCCATGATTCTATGAAGGGAAAGAAATCTCAGACTCTGACTGCATGGGCAGCTCGTACAGCAGCCCTCAGAGGCAGACAGGGGTGTGTGGGACAGAGGGCAATTCCCAAATCACTCTCACAAGGTGTTTGCAGGGGAATCTCCCTGCCAGCTGCTGGAAAGGAGAACAGTTCTGGATAGCCAAGGGAGGCACAGGCAAGCTGTGAGGGAGCACAAGATCTCATCAACAGGCCCATCACATGCCAGTCCTGGGGGCAACTTCAGCATCACAAACACAGCCCCGTGGTGAGCTCTGCCCAGGAACCACAGCTGGCCACTTGTGACAGCCTCGGAGAGATGTGCCTGTGCCTGCTGCTTGAGCAGGAGAAAAGGGGAGCGGGCAGAGCTGGCGCGTGGTGGGGGCAGCTCATCCTCCCGTCGGTTTGCAAGAAGCACTTCTGCAAGGTTTACCAGCAGCAGTTCTGCTCCATGCGAAGAGACACCGAGCAGGCTGGGGATGGAGCTCCCCGTGGCAAAGGCCTCTCGCCACTGCCAGGTGGTGCTGCCTCAGCCACAGGCCCCCGCGCTGTGGGCCATGGCATGGGCAGGGCTGGAGGGAGCTCTGCTGCTGGAGGAGATGCAATGAGGAGAAGCACAGGCAGTGAGCTGCCAGGAATTAACAGATCTCAGGACTTCCCTGTGTGGTGCCACTGTGGCTTCTTCGCTAAGGGAGGACGACCTCCCTGCGTGGACAGCTGGGCACAGGCTGGGCACACTGCTGTGCCAGGCTGCACAGTGCCCTTCCTGCAGACATAGAGCTGGGATGAGGGCAGAAATTCAGCCTGACTCTGGCTGTTCAGGCCCCAAGGGACAAAGCCACTGTCCCTTCGGGAGGGGTGTCCCTTCCTCACTGGCACGCTGGTTGCTGTGCATACCTGAGGCCGTCTCAGGAAGGGGCTTCTGCTGGCAGCAGCTTTGACTCCCCTTTCATCAGGGCCCCGGGCTCAGGAAAACGTGAAATGAAAGAAGCAGCTGTGCAGAGGGGACTGTGGGGGTCCCCCCCCACGAGCATCACTGACAGCAGTCACAGGATCACCTCCAGAGCTGACCAAACCCCCCAGAACTCTGTGTGTGGTCCTCCTCCCAGAGTAGGCTTAGGCTGTGCAAGGGGTCCTGGGCTGCTTGCTGTACTCCAGGGAAGCTCAGCCACCTTTCCATTGCAGACATGTGGCACCAGCCACCAGCCTGAGGGCAGGGCATGGGCACTGTGCTTGACGACCTACAGAGGTCCTCTCCAACCCCTGCCACTCTGGGATTTCATGCCTTACAAGTTCGTTTTCCCATGTGAGGACACTGCCAGGGTGGGTGCGTGGTGTTGCTGAGGGTGGTGGAGACGTCTGAGCTGCCCGGCCCAACGTGCCGTGCCCAGCAGCAGCCACGACTCCCTTCCTGCTGGGAGGCCAAGTTCAATTTGGTGCCGCAGGGCAGGCAATAAAAAGCCTGGTGGCAGCCACCGCCCAGCCCAGCAGCTCCCTGGGCAGCCCTAGCGTTTGCTGCCAAGGGCACAGGGAAAGAAAGAGAAGGCGCTCAGAGGGCAGCAGCTATTGTTCTTCTGTCGCCTCTCTACGTGTAAGGGTGGGGAAAGCTGGAAAGAAGCAGGACAGACACCCATGGCCTCCTTCCCGAGACAGAGTGGATGTCAGGTCGTGAGCAGCTGCTCCTTCTGCCCTTCTCAGGCGGCAGTCACCGCTCTGTTGTGTGCATGGCTTTGGTGTCTGTCTGGCTTGTGATGCGTCTGCAAGAGATTAAGAGCCCTGAAAATGGTAACAATAAAGCCCAGGGAAAAAATGGTGTTAAAAATGCTCCATCTGGAAGGTGCCAGGCTCTTTATGGTGCTGCCCCGTGAAAGGACAAGGGGCAATGGGCACCAGCTGCAACCCAGAAGGTTCCACCTCAGCATGAGGAGAAAGTTGTTTGGTTTGAGGGTACTGGGGCAGGCTGCCCAGAGAGGTTGTGGAGTCTCCTTCTCTGCAGACTTTCCAAACCCACCTGGATGTGTTCCTGTGTGCCCTGCCTTGGGTGACCCTGCTTTGGCAGGGGGCTGGACTGGGTGCTCTCCAGATGTGCCTTCCAGCCCCACCACTCCGTAGCTCTGTGAACAAGCATTTCCAGCCTTTGCTTCCTGGTTTCCCAGCAGTGTGAGTGAGGCATAGCTCTGGGGACCACGGTGAGGCAGGAGGCATGATTTCTGCACCCTCTTGCCATGCTGGCATGGGAATTTGCCTCGCAGAAGAAGGTTTGTCCCCGTGGTTTGCTTCCCCGTGTTCCCTGCTGTGCGACCCCAACACGAAACACCCTGCACTGAGCCCTGGCTGCCTGCTCGGGTGCAGCTGCCTCCTCTTCAGCCCTGGAGATTTCCAGGCACCACTGTGGTTGGCCTGACCCCTGCAGTTTCTCGTCCCACCGGGAGCTGCACAGCCGCTGGGAGGATGGTGAGATGCTGCTCACATCACATGAAAATCCAGCCCTTCCTTGTCCAAGTGGATCCCATTTTGTCTCACCCAGTGACTTACCTATGATCCCCAGGCTTTCCCTAAACACTTCCCAAATTACTCCAGCTTCTCTGATCTGAATCTCTTGGTATTCCTAAAGTATGGCAAATGAAGTTATCTGTCTCTGCTTTGGAATGGTTGTTACTGGAGTTTCTTTCTTAGCTGCCTAGAAAATACCAGAAAAAACATCCCCGAATTTCAGGGCAATTTTCACTTTTTTTGGTGTGACCTTCCAAACATCCCCAACTTTCCCAAGTGGTTTTCAGGACATGAGAGGAAAAACAAACAGAACGCACTGCAGGTACCTTGGCTGTGAACTGCAGACATGTCTTCTCATCAGGCTGGTAGGAGACACAGAGCATAACGAAGCCCACCAAGGACACCACACAGACCTGAAGGGAAAGAGAGGCAAAATGTGCCAGTGCTCAAAAATCCCACCAAAAACCTCAAACCCTTTTAATTTTGAAGCCCAAGCACTCTGCAGTGTTAGCAGGACCTTAACTCCAGGAGCAGTGTGTAAGTCAACTCGCCTGAGCAGAGGCATGCAAATGCCTCCTATGTGTAGATGCACTTGTGAGAAGAGCTGAAGAGCTTTAACACAGAGTCACGGAGCCATTAAGGCTTGGGGTTGAGAGAAGAAAGGTCTCTCCAGGAAGACCTTAGAGCAGCTTCCCAGGATTTGCAGGGGGCTGCAGGAGAGCTGGAGTAGGAATGTTTGCTTCCCTTTCCATTTTGCTTTGAAGGCTTTGAAGGCTTCTCATTAATCTGAGGCCATCCCAGAGCAGTGAGATTTGCCCTCCCAGAACAGAGCCAAGCTTTGCTCAGGGGCAGGACTGTGCCATGGGGGTGCCTGCAGGAGCAGAGGGCTGCCTAGTCCCCTACTGCTCTCTGCACACAAGGCAGTGCTGCTCACACCCAGGTGTCCAGCTCTGCGGTGCTGCTCACACCCAGGCGGTGCTGCTCACACCCAGGTGTCCAGCTCTGCGGTGCTGCTCACACCCAGGCAGTGCTGCTCACACCCAGGCGGTGCTGCTCACACCCAGGCGGTGCTGCTCACACCCAGGTGTCCAGCTCTGCAGTGCTGCTCACACCCAGGCGGTGCTGCTCACACCCAGGTGTCCAGCTCTGCGGTGCTGCTCACACCCAGGCAGTGCTGCTCACACCCAGGCGGTGCTGCTCACACCCAGGCGGTGCTGCTCACACCCAGGTGTTGTGTCCAGCTCTGCAGGGGATGCTTGGCCTGCACTGAGCACGTGCCTGGCTGTGTGTGAGGTGGCAGCGGGGACCACTGGGGCAGCTTGGCAGCAGCAGTCCTCTCCCTGTCCAGCCAGCCAAGCCCTCGAGAGCCTGTGAGACTGATTGGACTTCCCTCAGCCGGTTCTCTCCCATGCCATTGCAGCAGGAGGTGGGTAGGAAGCATGGCCTGAGAACACTGCTGAGCAAGTGTCAGGATTATTTACTCCCTTCCCTGCCACGGGTATTTATATTCTGGCCCCATGACTTACAGCCTCTCATTTACTTGTTTTCCTCCCTTTATTGTTGACAGCCATAGCTGACAGGGCTGTCATGGGGACAAACAACCTTTCCTGTCAAAGGTCCTTCAGTGCTGGCTTGGGGTTGATGTGCCCCACAGTGCTGCTCTGTACTCAAGCATGTTTTGTTTCTCAGGATTAATGGCTAATGTCCTTGGTCCCTTGCACTGGGTATTAATCTTTTAATTCAATTAACATGCCCACAGAACTTAAATCTTAAGGAGCTCATATCTCCAGTAACATCCGAGTGAGCAGCCCCCCCGTGGCCCAAGGGAAGGGCTTGCAGCAAGATGTCTGTGTGCATCCACAGACCCGTGCTGAACGCTGTGTCCCCAGACTCCTGTGGGACCAAAGCACTGGACCTGAGTGTGTTCAGCATCTGGTGCTGAGGGATCTCGTTGTGAGCAGTAGATTAAGCACTCCCACTTGTGTGACCGAGGGTCAGATGTGCCTGCAGCTCGCTCCCGTGACACGCCACGGGACCCTGCCTGCTCTCCGGTCCTCTTCCTGCTTTCCCACGGAAGCCAACAGACCTGCATTCATTGCTGAGGGCAGAGACAGGCACCACTGGTGACATCTTCTCTCTGCCACCAAGTGTCTCTCACAACCCTTGCTGGCCTTCAGTGCAGCAGGCTCGGCCCTGCCTCTCCCGACAGCTTCCCATGCGAAAGGCTGCTGCTGAAGGCTCTCCATTCCTGCATGTGCTCCACACAGGTCCCCTGAGATTTCAGTCACACACTCAGGGCTCCTTGAAGGGGCACATTTGACTCCCACACTGTGCAGCATGCAGCCAAGCTTGCTCCAGCACCTGCTTGCTACCAGTCTGCTTGCCTCGACTGTGCTCTGCAAATGGAGTGGGTCCTGCAGCAGTGCCTGGGTCAGCTCCTGTGGCTGCTGCCTGGAAATCTGCAACTATGCATTCCTGCGCCGAGCAGATTTCAAGCCAGGCCTGTGTCAGAGTCCTGTTTCAAACTCCCCAGAGCGCCCAGCACAGTCTCTGCTGAGCAGAGCAGTGTGGGAGGTTAGCCAAGGGAGGAATTTAAATTTAGAAGATCCCCGAATGCAGCTCAGATGTATTTAGGGTTCAGATTTAATTCTGGCTGAGGTGTGCCCTCTGCAGCCCTCCTGCTCACAGCTGGGTACCACAGCTGCCTGGCAGAGCTCAGGAGTTGTGCTGCACAACAGTTCCACTGCTGGGAGTTTTCAGCAGTAGGCAGGGACATTTTGGATCTGAAAAGTGGCCTTTTTTGGGTGTCTTTCTGTAAACCTCAAGGAAAAGGGGAGTAGGCATTTCCTGGGTCACCTCCACCCCAAGGAGGGCTAGATCCTGCTGTGGGTTAGGAACTAGATTTGACCCTATAGATTTCAGCAGGAACAGGACTTGCTAGCAAGGACAGTTAGCAGTGGGTCCCAGCTGGTGTGCCTAGGAGGATCCCCGCACTCACGGGGAGCTAGCAGCTCCCCGTGGGCCCTGCCACCAGCCCTCCCTGTGTGCAGAGCCTGGCCAGCATGGGTGGCTACTTCCCTCAGCCCTGAGCCTCAGACTCTGCTGCAGAGCAGGTTCAACAGCGCTTGCAGCTGTACTGCAGCACAGGTGCAGTACTTGCAAGGAGCTTGCTTCTGCAGATCTTCATCATCTTAAACCCAGACTCGAGCAGTACAGATCGAGCCCAAGCTTTGTGCACCCCAAATCCCTCACCGTCAGCATTGCTTCAGACCCTCCTGCCGTGCTGAAGAGCTTCATGCTGAAGCCCAGCAGGCTGCTACCCTGCCCAGCACCATGCCAGTACCCTCTCGCAGCAGCCAGCCCTGTCCTCTCACTACATCTGCTGCATGTATGGAAAGCATCATGAAGGAGAAAAACAGATTGGTCATCTCCAGCAGCAGCAAACACAGGTGGCAGTACAGAAGGGTGCCTGGGCAGCAACCACCAAAACTACCACCCAGTGAGGACAACGAGAGCAAGGGAACTGCTCATGTCTCACTCCTGTCTGGTCATAAAAGGATGAGGCAGGAGGTGAAGGAGGGGCACAAGGCCAGCTCATGGTGATAATGGAGGTGGCTATGGAGTGAAGGTCAGTGGGGGGAAATCTGGTCACTGAGGGGTGTCGTTTGCATTTATCACCTTGGCACACTGGCAGACTAAAGGTTCCCATGAGGTGCTCTGGTGGTAGCAGTTTTCAAATGTCACCTTTTATTAAAATTGCTCAGTCTCCCCAAGCCAAATTAGAGTGAAAACTCAGCAAGGCTGCCCAGGAGAACCTGGCTCTAGCTGGGGCTGATTCCCAGTTATTGACCCTCTCTAGAAAGCTATAAAGGTCACCTCACTTTTAAATGGCCTCAAGTTGCACCAGTGGAGGGTTGGGTTGGAGATGAGGAAAAATTTCTTTGCTGCAAGAGTGGTCAGGGACTGGCACAGACTGCCCTGGAGGTGTTCCAGAAATGTCTGGCCATGGCCCTTGGAGACAGGGTTTAGTGGCCATGGTGGTGTTGGGTTGACAGTTGGACTGGGTGATCTCAGAGGGATTTTCCAACCAAAAACATTCCCTGTCACTTGAGAGCTGGCCCTGAAGAGCCTGAGCAGGGAGAAGTGTCAGAACTCTTGGGCTGGGTGCTCATTCTGTGGCAGATCCTTTGAGACTAGAAGAAATGGCAGCTGGAGCCATGTCTGCAGCCTGGAGCTCCTTCTGAAAGAGATTGTTCTTTTGGAAGGCTGTTTTCAAGCCCAGGTTTACATCCATCCACCCTCACGTGTGGCTGTCAAAGAGCAGAAACCACGAACCCCCTGGGCAATCACTGCAGATGGCACGTCTGCAACTTCCTTCACCACCAGAGCCCTGCAAACCCAGCTGGAGGGGAGCCTGCCTGGAACACTTCTGATGCTGCCTACTTTTGATCACAGTGGAAAGGATCTCAGAGCAGATTTGTCCAGAAGAAATGCATCATTTCTTCCTCGGAGTGTCAAAAGGCCACAAGCTAATGAAAGAGAATGTCAAGAGTGCCATCACTGCTGCCACTCTGCAGATCCCAAAGCAAGGCTGCCAGGCAGCCACCAGTAACCCCACTTTGCAGCAATCACAAGGCCTCAGCAGGGGCAAGGAACCTGCCCAAAGCTCCGTGGAGTCAATGGCAGCACAAAGAGGAAATAAAAACCCTGTGGGCTTGCATGGAGTTGTGAAGAGTTCATACAAGATCTACAATGCAGCAAGAAGGAAGAGGCTGCCGGGGTGGAGGGATAGAAGTGACTGTGGTCTAGGGTTAATTGGGATGAAATTTAACTGCTTTGAAGGCGATGTTGGTGAAGAAGGCAGAAATTAGATACTTGATAGTGTGCATGGACAAGCACCTTCTACAGACACAGCAAAGGAGCATCTGGAAGATGCTTAGCACAGGGGCAGGTGGAACCAGTTGCAAGTGGGCATTAACTGGCTGCAATGATGCTAGCATGGGAAAGGGAGAGCTACATCATGGCTGGACTCAAGGTCTTTTTCAACTGAAAGGATTCTAGAGCTCCAGCCTGGAGTTTCAGGTGCTTGGGACAGGTCTCATAGAGCAGCTGGACAACTGCTTCAGAGCCAGACAGCTTGCCTGTAAGCTGCCACGGGCAGGGGAAACAAAAGCCGCTCTCGTTTTGTAATGGCATGTGGCTGCCTGTGCCCAGGCAACGTGGCAGAGGCACACTGCAGGGAAGAGCTTGCTCAAGCTGAGGCACAAGTGGTGAATCATGTAGACTCTGACCCTCCCACCTAGTTTCTGACTCAGGTCCCATGGATTTCAGCTGAAATGCATCTGAGACCAGTAGGTTTTAACCAGGAGCTGCAGAAGGGAAGAGATGGTGTCAGGCACCTTTCGAGTGGGACCTTTTGGTGATGGGGGCCACCTCTGCTCCTCGTCAGCAGATTACTGACTACATTGCTCCCACAGGCTGAGAAAGCCAGGCCCTGGCCTGTGCTAGCCTCAGAACCCCGGGCAGTCACCTTCTGCTCTAATTCAGCCCACCTTGCATGGACTCTCTTGGTAGCACCTTGCTCAGCTTCTCCTCTAAAGAAGGTCCCTTTCCTGCAGTGTAACATGCCCAGGCACTTGGTGTTCAGCAAGGAGTGGTGCCACCCTTCTGCCACTAACACAGAAGATAAAAAAAAGAACCTTTCAGCCCCCAGAGTCTAACAAACACATCAGCAATTTCCCATCTTTCTGCCACCCTGCTCCAACAGTGACAGGGTCAGATCCAGACCCAGTGTCATCCCGAAGGAGTAACACTAGCCACAAGCTTCCCTGTTCTCTCTGGTGGTGCTCAAAAGGTCGCCATGAAACATGTTTTGAAGTTATTGACTCTGAATACTAATCAAGTCTTTGAAAAGGAGCCCTTGAGTGGGATGCTACTAAGACAAATCTGCTCTGGTATCTTCTCGCTCTGTTGACCATTTCTGTGCCAGTAAATGAGTTTGGGGAAGTCCCTTTCTGCTGTAAAGTTTGTCCTCAAGCAGCATGTGGGTGTCATCCACCCCTACCTCCATGCAACCTCCCACAGCAGCCCACGAGTCAGCCCAGAGGATGCCCAGCCACACAGACAATGCCCTAGCCAAGGGTTCTCCTTCATGGACTGGTTTCCCCCCAGTTCTCCTCATGCTCCCTGCCACAGCTCCCCAGCAGCTCCCTGTCTTGCTGGGAGGCTCTGGGGCTGGAGCATGACATCCACCTCTCCTTCCCAGTGCTGCTTTCCCTTTCTGCTGGCATCAGGCATATGTGGACATCCCAGACGGCCGTTTCCATGGCTTTTCTCACAGTCTTTGCCGTATATGACCTCAGGCAAACCCTTCCTTCCCCCAGGCTTTGTGTGCCAGCTTTGCCTGGTGCAAAAGCTGCCTCATACCTGGGATACTGCAAGTGCCGCCCGGAGAAGAAACAAGCTGACCTCCAGCGTCCCCAGAGAGCAGGAGTGGCAACGTCCCTCACTGCTTCTTGCTGCTCCCTACTCGCCCTGGCCCCTCAGGAAGAAGCTGTCCTGAGCCAGGGCAGGCTCAAAGCTGCTGAGCTTTGCTGAGCTGCCAGGTACCTCTCTAGGTGGAAGAGAAACAAGAAGGGCAAGACGAGCAGGAGGCTCAGGAGCTCAGCTCCTGCTCTTCCCACTCGTTGGAGGGGTGACCAGCAGGATTAACACAGCAAAGCCCAAACAGCTCAGGTGTTCAGACAAATCCTTCACCTGGCAAGAAATGACACTATGGGAGATGCTCCTGTGGGTGTTTAGCACTCCAAGAGTCTTCTGAGCACCTGAACACAGATCTTTTTGCTGGGAGTTCTCACAGTCTGGGAGCACCCAAACCACTGCCCACACCTCAGTGGGCACTTTTCTGGAGCCTGAGGAACAAACCCTGCACACTGAGCTGCCTCCACAGCACACCCCGAGCTCAGGAGCACCGACTCTGTTCCTCAGCACTGTACTGCACCCACGCAGCCACTCCTCACCCTCTGCAGGGGCAGTCAGCTCTGGGCACCACACTGCCAGCTGCCTCCTACAGCCTGGCAGCACCCAGCCCTTTACATCGTTCTCACCAGCCTGCACGGTGGGTCTGGTAGGTCACTCTGGTGGGCCTAGGGTGGGCTCCCTTTCCCTGCCACGTTCCCCATCTGCCAGCACCGGCCCCTCCCCACAGCCAGTGGTAGGGGAGAAGCTGAGGAGCACGGGCACCAAGGGGTTAAATCATGCTAGTTCTTCCACTCAGCAGAGAGAGGAAGCTCCACAGGCAGCCATTGCTCTCCTCTGCACCCAGGCAAAAGTTGCAAGCCACAGTCAGGCTCTGGCGTCCAAACTCTGACTGCTGCGGTTTGGGGGGCAGAAGGAGACGACAGAGGAGACCCCAGGGGGCTGTGTCAGCAGCGCCAGGCAGCAGCTCACTGCAGAACACAGGCTGGTACAGCCAGCCAGGGAACAGCAACCGTGCCTCTTGTTTCAGTTCTGCTAGGTGTTTCAGGGCAAAAAGTTGGAAGCTTCTGTCACCCTGCAGGAGCAGCTTCCTCGGGAAGAGCGCAGGCAGACACCGAACCCCGGGAACATTCAGTTAGCATAACTCAGCTGGTGCTGTGCATGCATCGGGTTAGTCTCAGGTGGAGCGGCATGCAGCTTGCATTAATGCTGGCAAAGGCACCGGATGGAGAAGCAGACTTTATGCTTACAAGTATCCCAGCCCAGTACGGAGTGTCTCTGACTGGCAGAGAGGAGCTGATGCCTGCCATCAGGAAGCCCAGCGCCGTTACAGAGGTGCCCAGTGCCAGCTGCAGGAAAGCGAACAGCAGCGGGAACCGGCAGCCACAACAAGTGTGGGACTCCTCCTCGGGGCCGGCTTTGGGCTCCCCTTTGCTTTGCTTCTGCTTCTGCTTCTTCATCGCCACCCGCTGCGTCCCGCCGGCTCGGTGCTGTCCCGGGCACTCCCCTCCTGCGTGTCCGTGCCGAGAGACCCCACGGCTCCACGCGTCCTGCGCTAAGGGACAGGGCTCCGACCCCCGGGGCTCCGCCGTGTGCTGCCTGCCCTCCTCCTGCTAAGGGGAATCGAAGAGGCTGAACAAATATGGAAAACATTTGGAGCAGATTGTCAGAGCTTGGGAATGCCACAGAGAGTCCAGGGAAGGGGGGATCCAAGGGGGTAGCCAACTGCCAACGCGTGGGCATGAGGCCGTGAGGGAGAGCTGAGTGTGGTGCCAGGCAGGGTGGGCACTCCTGGCCAGGCAGTGGTAGCTCAGCACACCAGCAGATCCTCTTGAACTGGGGAGCCCAGAGCCGGACACAGTATTCCAGTTGTGGTGTCACCAGGGCAGAGAGCAGGGGGAGGAGAACCTCCCTAGACCTGCTGGCCACATTTCCCCGTGTGTACAGGAGAGGAAAAGGTTCATCTGCTGCCAGCCAGGGCTCCCGCAAGGCCAGCAGGCAGATCGCACACGCTGGGAGAGCAACGGGGATGGGGAAGGGCGCTGGGCGCGGGATCGATCTCCTGCAACGAGGATCTGAACCAGGCTGCGTCTCCTGCTCCCTCCTGGCGTTAACAGTGCAGAGTGGAGCAGCTGCAGAAAATCGCAGCACCGGCAGGCAAAGTTAAAAGAGTGACTCCTGTGGGGACTGCAGGAGTAAATGAGGACACGGAAATGACTCCAGATCTTCTCCAGCAATGCATCTTCCGGATGTTGCTTGGCTTTCCTCAGCACAGCGATCGTTATCCTGCTGTGTCCGAGGCCCTCGTTAAGTGTGCCATTGAACCAGCACTGCTTGGATGCCCTTCCTGAGTGAGGACGTGTCCTGCCCGAGCCCAGGCGGCTGTGAGTGGGGGTCCTCCACACAAAGTCACTCTCTGCAGACCTCCATGGCCAGGTGCTATCCTCTGCCAAAGGCTGCTGCTCCTCTTCCTCCCCCAGCTGAAGGCATGGGTGAGGATGGCAGCAAGCCCAGCAGACAGACCACATCAGACAGCAACGGGCTGCAGCTCTGCCATGACACAGCCTTTCCTGTGAGGGCACACAGCATTGCCTGGGACCCCTGAAACCTGGGGTGCATCTCCAAGGACAGTGCTCACACTGGAGGTTCAGTGGGTTTGGTGCTGCTGAATCCACCCAGGCACATGGACCCACCTCATCCCCCCCCACCCCATTTTACACAGACATATCCTCAAGGCATCACCAGCCTGGCCAGGTTGTGGGGTTGCAGCACAGGCCCGGAACAGCACAACCAGCAAGGAACAGAGGCTTGGATGGGGCTCCTCATGCTGCCCCAAGCACTGTGGGGTGTCCCAGAGGCAGCACCACAAAAGGCTGCTGAGCCTCGGATGCCCTCAGATCTGCCAACCTAGCACAACGGCTGGGGTGGAGCCAAATGTGCCACAACCAGGAGAGGCTCAGCCACCTGCCAAGTCAGCTTGAGCTGCGGAGAAACTCAGTCCCTTCCTCACACTCCCCTGGCCCCCTAGCAAGGCGTGAACCAGACTCAGAGCGAGCAGCACCAACACGATGCCAGGTAACCAAAGCCGTGCACATCAGGCAGCTGCCAGGGGGTTCCCTGCCAGCAAAATGACAAAAGAGCCTCTCCAGAGGCAGAGGTCTGGAGCCAGCTGCTGTGTTTGCTGAGGGCTGGTGCCTGCTGACAGCGGATAATCACCACATCCAGCTCCTGAAAGCCCAATTACATCAAAGGCATGGCCAATTAGAAACGGCTCTGACAGCCATCCAGGCTGCCCTCGGATGTGGCCATTTCTAAAGCCTGAGACATGGACAGGTGAGGTTTGTTTCCCATAGCCTCTTCTGAGGCCATTCGCGTGTGTTTGTGTGTCGTGGGCTCTGCTGAGGGCTGGGTTGGGGCTCCACAGGAACTATCCAACCCACATTACTCCTCATGCTTTTTGCCATCAGTAGGGATAAGACCAAGGTATTTTTGCTTCAGCTCTGACTGCTCAGGTGGGACTCGCAGCCAGGGTGGAGGGATCAGTTCAGGCAGGAGCGGAGGAGCTCTCTGCGTAGCAGCAGGTCCTCTAAGATCATTGAGTCCAACCCTCAACCCAGCACCACCATGGCCACTAAACCCTGTTCTCAAGGGCCAAGGCCACAGGTTTCTTGAACACCTCCAGGGCTGGGGACTCCACCACCTCCCTGAGCAGCCTGTGCCAATCCCTGACCACTCTGGTAGAAAAGAAAATTTTCCTCATCTCCAACCTAACCCTCCCCTGGTGCAGCTTGAGTCCATTGTGTCCTCCATGTCCTCAGACAGGTGACCTTTCACACCAGGGTCCTCTGTGCTGCCAGGACTGCCACGTGCTCTACCAGATGGTGAAGAACATTCCCTCCCATACGGTTACCCTGAAGGTTGTGTTCTCTTGCCATCAGACAGCAGCAGGGGACCCTGCAGAGAGGTTCCCTGCAGCTTTATCCACCTCTTGGTGGGGGGCCTGGAGACCCTACCTACCAACAGGAAGCTCAGAGAGGCTTCCTTGCTCAGGCCTGCAGTATTAGAGCGGGCACGACAGGTCTATAAATATCTCCTGTTAAAACAGTGTTGGCAGAAGGACGAATGGGGACAAATGGCCACAAATGGTGGTGGGTGCAGCTAGCCTGGGATGCAGAGGAGGGTTTCTGACCATGGGAACTGCAAGAGCTACAGCTGGCTGTGGGACACTGCTCTGCCAAGGTGTGACTCACACTATGTGCCAGGGGTTCCTGCTCTCCCAAAGCCCCACTGTGGGCAAGCTCTCTGCTCCCTCCTGCTCCTACCAGTGCCCAGCAGTCACAGGAGGGGGCTAGGCTGCCCACCTCTGCCCAGCTGCTTTAGGGCTTGGCACAAACTGACTCCTTCACTTGTTAATGGCACTTCCTTGGATTTCAGGATAAACTGGAGACTTAGATCAGAACCAGCTTTGGGAGGTCTGGCTCTTGTTGGTGTTTTTTTAGGGGGTTGGAGGGTTTGTAGTTAATTCTTTGTACATAAGTAGCACCTTTCATCTTCCAAGTGCTTCACACACATCTATTACTGAAGCGTCCTGCACCCCTTTGATCCTGGCAAGCGTTGCGATGCTCAGCTTACAAGCTGGGAAAGCAAACTGCAGCAGAACCAATCTTTGCTACCGGGCTCATCCCATCAGAGCTGATGCAGCTTTGTGGCTCTGAAAGGCAAGGAGAGATTACAGAATGTGCACCCCGGTCAACAAGTGACCCAGTGGTGAAGCCGTGGGAGGAACTCTTCTGGCTACCCCCTTGCTGCAAAGAGGGAGAGAGAGGCGGTGTGCAGGGCCAGGGTAGGATGCTGGCTGTACAGCAGAGGACCAGAACATTTTGTGTCCTCTCCTCCTGAAGAAGCCTGTTGGAGGCTGCTTTGGAGATTTTACTGCTACATAACGGACCAATTTCTCCTGCAGATCCACAGTGGTGGTGTCTGTGTGCCTGGGCGGCAGTCAGGGTGTGAGGTGCTGCAGCTGCACACTGCCTTGGCCCCAGCACGAGCCTCACATCCCCCCCTGCCCCT
Organism: Pogoniulus pusillus; assembly: GCF_015220805.1. NCBI lineage: Eukaryota > Metazoa > Chordata > Aves > Piciformes > Lybiidae > Pogoniulus > Pogoniulus pusillus. The sequence goes on from NC_087278.1 coordinate 324,531, forward strand.
TTCACCTTTTCTAAAGGACGTTTCTGTCTTACAGAGGCAAGCAGTGGGGTCTGCTAGGCAGAGCAGGAGCCTGGAAAACCCACACTTGAGGTCCAGCAGCCATTCTGCCATTGCATCGGTGGTTGCCATTGCACAGGGGTAGCAGCTTCATTTCAGCAGGCAGTGCCCAGAGCAGGAGGTAAAAAAGCAGGCTGCTGGTTTTGACAGACGCTAACTCATTTTGGGGCTCTTTAGCACCAGCTCTCTGCCCAGCCTTCCAGGACAACAATGCTGTTTGTAAGGGAGTCCTCTGTGCATCCTTCTCCTGGCCCAGAGCAGCTTCTGTGCTCCCCTGGATTGCTCAGTGCTGCAGCAGAATTGCCTTTTTGGGGGGGAAGGGGAAAGAGGGAGAAGGGCCTGAGTTTGGTGGTATTTTTCCTGCATCACGGTTTTGTCCTGTTACTGCTAGCATTAATTCCCAGAGAAGAACAATGACTAAGGCTCTTTAATTTCATGGTCATTTTGATATGCTAAATGGTGCCAAGGGAGCTCGGTGGAAAATTAAGAGTTCAAATCCCCGTGGAACATGGAGTCTGCAGCTAAAATGCTGCTGCTCAATATTAGTAATTAGTAAAAATCATTTTTAAGTGGAACATTTTAATCAGCTGCAACTGCTGCTCACTTTGCATCTGCATGAGCCACAGGACTGGCTGCTCCTCCAGGAGCAGAGCTCCTCACCTGCACAGAGCAGCACCTGTGACATCCAAGGGGCTGTGCACTCAAGAAGGAAAATGGAACTGAGAAGCAGGGCTGAGAGCACGACCCTCTAGGAGCACAGCAGCCAAAGATAGAGGCGTTGGGACTGTCTTGTGCCACTCCCTCTGCCTGAGTCCCTCTGCATTTCTTGACCAAAGAGATTCCTGCTCAAGAGGATGGGAAATCTGCTGTGTAAGGGTGGGGCAGAGGGTGGAAGGGGATGTGAATAAAGGTGGGACTGATGCAGACAGCAAACCCCGCAGGAGGCTGCAGCAAGGAAGCCCAGGTGAGTGTCCAGCAGGAGGGAATGGGAATGCCTGATGTGGTTTTGAACATGAGCAGGGAAGGGCCAGAGGGAAATAAACCTCCCAAGGGAAGTGGTGGAGTTCCCTACCGTGGACATTATCAAGACTCATCTTTGACAGGCTGCTGGCATCTCAACTCCATCATCACCAGCAAAGGTGGACCAGATGGTCCTTGGGGTTCCTTCCAACCTCGCACTCTGGGGTTCTGTGAAATCAGAGCTCTCCCTGGGACACAGAAAGTGATAAAAGCCTAGGGCTAGGAAAATATTCCCCCATAGGCAAGTTATAGTTGGCCAGCTCTGCGCTGCTCCTTCCAGCTCTGCGCTGCTCCTTCCAGCTCTGCGCTGCTCCTTCCAGCTCTGCAGCACCTGGCAGCTGGGTGCCTTCAGAGGGCAGACAAGCTGGGAGCTGGGCTGCAGGCAGCGAGCCCGCTGGGGAGCAGGCGTGTGAGGAATCCCAATTCCCTGTGGACATGTGACCCAAATTGCAGCGGGATTTGCATTCCTGTCTCTGTTTCACATCTTCCCCCCACGCACAGTTAACACCTGCAAGGGGGCTGGGAAGCCTTGCCGCGAGCAGCAGCTCTGCCACCTTCTCAAAGGCAGAGGAGCTTCAGAGCAAACAGGAAAGTTAAGGGCAGTCAGAACTGTGTCAGGGCAAGGGAAAAGCTCAGGCAGACGAACCCAGCCTGCCAGCAGAAAAAGTCAGCTGCCTGTGACACCTGACACGGAGACTCCAGTGGCAGCCCTGCAGCAGGAGCAGACACAAGCTGGAACCCAGGAGGCTCCACATGAACACGAGGAGGGTGGCAGAGAGGCTGTGGAGTCTTCTCTGGAGCATTCCAAACCCACCTGGGCATATGCCTGTGGGATTTACTCTGTGTGGCCCTGCTCTGGCAGGGTGTTGGTCTGGATGTTCTCCAGAGGTGCCTCCAAGCTCTGCCACCCTGGGGCTCTGTGAGCAATCTGGGGCAAATGTGAGCAGCAGCCAAACTGGCTGCCCTGGGCAGATCTGCTGCTGTCCACCTGCAGCACCAAGCCCGTGGCCGTGCTGGGTCTCTGGGTGCTTGCAGAGGGCCTGGGGTCTGTGGGGAGGCTGCTCCCAGCGCAGGAGCCAGCAAGCCCTCACTAGCAGCAGGCAGGAGACAGGGCTCGGTCAGCCCCTGGGGCAGACTCAGCCAGGAGCAAAGCCTCTGCAGTGGGGAACAAGTCACTTTCACCTCTGCACAAAACAACCAGGACAAAAGTGCCCACGGCTGCAGTTCCTGCCTCAGTGAAGCACTGGGCAGCTCCAGGGCCCTGGCGTCCAGCCCTGCCTGCAGTGCAGCTCCCCTGCAGCCACAGCATGCGGCAGCGGCATCCGGCTCAGTGCAGCTGTGCCCAGGATCCCTGCTTTGACCGCCCTGGCTCCAGGAAGAGGTGCTGGGTGGCTGTGGGGATGGAGAGTGACTGCAGAGGTGGCTTCTGCCCTCACAGAGGCTGCCTTGGCTGCCAGCACCACAGCCCTGCCAGCGCACACGGCTCCGATTGCGACACGGCCGGCCCCTGGCAGTGGCTGCCTTTATTCATCTTCCTCAAAACCTTAAATAAACAACAGGTTAAAAACAAAATCCTGGCCCCAGCCCCTTCCTGAGCTGGCTGTTCCACCATGGCTTCCTGCCCTGTGCATCAGCTTGCCCCTCCAAAGGGAGGAGGCCCCGTCCTGCAGCTGCCTTCAGTGCCCCGCAGGACCCTGTGCCCGGTTTTGATGAGGGTGCCAGGCCATCCATGCTGCCCTCAGCACTCCACCTCGAGTGGGAACTCGAGTGTGCCACTGGGGGCTGGGGCAGGTTTGCCTTCCCTGGACATGGCACAAGGACACAAGGACACAAGGAGGCTGAGCATCAGCTGGCAGGGGGGTTTCCAAAGACATGGATCCCACACAGGTCTCCAAAGCCTTCTCCTGGAGCAGTGATTTTGTCCCACTTGCAACCTGTCATCAACACAGAATCACGGAGGCTGGCAAAGCCCTCACAGGTCACCAAGCCAACACCATGTGCCATGCCCACACCTTTTCTGAACACCTGCAGGCACGGTGACTCCCAGCTGCCTGGCAGCCTGGCCACTCACCCCCACCCAGCTCACAGTGCAGGTCTGGGTGCTAGCACCTCACAGTGCTTGCAACTAAAACTCGCAAAGGAAGTTAAACACAACAAGAAAGGCTCCTTCAGATCTATCAGCAGGAAAAGGAAGCCCAGGGAAGGTGTGGGCAGTGCTGAGCCAGGAGGCAGCCTGAGAACTGAGATACAGAGAAGGCAGAGCTGCTGAATGCCTTCTTTGCTTCAGTCTTTACACCTAAGGCTGAACTCCCCTATGGGCTCCAGACCCTGGATGAAGGAGAGGAAGCCTGGAGGAGGGAGTGCTCCCCACTGGCCAGTGCACACTGGGTTAGGGATCAATGACACACATTGAACACTCCCAAGTCCCTGGGCCCTGATGGGATGCACCCAAGGGTGCTGAGAGAACTGCCTGAGGTTGTCACTCTGCCACTCTCCATCATCTGTGCCACATCTTTGCCAACTCGTGGCACACAGGAGAGGTGCCTGAGGGCTTCAGAAAGGGCAAGGAAGAGGTTCTAGGAAATCACAGACCAGGCAACCTCACCTCCATCAACTCCTTCTGGAGGGCATCTCGAGGCACTTGGAAGAGAAGAAGGTTATCAGGAATAGTCAGCATGGATTTACCAAGGACTAACCTGATAGCATTCTGGGATGCCATAGCTGAATGGGTAGATGCAGGGAGAGCAGTGGATGTAGTCTGCCTTGACCTTAGCAAGGCCTCTGACACCATCTCCCATGGCATCCTGGTGAGCAAGCTCAGCAAGTGTGGGATGGCAGAGCAGGCAGTGAGGGGGATCAGGAACTGGTTACAAGACAAAGTGCAAAGAGTGGTGCTCAATGGTGCCAGGCCCAGCTGGAGAGCTGTGACCAGTGGAGTCCCCCAGGGATCAGTGCTGGCTCTGGTGCTGTTCAACATCTTCACCAGTGCCACTGATGAGGGCACAGAGTCTGCTCAGCAAGTTTGCTGCTGACACCAAGCTGGGAGGCTTGGCTGAGACAGCTGCAGGCTGTGCTGCCATCCAGAGAGCCCTGGGCACAGAGGAGCCAGAGGAGGTTCAACAAGGACAAGGGCAGAGTCCTGCACCTGGGCAGGAGCAACAAACTGCAGCAGTCCAGGCTGGGAGGTGACTGCTGGAGAGCAGCCCCAAGGAGAGGGAGCTGGGGGTGCTGGGGGAGAGCATCCATGGGGCAGCAATGTGCCCTGGGGGCCAAGAGCCGGTGGGGTCCTGGGGGGCATTGAGCAGAGTGTGTCCAGCAGAGCCAGGGAGGTTCTCCTGCCCCTCTGCTCTGCCCTGCTGAGACCTCATCCTGAGCACTGCCTTCAGTTTGGGGCTCCCCAGTTGCAGAGGGACAGGGACTGCTGGAGAGAGTCCAGGGCAGGGCAGTGAGGATGCTGAGGGGCCTGGAGCAGTGCCTGGTGAGGAGAGGCTGAGGGCCCTGGGGCTGCTTAGTCTGGAGAAGAGAAGACTGAGAGGGGATTGAATCAATGTCTCTAAATCTCTGAGGGATGGGGGTCAGGAGGGGGGCACAGGCTCTGCTCACTGCTGCCTGGCATAGGACAAGCAGCAATGGATGGAAGCTGCAGCACAGGAGGCTCCATCTCAGCACATGGCAGGTCTGTGTCTGGGGCCTGGGGTATTTTGAGAAGATGATGTGGGCCTGCATGGGTGTGGGGAATGATGCAGCTGCAGCCTCAGTAATGTCTGCACAGGAGCAGAGTGCCTGCTGAGCAGACTGCCCTCTGGCAGGGCACCCATGCCCAGCCATGCTGCTGGGGACAATGGGTGGCACAGGAGTGTCCCCACAGTTGCTGACCAACCTTGAGCTCTCATTCTGGCATCCCCCAAGTTTCTCCCCAGTAAGAAGGGCTCCTCCCCACCAGTGCCACGGTCACTACTGCCCTCCAGGACAAGGTATTGCTTCTGAGGAGGATCCCAGGTGGCTGCCACCCTCTCAACATGGGAGATCAGGGCCAGAGTGGGCTGGGTGGGCAGGGGCTCATTGTCAGGATGTGCCTGGGGCAGAGTGTTGTGCCCAGCCCTGTTTTCTGACCACAGACGGAAAACATTTGCCTAGCCATGGCCTGGCCCCTCGCCATGCTGGAAGCCTGGCCACCAACAGTGCCAGGGGCTGTGCCAGGCCTCCCTGGCAGCACATAGGGACAAGGCTGGGAGGCAGTTAAATGAGGCTGGCTCTTGCAGCCTTCTGAGAGGCAGCTGTCTGGAGTCCTGCTCAGCCAAGGGCAGAAAATCCTCCCTGGGAAGGTAGAGGCTGGCCAGGCTGCCTACCATGGCTGCCCACAGGCAGCTGGGCACTGGGCACAGCCTGAGGCCGGGACTGAGCTGCTGCAGCTGCCTTGTGAAGCAAAGGGGAGACAAATAACAGGCAGGCAAAGGACCTCTGCCAGTCAGGGTTGGCAAGAGCTTCAGAGCCAGCTACACTCTGGGGCAGCTCCCCATGGCCCTGCACAGGGCAGGGGGCACTGCCAGCACAGGCACCCATCCCTGCCGCCAGCCCCAGAAGCAAAGGGAATTCAAGCACAACGGCTAAGGGGGGGGTTTCCCAGTTGATGCAAGATCCAGAGGTGTCCTGGACACTTCCTGACAAGCTAGGGTGGGCCTAAGGGCTGTCTTACCCTTCCCCATGGGACAACAGGCTTTAGGTGACCATCAGCCGTGCTGGTGCCTAGCTCTGTCCTGCCCTGCCTGTGACCCGGGGCTGGACTGCAGCTGGTACCCCCTCAGGTCAGCAGGGAGCTCAGCATCCTGCCCAGCGCTGTCTGCTCTGCACAACGCAGGAGGCTTCTCCACGTCTGCACTCCAGGCAGACCTGGGGTGATGACAGAAGCAGGCAGGCACTGGCAGATCCCCTGACTTCTCCCCTCGTCCTAGCTGAAAAGCTCAACCCTTGCATACCTGCAGGCCCTTATGTGCCCATGTGGTGCAGCAAGAGGACGGGCAGGGTGGGCTGAGGACAGTTTCAAGCAGGTCTAGTGTGAAACAGAAAGCTCCATTCTGTCTTCTGCCACTAAAGGTCAACCACAAACATGAGTTCTTGAGGATCATCCCAGCCCAGGGGACACACTGTCTGGAATCTTCATTCATAAAGCCCTGGACCTTCTTCCCTGGACCCAGGAGCACTCTGATGACAGAGGCCTGGGTCAGAGGCAGCCTACTCCAGCAGCACTGGTACCTAGATTGCTCACTGGGCTTTCCCCTGCCTTCTCTCTCCTTCCTGCACTTGCCTGCCCGCACCCAAGTGTCTGGAGTGAGATGGTTGCTGTTTCACCAAGGAAGGTGACTGTTCTGTGTCCTGCACCCCTGCATTCAGGACTCACCCCTCTCACCTGCCCCCTCCTTTATCCTGAAGGAGCTCAAATGCTAAGGCTCTAATAAAGTCATCAGGCAAAGGACGAGGGGAAGTCTTTCAAGCAGTGATCAATGACAGGTTCCAACCCACCTGTAATTGCAAGGGGGAATTTTTCTGTCTCTGATCCCAGATATTTGTTCTCCTCTTGCTCACAGCCTTCTGCTCTGTGGTGTCCTTCTAGGCAGCTCGCTGAGTGCTCTCAGAATGCCTTTAGGTGTGCCTGCAGCCTGCTGCAAATCTCTGGTGCTAGCAGAGGGGAAGGGCAGGGAGGTTGTGCTTTGATTTGTCCCTGAGGTTTGGGTTCCACAGTGTGTTCTTCCCTAGCACGTTTCCTCGTGGTCCTCAGGACAGGGTGGCATGTTGTGCCAGGACCCCACTGTGCTCCGTTTGCCAGCAGAAACACCCGAGTCAGCCCCAGATGCCCTGCCACAGTGGGTCCAGCAGGGCTGCTCTAGGGCTACCCTGCCTGAGGTTCTCTGTTCTTCCTAAGACTGCAAAGTGCCCCAGAATGACACTTAAAAACAAATACATAAAAGAGAAGTGCTTCTGTGCCTGATTCCAGACTCTGTTCTTCTCCCAGACTCCATAAAAGGGCACGCTGGAGTCCTTAGGGTTCCATCAGAGTGGTGAGGAAGTGCTTTGCTGCTCCCAAGACCTTCAAAAGGGCTGGAACATGCTGGGTGTTGCCACTTGATGCAGTTCCCAGGAGCAACCCAGCTGACTGGAAGAGTCTGCAAGAAGCCCTTCAGGCCGTGGTCACATGGAGATGGTTTAGGGCTCCCAACCACCTCACAGATCTGCCGAAATGCTCTGGGCTCAGTGTCTCTCCCCTGAGCTTTGTGCAATCCTCCCACACCTCCTAGGACTTGGAAGGAGATGATGCCTTTCACTTGGCCATCTGGCGCTGGTGTCCCAGCAGCCGAGCTTCAGGGTGTCTTGTGAAAGAGTCTGCAGCTCCCAGGGTCTGCTTCAGACAGGCTCAAGCACACGAGGCTGAGCTTCCCTTGAAACACATCCTCGAAGGGAATGTCTGAAGGGAAGGGCAGGGGCTAGGCACAGCTCCTGCTGTTCCCCACACAGCTGCACCCAGGGGGCACTGAGGACACCACCACACCCCGTGTTTCACTCCAGTGCCCCCTTTCCACCAAGCTGACTTCCCTGCTGTGGAAGTGTCTCCTCATGCTTGCCACCATTTCAACCTGATGAGCTAAGCCACCATTAGCCCAAGTGCCAGTCTAGCTTGGCTGGTCTGGCAGACTTTGGGCCATCTCTGTTCCTGTCACTCATTTCACGTGGCTGAGGAGTGCTTCTGTGACCAGCATCACCCTTCCATGGTGTCTGTAACAGGTGCTGCATAGAACTGTGGTCCTGGCTCTGCCCCACAAGCTGGATCTGCCTCCATTTCCCCATCTGCAACGCTGCAAAGGCTTCAGCACACATCGTGCCATGCCTTGGCCCCATCACCTTCCTCTGCAGCTCCCTTGGTTCCTGCTTCTGGACTTGGCTGTCCCACTCGTCCGACACCCATCAGGTGTGTGTGGCCCCCTCTGAGGTGCAGCTTCTCTGTTCTGCCCATGCTGACAGGACTCCTGGTGCTGGACCAGCTTCTCACCAGCGCCTGCTTCCTGGCCAAGTGCTCTGCTGCAGCCCACAGCTGAGGCACCCTGGCAAACCCCTCACAGTGCCTCTGGCTCCCCATTAAACAGAGGGAAAGCACTGCTGGCTCAGGAGACCTCTGCACCACAGGCCACCAGAAGCTGGGAGGCTGGCCTGGGGAGCTTTCCTTACGCGCATGTTCTGTTCCTCTGCTCCTCCTGCTGGGCTCCAGGACAGCTGAAGCTCATTTCTAAGCCAGCTCGGGTTTTTCTCTGCTCTTGCTTCATCTTTGCCCCTGATCTCAGCTTGGCCCTCCCATAATTGAAAATCTATAAAGGTCAACAGCCAAGCTGCCCTGGAAGGCTGCAGTAACATCCAGGCCCTCCAGCTGAATTCTCTTCACAGGTGACCAGCTCGCTGACACTTGACTCTGGTCACACACCCGCCCAGAGAGTTCACTCTGCTCTCCCTGGAAGTGCTGCCAGAAGGGCTGAGCCCCCTCAGCTGGCTCCCAGGCATCTGCTTCATAGCCATTCCCCTGGATAAGGACTGAGCTGAGCCAACCTCCCAGACCCCAGCTTCTGCACCGCTTCCCCTGGGGCAAATGGCCGATGCCTCCCTGCTCCGGCTGCAGAGACTGGAGAGTGTTTGCGAGGAGGTGGTGCTCTGGCTGGTCCTGGTCTACAGCAGGAGGTGCTTTCTGCTTGCAGTGACCTGCAAGCCTCTGATTTCCTTCCCTGAGTGATTTCTTCCAGTTTCTTAACTCCTTGCTGTGGTTGACCCTGGCTGTCAAAGTGGCCAGCACCTGTCTTGTGCCTCTGAGCTTCTGCAAAGCTGCTTTTCCATCAAGCCACACTGCTGATCACCTCCTCGGTTCTAAACTGGCAATCTTCCAGACATTTTGCTCTCTCTCTGAACACCGAGGCCTTTTGCCTCTGTCTGCAGCTGACCTCTTTCAAACTTCTCTAAGAAGCCTCCAGGTGTTGCTTGAACTCCCTTTGCAATGTCTCCATCTGTTTCAGCTAATGTTTTGCACCTTTTGCCATCTTCGTCATCTTCAATTTCCCTTCCCAATTGGTTCCAGAGGACCCCCAGGCTTAGGACTTCTAGAAACTGACTCCAGACATTGTTTCCATGATTTGAAGGTTTGCAGGCTGTTCCCAAGAGGATGAAGCTGGCAAAGATGCTCCAGAAATGCTCCAGGTGGTCCACATAGAGGTGCTCCAGAAATGCTCCCCACTCCATGTATTAGCTACAGGCACCATGCAAAGCCCTGGCTGCCCTTCTGCCCACGGCAGGCATCAGCCCAGGCTCTGAGTCAGCACTCCTCCAAAAGCTCTCCACGAGCTTCATCTTAGGGTTACATTTCTTCTGCTGCTTGAGCTCTGCCTCCAGTTTTCCTGATGGTTCCTCAAAGACCAGGCCTCTCAGGGGGAGAGAAATTTGGTTCTCTTTACTGACTAGCAAGACACAGTGTAGCTCCATCCTAGGTGTCCAGCATGGATGTCCAAGGGCAACCAATGTCCACCCTATATGGCTACTTACTGCTGGCACATTTGAGCTGGAAAAGCCCTTTCAGACCAGCCAGCCCAACCATCCCCAGACTCTGCCAGGGCTGGGGCTAACCCACAGCCCTCAGTACCACAGCACTGCCTCTCTGAAACACCTCCAGGGATGGAGATTCAGCTACTTCCCTAGGCAGCCTGTGCCAGGCTGTGAGAACCCTTTCAGTCAAGAAGGTTCTTCTGATGTCCGACCTAAACCTCCCCTGGTGCAACTTGAGGCCATTTCCTCTCCTCCTGTCATTCGTTCCTTGGGATGAGAGCCCAACCCCCACCTTACTTGCAGTCTTTGATCTGCCTTCCCAAGGGAGCAGGTCTGCCCAGCACAGCCTACTTTTTTCATCATCAGCAGATTCTCCCAACCAGCCCTAGCAGCCCACAAGCCTCTCCTGACAGCCCAAACACAACCCACAGCATGTGGTAAAGGTTTGTGTCGTCTGCTTCTAGCTCCCGCACTGACAGCGTGAAAATGCCATCAGGAGAGCAGGGAGAGAGCTGCAAGAGCCTGCAGTGCCACCTGCTCACCCACCGGGCAGGAGCCTCCAGCACCTCATCAGAACCTGTCCTGCCCCTACAGCCTCGTTCTCAGCCCCGGCTCATAAAGTTCAGGAGTTATCCTGTAAGGCATCATGGGCAGGAAGGAATGATCAGGCCACACCTGGAGTCTTGGGGTCAGTTTTGGGCTCCTCACTTCAAGGACATCGAGGAGCTGAAGCACGTCCAGGGAAGGGCAACCAAGCTGGGGAAGGGTCTAGACAACTGGGTTGGGGAGGAGCATCCGAGGGAGCTGGGGGTGTTTAGCCTGGAAGAGGCTGAGGGAGACCGCATTGCTCTCTACAGCTGCCTGAAAGGAGGCTGAAGTGAGGTGGGGGTTGGGCTCTTGTCCCAGTAAACAAGTGACAGGAGGAGAGGAAATGGCCTCGAGTTGCACCAGGGGAGGTTTAGGTTGGACATCAGAACCTTCTTGACTGAAAGGGTTCTCACAGCCTGGCACAGGCTGCCCAGGGAGGTGGCTGAATGCCCATCCCTGGGGATGTTTCAGCCAGACAGAGCTGTGGTGCTGTGACGGCCATGGGTTAGCCCCAGCCCTGGCAGAGTTAGGGGGCGGTTGGGCTGGGTGAGCTTAAACGGCTTTTCTAAGCAAACGATTCTATGACTCTGCTCCATGGCTGTGTGGGGCTTGCCTCTCTCCTCTGGCCCGGGGGGCTGCTCTCCCTCTCCTGGATAATCGTTCCCCGCGGCTGTGGGAGCCCAGAACTGACCCCCAGAAGCCGTGGGGGCCACGCAGGTCCCAGGAGCCAGCGCCTGCGAGCGGGAGCAGAGCCAGGGGAAGTGCAGTGCAGAGCAAAGGCAGGGCTGGGAAGAGAAGACAAACACACCCCTGTGGAGGGCCTTTGCCGCCGCTTCTCTTTGGGAACGCCGGGAGGGAAACCTGGGGGGGCGGCTGCTGTCCTCCATCGTCTCAGCGCGGGCGGCCGGGGGCCCTGCACACACCCCACACATGCCCCCGTTTCTCTGCGCACGCTCCCCCCATTTCCCTGCACCCTCCCATTTCAGTGCAGACCCCGCAAGCCCCCCCCCCCCCCATTTTCCTGCGTACCCCTGCCCCCCACCCCGCACTTCCCTGCACACCTCACATGTTACAGGGCCGCAGATGCTTATGGACAGGGGCACGGGCAAGCAGGGACACGGAGAGACACAGATACCCCATGGGGGGGGGGCACCACTCCCCCCTCATTTTGCTGACCTGAAGGGTTGCCCAGCAAGGGTTACCCCCTTTGTACCCTGTACCTCCCAGGCCAAAAGGTGCCCAGTGGCTCCTGTTCCCGAGGCGGGGGAGGATACAGCAGAACAAGGCCCTCCCCGGTGCTGCCGGCGGCAGTGATGTGGCAGCAGGTCCGGGTCACGTTGCCAGCCCTGTGCTCGTACCAGCGTGAGACGGGATTACGGAGGGGGCTGGCGGTGCCGGGAAGGGCGAGGGGGGGTTGTAAATCCTGCCCCAGTGTCACACTCCCCACACTACGGGACAGCAGCAGAGACACACCACCACCCCACCCCCCTCCGCCCATCCTCAAAGGCAGAGGAGCTACGGTTGCGGATGGGGGTGGGAGTAGGTCCCCGCTGTCCATCCCGTTAAGCCAGCCCTCCCTCTGCTCGGTCCTGCCTCCCTCCCCCCCTCCCGGTTCCGCCCCCGGTGCGCACCGCACGTGAGGAGGGTGCGGGGCTGGCGGCAGCGGCTTTGCGGGACGAGAAAGGCGGCGGAGACAAGAGGTGGTTTTGGGGGGGGGGGTTGGGGGGGTGGGTGGGGGGGACACAGACGTGGCTGCATGTGCGGCAACGTCGGATCTCCCCAAGAACGAGCTGAGCATCCTGGTGAAGCTGAAGCAGGCGACGGGGAAAGAGCGGAGATGGATGAAGGAATCTCTCGTTTGCCCGAGAGGCAGCTGCTGGAGCACAGGGATTTTATAGGGTAAGGAGAAAAGAGCACTGAAGTGTATCCATCTCGGTGGATTTTTCGCTTTTCTGGATAAAAAAGTGGTGTCAGACGGTTCCCCGGTGATGCGCGGGGCTCGCCCTCCGTGCCAGGATCTTCCTCCCGTTTGCCCACCGGAGGATCTGCCAGCCTGAGCCCTCCTCCCGTTTGCCCACCGGAGGGGATACCAGCCCCGCTCTCGCTTTTGTTACCGATCCTGGATCTTTTGCGTTGCTGTTTTTTCCCCTCCAGGCTGGATTACCCTTCCCTTTACATGTGCAAACCCAAAAGAAGCGTGAAGAGGGACGAGAGCAAGGTAGGAGTAAGTTTTTGGGGCTGTTCTGGCTTCAGTGGGGTTCGCTGAGTCTTTTCGCTCCCAAACGCATCCCGGGGGTGTGGGAGGGTGCTGGGGGTGTTGCGCTTTAAACTTCCATCCATCACCCCCCAGTTACAAGAGGGTTTAGGCGAGCGGCGCCCGGGCGGTACCGAGCGGCGTGCGGCTCGCACGGCGTTTGTTTGGGTTTGACCCCCTCCGGCGGACTCCAGTCTAACGCCCGGCTTCCCGCTCGGGGCTCGCTAGGAAACGTACAAGCTGCCCCACCGGCTGATCGAGAAGAAACGGCGGGACCGAATCAACGAGTGCATCGCCCAGCTGAAGGACCTGCTGCCCGAGCACCTCAAGCTGACGGTGGGTGCGGGGGCGGTGCGGGACTAGAGGACCGGGGCTAGCACCGGACCTGGCGGAGTCAGGTCAGGGTTAGACTCGATGATCCAAAAGGCCATTTGCAGCCTAAACGGTTCCTCTGTGACCGTGTACATACGCCGGCAGTCCTCCCGCTTCACAGCCCCCGGGGTGGCGGGGACGCGGGACACCTTCCGGCCTTGTCCCTCGGCTGGCCATGACACCTCCCGGGGACCCCCTTCTCCGGAGTTACGCGTTTGGTGGCGGCCAGAAATGGTGCCGAGCCGCCCCCTTTGCTGCCGTTGCAGACGCTGGGACACCTGGAGAAAGCGGTGGTGCTGGAGCTGACTCTGAAGCACTTGAAAGCGCTCACGGCCTTGACGGAGCAGCAGCACCAGAAAATCATCGCTCTGCAGAACGGTGAGCGGGGCCCGGGGAGGGGAGCCGCCGCGGGGGCGCACCGGGAGCAGCGGGGGACGCGGAACTCCGCAGCGGAGCCGCAGACAAACGCCGCCTGCTCTGGTCCGACCCCGCAGGGGAGCGCTCCATGAAGTCTCCGGTGCAGGCCGACCTGGATGCCTTCCACTCGGGCTTCCAGACGTGCGCGAAGGAGGTGCTGCAGTACCTGTCGCGCTGCGAGAGCGGGGCCCCCCGCGAGCAGCGCTGCGCCCAGCTCCTCGGCCACCTGCACTCCGTGTCCTCGCAGCTCCTGCCCGGCCCGCAGCTGCTGTCGCCGCCGCCGGGCCCGCTCAGCAAAGGATCCTCCTGCTCCCCGCCCTGCGCGCCGGGACATCGGCCGGAGGGGCACCGGCAGGAGGGCCAGGCCAACTGCGTGCCCGTAATTCAGCGGACTCACGCCGAGCCCAGCGCAGAGACCGACACGGACACGGACAGCGGCTACGGCGGCGAGGCCGAAGCGCGGCCCGAGCGCGGCCCCGCGGCGGCGGGGAGTGCGCTGCCCGCCCTCACCATCAAGCAAGAGCCGTCGGCGGACGAGGCATCCCCGGCTCCCAAACGGCTGAAGCTGGACCGCGGCGGCAGTCCCCTGCCCGGTGTCCCGGGGCTGGCGGCGCGGGGTGCCGAAGCGGCGGCGGCGGCAGCGGCTCTGGTGAGACCGGACGCGGCGCTGCTGGGCTCGCTGATGGCCCTTGGGGCGGGCGGCGGGACCCCCTTCGGACAGCCGGCTGCCCCTTTCTGCCTGCCCTTCTATTTCATCTCGCCCTCGGCCGCCGCCTACATGCAGCCGCTGCTGGATAAAGGCGGCCTGGAGAAGTACCTGTACCCTGCTGCCCCCATCCCGCTGCTCTACCCCAGCATCCCGGCACAGGCAGCGGCCGCCGCCGCTGCCGCCGCCGCCGCCTCGTTCCCCTGCCTCTCTTCCGTGCTCGGCCCTGCCGACAAGGCGACCGCCGCCGGGCTGCCCCCTGCGCCCCACCTCCTGCACCCCTTCGCTGCCGAGCCCGCCGAGGAGCCCGAGCCTGCCGCCACCGAGCAGCCTAGTGCCGAGGGCCCGTGAGCTGCCGCCGGCCGGGAGCCCCCAAGGGGTTCCCCGCTGCCGTTGTTCTCCGCAACCTCGGACTCAGCCGCCCCACGACGGGGCGGGGAGGAGCCGGTACCGGTGCTCCCGGCTTTCCACGGGGGGCAAGGCGGCATCTGCTGAAGCTCAATGGGAGCTGGCGGCGCCTGAGTGGGCTCGCCGGGAGCTGGCGCTGGTCCCGGCGCAGCCACGGGCCGGCACGAATGAAATTGCTACTCAGTATTGTTTTAATGTTCAGCTTTCTGAACGCGTCGGTGTGTTACGGAGGAAGACAAAACGAGCAAGGACGTTCCCGTTGCGCTCGACAAGGTACGGGAGATGTCGCACCTTATTGGGAGGGGGTTGCACAGGGTCCCCGAGTCCCTGCACTTGTTCGGAGGGCTCAGGGTGGCGAGGCGAGGGCAGACCCCAGAACCTCTGCGAGCACTTTACCGGGTGCCCAGCCCTGAGCCATGCCCTGAGCCCCGAGCCTGCAGTGCCTTGAGCTCCGGGGGCCTGGGGGCGCAGGGGGGAGGTCGGGAGTCGCTTTCTATCGTTTTGACCATTTCTGGGTGTTTTGGGCGAAGGGACGTGGCTGTGGCGAGTGTGGTTGTTCTCACCCTGCTTCGCTGAGTCGGGGCCCCAAAGGTATGCCCCAACCCTGCTGTGTGAAATGAATGTTTCTGCACTGAGACTCCCAGCTCCCCTCAGAAAGCACAGAGCAGCTCCCAGCCTCAGCTCCTGGTTTTATCCCAAATTCCGGATGACCCGAGTGGGGGGCCGTGGGTAACACCCCTCACTCTGCAATCATCTCCTGGGTTTACCCCGAATTGCAATGACCCGAGTGGGAGGCGTGGGTTAAATGCCTCAGCTCCTTATTTTACCCCAAATAACCTGAATGGGGGCCGTGGGTAACCCCCTCACCCTGCAATCAGACCCAAGCAGGGCAAGCCCCCCAGGTGGGTCGTCCCCTCACGCCGGGTAGAGCACCCCGCGATTTCCCTTTTCTGGAGACAACCCAGCCGCCAGATAATCACACAGATAAGGCTTTTCTGATGAGGCTTAAAAGCAAGGCCTTGCCTCGGTATTTTTAGTTTGTTGCCAAGGTAGCACTGTGAGGGATCTCACTTGAATGTTATGTAAGAGGTGAGACACCAGAGCCCGGCGAGGAGCGAGCGTCCATCCATGCTGGTGCCTCTGCTGCTGCTGTTGCTGCTGCTGCTGCTGTTTGCCTCACCTCCTGATCCCGCAGCCCGCAGAGGGCTGGGTGTACCCAGCTGTTATTAACACACCCGATTAACGATGTCTGACATGCTATTTTTGTAGGGAGAAAATATCTGTTCTGATATTTTGAGTTAAATATCTTCGGGGAGGATTTGCTGAAGAAGTTGCACTTTTGTTACGATGCTTATGCTTGGTACAAGCTTATGCTGTCTTAAATTATTAAAAAGAATAAATCTTGTCTGCAAGAAACCAGCTGGTTTAGAACACTTTAGTATGTGATATATTAGAAATCAACCTTTATATTCAGTATTTTCCAGCACTCCATGAATTCTATTATCTAAATATTTCCACACTATTTTGTGATTAAAAAAGATTCTTACTAAGGAATAAAAACTTTAATACACCAAATGGGGTTGTCTACTAATTACCCATCCTAGGCTAACACAACATGATGACCAGAAACGGCTTTTCCAGCCAGAGCAATTCTGTAATGGGTGTTTTGGGGCCCCAAAATGTGTGACGCTACAAATTTAATACCTTCTCATGTATTTAACCCAGGCTTGAGTTTGCTTGGCCTTCTTTAGCTCACCTCAGCAAACCCTAGCTAAAGACAGGCGTATTTCCTAGAGCTCCTTGCAAACATGCCTGTGGTACATGCCGGTTCCTCCCTTACGTCTGCTCCTTCCCTCTTCTTTGGGCAGTCTAACTCTCTGCAGCTAACATTTCCCAGCCCCGGTGCTGCCTGCCGACAGCGAGGCAGCCCCAGGCCGGCTCTGCCTGACAATATGACGTCTCTGGAGGAACGGTGTGTGCCCTGCCTTGGAAATCCTCTGAGGAAACGGAGCATTTCGGGGGTAGGGGAAACAAGCATGGAAATGCAGCACTCTGGAGACCGGCACGGGCTGAGCAGGGAGGCGCAGATCCTCCCTTCCCAAAACCAAAGACACAACTCAGGTTAAGCCCCCCCCGCGTTTATGTAAGAGCAGCAGCGCGGAGGCGCCCGGCGCGCCCTCTGCTGGCGCCCCGCGCACCCTGCGGCAGCGCCGGCGCGGAACGGCGCGCAGCTTCCCCGGACTGGAGGGCCAGCAGCCCCGGGGGCGCAGGAGGAGCTCTGCGCTGGCTGAGAAGCGAGCCCCCCTCTTCAGGTAGGCGCAGGGCTTCTCGCACCTGAAACTGGGTCCAGTGAGGCAGAGGGAGGCTACCTGCACAAACACCAGTGGGCACAGAGGCGCTTTTTCCATAAAGCCATGATAGTGGCCCCAAGGCCACTACACTGCGCCAGTACCCGACTGCAGTCAGTTACCTGTGGGCTGAAATCAAAGGCAACAGAAAACAAATACGTCTGCCCTGGGCTGCCTGGGTCCTGCCTGCAACAAAACCTTAATCCCTCAGCTCTTCACCACCTGTCACTGGCACACTCCAACATCTACCATTTGGTATATGGCCAGACTCGCATCAGACAAACCTGGTCACACACTCCAGCTAGTGACAAACGACAGGAGGAGAGGAGATGGCCTCAAGCTGCACCAGGGCAGACTCAATTAGACATCAGAAGAAACTTCTTCCATGATAGGGTTCTCAAAGCCTGGCACAGACTGCCTAGGGAGGTGGTGGAATCCCCATCCCTGGAGGTGTTTCAGAGGCAGAGATGTGCTGACATGGGTTAGCCCCAGCCTTGGCAGATGGAAAACAGCTGGACTCTATCTTCAAGGTCTTTTCCAAGGGGAAGGGGCTGTGACTCTGACTGACTCCCGTCCGCGGCACTGCAGTCTCAGAGCAGCCCCTGCAGAGCAGCAGAGCTGGTGGCTCACCTGTCACGGGCAGCAGCCGAGCAAATCCTGGGCACGTGCGGGCTGGCTGTGAAGCTGAGCTGGCACTGCCACTTCCCTCTCTGTAGCCTTCCCCTGGCCACAGCACATCAGTCCCCAGGGCTGCCACCGTCACAAGCACTAACCTCACCACAGCCGCAGTCCTGGCAGTGCTGTGGGCTGCATGGAGCTGCCCTGGCGCAGGCCCAGCAGCAGAAGCTGGTTTACCTCACTCATGGGGTACCAAGCAGGGCCCTGCCCCTTCCTGCGATGCCAGCACGTCCCTTGCTGCCTGAGGCTGCTGTTGTGCCCAAAGGTTGTGCTTGGCACAGGTAGGGAGATGTCACTGTTTCAGAAAGCAGGGGATGGGATCTCAGGACATGGGGCTGGAGAGAGTTTTTCCTGCCTCCAGAATGGGCTGTGGCTTTTCTTTTGACCTTTATTTTAAAGCTCAGTTTCCCCATCCCTGCCTGTCCCATGTTAGTTTCCAAACAGGTGCACTGATTTTCACTAATTTGTTTTACCTCGCCTGAGGTCTTCCGGGGTCAAACCAGCAATGGAGCTCGTTACTAGAAGCACATTCACACTCCTTCCCCCCTCACAGCTTATCTCAGAAGCTACAGCCTCTGCGGAAGACTGGGAAGAAGGCTCCAGATCAGCAGTCCCCAGGCACTGCTGTCCGCACGACTGCAGCCCTGCGGCCAGCGAAGGGCAGTGGCTCCTGCACACGCAGTGCCGGGAAGGCGCAGGAGCGCGGACTGGGTGCGTTCGTGCTCCGGCTGCGCTGCTGCCCGCGCACCGCCCCCGGCCTTAACGCCAGCGCCGGATACAGGCCGGCGAGCGCCCCACGGCAGCGCCGGGAGGCGGCAGGCCCCATTTCGGCAGTGTTTGCCGCAGAAGGCTGCGGTCAGACGTGCCCGGCGGCGGGCTCGCCACGGGGGAGACCCGGGGCCCGCCGGCCTCAGAGGCTCGCAGCCGGAGCCCGCTCGGGCCCGGAGCCGCAGCGGCTCCCGCCCGCGGCAGCCCTTCACGCGCGCCACCACGTGACAGCCCCGCGCGCACGCTGCCTGGCACGTGCCCGCGCTGGGGGTGAGGAGGGGGCGGGACCGCGGCGGTCTCCTGGCAACCGCGCGGATGCGGCCCCGGCCCCGCCCCTCCCATGGCAGGTTCCCCGACCACGCCCATTCGCTGCAGCCACGCCCCTGTCCCCGCCCCTTCCTGCCTCGCCTTCCTCTCCACCTGCCCACGGGCAGAGCAGTCGCCCTCAGCTGCTTGTCACCCGCGGGTGGCACACCAAACCTCTCTTTCCTGCGGTGTCACCCAGCTGGCAGAGCTGGCTCAGCCCCGCGCCGTGCTAAGCCCTCTTTGCCACCCGAGCAGGACGCAGTGCGGACCCCAGTCCTGCCCCACACCAGGCGGCCGGAGGGCATGAGCCAAGAGTGTCTGCAGCTCACAGTTGGGCAGGCCACAGTACACGGGCAGCAGAGCTGCCCCGAGGTCACGTACGGGACGCTGTGCCAGACCTGGGAAGCTAAAGAGGCGCCTCCAGCCCCGCAGACACACCGGGCACAGCACAAGCTCTCTACTGGAACGTGCCGCCCCGCAGCTCCGCAGGTGTCGGCAAGCTGGCAGACCTGAGCCTTCCTCAGAGAACGGCAGGGATCGCACCCTTTGTGCATCAGCCCCACGCAGGCTACCAGCAGGAGGCGGCTCTTCGGCAGCGCTGCGGTGCCCTGTGCGGAAGAACACGCCTGACCTCGCCGTGCCGCGGCACCGCACGACCTGAGCTGGGGGCCGCCCGTGGCCGGCGCAGCTCCCGCAAGCCGTGTCCGCTGGCGCCCTCTGGCGGGGGCCTGCCTCTAACTGCAGGGCTGCGACAGGCGCTGCGGAAACACGGCTGCGGTGCGTGTCGCACCAGCCCCGCACCGCACGGGCGCTGTCACCTGTCCCACTGCCTCTTCCACGTGTGTTCCGTACACGAGACAAGCTACAGGACAATGGGAGATCCAGGCCGTAGCCCTGATAGCCATGACGGGATCCGCAAGAGAACAGTTAACACAACTTTGAAGCAACGAAGCCCAGTTGAAGGCCAGCTGCTGTTCTCCAGTTGCTCCGGCTTCGCAGCAGGGCCAGTGCTACCGCACTGAGCGAAGCTCACCTCAGCTTGCTGGGCTGCTCAAATCATCCTCGGGGCACACAGCAGCTTGGTGCCCTTGCTAAAGGAAATCTGCCTGTGCAGGCTGTGACTGGTAGCCACCTGTGAGAAGCTTCACAGCAATAGCAAAGACTTTCCAATTATTCCCTGTGTAAAGGCTGCTCTGGATTTTGTTTTAGCAGCAGCTGCCGCTGGCACCCTGTGACACTGTGTCACTGGCTCTAAAGCTGCTGAACAGCAGCAGCAGAGTGTGCTTGGCAGGATCTGAACATGCAAAAGGGTGCTACTGGGGAATAACCCAACTCACAAGCAATCAATAGAGCAATTAGTGTGAGGCAGGGGTGGGACACAGCTTGTACCTGCACTCACATCCAGAAGGCTCTCCTGCTAATCAAACTCCACCTTGTTTTCATCCCTGCTTCTCCCCCACATACCTGTGACTCAGAGATTGGAATCAAGTGGATAGTGGGGGCTGGAAGTGACCTCTGGAGATCCTCCCCTCCAACCCTTCTGCAGGATCGCACAGAGTAAATCCCACAGGAACACATCCGAGTGGGTTTGGAGTGTTCCAGGGAAGATTTCACAGCCTTTCTGGGCATCTTGATCCAGGGCTCTGCCACTCTCCAAAACAAGGATTTCTTCTTTCTCTTTCTGTGGAATATCCTGCCTGGGTTCTAGTTTGTGTCCATTGCCCCTTGTCCTGTCACTGGGCACCACTGACAAGAGCCTGGATCCATCCTCTTGCTCTCCACCCTTTAGTTTTTGATCAGCATTGATCAGACCCCCTCAGGATGCTTTTCTGCAGGCTGCACTGCCTCAGCTCTCAGCCTCTCCTCCTGAAGTGGATGCTTCAGATGAAAGTGAAATCATGATCTCCCAGACTTAACCTGTGTGGACCAAAGCAAATACTGGAGATGAACACTTAGCTGCCAGCTCTTGCAGCTGAAAACCTCTGCTGCTGCTGCAGCTGCCTTCCACCTCTGCCAGCTGCTACAGGACTGAATGAAAGTGTGCTGCTGCTGCTGCCTCAGGCTGGAGAGCTCCCTGCAGCCTCTCCATGGCGAGGGGAATTCAGATAGGAAACTCCAGAGGTCAGACCCCGGTCTGCAGGAGGCAGACATCTGCCTGCAGCAGCAGTGGGTGCAGTGACTAGCACCTTCAGGGGTAAGATGCACCTGGCTGTCTGTAGGACAGCAAGGAGGCTTCTTGCCCAGGGGGACACGGACCCCACCAGCAGTGGCATGAGGACACTGTGTCAGAGTCGACCTGAAGAGAGCTGAAGCTGCTCAGTCAAGTCTCTCATCTCCATTTGCAGCAAGCTCCTTGCTGCACTAGCAGATGCCCAATGGGCTCCTTCCAAGCCACCCACCAAAGTCGGGCAGATGCTGTTTAACAACCACCCCCTTGGCTTGCTGAGCTGATGGCCCAGGAACCAAGCAGCTCTCTGCCCATGACTGGCAAACATCCCACCTGGAGCAATGCAACAGAGAGCAACTTGGACTGGCTCCATCCAGCACTGCTGGGGAGGTTAGTGATGAGGCAGTGGCTGGCCTAGCAAACCCTCATGAGTGAGTTTGAGCTCCACCTCATCACATGAGCTCCACCACCAAAGGTGGCAGATGGATCATTCTCAAGAACAGCAGCAATGGGCCTGTTGCTCACTGTGCCCTGCCTCAGGCACTGGACAACTGACTGGCAACAGTCATTAACAACTGGGATGATAAAGGAACGCCACTGACAAGGGCCTGCCAGGCAGCAGAACTCAGCATAGGCTCTGAAGGACAGGGACCATTGATCTTCCCTAGGTGTGCAGCTCTGCTGAGCCAGGGAGTGCAGCAGCCATGCGCAAGCCAGGCTGCTTTGGCTCTAAGGGCAAAGCAGAAAGATCAGAGCCATGAACTGCACCTCTGGTTTCACTGTGCAGCTGGTTCACCCCCAAAGGTAGCCTGCAAGGAAGAGGCTCCTTCAAGAGCAGAGGTCCTTTGCAACGTGTATGGTCCTTGCCAGCACAAACACCACGTGCTAGGGCTCCAGTGGAGCTCCTGGCATTCCTGCTGCTGTTAGCACCTTTCTTCTCCCAGCTAATGAGATCAGGCTCCAGCTGGCTTGGGAAAAGCCATTTGTTAGGATATTAGCATTTGGGTGGGTTAACCATAAATGCCCTGCCTGGATTAACTCAGGCCAAGACCAGAAGATTTGCAGCACAGCTACGCCTGAAGCAGGCAGCCCAGAGCTGCTCTCTGCAGCATCTCTGCACCTTGTGTTGTACCAAGATTCAGTGCATCCAGTTCCTCCTCCTGATCATCTCCCAGGCAACCCTGGCTCTCTGCTTTAAGTGACAACAGCTCTAGCAGTCCCTCAGCTGACAGCAAGTGACCTCATTCTGTAGCTCCTGGGCTGCTACAGAACCCAGCACATGTACCCTTCATGGCAGACTTCTCTTGCCTGCCAACCAGTAGTGTGGCACTCATCTCCAAGTACATAACCACTTAGAGGTGTGTTCATGCTTGACATTCACAAGGACACTGAGGTGCTGCAGGAGGTCCAAAGAAGGGTAACCAAGCTAGTGAAGGGTCTGGAGAACAGGGCTGGTGAGGAGCAGCTGAGGGAACTGGAAGTGTACACCCTGGAGAAAAGGAGGAATGGTTGAATCCCCACCCCTGGAGGAGTTTCAGAGGGGCAGAGATGTGGTGCTGAGAGTCACGCACTAGCCCCAGCCTTGGCAGAAATAGAGAATGGCTGGAACCCATGATCTTGAAGGGTCTTCTCCAACTGAGGTGACCCTGTGAGAGCCACTTCTGCAAGCATTTGAGCATTGCCCTCTCTTGCTTTCAGCCAAAGTGCTCTTGGACAGGCAGGCCTCTGGCAGCTGCTCCAAGGGCCATGCACCAGCTGTATGCTGCACTCCAGCACCATGGACTGTAAGGGCCGAGAGTTTCAAGAGGAAGCTATTGCCTGGGAGCAAAGCCAAGCTCTGTTAACCACCAGCCAAAATAATCAAAACTAGGAGTCTTTGAAATGACCAAACCCCTCAGTTCCACCTTGCTCTGAGGCCCAGCAGCAGGGAGCACTCCCTGCTGCTCTCCCTGTTAGCCTCTGCTGCTTCTCCAGGCCCAGCTCCGCTCCCCCAGTCACAGCCTCTGGTGGCAGCTTCAGAGAGTGCTCACGAGGGTGGTGAATGTCCCCTGCATTTGAAGCCCAGACCCGGCAGAGAAGGCAGGCTTGGGTCCTTCTCAGAGCTACTCGAGTTTGCAGAGGCACTACAGCTACCCCTGAAACGAGGCCTCCTTGCTGCAGCAGGAAGGATTTTGCCTCACTGTGTGCTCTTGGAACCGCCTCAAACACAACTGTGTCGTGCTCAAGGACATGCTCAACATCCAGCTGGATCAAAGGGCTCTGAGCTGATCCTCTGGGATCACCTCTGCTGCTTCTGCCCGTGCCAGGCACCCCTCCCTCGCAGCAAGCCATACGTGCTGTGGGCATGTGTGAGCTGCCTGCGGACACGCAGGGCTGGGCCCTCCTCCAGCCCCCAGCACACACTGCTGGAGCTGCTACACCCCCAGCCCCTCCACAGCACCACTGCAGTGAGCCTTTGCTGGGGAAACACTTGCACAGCCTGCTCCACTCCAGCCTCCCATCAGCATGGGAGGAAAACCACCTGCAGAGAGCTTGGACAGCTTCCAACCAGTCACTCTCTTGGCACTGAAAGCTTTATTTGGAAAAGTGGAAGCAGCAGTAGTGAATAAATAGGCAGAAAGGTTGTTTTGTCATCTGCACACCCCCCTGGCCTTCACCCAAGGCATTCCAATACTGCAGCAGAGAGAACAAACATGCGCGGCGCAAGGCTCTAACACAGCCACCCCCAGACAACCCCAAACAAAAACCTAACAGCCCCCAACAAACAAAACCCCCAACTCCCCCAAACACTAACTCCTCAGCCCACCCAAAGGCCCACCCAACCACACTCCCCAGACAGCCCCTCAAGGGAGTCTGGAGTGGTCTCCCTTTGGGCACTTGCTGCAGTGTAGAGCAGCCGAGGCTGTGCTGCCCTCTGCCCTGGGCAGGGGCCTCTGAGGCACAGCTCGCTGAGCTCATGTACGCCAGGAATTGGTGCCTCAAGGTCCCAGGCTGCAGAGGAAGAGCTCAAACCCTTTGCTAGTAGGACCCCAGGTCACTAAAACAACGCAGTGCTCCTCAGGCTGCAGACAAGGCAATCGCCGCCCCGCTGGAGGGCTTTGTGTTTCCCTGAAGCCTCTCTTCCCTCTCAGCTCACCTGGAGAGCAGCTCTGCAAATTGCTAATGCCATGGGAGTGCTCCAGGAACTTCCTTCTGCCCTGCTAGGCTCAGTCCCGAGGTAGGACACCACTTCCAGAAGCGATTCAGGCACTTGGGAACCTGAGTCCCACCAAAAGGTAACAGAAGCAGGTCCTTGGCTGGCTTGTCAAGAGCAGGACTTGGGCTTCTCCCTCACTCTGCCATCCAGGATGTCCCCTTCACCCCAACCTGCTGGCTTCTCAACTGGCCAAGCCCCCGCCGCAGCCTCAGCAGCACAGCATCGGCAGCGCAAACAAGCTGGGTCCCAGGCTGCTCCCCCTGCCCAACAGCTGCTGCAGGCAGCAGGGGCTGCTTTTGGACTTTGGTGGTGAAGTGCTGCCTTAATTCTGAGCCCTCAAGAACAGCTCTACCCTTCCTGTCAATCCTCTTCCTCCTCCCTCCCTCTGTGACTACCTTGGCAGAGGAAGAGGGAAGTTTTTATGATGCAAGAGCCCAGCCCAGCTGACACCTGTGGGAGATGGACCAACCACAAAGCATGACAGGACCAGGGGAGTGATACTGATCTGCCTCAGAAACACTTCTCTCAGGACAAGGCTGAAACTGCCCCAGGCGCTCCCCCCGCAGCCCCATGCAGCATAATCTGGGCCAGACTCAGCGAGGCGCCGAGTGCCTCGGTTCTCTTCGCATCAAGAGGCGCTGAGGATGCAAGACAGCCACTAGAGAGGGCCACTCTGCTTCTGCAGACCAAGCCCAGAGTGTAAGGCACAGACGCTTGAGCACCTCGGACACATCATGGTCCCCAGACTGGGGCTGTCTGCTCCTCTTTTAATATATATTTTATATACACACATTCTGGCTTTATTTCATACAAAGTGAGGGGCACAGGAACTGTGAGCATGGGACTGTGAGGGACTAACAATAAAATCTGAGCAGTGCAGAGGTCCCAGGGTAGGAACATCCCATCCTCTGGGCTGCTCACAAAGGGACCAAAAGAAAAAAAGAGATCTGATAAGTTAAAAACTCAGAGTCCACCTGAAAAGGTCTTTCCTCTGTTCACAGCCTGGTCTGTTGCTGTCAGTCTAAGCACAGCAGCACTTTTGGAATATATGATGCCATTACTAAGTGGAAAGGGGGAAAAGGAAGCATTAAACACTCAGGAGTCCTTCATCTTCTCACTCAAACTTGCATTGCTCAGGAAGCTCCTTTTTTAAACAACAAAAAAGGAACCTGAAGTTAACATTTCAGCTGCATGTCAGCAAATCCATGCCAGAGGATGGCAAGAATTCAGCAGTCAGGATTCTTTTGTGTCAAAGAGCCTGCAGCTTCTTACCAGAGGTAAGATCCTGACCAAAGGGATCAGGAGTTCTGTCATCCTTCCAGGGACTGACAGAGAGAGCAGGAGCCCTGAGGTGGGGCTGATGGCAGGAGCTGCTGCTAGGGCAGGAAATCTAGGGGCAGACGAGGCCCATCCCTTCTCTAACTCATCTGAGGCCACATGAAGGGTCCCACTGATGCCACTCCCTCTCTCCACAGACCTGGTGTCCCCTTGGGCTCTCATTTCAGGGCCTGCAACCAACATGCTACTTGGTAGCCTCTTTCTGTCTGGAAACTGTTTTGTCCAGTCCTTGCCTAGCTCCCAGGCACCAGCATCAGGAAAGGATAACATACCCCTGCCCAGCACCTGCACTCCCTGTCTGTG
The DNA here is from genome assembly GCF_015220805.1 of Pogoniulus pusillus. Taxonomy (NCBI): domain Eukaryota; kingdom Metazoa; phylum Chordata; class Aves; order Piciformes; family Lybiidae; genus Pogoniulus; species Pogoniulus pusillus. Next base: position 350,028 of record NC_087278.1, read on the forward strand.
AGCTTTCTGCTCTGGAAGGGACCGAGCAGCAGCACCTCCCCAGGAGGAGAAACCTCTGCCATGGCACCTGGAATGAAATCCTGGCCCCACTCAAGTCAGCAGGAGCCCTGCCAGTAACTGCACAGGGCTCTGCCAGGCTTCTTCCTTCCACAACGCTGGAGTGAGTTCTGGGGAGCTGGAAGGTGCTCCTCTGTCCTGTGAGGTTTTCCTCCTCCAACAGCAAGATTTACTGCAAAGCAAGAACACTGCAACGGCTGAGGGGAAGGAGAGTACAAATGACCAAAGCCTCCTCACTCTCCTTCGGTGAGACAGACACGAAGACACTTCTGATGGGGTTCTTCTCTCCAAAGGCATACACAACGTGGCAAAATATCTGCAATATACATTCTCTGTAATAAAATACCATCTAGCCAGTGCATCCTCAGTCCCGTGCTGCCAGCCCCACAGGCTTCCTCAACACCAGCTGCTTCCCTCAAGGCAGATCCAAGGGCAGGAAACCCCACAAGCTTGCTTCTCAAGCCTCTCAAGGCAGCGGTGGGTGGAAGAGGACAGACAATGGCCCGTGGGCAGTGCTGACAGGTTCAGTGCTCTGCTGCACTCTGCGCTGCCAAAGGGTGGCTGTGTGCACAGGCAAGCTGCACTCACCTCATCAGCCTGACCTGCAGCCAGAGGTGACGAGCCACACGTGGAAAGTAAAGGTAGAAAAGGTCAACACTCACATGTCCACTGCTTCCAGGGAATAAATTAAACCTCAGAGCACTTCACACCTGGCTTCCTTCGCCTCTACGCTTCTCTTTGTGCCCACACAAGCATCGACGCTCTCCCAAATGCTGCCCCAGTGGAAAACCCAGGGCAGGCAGCAGCACTGGCTCTGCTAGCAGCCAGTTGATCCTTGCCAGCCGTGGATGGAGACAGCTGCTCTGTCTCTTTAGCATCAGTGCACAGGGTATGGCTCCAAGTGGTGTGGTGGGGGAAGAAGAGAAAACGAAAATAAAAATGGTGGCTTAACAGAAAAGAAGAATCTTCTTCCCTCGGTCATTGGCAGAGTAAAACAAGAGTGTCCTGTCCGGGGTGCCTGGGGAGGTCCTCGGCAGCAGAGGCAAGCACTGTCATACGTAGATGCCCTCTGGGTTGAAGCCAGAGGCCAAGGGGTTCTGTAGGATGCGCAGGTTGCTGGGCAGCTGCCGCGAGGAGCCCGGGCGCTTCAGCGAGCCCGACTGGAACGGAGGCTCTGCGGGCAGAGGGCACAGTTAGAGAGGCCACCGGCAGGAGGACGCCTGTGCAGCACCCTGGCTGCTCCCTGCAGCGCCAGCACCACGGCCACAAAGTCAGAGCAGCGGTGATGAGGGTGCGGGCGCAGGCTTCCCCTGCCCTGGGGACGCAGAGCTGTGTCTGCACAGGCTGCTGGCCCTCCCACAAGGACAGGGACACCTGACACACCTCTGCACGGCCACCTGCAGAGAGCCTGCACACGGGAAACGGAGACTCACGCAGGCTGGAAAAGCCCTCTGAGAGACGCAGTCCAACCCCACCACGGCCACTAAACCATGGTCCCAGGTGCCATAGGCACAAGTCTCTTGAGCACCTCCAGGCCTGGGGACTCCACCACCTCCCTGGGCAGCCTGTTACCATCCCTGACCACTCTTACAGCAAACAATATTTTCCTTATCTCCAATCTAAGCCTCCCCTGGCACAATTCCAGGCCATTTCCTCTCCTCCTACCCCTCCAAGCAAAGGAGGCTCTGCTCATGCCACAGCTGTGGCACAGCCCAGAGTACTGCCATGCCTGTGCCTAGAACACCCGGAGTTCAGAAGTGGGCATAAGCAGTGTGAGCTGAGCTCCCACAGGGCAAAGTCAACTGGCACAGCCAGAGGTGCAGGCCTTCTGGGTGCTGGCAGCCGAGCTGGGTCAGCTTCTCCTCCTGTGTGGCTGCTGTCGGGGATTTCTTAGAGCTCCAGCAGCTCCCTTTGCTAGTCTGACAAAACCCTCGAGGCACTGCGGGGGCACACCAGGCACAGCAGCAGGTATCTGCTGTGCTTTATCGACAGCCTGCTCAGCCCCTAGGGGGAGCAGCCGTGGCGCTGCCTGCTCAGCGTTCTGCCAGCTTCTCTGCCGCCACAGCCTTCACTTCCCGGACGAGTGTCAGCAGGAGTACAGCAGGCAGATTCTTTGCCACCCTATTTCTCCTGCCCACCAAAAGCATTCTGAGCACTGCACCTCTCTTGAGCTCCATGTGTGAGGCCTCCACCTCCACGGGGTCTGCTGGCAGCACTGTAACCTTGGTTCCTGTCTGCTGGATGAACTGCTGCAGGTTGACCTGGCGCAGCTCCTTCGTCAGCTGCTCCAGCTCTTGTTCCCGGTCCTGCCAGGAGACAAAACACCTGCTGAGCACCAGGGAGCACGGCGCAGCAGCTCCAGGTTTGCTTGCAACTGGAAAACACCGCTCCTCTTGTCTAATTCAAAGGGCAGAGCTGAAAGGCATTTAACTCAGAAAGCAAATCTCCCTGTTGCTTATTGGGGGGCTGCTTATGTTGCTGCTTGGGGGCTTCCCAGGGGCTGCTTACATTGCTTGGAGGACCAGCAAGATGGTTCGACTGCACCTGAGCAATATTTCGGCAGAACAGCTGAAGGCAAGAGTGTGCATTCTGGCATTGTCAGAAATGTCCGGGGCGACCTGGACAGCTCACGGGGTTCTTCTGTTCCTAAAAGGAGGATAATTCCTTTCTCCTCTACCTTTTCTTCCTCTTTCATGTTGAGAGTGTAACGTTCTGGCCAGCACTCTGCCTCCGAAGGTGAGCTGTGCTCTGTACAGCCAGGCCAAACTGCCTTTGCAAGCACATGGGGCTGGCACAGGATCCTTTCAGATCAGCCAGCCCATCCGTTCTCTAACTGCCAAGGCTGGGGCTAACCCATGGCCCTCAGCACCATAGCTCTGTGGCTGTGAAACACCTCCAGGGATGGAGATTCAGCCACCTCCCTGGGCAGCCTGTACCAGGCTTTGAGAACCCTTACAGTGAAGAAGTGTCTTTGATGTCCAACCTGAACCTCCCCTGAAGCAAGTGGAAGCCACTTCTGCCCTGCTACTACTCTAGAACAGCTTCATCCCTCTGCACTGCAGTTCACAAGCACAGCACAGCTTTCCTCGTGTACCACACCCCCTGGGGGGAACACTTCCTGCTGTGCTCTTCACTGGGTGCCAAGCCTGTGTCAGACACACCTATAGCAGTCAGCTCTGCCACTTAACCTTGCTCAGGGCCGAAAAGGCTGTTCTTACCTGTAGCCGTTTGGTAGCTTGGCCCAGAGACCTCTCCACAGCCTTGATGCCATTCTCCAGCCTCAGGCTCTGCTGGCCCTGCATGTCAATTTCACCCTTCACCTTCTCGATCTTCTCCTTCACCTCCTCCTCGTTCACCTGGGACTCCTGAACCTCCCGCTGCAGCTTCTCTGCCTCCAGGCCGTTCTCCATGCTGTGGATCTGAGACAGGTAGTCCTTCAGCTTGCCCTCACACTCCAGGATCCTCTGCCGCATCTCCTGCAGCTGCTCCTTCAGCTGCTTCTCGTTCTCCTGCTCGATCTGCAGCTCGTTCTCCCAGAACTCCTCCTCTTCGATCTCTACCTCATTCCTTTTGATCTCCTGCTCCAGCTTGAGGATCTCCTCCTCCACGCTGGCGTTGTACTTCTGCTCCCAGTAGCGGATCTCGGCCTCGTTGGTTTCCAGCTGCCTCTCGATGCCCTGCAGCCTCTCGCTCTGCAGCTGGATCAGCTTCTTCAGCTCATCGGCCGTGGCCCTGCAGCTGCTGAGCACCTTCTGCTTGAACTCGGTCTCCTTGCTCTTCCCGAAGATGTCCATCAGGCCCTTGGCCCCGCCGGTGAAGGTGAGGGACTTGCGCTTGGGCTCCCTCCTCTTGATGGCTTTATCGCCGGGGGCCCGCAGCTTGGCCAGGGGCGGCAGGCTCTGCCGGTACAGCGTCCGCTCGGGGACGCGGGCCCCGCCGTCGGAGGTGGGCCGCTCGCTGAGGGACGGCCCGGTGCGGCGCAGAATCAGCTGCACGTCGCTGGCGTACTGGCCCCACTTGTTGAGCGACACGATGGGGTTCTCGCCGGGCGCCAGGTGCCGCTCGCTGTCCCGCCACTTCTCGATCAGCGCGTAGCGCCCGGTGCGGCCTGCGGGACACACGCTCAGCGGCGCCGCGCGGGGGCGCTGCCGCACGGCCGCGGAGCAAACCGGACCCGGGCGGGCTGCGCGCTGGGGCAGGGGCGCGGCGGTGCGAGGGGCTGCGCGCTGCGGGTGTCAGAGGTGTCTGGGTGTGAGCGGTGCGGGTGTCAGAGGTGTCTGGGTGTGAGGGGTGCGGGTGTCAGAGGTGTCTGGGTGTGAGGGGTGCGGGTGTCAGAGGTGTCTGGGTGTGAGCGCTGCGGGTGTCAGAGGCTGTCTGGGTGTGAGGGGTGCGGGTGTCAGAGGTGTCTGGGTGTGAGGGGTGCGGGTGTCAGAGGTGTCTGGGTGTGAGCGGTGCGGGTGTCAGAGGTGTCTGGGTGTGAGGGGTGCGGGTGTCAGAGGCTGTCTGGGTGTGAGGGGTGCGGGTGTCAGAGGTGTCTGGGTGTGAGGGGTGCGGGTGTCAGAGGTGTCTGGGTGTGAGCGGTGCGGGTGTCAGAGGTGTCTGGGTGTGAGGGGTGCGGGTGTCAGAGGTGTCTGGGTGTGAGGGGTGCGGGTGTCAGAGGTGTCTGGGTGTGAGGGGTGCGGGTGTCAGAGGTGTCTGGGTGTGAGCGGTGCGGGTGTCAGAGGTGTCTGGGTGTGAGCGGTGCGGGTGTCAGAGGTGTCTGGGTGTGAGGGGTGCGGGTGTCAGAGGTGTCTGGGTGTGAGGGGTGCGGGTGTCAGAGGTGTCTGGGTGTGAGGGGTGCGGGTGTCAGAGGCATGCAGGTCACAGGGCAGGGGGGCATGCCAGAGGCATGCAGGTGGCCGGGAGAAGGAGGGTTGTCCGTGCGTGGGTGCAGCACGGAGCGTGGCTGGGGGAAGGGACCCCTGCCAGAGCAGCTTCTCCCAGAGTAAATCCCACAGGAGCACAGCCAGCAGGCCGTGTGGAGCTCTCACAACTGCTCTGGGCAGCCTGCTCCAGGGCTCTGTCACCCACACACCAAAGACATTTCCCCTTATGTTTGTGTGGAGCCTCCCAGGCTCCAGTTTGTCCCTCATCCCAGCGCTGGACACCACCGAGAAGAGCCCAGCCCGTGCCCTGGGCCGGCTCCTGTGGCCCCTGACAGCCTGCCCTGGGATGAGGATGGCAGAGCCTGCCCAGACTGGAAAGCAGTGAGCCAGGCTGCCAGGCCTGCACCTGTGCCAGAGCAAAGCTTGGGCCTTTTAGAACTCTCCTGCTGGGTTCTGAGCCCTCTGCCAGGGGGTGACTGTGCAATTACCGCAGGGTGGGTTATTCCCAGGGCAAGGGAAGGGTTATGGCTAAGGCTTCATTGCTGCTGCCACCAAACACACCTCAGCTCTGCAGGCTTTTTCCTCTGGCAGCCCTTATGGGCTGCTCTGGAAGCTGCAAACCCACAGCCCTTCCTGCTCTTGGCTATCCTAACCACCCTCACTGCGCTAAGCTGCAAGCTCCGAACGCAGAGCAGTTTCCTCTACCCTGCAAGTGGCTTCACACAAAAGCCACAGCACTGCTTAGAGGAAGATGTGGAAGATCAGCTGCTTCTGAGGCATCTGAGCACCACGACTGCGACCATCTGCTGCTGTAACGCTGGAGAAGATGAGCTCCGGGGTCCCTTCCAACCTGAGCCCTTCCAGGTTTTTCACGTGCAAGGCAGCAGGCAGCTCACACAGCTGAGCAGCAGCAGCTCTTCCCACTGGCTGTTTTCAGTTGCCCAAGTTAAGCAGAGTTGAAAGGAGCAGTAAATGTTTCTCTGCAGCCATTCTGGCTTCCACAGCTTGTGGAAGCAGAACCTAGTCAGGATTTGCTGCCAAGGGTGCATTTCCAGGCAGGCAGTGATGGAGGGGAGCAAAGGTGGCTGGTTCTGCTGGCCAAGCCTTCCCAGAGCAGCCTCGTGGCTGTCTGAGCTGTGTGCTGGGGCTTATTTGTACATGTTCAGTTCTCAGCAGGACACAACCACTGCTCCTATCTGCACTGTAAGGCCAAATCTTCCTTCTCCTAACTTGCAACCTATTTTTAGCCCCCGGGCCTGGCCCAAGGCACTATCAAGTGCTGTGCAGTGTCCCAGCAGGAGGTGACTTCACTCTCTGGAAATGTATAATGGGACAGGTTTATGTTTGCCCTGAGCAGAACTCCAGGGAGCCTCCCTCCAGCCAGGGCACTTCTGAGACAGGGACGTAACCAACTACAGCCCCCAGAAGGATCTCCAGGTACATCTCAGTCCTGCTTGGCCTGTCTCAGACCCTCTCAGCAGCCTCCTGCAGGATCCCTTCAGCTCTTGGCAGTCCATGGTCCCTTAGAGCCTTCTTCCCTGCAGGCTGCGCACCCTCAGCTCCCTCAGCCTGTGCTCACAACAGAGATGCTCCAGCCCTTGGAACACCTTTGTGGCTTCCTCTGGACTCTCTCCAGCAGCTCTGTGTCCTCCTCCTGCTGCACTGGAGGCAGGATTGGAGGCAAAGTCTCAGCAGAGCAAAGGGTAGCCCTGGCAGACAGAACAGGTCTGAGTCCTGCTCAGCTATGCACTGCTGATGCAGCCAAGCTGCAAAGAGGAAAATGAGATCAGAGCCAACCAAGGAGGGAGCCAGCTAAGGCTGGCTGCTTTTCACCAGCAAATGCCAGGTGAGAGCAGGACGACACATTCAGAGCTTCCATTCACATCTGAGGGACAAGTGTCCCTGGTGAGCTGGTGCCCACAGCCAGCCCCAAGAGCAGACATGGGGCGGCTGTGCTGATGGATGGGCTTGACAGGAGGGCAGGCCTGCCCTGGCTGCCAAAGGCCTGCAAGTGTCATCTGGGTGGTGTTCCACATTGTCCTAGCAGCCTCAGGGGACTTGCAGCCCGAGGACTGGAGGTGTTTCCTAGAGAGATTTCCCACAGGAAGGAGTTTCCAAAGCACTCTCTTCGTGTGGCTCTGGTTGCAACTAAAACTCATCTCCACATGGAACCAGCCACACACCCAGGGTGACTTTGTGCTAGAGGAAAGGAAGTATGTTGAGCTGACACAAACTGAGCCTGTCCAAGGCTGCTGGAGCCTTCAGGGTTCAGGTGAACAACTGAGGAGCCAGAAGAAAACCAGAAGCTTTTACCCAGGAGAGCACCAAATGACACCAAGCTGGGAGTAGTGTTGAGGTGTCGGAGGGCAGGAGTGCTCCGCAGGGACACCTGGCAGGCTGCATCCATGGGCTGAGCTCAGCTGTGTCAGCTTCAGCAAGGCCAAGTGCTGCCTCTTGCACTTGGTCACAACTCCAGGAAGCTCCAGGCTGGGGGCAGTGGCTGGAACCTGCCCATCAGAGAAAGCCCTGGGGGTGCTGGGTGACAGCGGGTGAAGATGGGCCAGGATGTGTCCAGGTGGCCAAGAAGGGCACCAGCAGCCTGGCCTGGGTCAGCACTGCTGTGGTCAGCAGGAACAGGGCAGGGATTGTCCCTCTGGACTCAGCACTGGGGAGGCCACAGCTTGAGTGCTGGGTTCAGCTTTGGAGCTCTCATTCCAAGAAAGACATCGAGGGGCTGGAGCAGGTCCAGAGAAGCTCAACAAAACTGGGGAAGGGTCTGGAGAACAGGGCTGGGGAGGAGCAACTGAGGGAGCTGGAACATGTAAGTACTTTGAGAAGTATCTCCAGGCAGCTCTGCTCCAGCAGAGCCCAGGCTTGGCAGACCAGAGGAGGTGATGCAGCCAGGCTCAGACACTTAGACTGGCTCAGACTGGCAGGGAGCTTAGAGCTCATCTGCTCCAACCTCCTGCCATGCCCAGGGACACCTCTCAGCTACACTCAGCTGCTCAAGGCTTCATCCAGCCTGGCCTGCAACACTCCCAGCAAGGAGGCAGCCACAGCCTCCCTGGGCAGCCTGGGCCAGGCTCTCACCACCCTCACACTCAACAGCTTCTGCCTCAGCTCCACTTTCAGCCTGCTCTGCCTCAGCTCCAAACCATTCCCCTTTGGCCTGCCTCACATCCCCTCAGCACAGGTCCCTCTGCAGCCTTCCTGCAGGATGCCTTCAGCTCTTGGCAGCAGCTCTGAGGTGCCCTGGAGCCTTCTCCTCTGCAGGCTGCACTCCCCCTCCCCAGCTCCATCAGCCTGTGCTCACAGCAGAGGCTCAGCTGACAGCAGCTGAACTGAGCAGACCAAGCCACCTTGCCTCAGTACCGAGCTGTGTGCTGCAGGAGGAAGAGCTGAAGCTGAGTGCTCAGTGCCACTGCTCTGTGCTGTTCCCAGCAGAGCACAGCAAAGATTAGGAGCTTGTCAAAGCCAGCAAGTACCCTGCAGAGTGCTGGCACTCAGCACAGGGACACCCCAGCACCCTCTGCAGCCCATGCTGTGTTTCCCAGCAGCAGCAGATCAGTGCTTGCAGACTCAGTCTGCACTGAATGGGGCTTTCCAGATCCCCAGGCCTTTCTTCTGCATCTGCCTCTGGTAGGTTCCAGCCAGAGCACTGCCAAGTTACTGCACTCTGCATGCCACACTCCTGCTCTGCTGCTGCCAGTGCAAGGCCACCTCCCTGGCTTCAGTCCCCAGCAAAGCTGCTCCCCAGGTGCTACCTTCACTTACCAATAGCCTGAGCCAGGGCTATCACCACCTCCTGGCATGTTGTGACTTCTGTGACCCCACACACGATCCTCTGGACTCCATCCACCCATACTTTGAGCTCCATGGTTCACCAGATCACCCAGAAGCCATGAATGCAGATCTCTCAGGTCATCCTTGCAGCTCTACTGGAGATGGTTCAGCAGGCTGCTCTCAGCAGCTGGAACAGAAGAATTGTGGTGTTGGTAGTGTTCTCAGATTTGAACCTTACCACAGTCACTGCTGAGCAGAAGATGTAGCACAGGCTCCTTAAAGGACCAGCAGTAACCAGCACCAGCGTCGGCAGTGCCCTCTGCTCTGCAGAGACCCAGAGCTCCCTTTGGTTTATCTCCTAAGACATGCCAAGTTACCAAACACTGAGCACTCAGAGAGAGAGCATCAAATGACCCTGCAGTAAGCACCTCAGCTCCCACCACCCAGCTGTGAAGCTGTGACAGAAGCAGCTGCTGCATCAAAGCAACTCGACAGGGAGAAAGGAGCCAGCTAAGGACAATACGGCTGAAGAATGAAGCAGCAGCGAACGGACAACCCAGGACCTGAGAGCTCCAAGTTAGTTACAGGAGATTAGCAGCTGAGCAGAGCTGGATTACAGCCAGAGCATGGAATCTGATGGTGCTGCTGGAGCGAGCAGATCTGTAGTAGGTGGTCAAAGGAAGCAAATCCTCAGCACGGGGCACTCACAGCCTGAGCAGAGCTGCTTTCTCCTGGAAGGGAACCTCTCTCCTCCATCCAGAAGAGGTACTGGTGCAGAGCAACACTTCCACCCAAGCCACAAAAGGAAGATGATGTCCCTCCTCTGGTTCCACCCAGCACACCCTCCAGCACATGACCTTCCCCTGCCAGGCTGTGGCAGCCAGTGGCACAGCCCAAGGCCCAGCAGAGCTGCAGGAGCCACACCACACTGACAGGAGCAGACCCTGGCAAGGCAGCTGTGGAGTCAGCCCAGCACAGACCCCTTTGGGAAATGAGGGCTCCAGGTGTGCAGGTCCAGCCAGGCTTCAAACGTGCTTGGTTCATGAGCCAGCAGAAAGGGGATGGCTTTTCCCAACGGCCCTGCCTGCAGAAACAGACTCCTCTGAGACGTGAGAGGTCAGTCACAGGCCGTAAGCTCTGCCACGAGGCTGCATGCCTCAGAGAGCACAGACACCACCCGAACACAGAGGCTGCACCAGGGAACCCACCAGCCAGGCAGGAGAAGTCTTTCACCAGCCTGTGACAGACAAACCCCTGAGGAGTGCCAGCAGTGCCCTCCCCACTGCATTCCTGCAGCAGTTGTCCTCACCAACAGGCTGACCCTCACATTCCAAGCCCTAAGGAACTTCATTAATAGAGTTCACGTCTTGCCGGGAGGTGAACAGTTCAGAGCTGCTGGCACAAACCGAGGCAGCTCTGCGTGTGACATGCCCACGCCAGCAGAGCACCCCACAGCTCCCACTGCCAGCACTCACACCGAGTCCTCCACTGAGCCAGCCAGGGCTGCTCTAAGCCCAGCCAGTACACAGTGTCCGCACAACAGCTGTGCTCAGCTGCCTCCCTTCCGCCCAGCCTCCAGACAACACACCAGAGGAAAAGGAAAGGGGGAAAAAAGGGAGAGAAAAAGCCCAACAAACCCAAACACAAATACACACACGAGAAGAGAGGGAGAAAAAAAAACCACCAAAAAAGAGGAGAAGAAAGGAAAACTCACAAGCACAGAAAGGAGAGAGAGGAAAGAGGGGGGAAAGGCAAGAGAGAGAAAAGGAAACAAAGAGGAAAGAAAATGTCACTACTGGCACCTGGGGACATGGTGCCGCTGGGCTGATGGGTGGACTGCTGGCCCCAGGGCAAGCTGGCAGTGCCCCAGAGTCACCACTTACCGGGCAAGCCTCGGTTGGCCTGCAGCCGACAGCCCTCACCTGCGGCCCCCGCGCACTGCCCCTGCCCCTATGCCCCCTGCCCCTGCGCGCCCTGCCCCTGCGGCAGGCCCCATGGCTTGGGAGCGGGGGAGGGCCAGCAGAGAGCTAGCAGCGCATCCCCACCCCGCGGAGCGGCAGCTGCCCCAGCTCCGGCCCTGACCGCGCTAACCAATTCTCTCTCGTACAGAGAACCGGCAGAAGGAATCAGGACCTCGTTTTCTTTAGCGGGGGGCAGGAGAGTAGGAGAACTCAGCCACGGCTTGCAGCAGCGTTGCAGCTGGCCCTCGGGAAGGCAGCGGCCAGCGAGCTACCAACCAGACCGTCCTTTCACCTTGGCAATTACACTGTCTTACCGGCAGCACTTCCATCCTCAGCCCGGTCTGCGCCTGCAGAGAGTGCTTGTCTCTAGGTTAATCTTCTTCCCTGGCAGGGTTTGAACCTCAGCTCTTGTGTCTCTGCTTGCTCACTGCCAGCCCTCTCAAGCCCTCTCTGCCCACTGTGGTTCGTTTCCCTTTCAGATGCACACAGCCATGGGGCTGCTCTCTAAAGGCCTTGGCACAGCCTGTCTCTTTACCCTCTACCCCCTTTTTTCTCCTCCCTAGTCAAACAGTGGGATGGAGGCTGAGTCCAAGCCTTTGCTGTTCCTTCTGTCTTTTGAGGAGCAAGCTGAAGGCCACATCAGTAGGTCAAGATCATCCCCGAATTCCTTAGCAGGCTACCAGTGCTCCTCTGCTGTCACAGCACCACATGGCTGTTTGGGTTGGAAAAGCCCTGAGAGCATCCAGTCCAAGCACCAAGCCACCACCACCACAGCCACTCAACCATGGCCCCAGGTGCCACAGACACACTGTTCTGCAGCACCTCCAGGGGTGGGGAACCCAGCACCTCCCTGGGCAGCCCCTGCCACAATGCAGAAACGAAACTAGCACTGAGCAATGACTTCACTGCAGCACAAAACCAGCCTGGGAGCTGCAGTGCAGGAGCTGAGAGAGCCGGAAAGCCTGGTGGGCACAGGTTATGCCTGGAGCTCACAAGCCTGCCTGGGCAGCTCAGTGCCAGCCTGCTGCCACAAACACGCCAGAGGCTGCCATGCTAAGCCCAGCCCAGTCTGCAGCACCTGCTCTCTCCACTGGCTTTTGAAGGCACAAAGCTTCACCTACCTGTGCTCCACTTCCCAACCACAGCAAGCAGGAGCAGCCAGCCCAGCAGGTGAGCCGAGGAGCAGGTGCTGACTGGAGTTTCTCTGGCTTTCCTCTGTTCAGCACCTTGCATCTTTCACAGCAAGTTTCACACTCTCACACCTCAGTTAAACAAGAACAACTCTGAAATTAATACTCAAATAAAAGCAGCACCCAAGCTGTACACAGCTCGAGGCATAAAAGCCCAAAGCCACTTTGGAGATGATCAAAGAATCCCAGAAGGGCTCAGTGTGGAAGGGAGCTCAGAGCTCATCTACTCCAACCTCCTGCCATGCCCAGGGACACCTCTCACCTACACTCAGCTGCTCAAGGCCTCATCCAGCCTGGCCTGCAACACTCCCAGCAAGGAGGCAGCCACAGCCTCCCTGGGCAGCCTGGGCCAGGCTCTCACCACCCTCACACTCAACAGCTTCTGCCTCAGCTCCAAACCATTCCCCCTTGGCCTGCCTCACACCCCCTCAGCACAGGTACCTCTGCAGCCTTCCTGCAGGATCCCTTCAGTTCCTGGCAGTCAGCTCTGAGGTGCCCTGGAGCCTTCTGCACCCCCACCAGTTCCCTCAGCCTGTGCTCACAGCAGAGCTGCTCCAGCCCTGGGCTCATCTTTGTGGCCTCCTCTGGGCTCTCTCCAGCAGCTCTGTGTCCTTCTGATGACAACAGCACTAGCCAAAGTCCCAAGATCTCTGCTTCTCCTAGCTTCCAGCCAGACCACCTCAGCAGAAGCCCCAACCTCCAGAGCACTGTAAGAGATGTCCAGCACCGCAGAGCCTCCACTGCATCCCTTCCGGCTCCTCAGATAGCATCTGCACTGGTAGCAGCCTGGAGCTGCTGCAAGCAGCTTTAACCACTAATTCCCAGCCTTCAATCTGCTTCAGCATTAGGATTGAAGCACCACCTGCAAGTGGTGTCCCACAGAGCTCTCCCTTTTCCTCCCTCTATTCCAGCCACCAGCAAATGGAATTATCAAGAGGGAACAGCACAACCCTGCTAGAGAGGCAGCCCCAAGTGGCCCGTCCTCGAATGACTCCCTGCTGCAGGATGAGCTGGGTGACTGGAAGCAGTATGGCAGAGGTGAAGGCAGGTAGCAGATGGGATGCCCCTCGCTCTGTGCCAGCCAAACAACCTGCGGCGCTGCCAGGGCTCCCACACCCTGTGCTTGTTCTTCATCAGCGTCGAGCATGCAGCACACGAGAGAAGAGCAACCCCCACCGCACCAGCACAGCACGCAGGGGAGCTCAGGCTCTGCCGCACCAGCAGGGCTAAGCGCTGCGGGGGAGGGAAAGCAAACAAAGCACACAGCAGAGCAACCTGCCAGCGGCTCCGGCGCAGGTGACGGATGTGACAGCTCCAGCACAGCTCTCTTCTGAGCTGCCCTGCACCCCTGGGCCAAGGTCCGGGGAAGGAAAGCAGGTCCCTGCCTCAGGTGCTCCAGGGAGGACAGGCCCCAGCAGCTCCCTGTGCCCTTGCGGCCAGTCCAAACACCCAGAGCCAGCTGAGGCACTAACTGGGGCTGCTGGCCTCCCGCTGCCACTGTCTGCACGACGGCAACGAGCTCACTGCTCCACTTGGGCTTCACTTCTGGCTCTGCAGGGCCAAGGCTGTTCTTTACACTCCAGCCAAGTCTGTCTGCAGCACTGTTTGACTAGATGAGCTTGGAGGTCTTTTCCAGCCTTAAGGACTCCATGACTTGCTGTGCTTTGTCTACAGCCCTGGTGAGTCACAGCGGCCCACAGAGGTGCTCCTGCAACCCCAGGTGTGAACCCAGAGCAAGTCTCCCTTCTGCTGCCCTCCCAGGGCAACACAGACTCTCTGCATATGGACTGAGTAGCTTCCAGCTCTCCGTGTGGGAGCAGCCCACAGAAGAGAAAGCCTTGAATTAAAAGCCAGCTCTGGAGCCCAAGTCCTGCTTATACAACTCAGTCCTTCCTCTTACAAAAGCTCATTGGGATCCTCCCCGCAAGCGGCTGGAAAACTCAGGCTGAGCTAACCTGGGAGCTTCCTCTGCCAGCAGTGCACCTTCTTGCTCTGGTGCTGCTTTGCTGCTGCATGTGTTACCCTCTGCCTCTGGTACCTCCATCCCTCTGAGAGCTTGGCATGCCCTGAGCCAAGGCACATCCACCACAGCACAAGGCTGCACTCAGACACTGGTGCCTCTCAAGAGAGACAAAAGCAGCTCTGCAGAGGTGCCTTCCAGCCCGTTTTCCCGTGATCCTGGGTGATCCCTTGGGCTGAGTTCCACAGCCAAGGCTGGGCCATGCTGTTTCCATGTGGTGCCTGCTACACTGCCTAAGCAATCCAGCACCAGGCTCCTGAGCCCTAAACAAACATGCCTGTAACCCCCCAGCTGCACCACAACTGCTGTGCATAGCAGAGAACTCGTGAGGATAAGCAGCTCGGAGACCAGCCCTGCCCAAGTGCACAGGCTGTGGCCAAGGGCTGGATCCTCTCCAGCTCACACTGCTGCTGCTGGCCCGTGGGGGCAGGTTAGCAGACACAGGCAGGCGCCGAGGTGGAGCTGCAGCAAGGCTGGGTGCTCAGGCTGCAACCTGCACCACGAAGGGCTGCTGAGTTGTGCTTCCAGCAGGCAGGAAGCAGGCAGCACAGTCAGACCTCCCACCCTGCTCTGCCAGCAGCTGAGGGCTCCCTGCTTCTGCTGACGCTTCAGGAGACAGAGGACATGCAGAACACAGCAGAAGTGGCAGAAAACGTTTGGGCTCCAGGCCTAGGCTCCAGGGGTTTGGCTGAGCTGTCACAGGAGACATTCTAACAGAGGACTTCATGGAACAGCATGGCACCTGGCTCTGCTCATTAGCTTTAGACAGACAGGTGCCAGGGATGCTGCCTTGGCCCACCAGGAGACAATGCTTGAGGGAGTCTGCCACAGAACAAGGTTAGTGCCACACTCTAAGACACAGACTGGCCTCAGCTCTTCTCAAACAGCCCAGCAGAGGAGACTTTGCTAAGAGAGCTCTGAGATCTGCACAAAAGCTCCCCAACCCATGCTGTTAGTGCCAGCTCTCTGCAAGCACAGGGAAAGAGATGGAGAACTGCACCAGAGGAGGTGCAGAGCGAGGCTCAGGCTCCCAGGTCTGTGCCTGGCCCAGGGCCATGCCTGAGTAGCCTGCAGGAAATCTCTGCTGCAGGGGTCAGCCCCAGTCTCACTACCCAGCCACCACTAGCACTCAAACCCCAGTCGCACCCCCCAGTGCCCTGCATGAGTCAGCAGATGGAGATCAGCTGGCAGGGGACAGTGCCCAGGGAGGCAGTGCTGTGAGCAAACAGCAGCTGAGGGACACGGAATACTGCACTAGTGCAAAGCCTCATTAAGGCAGGAAACCTACACCCAAAGCCAGCCCAGCAGCAACCACTGCCAGTGGAGCTCAGCATCCAAAAATGCCAGTCAGGCATCACCTTCCTCCTGCTGGGAGTAGCCAGGCCAAGTAAGCCAAGTGTCGGTGTGGGACAGGGCACCGAGGTGGCCAGGCTGTGGGCAAGGTGGTTGGCTCCAGCTGGCATCTCACCAGTGGTGTTCCCCAGGGCTCAGCTCTGGGCCAGCTCTCTTTGACCTTTGCTCTTAGAGGTCTCTTCCAGCCGAACTGTCTGAGCGTACCCAGCTGAGGAGATTCAACCAGGACAGTTCTGCAGGCAGCTCCACTGCTGGCAAGGCAGAGGCTTGACCCTTGCTTGGAAGTGTGCTCACCACTGATCCGGTAGGCAGGAGCACAGTACAATGGGTTCTGGCAGCCCAGCACTTTGCTGCCCTTCCTTCCTAATCACCCAAGCTGTTGGCAAAGCCTGGCCAAGAAGCACAAAGCTGCAGAACAGCAGTTGGCACCTTTCTGCACCAGTGGCAGGCTGAAACGGACCCCTCTGGAAATAAGAATCTCTTATCCAGCACAGGGACACAAACCACAGGGGATCTGTCTGCAGCAGCAGTTTGGAGTCTGCAGCTTCTGGGGCTGCTAAGAAGCCCAAAGGCCTCCAGGGCTGCTTTTGGTGAAACACAAAAGGCTGGCTGTGTGGAACTCAAAGGGCAGCTTTGTCCTGCACCTCATCATCCTTGCCAGGTGACAGGTGTCAGGCTTGGCCTGCTCTGTCACAGCCTGTCTGCTTCTGCAGCTTCCTGGAGAAGCTTTAAGACTTCAGTCAGAAGTCTCCTCAGACCTGGGCAAGGTCAGATGAAAGCAGCCCGATGGGGCTCTGGGCAGTGCAGTGCTGTGAGTGAAGACAGGCAGCAGAGTGAGCTCAGCAGCAGCTGGGGGGCTGCAGAGCTGACAAATGAGAGACTTGAAGCCTTACCCCATTTAGCTGCTCAAGATACCAACTAGTAAGGCAGGTTCCTTAACAACCAAGCTGCAAAAGGTAAAACTTTCCCTTCTCCCAAGCCTGTAAATTCTTCATTTTTCCACTCTGCAGCTGCCCTTGGCAGGAAGCAGGCTAGAGAGCTGCCAGAGCCTCGTGGAAAGAAAAAGCAGGACTGGACCAGAGTGAGATGCCTCCAACAGCAGAGCTTCCTTCCTGCCAGGGACAGAAATGCCTACATGTGCAGATCCCCTCTTGTCCTTGTGACTGCAAGCTGGGGTTTGGGGTGCTGCTAGAAGCTGGCTGAGGTGAGCCTGGCTCCTCCTTTTCAACTGCTCCATGCCTGTGCCTCCTTGAACACCCCTCAGGTGAGCTCTGCCACAGCCAGCAGAAGGCTGCAGACTTCTCTAGCAGTCAATCAATCAATCAATCAACAAAACCAAAGCCTGCCCTCAGAACTGCCAGACTGGCATCACCTGGGGAGCGCCCAGGGAATGCAGCACCCCAACTATTCTTGCTGCTCCACAGCAAGGCCTCCCCAGCAAACACAGCAGGGAGAGGCAGCCCTTGCCAAAGCTCAGTGAGTTACATGAAGTATGAGATGAACAAAAACGAGCAAAGGCTGCAGTGGTTTGCCTGCCACACCAAGGGCTTGGATGCACTCACCTGGGGCCCAAGTAAAGAACTCCATTTTTTTTTTTGAGACAAAAAAGCTGTCATGGAATGGCTCAGTGTGGAAGGGAGCTCAGAGATGATGTCCTCCAACCTCCCCACCATGCCCAGGGACACCTCAACTACACTCAGCTGCTCAAGGCCTCGTCCAGCCTGGCCTGCAACACCCCCAGCAAGGGGGCAGCCAGAGCCTCCCTGGGCAGCCTATGCCAGACTCTCACCACCCTGGTACTGAAGAACCTCTTCCTCAGATCCAGTCCTGTCTCTTCACCCAAGTGGCACTGCCCCACACCACCCTCCATCATCTACGCTCAGCTCCTGTTCCCAGCCACTGTCTCCATTTGCTGTTTGGCCTCAGCTGGCAAGCAAGTGCTGAAACCCAGCTCTGAGCATCCCCTGGCAGCACTGCTGGTTGTTTAATCACAGCACCAGGACAGTGCCTCTAGGAACACAGTTGATGGTGTTCAGCTTCAATGCACTTCAAAACCAAAGCACAAGCATCAGGAATGATCTGCTTGTAAGACCCAAGCTTCATGTAAGGACAAACAGCCAGGCTCAGTCTGGAGGGGTGAGGGCATCATAGAGCTACAGACAAAGGAACAAGAGGCACATTGTGCAGTGCTCAGTTCCAGAGAGGGCAGTGGAGCAACAGCAGAGATAAGAAGGGTCTCTTGGCATCCAGAGAATGCAGCCAAGCTCCAGGATCCCAGAAACAAGGCTGGCAGAGCACTTCTGGGGTTTGCTCTGCCTCCAAGGCAGAGGAGGGGGGTGCAGAGCCTGCCAGGTGGAGGCTGCAAGTGGAGAAAGGACAATGCAAGCAGCAGCATGTCTGCTGGAAGATGGTCTTCACCTCAGCCAAAACTTCCTGGCCAGAGATCCTTCAGAGAGCACCCAGGAACCTGTCCCACCTCTGCATTCCTTTCAGCAGTCAGGTGATGATTGGACTCCATGAGCCAAAAGGGCTTTCCCAACCCAAACAACTCCACACTTAAGTCTTCTAAGCTTTTAGAGGTCTTGCCACACTCAAGTACTTGCAGACAGGAGAAGGCAAACTCTGAAGTTTGCTGGCCATAGCTCCTTACCTGCAGGTGAAGATGAGCAGAGGGCTCTGTTCATGCAGTGGGCTCAGGGCAGGCTCTGGGCACAGGTGTGGGCTTTGCTGCTGCCAAATCAGCTGCTAGAAATAATGAAGACACCATCATGGATCAGTCCAGTCCTGCATCCTCCTCAACTTGGTCATAGACTGGCTCAGGCTGGAAGGAAGCTCAGAGCTCAGCTGCTCCAACCTCCTGCTATGCCCAGGGACACCTCTCACCTACACTCAGCTGCTCAAGACTTCACCCAGCCTGGCCTGCAACACCCTCAGCAAGGAGGCAGCCACAGCCTCCCTGGGCAGCCTGGGCCAGGCTCTCACCACCCACACACTCAACAGCTTCTGCCTCAGCTCCACTCTCAGCCTGCTCTGCCTCAGCTCCAAACCATTGCCCCTTGGCCTGCCTCACACCCCCTCAGCACAAGTCCCTCTGCAGCCTTCCTGCAGGACCCCTTCAGCTCTTGGATCCAACCAGGACTTTCTGGACAGCACTCCAAGGAATTTATCTGCTCTGACTTAGCAAACTGAACACGGCCATGGCACACAGCTGGTGCCTCAGCCTGGCCAGAGACAGAGATGCATGGACACTGCTGGAGGGGAGAAGAGAGCAATATCATCTCCCTCGAACCAGGGGAACTGAGCTCCCAACTGCCAAAGATGTCTTCACCTGGTGCCAACCAATCAGCTGCCAAGACCCCAGCAGAACAGCTCCAGTTACTGCTCCTTGGCTGCTCCTCCCCAGGACTGCAGAGTGCAGGCGAAGCCTGGTGGGTTCGGATCCTCAGGATGGAGGAGCTGCGATGCTGTGTAGCAGCAGGGACTGGCACTGCTCACTGGGCTGCTCTTCTCAGAGCATTCTGCAAACCGAGTGGGCAGGGGTAAGGCTGAGGGCCACTCTCTGTCCTCGGGGACCCCTATTAAGTCAGATTCCCAACATGGAGCACTTCCTCTCGGTTTTCCTCCAGCCATATGGCTTCCTGGCAGAGCCTCTGCAGACAATAAATCCATTAATCAAGCCCCTGCTGCAGGAAAAGGCTCCTTCCCCCCCTTCATCAATCCAGACATTTTAATGGAGATGTTTTATGTATTTTATTTTATGAAAGTCCCAGGGAAAACACTGAACCCTTCTTTGTTCTCACCCTGCAACCCTAGAGGCTGGAGCCCCAATTCCAGTGCCAGCCCAGCAGGCAGCTGTGTGTTGGCTGCAGCCAGAGTGTGGGCAGCAGGGCAGGAGAAGGGATTGAGCCCCTTAACTCTGCTCAGACCTCATCTCCAGGAGCCCTACAGGTGTGGAGGCTCCTGGGGACTGCTGCTCAGAGCCCTCCCCAGCTGCACTGCTGGAGCTGAGTGCCCCCAGGCCCAGCTCACAAGGGACTCAGCAGCACAGAGGTGGTGCCAGGTCTCAGTAGACATTTGCTCTGCTGGTGAAATATTTTTCTTGATAGCTGTCTTTGCTCACAGTCAATCCAAGCCTGCCCTGCAGACTTCATCTCTGAGCAGCTCCCTAACTTTGGGTTAACCCAAACCAGCAGAACAAATAAAACCCCAGGCCAGCTCTGTCTCTGATGTCAGCAGCAGAGATTGCTCTGCATTTCCAGGTAAGTCTTTCCATCCAAGGGAGCTGCCATCCAGCACAGGGCCTCCCTCGCACATCGCGCGCAGGAGCCTTCACATCTGCTGCCACAAACACATCTTTCTCCAGGTCAGTGAAACCCAACCACTAAATGGTGTGGAGGTCCCTCAGCCAGGTGGAGTGGCCAAGCCCAGCCAAACTGAGGGCTCCTGACAGAGCTGGGGGCTTGGCAATGCAGCTGAGTTCTGCACTTGGCTCTCTGTGGTCTCCAGAAGCACAGCAGCTGCCTCTGTCCAGCCTCACCCCTCATAGCACTTCACACCAAACAGCACCTTAGAGGCACCTACAAGGAAGCTGGGAAGGGACTTTTGACAAGGGCTTGTAGTGACAGGATGGGAGGAGATGGACTTAAACCCGAGGGCAGCAGATTGAGACTGGAGATGAGGAAGAAATTGACAGTGAGGGTGGTGAGACACTGGCACAGGTTGCCCAGGAAGGCTGTGGATGCTCCCTCCCTGGAGGTGTTCCAGGCCAGGCTGGATGAGGCCTTGAGCTACCTGTGCTGGTGGGAGGTGTCCCTGCCCATGGTAGGGGGCTGGAGCTGGATGATGTTGAAGGTCTCTTCCAACCCCACCCATTCTATGAATCCATGCAGCTGAGAGGCAGGTCGAGGCAGAAGGCAGCATTCATGCTCCAAGCTCTTTCCCTGCACCCATTCAGTTACTTCACTGTTTTTTTTCCTGACAGGGGCTGTCAGGCTCCTCTCTGACCCTGCAGAGCTCAGCCTGTGCCAGAGGAAGTGGAAGCTCCTCTGCCACCTTCAGCCCCAGACTCAGATCCTGTCACTACCAGCAGCACATAGCAAAGCAGCAAGAAGAGGAAAGCAGTGACCGAGGCATGGTCTGCTCTGGGCTACCTCCTGGCAGCCTCTATGGCTCTGGAACACTGCCCAGCCCCCTCCAACCCCTTGAAAAGGTCCTGTGTAAGAGGTGGGAGATGGACTCTGCAGCAACTCCAAGCCAAGAGGCTGCAGACACTGGTGAGGAAGAGGAGCTGCAGAGAACCTCAGCAGCAGCTTACAGCAAGGAAAGGCACAAGGCAGCTGCAGAAGGGAACCCCTCAGCTCTATGGCCCTGTGGAGGAGGAGAACAGAAGCAGCAGTTCCTGATGCCAAGGTCAGTGGCTGCTTCAACAAACTACGACAGGCCAGAGCAGCTCAGCAGAGCTATGGAGACACCCAAAGGAAGCAGCACTCAGGGCTACCTTCCAGCCACTGCTCCAGATTAACCTCAGCTGCACATGCAGAGGTGTCCCTTGGCACGAGGGCCAGGGGGATGCCAGCAGTACAGGAAGCATGATGCCAGCCACAGACCTCATAGCTGGCTTATGCTGGACGGACTTGAAAAGCCAAAAGTCCCTTCCCTAGCACGGCTCAGTCTGCACAACTCTTACAAACACGACACCCAGAGCTCGGTCGCCAAGACCAAGCCAGTTTCACAGCCCAAGGTGTGCAGAACTGATGCTATCTTCAGCCACAGCAGCTTCTCCTGGTGGCAGAGCAGGGCTGCCACTAGAACACCTGCAGGTGCTCAGGAGAAACACACCAGGCATGAGGAGCTTCTAAGCGTTGCCTGCTTTCAGCAAGAGCACAGCAGATGAGCGCCTCGGGCCAGGTGGAACCATCTGCAGCACCTGCAAGCTCTCCAGATACTTTGGGGCCAAACTGGCCAAACCTTGTCCCCAGAGCAGCCTAAGTGCTCTGTGCCCAGCTGCTCCCACACACTGCTGAGCTGCTGCTAGGTGTTTTCCTGCACAAGCCCTGCAAGGTGGATGAGCCCATCACTGTGCCAGCCAAAGCCACTGCCCAGGACCCAGGGCAGCAGCTTCCTCTCCACACTAATTCAATTGCAGCACAGCTCCCTGAGCGAGCAGTGTCACTGCTGAAACTGCACCCAGGAACTGTCTGGATGAGACTGAGGGAGAACAGGTGTCAAGAGCTAAGAGCACAGAACCCAAATTATCTCATCTCTGGCGTGTATTACCCAGGCTTGGAGATGGAAAGCAGAAGACACCTTCAGCATTTCTGGACAAAGCACAGCTAACAAGCCCCTGGGAGGCTCAGGCTGTCCTGCCCTGCTCACACTGCTGTCCCAGCTGGGTCCTGCAAACAGCACCTGCTGTGATTCATGATGAAGTGCTCCTGAAGAGTGCAGTAACTCACCCTGCAGCATCCCATCAAGGAAAACAGCCCCCTGCAGTCACAGGCCTCTGGCAGACCAATGGACTGCGAGGGCAGAGATGGCTGAAAGGCAGCTCCAGCTTGCTGCAGGTCTGGGAAGCAGCAGATTTAAACGAGGGCTGATAAATAGCATCAGTCTGTGCAGCTGCTTGAAGGAGGTCAGCGTGAAATGGTGTCCCTGAGAAATAACCCCACTAGGAAATGCTTTAATCCCTTCTGGACCAGCACATGAGAGTGGGCTCGTGTACTGTGAGCTTCACTCCAGAGAGCTCAGATCTGTGGGCTGCAGACTGGATTAGATGACCTAAAGGTTTCTGTTGGCTGAACACATCTCAAATGATCAAACCTATCCCACAGTCACAAAATGGTTCAGGCTGGCAGGGAGCTCAGAGCTCAGCTGCTCCAACCTCCTGCCATGCCCAGGGACACCTCTCACCTACACTCAGCTGCTCAAGGCCTCATCCAGCCTGGCCTGCAACACCCCCAGCAAGGAGGCAGCCACAGCCTCCCTGGGCAGCCTGGGCCAGGCTCTCACCACCCTCACACTCAACAGCTTCTGCCTCAGCTCCACTCTCAGTCTGCTCTGCCTCAGCACCAAACCATTGCCCCTTGGCCTGCCTCACACCCCCTCAGCACAGCTCCCTCTGCAGCCTTCCTGCAGGATGCCTTCAGCTCTTGGCAGCAGCTCTGAGGTGCCCTGGAGCCTTCTCCTCTGCAGGCTGCATCCCCCCACCTCCCTCAGCCTGTGCTCACAGCCCTAGGAACATCTTTGTGGCCTCCAAGCCCAAACTCATGGCAAGTTAAAAATCAGGTCCTGTTCCTGTCTTGTTCCACTACTGCAATTTGTGACTTTTAATCCCAGGGCCACATTGATAGAGCCAGCAAACAACCACGGACTTGAAAACAGCCTTCCCCTTCTCCAGCAACCCTACAACATGCAAGCACCATCCTGCCTCAAGGTGCAGCTCCTGAGAGCCCTCCCAGGCTGAAAAGGTCCTGCAGTGAAGCGAATTCCTGGCAGCCAGGGGCCAGCTTGAGCTCTGCCTCCTGTCAAAGGAAAGAGCAACTCAGCAGCCTGCTCTGGAGCTCGGCTCTAGCTCCCTTGTTTGGGAATTAACCATCTGCTGTGCAGCCTCAGGCAGCCCTGCTGCACCAGGGTGGCACTCCCCGGGCTGCCGGGGCTGGGGCACAGCAGCAGCCAGAGCCCAGCAGCCAGCCTGCCCCCCGGGCTCCCCTGCCTGCCCGGGCTTTGATTTGATCCAATTAGCAGAGGAAGCCTGGGCCAGAGAGGAGGCATCGGAATCAATGAACGCAGAAAGGGAGCAGCTCCAAAAGGCTTCCTGACAACAGGATTCTGTTTACAACAGCTGCAGGTCACAGATCTTAATCTAGGCCCTTTCAAGATGTCTGCAAAAATAAAGCAAGCTGGAAATGGTCACTGGAGAGGCAGAACTCCTACGGGGAAAGGTGCAGCTGGAGAGAGCGCCATAGGCAAGGCTGGGTGTGTGCCAGCTCCAGCTGCTGGGAGAGCAGGAGGCCTCTGTCCCTTGCAAAAACATCTGCACAGCACAAGCCCATGGAGTCACAGGGCAGGCTGGAAGGGACCTCAGATGTCATCTACTCCAGCCTCCCTGACATGGGCATGGATGCCTCTCAGCTAGACTTGGGGCTCCCCCTGCCCAGCTCTCCAGCCTGTCTAGGTCTCCCTGGTGGCAGCACAGCCTGGGGGCTGTGAGCCACTGCTCCCAGTTTGTGCCAACAGCAAAACGGCTGAGAGGACACTGCCTCCCCACCCAGGTCACTGATGATGATGTTGAACAGGACTGGGCCCAGAACTGCTCCCTGGAGAACACCACTGGTCAGGGCATGCAACTAGACTGCACCCCACTAACCAGAGCCCTCTGCCAGGTCTGCAGCCAGAGGAGCTGCCTGCAGTAGCGCCTGTGGGCTGAGGCTGCACTGCTTCAACTGCAGTGGAAACACACCCTGTCGTGCTCCCAGCCTCGCCACGACCTCCAGGCTCCTTGCCAGAGCTGCTGCAAGGCTTTCCTGAGAGGCCCTGGGGAGCAGCTCAGTGTCTGCCTGGGACCAGGAAGCCTTGAGCAGCTGAACCTAGCCAAGAGGTGCCCCTGCCCATGGCATGGAGGTTGGAGATGACCTCTGAGATGCCTTCCAACTGGAATCATTCAGTATGTCTGTGAACAATGCCTGAGACAAGCAGGAACCACCTGCAGCTCAGGAGAGCACAAGGCAAGCAGTCAGACACCTGAGGACGGGCTCAGCAGAGCAGCAGAACCTAAAGTGCTTCTAAAACTGACCTTCAAGATCACCCAGCTCCAGCCCCCCGCCCTGGGCAGGGACACCTCCCACCAGCACAGGCTGCTCCAGGCCTCATCCAGCCTGGCCTTGAACACCTCCGGGGGCGGGGGGGACAACCACAGCCTCCCTGGGCAGCCTGTGCCAGCCTGCACAAATACCTGCAATTATTAGGCTTTTGGAGGTGTCTTTAGACTGCCAAGCACAAAGAGCTCCACAAACAGGAGCAAACCTTTCTGCAGCAGCATCTCTAACTCCAGTCTTTGCCTGCTACCCACCAAAGACAGCTTTGCAGAAGTTGAGGTGAATGAATTTGACAGAACAAACCTAGAGGTGATGGAGCAGTCCCCAGGCAGTCAGGAAGCCTTAAGCCCAAGACAGAGCAGTGGATTTGCCTTTTCCTTCTACTTAGTCTCATTTTTATCTCACAGTGCACAAATACTTTTGAAAGGTCACAAATACTTTTGAAAGGTCATCAATACTTTGTACACCAACCCATGTGTGAGCCTGCTACTTCACCTGCCCCCTTGCCCTTCCTGTAGTAGTGGGTTATGCTCAGGAAGGGGAGCACAGGGCTCTCCCCACAGGTGCCTGTGGCGTGGAAATTCAGCCGCTGCAGCTCCTCACCCTCTGCGAGGGCAGATTTGTCATTACAAGCAGTGCACACTAAAGACTGGCCTGCCACAGGCATTCCAGTGAGAGAGCAGAGCTGAAGGAAAAAAGGCAAACCCAAACCACCCCAAACCTAAGGAGCTGGACTGCATTTGGCTGCCCTACACATCTGGCAATGGCTGGTGCTTGAGCAGCTCCTGGAAAAACAATCAAAGTGAGGAGTGAAAGGCAACAGCAGATAAACGAGACCAAGAATCTTGTCAAGAGATAAAAAAGTGGTTAGAGGTCAGTGAAGAACAAGGGCAGAGAGGGGGAAGGCTTCTAGAAGGTTCCTGACTGGGGTCTGCTACGGAGTAAGGCAAAGAGCTGCCAGCAGCAACAGGCTGCCTCCCAGGGAGCAGGGAGGGGGCACTGACAGGCTGTCAGGATCACAGCAGGACAGGGGCTCCGGGTAAACTAAACCCAGCCCCAGGACACAGCAAGGCCTCCCCTGCCAGCCCTGGCTCCACACAGCTCAGCAGCACAGGAATTAGCAGAATGCCTCTCTGCAGCTGGCAGACAGGCAGGGAAAGGCCCAGGATTCCTGCCTCCTCGAAAGGCAAGCGCTGTGCTGCAGCCAAATACCACCTAGAAAGCCACCAGGTCACGGGCAGGGACTGCAGAAGCCTGAAAGCAGTGCAGGGCAGCAAGAGGTGGCAGAGCTGCCAGGCAGGATGCCAGGCCAGCACGGCGAGCAGGCACTAACCTAGGAGCACTGGGTGCAGAGGGACAGCCCCAACGCTGTGCCAGCTCTGCACGGATTTCAGTATGTCACCAACCCACAAATGGGTTGGAAGGGACCCTGAAGCTGTCACCTAGCTCCAACCCCTGCCGCGGGCAGGGCCACCTCCCACCGGCACAGGCTGCTCAAGGCCCCATCCAGCCCGGCCCCGGGCACCCCCAGCGAGGGGCACCCCCAGCCTCCCTGGGCAGCCTGTGCAGCGCTCCCTTAAGTCTCCTCGAAAGAAGAAAAGCCCAAAGAGCTCATTCCTGGCATTCCTCAGCAGGAAAGCCTCAGGACAAGGTGAGCAAACAGAGGGCTGGCAGCGAAGGGACACGGGTGACAAATCGGAGCGGTTTGTGGATTCTGGCCCACCCAGGCACCTCCTGAGCTGCCCGCGGCTCGGGCTCCCCGCAGCGGGTGCGGATGAGGCTTTGTGCCGCACCGCTCCGCAGCTCCTCGCCGCAGCAGTTCCTTCGTGCCTCAGCAGCCCCTGCTATCTCTGGGGCATCAGGTCAGCGCCCCCAGCACCGCCCTGCGGCTCAGCAGCGCTGCGCGGCCTGCGGAGGCTCGGGGCTCGCTCCCGCTGCCGGCGGCGCGGGGGCAGCGCGGAGGCAGCGCGGAGCAGGCGCGGGGCGCGGCTGGGGAAGCTGCTTCTCAGCCAGCCGCGCTCCGGAGCGCACGGGCAGCGCCGCGGGTCGCAGCGCCGCGGGTCGCAGCGCCGCGGGTCGCAGCGCCGCGGGTCGCAGCGCCGCGGGTCGCAGCGCCGCGGGTCGCAGCGCCGCGGGTCGCAGCGCCGCGGGTCGCAGCGCCGCGGGTCGCAGCGCCGCGGGTCGCAGCGCCGCGGGTCGCAGCGCCGCGGGTCGCAGCGCCGCGGGTCGCAGCGCCGCGGGTCGCAGCGCCGCGGGTCGCAGCGCCGCGGGTCGCAGCGCCGCGGGTCGCAGCGCCGCGGGTCGCAGCGCCGCGGGTCGCAGCGCCGCGGGTCGCAGCGCCGCGGGTCGCAGCGCCGCCCGCCACGCTGAGCCGCTGCGCATCTTGCTCCCAGCATCCACGCACAGTCAGCTGTGGCATCTGCCCGCTCTGCCCTGCAGGAATGCCACCCGTGCAGACGCCTGGCGAGAGAGTTCCTTCCTCTCCTCCTTCATGCACCACACCAGCAGCAGGGCGAGGGCCTTCCGAGTCGCTTAGAAGCACTGGACAGAAAACCCCAAACAGCCCCCGGATGCTGAAATTCACTGTGGAACTGGAGGACTGAAGCTTGAGAAGGGCAGAGTTAGACTGGAAAGGAGAGAATTCTGTACAGTGAGAGAGGGAAGACTCAGAACAGGCTGCCCTGAGAGGCTGTGGATGTCCCCTCCCTGGAGATGCTCAAGGCCAGGCTGGATGAGGCCTTGAGCAACTTGGGCTGGTGGCAGGAGCGTTGGAACTGATCCTGAAGGTCTCTTCATCCCACGAGCCTGTGCTTTGTACCCCAGACCAGCCTTGCCCTACGCGCACTGCAAGCTGCCTGCTCCATGCCCTTAGCTCAGCGCTGCAAGGTCCTGGACAGTGCCCATCTCCTGGGCAAGGGCTCTGCCCTCACTCATTGCCAAGCTCCGGGCAGCTTATCTCTGGCTTTAGATGAAGGAACACAAGCTGACAACAAAAATATCTTTTGAGAAAGCAACAAAGAATGCTTTGTTCTCTATCTCCTCTCACTCTGAGGGAGGTGCTCACAGGCAGCAGGAGCACGGCAGGAGGGAGGGGAATGGAGAGGACAGAAAGCAGATAGGGATCTGAAGATCCCCACCAGCGCAGCCACAAGAACAGCAGTGCCCCTTCCAAGGCCACCGCCTCCCCCTTTGGCACCGACATAAAACATCTGGCTGCTTCCATCGCAGCCTGGCCCCCTCCCTGCTTCCCAGGCTGCTGGCTGACCAGCACAGTTCCACAGGGCTTCGGGAAACCGCAGCCTGCTCTGAGCAACGCTTGAGAGCGCCGACACAAGCCCCAGAAGTCCAGCGGCCCTGGCACCAGAACCCAGCACACCCTCACCAACTGCCTGCCCTGGGCACAGCAGGGAGCTGCAGCTCCGGAGACCCAGCACAGCACCACCAGTGCCTCACCACTTCCAGACGGGACGCCCTGATGGGCTGGCCTCAAAGTGTGCCAGGGCAGGCTCAGGCCGGACATCAGGAGTCATCCCCTCCCCCAGAGGGTTCTCAGGCCCTGGAATGGGTTTTAAAGACCTGCAGGTGTGGTGCTGAGGGCTGCGGGTTTGTGGTGGCCTGGCAGTGCTGGGCTCGTCTTCAGGTTTTCTCCACCCTCAAGTGTTCTGTGTCTGTGGTCAGACTTCGCAGCAAGGTCCCTGCTGGAAACACACCAGGCACTGTGGCGGTCAGGGAAGTGAAGCTCAAGGTTACACCTCCTGCAGTTTGCAAGCAAGCCAGTGAATGCCAGCTGCAGTACCCACCCCGGAGCAAGGGCAGGATCCCATGGAATTCACCCACAGGGCATTTCTGCCAGTATCCCTCCACTTCACACTCAGAAGTAGCCAGGGATTAAAAGAAGAGGCTTCAAAAATCCCCCAAACCATCGCAACTCCGGTGCCGGGAGAAAGAGCAACCCTTTCCAAGGACAAGAGTCTCAGCACAGGACACCATTGCAGCTCACCTTGCTGCTGCTCTGCAGCTGACAAACCAAGCCTGGAGCACCTCACCAGATCTCAAAGCTCCAGTTTCTGCAGAATTATTCTCCAGCCACAGAGAAGGTTAAGTCCCCGAACTGCAACATGACCTACTGCACCCATCCCAGCTCTGAACAGGAGTGCCAGACTCCAGGACCTTGGCAGAGTTCACATTGATCTCCTGGTCATGGTGCCCTGAGTAACAACTTCTGGGACTGTGGAGAGCCCAGAGGCCATGGCTTGAAGATTGATTTGGCATCTGAACCTAGGCTGGGTGCAGAGTACAAGATGGAAGAGCAGCTCTGAATAAAGAGCCTTGGGGTGCTGGGTGCTGAGCAGCTCCCCAGCAGTGCCCTCCTGCAGCCCAGCAGGCAGCTGTGTACTGGCTGCAGCCAGAGCAGTGTGGGCAGAGGGCAGGAGAGGGCATTGTGCCCCTTGGCTCTGCTCAGACCTCACCTCCAATCCTGCTGTCTCCAGCAGAAAGAGGACACAGAGCTACTTGAGAGAGCCCAGAGCAGGCCACAAAGATGCTGCCAGGGCTGGAGCAGCTCTGCTGTGAGCACAGGCTGAGGGAGCTGGGGGGGTGCAGCCTGCAGAGGAGAAGGCTCCAGGGCACCTCAGAGCTGCTGCCAAGAGCTGAAGGCATCCTGCAGGAAGGCTGCAGAGGGACCTGTGCTGAGGGGGTGTGAGGCAGGCCAAGGGGCAATGGTTTGGAGCTGAGGCAGAGCAGGCTGAGAGTGGAGCTGAGGCAGAAGCTGTTGAGTGTGAGGGTGGTGAGAGCCTGGCCCAGGGAGGCTGTGGCTGCCTCCTTGCTGGGAGTGTTGCAGGCCAGGCTGGATGAGGCCCTGAGCAGCTCAGTGTAGGTGAGAGGTGTCCCTGGGCATGGCAGGAGGTTGGAGCAGCTGAGCTCTGAGCTCCCTGCCAGCCTGAACCATTCTAGGATCCCACGAACTGCAAGCTGAGCCCCAACTTCCTCATCAGGCTCCAGTGCCAGAGTTCCAGTGCAAGTGTCCATTGCCCTGCCTGGAGCTGGCAGTACCCTGGTGTTAGAACCCACCAGGGCAGTCTGAAACATCCCAACGTAGCTAGCCCCAGTTTTATCTTCTGCAGCAATACTCAGGATTAGAACTGGCCTGGCAGTGGCTGCTGCTGGCTGTGCAGGCACTGGGCTGAGCTGTCAGCCTGCCCCTGCCCTGGAGCAAAACACAGAATCACTACTTCAGAACAGGTATTTCCACAGCTCTGCTCCAGCTCTGGCTTGTCCCATCCAAGGGGAAGGCTGCAGAGATGACCTTCTGTCCTCATTACCATTCTTCCCTCCTTGTGCTAAAGATAGCAGAGAGAGTAAAAATAAATAAATCCTCAATAGCAGCAGGAATTAGACAATGTCATGCTGAAAGGTGCCCTAAGTGACCAGTCTCAGCTCCTGCCCAGCCTGGGGGCTCTGACCCACAGAGGGGAGCAGCCTTGCCTAGGTGGTCTTTTGGCAGCAGCTCCGTGCCCAGGTGCAATTTGTCAGCCTGAACTCTGGGGCAGATCAGCAAAGCACTGAACAGTTGGGTGGTGCAGGCCACTGGACCATCACTGGGCTTTGCTCTGGCTACTGCTCTGAAGTGCCACCAGCGAGGGCTGGCCAGTGGCTGAGAGCCAGGAGCGAGCACACAGCAGAGCCTGGTCTGCCGTGCCCACCACAGAACGGTCTCTGCGCTGGGCAAGCCCCGAGGCACAAACACATCCCCTGGCTCCTGAGGGAGTGACTCAGAGGTTGGGAAGTGAACTGGGTGGGTTCCTCAAGCACCTCCGAAGCTTGCAGTGCTCATCTCCTCGGACTCTCAGACACAGTCATTCACTCCAGCTGTTCCAAAGACGGCCAGGTGCTGGCAGACACTCGAGTGCGGGAACAGCCCGGAGGGACCCCAGGGGTAACAGCAGATTGCTGATACGGCCTGGATCAGCAGTGTGACCAGCAGGAGCAGCGACCTGATCCTGCCCCTGTACTTAGGGGGTTGGAACTGGATGATCTTCGAAGTCCCTTCCAACCCAAACCATTCTATGAACCACTCTCACCGAGGAGCAAGAGCTGCCTGCAGCAGGGGCACAGCTTTGCCTCTACAAAGTGTGCAGCCTCCCAGCGTGCAGCAAAGCCCGCACAGAGACCTTCATCCCATCACACTGCAACCTCCCAGACCCACGGAAGAGAAGAAGAACCCAGCCCTCCAATCCAGCCCCAGAAAGCCACACACTGATTCCATGCCATGTCAGGAGAGATCTTACAGGCTTAGAGTCCCAGACGAAGACCTAACAGTAGCCAGCACACAAAGAAGCCCACAGGCCCTAAACCCAGCTCATCACCAGAGCTGACCAAGGAGACAGAGCCCAGAACTGCACACACCATGCTGAGGGCCCCTCAGCCCCCAGGGACACTCCCCCACCCTGCAATTCGATTTAACTTGAAGAGGCCAAGTGTCCTTCAGATGCAGCCTGAGGCAGGCTGCTGAGGTGCTCCGGAAGGAACATGCAGCAACGCTGTGAGACAGAGCCCGAGGACGAACACAGCTCCAGTTCCAAGCCCATCGCAGCACTACGGAGATCTCCAGCGCTTGAAAGATGGCACTGACCAAGGGTTTCCCTTCACAGCTCTGGAGAAGGAGCGTTAGCAGAAGCACCACAAGGACCAACACCTCTGAATTATCCCTACAATCACATCAGGCAAATCTGCTCAGCACAGCTCCCACTGCCATGCCTCGGCAGCAGAGCCACCCTCAGTGCCCAGCTCTGCATTTCAGCAGCTGCCTCTCCTCCCTTCCAGCTCACACGTTCCTCTGCAGGGCTTCCCTCCAATGGGATGCTCAGCAGCCTCAGCCTGGCTCTTCAGAAACACTGGGGGTGCTTTGGGAGACAGCCTGAGGCACAGTTTGAAAGTGCTGCTACTCAGATTTGCTACTACTCTCCTATTTCTCCACATCCCAAAGTTGTTCCGGCTCAAGATTAAAAAAAAAATAATAAATAAAATCACAAAACTCAGATTGTGTTGGGCTGTCAGGGGTGGGGAGAGGGCTCAGGTGCGAGAAGGGAAACAGCTTCGCTGCTTCAGCAGTCCTAGTAGGCACAGAGAATCACCAGGGCTGGAAAGGACCTTTAAGATCAAGTGTAACCCAGCTACCACACCAAGCTGCTGATTGGGTTCCCTCAAACTCATCACAGCTCAAACATTCTCTTGCTGTAAGACACAAAGTCCTAGCTTAACTCTAGCCTACTTCCCAGTTAGCTACTACCAAGCAACAGCTGATCTGAAGGGCAATTCTCTCTCCTTTTAAGAGGAGAGCAAGAAAAAGCAGAGCTCATCTCAGTCTACTCTTTAGCCACCTAAGCCTGTGGTTTTCCGGACTGGGACCTGTCAGAGGTAACACACACAAGTTCCACCTTGTTTCCTTCTCACCTCCAAAGCTGCCATTCACTGACCTCTGTCACAGCTTCACACAGCCACACCACCACCACCGACGGGCAGGTGAATGCCCCTGAACAGGTGTCTGCAGCAACCAGGAGCTAATGGGCTGCCCTGCTCCCTCATGCCCAGCTTAGGCTTCACCTCACCTGGGATGCTGGCTGGGGCAGGAGCTTGTGAGTTCCAGAGCAGACCTCTCGAACCACAAGCCAAGCGCTCCTGTATAGATGTGACTGCCACCCTGCCAGCCTCTGCTGTGCCCGGGGTGCAAAGCCTGGCAGGTGTCCTCCTCAAAGGGATGCTGACATCTGTAACCCTCCCTCACATCTGACTCCCCACTCTGATGAAAGCCAGGAGCTCAGATGCCCGGGGGCCTGGAGCAGCCACCTTAGGAGAGCCTGAGCTGGGGCTGCAGAAGAGCAGTCTGGGTGGCATCTGATCACCGCTGATCGGTAGCCAAAGGGGCAGTGTCAGGAGGACAGGACCAGGCTCTCAGAGGTGTCCACTGGCAGCACAAGGGGCAGTGGACACAAACTGAAACCCAGGAGGCTCCACATGAACATCAGGGAAAATTCTTTGCTTTGAGGGAGGCAGAGCTCTGATGCAGGCTGCCCAGAGAGGCTGTGGAGTCTTCTCTGGAGCATTCCAGACCCACCTGGCTGTGTTCCTGTGGGGTTTACTCTGAGTGACCCTGCTCTGGCAGGGGGGGTCGGAGTGGATGGTCTCCAGAGGTGCCTTCCAGCCCCTGCCATGCTGTGACACCGAGCTGCAGTTTAGCAACTGCTCTGCTGGCACAAGAGGAGGCTGCTGGAGAGCAGGGGCTGGCGCACACCACTGGGCTGCCACAGCCAGAGAACCAGAGCCTGGACCAGACCACAACAGCTTCCAGCTGCACAGACCCAGGAGCAGAATCCATTTTCTTATCCTTTAAAGTTCACGTCTCTGTTTTGCCCCACCGCACTGATTTGCTTTTCCCACCAGCAATCTCCCCCTCTCCCCCACACGAAAAAGCAGCCCTAACAACTCTCACCCCTTGCCCACTGGCAAAACACATTCCCTTTGCACTAGTGTTTTTCTCCCTTACTAGGGGAGAAGAGAGAGGAAGGGATCGGGCAGCAGCAAAAGATTAATCGTGGAACAAAGCAGCACTAACAGGAAAAAAAAAAAAACCAAACCAAAAACCCAAAATAAGCAGTCCACGGCGTGGGGGAGAAGAGGGAAAAGAAAAACAGGTTTGGTTTTCTTTGCAGCGACGAGAGGGGCCCCAAAAAACTACTGCAAAGATCTGAGTGTGTCAGGAAAGTGGCTTCTGAATCGCCTTTCTCAAGGACACGCAGAATACCCCTGTACTTTTCACACGACGCCCGAAGGAAGGGGAACGACAAAATGCCAGGAGAGAGGAAAAATGCTGGATCGAGCTGGGGCAGTAGCGAGGGAAGGGAGCGAAAAGGATGGGAGGCAGGGAGGGCAGCAGCGGATCGGGAGAGCCCGAAACCGCCCCTGGAGCTGCGGACGCGAGGGGAGGAGGAAAGCGGCGGCGGAGACGGAAAGTTGGCGAGAGCGGGCGGCGAGCGGAGGGGGCAGCGGCGGCGGGGCCGGGTCCCAGCCCGCGGCGGGGCCGAGCAGTGCGCGGCGGGACGCGGGAGCGCGGCTGCGGGAACGGGGCTGCAGCAGGGGAAGCGAGAGCGGGAGGGCAGGGCGGGCTCCGCGCCGTGGCTCACCGCACACTTACCGCTCGGCGCCCGGCCCGCAGCAGCTCCCCGGGCACCCCAGCGGCAGCCGGCTCCTCCTCAGCCCCGCGGGGGGCGGCGCGGCCGGCGGCGCAGAGCCTGGAGGCTCGGCTCTGCCCAGCCCTGCCCGGCCCTCCGGGGCTGCCCGCTCCTCCCCCGGCCGCGCCGGGCCGCCGCCGACAGCGCCTTCTCCTCTGGGTCGGCCGCGCGTTGGGTGTCCTGAGCCCGGACCGGCCGCCCCCGCCTCCTTCCTGCCGCTCCCCCGCCGCCTTCACCGGGAGAGACATGTAACGGAACTGGGACGGCAGCGCGGCATTGTGGGAGCTCTTAAAGCCGCCGCTGCCCGCCGCCGGCCCGGCCAGGGCGCGTCCGCGCCGCCTCCTGCCGCTGCCCCGCGGCCCGCGGGCGGGCGCCGGCAGCCCAGCCGAGGGGAGGCGGCGCAGCCGTGCCTTAAAACGGCCCCGCCGAACACCCGCCACCGGCCGATGCGCTGAGGGGTGGGAAGGGGAGTCGGGTCAGGGCCTCTTGAGCCCACCCCTGCAGGGACAGCGGGCCTGGGCGGCGGCAGGGGGCCGGAGGTGCCCCGGCAGGAGCTGGGGGGACCGGTGCCAAAGGAGCAGACGTGTGAGAGCCTGGCTGGGGCGCAGCCGCGGGCTGGGGTTTGTTGTCGCCCTCAGGCTCGCCATTGTTCCGAGCGCTGGGGAATGCCTTCGGTGCTGGAGCTGCAGCCTGGGCCCCCCCGGTAGCGCTGCTGTGCTGTGCCGGGGCGGAACACTGCCCCTCGGAACCTCCCGCGGAGCGGCGAAGCCTCTTTAAGCAGTTTGGGGCAGAAAGCTCTGAATGAGAAGTTTTAGGCAGGTTTGCAAGCTGGAAAAACGAGCGTTCGTAAAAGAAAGAAGACCCAACCCCAGCGGCCCCAGAGCGTTTGAAAGCGGAGCTGGAAGCTGTGGCTCGCAGGCATCCATCGCTGCCCGGTGGCGTTTGTGCTGGGCACCTCAGCTCCAGGCCATCCTCTGGGCCGCTGACACTTCTGGAGCTGTCTGAGACCACAGAATCACAGCATCGCTTGGGTTGGAAAAGCCCTTCAAGATCACCCAGTCTAACCATCAGCCTCACGCCACCACGGCGGCCAAAGCCTGTCCCCAGGTGCCACACAGTTCTGGAGCAGCTCCAGGGATGGGGACTCCAGCACCTCACTGGCAGCCTGTGCCATGAGCAGGCTGGCATAGTGCTGGGTGCTGTTATCTCCATGCCAGTCTCGGGTGGATTTTTAGGCTCGCATTAGGCCAAAAGGGCTCACATCCAGCCATAAGCCAGGGCTAAAGATGTACAGTCCCCAGCCTGGTTAGCGTAGCAGCCCCTTGCTCACTGAGCACTGCCGAGAGAAGCAGGTGCCCATTTGCCTGGCATGCTGGCTGTGAAGATGTGATGCGGCGGTGCTCAGCTGCGCCAGCCTTGTGCCATGCCTCTGCTGGGAGCGTTCCTCACTCGCGCACCCACCCTGGTCCCTTCCTAGCTGAGTTACATCCTCTCGAGTCTTAAGTCCTGTGTGCTTTGGTCACCTGCAGTCACTTCAGACACGGCTGGAGGAGAGCAGGGGTTCTGATCCCTGGTTTGGGCCGGGGCTGGCATAGGCTGCCCAGGGAGGTGGTGGAGTCCCCATCCCTGGAGGTGTGGCCATAGCACCTGGGGACATGGTCTAGTGGCCATCGTGGTGCTGGGTTGATGCTGGAGTGGTGATCTTGGAGGGCTTTTCCCACCCAAACATTTGTGTGCTCCTGCGAAGGCCTCACTGGGGGTGCTGCGTGCCAGGGCTCTGCTCGCTTAAGGCCTCTGCTGAGCAGCCCTGCATGGGCTCCAGCAACCACAGGAGCTCACCTGGGATCAGGGCTCACTGAGCAGGGTTTGTGCTCAGCGTTGAGATGTGCAGGAGGCTGGAGGGAGGTTCCAGCTAGTGCTGAAGGCTGCAGTTCAGGGGAAGCATCAGGTTAGAGCTGAAGTTCAGTGCATTCTGTGGGCTCTTTCTTCTGAGCCTTGTTATTTTTTTCAGTTAATATTTATTTCTTGGAGCCTGCAGAGAAATAACTCCTGCCTGTTTCTCCTGCAGCCTTCCTAGCTGTTGCCTTGCTCTCTGCAGTTCATTGACCCTGAGTGCCATGATGGAAAATCACAGCAGTTGGAAGCCAGAGGACTGATCTTCCAACATGCAAAATACGTGCAGCTTCCACTCCACACAGCAGGCTCTGGATGCTTCCAGACACCTGCAGGTTGTAAAACTCAGCTCCACCGCTCTGCTGAGCACAGGCTGAGGGAGCTGGGGGGGTGCAGCCTGCAGAGGAGAAGGCTCCAGGGCACCTCAGAGCTGCTGCCAAGAGCTGAAGGCATCCTGCAGGAAGGCTGCAGAGGGACCTGTGCTGAGGGGGTGTGAGGCAGGCCAAGGGGCAATGGTTTGGAGCTGAGGCAGAGCAGGCTGAGAGTGGAGCTGAGGCAGAAGCTGTTGAGTGTGAGGGTGGTGAGAGCCTGGCCCAGGCTGCCCAGGGAGGCTGTGGCTGCCTCCTTGCTGGGAGTGTTGCAGGCCAGGCTGGGTGAGGCTTAGAGCAGCTGAGTGTAGCTAAGAGCTGTCCCTGGACATGGTGGGGAGGGAATCCATGATTCTGTGATTAATAAATTCTAAATCCTCTACTTTATCCTCCCCAAGAGTCCTTTGTCCCCTTCAAGAGTGGTGGGAATTCCCTGAAGCAGTCAAGCCAAGTCTCCTACAGCTCACAAGTCAAGGAGTGCAGCGTTTCAAGCATGCTTGAGGAATTCCAGAGCTCCAGCCCCACTTTCCTAAGCTAGGGGCAGATTTCCAAAGATTTTGGAGGATGCAAATAGATGCCCAGAGGGCTTCTGAGAGCAGACATCAAAACGGGGAGGGGAAATCAGCAGAACAAAGGATTGCTGCTGAGGTTTCCATACTAGGAGTTTGTGTGGGGAAAATGGAAAGTTTGGTTTGTTTCTCATGGAGCTTTGGGAAAGGTTGGGAGCAAGGACTGGGACATGACTGCGCAGCAATCTTCGGAGCTGAGGCCGTCCTGGTGCTCTGCTCCCCGAGCCCCGGGTCGGCCACGGCAGATGCCTTTCTCTGCTGACAGCAGTTTCCCTCTGGTTGTGTAAGGTCTTCCTCATTCCTTGCCTTTGTGGTCTGTCAGTTGGGGAACATAAGAGGGCAGCACAAGGGACTCATTTCCTGACTCTGATGACCTGATCCTGCCAAGCTGCCAGGGGGAAGCAGCAAGTTGCAGGCCTGTCGTAACTGGGGAGCTCAGTGCCCCACAGGAGAGTTATTGGAAACCAGAACTGTGAAAAGCTCTCCCCTGGCTTCACCTGGGGCTGCCTCTCACCAAGGACTTTGTTCTGGAGAGGTTTCAGGATTTGCCTGAAAAGGAGCAAAGAGAATCAGCAGGTTTGGGAGGAAGTTTCAGACATGTACATCACAAACTGGTTGTGACTGGGGTCAAATTTTCCTTCCTGTCCCCTTCCATGTCCCTTCTCCTCTCCCTTTTGCTTTGTATCTTTTTAAGCACCATGTTTCAGAAAGGGCAGGGGGCACAAACTGGAGCCCAGGAGGTTCCACCTCCACACGAGGAGCACTGTGGGCACAGCCTGCTCTGGCTGCGTCTGGGTCCCTGCTGGGGGCATTCCCAGGCACTGAGCCTGGCTGGGTGCAGAGGGGGCTGAGAGCAGCTCTGAGGAGGGAGCCTTGGGGGTGCTGGGTTCTGAGCAGCTCCCAGCAGCCAGCAGTGCCTCCTGCAGCCCAGCAGGCAGCTGTGTGCTGGCTGCAGCCAGAGCAGTGTGGGCAGAGGGCAGGAGAGGGCATTGTGCCCCTTGGCTCTGCTCAGACCTCACCTCCAATCCTGCCTCCAGGGCTGCTGGCCCCAGCAGCAGGAGGACACAGAGCTGTGGAGAGAGCCCAGAGGAGGCCACAATGATGCTGGCAGGGCTGGAGCAGCTCTGCTGTGAGCACAGGCTGAGGGAGCTGGGGGGGGCAGCCTGCAGAGGAGAAGGCTCCA
Organism: Pogoniulus pusillus; assembly: GCF_015220805.1. Classification (NCBI taxonomy): domain Eukaryota; kingdom Metazoa; phylum Chordata; class Aves; order Piciformes; family Lybiidae; genus Pogoniulus; species Pogoniulus pusillus. Next base: position 387,310 of record NC_087278.1, read on the forward strand.
GGGCACCTCAGAGCTGCTGCCAAGAGCTGAAGGGGTCCTGCAGGAAGGCTGCAGAGGGAGCTGTGCTGAGGGGGTGTGAGGCAGGCCAAGGGGCAATGGTTTGGAGCTGAGGCAGAGCAGGCTGAGAGTGGAGCTGAGGCAGAAGCTGTTGAGTGTGAGGGTGGTGAGAGCCTGGCCCAGGCTGCCCAGGGAGGCTGTGGCTGCCTCCTTGCTGGGGATGTTGCAGGCCAGGCTGGGTGAAGCCTTGAGCAGCTGAGAGTAGCTGAGAGGTGTCCCTGGGCATGGCAGGAGGTTGGAGGGGCTGAGCTCTGAGCTCCCTTCCAACCATTCTGTGGTTCCATGGTTTTGTGACTCTCTGCTGTACCCTCACGGCTCCAGGCTGCATTGGAGGCCTTGCTCAGGAGCTAGCAGTGAGCAGGCAGAAGGGCAGCACAGAGGCAGTAAACTGAGTCAGCCACTTTCTATTCTCTCAAGCAAGTCACCTCTTAGCTCTGTTTTTCTGACCTGCCCCTGGCTCCTGCTGTTTGATTGCTCTTTGTTGTCCCTCAGGTTGTGTCCTGGCTGGACTCCTCTCTTGTGCTGGGTCACTTTTAGTACTTTTCCTCTGCACTGTCCTTACAGCCAGCAGTCAGGGGGGTCAGCAGACTGAGCAGGGCCTGAAGGAGAGATCCTCAGTGAGACTGGCTGCTTGCAGGCACTGGGCAGCAGAGGAAGGCTGCTGGATTAATGAGGCAGCCTCGCACCCACAGGAGGAGCCAGCCTGCCCCAGGGTAATCCCTGCTCCTCTGTGCTGTGCAAAGCCTGCTTGTCAGTGCTGCTGAGCCTGGGCAGGTCGAGAGCAGAGCTGGGCAGGCAGCGCTCTGGGATGCTCTGCGGATCTCCCACCTTAGAAGAGGCTCTTGCCTAGGTTCAGGCAGGAATGGTTTTCATGGAATCATAGAATTGCTTTGGTGGGAGACCTTGAGCCTTCCAGTCCAACCATGCTTGGAACACAGAGAGAGAGGGAGACTGGCAGAGAGGGCATCTGGCAGTGTCATCTCCTGACAGAGGGGTCAGGAGCTGACCTCATTTAGCTGGTGCCAGGGGTCTGAGGGGTTTTTGCTTTCTCACCCAGAGGCACTCTTCCCAAAGCAGTGTTCCCATCCCTGCCTCACCAAACCCGTGGGGAGAACCTGGCAAAGCTGTGCCCCCCTTTATGCCTAGCACTGTGAGAATGGTTGGGTTCCATGAGCTGACAGGTCCCTTCCAAGCAGAACCAGCCTCTGTGTCTGTGAATGTGCCAAGGAGCCTCCCTGTGGAACAAGGCTCTGGGTGCTCCCGGGGCAGATGAGGCTGTTTGTCTCTTCCAGCATGAGGTGTTTGTGAAGTCAAAGGAATCACAGAACCAGAGAACTGTTTTGGTTGGAAGAGGCCTCCAAAGTCATGGAGTCCAACTGTCAGAGGCCCAGATCTGCTGTGCAGAGCCAAGGCTCTCCTCCAGAAGTGCTACAGAGAAGCAGCTGGGATGGGGATGGGATTTTTACCTTCTTCTGCTATTTTTTTCCTCCCCAGAACAAGCAATTTGTAGCCACCCACAAGACCTGGCATCCTCGGGACTAACCTGGCATCTCTTCCATGAAAGAGAGTGGAGTGCAGAGGGCACTCAGAAGGGCTTCACTGCAGCTGTGGGAGCAGGGACTGCCCTGGCAGAGGGCAGGTTGCACACCTGGGCAGCTGCTCCTCTTCACTTTGCTTTCTGGTGCTCAGTGAATGATTCCAAGCAGGTGAAAGGGACTTCTCTGGCAGTGCTGTATAGGCAGCCCACAGCTGGAGAGCGTCGCTCAGAGCAGGGCTGTTGGCCTTGGGAGGCCTTGGCAAGTGCCCTGTGGGTCACTGCCCCTGGCATTCCTCTGATTCCTGGCCCCCTGGAGCAGGTACAGCCCAGCAGGGAACAGGACAAAGAGCTGTGCCTGGCGTGGGCCCAGAGGAGGAGAGTGGCCAGGGGCCTGTGGTGCAAAGGGCAGAGGGCAGGGAGAGGGCTGCGGAGTGCTGGACTGCTCTGCGAGTCCTGTGCTCAAGGTGGCACCTGGGAGACACCTCAGGGCCAGGACAGTCAAACTATCAAAGAGCTACAGAGTGCCAGGGACCCCAAGGGTCATCTGCTCCAACCTTGCTAGGTGATGCTGGAGCTGAAAGGAGCTGCCCCTGCAGCCTGCCAAGCTGAGCCTTCAAACAGCTCAGTGCAGGGGGCTCCACCACTGCCCTTGGGAGGTGTCTCCAGTGTCTGACTGTGCTCAGGGGGAACATTTCCTTCTGGAGCCCAGTGGGAATCTGCCCAGCAGCAACCTGTCCCCACCAGCCCTTGGCTTCTCCGTGGGACTGCTTGTGAAAAGGGAGCCTCCATCCTCCTGGCAGCCACCCTCTAGGTGCTGGTCCGTAGTGATAAGGTCTGCCTGAGCCTTCTCTTCTCCAGGCTGAACCATCCCAGCTCTCACGTTGTGGCTGCCCTCTCCTTGGAGGTGTTCAAGGCCAGGCTGGATGGGGCCTTGAGCAATCTGTCTCTGCCCATGGCAGGGGGTCAGAACTGGATGTGCATTAAGGTCCCTTCCAACCCATTCTGTGGTTCTGTAAGAGAAGATCCTGTAGAGCCTCTGGTGCAGCCAGGTGCTCTTCACATCTGCCTCTGGCATGTAGCCTTTGTGACCTTCCCTGTGCTAAGGCAGCAGCCCCTGCAGGTGCCAGCTCCAGGCAAGGAGTGGGTGCCAGAGAGCTGCAGGCAGAGCAGTGCTGAGCGCAGTGCCCAGAGGAGCCTCCACACATCTGTGAGATGTTTGTGTCCTGCTTGCTCAAGGCTCCCCCTCCCTCTGGTCTCTTAATGAAGGCTCTGACAAATTAAACTGCTAGGTAGGCTCCAGCCAGCCAACCCCAGCAGGCAGGAGAGTGAGATGCTCAGACACTGGCACACCAGCTGCTGGGGGGCAAACCTGCACTGCTACAGGGTACTGCCTCTATCTCAAGGACCCTGCAGCCTGCAACATGCCCACGGCCAAACAGTGGCAGGAGCAGGGCTGATGTGAGCCCCAGGCTGTGACCAAGGGTGCCCTGGGTGGGCAGGGCTGATGTGAGCCCCAGGCTGTGACCAAGGGTGCCCGGGGTGGGCAGTGGTGTCTGTGCAGCAGGGGTGGCCAAGGGAGCTGGCAGCTTCAGTCTCAGCTCTCAGCTGTGGAGCAGCCAAGCAGCCCAGAGGGCTGTGCCGGCCCAGGGCAGTGTGAGTCCATCTGGAGCAGTCCTGCGAGAGGAAGCCTTCTGCTGCCACCAGGTGAGTGGGTGAGGGACAGGCTGTGGCCTGCAGCAAAGCCTTTGCCACTGTCCCCCGGGGCATCCTCCCGCAGCAGCTGGCTGCACTGGCCAGGCACAGGGCAGAGGCTCGGGGGATGGAGACAACTGCAGTCGCTGCTGGTCACCGGCAGTGCTCTCCAGGGCTCAGTGCTGGGCCAGCGCTCCTGGACTCGATGGTCTTCAGCTACCACCCTGCAGGTCCAGCAGTTCTTGCCCTCCCTGACGTCTGGTCCTCCCAGGCCACGGGGGAGCAGACACCTCCCAGCAGGCACCATCGGCACAAACCTCTTCCCAAAACACTCCCTGGTTTTGACCCCTTGAGAGGTTCTGGGAAGTGCTGATTTGTCTGCTTCTCCCACACTCATGCGAGCCCTCACTGCAAATGGGGAGCTGCAATGCCACGGAGTGGGAATGCTGTGGAGCTGGGACGCTGTGGAGCTGGGGTGCTTTGGAGCTGGGATGCTGTGGAGCAGGAATGTTATGGAGCTGGGGTGCTATGGAGCTGAAGTTCTATGGAGCTGGGGTGCTGTGGAGCAGGAATGTTATGGAGCTGGGGTGCTATGGATGAGGACAAGCCTGTCCCAGAGGCCAGAGCAAAGGGATTTCCCTGCAGGAAGCTCTCTAGGCTCCAGCAGCCCTTTGATGGTAACAGCCTCCTCCCCCCCTGCCTGGGGGGCAGGATTTGGGCACTGGCCAGCAGCAGCCCAGCCACAGGCCCCGACTCAGAGACCTTGCCCTTCCTGAGGATGTTTCCTTGCAAGGAGTGAGTCAGCCTGAAGGCTCAGGACCCTCCTCTCAGTAAAGCCTTCTGCCTTGTGCACAAGGTTGGGCTTAAGGATGGCTTCAGTGGCTTCACCTGCTCAGCTCCTGGTGCTGGGTGACTTCTCCCTTGTGGCAGACAGGAGAGAAAGTCCCTGTGTGGGATCTGTGAGTTGTGAGAGAGCTCCAAAGGAGCTGAGCCGGGTTTGCAGTCAGGGTTACTGCCAGGAAGCCTCTGGGGCTCTGCCATCTCCTCTCCTGGTTGCTCACAGAACTGCCTTCCCTGGGAAGCCTGGGCTGGAGCAGGGTCTGACCTGGCTTCTGGGCTCTGCCATGGGCTGGCTGAGCAAAGGAGCTGCAGCTTCACCTCCTCCCCAGATCTCCCACCTGGGAGCTGTTGTTTTGCTCCCAGCAGAGCTCTCTGAACACCGAAGCCTGTAGCAGTGCAGTTCCACAACTGCTAATCGTTAGGGTTCTCCATTGTCTTGGGTGGCGTCAGTAAACTCCAGCCAGATGCCTCCAACTCCGAGGGAATGTCTGCAGGGCATGGCTGTGGTAACTCACCGCGGCAGCTCCCATTGATCATCACCCTGGCACTTCGACTACTCCCGAGCCAAAAAGATCATTGGAATCCCTCCCAGAAGAACAAGCTGGAAGGGCAGGAGCAAGCCACTGAGAACTCAGGCAGCCTGGGTGAGAGCAGCTCTGAGGAGGGAGCCTTGGGGGTGCTGGGTGCTGAGCAGCTCCCCAGCAGTGCCTCCTGCAGCCCAGCAGGCAGCTGTGTGCTGGCTGCAGCCAGAGCAGTGTGGGCAGAGGGCAGGAGAGGGCATTGTGCCCCTTGGCTCTGCTCTGCTCAGACCTCACCTCCAATCCTGCCTCCAGGGCTGCTGGGCCAACAGCAGGAGGACACAGAGCTGTGGAGAGAGCCCAGAGCAGGCCACAAAGATGCTGGCAGGGCTGGAGCAGCTCTGCTGTGAGCACAGGCTGAGGGAGCTGGGAGGGTGCAGCCTGCAGAGGAGAAGGCTCCAGGGCACCTGAGAGCTGCTGCCAAGAGCTGAAGGCAGCCTGCAGGAAGGCTGCAGAGGGAGCTGTGCTGAGGGGGTGTGAGGCAGGTCAAGGGGCAATGGTTTGGAGCTGAGGCAGAGCAGGCTGAGAGTGGAGCTGAGGCAGAAGCTGTTGAGTGTGAGGGAGGTGAGAGCCTGGCCCAGGCTGCCCAGGGAGGCTGTGGCTGCCTCCTTGCTGGGGGTGTTGCAGGCCAGGCTGGGTGAGGCCTTGAGCAGCTGAGTGTAGCTGAGAGGTGTCCCTGGGCATGGCAGGAGGCTGGAGGGGCTGAGCTCTGAGCTCCCTTCCAACCATTCTGTGGTTCCATGGCTTTTAGGACTCCATCAGGCTGAGGATGGCAGTGCACAGAAGCCGCTCCTGTCTTTGAAGAGGTTAATCCTTAAAGTGGGCAGAGGCAGCAAAGGCAGGGCCAGGCCCCTTCCCTGGGGGAGATGGTTCCTGCAGTCCTGGACGAGGTGGCTTTTTGTTGTTCAGAGGTGTTTGATATCAGGACAACCTCAGCCTGTCAGCAGCACTGAGCACAGGAGCTCTGTGGCTAAGCTGTCCCTTAATGCACCAATTAAAATCATTCTTTTAGCTTTGGCCCGGAGGTTTGAGTGGAGTCCTCCAGGTCCATCAGCACACAGAGAGCCACAACTGATAAGGGAAGGAAGCTCTCAGCAAGCCTAATTTGTATTGTGCTGGCTACACCAAAAGCTCCTTTTCCATAATCCTCTTACTGCCTTTGTAATCCTCACACAGCACCTCTGGACAATCCCCCCGGAGCATACGGATGGAAAGGGGAGAGGAGGGGAAGAGGGAAGCAAATTTAATAATGGAGGAAAATCTCATTTGAGCCAGGGCTACTTTCTGAGCACAGGAAGCTCTGGATGGCTCCATGCAGAGGCTCCAAATCTGGCTGGAACGGAGGACAGTGGTCAGGCAGCCTCACCTGAGCGGAGACCTCACGGCTCTCTACGGCTCCCTGAAAGGAGCTTGGAGCCAGGTGGGGTTGGGGAAGGTGAGGTCTGAGGTCCCTTCCAGCCTGAGCCACTCTGTGATCCTTCTGTCTCAAGGAGTTTGCGAAGCTCCTGCTCCCAGCGGTGGGGCTGCAGCGCTCCCGCCCCAGCTGCACAGCCTGAGCGGCGCATCCTGGCAGCGCAGCGGCAGGGGCTGCAGCCCGCCCCGGGGAGGCCTCCCTGCCGCCCCTGCTCGCCGATTGGCCATTGCCTAACGACACTGCGATAGCTGATGGCTCAGCTGCGCGTATTTTTAGGAGCTGTCTCAACCGAAGCAGTGATCGGGCAGAAGAGGAGTGAAGCCATCAGCTGATTGCTCTCAGACACTGCAATCTCCTTCTGAAGGGGCCGGGGAGGAGGCTGCAGTCTGTGCAGCTGCCATTGCAGCCTCTCAGCAGTTGTGATCTTGCTCTGGTTTGCAAACAGGGACCTGATCCATGTCCAACGACCAACACTTCCCTTTCCCACGTAAGTCCTGAAGCTGGTTAGTGCTGGGAAGGAGAAACACCTCCACCTTCTGTGCCTGCCCTGCCTCAGAGCAAGCAGCTGCCTTTAGCACACTGCATACCATTTGCTGTTCTACTGGCAGGTCCAGGACAGCAGCCCAGCAAGGTGTGCCTGGGAAGAGCCATGAGGACATGTCCAAGCAGTGGGTGCAGCTGGGCTCAGGTGTCTGGTTTGCCAGCTCTTGTCCAGGTGGCAGCAGTGCTGCTGCTGGCTTTGCAGTGCACCGCTGCCTGAGCCTGCACTGTCCCTAGAGCTGCTGCTCTGATGTCCCTCACAGCAACAGTGGTGTAAGGTGGGATTTGGTCTCTGAGGGCAGCCTGGGGCTCCTGTCTCTTCTCAGAGCCTCCACCCTGCCTGAAGCTGGTGACAGCTGTGTTCAGACAAAGATTAGATAGGCAAGGGGCTGGGCTGGTTCCCTCGCCCATGGTGAGAAGGGTTTTAGGGCCCATCAGCTCGTGATTTAAAGGCAGAGTCTCACACAGGTGCACACTGACGCAGCTGGCTGCTGTCTCCAGCTGGCTCAGCACAGGACCCGAGTGTGCTTGCAGCACAGATTGCCTTTGCCCCCACCTGTGTGACCACGCTCATCTGTGAGGGCCAGGATGCTGTCAGGGACACTCAAGACTGTGGGGTCAGGAGCTGATCTGCAGCAGCACGTGGCTCTGGTGCTGCCTTTTAGCCAAAGTGCTTTTCTGATGAGTAAAAGTCAACAAGGATGGGCACAGATGTATTTTACTGCTGATGTCATGTTCTCACTATCCCTCTTTTTAGAGAAAAGAGCATTTAGTTTGCCCCTTGGCCTTCAGGGCAAAGCTTTGCATTTCCATTGCCAAAACTGAGAAGCCAAAGCCAGCCCAAAGCAAAGTGGCCTCCTGTGTGCTTGCTTCCTGTGCTGCAAGCAGCCAAGATGTTTATGCAGCAGGAGGAGTTTTCTTGCAAACAGCCTCTGTCCCAGCCAGGGCAGCCTTCAGGAAGATCCAGCTCTTACCTTTCTCATATCACTGAAGGCATCTGAGGCTCAGATAAGTGAAGCAGTGTGCCCTGGGTGCCCCAGTAGGCTGGTGGCAGAGCGTAGAAGGGTCCTGTCCCCTGACACCCCTTCTGATGCCTGAGTCTGGTCTCCACTCTCACCCCTCTGCAGCAAGAGAGATGTGGGGAGACTCTGGCACAGGTGTGGCTGCCCCCTCCCTGCAGCTGTTCAGGGCCAGGCTGGATGAGGCCCTGAGTGACCTGGGATAGTGGGAGGTGTCCCTGCCCATGGCAGGGGTGCCAGTGGGTGAGCTCTAACGTGCCTTCCAGCCCGTGCCATGAACCTCTGGTCCCTCAGTGCTGCCAGGACAGCACCAGGGTGGGGGGGTTGATTCTGGGAGCGGATCTGGCCTGCTGGCAGCAAAGCTGCTGGAGAACACCAAGCAGGTTTGGATTGCAGCATCCTCTGGAAAGAGCCTGCTTCAGGCTGAGCGATCTCATCTGGGGTCATGGCTGACTGCTGCTGCTGCCTGCTGCAGGCCTCCTGTAAGAGGGGCTGCAGAAGGGAGCAGATGGAGCTGACGAAGCCTGCATGCCCCTGCCAGGGATGTGGCACTGAGCAGTCAGGGCCTTTGTTACACTGGACGCTGGCAGCAGAAGCTGGGCACAGCCAGGGTGCAGAATGCTTCAGTGCCTCCCTACACACCAACCCTCGGTCTGCTGCCTGGGTTTCAGCTCCAGGGCCACCAGCAAGGGTCTGTTTGTACACTGCCTGCTGCTGGTTTCTCTCCTCAGATAGCCACAAGAGTCTGTTTCATGCTCTGAGGTGGTTTATTGGTGTTGGCCTCCTCAACCTCCTTTGAATCAGGATTTCTGTAACAGGACTGCCAATGCTTTCTGCCTACTCCTGCTGCTGTTCCCTGCCAGCAGCTTCCCTGGGACACAGCACCCACTGAGGCTGGCACACAACACTGGGAGCTGAGCAAATAAAGGTGGCTTGTGGGGTTCCAGCTCTTGGACTGGCCCTGGGGAGAGAATGCATCTGGGCAAGGTGAAAGCCTCAGAGATAGCAGAGGTGGACCCATGGAATTGCTTCCACTCATGGAATTAAAACTGCACAGGCAGCAGTTCTGCATCTGCCTGGTGACAGCGTGTGACTTGTGTGCACTCTGTCTCCACCGCCTGCAGAAAGCAGAGCCCTTTCAGTTCTTGCTGGCTGAGGCCTGGGGAGGCTGCACAAAGCGCACAATGGCATCCACCTGGGGCTGCTGCCCCGGAGCAGGTAGCTTGCTTGGCAGGAGGTGGCCCTGGAAAGGTCTCCTCGACAGGCGCTGTAGGAAAGCTGGCCCCAAGCCCTGGTTTGGGGAAGGAAGCAATGGCTCAGCTTCTGCTCAGAGCAGTGGGGGCAGAGAGGGTCCCGAGGCAGACCACTGCTTTCCCTCAGCCGCGGGAGTGCTTTGGAAGGGGCAGGGAGAGCTGAGCCTGTCTGCAGCCTCTTGGCTTCTCCTTGTCTCTGCAAAGAAAACACAACCTGCACCGAATCATTAAGGCTGGAAAAGACTCCTAGGATCACCAGGGCCAATTATCAGCCTCACACCACCCTGCTCTCTTAAACCCTGCCCGCAGGTGCCAGGCTTTAGACCATCTCCAGGGATGGAGCATGCACCACCTCCCTGGCAGCCTGTCGTGGTGCTTGACAATAAGCCATGAAGCCCGCTCAGCACCACACTGAGGTGCAGGTGCTGCTCCTCTGGAGGGAGGGGAAACTGGCAGGAGGTGCTGCTCTACAAATCTGTTGCCTTTCCCCAAGGCCTCTTCTCTAGATGGCTGCAGTTCTGAGGGCTGGGAAAGCATCAGCTGCCCTGAGCAACCGGCACTGCCCCTGGCTGGGACCAAGAGGCTTTGACTGCAAAAGGAAGGAGCCGAAGCCTGCGTTCTGCTCCTTGGACCCCTTCCTCCAGCAAGGATGTGGATTTGGAGAGCTTCAGCCCTTCTCAGGAGCAGGTCAGTGGCTATATCTCTGTTAATAAACTGAGTGGCCGTGTAGCACCCAGGGAGTGCTGCTCAGGACCTGGCACCTGAGATGCTCCTGGCAGCAGGCTGAATGCCCATTAGCAAAGGGAGCTGACCACTGCTTAGCTTCACTTGACAGAAGTCTTCTCTAGGGGCTCTCAGCCTCTCTGTGCCACCAGCCAGAGCAGGGCGAGGGAGGGTGATGAGAAGCCTGCTCTTGTAGCATACCTGCTGACAACATCTCCTGCAGACTGCCCTGTGTGCCCAAGTGCAGCCTGGCATCCCTAGAGCCCACCTGGGCTGGGGGAAAGGATTCTGGACTCTGCAGTGCCTGAGCATGTGAAAGGCTTCCGAGCTCTCTGAGCCCAAATGCCTGCCTGGATCTGCTCCTGCAGGAGCTCAGCTGCCCTGCTGGGCTGGGGAGGGTGTGTGTGTGTCTGAGGAGAGTGATGGAAGGCAAATGGAGTAGGTGAGGAGTGGGCAGGAAGAGCCAGTCTCCTCTGCAGAGCTCAGCTGGAACAGGAGTGCTGCGAGGCTTCTGCCAGCAGCGTTTGCCAGCTGTTGGTAACGCCCTGGAGAAGCTACCCGAGGGTGGTAGAGGTGGCAAAGGCTCTTGCCCTGCGAGCATCCAGGGCTGCACTGGTGTCTGACCTGCTGTGAACTGCCTGCTGGAGCTGCTGCACTGAAGGCTCTGCCACACTTCCAGCATGGCAGTGGTGCTCCTGGGGAACACAGGAAGGGTCACAGCAGGCTGATGCCTTCCACCTCACCAGCACCCAGAGGGGTTGGAGCTCTGGAACTGCCTCTGTGGGGCTTGTAAAAGAGCAGAACCCCAGTCCTGTTGGCATGAGGAGCTGCAGCTGGGGCACAGGAGCTGGGGTGGAGAGACACAGTGGGAGGAGGTGGGGAGGGGAGTGGAGATTGCTGGGGATCGTTTTTGTTATCTTTCTGAAAGAAAATACACTCATGAATGAAAACCTGAGGTCAAGGGCAAGTGAAAGAGGGGTCCTTGGAGTGTCAGTGAGCCAAGCTACAGATACCATGCCAGCACCAGGGCTCCTGTGGCTGTGCCAGCTGTGGTCAGCATCGCCAGGCTTAGGCTCCTCAGGTCTCCTCCTGAAATCTTTGGGTTAACTTCTCAGTCTGCTTCTGCTTTCTGGCAAAGCCACTGAAAAACCAACTTGGCAGCAGCAGTCTGCCCTGTGCAGGAATGTGCAGGGAGCAAGCAGAGCAAGGATTAGCATTTGCATTGGAGAGAGACTCACCGAACGGCCCAAAGCCACAGGACAAAAAGCCCTGCGTGTTCTGTGGCCACCTTGCTGACCCGAGGGACACTCTTGACACTGGCAATGGAAGCCCAGCAAGAGGGAAGCAGTGGCTCTGCTTAGGTTTCTGGACTCCTACTACAGGGATCTGGCTACTGTTCTTCACCTCTACCCTCAAGGCAAGAGCAGCTTGCAGTGACAAGAAACCAAGCCCCAACTGCTCCAACCTCCTCTCAGGGAGCTGCAGAGAGCAATGAGGTCTCCCTCAGCCTCCTCTTCTCCACACTGCACACCCCCAGCTCCCTCAGCTGCTCCTCCCCAGCCCTGTTCTCCAGACCCTTCCCCAGCTTTGTTGCCCTTCTCTGGACCTGCTCCAGCCCCTCAGTGTCCCTCTTGGAATGAGTGGCCCAGAACTGAGCATAGGATTCAAGGTGCAGCCTCAGCAGTGCCCAGTCCAGGAGCACCATCACTGCCCTGCTCCTGCTGCCCACACCATTGCTGATCCAGGTCAGGATGCTGCTGCCCTTCTTGGCCATCTGGGCACATCTTGGTTCGTCTTCAGCTGCTGTCACCCAGCACCCACAGGGCTTTCTCTGCTGGGCAGCTTCCCCCCAGCCTGGAGCCTTCATGGGATTGTTTCACCATTCACCCTGCCCTCTTGCCCAAGGCTGCTGGGGATTTCCCTGGTTTCCCTCTGCCTGGGGGAGAGCAAAACCCCCTGGATGGCTGCCAGTGCAAGATTTGGCACCTGGAGCAGGCTGACACAAAGTCCTGCCTGGTTCGTGGCTGGAGAAGGGGGTGAGCAGGGCAGGGAGGAGGTTGCTGATTTCCTTCTCCTCGGTTGATACTCTTGGCTGCTCCTGTGCAGATGTGAACATTTCCTCCCAGCTCCTCTGCCCTTCTTTCCCCGGGTGAGGATTTTTCTCTTCTTTCCGTTTTCAAGTGTGAAGTGAGGTGAGTTAATGTGCCTGGGGAAATGCCAGAGGCAAGAAGTGCTTTCCCCTGGCATGGAGGGGAAGATCTCTGCCAATCTTGCTGAAGTCCTCTGCTGCTGGCTGGGCCGTTCTTGCACCAGGGACAGCACATCAGGTTTGGTGCAGGAGGGAAGCACTCCCAGCCGAAGCCTGGATTTTCTGGATTGTTGCCTATGCTGGCCCCTCACTCTGTAGCAGAGGTGTCTGAGGCTCCGGGCCTGGATGCTGGGAGGAGGTGTTCTGGGTCCAGACCTCGCAGGCTTGGCTGCAGCGTGGGCTGAGGTCACTGATGAGGAGCCTGCTGGCTCCTCTGCCTGCCTTCGACACGGCTCGGGACGCGCTCAGCAGGCTGCTGGGAGCAGAGCTGTGTGATGTAAGCCCACACGTGTCCAGGAGTCTGAGCACAGCCTGGTTGCTGCCTCCTCCTTCCCCTTCGTAGGGCAGCTTCTGACACTGCACACGGAGCCCTGAGCTGTGGAGAGGTAGCGTTGGGCTCTTCTCCCTAGGAACAAGTGAGAGGGTGAAGCCCCTCACCTGGCGGTGAGCCAGCGGCAGAGCTGTGGTGCTGAGGGCCAGGGGTGTGCCCCAGCCTTGGCAGAGCTGGGGAATGGTTGGGCTGGGTGATCGCCAAGGTCTTTTCCAACCCAGCAGAGGTGCTCCAGCCCTTGGATCATCTTTGTGCTCTCCAATTTATCCTCAGTCACAGCTTCCATGTGGATGAAGTGAAAGGCTTCCTGTGACCCGCCCTGTGTCCGTGGGGCAGTGAAGTATTGCTTTGCCTCTCTGGCAGCAATGAGGCAGCTGGAAGGCAGGTCCTGAGCCTGCCGAACCAGGTGCTGTGCCTCTGTGGTCAGGGTGCTGCTGCTGCTCTGCCAGGTCAGGCTGTTCGGGGCTCTGAGCAAGCTGCTCAGGTTGCAGACATCCCTACTGGCTGCAGGGCTTGGACTTTGAAGGTTGCTTCCCACATGAACCCTTCTGGGATGCTATGGACAGGGCTTTGAACCAGATCTAGTTGGAGATGTGCCTGCACATGGCAGGGTTTGGACTAGATGACCTTTAGAGATCCCTTCCAACCCAAGCTCTATGACCAGATGACCTTCAGAGGTCCCTTCCAGCCCCACCATGCTGTGATTCTGTGACATGCCTCCAGCTTCTGGGTAGCTACCAGCCCTGCTGGTGAGCAGTCCTGCCCTTGGGCTGAGCAGTGCTGTGCCTGTGTTCGGTGATCTCGGAGGCTCCTCCGCTCTCCATGGCTCCATGATGCTGCATGGGGGTGGCAGGCAGAAGATGTAATTATTCAGGAGCAGCCTTAGCCTTGCTTTGCCAATATGGATCAGGACTTAAGGAGCCCGAGGACATGACAGGCCCCTTCTGCTTGTCTGTCCTGCTCTGACCACGGAGCTGTGCTCTGCAGGGATGAGCACTGACGTTCGGAGTGCTGCTGACACGTGGTGCCCACATGGCTCTGGATGCTCAGATGGAAACCAGGCCAGGCAGCCTCCTGCAGAGAGCAGAACCTCCTCCCTGTAGCAAATGCCTGCAGGTAAGGCAAGGATCTGCCTGGTGCAAATGTCAGCTCCTTCCCTGGAAGGGACATTTCCTGGAGCGTGGGCTCTGGGCATGGGGCTGGCAGCAGGCGCAGGCTGTGTTCACAGCCCTGCCTGGCTTTGGGCAAACTGCTCCATCTCATCCTGCCCAGCTCTTCTTCTGGGTGGATCAGCCCAGGCTGGTGAGCTTGCCCAAAGAGTGGGCCTGCAGCCGTGTGACTGTGGGAGGAGAGCACAAGCAGCTCTGCCCAGCCTGCTGCCTTCATCCTCATAGATGCATAGAGCCACAGAATGGGTTGGGTCGGAAGAGTCCTCCAGTTCCAACCCCCTGCAGGCAGCAGGGACACCTCCAGCTAGAGCAGGCTGCACAGGGACACATCCAGCCTGGTCTCGAATGCCTACAGGGACAGGGCCTCCACACCATCCCTGGGCAGCCTGTGCCAGTGCCCCACTCTCACTGTGCAGAACTTCCTCCTGATGTCCAAGAGCTGCCTTCTGAAGGTGCAGATGCAGAAAGGACTCACCAGGATGCAGGCAGGGTGGTAGGACTGGCAGTGCAGGTGGGAGCATTTCTAATCCCTAATCCTGTTTGTGTGCACCTAGCAGGGCAGAAGCTTCTTCTCCTGAAGCAGCAGCCCCTGGGCTGTGGATCCTTCGTTGTTGTTAGCCAGTCATCAAATGACTGAATGGCAGTTCGCTGGGAAATTAAATCAGTGCAGCAGGCTGCTTTAGCTCTAATGAAGTGCTGCCTCTGCCGCCCTTTTAGGAAGAACTTTGTTCACAGTGTTGAATATTTGATGGTGCCAGCGGCATCCCATTATCTCCTCTGACACTCATAGGCTCGTTGCAGAATGGCTCACAGCTCATCCCCTCCAGCCTCCCCACCTTGGCCAGGGTCACCTCTCACCTAGACCTGCAAGTGGTGTTCCGTGGAGAGCCGAGAGCAGCCAGGCACCCAGCGGGGCAGGCTGAGCGCAGAGCTGCTGCCCCTAGCAGGTTCCATCGGCCCCACGGACGCTGCTGGCCCCTGCGGCAGCCACGCCAGCCTCTCTGTTTCCCCGCAGCTCAGCAGGGCTCCCTCCTGCCCCGCGCAGCCGACCTGCGTCTCCTCACACCTGCTGCTGCAGGACGCTGCGCAGCTGCAGCTCTGCGATGGATTTCTGTAGCTTTCCCGCTGCAGTCTGAACTCTGCTCTCTCCACCCCCATCCCCCTTCTGGTCATTTCCACTTGTTTCCAGCCAGAAGGGGCCACATATTTGTCCTCTGCCTCACTGCACCTTCTTCCCTATGCTTTATCTCCCAAACAAGCTGTGACCAGAAGCCCTTGGCAGGTCAGTAAGTGGGTTTTCCTCTTGGTCTCCCTTGCCCTTGGAGGAGGCATTGGGTAAGGCAGAACTCTTCTGCTGTGTGCCTGAACTGATCCCAAGAGGTCCTTTCCTTTTGTCCTTTCCTGAAGGGAAAGTGAGGATGGTGAGGAGCAGGACCTGTGCATTCCCATTTTCTACTGCTGTAAATCTTGCTGGAGACTGGGACTGGACCTGACTTCACCTTGCCTGCCCTGCTCCAGGGCATTGCCAGCCAGCAGCAGCCCTGCTCGGCAGGCTGGTGGGAGCAGCAGCTCCCTGTGCAGCCCTGTGCTGCACAGCCCAGAGTCAGAAACCTGTGGCCCCTCTGCCCTCAGCCCCCAGACTGATCTCTGTGCAGAGAGAACCCCTGGCAGTGCCAGTGTGCCATGGGGTGCCCGTTGGTTTGCAGTGCCAGCAGCTGAGCCGTGCTTGCTGGCAGGGGAGGGCAGCACACTGAGAGCTGGGTTACTCTTCCTCTGCACTGTCAGAACTGCAAAGCTCTCAGAGGCTGTGCAGCTGCTCTCCAAGACATGGCTCAGCCACTGCTGCTGCCAGGGAACACCTTCATCAGCACCTCAGGACAGGGTTTGGTGGTGACCTGGCAGTGCTGGGGCCAAGGCTGAGCTGGATGATCTTGAAGGTCTCTTCCAACCAGAGAGATTCTGTGATCCCTTTGTGCCCCAAGCCTGCTGTCCTGCTGCTCCAAGTCTGGTTGTTTTCTTCCGTTATGAGGAGCTCCTGCTGGTGGTCAGGATCACCTCTGTGAAGGATCAAAACCCATGAGGAGGACCACAAAGGTGCTGCCAGGGCTGGAGCAGCTCTGCTGTAAGCACAGGCTGAGGGAGCTGGGGGGGTGCAGCCTGCAGAGGAGAAGGCTCCAGGGCACCTCAGAGCTGCTGCCAAGAGCTGAAGGCAGCCTGCAGGAAGGCTGCAGAGGGAGCTGTGCTGAGGGGATGTGAGGCAGGCCAAGGGGCAATGGTTTGGAGCTGAGGCAGAGCAGGCTGAGAGTGGAGCTGAGGCAGAAGCTGTTGAGTGTGAGGGTGGTGAGAGCCTGGCCCAGGCTGCCCAGGGAGGCTGTGGCTGCCTCCTTGCTGGGGGTGTTGCAGGCCAGGCTGGGTGAGGCCCTGAGCAGCTGAGTGTAGGTGAGAGGTGTCCCTGGGCATGGCAGGAGGCTGGAGCAGCTGAGCTCTGAGGGCTCTGCCAACCTGACCCACTTTGTGGCTCCATGATTCCATCAAAGTGGCTTAAAGCAGCACCAGTTTTAGTCCTACCTGAAGTACAAGCCACAGCATTGGTTTGATTTGGTTTGATTTTGGCCATCCATCATTTAGATGAGGGGTTGCAGAGATGAGTGCCACACTGGGCAGCTCTCACAGCTCTTCTGTACCAAGGCTGGAGGGGTGAAATCTCCATGCCAAGAGAAAAGGCAAAACAAAAGAGCAGGGAAGAATATCTGGAGTGGGTTTGTTATTAGGCAGTCTCCAGGCAACTCCTGGCTGAGGGCAGAGCTAAATGAGATCTGGTAGTAGCAGACTGATAGATTTACACCTCAGGAGCTATTTTTAACACAGACACCTCTCCCATATCTCACAGCTGACAGCTTTATTTGAATCCAGGCTATTCAGGGCTGGAATAAGCAGCTAATTAATTTATCTCATGAATATCAAATATGCAATTAAGGCGCCGAAGGCTCTGCAGCCCAGCCAGCACCCACCAGAGCAGGCTCCCTGCTGCCAGCAATGGCAGGGGAGATGAGGCCCACTCAGGAGCTGCCCTGCTGCAGAAAGCCAGCCAAGAACGGCTGTGCCAAGTGCTGCTTCCCATCGGTGCCCTCTGTGCAGGGCTGTGTGCGGGTGGGTGATGGCTGCTCTCAGCCACAGCAGCATGCAGGAGGCAAAGGAGGATGCAGAAGTTTAAATCCTGTTGTAGACTCAAAGCCCTGAGAGCAGCTGTGCCAGGGGAAGATTAGGTTGGATGTTAGGAACAACTTCTGTGCTGCAGGAGTGGTCAGGGACTGGGAAAGGCTGCCCAGGGAGGTGATGGAATCCCCATCCCTGGAGGTGTTCCAGAAAGGTGTGGCCACGGCACTTGGGGCCGTGGTTTAGTGGCCATGGTGGTGCTGGGCTGGTGGTGGGACTGGGTGATCTTGGAGGGCTTTGCCAATCTGAATAGTTCTGTGATTTGTCAGCACATCCAGCAGGGGAACTGGAAACTGCTTCTCTGGAGTGGAGCTTTGGACGACACCTGCCAGTGTCCTCCAGACGCCATCCCAGGCCTCCTCCCACTCAAACAGGTCTAGGATGCTAAAACGTAGGCATGCAGCTGCTCACTTAAATGTGAGCATGGGAGGAGGCCTGTGGAGCAATCAGCACATGAAGCAAAGACTGCCCATGGAGGCTGTGGCTGCCTCCTTGCTGGGGGTGTTGCAGGCCAGGCTGGATGAGGCCTTGAGCAGCTGAGTGTAGGTGAGAGGTGTCCCTGGGCATGGCAGGAGGCTGGAGCAGAGGAGCTCTGAGCTCCCTGCCAGCCTGAGCCGTGCTGTGATGACGGAAAGGAAGGGGCTGCAGTGGCTGCAGTGCAGCTGAGCTCTCTGTTAGGAGCAGCACGAAGGGGGTGGCTGCAGAGGAGTGATCCAGCACTCGGTACTAAAGTGATCCCAGGGGAGTATGCCCCAGCCTGGCAGCTGCTCCTTCTTCACAGGGTGCTTGGCTCCTCATTTGCATCCTGTGCATTTCCAGGCCTGTTAACTCCCCAGGCTTTGCTTTCCCATGGATGCTGCTCTGCACTCCGTGCTCCCAGTGGGAAAGGGAGCCTGGCTCTGTTGGTGTGGCCAGAACCCAGCACGGGCTGGCTCTATGCACCCAGCACTGGAGAGGCCACAGCCTGGGGTCAGCTTCATCCCTCGCTCCAAGGACACTGAGGGGCTGGAGCAGGTCCAGAAAAGGGCAACACAGCTGGGGCAGGGTCTGGAGAACAGGGCTGGAGGAGCAGCTGAGGGAGCTGGGGGCGAGCAGTGTGGGGAAGAGGAGGCTGAGGGAGACCTCATTGCTCTCTGCAGCTCCCTGAGAGGAGGTTGCAGTGAAGGAGGGTTGGGCTCTGCTCTTCAGCCTCAAGTGACAGAAGGAGAGGAAATGGCCTGAAACTGTGCCAGGGGAGGGTTAGTTTGGAGATGAGGAGGAACAATTTCTTTGGTGCAAGAGTGGTCAGGGGCTGGCACAGGCTGCCCAGGGAGAAGGTGGAGTCCCCCCATACCTGCAGGTGCTCCAGAACCGTGTGGCCATGGTTTGGTGGCTGTGGAGGTGCTGGGTTGATGGTTGGAGTGGGTGACCTCAGAGGCTCTGCCAAGCCAGCTTTGTGACTCTGACTTTTTGTTGTCCTTGATTTGCTTTGCTGGGAGAAGCTGTGGTTACAGGCTGGCAAGGTCTCAGATGCTGCCTGGAGCAGCTGCTCTGCAGACACAGCTCAGCCGTGGGTGGTGCTGGCTGCTCCTGCCCTGGTCTGGGCACGGGCACTTGCCAACCCCACAGGCTCCCCAGGCTCAAACCCAGGCTTCTTAATATGCACTTGTAGGGCTGGGCTCACACTGTCTGTGGAGTTGATTGCCCTCGAGTTCACCTTGGGCCTAATTGGCTTACTGGATTAATTAACAAAGTGCTTATTAATGTCTAGTGGCAATTAATTTTCAAGGGATTATTCCTCCTAGGATCATGAGCACAGCACCAGTGCTGTGTGCAGCCCCAGGCAGTGCTGGGTGTGGGGTGTTGTGCTCTGATGTACCCCCAGAAGGGCTTTCCCTGGCCCCGCAGCCGCTGCAGTTAGCGTTGCTGCTAAACAATCAACATCTGCACAAGCCAAGAGCTGCTGCTGGGCTGGCAGACACCATGGTGGGCTGGTAGGAAAGCAAAGGACTTCTGCCAGAGAAGAGAGTGGCACAGCAACAAAAAGCACATCTTGGGGTGGTGCTGAGCCCACATTTCACAAACCTGAGTGTTGCTGTGCTGCTTTGATAGTTCAATGTTTATATGTGCATGAAAGTTGGAAGCATGGACAGCAGAGCCTGAGACCTTTCTACAGGATCACAGAATCCTCTCAGGCCTCAAAGACTAAGTTAAACCATTCCCTAACCCTGCCAAGGCTGGGGCTAACCCGTGGCCCTCAGCACCACAGCTCTGCCTCCAGGGATGGGCATTCAGCCACCTCCCGAGGCAGCCTGTGCCAGGCTTTGAGAACCCTTTCAGTCAAGAAGGTTTTTCTGATGTCCAACCTAAACCTCCCCTGGTGCAACTTGAGGCCATTTCCTCTCTTCCTCTCCCTTGTTCCTAGGGAGAAGCCAACTCCTGCCTGGCTCCAAGCTCTTTCCAAGGAGCTGCAGAACATACGGCTTCGGGAGAAGCCTGTCGGAACATCCTGGGGTCTGGAAGCCACAGAGCAAGGAGATGAGGCCCCGTGACTGCACGAAGAGCAGCAGAGATCAGGAGTCAGCCCCAGGCAGAGCAAGGCCTTGAGCTAATTGAGGCCAAACAGCTAAAACCTTTGCTTTTTATTGTAAGAAAGGACCAGAACTCAGGAAGCAAAGAGGCTGCTGCCTGGAGATCAGACCGTGTCGTGCTGCAGAGGGGCTCCAGCAGCAGCGAGCATTCTTGGCCTGGACGTGCAGGGCTTGGCACGGGAGCCAAAGCCTCAGCCAAGCTGCTGATCCCTTCCAGAGGAATG
This sequence comes from Pogoniulus pusillus, assembly GCF_015220805.1. Classification (NCBI taxonomy): domain Eukaryota; kingdom Metazoa; phylum Chordata; class Aves; order Piciformes; family Lybiidae; genus Pogoniulus; species Pogoniulus pusillus. Next base: position 406,781 of record NC_087278.1, read on the forward strand.
TGCTGCCTCATTAACTCCCCAGCCAGCCCATTAGGGCCATTTCATACTTGGTGAGTGTTGATCAGTTAAGCCAAGCCCTGGGTCAGCTGGTTGAGAGAGGAAGGATTGCAGCTCCACGATGTCTGCTGTGGTGCCTGGGTGACCTTGGCTGTTGTGTGAGGGTCCCCTGGTCTCTGGGCACTGCAGGGTCTGCCGCAGGCAGCGCGGAGCAGGCTGCGGCAGAAGGAGCCTGAGGGATCGACGCTTCCAGCCCTGGAATTCCAGAGCAGTGCCAAGGAAGCATGAAGCAGCGAGGCAGAGGAGAGCAGTCAGGTGGCCAGAGGAGCACAGCTCATGGCTCGGGCAGCGCGAAGGCCAGGGGTGACAATCAGCCACCTAGTGGGGGCTGTGTCGAGGAGGAGGTGAATCCAGTGGCAGAAAGGTTTGCTCTTGGAAAGCAGATGGTGGTGACAGTCCCTAAGTGCACTGTCCGAGAGCCTGAGCTCACCTTCCCAGGGAGGCTGTGGCTGCCTCCTGCCTGGCGTGTTGCAGGGCAGGCTGGATGAGGCCTTGAGCAGCTGAGTGTAGCTGAGAGGTGTCCCTGGGCATGGCAGGAGGCTGGAGCAGAGGAGCCCTTTGAGTGTTTTGTGTTTGTGACACCTGGAGCTGCAGCTTCCATTCCAGGTGTTGATAGAAAACCATTGGAGGAGAGAAACTTCACAGAATCATAGAATCAACCACAGGAGTGTGCACACAGCAGCAGGTTCATAGAGCCACAGGATGGGATGGCTTGGAAAGGACTCAAAGCTCATCCTGTGCCAGCCCCTGCCATGGGCAGAGACACCTCCCACCAGCACAGGCTGTTCAAAGCTCATCCAGCCTGACCTGGAACACCTCCAGGGAGGGGGCAGCCACAGCCTCCCTGGGCAGCCTGTGCCAGTGTCTGCTCACCCTCACAAGTCACCTACAAATTATTTACCTTCACTCCTCCCTCTCTTTAGTTTATGACCTCTTGCACTACCTGTTGAGCAGCCCCTTGGGAGTTATGATGGGCAAGACTGCCACTGCCACAGGTCACAGAGATGGAGCGGAGCTCCTGTCCCCTGTTTCCCCAGAAAGGCATCACTCTGCTGATAGCTTCTTTGTTGTTGCTGTTGATTAATTTTACTCTGGATCCAAAGGCTCTGCTGTGAATGCTGTGAGCAGGGTAAAAATAACCCTGCAGCACGTGGTGGAGGCAGCACTTTGAAGCCTCAGCCCAAGCCAGCCTGGTTGTCAATCAGGATGTTTCCCGTTGCTGAGGAACACTAATTGGGCTTCGGGGACAGATGTAAGCTGCAGACAAGGAAGTGATTAGCTCACATTTCAGTGGAAAGAGCCAGTTCCTGCCACTGCCTTCTCTGGCAAGTGGGTCAAGCCCTCTGGTCTGTTGTTCTCCCACTGGACCTCCCAGGATTTCACAGGATGGCTCAAGATGGCAGGGACCTCAGAGATCATCCACACCAACCTCCTGCCAAGGGCAGGGACACCTCCCACTAGACCAGGATGCTCCAGGCCAAGCCCAACTTGGCCCTGATCACCCCCAGGAAGGAGGCATCCAGGACCTCTCTATGAGCAGCCTGTTCCTGCTCAGCCTGGCTTTGGGAATGAGCTGACTTTGCAGAGCAGGAGCATCTGTGTCCAGTATGGAGCTGCAGCACAGGGAGTGGCTCTGGTCAGCATCCCATTGATAAAAGCTTTGGGTCATAGTGGTCTACACTGACTGCAGATCACTCTAAGCTGGAGCTAACCTGGGGCTGCTCAGCCTGGGGAAGAGGAGGCTCCAGGGAGACCTTAGAGCAACCTTCCAGTACCCGCAGGGGCTGCAGGAGAGCTGGGGAGGGACTTCTGACAAGAGCAGAGAGTGAAAGGACAAGGGACAATGGATTTGAGCTTGGAGAGGGGAGGCTGAGACTGGAGATCGGGAAGAAATTCTGGACGGTGCTGGTGGGGAGACACTGGGCAGGAGATTGTATCTGGATGATCTCTAAGGCCTCTTCCAACCCACTCTTTGAGTGCTGCGGACTACAGTGAGGTGTCCTTTTGCTGCCCTCTTTCTTCTGCTTGCAAGCACATCTGCTGCATGCCCCTGTCCCTTCATCCTCCTCCTCTCTGCTAGACTCTCTCCTGCAGATCCCTGTCTCTCGAACTGGGGAGCCCAGGACTGGATTCAGTATTCCAGGTGTGGTCTCAGCAGGGCAGCAGGTGAGAGGCCTGTGGAGGACAAAGCTCTGAGTGCAGGGAGCAGTGATGTGCTGGCAGGACCTGAAGGCTCCATGCCCTCACCCTCTGAAACAGCCTGAGGCACACCGAGTGAGCAGTGGTTTCCCAACACACAGAGTCAGGACAACAACCTCCCTGAGTGCTCCTGGGAGCCTTGGCAGCACTGCTGAAGTCAGCTTCAGGACCGTGCCAGACAGTAAGGAGCTTTACAGCAATTTCTTCTCTGCTTTGCCCCCTCAGCTGTGCTGGCCAGGACTGTGCCTGTGCTGGCAGCCACTCTGCTGCACATGCAGGGGAGTCAGGGCTGCAGCAGCAGCCAGGCTGGGGCAGGGTGCTGCCAGGAGCCAGCCTGAACTGCCAGCTCCTCACTGCTGCAGCTCCATTCCAGCACAGAGGGTTGCCAGCACACAGCTGCAGAGGGCCTGTGTTGGAGGAAAAAGGGCTTTGGTTTTGCTGAGAGCTGCAGCACTGAACATGGAAACGCTGTGAGAATTCCAAATCTCCCTTGAAGCCAAATCTCCTCTGCAGTGTCTGTTAGTGATGTTCCTCATCCCTGCGCCACAGGGCTGAGAATTTACAGTGCCCAGGGCCACCACCTCAGGGCCTGCAGGGCTTCAGGGTCTCACTCAGCAGGCACCAGAGTGGACCCAGGTGGGGTCCCAGTTTCTTGCTCCTGTTTGTTAAATAACTGTCATGAGAATGGAGAGCAGGAACCATCAGCCAGCACTCAGAGCATCGACTCATGGAACCAGAGAGTGGGTTGGGTTGGAAGGGACCCCACAAGCTCTCCAGTGCCAGTCCCTGCCATGGGCAGGGGCACCTCCACCAGCCCAGGCTGCTCAGGGCCTTGTCCAGCCTGGCCTTGGACACCCTCCAGGGAGGGACCATCCACAGCCTCCCTGGGCAGCCTGTGCCAGTGTCTGCCCACTCTCACTGCCAAGAATTTCTTCCTTCTCTCCAGTCTCAATCTCCCCTCCTCCATCTCGAAGCCATTGTCCCTTGTCCTGGCACTAGAAGGAGAATGTCCAGATGGGAGCTGATGCACCAGAGCCCAGGCAGCCCGGCCCGATGGGCCCTCCAGGCCCTGAAACCTTGAGGACCTGAACTCCAAGAGCCCTCAGCTGCGGAGAAATGAACGGAGCTGGAGCTGAGAGCCTCCTGGCAGATCTCTAGCGGCACAGCCAAGTCCCCGCGGCTGGGCAGCGGCGGCACTCGGTGACCATAAGGCTCCTCCCAGGCAAAACCATTCTGTGCTTCTGTTAACATTCGATTTCCCTCTCAGAGGAGGAGGCACTTCTTTGATTGAAGGATAGCAGAGCACTGGAGCAGGCTGCCCCGGGAGGCTGTGGCTTCTCTTTCTCTGCAGACATTCAAACCCGCCTGGACGCGTTCCTGCCTGCCCTGCCCTGCCCTGGGTGGCCCAGCTCTGGCAGGGGGCTTGGGCCGGGCTGCGGAGGTCCCTTCCTACCCCTGCCGCGCTGCGATGCTGCAAGCACTGCCTGAAGCCCGGCAGCCCCCGGGCCGCTCCCTTGCCCTGCATGACGCAGCCAGGCCCGGCCAGCGCTGCGGGAGCGCCGCCCGCACGGCTCGGGGCTGGCAGCTCAGCCGGGCGGAGGGCAGAGCCGGGCGGGCTGCGGGTCCGGCGCGGTGCCCGCTCCCCGGCGCGGTGCCCGCTCCCCGGCGGCTGCAGTGTGGACACTGCCATCTCTTGGAAGAGCTGCAGAACTGTCCGGGATCGCGCTGCGAGCCAGGCGCTGCCCGGGGCAGGGGCAGCTGCTGCGGTCGCCTCGGTCCAGGAGCTCTGACCCCAGTCTCTGGAAGTCATCGCTCAGGTCCAGCACGCAGCCAGCAGGCAGCTGTGTGCTGCGCAGCAGGGCAGGAGAGGGCATTGTGCCCCTTGGCTCTGCCCCGCTCAGACCTCACCTCCAGTGCTGCTGTCCCCAGCAGAAGGATACAGAGCTGTGGAGAGAGCCCAGAGGAGGCCGCAAAGAGGAGCCAAGGGCTGGAGCAGCTCTGCTGTGAGCATAGGCTGAGGGAGCTGGGAGGGGGTGCAGCCTGCAGAGGAGAAGGCTCTGGGTGGACCCCTTGAGTGCTTCGGGCAGTGTCTGCTCAAGCTGCTGCTGAAGTCTGCAGATGCAGATCTGCATTTTGGGCTGCTAAAAGAATGCTGTATAAGAAGAAAACTGGGAACAAGTGAGGAGGGGAAGACGCTCCTGAAAAAGTAAACCTTTCACCCATGTGCCAGCTTGAGCACTTCTGCAGTTGAACTTGGCCATGCCCTGCTCTCAGTGGGATTCTGCCTGGAAGCAGAAGCCCTGCACCCTTTGGCAGCAGAGCTGTTCCTGCCCCAGAGAGAGCCTGAGCAGCAGAGCACAGCAGGGAGTAGCAGGAGCAGCAGGCACAGCAGGGAGCAGCAGGCACAGGAGGGCACAGCAGATCACAGCAGATCACAGCAGAGCAGGGTGCAGCAGGGCACAGCAGGAGCAGCAGGCACAGCAGGGCACAGCAGGGCACGGCAGGCACAGCAGACGCAGCAGAGCACAACAGAGCAGGGTGCAGCAGGGCTCTCCCAAGGTGATGCTATGCAGATGTCCCCATCCAGCTCAGCTCACCCTGGCCGAGCCCCCGCTGCATTTCTCGCCCTGGCTCTCCCTCGGTGCTTCCCTCGGCACTTCGCAGCAGCCTCCTGGACGCTCAGCACATGCTGCAGGCCAAGGGTCAGGCCTGCCCTAGCGCAGAGCCCCAGGAGCGCTTGGCTCTGGCTGTCAGCTGGGCCGATGGAGTTAACGGCAGGAATGCAGAAGGAAGCAGGGCTGGTGGACGAGCTTGTGATGATTATCTGAGGGCTGGGTGGGGTCCCTCTTGGAGAGGCAGCAGCCGGGAGAGTGCAGGAGCTGACTTTACACAACTGCTTCTCTCTAAGGCGCTTTGGGTTTCTCTGAGCTGCCTGGGTCGGGTGGAGCAGCTCTGAGACCTGCAGACCACAGGGGAAACCTGCCCCAGCTTCAGACCAAGGAACTCGAAGTCGTGGTGGGAACAGAGAGAAAAACAAAAGCTTCTTGTCAGGAGTGCCCTTGGAGACGCTCAAGATACACATCTGCACTCCTCAGAGCCCTGCTTTGGTCTCCATGGTGCTGAGGTCCTCTCACTGCAGGGGTTTGGGACACACAAATCACCTCAGCAGCCCTAATGAGGCTGCTCCTACAGCCTGCAGATCCCTGCAGCCGAGGAGCCTTGGCGGGCACCAGTTAGGAGACACAGAGATGGTCACAGAGTCACAGAGTGCACTGGAAGGAAGGTACCCTCCAAGGGCATCTTACCCAGCCCCCCTGCAGGCAGCAGGGACACCTCCAGCCAGAGCAGGCTGCAGAGGGACACAGCCAGGATGACCTTCAGTGTCTCCAGGATGGGGACTCAACCACCTCCCTGGGCAGTCTGTGCCTGTCTATCCCCACCCTCACTGTGCAGAACCTTCTCCTGATGCCCAATGTTGCTGGCTTTGCAATGAGATCTTCTCCCAGCTCCAGGCGTGTTTCCTGGGAGCTACTCCTGCCAGAAGGGCGAGGAACAGCAGAGGAGAGAGGCATGCGGGAGCAGCACTGCGCTCCCCCGTTCCGCCGGGCTCAGCCTGTCCTGCTGACGGCAGAGCAGCAAGGGAGCTGTGGCTGTGTTTAAATGAAGCCAGCTGTAATTAGAGCTGCGCCACCCGCAGAGTGTCCGCGCCTGCCCCCCAGAGCCTCGGCCCTCCAGGCAGATCTAGGTCGGCACAGCTCGCATCAAAGCCCTGGGAAGGGCAGCGCGTGGGAGCGGAACTCCACTGCCTGCCGAGTGCCAGCAGATGACCTCCACCCACCCCCACCCCACTGGCCTTGGTGTCGGTGCCCGGCTCTGCAGCTCTGCCATCAGCAGCTCTGGCTTGGATTTGGCTCCCTTCTCCCCCCCTGCTTGTGCCATCCTTGCAGCTGCCACACTGCATCCTCCTGCCCAGGTCATAATTCTTCGTTACAGCTGATATTGTGACAAGCATGGGACTCGGAGTGCCACAGGCCCAAGGCAAACGCCTCAGCCTGGTCCCCCACATACTGGCAGCTCTGAGTTGCACTGCAGAGAGGTTACATGCTAAAAGGCAAGCAAAGCAAACAAATGATTTAAAAAAGAAAGAAAACAACTAAAAAAGAGACAAGGCAAATAAAGGACACCAGGAAAATGAAAGGTATAACTAAAGGGAAAAAAGAAAATAGGGGGAGGAAGGAAAAATGGGAAAAGGGGAAAAAGAAGGGAAAAAGGGGGGGAAGTGGGGGCAAAAAGGGGTAAAATCAAAGAGGTGACTGAAAGGTTTGCTCCCCTATGCAGTCCCTGGCTTCCCATTCCTGCCTCCCACCCTCCAAGCCCCTGTGCCCGGGGAGGCCTTTGTCCCCTGCACCACTCTGGGTCACTTTGCTGTGCTGGGATGCAGTCCCAGTGCAGCTCAGGTCTGGCGGCAGTCTGGAGCTGGCCAGGACTGTGCATGGATGAGCTTTGGGATCAGCTGGGCTGGAGCTGAAGGCTGTGATGGGAGATACCTCTGTTGTGGGTCCAGGAGACTCGTCCTGCTCTGCTAAGGAACCAGGCAACTGCAGATTCCAGGAGTTGCTGAGATTCCAGATTTTTGTGCCAGGAAATCCACCTCTTTCTAGTATCACTTCTAGGGGAACCAGCAGAAAGCCCCAGCAGTGCTCAGTCTGAGTTGGGGCTCCTGCGAGCTAACCTCCTGCCAGCAGTGACAGCAGCCCCAGAGCAGCTGTTTGGGATGCAAAAAGACAGAGCTCCTTGGAAGTGGCTGCTGCTCAGGGCAGCACAAGAATCACAGATCCACAGAATGGGCTGGGTTGGAAAGGTCCTTCAAGATCATCCAGTTCCAACCCCCTGCCATGGGCAGAGCACCTTCCACCAGCCCAGGTTGCTCAAGGCCTCATCCAGCCTGGCCCTGGACACCTCCAGAGAGGGAGCATCCACAGCCTCCCTGGGCAACCCCTCCTGGCTGTATTCTGGGCTTCTCTTCTCCAGCTCAGCTGCAGGTCCAGCCTGCAGCAGGCAGAGGAGCTCCAACTTCCTTCCACTGCTCAGTGCATGGCTGTGGTTTCATTGTCATCTTTGACCCTGGTATGACACACTGTGGGTGTCCACACTTTCATGAGCCACATTTGTCTTTCCCACCCCACCTAATTCCAGAAATAGATCAGTGTGAGTGTGGAACCTGCTGCTTTGGGGTGGGATCTGAGCCCTGGAGGAGGCAAAGCCATGCAGAGCAGACCAGTGCCCTGCAAAGCTGTTCAGTGCCATGCATGTAATCTTGGTGCTGGTTTGCTTAGAAAAGCCTTTTAAGCTCACCCAGCTCCACCATTCTCTAACTCCGCCAAGGCTGGGGCTAACCCCCGGCCCTCAGCACCACATCTCTGCCTTGCTGAAGCACCTCCATGGTGGGGATTCAGCCACCTTCCTGGGCAGCCTGTGCCAGGCTGTGTCAAGGTTTTCTCATGTCCAAGCTAAACCTCTCCTGGTGCAAACCGAAGCCATTTCTTCTTATTCTATCAATTACTGCTAGGGAGCCCAACCCCCACCTCACTGCAGCCTCCTCTCAGGGAGCTGTAGAGAGCAATGAGGTCTCGCTCAGCCTCCTCTTCTCCACACTGCACACCCTCAGCTGCTCCTCCCCAGCCCTCTTCTTCAGGTCCTTCCCCAGCTTTGTTGCCCTTCTCTGGACCTGCTCCAGCCCCTCAGTGTCCTTCTTGGAGTGAGTGGCCCAAAGCTGAACCCAGCACTCAAGGTGTCGCCTCCACAGTGCTAAATTCATGGGGACAATCTCTGCCCTGCTCCTGCTCGCAGGATGCAGCGGTGCAGGGCCGGGGAGGGTAAGGTAAGGTAAGGCACGGCACGACCGTTCCGGATGTGCCCTTCCCATGGGAGGAAGGGATACGGTGCTGAGCTGCCGTGGGCCGTGTCACGGCGTGCCGCGGGCCGTGCCGTGTGCCGGGCGGAGGCGGCAGGACTGCGCCTCCTGCCGTGTCCCGGCCCGCTGTGACGTGTCACAGGCCCCGCCCACACGTGAGCACGACCCCGCCCCTATGCAAATGAGCGGGCGGCGGCCAATGGGGAGCGGCCTCCGCCGCTGTATTTATAGCTCCTATTTAAGGCGCCCCGGGAGGCGCCGAGCTGCGGCTGGGCGGCGCCGCTGGCAGCCGCGCTGGGGGTCAGGCCCGGCGGGCAGCGCCGCTCCCGGCCGCCTCGTCTGCGTCCTCCTCCCGTCCTCCTCCCGTCCTCCTCCCGTCCTCCTCCCGTCCTCCTCCCGTCCTCCTCCCGTCCTCCTCCCGTCCTCCTCCCGTCCTCCGGCACAAGGGCCGCGGTTTTCAGTCTGGCCTGATGCGGGGACTGCAGTGTCCCTGTGAGGCGAGGATGAGAGCTGAGGCTGCTGAGACTGGACAAGGGCAGCCTGCGAAAGGATCTGCTCAGTGCTGGTCACCAACTTTAGCCTAGGGGGGAAATATCAACTCGTTTCATTATGAGGTAGGCTGAGTCGTTGGAGAAAGTTTGCATGGTCTGGACACAAACTGGAGCCCAGGAGGTCTTCCCTAAACGCATGGACACCATTCAGCCCTGCAGCAGGCTGCCCGGAGGGGCTGTGGAGTCTTCGCTGGAGATTTCAAACCCACCTGGCTTGAGAATTTCCTGTGGATGTCCCTGCTCTGGCAGGGCAGTTGAAGTGGGTTCTCCAGAGGTGCCTTCCAACCCCTACCATGCTGCGACCCAAAGTTACCGAGCAGGCTGGTCAAAGGCAGTGCCAAGTGAGAAGTGATGGATTTGCCAGCCAGTGCTGCTGGTGCCACACGGACGAGTCAGGGATGGCACAATACTTCTTGCTGCTGCCTTCCCTACCCTCCGAATAGGAGTTCTCCTGACCCAAGCACTGTGTGCAGCAAGGGCTGGCTGGCTCCTAGCAGCAGAGTCTGGTCATGCATTCACACAAGGCTTTGGGTTGGAAGGGACCACAAAGAGCATCCAGTTCTAACACCCTGCCATGGGCAGGGGCACCTCCACTAGAGCAGGCTGCTCAAGGCCTTTTGTGGCACTGGTGAGCTGGTGAAAGGTCTGGAGAACAGGAGTCTGGAAAAAAGGAGGCTGAGGAGAGACCTCAACCTGAAGGAGACTGGAGCTAGGTGGGGGTTGGTCTCTTGTCCCTAGTGACAAGTGACAGGAAGAGATGAAATGCCCTCAAGTTGCACCAGAGGAGATTTAGGTTGGGCATTAGAACAAACTTCTGAACTGAAAGGGTTCTTCAAAGTGCCCTGCCCTGGAGGTGCTTTGGCTAGGCAGAGATGTGCTGAGGGCCGTGTGTTAGACCCAGCCTGGACTGAGTTAGGGAATGATTGGGCTCAATCTCAAAGGGCTTTTCCAACCCAGATGATTCTCTGATTCTAAAGCAAAGCTCACAGCATGCTGTTGGCAGGACAGCTTGGGTGCTCTGCTGATGTCTGCTTGAGATGGGGATGGGCACAGGACCTGCTCCAGCTGTTTGGCCCATCAGAGGCAGACTGAGAAGCTCCTTCGGCCCTTTAACCCTATAAGACCCCCAAAGCTTCCCCTTGTGCCAAGAGCTGCCTGGCTGCAGGGATTCCAACAGCCTCACCTACCTGCTGCCAGGTGGTCTCCTTAGATGGCTCTGAAAGGGCACGGAGGTACCTGACTTCTGCTTCACCTGCAGAGGAGCAGTGATTCAGAGAACAGAAGCGAGATGGCTCTGGGAAGGGGAGGGTTGCTGAAATCAGCAGGGCCAGCAGTTGCTCCTCATTTTGCTCCCAGAGAGATAAACCTGGAGCAGGTGTCCCTGCCCATTCCAGGGGGGTGGAACTGGATGAGCTTGAAGGTCCTTTCCAAGGCAGCCCTTCATGAGCCTGAGGTAAGCAGTGCACCCTGCACAGGCTCACCAGGACAGTCCCTGGAGCAGAGTCTGGGCAAGGCTCCTGAAGAGCCCCCGGGCCAAAACTGTGCTGGGGAAGGCCATCTGCAGGCTGTCTGCAGTGCTTCAGCTGCCCACTTGCCTTTCTGCCTGAAGGAGCTCATCACTGCCCGCTGGGACAGGGGAAGGGCTTCACATGAATCACAAAAAGGTCGTGGCTGGAATAGACCTTGGAGAGCATCATAGAATCAAACAGGTTGGAAGAAACCCACAAGATCATCCAGTCCAACCATCCCCTGACTCTGCCAAGGCTGGGGCTAACCCATGGCCCTCAGCACCACAGCTCTGGCTCTTCTAGTGTGGGCCTTTTGTTCGCTTGGCTTCTCCTAGCTGCACTTTCCTTGGCATCTACCTGCCCCGAGAGCAGAAGGTGCCCAAGCTGCAGGTTCTGGATACCCTCTGCAGATGATGGGCTGCAGGGAGACTTCCATAACTGCTCAACCACTCCAGTGTGTGAAGCTGGGCAGGCATCCTGCACCTTCTAATTATAGCTAATTATAGTTAATGAAGCTGGGGAGGGACTTTGTACACGGGCTTGTAGTGCTAGGAGTAGGGGGAGTGGATTGAAGCTGGAAGAGGGCAGACTGAGACTGGAGAGTAGGAACAAGGTCTTTACCTTCCAGTGCCAACCCCCTGCCATGGGCAGGGACCCCTCCCACCAGCCTCATCCAATCCGGCCTGGGACACCTGCAGGGAGGGGGCACCCACAACCTCCCTGGGCAGCCTGCGCCAGTGTCCCACCACCCTCATATCTTTCTTCCTAAGCTCCAGTCTCAAGCTGCCCTCCTCATGCTTGACTGCACTGGCAGGGTCCTGGGAGCAGCTGGAGCTGTATCTGCCAGTGGTGGCTCCGGGGGTGCTGGGCATGTGAAAGGGCACAGGGCTCCTGGACTTTGAGATGCAGAGTTTTATTGCCACCTTCCTGGCAGCCGTGGAGACTCCAGCAGCTCATTATCAGGAAGGGCCTGCTCGGGATCCAGCCTTGGCCACACCTGTGCCCTCTGGGCAAAATGCAGGGCACCCAGCCGTGGAGCTGCCGGGTCCAGACCGCCCCTGGGGCCACGGCTGCTGCTGCTCAGAGCTTTCCAGCCTGCTGAGAAGAACCGAGCCCTGCACAAGCGGCTGGATCCCACCCACGCTGTGCAAACAGGCGTGAGGGAGCCCAGGGCTGCTGCCCCGGCTGCCAGGACAGGCACAGGGCTGCTCTCGCTTCTGTTTTGGGTATCTGGGAGGGGGCCCAGCAGCAGCTCCTGCAATAGCTGCGTGGTGACATCCTGCACCCGGGCCAGGCGAGCAGGGCTGGCCTGAAGGAAGCACTGTGCCGCCCACAGGCTGCGGGTGTCCTGCCTGCTGGCACGCAGCTCTGCCGAGCCCTCCTCTGCTCTGGGCAGTGCCGCCTTGGGCAGAAGCTCGACGAGGAGGCTGCTGTGTGGCACTGCCGAGGGCTGCCTGCCAGGGAGGGCTGAGGTGCAGCACTCAGCTGCAGGGTCTGCAGCACAGCAGGAGGAGCCAGGGAGGACGAGGGGGGAAGGCGAGACAGTGACTGGGCCGAACCCCACTGCTGGCTGTAAGGCACCCCAGGAGAAAGGCCCCCTAAGGGGGTGGGGATTGCTCTTCCAGGCTGATGTGATCGCCTCAGAGGAGCAAACCTACAGCCCCAAGGAGCTGAGCTGTGTCTGTCCAAGTCTCCTTTCTGGTCCCTTAACACTTGGCCAGGGCTGGGCTCCAGGTAGCTCCAGAGGATTCTGTCCATACCTTCTTTGAATCACAGCATTGTCAGGGCTGGAAGGGACCTCAAGGACCATCCGGCTCCACCCCCCCCGACTGCAGGGACACTTCACAATAGATCAGGGTGCCCAGAGCCACATCCAGCCTGGCCTTCAAGGATGGGGCCTGCACCACCTCCCTGGGCAACCTGTGCCAGTCTCTCACCAGCTGCATGGTGAAGAACTTCTTCCTAAGGTCTAACCTAAATCTGCCCTGTTCTAGCTTGGATCCATTCCTCTCAGTCCTGTCACCCTAAAAAGACCTTCCCCAGCTTTCTTGTAGCCCCCTGCAGATACTGGAAGGCCACAGTCAGGTCTCCTCAGAGCCTTCTCTTCTCCAGACTGAACAGCCTCAAGAGCAGCTCCAGCCCTCTGGTCATCCTCGTGGCCCTTCTCTGGACACTTTCCAGCTCCTCCATCTCTTTCCTGTCCCAGGGCTCCAGAGCTGGGCACAGTACTGCAGGTGGGGTCTCAGCAGAGAGTGCAGAAGGGCAGAATCCCCTCCCTGGCCCTGCTGCTCACACTGCTCCTGCTGCAGCCCAGGCTCTGGTTGCTCTCTGGGCTGCAGGTGCACACTGCTGGCTCACGCTGAGCTTCTCATCCACCAGCACCCACCAGTCCCTGTCCCCAGGGCTGCTCTCCAGCCTGGCATTGCCCATCCTGTATCAGCACCTGGGACTGCCCTAACCCAGCTGCAGGACCTTGCACTTGCTGTTGCTGAACCTCATGAGGCTGACCTGGGCCCAGCTCCGCAGATTGTGCAGGTCCCTCTGGACAGATCCTTCCCACACAGCTTGGTGCTGAGGCTGCCTCAGGGCCACTGCCCATGGCACCAACAGAGGGGTGAAACAAAACTGGTCCCATACTGATCCCTGAGGGACTCCACTTGGACATGGATCCATGGACAGCCACTCTGGGTGTGGCTGTCCCATCTGGGCAGTTCTGTGGCCGGAGGTGCCTTAGGTGGGGCCCAGGCACTGTCCTGAAGAGTTTCCTGGTCCGGGGTGCGAGCAAGAGGCAGCGACAGGACAGAGCAGCAGGTACAAGCTGGAACCCAGCAGGTTCCACCCCTACGTGAGGAGAAGGTTCTCTGGTGTGAGTGTGCTGGAGGGCTGGAGCAGGCTGGCCAGAGAGGTTGTGGAGTCTCCTCCTCTGGAGGGGGTCCGAACCCACCTGGACATGTCCTGCCTGCCTTGCCCTGGACGACCCTGCTGTGTCAGGGGGTTAGGCTCCATCACCTCCAGAGCTCCCTTCCAGCCCCACCATGCTGTGACTCTAGACCCATCCAGGCAGTGCCCTGCAGCCTCCTGGCCCGGGCTGTGAGCAGGGGGCACGAAGCCCTCTGCAGCAAAGCTGGCTTACTGCTGGTGTCACCATGCCAGCTGCTCTTTCAGGACAGCCCTTGGCCTTGCCTGGCACCCGAGGCAGAGCTGGGTCTGGCAGGGCCTGCGGAGCACAGAAGGGCAATTGTGCAGCAGGAGCAAACAAGAGGGTGTCAGCTACAGACCAGAAATGAACCTTCCTGTTTGCTCTGCCTGCTCCACACCTTCTAGCTGGGTCCTGCTCTGCCGGCACTAACCCAGCTCCTGGCAGGGCTGACTCAGCCCCGCCGCAGTCCCCAGGCCGAAGCAAACCCTGGCCCCCTGGCTTCCGTAGCAGCGTCTGCCAGCGCCTGGCCAGCGTCTCCCAGGTGCTGCTGCTGCCCTCCCTGCTTCTGAGGCACTCATTACTGTGCCTGCTAGAATTGCTTTATGGCCTCCAGAGCCAACACATGCTGGAGGCAGCTCCCCAGGCTGCTTTACTGCAGCAAGGGCCAGCTGCTGGAGGGCTGCTGCCACTCCTGCACCCACAGGGGCTTCTAGCAGCTGAAGGGCACAGCATGGCAGAGCTTGGCAGGGGCTGCTGCAGCCCCGGCAGGATCACCCAGGGCAGGTCACACAGGAACAGTCCAGGGGGGTTGAACGTCTGCAGAGGAGAAGACTGCACAGCCTCTTTGGCAGCCTGCTCCAGGGCTCTGCACCCTTCAATTAAAGAGGTTCCTCCTCCGGTCTAGGTGGAGCCTCTTCTGCCCTGCTTGTTAAACCCAACCGCTAAAGCGACAGCAGTGCCTTCATTTCAGCGCTGGCAGAGCAGCGGCTGAGGTGGGATTGTTTACTGCTGAGCACCAAGCAGGCCTCCTGGGGGCAGTTTTAAAGGACAAATCCAAAATGCCTTCAGTTCTCTGTCAGGCTAGAGGCAGCCTGGATGGGGCTTTTGTCACTCCCCAGGTGAAAGAACACAAACAAACAAGCAGGGGTGGCAAAATGGGAGCCAGCTCCTGCATTTGAAAACTCTCTCTTTACCTTTCTGAACTGGAAAACAACCTCCTGTGGGCTGCCCTTCCTTTAGTGATATTGCTAAAAATGTCCTCCTGACCTGGGAGCTTTCACTGCCAGGGCTGAAGTCCTCGCGTGTGCTCCAAGGCAAGCTGGAAATCCGTGAGCAGATTGAGCAGCTCAGTAGAAAACAAGGTGCTTGGTTTTGGGGGGTGACATGTCTGTCCTCTCTCCTTTCCCTCCTGAGTCTTGCAAAGCCTGGCTGGAAAAGCTGGGGATGGAGACAAATGCTCCTGAAAACACAGCATAACTCCAGCTGGGGAGAGACCTCATTGCTCTCTGCAGCTCCCTGAAAGGAGCTTGGAGCCAGAGGGGGCTTGGGCTCTGCTCCCTAGGAACAAGAGGGGAGGAAGTGGCTTCAGGTTGCACCAGATGAGATTCTGCAAGAAGAGGAGAAGCTGGATCTGTGGTAGTCCTTCTCAAGAACATTCCTTGTGGCTTTGGAGCAGCTTTCTGGAGGTGTGTTGCTGTGAGTGTTCCTCACAATGGCCTCAGATTGAAGCTGTTGATATTTTAAGGCCAGGCTGGATGGGGCCTCGAGCAACCTGCTCTAGCAGGAGGTGTCCCTGCCCGTGGCAAGGGTTGGAGCTGGATGATCTTTCAGGTCCCTCCCAAACCATGCTCTGAACCTGTGAGCTCTGCTGAAGGCTGTGCTTTACCTGTGGTACCACAGCCAGGTTTGTGAAGTGCCCCTGCTGGAGGCACTTCTGAGGAAGAGAAACCAGGGGCACCACGTGTGGCACAGCTGGAGGGAGCTGCTGCCTGTGGGAGGTGTAGGGGAGGTCACAGAGTCGTAGATACTGCCCAGCCCCCTCCTCTGTTCCTAAAACTGCCCCAGGTTTCAGCATGCAGCTGCAGAGTGTGGCTGGGTGGCAGTAAGGCACCTGCAGGTAG
The DNA here is from genome assembly GCF_015220805.1 of Pogoniulus pusillus. Classification (NCBI taxonomy): domain Eukaryota; kingdom Metazoa; phylum Chordata; class Aves; order Piciformes; family Lybiidae; genus Pogoniulus; species Pogoniulus pusillus. Next base: position 422,050 of record NC_087278.1, read on the forward strand.
GAGGCAGGGACAGGAGTTACTACAAGCTCTCAAAAGCTGTTTTCCTGTGCAGTGGTCTCAGCACAGGCCACTTAGGGAAGGGACCAGGGCACACCACAAAGAAGGCCCTTTTAGTGCCGACCAAGAGCCCACATGGGCGTTTCAGCAGCTGCCCCAGCAGCAGGGCCTGAGCCCTGCAGGCACACCAGAGGCTGGAGGCAGCCCCGTGCTGGAGAGCTGGCAGCACAGGCTGGAAGAGCTTGAAGCAGTGGGGAGAGTCGGGAAAACCGTCCCTGGCAGTGTGCAGTGAAGGGGGCGCAGAACGCCCAGAGCACCAGCAGGGCGTGCCAGGTACCCAGCTGCTAGCAGGGATTCTGCAGCAGCAATCGGAGCTGCTCAGAGCAGAGATGGACAGCAGCTGAAATGTCTTTCCCCCTGGCCTCCTCTCCCTTTTCCTCTCTTCCACCCACACTTCTCCCTCAGCTCTGGTGCTCAGACAATCCCAAAGTGCCAGGTGGGAAGGGACAGCAAGGGCCGTCTGGCCCAGCCTTGCTAAGTGATGGTGCAGTGGAAATGAGCTGCCAGCAGCCTGCCAGGCTGAGTCTTGCAACTGCCCCATGCAGGAGACTGCACCACTGCCCCTGGGAGCTGACTCCAGTGTGCTCCTGGGAAACACTTTCTCCTGGAGCCCCGCGGCAGCAGCAATCTGTCCCCACGGCTGAGCTCTCACCACCGCACAGGAGTGTGCGCTGCGAAGCCTGCCGGGACGGACAGCAGCAGCTCGGAGGGCTGAGCAGGGAGCCCTGAGGTGCCCTCCGTGCAAGCCACATAAAGCACGTCAGAAATGTGAGCTCTGGGAGTGCTGCTGAAGAAAAGAGACATTCTTCCCCTGCCCCCACACTGCTGCCCTTGGCTCTGCTGCCTGGGACCTCTGCAGCTCACGCGTCCAGGGCAGGCTGTGAGGACCTCAGGCAGTTCAGTCACAGAATGGTCGCAGGCAGCAGGGACACCTCCAGCCAGAGCAGGCTGCACAGGGACACATCCAGGGTGACCTTCAGTGTCTCCAGGACAGGGCCACAACCACCTCCCTGGGCAGCCTGCGCCAGCTCCTCTCCTCCTTCCCTGTGCAGAACTCCCTCCTGGTATCTGTTTGATGCCTTCAGGCTCCAAGCTCCAGGTCATGCTTTTAGCAGGGCCCTAAATCCTGAACCTTCCCCGGAGCCCTGGAAAGCAGAAACACTTTCTGCTCTTTGAAGGACCAGGGGCTAGCAAGGTGGAGGATGGTAGCACACACCAACAGCTCCTCAGTGACCCCAGAGACCATCTGGGCCTGAGAGGAATCCTTCCCAAGTCAGTAAGTGACATTCCTTGTGTAGAAGGAAGGCTTGGCCAAGGCCTTGAGCAGCCAGGTCTAGTGGGACATGTCCCTGCCCACGGCACAGGGTTGCAACTGGGTGACCTTTAAGGTCCCTTCCAACCCAAGCCAGTGGGGGACCTCAGAACAGAAGTGTTGCATGGGAGAGCTGGCCCATGCCTGATGGAGCAACCTCTCCAGGCCAAGCAAGCAGCAGCTGGGCCCGAGCTGAGGTGTTTCTGCCCCTTTGGCAGGCAGCAGCGCTCTGTGCCTTGCGGGCCAGGTTTCCTCTCCAGGAGCAGGATGCAGTGGTGCTGACTGGGGCCGTTTCCTCAGCCTGTCTATTTAAAGAGCTCAGGCACTTGCTGAGCACCACAGGGCTGCTCTGAACAGCAGCCAGTCAAGTGCCCCTGCAGAGGGCCCATGGCTGCGTCCCCAGGGACAGACGTTTGGTGTCTGTCCTGTGCCCACAGCGTGGGGAGGCAGCTAGAGGGACACATGCAGCACCCCTGCCTTTGGACGAGGGAGGCCTGCCTGGAGCTCCAGCCCTTAGCTCTTGCTCAGCACCGGCCAGCTGCCCTCTCAGGCTGCACTTCTGCCCTGACGGACCCTGCACTGCACGCCCAGGGGCCTCAGCTGCTCAGGCTCTTCAGGCTCCCAGCTCTGCTGGAAAGTCTGCAGGCCACTGAGACCAGGGACTTGCAGCCTGTGCTGGCCCTGCAGGCTGTGCAGCATCGATGGTGGCTGAGTCTCCTGGTCTGGATCATATCCCTGGAGTAGCTGAGCCCCAAGCACAGCTGCTTTGTGGGGGAGCCACGCTGGGTTTCTGCTTCCAGTGTCCCAGGAGAGCTGGAGACATAGATGGGAACCAGCACTGCTACTGGAATGGTTCTTACTCCTTTGGGAAGGTTCCTCATGGCTGTCCTGAGCTGCTGAGCCTACAGCTCCAAGCTAAAGACAGCAGGCTGTAGAGGTGGAAAAAGGGATGTGGCTTCCACAGTGCTGACAACGCCTGGGGGGGGTTTCCTGAAGTAAAAAGCCTGCAGCATGAGCAGCTGGCTTGGAAGGAAAACATTTCCTGCTCTTTAATATTTTCCCAGGTGCTTCTGATCATCCTGGGGAGCTGCACAGATCCTAGCAAGCTCCAAAGGAAAAAAAATCCTGACTGAGCTAGGAATCAGCCAGATCCTTGGGCACTGGCACAGGCTGGAGGTGTGCAAGACGCCTGTGGCCATGGTGGGGTTGGGTTGATGGTTGGGCTGGGTGACCTTGGAGGGGCTTTTCCAACCCAAACAACTCTGTGATCCTGTGGTTCTAAGCTGCTCCCAGGACCTGAGGTTTTCACAGAGAAAGTCCTAGCAGAGGCAGCTGCTCTCTGGTGCTCTGCTGGTGCCAGCTGAGCAGCTTCTCTCCACAGAAAGCCCTGGAGATGGGAACTGTCAGAGGTGTTTGTGGAGCACTAGCAGCATGTGCGGAGCAGGGCAGGATCTGCTGTTATCCAGCCTCTTCCCACCCTGTGAGGAGACCCTACAGTGCTCCCCAGTTTTCCTAGGGGGTGCAGATCCCAAAGCTGTCTGAGCACTGCTGATCAGGGCACCCAGGCCAGCCACCCAGCACCTGCATCCAGACCATTCCCGTGACCCTTTCACCCCACAGGTGGGAAGATGCCTGCCCCACATCCGAGCCTTGGGGTTTACCACCAGGTCCTCTGATCAGGGCTGTGCTTCTGCTCAGGTGAGGCAGCCTGCTTGGTGGGCAAGCTGCCACTTTGTGCCCTAGCTAGTGCATGTGCTCAAAGGATCATCTGGACTGGCAAAATGTAACAAGTCATAAAATGATGGAATGGTTTGGGATGGAAGTGACTTCAGAGACCATCCAGTTCCACCTACATGCCACGGGCAGGGACACCTCACACCAGCACAGGTTACTCAGGGCCTCATCTAGCCTGGCTTGCAACAACACCAGGGAGGAAGCATCCACCATCTCTCTGGGCAGCCTGTGCTAGTGCCTACCCACCCTTGCTGTAAAGACCATCAGGACTGTCCTGATCACATCTGTTCCTGGAGGCTTTTTTTGTTGAGGTTGTTGGGGAACAAACCACTAACATTTCACACCAAAGTGACCAGGTCACAACACCCAAACCCCTGGGATGCAGGATAAGTGGAGGTCACAAAGAGTTTCCCACGGCTCATGGCAGCACATCACAGAATCCCAGGAGGTTAGGGGTTGGCAGGGACCTTGATAGATCATCCAGTCCATCCCTTCCCACTGTACGTGGGTACCCTTCCAGAAATCCACAGGACCTTTGTCTCCAAAAAGCCTTGTTTCAAGCACAGAAGGAAAACTCATCAGCTGTGATCCCTGCCTGGAGCAAGCACTCCACACACCGCGGCTCAGAGATGGGCCTGTCCTCCACCCGAGCCTCGCAGCCTGGGCAGCAGGGAGGGTGCCGAGCAGCATCAGAGGGCCTTGGCTTCCTAGCGAGAACGATGCCAGAAGCACACTTTGTCAGCGAGCAATCCCAGGGAGTTGGTGCCTGCAGGGCTCGGGCAGGCACAGCCCAGAAGCAAAGCACAGGAGAATGGAGGGCGCAGAAGCTGTCACAGGTGGCTGCGGAGAACAGAGCCGCAGCAGGTTTGGGTGAAACCCCTGCACACCTGCAGGCAGCACTCCTCCAGTCTGGCCTCCCCGTTTGCAGAGGGGGTGCAAACTGGCCAGATGAACCCCTGTGTGAAGCAGCTGGCATCACTGGGGGTGCCCTCAGAGGAGGCTTAGTTAGGAGTGAGGTTTGCTATGCCTGTGTGACACCTGCCCAGGTGCTCCTGAAGGCTTTCTGCTCGGGCTGTCCCCGGACAGCTGGCAGGCTGCCCCCGCTGCCCGCTGGCAGGCTGCCCCCGCTGCCCGCCGGCAGCCCCCCGCAGCAGGGCAGCGGATGGAAGGCACTTGTGGGCATTGCCCGGCCCAGGCTCCCGTAGAGCAGGCTCAACCCCACGGAACAGCCAGCTGGCTTTGGAAAGCTCCAGAGAAGACTGCACAGCCTCTCTGGGCAGCCTGCTCCAGGGCTCTGCCATCCACACAGGGCAGGCTTTTCTCTTCACGTCCATGGGGGCCCTCCTGGGTTGGGTCCGGTTTGCGCCCATTGCCCCTCGTGCTGCCACCGGGCACCACCGAGAGCCTGGTGCCCCCCTTCAGCAGGCCGCACAGCCCAGGCTCTCAGCCGGTCCCGGGGCGGGCGCTCCGTTCGCCAGGCCGTTCGATGAGGGCCGACAACCGGGGACCAGGTTTCGTTATGCAATCGTTACGCCGCTTCCCGTTCTGCAGCTTTGATGCGGCCCAACCCAGCAGCCAGCGGCCTTAGTCTCGGCTGCGAGCCGGCAGCGTTGAGCGGGCAGCGCTGCGGCACAGGGCTCCGCTGATGCTCGGGTGACCGGTAAGGGCCGAACCGCTCCTCCGGTGTAGCCAGGCCGTGCCTTGAGCCTGCCCCGGCCCGGCCGCCACCGCCCTCCCTCAGGGTGCCCGGCGGCCGCTAGCCCTCTTCCCTTCGCCTCCCGCCCAAGGTCCCCGTCGGCGATGAGGCTAAACGGCGAGGAATGGTCGAACGCACTCCTCCCGGGAAGGCCTCCCTCGGGCTGCGGCACGAAAGTGGCCTCCAGCCCGCTGGGCGCTCCCGGCCCCAGCCCTGCCCGGCCCGCGGGCGGCGGCCGCAGCGCGGAACGCAGAGCGCATCGAGCGGTGCGCGCCCGCCCCCATCCGTGCGCTCGGCGCTCGGCAGCGCCGCCCAGCCCGCCCCGGCCCCGCCATTTCAGACCGGGACGGGCAGGGACGCGGAGCGCCGCCGAGGCGGGGCGGGCAGGGAGGCACCGGCGTGCTCCCGCGGCCCGCGGCAGCGCCAGGGCAGGTACGCGCTGCGCCCTCGTCCTTCGCCCCGCCGGGACAGACGGGGCCGCGCCGCTCGCCTTTCTTTTCTTCCCTTTTCCCTCCGAGGTGGGGCCGGGAGGAGCGGTGCGGCTCGGCGGAACCGGACACCCCCTTCCCGTTTCCCCTCCTCGAACACGCTGCTTCTTCCCGGCCGCGCGGCCGGGCTGGGGACCGCCTCCCCGGCGCCCGGCTCCGCTCTTCCTGCTGCGGAGCTTCTGCTGCCCCTCTTCCCCGCGGCGCGGGCGGCGGCTCGGTGGCGCGGGCGGGGGACGGCGGACGGCGGGACAGGTGGCCAACGCCCTCCGCGACCCGGCACCCGCGGCTCGCCCCGAGCCGGCCGCCCCCTGCCCCCCCTTTCTCCTGGCGGAGCTGTTCGCCTCCCTCCCTGTTTCCACCCGCACCGTTGAGCCCCCGTTCGGGGCCGAAGCGCCGGGCTGGAAAGTTTGGTGGGCCGGGCCGCGTCGCGGGCTGAGGGCAGCCGTGGCGGGCAGCGGCAGCCTGAGCCCGGGGGAGGGTCTGGCCGAGGGGGGCCCCGCAATCGGAGAGCTGTGGCGGCGAAGCGGTCAGGCGAGGCTTTGCCCGGGGCTGTCCCGTCGCAGCTGCTCGCCGGGGGCGGGCGCGCCGGTTTTCAGCGCCGCCGAGGGGATCGCGGTGTGGCCTTCGGGAGGAGCCGGGAGGTCCCCGGAGCCCCCCCGGCGCTCGAATCTTTGCCTCGCAAGAAATGCTCTGAGCACGAAGGCGTTCTTGGGTGTTTGTGGCTGCCTTCAGCTCGGAGCCCACGCTGCGCTTCCCACCTGATGGCGAGGCAGCTCTGCCCTGCAGCCTCCTGCTTGGCTTCCAGCGAGGGAGCTGCTTCCTGGGGATGGCAAAGGGAGGTGAGCCTGAAGGGAGCCACCGCCAGCGTCCGCCGCAGCTGTGGCTTTCTGCTTAACGTTGGCCTCTTTGTCCTCAGGTCTGCTAAAAAATGACAGAATACAAGCTCGTGGTGGTTGGAGCTGGTGGTGTAGGCAAGAGCGCCCTGACAATACAGCTCATCCAGAACCACTTCGTGGATGAATATGACCCGACCATAGAGGTAAACAGTCTCACCGTCTGCTTCTTCCGAGGAGAGGGCAGCAGTGGTGGCCGTTTGCTTTTGGACAGGTACTGCAGAGATATGGTAGGAAAGCCTGGGCTGAGTGAGGGGGTGAGCAGCACAGCTCCTCACTAAGGGAGTTACTACCAGTAAATGCTCCAGGGCTCTGCAGTGCCTGCTGTGCTTAAACTTTCTGCTGCTTAACATCTGTGAATGATTCCTGAGAGGAGGCTGACTGACGCTGACTAACCCTGCTCCAACAGGGGGATTGAACTGGGCCATCTGAAGGGAGGCTGTAGTCAGGTGGGGTTGGGCTCTTCTGCCAGGCAACCAGGAACAGAACAAGGGGACACAGTCTCAAGCTGTGCCGGGGAGGTCGAGGCTGGATGTTAGGAGGGAGTTGTTGGCAGAGAGAGTGATTGACATTGGAATGGGCTGTCCAGGGAGGTGGTGGAGTCGCTGTGCCTGGAGGTGTTGAAGCAAAGCCTGGCTGGGGCACTTAGTGCCATGGTCTGGTTGATTGGCTAGGTTGGACTGGATGATCTTGGAGGTCTCTTCCAACCTGGTTGATTCTGTGATCTTCAGAAGACCACTGTGAGATTGTATGCTCAAAGGTAATGGCCAGAATCAGAGAGGAAGTCAATGAGCTGCTTGATCTGGCTATGGAATGACAGCTGCAGTGGAAAAGAAACAGTTCTGCTTATTAAAGCAGCATTAATTGCCATGTTTTGTTGGCCAGTGTAGCTGCATGTCTTTAGGGTCTTGGAGATGGAGCATTTGCCAAATTCACTTGAAAATGCTTGGCCCAACCCTTCATGGTTTGGTGCAGCTTCCTAAATGTGGCTGTTTGAGGTTGAGAGGAAACATTTGTAGTTCTGAGACTGTCTCAGTGCCTCTTTTGGTATCTCTTTCATCTGGGGAGAAACACCCTCAGGTGTTGTGGTGAAGGAGGCAAAACTGTGGAGCCTGGGTTTGGTTTAAACACACCAGTGCCTATAAAAACCTTACAGCTGCAGCAGTGGAGCCTGGGAGATAGATGCAACCACACCTCACAACCTGGGACTGAGCTTGAAAAGATGTGTTACAGATTTTTAACGGGCAGAGGACCTCTGTCTTTGAAATGTGAGAACAGGAATGGTGGTGTCTGACATCTGCTGTGGATCCCTGGCTTTGATAACCTCTGGCAGTACAAAGGAGAAGTGGCACCAGGATTTGCCCAGCGCTGGAGCTCTGCAGTTTACGCCATGAGGCACCTCCCTGGCATCACCTGGACCCAGACCTAGGCTTTACCTGGGTTTTGGTCATACTGAGGTGGGCATCAGCAAAGAGAGGCAGTGCCCTGAGCTGGCTCACTTGAGGGGCAGGCTGAATTCATGTGCCTCAGGCAGAGATGTTCTGGTTTCAGTATGCCTTTACTCATAGGTGAGAGCTGCTTTGACCTTTGCCCGCTAAGAGCAAGGACTGTTTCCCTTTATTGCTGCTGTCATTGTCACCTTGAGATTGTCTGTGTGTGCTCTCTGTTACCTGGCCGAATGACCTCCTGCATGGTGTCTCGACCCATGGCATGGCAGGGGTTGGAACTAGGTGATCTTCAGAGTCCCTTCTATGGGTCTATGCTTGTAGCAGATTTTGTGAACAGGCTTATGGAGAGAGGAAAAGTGCTTGGCTTGCCCTAGGGAAGCAGCCTTTCAGCTGCTGAGATGTGAGATCTCCAGTCAGCAGCCACCCAGAACACACTTCACAACCAGGAAACAGCTCTGTCAGAGGAACCAGTGAAATGGGGCTTGACTTGTGCCTGCCAGGGGAGCTTTGGAGGGTTCTGGTCTCTGTCACACTTGTTTGTGATCACCTGGGCTTCTCTGAGCTTGGAGGTGTGTGATGTGGAAGGCGGGGGGGGGGTTCTGTGTCCCAGCTGTCAGAGCCACAGTGTGTAAGCAGTATTCTAACACACGCTGGGGCACAGCAGCGACCCCCTAAACTTGTCGCATGCAGTAGTATTGACCCTCTGCACCTCCCCCAAGTGTCTGTCTGTGTGCCAGGTGCCTGTTTTGTCTCGGAGGTTGGGAGACCGTGGGGGTGGAGACCGCATCTTCATGTGGTACATCACCCTGCGTGTGCCGGCAGTGCGGCCAGCACCTTCCAGGGGAGGAGGAAGTCAGCCCTGGCAAGAGTGCTGTGATCTGGGGTGGCAAGCATGTGCCAGAGCAGGCTTGGAGTTGGGCTTCAGTTCCTGGCCTGGGCAGAGTGCCATTCAGGTGAGAGGAGCTGCTTGGCTGGGCTAGAGTCATGGAACCATGGCTCTGCTTTCCTGCAGCAGCAGCAAACAAGCTAAAGCTGCTTTGCCTGGTGAAGAGCAGCTTGGGTGGGCCGGGAGTGGCAGTGTTTCTTTCACTGCCATGCAGCTGTTGCCCAAATTCTCCCTTTGCCTTGCAGATAAACAATCAAGCTAAGTATTTTTGGGGTGCAGAGAAGAGCTGAGTGCTACCTGTAGTGAATCCCAGCACTCAGAGTTACTGGACAGTCCTTGCAAATCTTGCCTGGCTTTCGACAATCTGGAACCTGGCAGTTGTGAAGAGTTGGTGCAGCTGGAGAGAGGAGGAAAGGTGCTGGCTGCTTGGTGCCAGGTGCACTGGCAGTGTGCATGGTGCTGCTGCTTGCAGTGGGCTCCACGGGCTGGTTCCACAAGTGGTTTGCTTGGCAAATGCAGCTTCCATAGCCTGCTTCAGGAGCTAATTTACTTAGAGCTGATGGGGGCCAGCAGGAGGAATTGCAGTGAGTGCATGGGGGGCTGCTGTTGCTCTACCAGATGCTCTTTAGGGGTTTCACTGTTCCATCCCTTTCCTGGAGTAGGTGTCCAGGGGCAGCTGCAGAGCACTTGAAGGTGTGGGTTTGTAACTTGTGTGCACACACAGCCTTGTGACCCTGGCCCAAAACTCAGCCCAGGTGGGCTGGTGCCCTTCTCTCGTGGAGCTCTGCTCAGGCTCCATTTGTGCTCTGGGAGGGCAGAGCTCTGACTTCAATTGGAGTTTTCCTGACAGCTCCAGCAAGACTGTAGCCCTAAACCCCTGTCCCTTTCCTGAGGCCTAGGGACAGAGCAGCTTTCTAAGGCGCCTGGCAGAGGGCTTTTAATTGGATTAGCAAGATCCTTCATCTGATTTAGGAATACTGGGCTGTAAAGCTGTGCTCTGCCATGACCCAGGCACCTGGGCACCCTTCACCAGTGCTCAGGAGGAGCTCAACCTCAGCAGTTGTGTTCATTTTGCATCCAGTCACTGCCCTGATGGGCTCTTCCCAGCAGCTCTTTGCTGAGCACTGGGGTCTCGTCTGGGTCGGCTGTGCCTGAGGCTGCCTGCCGCCCTGGCCTGTCAGGAGCACCCTGTAGCACAGCCCTTCTGGCTGTAAGTGGTGACAGGACTGGCACAGGTGTGTTGGGACTGCCTTGCCCCAAGCTCACAGTGGCAGCTGGGTGTGCTGCTGGGCAGGGGGCTCCTGTGTGGCTGCTGCTTCAGTCTCTCCTGGACTCTATTCACATTAGGCTGAGTGGTGCTGAAGGGGAGTTTGGCCACTTGTCTTCTGCAGCTGCATTTCATAGACTGGTTTGGGTCCCAAGCCCTCTGCCACGGGCAGAGCCACCTCCCATTTTGAGGCACAAGTGACACAAGCAGTGCAGTGACATCTTGTTGGTAGGAGCCTTCTATTTTGCAGGGCAAATTTGGCAGTTGTTTTGCAGCAAATCTTAGGTATGTGAATGCTGACACTCAGAGAATCACAGAGTGGCTCAGGTTGGACACTGCTGGGCACAGCAGCACTGGAGGCAGGATTGGAGGTGAGGTCTGAGCAGAGCCAAGGGGTACAATGCCCTCTCTTGCCCTATACCCACACTGCTCTGGCTGCAGCCAGCACACAGCTGCCTGCTGGGCTGCAGGAGGGCACTGCTGGCTGCTGGGGAGCTGCTCAGTACTCCCAAGGCTCTTCAGTGCTGTGTCCTACCAAGCCTCTGTCACAGTGCTCAGGGGAGCCCTGGCAGATCTCCTGTCATTGCAGCAGACATATTCACTGAGCTTTCCTCCTCAGTGCTTGCAATCTGACTGTTTGTTTAAAGCTAAGACAAGCAGAGCCTGCACTGTCCCTTTATATCTGAGCACTTCAAAGGAGGAGAAATTCCCCTCAGCTGAGCTGAAACAAACTCCCTTCAGCTCCAAACAAAAGCTTGGACTAATTTTCAAGGAAAGGAAATTTAAAGAGAAGGGAGGAAAATGACTGTCAGGGACTGCTGCCTTTGCCATGCCTACCATGTTAGCAGGAATCAGCAAGCACAAGCCAGGTACAAAGAGGAGGTTCCAGCTGTTTGGCCCACTCTGGGGGAGGAAATTTTGTCCCTAACTAGAAGAGGATTTGAGGCAGAAGGGAAGAGAAAGATGTGAGAGAAAATTCAAGCTTATACTTCCAAACTACAGAAATAAGAAACCCTTCTTAGCCTTTTGGTGATTATTTTTCACCCCCTGCCAAACATCAAACCTTTGCCACTCTAGGAAGAAAACTGAGGCAGCCCATTGAAAGCTGCTGCAGCCCCAACCCCATGCTGCTGTCCCCAGCAGAAGGATGCAGACCTGCTGGAGAAAGCCCAGAGGAGGCCACAAGGATGAGCCATGGGATGGAGCAGCTCTGATGTGAGCACAGGCTGAGGGAGCTGGGGGGTTCAGCCTGCAGAGGAGAAGGCTCCAGGGCACCTCAGAGCTGCTGCCAAGAGCTGAAGGCATCCTGCAGGAAGGCTGCAGAGGGAGCTGTGCTGAGGGGGTGTGAGGCAGGCCAAGGGGCAATGGTTTGGAGCTGAGGCAGAGCAGGCTGAGAGTGGAGCTGAGGCAGAAGCTGTTGAGTGTGAGGGTGGTGAGAGCCTGGCCCAGGCTGCCCAGGGAGGCTGTGGCTGCCTCCTTGCTGGGGGTGTTGCAGGCCAGGCTGGGTGAGGCCTTGAGCAGCTGAGTGTAGCTGAGAGGTGTCCCTGGGCATGGCAGGAGGCTGGAGCAGCTGAGCTCCGAGCTCACTTCCAACCTGAGCCATGCTGTGACAGAGGAGCTGTGGCTGAATTGAAACCAGCTGCAGGCAGAAGACTTTCTTTGAGGGGTGTTGGTGTTTTTCCCTTGGAGCAATGAGGCAGAGCTCTGATCTGCTCTTGAACACCCTGCAGCTTTGTAGCGGTAGTTAGATGTGGTTTGAGGTCTCTGATGTCACCTGCTCCTTACCTGAACGCTGGGCTGGCACTCCTGGGAGAGAGCTCCCTCTGGACCCTGCTCCTGCTGAAGGCAGCCTGGCGGTGCTCTCTGGGGCCGGCGCTGGGTTAGCTCTGCTGCCGAGCGCCAGGCAGGCTGCAGGTAAGGGTGGGGGTGCAGAGCTGCTCCTTGGAGCGCCGCTGCTGCGCGGTGCTGTGCCGCCGGAGCCGCAGCCAAGAGCCTTCGGGAGGACACCAAGTGCAGAGTGGCTGTGTGCTGCCTTCAGAGGGGCTCTCGGACTCCTTCCCACCGCCCCGGGTCACTCGTGCAACAGTGCTCAGGGGGCTGGAAGGGAGTGCCAGGGGCTTTTGTTTGTACCTCTTACTGTGAGTGCTCCTCACTGAGGGGGAGTCCTGGCACTGCCTGCTAACCTAAAGCTCACTGACGTGGGTTTATATCAGGTACCTAAACGTTCACAGCAGCAGCTGGAAAAGCAATGCCGATGTTCTCACTGAAGCTCTGTGCTCATTGGAGCCCAGCACCAAAAGGAGCTGTGAACAGACCTGGATCTGTGGCTGCTGGGGACTTCACACAGATATGAATTGATGCCCTGAAAACTCTGCCTTGGTAGCATGAAATTGTTTCTTCCAGTGGTTGTGAGCCCCAGCAGGGCTTTATAGAATGGGTCAGGTTGGAAGGGACCCATTCCAACCCCCTGCCATAGGCAGGGACACCTCCCACTAGAACAGGCTGCTCAAGACCTCATCCAGCCTGGCCTTGAACATCTCCACGGACATCCACAGCCTCCCTGGGCAACCTGTGCCAGTGTCTGCTTACCCTCACTGCCAAGAATTTCTTCCTCATCTCCAGTCTACATCTCCCATCCTGGCAGATTCTTGAGCTTCAAATAAATGAACTTTGGTAACTTTCTAACAAGTGTCATTGCAAGCTGCTGCTTGGGCACCATGCCCAGCCTGCCTGTGCCCAGCACTGAGCCTGCTGGACTCCAGTTCTTCTCTGTGGCACAGATCTGGGGAGGTGCCTTACTCTTGTGCTCTCTGTGTGGTGTGACGCAGTGCCTTTGAGAACCCCCTGAGAGTGGTGGCCAGAGCCTGCTGCAGCAGTAGCAAAAATAGAGTCAAACCTTGCAGAGTCAGGATGGTAAGGGGGGTGGTTTCTGCGACTCTGCTGGCAGAGCCAGAGGAGCTGTTGCTCTGTGCACAGAAGGCCTTGCTCAGAGCACTGCCCTACTGCCCTGTGTGCGCTGCCGCCCTGGCCAGAGCCGCAAGGTGCCTGCCTGGCTTGCCCTTCTATGGCATACCCTGGGCACGGGGGCACCCTTTCCCGGCTGGCCTGGGCATGGGGCACCCTTTCTTTCCCTTCTCACTTGCCCATCTGCACAGCTGCAGCCCTTCAGCACTGTTAGTCAGGTGCAGTGGGCAGTGCCCAGCCTGGCCGTCTCCTGGCCATGGGCATTCCCAGCCTTGCCTGTCTGACCAAGCTCCGTGACTTCTTTCCCTGTGCCCAGGACTCCTACAGGAAGCAGGTGGTCATCGATGGGGAGACCTGCCTCTTGGATATCCTGGACACGGCGGGCCAGGAGGAGTACAGCGCCATGCGGGACCAGTACATGAGGACGGGAGAAGGCTTCCTCTGCGTGTTTGCTATCAACAACACAAAGTCCTTTGAAGATATTCACCATTACAGGTGTGTGCGGTGCCAGGGGCAGGCTGCCTTTTGGCCCACAGTCACAGAGTGACGGGGTTGGAAGAGCCCTCCAAGATCCAGCCCCACCACTGACCCAACACCACCGTGGCTGCTAAACCCCGTCCCCAGGTGCCATGGCCACAGGGTCCTGGGGCACCTCCAGAGATGGGGACTCCAGGACCTCCCTGGGCAGCCTGTGCCAATGCCTCTCTTTGTAGAGAGCCAGACCGGTGGTCTTCAGCCAACCAACCCAACCTGCACCCCAGCCAGCAGGGTGGTGCTTAGCAGGAGAGCTGAGCGTTGCAGGCGCTGAGCAGGATGCAGGCAGCTTGCAGCAGAGCTGCTGCTGCTGGAGTGCACAGTGCATGCACAGCCAGAGCCACGCTGGGAAGTGTTCATTGCTTGGATTCCAGAGCTTTGAGTCTGCCTGTGCACACCTGTGACGTCCAACCTGTCTCTTTCTAGGGAACAAATCAAGAGAGTGAAGGACTCTGAAGATGTCCCCATGGTGCTCGTAGGAAACAAATGTGATTTGCCTTCCAGAACAGTAGACACAAAACAAGCTCAGGATTTAGCAAGGAGTTATGGAATTCCCTTCATTGAAACATCAGCAAAGACAAGACAGGTAAAGCTTCACAGCTCAGCAGCTACCAGCAGAGCTCTCCTCTGAGGTCTCACCATGCTGCTTGCTCCAGAGATGAGATGCTACTCCAGAGCAGAGGTTCTTGGGGTGTCTGACAGCTCATTAATGAGTAGTTGTAACTTTATTAGTGGTTTGCTTTGGTTGCTGCAGCCCAGTGAGACCCGGCCTGCTCTTCCTCCTCACTCTCAGCCAGCTGCAGCATCCTTAGCCATGGGGTGGGTTCTGGAGCACTTCCCAGAGGTGAAAGGCTTCTCTTCCTCAGCCAGGGGAATAGGAAAGCAGCTGATGGCTTCTGGTTGAAGTCTCTGCTGTTGATGACAGGAGGACTTCTTCTTTGAGGTGCTATTGGTGGGACATGCTTGGGGCAGCTCCTTGTAGCTGAACAGAAAATCTGGGCTGCTTTCAAAGTGGCCAGCAGTGGAGAGAGGGGATCCTGGCCCTCTTCCTGCTCTGCAGAGACCTCACCTGCAGCTCTGGGTCCAGCTATGGGACCCCAGCACGAGAGAGACATGGACCTGAAGGAGAGGGTCCAGAGGCCATGAAAATGGTCAAGGAGATGGAGAACCTCTACTATGGACACAGGCTGAGAGTTGTGGCTGCTCAGTCTGGAGAAGAGAAGGCTGTAGGCAGACCTCAGAGCTGCATTTCAGTGTCTGCAGGGGACCTGCAGGCAGGCTGGGCTAGGACTGCTCAGAAGGGCCTGTGAGGACAGACCGAGGGCAATGGTTTGGAACTGAAGCAGAGTTAGGTTGGACATCAAGGAGGAAGTTCTGCACAGTGAGGGCGAGGAGAGGCTGGTACAGGCTGCCCAGGGAGGTGGTTGAGACCACATCCTGGAGACATTGAAAGTCAGCCTGGATGTGTCCCTGTGCAGCCTGCTCTGGCTGGTGTCCCTGCTGCCTGCAGAGAGGTTGGGCAAGATGCCCTGGGAGGGTCCCCTCCAAGCCAGTGCAGTCTGTGGCTCTGAGCGGTAGGTCATAAGTCTTGTGTGAGATGTGCCCGCGTTGTTTTGCCAACTCTTCTAGGCCTTCAGAGCTGTTGGCTTGTGTCTCACGGGCAGAGATGAGCGAGCAGCCACAGGGTCCTGCCAGAGCTCCTCTCATGCTTTGCACAGTGTTACCCCAGGGTGCTGTGACGAGCAGCTGGAGAGGTGGAGCTGGCACTGCCCTTCTGTGAGGGCAGTGCAGGGCGAGAGGAGCCCAGCGCAGGCAGGGCTGTGAGGGCAGTGCGGGGTGAGAGGAGCCCAGGGCAGTGCAGGGCTGTGCGGGGCGAGAGGAGCCCAGCGCAGGCAGGGCTGTGAGGGCAGTGTGGGGTGAGAGGAGCCCAGCGCAGGCAGGGCTGTGAGGGCAGTGTGGGGTGAGAGGAGCCCAGCGCAGGCAGGGCAGTGCAGGGCTGTGCGGGGTGAGAGGAGCCGAGCGCAGGCAGGGCTGTGAGGGCAGTGTGGGGTGAGAGGAGCCGAGCACAGACAGGGCTGTGAGGGCAGTGTGGGGTGAGAGGAGCCCAGGGCTGTGAGGGCAGTGCGGGGCGAGAGGAGCCGAGCGCAGGCAGGGCAGTGAGGGCAGTGTGGGGTGAGAGGAGCCGAGCGCAGGCAGGGCAGTGAGGGCAGTGTGGGGTGAGAGGAGCCGAGCGCAGGCAGGGCAGTGAGGGCAGTGTGGGGTGAGAGGAGCCCAGGGCAGTGCAGGGCTGTGCGGGGTGAGAGGAGCCGAGCGCAGGCAGGGCTGTGAGGGCAGTGTGGGGTGAGAGGAGCCCAGGGCTGTGAGGGCAGTGCGGGGTGAGAGGAGCCGAGCGCAGGCAGGGCAGTGAGGGCAGTGTGGGGTGAGAGGAGCCGAGCGCAGGCAGGGCAGTGAGGGCAGTGTGGGGTGAGAGGAGCCGAGCGCAGGCAGGGCAGTGAGGGCAGTGCGGGGCGAGAGGAGCCCAGGGCAGTGCAGGGCTGTGCGGGGCGAGAGGAGCCGAGCACAGGCAGGGCTGTGAGGGCAGTGTGGGGTGAGAGGAGCCCAGGGCAGTGCAGGGCAGTGTGGGGTGAGAGGAGCCGAGCGCAGGCAGGGCTGTGAGGGCAGTGCGGGGTGAGAGGAGCCCAGGGCAGTGCAGGGCTGTGCGGGGCGAGAGGAGCCGAGCGCAGGCAGGGCTGTGAGGGCAGTGCGGGGTGAGAGGAGCCGAGCACAGGCAGGGCTGTGAGGGCAGTGCGGGGTGAGAGGAGCCGAGCACAGACAGGGCTGTGAGGGCAGTGCGGGGTGAGAGGAGCCGAGCACAGGCAGGGCTGTGAGGGCAGTGCGGGGTGAGAGGAGCCCAGGGCAGTGCAGGGCTGTGCGGGGCGAGAGGAGCCGAGCGCAGGCAGGGCTGTGAGGGCAGTGCGGGGTGAGAGGAGCCGAGCACAGGCAGGGCTGTGAGGGCAGTGCGGGGTGAGAGGAGCCGAGCACAGGCAGGGCTGTGAGGGCAGTGCGGGGTGAGAGGAGCCCAGGGCAGTGCAGGGCTGTGCGGGGCGAGAGGAGCTGAGCGCAGGCAGGGCTGTGAGGGCACTGCGGGGCTGAGCCGCTCCAGCAGCAGTGTTAGGGTCGAGCTGTGAGCTGCAGCAGCTGAGTGGTGCAGCTGAGGTCTGTGCTCCGTGCCAAGGCCAGCTGGGCTGGGGCCTGCAGCAGCCTGCTCTGGTGGGAGGTGTTCTGCTCATGACAGGGGCTTGGAGCTGGCTGATCTTTAGTGTTCCTTCCAACCCAACCCATGGCATGAAAAGGCCTTGAAGAGCAGATGCCCACAATAGGTGACAGCCCTGTGAGTGTTCTGCCTGCAGCAAATGTGCAAAGCCAGCATCTGGCAGACTGTGTGGGGACCCCTGCACTGCCCCCAGGTGAAGCTCAGCACTTCCCTGGGGTGTTTGTGTCTCTGTCGGGTGAAGCTCAGCTCTGCACTGCACTGGGTGTCCTGGGTGCCGCAGCTGGCAGGCCTGAGGGCTGCAGTGCTTAAGGAGCTGTGTTTTGCACTGCAGAGAGTGGAGGATGCTTTTTATTCCCTGGTGCGAGAGATCCGCCAGGACAGAGTGAGGAAGCTCAGCACAGAGGAGCAGACCCCAGGGTGCCTGGCAGTTAGGAAGTGCCTTATAATGTGACAGGGTAAGTCTGGGAGGGGGCACAAGGTGAGCTGTGGGCATTAGCAGGGGAAGCTGCACAAATTACTCGCCAAATTAAACGTGATTGACAGGGGCTTGCAAATCAGACCTTGGACAGTTAATTGGGGACATAATTTGTGACATGGAAGCAATCAGTCCTGAAAAAGATTCTCAGGAACCTTTCTGCATCTGCTTTGTCCCTTAGCACCACATCTGAGTGGCTTCTCATGCCTCCAGGGAAGGTGACCCCAGCACCTCTCTGGGCAGCCTGTTCGAGTCCCTGACCACTACTGCAGCAAAGAAATTCTTCTTCCTCTCCAGCCTAACCCTCCCCTGGCACATTTCAGGCCTTTTCATAGAATCAACCAGGCTGGAAGAGAGCTCCAAGCTCATCCACTCCAACCTAGCACCCAGCCCTGGCCAACCAACCAGACCATGGCACTAAGTGCCCCAGCCAGGCTTTGCTTCAACACCTCCAGGGATGATGACTCCACCACCTCCCTGGGCAGCCCATTCCAATGCCAATCACTCTCTCTGCCAACAACTTCCTCCTGACATCCAGCCTAGACCTGCCCTGGCACAGCTTGAGGCTGTGTCCCTTTTTCTTCTCCTCCTATCTCCTGACCCTAGGGAGAAGATAATAAGCCCTACCTCACTGCAGCCTGCTTTCAGGGAGCTGTAGAGAGCTGAATGGGTTGAGTTGGAAGGGACCTTCAAGATCATCTAGTTCCAAACCCCCTGCCATGGGCAGGGACACCTCCCACCAGCACAGGCTGCTCAAGGCCTCATGCAGCCTGGCCTTGGATGCCTCCAGGGAGGGACATCCACAGCCTCCTTGTGCAGCCTGTGCCAGAGCCTCCCTACCTTCACTCTAAAGAATTTCTTACCTTAAGTCTCAATCCATTGCCCTTGGCCTGTCCCCATGGGCCTTTCTGAATAGCTCCTCCCCAGCTTTGTAGGTCCCCTTCAGATACTGAAACGCAGCTCTGAGGTCTCCCTGTAGCCTTCTCCAGGCTGAGCAGCCCCAGCTCTGCCCATGGCAGAGGTGCTCCAGCCTCTGATCCTCTTGGTAGGTGTGCTGCTGGCTTTGGGAGGTGAGCTGCCAAGGGCTGTGGCTGCACTTCAGCTGTCCATAGATGTTTTATGAGCTTGGATGTGGGAGTTGGGCTGAGTGCAGGTCACACTGCTTTAGAGAGGAGCTGCTCGGCACCCTGCTGTGGGCTGCATTGCTGCAGCCTCTTCCATCACCACTGGTGGCTGAGCAGATCAGTCCTGCCCCTGCCCTGCTCCACTCTGCTTTTGCCCTGCTGCAGTTGTGGCAGCAGCCTGAGAAAGGAGAGGGTATCGTGGCTGCAGTGCTGACAGCTGTCCCTCCTGGGTGCGCTGGCAGCAGGTGTCCCTCAGCTCAGCACGGCTGTGGTTGACACTCAGTGTCCCTCTGTCTGTCCCTGCAGGTGTCCCTCAGCTCAGCACGGCTGTGGTTGACACTCAGTGTCCCTCTGTCTGTCCCTGCAGGTGTCCCTCAGCTCAGCACAGCTGTGGGTGACACTCGGTGTCCCTCTGTCTGTCCCTGCAGGTGTCCCTCAGCTCAGCAGGGCTGTGGGTGACACTCAGTGTCCCTCTGTCTGTCCCCACAGGGCGTGGACGATGCCTTCTACACGTTAGTGCGGGAAATCCGGAAGCACAAAGAGAAGATGAGCAAAGATGGGAAGAAGAAGAAGAAGAAGACAAAGACAAAGTGTACAGTGATGTAAATACAGCCTCTCCTCCTCGGGGATCTCAAGAGGCCCTTTTGTACATTACACTAAATTATTAGCACCTGGTTTAGCCTTGCTCTGTTCTCTGCTTCCTGCTCCTCTTAGCTTGCCCCGAGTGCTTGTTTCCCAGGGCAGTGGACTCTCCATCCCTCTCAAGTGCCAGTATTCCTTGACTCTTTGGTTCTTCAAATAGCAACGCCTGTGAGAAACACCACCCCAGCTGAGCCCTCACTTGAGACTCTTTGGTGCATGCACAGTTTCTGTCTGTTTTTTCTTACTGATTGTGATCCTGTTCTGTGTGCAGAAGCAAACTCTGAGCTGATGCTCTCCACATTGTGGGCTCGCCGTGGATTTGACCTCTGGCTGGGCAACAGGAGCAGTTAGCAAAAGAGCCTTTTCTTGGCTTTGGACTGACTGCAGGAGAGACCAGAAGCCTTGACAGTCTTCCCATAGCTTTTTTTCGCTTCCAGGCATCAAGTCTTGTAGCATTTCAGCTCAGCCCAAGTGAATGTAAAGGTTTCAGGTGGCAGATTCTCCCTGCAGGCTGTCATGGCTGCTCCTCAAATGTTCTATTTTTTCTATTAAAAAGGCAAAACAATTTAAACCCTCTCCCTGCACATCTGCAGTGGGAGAGGGCCAAGTTCTGATGCAGCTGACTTGCTCATGTCCATGCATTGTTTTAAGACTCCCCTGACTGTGTGGCTGCAGGGCCAAGGTGCCACCCCAGCTCTCCTGACTCTAAATCTTCCAGCAGCTGTGTTCAGCAGATGCAGGGTTTCACCCTTGGTGTCTCTAGGAAAAGCCTTAACAGAAGTTGATGCCAGTTCCTAGTTAATCCTCAGTTACCTCACAGGTGGATCAGGAGGTCAGCAGAAGAATGAGATCAGAATGAACCCTGAGTGATGCAGCAAAGTCAAACCAGTGCTAGGTTGTCTCTTTCCCACCACTAAGCATTTCCACAGCCCTGAGTTGTGCAAAAGAGGGGAGGATTTTAAATCCTAGTGAGAGCAGACCAAGGTGAACTCAGCTGCTTCCTGCAGATGCTCTGGGAATCCTCTGTGCCATGAACCTGATGTGGAGCCTGCAGAGGTAGGCAGCAGAGAAGGAGGCTTCCAGAGTCTGTCTTGGTGGGGTGATGCTTTTGGAATGCTGTGTTAGTTGCACAGCTGAAGTGCTTGGTGAGTGGCATTCCAGTGCCCAGCCTGTCCTCAGGCCAACACTTTAATGTTACCTCTGTCACTAAGTTCTCTCCTGATTTCCTCCTCTCCCTTTAACTGGAAGTGATGCAGAATTTGGGAAGAAGTTTCCATGTTGTGAGAACTGCCCCAAGCTGAGTCTGCAGTGAAGCAGGAGCCAGGGACTGCAGTGGTACCAGCTTCTGTGGCTTAGTGCATGCTGCAGTGGTTGGTTGTTTCCTTAGGGCCTGGGTGCCTGCAGGTTCCCTTCATAGCTCCTAAAGGTTCACTTTTTTCGTAGCACTGACTCAGCTGCAGGGTGGAACTGAGTCAGTTTGACTCTAATGTAGCCCAACCCCCTCCATGAGGTGCCGGAGCAGGACAGTTCAGGGCACTGGGAGGTCTGACCAGGGAGGAGCAGCACTGAAGTGTAGGTGGGAATTCTGCGCAGGACAGAGGGACCTGGGGTGTTGCTGAGATGCCAGAGGTGCAGCTGCATGAAGAAAGGCTTCTCTGGATCTACAAAACCCAGGAAACCCTGCAGTGAGTCTCTGGGGATGCTGCCTGTTCTCCAGTTTCAGTGTGGCTGAGACAATCCTTCCCCCACTGCCCACCTTCCAGCAGACCCCAGACCCACTCCGTACAGCTTGGGTGTGAAATACAAATTGGGAGTTCTTCTGGAAAGGCAGGGATAGCAGAACTTCACATTTGATTGTGAGGACCAGCAGGAGTAGACTCTTGAGGCCACAAAACATTTTACAGCCTCCAGGGTTAAAAGATTTTGGAGCCAGGTTGGTGATTTGCAGAGTCTGGACACACTTGAGTCTATCTGAAGTATGTGGCAAGAGTGGATGCTGTTCCTTCAGCAGGTGGAAGTGATCTTAAGATGAAGATTTTGGGATTACTGAGACACTGCCTGTAAAATTAGGCCTGGTCTAAAGTTCTTCTGTTAAATTAACACAAAACTGGCAGGATAAGGTCTAAAATTCTTGGGTTTAACTCAAAACTGGTAGGAGAACATCTAAAATTCTGTTGATTTGCTAAAAACTGGTATCAGAGTCTAAAATTGTTAACAGTTTGTCATCAGCCGTAAGAATTTTAGACCTTCTCCTGTGTTTCACTAAAAGCTGGTAGGAGAAGGTCCAAAATTGGTGTGTGTATCTCCTGCCTGGTAGGAGCAGTTGTAGCTGCAGTGTCTGCTCCTCCCTCTGGCTTGGTCTCTAAAGCAGCTGGTTTTGCCCTGTGAGGGTGACCTGTAGCCACCTGTCTGATGAGGCAGCACAAAGTGCACCTCCATCAGCTCTGCTTGCCTGTGGTAAACAATGGAGAGATCTGTGGCACTGCTGTGCAGTTTTGCCTTGCCCTTTGCAGAGCTGCACTGGAGCATGGTGGGCTGCAGCCAGCACAAGTCCCTCCTGGAGTGGGTTGGGTTGGAAGGGACCTCAGATCTGCTGCTCCAACCCTCTGCCACAGCCAGGGACACCTTCCACTAGCCCAGGTTGCTCCAGGCCTTATCCAGCCTGGTCTTAAACACCTCCAGGGAGGGCTCTCCTGTCTCTCCCTGCTGGAAATGCTTGCAGAGAACATCCCTAGGTGCTGTCTGCTGAAGGAACACAAGTCCCAGCCTCTGGCAGCACTGTGCTGCTGGGCACCTTGCTCACAGCTCCAGCTGCCCTGAGCTGCCCCTTGGCCCTGAAACTGTTACTAACTTAGGCCCCCAGGACTTCACTGCCTCACTTCAGGTAACCCTGAGACACAATCCCCTGTGCTTCTGTCCCTGTGGCTTCCCCTCCAGGACCATCAAGCTCGACCCAGCTCAGTTCTGTCTCCAGTTTACATGAAGCTACCCAGCTGGGAAAATCTTTCTTCCTATTTCTTTACTCCACTGTCTTTGGTCTTCATGATGAAACCCCTCCTGCTTTTTTCTTTCTCAGTGCCAATGTCTCTCTAGGATGATTCTTCCTGCCCCATGTTTACCTGGAATGTATTTTAACTATTTTTGTATGGTCTCAGACGTGCACATTTTGTACACTGTGCTTCCTCTGCTGCTCAGCAGTGTGCGCCAGGGGCTCCCTGGCGGCCAGCTGTGGCCCAGCAGTGTTGGTGACACCCAGACATTCAGTTCAAAACCAGACAAAACCCCAACCCAAGACCACTGTTTTGTTCTCCAGTTTTTAATGTTCTTAGGAGTAGGTGCTGTGAGGTGATCTGGATTTTGTCCCTTTTTTTGTCAAAATGTACTGCACCTATTTATTGTAATGTAATAAAATAGTTATGGTGACCTTCTGGCCTAGCTGCCTTCTGCTCAACAAGACCTTGAGTGCCTCAGAGCAGCCCTGAGGAGCTGCAGCTGCTTGGCAGCTGTCATTGCCTGGTGAGGCCACCAGCAGCCTGGCCTGGATCAGCAGTGGTGTGACCAGGAGCAGAGCAGGGATTGTTCCCTGAACTCAGCACTGGGGAGATCACACCTTGAGTGCTAGGTTCAGCTTTGGGCCCCTCACTCCAGGCCTCTGGGGTGGATGCCATGGAACAAGGTTTGCTCATGGCTGGAGAACAGGGCTGGGGAGGAGCAGCTGAGGCTGTTCAGCTTGGAGGAGGCTGAGGAGACACCTCATTGCTCTCTCCAGCTCCCTGAGAGGGGGCTGCAGTGAGGGGGAGGTGGGCTCTTCTCCAAAGGCATAAGTGATAGGAGAACAGAGAGATGACCTCAGGTTGTGCCAGGGGAGGTTCAGGTTGGACATTAGAAGAAACTTCTTGACTAAAAGAGCTCTCAAAGCCTGGCACAGGCTGCCCAGGGAGGTGGCTGAATCCCCATCCCTAGAGGTGTTTCAGGGAGGCAGAGCTGTGGTGCTGAGGGACATGGCTTAGCCCCAGCCTTGGCAGAGTTAGGGAATGGTTGGGCAGGGAGAGCTTAGAGACCTTTCAAACCCAAATTGTTCCATAATTCTGATTATCTTCCAGGGAAGAGACTCAGGTTGTGTGTCCCTGCCTCTGCAGTTACCCATGTCAGGAAACAGCAGTAGCAGGAATTCTCTTCAGAGGTCTGTGCTTGAGGCACTACCGTTCAGATCCAGCCCTTCCCTCACTCCTTGGCCAGTCCCAGACAGGAGGCCACCCTGCCAGTGTGACTCCTGCACATGAACCTGCATGGTTCAGATCTCTAAGGCTTTGCTTTGGAGAATGTGCTCATGGTGGAAACTCATCTCTAAAAGAGGAAGCATTTAAAATTGAGATTACTGAGAAACAAAGTGCAGCAGCTTAAGTCAGGTAAAAAGAGCTCTGCTCAAAGGGTCTATCATGGACTGGCAGGGACCTCCAGAGATCACCCAGTCCAACTCCCCTGCCAGAGCAGGGCACACAGGAGCAGATCTAGGTGGGTCTGGAAGGTCTCCAGAGAAGGAGACTCCACAGCCTGTCTGGGCAGCCTGCTGCAGGGCTGCAGCACCCTTCAGTCACAAGTTCCTGCTGCTGATCAGAACAGAAGGGTTCACCCCTGCGTCCTGCAGCACCGCTTCACACGGGCTGGGAAGAGTCTCTTGCCTGTATAGCACAACTCCCACCCCCCAGCCCCTCAGGGGGAAGCAAGGTCCTGCTTTGGAGGCATTGCTACGGGCTTGGCGTTTGCAGCTCTTTTATTGGCGGCCCTGTCAGCTGTCGTCGCTGTAGTAGCGCTGCTTCAGCGCTCGGTATTTCCTCAGGAAGTACAAAGCCTCCAGCTCCTTGATCACGAATTCTCCTCGGGCAAGCAGCTGCTTAATTTTCTCAGGATCTGTCTCAGCTTTGTTTTTAAGGAAAGCTGCTTTCAAGCGGCTCCTAAAGTAGTCAGCTCCTTTGGGGTACTCCCTGCCAAGGTAGAGCAGCTTGAAGGAAAGAGAAGAGAGGTTTTGAGCAGAGGGGCGCAGAGCGCGGGGCTGCGGCTGCAGCAGAGCGCTCACACTTACGTTTTTGTACAGGTTCAGCACTTCAGCTCTCAGGGGGTTGGCCATTCTGTGACTTTCCTCCTACGGCTGTGTTCACCTGAGGAGTAACAGTTTGCCATTAGCCTCCCGGGGCAGGGAACAGCGAATCCCTGCCTCGCCTTGCACGGCCCTGCGTGGCTGCACGCCAGGCTCCGACCCTGCTCAGCCCTGGCTGCTCTGACTCCTGCCAGCTTCTGCTTTTGGCTGCTCTAAACTTTCCAGCCTCCATTCCCCTCATCTCCAACACAGCAGAAGAGCCTTCCAGAGCCTTCCAGCTGGTGTCACTCTGCTTTACCTTCGTGCCGAGTTTCTCTGTCTTTACCCTCGGCTGCTGTCTAGCGGCGGGCAGGCAGCCCCCTCCCTGGCTGCGAGCCTGCCAAGGAACCCACTGCCGCTTCTTGCTGTGCCCCAGCCCCGGCGCTGCTGTGGCCATGCGCGCAGAGCGCAGCGGCAGCCGGCAACGCCTGCAGCCTCGCCCTTCGCACCTTCTGCGTTCCAAAACTCCTCTGTCCCCTGGCACCGGGGCCGGTGCGCGCTGGCCTAACGTTAGCCTTCACAGAAACGAACTCAGCCGCGGTTCATTGCAGCAACCGGAACGCAGCGCGGCCTCGCCGGGCGTCACTCCTGGCGCTGAGGAGCTGATACCGCCTCCCTCTGCTTCGTCTACGCAGGGGCCTGTCTGTGTCTTCAGCGCTGCTGGGCCCGGGGACGGCGGGGGAAGGTCAGAGTCTTACCGGCTCCGCTCGGCCGCAGCCCGACCGCAGGCGCTTGACGGCAAAGCCGCAAAGGGCAGCGCGGCCGGGCGGAAGCTGCTTCGCCATGGGGCGGGACAGAGGCACGGGGCACTCCCGCCATTGGTGGCAGGGAGCACGCCGCAGGAGAGGATTGGTTGTCTCGGCAGCGAGGGGCGGGGCCGTGGGAGGCTCGGCCCGCGCCCTATGACGGCTCCGGTTGCACGGGAGCCAGCAGCGGGTGGGAGCGGCGGCACCGCACTGCTCAGCCCGGCGCCAGAGCAGGGAGCACCGGCACCCGCCGCCCTGGCCCGGGAGGTGAGCGCGGCGGCAGCGCTGTCAATCCTCCGAGCAGCTGGAGAGGGGTGGGCAGGGCAGAGCCGTCTCCGTCCCTGGCCGCCCCTTCCCACCGAGCTGGACGTCCAGAGGGCTCTGCTCCGCCCGCTCCCCCCTGCCTTCCGCTGCGCCGAGCACTCTTCAGGCTTCGGGCAGGACGCCGAGCGGGGCAGAGGTAAGGCAGCAGCCCCTGGCCCTGTCCGAGCAGCGGGGCCGTGCTCTGGCTGCGTGAGCGCATCTCTGCTTGCCCCTGTTCGTTACTCTCGTGTGCAGCCTGCGCTTGTGCACCGTTTCATCCTCCTGCCAAAGTCCCAGCGGTGTGGTGATGTACTCGTGTGGCACAAGCTGGGGGGCTGGGAGCGGAGGAGCCTCTCGCTGCCCCCAGTGCCGTGATAAAGATGTGCAGGGCTGGAGCCAGGCTCTGCTCGGGGATGCCCAAGGGCAGCACAAGGGGCACTGAGGGCAAGCTAGAGCAGAGGAGGTGCCAGGGGAACAAGAGGGGAAACTTTGTCACTGTGAGGGTGAGCCTGGAACAGGCTGTCCAGATAGGCTGTGGAGTCTCCTGCTCTGTACACTCTCAAAACCCTCGTGGATGTGTTCCTGTGCGCCCTGCCCTGGGTGCTGCTGCTCTGGCAGGGGCTTGGACCGGATGATCTCCAAAGGTCCCTTCCAGCCCCTCCCATTCTGTGACTGCTTCACTGCTTGACGCAGGCAGGACCTTGGAAGACAGTGCAGGGTCTCCAAAGTGTTCAGCTTCCCCCACGGGGGGAGGTCTGGATCAGGCACCACTGACACTGCCCGGAGAGAGTCCTGTGCGTGGCGGCAGGGGCTGTGACGGCTCCTGCGGCAGCACTCTGTGCAGCCTGCTCGGTCTGTGGGGAGGGAACTGCTGCTGAAATTGGTCAGGTTTCTTTTTGCTGGTTTCTGGGGTTTGTTTTCACTTGTCTTCCCAACAAGTACTTGTAACATCAGGGTGGACTTGGCCTTCTGCCCATCTTCAGCCTCCATCTGGATCTGAACACAAAGCAAGAAGCTGGGTTTAGTGAGGGCTTCCTCCCCACCCATATGCAGTGGCCACAGCAGAGATTCAAGAGCTGTCTTCTCACTGCCCCTGCCTAAGAGGGCGAGGGCGGGGTGGGCAGAGAAAGGAGCAGACAGAGCAAACAAGGAGTTTTGCAGCACACCTGAGGGCCCACAAAGGAGGAGGTGGCCTCTGACAGCTTGCACATCTCCTCCTTCCAAGGGAGAGGGGCAATGGAGAGTGAGGACTTCTCTGGAGGCTACGGCAAGGACAGAGCAGATGAGAACAACCTGGCAGGGAAGGGGCATCCCAGGCAGGGAGGGGAAGGCCACCAACACAGAGCTTCCAGATCCACCCCCAGTGAGCCATGGAACTGGCAGTCCTCATCCCAGGTGATGCTGAGCCTGCGCTGTAGAGAGGACCTCACTGGGTTCCTGCTGGGGCTTGCTCCCATGAGGCTTTCTGGAGAGCAGCTCCTCCAACCCTGCCAGGGCAGGGGAGCTCGTTCCAAAGCTTTGCACAGCACGGAGGACAAACGTGCAGCCTGAAGGCCAGCAGCTGCCCAGAGAGCCACAGAAGCCATTCACATCTGGGAGCTCATTTAGCCGAAGTGTTTTGCTCTCTGTGCCATAAACATTTCCTGTGCAGGGAACAGCACCATGAGCTCTGCCTGGCTCCAGGCCACCAAACAACTGGCCCAGGCGATCCAGGCCATCCCCGCTGGCCAGTCCCTCTTCTTTAGCACTCATTTACCTCCTCTGCAGTCTCACCTTCGGTTCTGTCTAGAGGTACAGGGGGGGGCCCAACCTGAGCCGTGCAGGGAGCAGCAGCCACCACCTGCTGGCATTGTGTTAAGGGATCAGTCACAGAATGGCAGCGATTGGGAGGCACCTCCAGAGACTCCACAACCTCTCTGGGCCACTTGCCCTGGGCTTTGTCAGCCTCACACTGACGAACTTCCTCCCCCTGCTCAGAAGGAACCTTCTAGGTTCCAGTTTGTGCCCATTGCATCTTGTCCTGTCACTGGACCACATCCTCCTGCCCCACTCTTTAACTCTTGGTGAGCATTGATCAGATCCCCTCTGGGGCCGCTCTCCTCCAGGCTGCGCAGCCCCAGGCTTCCCAGTCTGCTCCTCGCAGAGACGCTCCAGGCCCCTCGGCAGCTTTGCAGCCCCCACCGCGCTCTCCGCAGCAGTTCCCTGTCCCCGTCGAGCAGCGGAGCGCAGAGCCGCGCCCGGCGCAGCAGCAGCTCCCGCGAGAGGCGGCCACGAGAGGGCGCTGCCAGCTGCGTGCCGCCGGCACTCCCCGGCAGAGCGGACCCCGCGGCGCCTGCCCCGCCGGAGGGCTCCCTGCGTGCCGCGGGGACGGGGAGAGCTCTCTGGATGTCGGGAGGGTGAGGTCTCTGGACGCTATGACGGGTTCCTCGATGTCGGGGGATGGGGTCTCTAGATGTAAGGAGGAATGGGGGTCTTTGGCTACCAGAGGGGGCCTCTGGTTGCCGTGGGGACGGGGTGGGTTATCTCTGGAAGCAGCGCGGGGGGAGGGGAGTCTCCTGACTCAAGGTGGTGGTGGAGCGAATCTCCGGATGCAAGAAGCGGTCTCTGGGTGCCAGGAAGCGTCTGTGGATGCTGGGTGTGTGTGTGCGTGTCTCGGTGCTGGCAGCGGGGAGCCTCTGGACACTGGGGGGCGGCTGTGAATGAGTGCCGGCGCCCTCGCCTCCCGTCCCCATCCCGCTGCCCAGCCGCCTCCTCCTCACCTGCGCCGTCCCGCAGCCGCACGGGTCCCCGCAAGCCCTGTGGCGAGCCGCTTCCTGCCGCGTCTCTTATGCAGCCCCCGGGCCGCCCGCACGTTCGCTCCCCGCGGCGCCGCCTCCCGCAGTGCGGGGAGCGGGGATCGCGGCCGCCCGCTGGGCTGAGCTGCGCCCGGCTGCTGCCTCTGCAGGGGCCCCGAGAGCGGCGGTGCGCGGCTCGCCGGCCGAGGCTGGGCTCCCTGCCGGGGCCGCCGGGGAAGCAGCGCAGGGAAAAGCGGCTGCTGGCGGCGGCAGTGCCCCGCGGGAGCAAAGCGCGACCGGGCCGGGTCAGTCTGGGCAGGACGGGATGGTGGCTGAGGTGAGGCACGGGCTGGCTGAGAGCAGCGCGGTGGGATGGGAACCCCTGGGCCGTGCAGACTGTTCGGAGCTCTGTCGGCTTGCGCAGCAGAGGCGGCCAGATTCAAACTGTACCGGAGCTCTACCGTGCCAGGCCTGAGAACCACCGATTCCCGTCATGGCGGGCGTGGGGGAGGTTTGGAAAGCACCTCTGAAATCGTCGAGTCCAACAACCCTACCTCGGTTCCAGCGCTCGCTCGGCACAGGGCACTCCGCTGCCTGCCCGATGTCCGTCCGCGGCTGGCAGCTCAGGGGCGCTTCCCCTGGGCTTCAGTCAACCCCGCGGAGGCAGGAGGCGAACGCCGTGGGGCTCGGGCTTGGCCCCGGGCAGCCGCTCCTGGCAGCGTGGAGCAGTTGGGTTCGCTCCCCGCGGATCCCGCTGCGCTGTAGCCTGACCACGGCAGGCAAAACTGGGGCCCGAGGCTTGCCTGAGGCTGGGGAAGATCAGCTCGATGCCTCCAGGCGTGAGCCGGTGCCTTAGGGTCCAGGAGCTCTTTCGTGTCGCTGGGAGGATTCAGCGTGAAGAAACTGAGCACAGCGCACCCTGGACAGGCTGCGGAGCCCTGGGAGCTGAGTCTGCACACAGCGGGCAGCCTGGCAGCTGGATCCTCTCCTCTCGGACTGGCACCTGCCTAAGGAGCCCTCCCCCCTGCTTAGTGAGTAGCCGTGTTTGGGGTATTCCCGGGGAAGTTTTCCCTCTCTGAGTGAGTGAGGGCACATTTTGGTTCCTCTCCCCTAGGCAGTTAACTGGTCGTGCAGCAGGACATTCCTGCTGGCATCCCAGCCTGGAATTCTGTTGTGTCAGCAGAGCAGTAGCTCCACAGCCATGCTGCCTTCAGCGCTGCCTTCCTGCTGCTGTTGGAGGGCAGGCACTGCAGCCAGCCTCTGCCTTGCTGCTCTGCCTTAGGGAAGGGTATGGCTGTGCCAGGCGTGACCTCAGAGCCTCCCACTGTTACTCTTGGCTGTGCCCCCTCCCAGCTTCTGAGTGGGGCAACTACAGGAGCTTACATTGGCCCCATCCTGGCCAAACCCAGCACAGATGACACCAAGCCGGGTGGCAGCGTCGGTCTGCTGGAGAGCAGGAAGGCTCTGCAGGGGCACTTGGCCAGGCTGGATCCATGAACAGAAAATGGGATGAGATGCAACAAGGTTAGGTGCCAGGTCCTGCAGCCGGGTGACAATCACCCCACAGACACTGCAGGCTTGGGGCAGAGTGGCTGGAAACTGCCCAGCAGTGAAAACCCTGGGGGTGTTGATCAACAGCCAGCTGAAGGTGAGCCAGGGTGTGCCCAGGTGGCCAAGGCCAGCAGCACCCTGGCCTGGATCAGAAGCCCCAGTAGTAACAGGCAGGTTGGGACACCCCAAGGGTACTCTGATTTCCCAGTGCTCTTACAACTGGCCTGGTGGAGAAGGGGAAGCTGTGGGAAGCTGCCCCCTTCCCAGAGGAGAGAAGGCAGCAAAGGTCATCATGAATGATGTCGAGGCAGTGGCACCCAGGTCACAGAAGGTGCCAGGGCAGGCACAGGGACTGGGAGGAGACCTGGGGCTTGGTCTTGCCCTGGCACCACCAGGGGGTCAGAATAATGGAATCATCAAATTGTTTGGGTTGGAAAAGTCCTCTGAGACCATTTTGTGCAACCTTCAACCCCACACCACCGTGGTCACCAGACCGTGTCCCCAAGGGCCGTGGCCACACCCTTCTTGAACACCTCCAGTGCTGCACACCAAAGGGCTGGAACAGATGGAGGGGTTTGTCCCCCTCACTCCCTCCAGCAGGGACACCTTGTGGGTCAGAGGTGTGACCTCTTGTGACCAAGTGCTTCCCTGGGGGATGCAGTGTGTGACTGCAGCCCTGGCTCGGAGCTGTGGAGCTGGCGTGCAGCCTGAGGCTTCTGCCTGCTGGGTGCTGCTGGGCTCCAGGCATGCCTAGGGAATTGCAGACAAGTCCAGGGCCCTTGCCCCTCTGATCTCTGAGGGCCCTTTGGAGTGCAAGGGGGTTCATCTCTTACCAGCGGTGGAAGGGATCTGCTGGCTGCAAAGAAGGGATCTGCTCACTGCAGCCAGGGGCTCTGCTCATCACGGTCTTGTTTCATGTTCAGGTGCACTTTGCTGTCCAGCTGGTTTGAGGAGGAGGTGCCCGCCCGTGGCGTGTGGCCAGCCTGGGCTCTGCAGGCAGGTTCTGCGTGGGCTGAAGGTCACAGCTCGTGAGGGCGTTGCAGCAAGTGCTGCTCTCAGCAGAGCGGGCGGCAGCAGCAGGGGCCAAGGGTGCAGAGCTGCTCACTGGAGCCCCAAGGTGAGGGTTTCCATTGCGCACCCCAAGCAGCATCAGCCCTGCTTCCGCCTTAGCTGAGGAGCTGCTCTGACCTGAGGTGGGCGGAGGGAGGCCAGGAAGGATGCAGGCCAGGGTCCCTCCCTCGGCGAGTCCATCTTGGCTGCAGAGCTGAGAGCACCCTGCCGAGATGGCAGGGCAGGTGGTTTATGCAGCGGTCGCCTCCAAGAGAAGAGAGACTTTTACCTGCCAAGCTTCAGACCCAGGTGAGACATAGTCATCTTCTGTGCCTGGTGGCCTTGCCAGCCACTCCCTCCTGTAGCTGCTCCTCCTCTCAGATCAAGGCTTTCCTAAGGGGCTGAAGACACTGGCAGCATTTCCAGAACCTGGGCACCCACCTCTGCAGATCACAGAGCCATTTGCTCCCCGGGCTCTTGTCTGTTAGTAGGCTGCTGAGCTCCATCAGGAGTCATAAGCTCAGGCTCAGTTGCCTGGCTGCAGCAGTGTGAACACTTCCGGGGAGAGGAAGGTCTGCTCCATGCCCATGGCCTCTCCAGGCTTCAGGAGGAGTAGTGTGGACTCGGTGGAGATGGAGGCTGCTGCAGTTCAAGTGGCATGAAGGCCTCTCTGCATGAAGGGCAGAGATGTGGTGCTGAGGGACATGGCTGGAAGGCTGCAGCCTTCTCCAGGATGAGCAGCCCCAATCCCCTCAGTCTGTCCCCTTGGGGGAGGTTTTGCAGCCCTCTGAACATCTTTATGGCCTCCTCTGGACCTGCTCCAACACTTCCATGTCCCCATGCCATGGGGGCACCAGAGCTGGAAGTGACAGTCTGAGTTTCTGAGAGCAAGTCTGGTGCTGCAGGGCGGTGGAGGCAGTGGGGATGGCAGGGCTGGCCCGGGGCAAGTTGTCCAGCTGCAGCACTTTGTGTCCCAGCAGGTGATGTGGCCACGTACACCGAGGTGACCCTGCGGGACCAGTCCGACGATGCTGACAGCACGGCCGGGGCCGGGCACAGAGGTACTGCAGCACACTTCCCAGTGCCCTCTGTGCACCACCAGCATACAGAGGAGGAGATGCCCGGGGCCAGGTGCCCTGAGAGATGTGGGCACAATCTAGGCCAGCTAGAAGCCCTTCAGAAGCTTTCCTGGCTGCCTGAGGGAGGAGAACATTTCCCTTGCCAAACTGCAGCTACAGGTCAGCCATGGGCATCTTCTGCCCCTGCCCTTGCCCAGCCACCCCTGCCTGGTGCCTCTTCTCCTGAGTCTCTAGAAGAAGTCAAGTTGGCTGCAGAGAGCACCCTGAGAGCAGAGGTTCCCGGAGGGGGGCATTTGGCCTTGCCACAAGGGAAGAGAAACTAAAAGCTGCAGCCGATGGCTCTGCCCGGGGTGGTGCTGGGCGGGCAGCAGAGCTGGGCCGAGGGCAGGGCTGGGCCCTGCTGTCACAGGGACAGAGCCAGCTTGGTGGCTCTGAAGTGCCCCTCGGGTGTGTGGCAGTGAGGCCAGGGGGGCTGCAGCAGCAGCAGTGCTGCCAGCAGAGCAGCACCGATGTGCCACTGGCAGCCATCTGCTGCCTGTCTTTGCTACCCCAGCCCTTGCTCCCTCCCTCCCTTTCTCTCCTGGTTCCTACCCTGCCCAGATGCCCAGCTTTTGGGAGCTTTGGTCAAGGGGTACCTAAACCCATGCATGCCTTCCACCTGGAGAAAAGCTGAGGGTGAGCTCTGTCCCTTCACAGGGAGAGGCTGAATCCCCACCCCTGGCGGTGTTCAGAGGCAGAGATGTGCTGAGGGCCATGGGTTAGCCCCAGCCTTGGCACGGTCCGAGGATGGTTGGGCTGGGTGAGCTTCAAGGGCTTTTCTAGGCCAGCCTGGATGAGGTCTCGAGCAGCCTGGTCTGTGGGAGGTGTCCCTGCCCATGGCAGGGAGTGCAACTGCATGAGCTTTAAGGTCCCTTCCAGCCCAAGGTCCTCCATGAGTGGGTGACTCTATCCATACAGCTCTGAACCCAAGTGCCAGCACCAACCTGGAGCTTGCTTTGCTTCACTTCCTGACTGTGGTGCTGGGGCCACAGCTTCACAGGCATTTGGGGGTTGGCTTTCAGCTTCCACAGATGCATTCAGCTGGAAAAGCTCCCTAGAGCTCTCAGCTGCCCTTGCAGCACTTCAGGGGTGTCCTAAACTTGCTCTTCACCCTCCACAAGCTCACAGCGTGGCATGTTGCTGCTGCAGGCCTGGCCACGCTGCCTTGGCATGCCCCCAAACTCAGAAGAAGGTTGAGTTGCTGCTGCCTGTGGTGAGACCTCTCTGCCCTGCCCCTCTGCAGGGACCTGCTTGCAGATCCCGCGCTGGTGTTACCTCGTGCTCACCCTGTACTGCACAGCACTGATTCTGCTCCTCACTGCCATCTTCCTGGCACTGAAGTGTCCTCGCCTCTGAGGTGCATCCCAGCACTCTGCTGCTGCCAGGGTAAGCCACTGGTCGCCGTGCTTGGACTTTATGTAGTGCTTCTGCAGCGATCAGAGGAGGTGCAAAGAACCATCCAGTACCTGAAGGGGCTGCAGGAGGCTGGGGAGGGATTTGGCAAGGGCTGGGGGTGACAGGGCAAGGGACAATGGCTGTGAGCTGAGAGAGGAGAGACTGAGACTGGAGATGAGGAAGAAATTCTTGAGAGTGAGGGTGGGGAGAGCCTGGCACTGACTCCCAGGGAGGCTGTGGATGCCCCTCCCTGGAGGTGTTCAAGGCCAGGCTGGATGTGGACGTCAGGCGTGCAGACTTGGATGGCTCCAGGGATCTGCTGGCCACAGGATGGTGGGACGAAGCCCTAGGGGGAAAGGGGTGGGTCAGGCTCCATCCTGGAGCATGGCACCTCTTGCTGGGGTGCTCGTGACCCAGGAGTGCCCTTTCTCTGCTCATGGGACACCAGAGCAGGTCCAATGTCCCTGAGCTGCTCTCCTCAGCTTTTGTCTCGCTCATTTCCAGCTGTCTCCGCAGGGAGCCCTCTGCTGCCTCCCCACAGCACCGAGTGCTGCGTTCTTCTCTCTGAGGAGACCTGTGGAAGGGAGCCACGGCCCCCGGCCTGACTACTCCTCAGCGATGCCTTCTGGGACCTGTGTCAGCCCTCTGCCTCTCCACGTGTGGCCACCCCAGCTGAAAGCACTCTGACTTGGCATTTGCTTACCCCCGCAAAGGCAGCTGACCCAGGTGCTCCGGCGTGGGCATGCCAGCGTGGGCACCAGCGCCTGAGCTGCTGCCTCAGACTGGCCTTGGCTCCTGTCTGGAAAAGGCAGGTGGCCAGAGGGGTTAGGGCTGGATTCATCTTGCAGTCATTTGCAACCTAGAGAAGCTTCCAGGTCCCACATGTGCAAAAATGCATAAATTAAACAGGGATGTGAAGTGCTGCACTGAAAGGTTTGGATCAAAGCCCAGGTCAGGCACTGGCACAGGCTGCCCGGGGGGGTGCAGTGCCCACCCCTGCAGGTGTTCCAGGACCATGCAGCCGTGGCACTTGAGGCCGTGTTTTAGTGTCCGCGTGGGGTGGTGTTGGGTTGATGCTTGGACTGGGTGATCCTGGAGGATCCAACCCAAGCAGTTCAGTGATCCTCTCGTCCTCCACCCTGCCTCTGCAGCGCTGAACCCCCTCCGCTGGGGGCACTCCCTTCACTGCACCTCCTCTGCACCGTTCCTCCTGCAAAGCGGCAGCGAGGCCCCGGGCGCTGGAGAGCTGCTGCTGAGCTGGAGGACGCTGTGGGCACTACTCCAGAGCAGCTCAGGGGTGAGTGATTGTTTGAACCACATCCTGAGCATTGCTCAAGGCAGCACACGTGGGGCTTTTTCCAGCCTGTGGTTTCCATCATGCACTGCAAGCAGCCACGAGGGCTCTG
This sequence comes from Pogoniulus pusillus, assembly GCF_015220805.1. Taxonomy (NCBI): domain Eukaryota; kingdom Metazoa; phylum Chordata; class Aves; order Piciformes; family Lybiidae; genus Pogoniulus; species Pogoniulus pusillus. The sequence goes on from NC_087278.1 coordinate 456,303, forward strand.
CAGTGTCAGCCTCAGCTCCGTGCCCCAGCGCTGCGGGGGGGAGTGTGCCCAGCTGCCACGGGGGCAGTGGCAGGAGTGTGCCCTGCTGCCAGGTCTAAGGCTGCTCAGAACCTTCCTGCAGCTTTCACTGCTGTCACCCTGGCTCTGCCCTCCCAAGGCTTTCAGGTCCCTTCCAACCAACCCATTCTGTGGTTGTACAAAGGCTTCCTAGTCCTGATGCTCAGCTTGGGTGGCCCTTTTCCACACATGAGGGTGTTTGGGGTTGGGTGGGGGCTTTTGGTGTAAAACTGAGCATTTTGTTAACAGTTGCCCTAAAAGAACCAACCGTGTTCTAACTAAGGCTAAGCATAGTGAAGTCAAGTCAGGTCTAGGTTCAGGATGGTTTGATGTTGAGCCTGTTGTTCCTCATATCCTTAAAGGAGAGGGAAGCAAAAGCGCCTGTCACATGGAAGTGTCTGCCCTGGAGTTAGGGAACAGGTGGACTGGATGATCTTAAAGGTCTTTTCCAACCAAAGTGATTCCATGGTTCTGGGGCTGCTTTTGCATCCCATTCCCCCGGCCGTGAGGGGAGCAGGACTTGCAGGGGGGACACTGCATGCTGCAGCCCAGCTGCTGGCATCCTGCACAGCATTGGCACAGCTCTTTGATCCTTACTGGTAGAGATAGTCAGAGGAAAGAGGACTTGTTCAAATCCACATGCCCAGGGTGGTGTCAAATCAGGTTGTTATAGTCCGTGGAGAAAGTGTCCCCGGGAAGTGGTTTTCAGCTTTCACTGCTCGTAGGCTGTAGATGGTAGCCTCATCCCTAACAGCAAAGCAGGGGAAAAGAAAAGGAAACCTAAACCCAAGCAAACTAAGACGCTGGGAAGCTGAACATCAGTTCAAGGTCGTGGCTGTTTTCCCTCCTACTCAGCCACTGCAGCTTCTAGTGCAGGTGCTGTAAAGGGTGACGGGCAAAGAGTTCAAGGGGGCAGTCGTGTGTGAGTTGTGGCAGGGCAGAGGCTCAGGGCTGCTGCTGCAGCCTCTTGCTGCTGCAATGCAGGACTGGAGCTGCCCACAGCAGCAAGCTTTGACCGTCCTGCAGTCAGCATTTCCTGCTCTCAGCAGCTCTGTGCCCGCAGGTAAGTGAAGCTCTGGCCCACAGATTTTAGTGCCTGTGAAATCGATTCTCTCGGTGCAGCCTGTCCAAGATGGACCTCGTTTGCATGTGGTCAAGTGCCTGGCCCTGCTTCTGGCCAGCTCCACCTCCTGGGCAGGGTCCTGCTGGGTGTACAGCAGCTTCAGGGAATCTGTCCTTTGGAATAAGGACTGTCTGGGAAGATTCACAGAATGGGTTGGGTTGGGAGGGACCTCAAAGCTCATCCAGTTCCAGCCTCTGCCACGGGCAGGGACACCTCCCTGGTACCAGCCCAGGCTGCCCAGGTCCTCATCCAGCCTGCAGTGGCAGTGCTGTGGCTCTGCTGGGTGCAGGAGATGTCTGCTGAGGTCTGTGAAGCCCCTGCCCGTGGTGGGTGCTGTGCACCCATCCTGCCTTTGCTTTAAAGGCAGCACAAGGCCTTGCACCTCTCTCCCAGCAGTCCTCTTACTGCCCACTAACAGAACAGTAGGAGCTTGAGTGCTGGGGTCAGTTTTGGGGCCCTCAATGCAAGAAGGACACTCAGGATCTGGAGCAGGTCCCGAGAAGGGCAACCAAGCTGGGGAAGGGTCTGGAGAAGAGGGCTGGGGAGGAGCAGCTGAGGGAGCTGGGGGTGTGCAGTGTGGAGGAGGTTGAGGGCAGACCTCATTGCTCTCTGCAGCTCCCTGAGAGGAGGCTGAAGCCAGGTGGAGGTTGGTCTATTCTCACACAGAACAAGGGGAAATAGAATCATAGACCATAGAAACAGTCAGGGTTGGAAAGGAGCACAAGGAGCAGGCAGTGCCAACTCCCTGCCATGGGCAGGGACACCCTACCCTAGAGCAGGCTGCCCACAGCCTCAGCCAGCCTGGCCTCAAACACCTCCAGCCATGGGGCCTCAACCACCTCCCTGGGCAACCCATTCCAGCCTCTCACCACTCTCCTGCTCAACAACTTCCTCCTCACCTCCAGCCTCACTCTCCCCACCTCCAGCTTTGCTCCATTCCCCCCATGCTTGGTGCTCCCTGACAGCCTCAAAAGTCCCTCCCCAGCTTTTTTGGAGCCCACTTCAGATCCTGGGAGGCCACAAGAAGGTCCCCTGGGAGCCTCCTTTGCTCCAGCCTGCACAGCCCCAACTCTTTCAGTCTGTGCTCACAGCAGAGCTGCTGCAGCCTCTGAGCATCCTCCTGGCCCTGCTCTGGACATGTTCCAGCATCTCCACATCCCTCTTGTAGTGGGGGGTCCCCAAGAGGAGGCTGCAGTGAGTTCAGGTTGGGCTCTGCTGCCTAGGAACGGGACAGGAGCACAGGAAATGGCCTCAAGCTGCACCTGGGTCTGGATTGGCTTCTAGAAGAAGCTTCTCCACTGGAAAGGTTCTCAGTCGCTGGAGCAGGCTCCCTGGGGGCGTTTCAAAGGGTAGGGCAGTGCCTTTGTGCAAACCTCCTTTCCTCAGTACTTTAAATGTCCTGGCAGGCTGTGGCCTGGCACAACGAGGGTATTGCCCCCCCCCCCGTTGCCTTCTGCCCCACCACACAGTGGTGGCTGGCAGAGAGCTGCTTGCCTTCATCCGCCCCTTGCCAGCAGGTTCTTGTTTGATTGCTTCTCCTTCTCTCCACAGCACCACCCTGGCCATTGTCAGGCCCTGCAGCACCAGGGTTTGGAAGAGCGCCGTGACAGGAAAGAAAAGGTTACAGAGCAGTTGAAAAGAAGAAGAGAAAAAAGCTTTTAATTATAACTGTGCCCAAAAGAGGCTTGAGGTCAGATGCAGTCACACGCCAGGAGCGTTCTCCCTTCTTCCCGAGCAGCACAGTTTGCTTCTGCTTTGCTTTTCTCTTTTCCCTCTCATTTTATTTGCAGAGGCAGCTGGAACAGGAGAATGACTTCAAACCTTTCCCACTCTTGCTTCCCAGCTTGAGAAGGGCCCAGGACTTGCCAGCTGGGGACCTGTGGTGAGCATGCTTTGGTCAGACGCTCTGCCTCCCGCGGGCGGTGAAGTTCCTGCTGCTTTGGCAAGGAGCAGCTCAGGTCCTGGTTTGCGTCAGGGCAGCCCGAGGGCAGCTGCTTACGGCAGTTAGCCTGATGCAAAGAAGCAGCTGGCAGCAGCAGGGCTGTGGAACAGAAGCTCTGCCCAGTTTGCTTCCTTCTGCATTGGATTTCCTTCATTTCGGTGCTGCAGCTGAATCGAGCGAGGTGGTGAACACAGCCTCAAAAGCCTCTGAAGGAGGACAGGATCTGTAGTGAGAGACTCAAAGTCCCTTCTCTCCCACAGAATCAAGAGCTAAAGCAGCTTTCCCAAGGGTCTAAACCTTTGAAGCTCAGGAACCTGGAGCACGACCTCCTTCCTGCCTTCTCATCTTAATATGTGCTCTAGGTTCAGAGATTCATGGAATGTTTTGGCTTGGGAGGGACCCCAGAGATCATCCAGTCCCCTTGCCCTGGGCAGGGACACAGGTTGCTCAAGGCCTCATCCAGCCTGGCTTTCAACACCTCCCTGGGCAACTTGTGCCAGCCTCTCCCCACCCTCACTCTCAACAATTTCTTCCTCCTCTCCACTCTCCCCTCTCCCAGCACACAGCCATTGTCCCTCATCCTGGCACTCCCAGCCCTTGTCCAATGCCCCTCCCCAGCTCTCCTGGAGCCCCTCCAGGTACTGGAAGGCTGCTCTAAGGTCTCCCTGGAGCCTTCTCTTCTCCAGGCTGTCCCCACAGGGGAGGTTCTGCAGCCTCTGATCACCTTTGTGGCCTCCTCAGGACCGTCTCCAGCAGGTCCATGTCTGTCTTGGGTTGGGGCCCCCAGAACTGGATGCAGTACTGCAGGTGAGGTCTCCCCAGAGGGGTAAAATCCCCTGAGCTGCTGGCAGTGTTTTAGTAGGAAAATAATGATGTTCAGCCCTTAAATGAGCTCAGCAAATACACCCCAAGAGAAGCAAAGGGACACCAATGCCTGGGGTTGTGTCACTCTGCTAATCTCCAGCTTCATCAGTGGACACCCCAAATCTCCCCATGTGTGAGCAGTGTTGGTGAGCACACAGCTGTGCTTACACAGAGGGACTTGGCTTGGCTGATGAAGAAAGAGAGGCAAGTTTAGATCTGAAGCACTGATGCTGATCTGGAACCTGGCTTGGTCCCAGCCAGCAGTGACTCTGAGGCTTGGACTGTTTGGTCTTCCCTCCCTAGAAGTCTGCAATCTTTTCCATGTGACTGAGTTGGATCAGATGGATTTTCTGGAAGCTGAGCTGTGATCCATGCACCAAGGAGAGTGCTCCAAGCAGGGGTTTATGGAACTGTGTTCTTGGAACAAAAGTGTTGTGATGCTTCCCAAACTAATTCCACAGGGGTAGGGAGAGGAGATGCAGGGATGCTGATGGGACTGGAACAGCTCTGCTGGGAAGAAAGGCTGAGAGCCCTGGAGCTGGTTAGCCTGCAGAGGAGAAGGCTGAGAGGGGACCTGAGCAGTGTCTACAAATACCTGAGGGGTGGGTGCCAGGGTGAAGGTGCCAGGCTCTGTGTGGTGGTGCCCAGGGATAGGACAAGGCACAACAGGTACAGGCTGCACCTCAGCCTGAGGAGAAAGTTGTTTGGTGTGAGGGTGCTGGAGCCTGGAGCAGGCTGCCCAGAGAGGCTGTGGAGTCTCCTTATCTGCAGACTTTCCAGACCCACCTGGTTGTGCTCCTGTGTGCCCTGCCCTGGGCGCTGCTGCTCTGGCAGGGGGGTGGATGATCTCTGGAGGGCCCTTCCAGCCCCTACCATTCTATGGTCCTATGATCCTATGCCTCCCATTCCCAGCACATTCCTCTCTCCATCTCTTTCCCTAGAGGGCCTTCACTTAGCATCTGTGGTGGTGACAGCCTAATGAGTTCTCAGGGCTAAGCCCAGGTACTGCAGGTGAGACTCAACCCTGCTGCTGTTGCAGAAAGCAAAGCAACTCTGTTCAGGTCCTAACTGACGAAGCACAAATGCAAGCACTGCAGGCTGGTGCTGAGAGCATTTCCCTGGCAGGGGCCTTTCAGACTGTCTCTGCAGTTCTCTGCTCTGTTCTGAGCCTCGCAGCTGAGCCACAGCTTCCACTCTCCCAGAGCAGCTTTCTTTGCACATCCTGCACTGCTGAAGGGAAGCTGGGAACGTGCTGGGCTAGCCCTAGTTGTGTTTGCTTTGGTACCACTGCTCGTGATCAACGAAAGACGGGGAGAGGAGCAACAACTCTCCACAAGAAAGGGCTTTGGCTGCTGACTAACCGTAGCAAATTACCTGGTAACCTTCCCAGGGCAGTGCCCCCCAAGCCCCTTGTGACCTTTACAGCCACTGGAGAGTCGCAGGGGTCTGCATTTGACAGTGCTGTGATTGTCCTCCTCAACCTGCACCCAGGCTGCTGCTGGCCTGTTGGACTGCAGATGTGTGTGAGAAGAGCAGAGATTTAGCTGTGGTTTAAGGGACACAGAAGCAGAGGCTTGCTTTGAGAGGAGGATGCTTCTCTGGATTCTCTAGGAGGGAGGTGGTGGAGTCCCCAGCCCCAGAGATGCTCAAGAAATGTGTGGTCATGGCACCTGGGGACATGGTTTGGTGGCCATGGTGGTGCTGGGTTGATGGTTGGACTGGATGACCTTAGAGGGCTTTTCCTACCGAAATGGGTCTATGAATCCATGGTTGATCCTGTGAGTGACTTTCATGGAACTAGGATCCTATCTGCTGCTTCCGTTCACCCTTTGCCTTGGTATCACACACGGGCTGGGCACATGGGCACAGAAGACAAAAGCAGTGCTGTCGACGCTCGCTGTGTTCTCAGCTCTGTGCAAGCTTCTCTGCATGTTGTGAAGGAACAGAAAGTGTTGAGGCTGAGATCTGTCAAGAGGCCCAAGAGAACTGTTTTGCCCTTGAGGTGCTTGGGTTTGGTAGCGTCCTCTGTCCTGGAGCAGAAAGCTTGCTCACTGTGAGGCATTTCGTTTGGAGGAGGGGAGTGCACTGGTCCCCTGTGCCCCACAGAATTCAAGTGGTACTCGTTTCAGCAAGAGGAGCCAGGAGAAGGAACAAAAGCTCTTTGCTGGGACAGGAGGAGAGATGCAATGATCTGTCTTGTACAGAGCTGTCAGGCCAGGTGTCTGCTTTTACCGACATCCCCCTTGGGAAGGAGCTGCAGAGATCAGCCGCTTCGGCAGGGTGTCCAGCAGGAGACTGCCGCTGCCAGGGGAGCCTTCCCTGCCACAGCTGGCTGGAGAAGCACCACACCACCCACCACTGCACAGACACACGCTGCCAGCACTGCGACTCATCTCCGCCTAGCTGCGGCCCCATCTCTTGTCACCACACACCGCTCAGCGCTTCACACCTCCTGCTGAGGCTTTGTTCTCTGCAGTCCAGGAGAGCTCCCTTACAGAGAGAAGAGAGTAAAAAAGGAGCTCGAAGGCTCAGGAGAGGTTTGAGAACTTTGCATTTGTATAAAATTCAAAACTTCACCAAGGAAGGCTTAGTGTGCTGCCTGGCCAAGCCAGTACAAAACGACCCCCCCGCCCGCTCTGTCCGTTGCCCAGGGGCTCCGCGCCTCCAGGAGGGCTGCGAGCGCCGGCTGCGGCGGCGAATGGCACCAGCTGCGGTACAGCTGACTGAATGCCCACGGCACCTTCGGAGGTGGCTTTATGGGTTTGGGGTCTGAGAAGTCCAGATGCTAATGCTCCTAATGATCAGCCACTCCTTCTGGCTTTTGGTGACAACTATTCTCACGCAGCTAACATCAAACAGGACCTTGTGCTCTACGTCTGTCACTTCAAACTTCCCGTTCCTGAACTCCCCCAGTCTCAGGTACGTGCTGCATTGCCTCCCTTTCTTACTCCCCACCACCTTTTCCCCTACTTCCAGGGCCCCGTGGTGCAAAATGTCATTTTGCCTGTCTTCGGTCCCCGTCACCACTTTGATTTTGCTGATTTTTATGGGCTTTTCAAACACAGCCCCATAGAAGTCCCCCGTGGCAGGGGCTTTGCCCCAGAAGTACTCGTCGCCGCTGCTGTACGCCTTGCTGGCCTCGTAGTTCTCAAAGACGTTCATGTTGGTGTGCAGGTTGGCCGGGGGGTTGTCGGGGAGATCGAAGGACTCCTCCTCGAAGTCATCATCCTTGAGCTTGTTCTCAGCTCCCCTGTAAGAGGAGTAGTATCCCATGTGCTGGAACAGAGAGGGCTTGAAGCGGATCACCTCCTTCTGCGCCAGCAGCCCGCGGAAGTGGATGAGCAGCCAGTCGCAGGGCATCTCCTGGTAGAACATCAGCAGGAAGTGTGCCAGGCGCGGCAGGTCATGGGAGTGGTAAAGCTTCCCGATGTAGCCCAGCTTGGAGAACTCCAGGGTCACCCAGTAGGAGCCCTCTCGGGAGGTGATCACTTTCTTAACAGCAGTCAGGAAGTTCCTGGAGCAGCGGACGTCGTCCTCCAGCATGACGTAGTAGTCGGAGAGGTTGGCGCAGAAGTTGAGCAGGAAGGCGTAGTCCACGTTCTGCTTGGAGCGGAACTTCACCCGCTCCACGGGGTCGTTGTAGTTCCTCTTGAGGCCCTCCAGCGCGGGGTAGTGCTCCTCCGGCACGTGGATGACCAGCAGCCTGCCGGCGATGATGTGGTGAGCGAACCTCTGCGAGATGTCCTGCGCCATGCCGGCGCACCAGGCCCAGTCGAAGTCTGCCAGCTGCACCACCACCGCGATCTCCTTCAGCTCCTCGTAGCTCGACTGCTCGAAGATGGACTTGATGGTCTCCAGCAGGTAGTTGCCCTTTTTCCTTTTCACAGAGGAGAGCCCAATTGTCAGGTACCCTGCAGAGGAGAGTTCAAATGGACCCGAGTGGGCACTTGCAACCCGCGCTGCCAGCCTGCAGAGCTGTGCTCAGAGCAACCGAGCCTTTGGGAGGGGAAGGCTGAGAGCTTTGCCCTGTGCACTCACAGAGCTGCATGCAACAAAGGATGGCTGTGGCCTTTCCGTCAGAGAAGAGCCCTGCTGCAAGCAGAGAGACACAGGGAAGCCACTGCAAGCCTGCAAGGAATGTGGTGGAGAAAAGCCAAAGCAAGGAGAGCAGAACAGCAAAGCCAAGGCTGGGATGTCCTGCTGAGAGGAGGAGGAAGATCGGAGACAGCCACATCAGGGCCTCAGAGCAAGGGACTACAGCATGCAGCACAAAGCTGTGAGGGAGGGGGGCAGTGTCCAAGCACTGTCGCTTCGAGCTCTCTGCAGCACTGGCTGGACTCAAGCGTAAAGGTTGGGCTGAGTGAGCTTGAAGAGCTCTTCCAAACAAAACAGTTCTATGACTCTGAGTCCCCGTGTGTGAGTCCCTGTCTGTCCCTCTGAGTCCCTGTGTGTCCCTACACCTATGCATAACTCCAGTTGCATGGATTTTGTTCTCTGCTGTTCTGTTAATTTTTAACTGATGTCCAATTTTCCCTTGCTTCTTGTTGTTCCTCTGCCCCTTGCTATGGTCTCGATGCGCTTCGTATAGGGAGCTCCCTATTGCCAGAGTGGATGTAGAGGTTATTTGAAAGTAGAGTGAAAGCAAAGAACTCTTTGAAAGCAGAAGAGCTGCTCTTGCTCACCTGTGCTGCTAGAAAGAATTCGTTACTGCTGCTCCATCTTTCTAGGGAGAGATTCATCCTAATTATAAGGGACAAATTTCCATCTCTGCTGTTCTGGAGTCACTGCCATTGCATTTTCCCCAGCAGACTAAGTCATTCTATTTTCTCAGCTGCTACTACAGCTCCCTTTGCCTAACTTTAGATGTGACACAAGTTTCTGCCTGACAGGGCATGCCTCAGCCGACCCTGCCCCAGCTTTCTTGAAGCATCTGGCTTAGTACAAGACTGCTAAAGTGATCCAGAGCTTCTTGTGAAGCTTAATTCTGCTTACAATGTGGTTGTAGGGTGAAGTACAAGCCCCAGGAGCCAGCCACACTGCCTGCAGAGCCTGCAGTTCCCCACATCTCATTGCAGCAACCTTTGCTGGCTCCTATCACAGCCAGCAACTCACAGAGGGTTTTGTTTTACCTTCTCTGCTTGGACTTCTGAGGCTTGTTGAGCTGTGTGCAGTGATTGGTTTGGAAGGCAGAGGACACCTGTCTGAAGGCCACATTTCACTTGAAGATGAAGTCCTAAGCCCTGCCTGGAGCCAGAACAAGCAGAGTGTCTGCTGCAGATGGCTGAGAGAAGGCTCCTGTGCTGCCTCACAACAGCACCATTCACCTGAAATCGTGCCAGGGGAGGTCTAGGTCTGGATTGGAACAGGCTGCCCAGGGAGGCGGTGGAGTCCCCATCCCTGGGGGCATTCAAGAGGCTGCAGGTGTGGTGCTCCAGGATGTGGTTTAGTGCTGGTGGCAGCGGGGTCGTGGCTGGATGTGGTGATCTTAAAGGCCTTTCCCAACCCTAATTCTGTGCTTTGGCCAGGAGGTGACCAGGCTGCAGGGCAGCCACTTCTGGGGCTGAAGTAGCAGTTGCCCAGGCACAGCCTACACCAAGCAGGGCTGACCGCGGGACTCTGAGCTCCTCACTGCCCCGCAGCCCCTCCCAGAGCCCCCGGAGACTCTGCCCAGGTCACCCCTGTGCAGTGCCCCCGTGCCAGGGCACCCAGGTGGCAGGTACTTACTCTTCCTCAGCAGAGGTGTGCCAGCCAGGTAGTGATAGGAGACGTTCCTGGCTGCGGAGAAGTTGGACACAGGCCGAGCGGCGTGCGGGGGGCGCTCGGCGCCCGGCGGGTGCGTGGCTGCCTCGCTCAGCGCCTGCTTGTCCCCGTCCTGCTGCGGAGAGAGCGAGACACGGACCGGGAGAGGGGAGAGGCAGACAGACAGTGCCGAGTGCCAGCCGCAGAGGAATCACGGCCGGGCAGCTTCCCGGGGACAGCATTCCCCGGCGGCAGCTCTTGGCAAAGGTGGAGAGGTCACCTCGGGTCTGTGGTAACTCGGTGCTGGGCACTGCTGGCTGCAGAGAATCTGCCAGAGCCCTTCAGGTTGTAGTCACAGGGAAAGAAAGGGAGAGAGGAGTTCTGGAAGCTGATTCTAAGTTCATTTAAGGTTATTATTTTTCTTTGCTAGAATTAGTAAATAATCAACTTCTGAGCTTACTACATATCCTTGGTGGGCATACTGGGGCATCTACCTGCCCTGGTTTAGGCCTCTTCACTTGCCCTATTTGCCCTCTTCACTCTGCCCTGTTTGCCCTCTCCACCTGCAGTGTCTCTCCAGGAACTTCTTGTGCTTGTCTGCTACTTTGCCTCTGCTTCTAAGTTATGAGAGGAAAGTTTCTGCTGATCAGAATCCAGATTAAAATGCAAGCTCAAAAGGCTAGGAAGGCTTCCCCTCTTCTCTGCCCTGCTGAGCCCACACCTGCAATACTGTACCCAGTTCTGGGCTCCCCAGTTCCAGAGAGACAGGAACCTGCTGGGGAGAGTTCAGCAGAGAGCTAGAAGGGTGATGAAGGGACTGGAACAGCTCTGCTGGGAAGAAGGGCTGAGAGCCCTGGTGCTGGTTAGCCTGCAGAGGAGAAGACTGAGAGGGGCCCTGAGCAGTGTCTGAATATCTGAGGGGTGGGGTCAGAATGGTGCTAGGTGCCAGGCTCTGTGTGGTGGTGCCCAGGGACAGCACAAGGAACCCAGGAGGTTCCACCTCAACATGAGGAGGTTCTTTGGTGTGAGGGTGCTGGAGCCTGGAGCAGGCTGCCCAGAGAGGCTGTGGAGTCTCTTTCTCTGCAGACTTCCCAGCCCCGCCTGGCTGTGCTCCTGTGTGCCCTGCCCTGGGTGCTGCTGCTCTGGCAGGGGCTGGAGTGGATGATCTCTGGATGCCCCTTCCCACCCCTCCCATGGTGTGACTCTGTGATCAGCTGGGGCTGGCTCCTGTTGTCGCTCCGTGGCCATTTCTCCCGCCTGAGGGACTCACCAGCACGTGCCCATCCTCCATGTAGAGGTTCACGAAGAGCAGGCAGAGGACGAGCAGCCCTAGGCAGGGCACCGCCGAGCGCTTCCGCAGGCATCGCATCTTCTCCAGCTGCTTCAGGCTGTGCCTGCTGGGAGACAAACGGCAGCGTCACCCTGGGAGGGGAGCGCAGCTCTGGCACGGCCTCACCTCCCTCGCTGCGACGCATTTCTCCCTAATCCGCAGCCTCAATCTGCTCTCCAGCTCCAAACCGGTGCCTGCTTGGCAGCTTCAGAGCGGCACAAAGCGCAGGCCGAGCGCTGCTGCGCCCGCGGTGTGCCGAGCACCGCGCGGTGATCTCCTCTGCCGCGCAGGAGTCAGCTCTAATCCAGGGGCAGAGGTGACCAAGAGGTGTGCAGACCTACTGACTCGGCAGCAGGGCTCCAGCTCGGCCCTCAGCGGCTGCCTGGCTGTGTGTGCTGCTGGCAGAGCTCACCAGACAGGCTGCGGTGTAAAGATGAGCTCCGGAGACACTGAGCTCCTGGCACCGGGGAAGAAAAGGACAAGGACGTCTGAAACGGCCCCAGGCCTTTCCCGAGCTAGGAAATGCCGGAGCAGAGGAGGTCTGCGGTCCCTTCCCAGCAGAGCCATTCCGTGAGCAGCCTCCAGCGTTTGCTGCTGCCTTGCTGCTTCTGCCAAGCCACAGGAAACCCTCCCGTGGTGCTGCCTTGCAGCGCGCAGCGACCGCCAAAGCAGTGCAGATGTGGCAATGGCTTCATTTGTTGTTATCCATCCCTAAAAGGAGCAGCCTCTGGGGCCGAGTGGGAAGCAGAGCACCTCTGAGTGCAGAGGGGTGTAGCCAAAAGCAAAATGGGTCGCAGGAGTTCCCCCAGGAGTGGCATTTGACCGAGCAGAATGGAAATGAGCTGTGCCCAGCTCCTCAGCTGAGCGCTGCAGCCTGGCGCGCTGGGAGCCGGGGACTGGACCTGCTGCTTCCAAAGGCAAGATCTGGAGCATAAAGAAGATAAGAAAAAAAGGGAGGGGAAGGAAAGATAAAATAGGTGGAAGATGGAGAGAACAGAAGGTGTGCTTTGATTACTGGAAAGGTTAATTACTGCAAAGCTTCCTCTGTGCAGCACCCTGCTAATTAGAGGGGCTGAGTGCTGTGACTTCAGCGAACACTGCCAAAGGCCAGCAGGAGACAGTCGACTGCTTGGTCCTTGTGGCCAGGAGGGCCAAGGGCATCCTGGGGTGCAGCAGGAACAGTGGCCAGCAGGGCTAAGGAGGGTCTCCTGCCCCTCTGCCCTGCCCTGCTGAGCCCACACCTGCAGCACTGTGCCCAGCTCTGGGCTGCCCAGCTGCAGAGGGACACAGACCTGCTGTGGAGAGTGCAGAGGAGGCTGTGAGGATGCTGAAGGGACTGGAACAGCTCTGCTGGGAAGAAAGGCTGAGAGCCCTGGGGCTGCTGAGCCTGCAGAGGAGAAGGCTGAGAGGGGACATGAGCAGTGGCCATGAATACCTGAGGGGTGGGTGCCAAGGTGAAGGTGCCAGGCTCTGTGTGGTGGTGCCCAGGGACAGGACAAGGCACAACAGGTACAGGCTGGAACCCAGGAGGCTGCACCTCAGCCTGAGGAGAAAGTTGTTTGGTGTGAGGGTGCTGGAGCCTGGAGCAGGCTGCCCAGAGAGGCTGTGGAGTCTCCTCCTCTGCAGACTTTCCAGACCCACCTGGCTGTGCTCCTGTGTGCCCTGCTCTTAGTGAGCCACTCCAACCCCTCCATTCTGTGACTGTGATGTTACTCAGTTGAGTCTCTGCATAAAGTGAAGTGCTGAGGTAGAGAGTGGTGAAGGTCCTACAAGCATCATTCATCCTCCTGTTCTCTTCAGGGGGGTGCCAGGAGCCTTGGCTACGAGGTGCTACTTCTGCTGATCAAGCAACCCCTCCGTGCAAGGATCAAAGTTTCAGGTAACAGCAGTCTCAGTCCAGTGCCATCTCTGTTGTACTTTGTGTTTCATCTCTGTTCCCACAGCTGAATCCCCTTTCTGTGTCCTGCTGCCCTGCTGGGCGGGTCCTGTTGCCTGCAGGTTGGGCAGCTCAGCGAGGGCCAGGCCCCAGGGCTGGTGGCAGCCTTGGGAAGCAGCTGAGTCTGTACTGGGGCTCACCTTGTGGGCAGAGCTTTCCCAGCCTCACCTCCTTCCGTGGGAGGGTGTCCAGCAGGCAGGACGTAAAGAACACTGCAGTGCTCGGAGGGAACTCTTGACAGCTTCCAGGCCAGAGAAGGGTCTCCAATTCTTAGTGCAGTGCTCTAAGTGTATCTAACAGCCCCACAGCTGCTGCAGCACAGCTTTGCTCTTCAGCAGAGCTGTTTACAGGCTGCCATCTCCTTTTGTGTCCCCTGCCGGCACAGCACTCTGCAGAAGGCTGCTCCTCACGTGGACAAAGGGACAGAGGAATGGAGCAAGCCAATGACAGCTGCATGAGTTAGCTGGAGCCACAGGCAGGCACAGACACCTACCCAGTTGCCATGGTGATTACAGTGTCTGCTGCAGACAGAGATCTCCAGTGGCTCCTGGCTGAGTGCTGCTGGACCCACTGAAGGGCAGGGATCCAGCCAGAAGGATCTTGACAGGCCCAGAGCCAACTGCACAAGGTTCAACAAGTCCAAGGGCAAAAGTCTGCAGCTAGGTCAGGCCAGACCCTGGCACCCGACCAGGCTGGGTGCAGAGGAGGCTGAGAGCAGCTCTGAACAAAGAGCCTTGGGGGTGCTGGGTGCTGAGCAGCTCCCCAGCAGTGCCCTCCTGCAGCCCAGCAGGCAGCTGTGTGCTGGCTGCAGCCAGAGCAGTGTGGGCAGAGGGCAAGAGAGGGCATTGTGCCCCTTGGCTCTGCTCTGCTCAGACCTCACCTCCAATCCTGCCTCCAGGGCTGCTGGCCCCAGCAGCAGGAGGACACAGAGCTGTGGAGAGAGCCCAGAGCAGGCCACAAAGGTGCTGGCAGGGCTGGAGCAGCTCTGCTGTGAGCACAGGCTGAGGGAGGGGCAGCCTGCAGAGGAGAAGGCTCCAGGGCACCTCAGAGCTGCTGCCAAGAGCTGAAGGCATCCTGCAGGAAGGCTGCAGAGGGAGCTGTGCTGAGGGGGTGTGAGGCAGGCCAAGGGGCAATGGTTTGGAGCTGAGGCAGAGCAGGCTGAGAGTGAAGCTGAGGCAGAAGCTGTTGAGTGTGAGGGTGGTGAGAGCCTGGCCCAGGCTGCCCAGGGAGGCTGTGGCTGCCTCCTTGCTGGGGGTGTTGCAGGCCAGGCTGGGTGAGGCCTTGAGCAGCTGAGTGTAGCTGAGAGGTGTCCCTGGGCATGGCAGGAGGCTGGAGCAGCTGAGCTCTGAGCTCCCTGCCAGCCTGAGCCAGTCTAAGTGTCTGAGCCTGGCTGCATCACCTCCTCTGGTCTGCCAAGCCTGGGCTCTGCTGGAGCAGAGCTGCCTGGAGATAGGCAGGTCAGGTTCTGCCCAGGCTGGGGCCATGCCCAGCTCTGCACAAATCCACCTGTGACTGTGGCTAGTCAAGGCTTGACAGACTCCTAATTGCTGGAGGAGGGGAGAGGCTGAGCTAAAGGAGGCAGTTCCTCCATCTGAGGAGCTCAGATCTGCTGCTGCAGCCCTGCAGTACCTGGAGGGACCCACAGGCAGGCTGGGCAGGGCTGTTCAGAAGGGCCTGTGGGGATGGGATGAGGGCAATGGTTTGGAACTGGAGCAGGGCAGAGATAGGTTGGGCATCAGGAGGGAGTTGTGCACAGTGAGGGTGAGGAGAGACTGGCACAGGCTGCCCAGGGAGATGGTGGAGGCTCCATCCCTGGGGACATCCAGGGGCAGACTTGAGTGTCTGAGCAACCTGGTCCAGCTGGGGATGTCCCTGAAGGAGGTGGCCTGCATGACCTTTAAAGGTCACTTCCAAGCAGTGCATCACACTGCAGCAGGCTGCCCAGGGGCTGTGGAGTCTCCCTCTCTGGGGATATTCAGGACCTGCCTGGATGTGTTCCTGTGTGATCTGGTACAGGTGATCCTGCTCTGGCAGGGGGATTGGACTGGATGATCTCTGGAGGTCCCTTCCAGCCCCTGACACTCTATGGCTGTGAAAATCTTGATGGGCACTCCTGGGCACTGCCTGTCTGGGCAGCTCCTTGCATTGCTCCATGGCCCTTGCAGTGGACGTTTCTTTCCCAGGTGGCTCCCCTGAAGGTCTCAGGCTGGAACCCCTGCCATGAGCAGGGAGCTAGATCTGCCACTGTGCCACCCAAGTTAAACAGAAGAGCTGCCACATTAATAAAGCCACTTACATCATCTCCTCTGGGCCACCAGGTGCAGGGACTGAGACCTTCAGTGCAAAGCCTTTTCCCAGCAGCTCACAAGGAGGACAGGAAGATGCTCCTAGCAGGAGCTGGTGCCATTGATGGGCCAAGCCAGAAACTGAAAGACAAGAAGTGAAAACAGACTTCTGAGATCTGGCCAGCTTCACAGGGTGTCTGTGGGAATGGCTGACAACTCCACTGGGAAGGACACTGAGCACCCCAAATGCCACTGGAACACAGGGACTGTTCAGTCACCTCTGCTTTAGAATCCAACAATCAAGGCCCATCAATAACCATGCTCAGTTAGAAGCACAACCTCACCTTGCTGCCTGCTGGAGAGCGTCAGCAGTGCTACAGGCAGTGGCACTGAGCCACCCTCAGCAGGTTTGCAGGTGGCACCAGGCTGAGTGGTGCTGCTGACAAGACTGAAGGGTGGGATGGAGATAGCCAGGGGGTCCTGTAACAGGCTGCAGAGGTGGCCGAGGAGAACCTCATGAGGTTCAATAAGGCCAAGTGCAAGGTCCTGCACTTGGGTCAGGGCAACCCTGGAGTGCAGGTGATGAGATGAGAGCAGAGAAGGACCTGGGGTGCAGGGGGGGTGTACAGCGGCTCTGGGAGAGCTGGAGGGGGACTTTGGACAAGGGCTGGGAGTGACAGGATGAGGGACAGGGAGGCCGCCCAGAGAGGCTGTGGATGCCCCTCCCTGGAGGTGTTCCAGGCCAGGCTGGATGAGCCTTGAGCAGCCTGTGCTGGAGGGAGGTGTCCCATGGCAGGGGGCTGGCACTGAATGTCTTCAAGGCCCCTTCCAACTGTAAATTCACAGTGAAGGATTCCTTGTAAAAGACAGGATTTAGCATGAGGACACAACAGCAGAAAGATGTGGGGGGGAGGTGTCCCCTGGGTGCTGCTGATTCCAGACGTGGTTTGGTGGCCATGGTGGTGCTGGGCTCAGGGTTGGACTCGATGACCTTGGAGGTCTTTCCCAACCCAAACAACTCTATGACTCAGAAGGAAATGAAAGATGAGACCTCCCACAGTGACGACCTCCACTTGCAGCTGCAAAGAAGTAGGTAAGTGACGATAAAGACTTGAGCTGGGAGCAGATAGGATTCCGCTGCCAGAGGCGAGCTGGAGAGCCCTGGAGAGAATGACTGACAAAGCAGTAAGAGAGAGAAGGACACCGCAGCATCGGAGAGGGGAAGCCGAGAGGGACAGCAAATGGAGGGACCGCTGCAGCTGTGCTGAGCTGTCCTGCTTTAAGGACAGCAACCAGAGAGCAGCAAGGCAGCGAAGCCAATTCCTCACATCACAGCAGCGTCGCTGCCGGCGCCGAGAGCCAAGCGGGCGGCAGCCAGCAGCAGCTCGGCGGTGCCTGCCTACTGACTCAGCTCGGCCCGGGGCAGCCCCAGCACCGCCGCGCTTCGCTCGCAAGCGGTTTGCTTCCCTGCGCCCCGGGCAGCTCCGTGCTGCTGCTTCGCTCGCAAGAGGTGCGCAGGCAGCTGCCGAGGGCTGCGGCAGGCAGGTGAGGGAGCCCCTGCGCGCCTGCTGCGCATGTCTGCGCGGTGCGGGGCACCTGCGGGCAGCCGGGCAGCTCCGCGGGCACCCACGCACAGCTGCTCCACCCGCTCAGGCGTTGGTGCTGGGTCAGTAAGGTGCCGTGTGGGGCTGCCTCAGCAGAAGCTAGAAGAGCAGCACCCCTGAGCCCCACGTTGTGCAGGGGACTCACTGGCTGGGTTCGCAGAGTGGTGGAATGGCTTGGAAGGGAGCTCAGAGCTCCTCTGCTCCAACCTGCCACTGGAGCAGGCTGCTGACGGCCCCGTCCACCACGGAAGTTCTGTGCTGCTCTGTGCACGGGGAGAGGTGCTGCCGTGCTCACCTGCTGAGCTGTGCCGTGGCAGAGAAGGTGAGAACCTATCCCAGCAGGCTCAAGGCTTCCGTCTCCCTGCGGAGGGCTCCGCGGCGGCAGCGCACGGCCAGGCAGCACCCCGGGGGAGTCCAGCCCCAGCCTGCAGCGCTCCTGAGTGCCTACAAAGACAGGGAATCAATAAGGCTCCTAATTATTGGCACGGAGGTTTAATGAAGTGGAAAACTTCGGTGTAGCAACAAATTAAAACTCCATTAATGTCCAGGGGTAATGAGGAACAAAAACTGATGAGGACGAGGAGGCAGCGCTGGCCGCGGCTGCTTTCCCCTCCGCCTCATTCACGACTGGGCTCTTCTGCCTGTGACAAACAGCTGAGCAGGACTGAAACTGCGATTTTAATGCAAAGTAGCACTTACTAGGGCACAGCAGCTCCAGTGCTGCAGGTGGGGTCCCGGCAGAACAGAGCAGAGGGGCAGAATCCCCTCCCTGCCCTGCTGCGCTCCGTGCCTTGGCCAGCACGCAGCTGGCTCTGGGCTGCCAGTGGCCAGAGCTGGCTCCTGGGCAGTCTGGCACCAACTGACACCCCCAAGGCCTTCCCAAGGCTCCTCTAGAGCCATTCCTGTTTGGGATTGCCCCAGCCTAGCTGTAGGGCATTACACCTGGCCTTGTGGAACTTCATGAGCTTGGCTTGAGCCCACGTTAGTTTGTCATTATCAGCTCTTCATTCCTAACTTTCAGTGTATAGCCTGGCACTGCCGGCTGCCTGTTTATCTGCCCTGGGCAGTTGCTCCTGGGATTGCCAGTGTCTCTCCAAGAGCTCTCCTGCTGCTGTGAGGTTTGCTTACAGCTGAGCTCCCAAGGGATTGGTTTCCTTAGTTCCAGTGTGTGCTGGTTTGAGGCGAGTTGGAACATTGGACTGAGAGGAACTGGATCATTGGTTGTGCAAAGAAAATGCTGGTGAGGTCTGTGTCCTTCATGGGTGTGCTGGGAGGGATAAAAAGCCCAAATGTAAACAATCTCCACCTGTTCTGTGTCTGGATCAAATCACTTAACTCTGCTCTCACCTTGGCTTACACATAACAGCCTAAGCTTTGCTGCTGCTTTTGTTTGGCTGGGAGAAAGGAGAGAGAAGGAGAGTGGGAGCCTTGAGCCCCTTCTGAGCAGTCTCCTTTGTCTGGAAGGAAGCTTGGATTCTGTCTGACTTGTAACTGCTGTGCACTGGGTTCTGTCTGACTTGTCAGCAGCTGTAACTGCTGCGCATTGCTGCCTGTGAGCTCTGCCCTGCTGGAAGCAGAGCTGCAGCTCATTTCCAGACCCTCTGAGCTGTGCTGGTAAATTCCCATAGTGTGTGCGGGGGAGATTCCTAATCCACCTCACAGTGAGTGGACAGGAGACTCCTGATCTGCTCCCCAGATCTGCAGCTGTAGCACAAAGAGCCTGGAAGGGTACCCTGGAAGAAGGCCACACTGGAAAAGCCACCGGCATGGAGCCAGTGGGCACCCCAGGGCCAGGCAAGCTGAGCTCTGCACTGCTCCACAGCTGCACTGCAGGAAAAGCTTTGAGCCAGTGCCAGAGGCTGTGGGGAAGGGCTGCAAGTGGGCATTTCCAGTGGTCTTAGGGCCACTTCTGCTCTGCACTTGCAGAGGGAGAAGGGAGAACTGCAGAACACACCAGCAGCCTCAGGAAGTGTCTCAAAAACACTGAGATGCTGCAGAGAAATGCATGGTTGGGGCTGCAGCACAGAGTCTGCTCAGCAGAGAAATGCATGGTTGGGGCTGCAGCACAGAGTCTGCTCAGCAGAGAAATGCATGGTTGGAGCTGCAGCACAGAGTCTGCTCAGCAGAGAAATGCATGGTTGGAGCTGCAGCACAGAGTCTGCTCAGCAGAGAAATGCATGGTTGGGGCTGCAGCACAGAGTCTGCTCAGCAGAGAAATGCATGGTTGGGGCTGCAGCACAGAGTCTGCTCAGCAGAGAAATGCATGGTTGGAGCTGCAGCACAGAGTCTGCTCAGCAGAGAAATGCATGGTTGGAGCTGCAGCACAGAGTCTGCTCAGCAGAGAAATGCATGGTTGGAGCTGCAGCAGAGTCTGCTCTGCCTGCTGCTGAGCTTCAGGGCAGTGGAACTGGGGAAGTTCTCAGCACCTCAACAGCCTATGGGGACATATGGCAGTGGTGAGGTCACACCTCTAATCCTGGGGTCAGTTTTGTCCCCTCACTCCCAGAAGGACATCAAGGGGCTGGAACAGGTCCAGAGAAGGGCGACAAAGCTGGGAAAGGGTCTGGAGAACGGGGCTGGGCAGGAGCAGCTGAGGGAGCTGGGGGTGGGTTAGTGTGTAGAAGAAGAGGCTGAGGGCAGAGCTTATTGCTCTCTGCAGCTCCCTGAGAGGAGACTGGAGCCAGCTGGGGGTTGGGCTCTGCTCCCCAGACTCAGGTGATAGGAGAGGAAATGTCCTGAAATTCTGCCAGGGGAGGGCTAGGTCGGAGACGAGGAAAAGTTTTTTTGCTGACAGAGTGGTCAGGGACTGGCACAGGCTGCCCGGGGAGGTGGAGGAGTCCCCATGCCTGGAGATGTCCCAGAACCCTGTGGCCATGGCCCCTGGTGGCCATGGTGGGGTTGAGTTGCTGGTTGGACTGGGTGATCTCAGAGGTCTTTGTGGCCTCCTCTGCATTCACTCCAGCAGGTCCTTGTCCCTTGTGCTGGGGGTCCCAGAGCTGGCCACAGCAGTCCAGTGTCACTCTGCTGTCAGGAGTCAGTAAGAGTGGGATGGGGCTGAGGGTAGCTGCTCCTGCCCTGCCTCACTGAGGCCAGCAGGGAAGCACTGAGCTGACGGACACATTGCCCTCTGCAGCCACAGCTCGGTGTGCAGTCAGCTAATTAACTGCCCTCTTCTCCCGCTCTTTAGGGCACGAAGCCTCCCATTCACTGCAGCTGTTTCCTCAGCAAGTGCCTGTGGCAATCCCACTGCAGTGCCCTGCAGCTATTCAGAGAGGCATGGAAAGGGCTGGGTTGGAAACGCCCTTAAAGGTCCTCCGGCTCCAGCACCCCACCACGGGCAGGGCCAGCTCCACTAGACCAGGCTGCTCAGGGCCCCATCCAGGCTGACTCTGGGGACCACCAGGGCTGATCTGGATGTGGCAGTCAGGGGTGCTGCCTGCTCTCTGCTAATGCTCTCTGTCTTCCACCTGCTGCTGCTGACACAGATTGCATTTTCTGTTCCAGCAGCAGGGGCACCTAAGGTCAGTATTTTACCATTTTGCTCTTATCCTTAGCTGGAGAATTTCTGCACTGATAGTGTCACAGCCAATATCTGCTGGCAATGGAGTGTAATTCGTCATGCCCCACAGCCTCTCTCTCCCACCCAGCAGTGTGACTCCACCAGCTCCAAAGAGCCACGGCCAGGTGTCCCGTGGGGCTGCCCTGTGCAAGCAGGGGCTGGCTTGCAGCTGTGCTCTCAATATCCCAACTTCCACACCACCTCCTTCCTTTAGCTTCTAATTCCACCCACCAGACTGCTCTGGAGTTCAGAGACGAGCCCCCAGACCCAGCTGTCATTAGACTGCTTAGGGCCCCAAACATCTTCCAGTTCCAGCTCCCTGCCATGGGCAGGGACACCTCCCACCAGCACAGGTTGCACAGGGCCTCATCCAGCCTGGTCCTGAACACCTCCCTGGGCAGCCTGTGCCAGTGTCTCACCACCCTCACTGTCAGGAATTTCTTCCTCTCCCCTCAGTCTTTCCCCTCTCCCAGCTCACAGCCACTGTCCCTCACCCTGGCACTCCCAGCCCTTGTCCCAAGTCCCTCCCCAGCTCTCCTGCAGCACCTGCAGGCACAGAAAGGCTGCTCCAAGGTCTCCCTGTAACCAGGCTGAGCAACCCCAGCTCCCTCAGCCCTATCCTCACAGCAGAGGTTCTCCAGCTCTCTGATCACCTTCGTGGCCTCCTCTGGACCCCCTCCAGCAGCTCCATTCCCTCCCTGTGCTGGAGGCACCAGACCTGGATGCGGTGCTCCAGATGGGGTCAGAGCAGAAGGGCAGGATCCGCCCCCTGTGCTGCTGCTCTCCCTGCTCTGGCTGCAGCCCAGGGTCTGGTTGTGATCTCTTTTCTGGAGTCACATTTTGCCAACCACCTTCTCTGCTGTGAACTCTCCAGAGCCAGGAGTGTCTGCAGGAGCTGCCTGCCAGATGACATGGTTGTAACTGGTTACTGTCTCCTGGAGGGGACACCACCTACCCTTCAGCAGGTGCAAACCCAGCAGTCACCCCCGCGGCCATCGCCAGGTTTGGTTCGTGCAGCTTTACAGCTCTGTGTCCTGCTTCAGCCAAGCTGGCAGCCTCCTCATGCCATGGGTTTGCTCTGGACTGCTTCCTTTTGCGCTTAAAGTGCTCAAATATTTATCCTGCTGTCACAGCCCACGTCCCCAGCAAGGCTGAGGTCCTGCTGTGTTAATTGCCAGGCACAGTGCAAACACAGAGCTCCATCACCTTCATTACTCAGGAAGAATGTGGGTAGCTTTGTGTGAAGGGCTCCTGGCTCTAGGACATACCTGACAGGAACAGGACCCTGCTCATGGAGATGGCTTCCTGCTGAAGGGAAAAGGATGGTCTGGATTGTCAGGGTGTGGGCTGGCTGCGTGTGGCAGCAGCCACAGCCTCCCACCTGCTGGTTAGGAGCATGCCTCTGCCCCATGGCCAGCAGCCACTGGCACTGCAAGGTGTGCAGTGAGCAGCACAAAGCTGTCCCTGGGTGCCTGGCAGCAGAGCCCAACCCCAGCTGGTTACAGCCTCCCTTCAGGGAGCTGCAGGCAGCAATGAGCTCTGCCCTGAGCCTCCATGTGTCCCTGTGTGCCCTGCCCTGGGTGCTGCTGCTCTGCAGGGGGCTGGACTCAATCTCTAAAGGTCCTTTCCAACCCCTAACATTCTCTGCCTGCCTCTGCCAGCAGCCATTTGGTCCAAGACCTCTCTGAGAGGGAGGCTGAGGTGCAAGTAGCTCGCAGCAAGGAGCAGCTGAGGGGGAGATGAGCTGCAAAGCTCGTTTGGGGTGCCTTAGAAAGCAGTTAAAGGCTTCTGTTTCTAACTGACTGCTGCTGAGATGGGGTAAGGGTTTGGAGTGTAAAGTGTGTGGAGATGGCTGAGGCAAATGAAATTCATGAATGAGTAACTGATCAGTTCCAGACAGGAGTGTGTAAATCTGTGCCTCTGGGCATGGCAAACTGAATTCACCTCCACTGCTGCTTCACCCAGAGGGGAGCTCACACTGGCACCCAAAGTGGCACTGCGCAGGAGGCGTTTCCAGAGCAGTGCTTCTGACAGCCCTGCAGCTGCATGGCAGTGAGAACGGTGCTGGGAGCCAGCCAGGGGATTCCACCTGACAGCTGCTGCTGCAAGCACCTTGCTGCAGGAGCAGGCACCCCTGCTCCTAGGGGACCCCACTCGTGTGAGCCAGCAGATGGGAAACAAACAGCAATGCCAAATGCACCCCCAGCACGTGTGGGGGTGGCACTGAGCTCTGGGGCACATCCAGCAGGCACGCTGAAGGGAAGGGATCCACCCAGAGGGACTTGGGAAGGCTTTAGAGGTGGGCCCAAGGCAGCCTCATGAAGCTGCACAAGGCTGAGTCTGAGGACCTCACAGACCATTCTTCTCACCCCCTGCCACGGGCAGGGACATCTCTCGCCAGCACAGCTAGCTCAGGGCCTCACCCAGCCTGGCCTGGAACATCCCCAGGGAGGTTGTGGATCACAGAAGCACAGAATATGGTTGAAGATCACATTCTGTGCTGTGCTCCACAGCCTCCCTGGGCAGCCTGTGCCAGTCCCTCCCCACCCTCACTGCCAAGAATTTCTTCCTCTCCTGTCCCCTCTCTCCTCTCCCAGCTCACAGCCATTGTCCCCCGTCCTGGCACTCCCAGCACTTGTCCAAAATCCCTCCTCAGCTCTCCTCTAGCCCCTCCAGGTACTGGAAGCTGCTCTGAGGTCTCCCTGGAGCCTTTTCCTCTGCAGGCTGAGCGCCCCTGTGCTGCAGGGCAGTGTGACTCTGGAGCAGGCACACAGGCTGGCAGTCTCTGAAGACATCTGGAGGCACAGAGCAGGGGGGCCTGGGCCATTATCTCCTCTCATTCCTGTGACTAAACATCATTACTCAGTGGCTCAGTAACTGTCTGTCCCAGTCCCAGTGATCCCCCAGCTCCTGACACTCCAGAGTCACTCCAACCACTCCTTGCAGTGGAAGTCTCCTGAAATATTGGGAGGCCCAGGAGGGAATTCGGTGCCAGGCTGCAGGGAGCTGATGTCTGCTCTCCCTGGCACAGGAAAGGAGCTAACAAGCCCCTTGGGAGCTGGGGCTGCTCATTCTCTTGTCTGCTTCTCATTTAGAAGCAACCTGAAGGTCTCTGTCAGATACCAGGCAGAAACAATTCCCCTGCTGGGACTGAAACATTTACCTGCTAAAACTTCTGGTGGACCCAAAGAAATGAATCTGCTTAGAGACCTGCATAAAGCCTGAGCTGGAGACAGGGCCCTGAGCTGTTGCTGCTTCTGACCCCTGGAGAGGGTTTGGTGTTGAGCATGGAGAAGAGAAGGCTCCAGGGAGACCTTACAGGGAGATAAACCAGAAACCTGGACCCAGGATGGAGCACGGAGGAGCTCCTTTGTCTCCTGCACCTCCTCTAAGCTGAATGCAGAAGCAGCTGAGTTGCTGCAGTTGCACTTCAATTTGCATCTGCTAAGGATCGCTCTCCTTTGCCAGCTCCAGGGGAAGAGCTCCCTTTATTTTCTGTGACTCCTGGTGGCATGGATACTCCTCCAGCACTCCAGCTAATTATCATATTTCTGCTTAGCTGACAGCTTTATTCTCCTTCAGAAATATCAAATGCTTTGAATTTATACATGTGGAGAAAAAAACAATCCCCATTTGTCACTCCACTCCAAACCACCTGACAAAAGAAGTGTCTGCTGTAGGAGGGATGACTCAGAGCCTCGTTGTGAGGGCTGCTACCTGATAGCAGTGTGAAATGTGTGACCTGACTCATTCATAGAGCTCAGGCAAACCAAATGAGCTGCTCTTGCCGCCAGGCACCCTGCTGCTGCCTCCCCCCCTCCCGAACACGGATGGGCTCTGGACTGCACAGGGTTGCTCTGTGGACATGGCAGGCACGGCAGGAGGGGGACCAGGCCAAGGGACAGCCTGCTCTGCAGCCCCCGTGGGGGGGCTCATGTGCAGCCTGTTAAAGGCAAAGGCTGCGACTCTCTGACCCAGGAAATGAGATGGAAGAGAAACTCAAGGTCTGAGTGAAGCTAAGCACAGCCCCCACCCATATTTTTCCTGGGAGATGGCCCTGCAGGAATGATTTCTCTCCCCTTTGAAGGATGAAACTAGAAAGTCTCATTTCCTAGCAGAACGTGATTGTTATCTCTCTGGATTATCATCTCATTGAGCTTGCTTGGCTTGCCTGGCTCTGTGATTACTATCTAATAAAGCAATACTTGCAGGGACTCCTGTACTGGGAGCAGCCTGGGAACACTGGGCACAGAAGAAGGTGAGAGTGTGGTAAAGCAGCCTGAAATCTGTGTTAGAGCCACCAGCCCCTGTCTGAGCAGAGGCAGCAGAGAGCCTGCTCACAGGTCAGCTTTGGCTGAATGGAGCAGCAGGAACACCGTGAGACATGCGTGGCATGCAGGGAGGAGGCACTGGCAGGTGGCATGGCCCTGTGCAATGTGTGGGCATCAGGCCTGGGCCAGACACCACAGAGCTTCCTCTCTCTGACTGGAAGCGGCAAAGGGGTGAGGCTGCCTGAAGCTACCCTTTAGTTTAGTCAGATCATGCAGGGAGAGCAAAGCACTAAAATGCCAAGCACTCCCTGCCTGCCAGGCCACGGGCAGCTCACGTCTGAGCTGGAGCATCTGCCTCTTGTCAGCAGGCAGGCAACAAAACAGAAGGAAGCTTTCGCCTTCACAAAAAGCTCTTGTTCGGGTCCCAGCCCCCTGGGCCAGTGGCCACGGTGGGGTCATGCAGTGGCTCGCCTGGATGATCTTAGAGGTCTTGCCCAGTCCAAACAGTTCTATGCTTCCACGATTTAATAGAAGCTTGGGATTGTTTGGGAATGTTGAAATCCAGAGCTGAACTAACACTGGCAAATGCCAGGAGCTGCACAGACAAGGCTGCAGCAGCAAGGAGTACAGAGCCAAGAAACCCTCCCAGGTCTTGACTGTTTTGCTGCCAGTGATCAGAGCAGACCTGGCCACAGCTGGGCTGAGGGCAAGGCTCAGCTTTGCAAAGCTCCCTGCACAGGACCTTATTTCAGCTTCGTGTCTGTAGTCATCTGAAATAAACAGAGAGAGGTCCCCGGGGACCTGGGCTGGGAGAGAATCCCAATCGCCGTGAAACAAACATCCTCAAGCGTCCCAATTAACGGCAGCCTGCTGGTTATGGCTTCCCATTAGGCACCACTTAAACTGGTTATGGCTCCTAAGCTGGTTAGTGGCTTCTAAACTGCTTAGTGGCCTCTTCAGACAGTAGCCCCTGAACTCCTCCAGTCGATGGAATCCTTTATTGCAGCTGATTTGTCACTGTCGGCGACACTTCTAATCTCTTAAATCCACACCGGTTCCAGAGCTTTAAGCCTGCCGATTCTGGTGCAAACCCAGGAAGTTAGTCCTCTCCCTCCTCCTCTTCTGCAAAGCCAAAGCTGCTAACAACGTGAAAGACAAAACCCCTGCTCCGTGTGCACAGAGCTACAGAACGAGACAGGTTTTAGTATGAGCTACAGGATGCAAAGAGGAGAAAGAAACCAACCAAGCTGTGCAGGGTGCTCTGCTCCCAGCAACACTGCACAGGGACCACCTTGGCTCGGTTTGTTACTGCTCTGAATCCGACAGATTGGCAGAACAAAGCAAAAGGAACTATTCCCAGAGCTGGGAACTTGCACATCCTGGGATTAATCTTCTCAGATTTGTGACCTAGACCGGCAAAAGTTTTCCAGATCTTTTATGAAGTTGGCATGCAAGCTTAGGACAGCCTCTGCTGACAGCTCTCCAGCTCTCTGCCCACCACCCAGCTGGGTCTGAAGGGGAAGCACAGGTGGAAGAGAAAGGGGAAGAGCACAGGGGAAAGAAACACGGGGGAAAGGGGAAAAGAGGAAAAAGCACAAGTTAAAAGGGGGTAGAAGAAAGGGGAAATACAGGGTAAAGGGAAGAGAGAGCTAAACCAGAGGGAAAGGGGAGAGAAAGGGGAACGCCCCCCAGGTTAAGGAGCAAACGAGAGGCTGGAAAAAGGAAAGCAGAGGCCAAGAACGCAAGCAGAGGGCAGAGGGGCCGGCGGCAGGAGCAGGGCGTGCGGCGCTGGCTCCGTGCCGGGGCTCGGCGCAGTGCCCCCGGGCTCAGCCGGCGAGCAGCCGAAGCATGCAGGTGATCGATTCCCGTGCGCTAGAGCAGAGTTCGCGGCCACAGACCTGTTTCTGCTCCCCAGCATCGTCTCCTCCTCGCCAGCAAAAGCCTCTCCTCGCACACCGCAAGCCCCTGGCGTCGGCGAGCGCTGAGCAGCGCGGGTGGGCTCCGGCCCTGCCCTACCGGAGCCGGGCCCGGGCAAGCGGCGCTCGGCCGAGCCTCAGGCGTGCGCCGGAGGATCCGCTCCCGGCGGCGAGCTGCGGCCGTCGCCAGCATCCATCAGCGGCTGGGAGCTGCCGCCCGGGCTGGGGGCTCCGGGACGGATGATGTCAGACACCACCCGGCTGCAATCTCATTGGCTTCCCTCACCTGGAATCATCTCTTAACCCTCAGCTGCCAGACGCTCCGCAGGCAGCCGCCGAGCCGCGGGCAGATGCGCGCAGCCTGCCCCTTGCTGCTTCTTTAACTCTTTGCTCTCCTCCGGCTTTCCTTTTTCCCTCACAGAATCAGCCAGGATGGAAGAGGGCTCCAGGCTCACCCAGCCCAGCCTAGCACCCTGCCCTGGCCAAGCAACCAGACCATGGCACTAAGTGCCCCAGCCAGGCTTGGCTGCAACACCTCCAGCCATAGAGACTCCACCACCTCCCTGGGCAGCCCATTCCACTCTCTCTGCCAACAACTTTCTCCTCACATCCAGCCTAGACCTGCCCTGGCACAGCTTGAGGCTGTGTCCCCTTCTTCTGTCCCTGTGTGCCTGGCAGCAGAGCCCAACCCCAGCTGGCTACAGCCTCCCTGCAGGCAGCTGCAGACAGCCAGGAGGTCATCCTCTACCCCTTCCCCATTCTTTTCTTCCTTTCCCCTCTCCGTTTTTTCCCCACAGAATCACAGAATGGTAGGGACTGGGAAGGACCTCCAGAGATTATCCAGTCCAAACCCCCTGTCAGAGCAGCAGCACCCAGGGCAGGGCACACAAGAGCACAACCAGGAGGGTTTGGAAAGTCTGCAGAGAAGGAGACTCCACAGCCTCTCTGGGCAGCCTGCTCCAGGCTCCAGCACCCTCACACCAAACAACTTTCTCCTCAGGCTGAGGTGCAGCCTCCTGGGTTCCTTGTGCTGTACCTGTTGTGCCTTGTCCTGTCCCTGGGCACCTAGCACTGGGTGACCCTGCTCTGGCAGGGGAGTTGCACTCCAGGTCTCCCCCAGCCCTGCTGCTTTGTGAGTCTATGATTGTGTCTTTTTAAGCCCTTCAAACTAGCAGGAAAACTAAAGAGCTGCACAAGTGCAGCTGCCAACCTGCTCTTTGCATGCTGAGCAGCAGCCCAGACCTTCTGTGGGAAATGAGGCATAAAGCACATGGGCAGATAGCTGCTGTCCTGACTCCAGTGGCACTGCCAGCTGTGCTGTGTCACAGGCAACATCATCAATCCTGGGAGCTGGTACAGGAGGCAGATTCACTGCTTAAAGAATTGATTTGTTTTCAGTAAATGGACATTTTCATCATGTTCAGCCTGGGGAAGGCTCCAGGGAGACCTCAGAGCAGCCTTCCTGTACCTGAGTGGGCTACAGGAGAGCTGGACAGGGACTGCTGATGAGGGCTAGGAGTGCCAGGACAAGGGGCAATGGCTGTGAGCTGGAAGAGGGCAGATTGAGACTGGATATTAGCCAGGTTCTTTACAGGAGCCCCCCCTTGGCTGTGCTCCTGTGTGGCCTGTGCTGGCAGGGCTGGGACTGGATGCCCTCCAGAGGTGCCACCCGAGGCCTGCCATGCTGTGATTGCATGGTGGGGGAAGTCAGGGCACGTTCCGGCCAGGTGGAGCAATGCAGCCAAACTGCTGTTTGGTCTGGGCTATTGCTGGCTCTAAGTGCCAGGAGCACACACCCTGTGGGTGTGACACCTGTCACCACACCCCACACCAGCCACCGTGCTGCTGCTCAAGGCTCCTACCCCCTCAGCAATTCCTGCTGCTTACCTGTGCCATCAATCACACAGCAGCAAAGCTGCCTGCCCCACTGTCCAAATCCATCTCTCCTGCTCTGCAATTCAGTTTTGTCACTTTGCATGGCAATGAGCCTCCTTTTGATACCCACTTCCAGCTGCACTGCTGTGCCTTCTGAGCAGAAAGAAATGGCCAGAGGCTTTTGCTCCAGCCTGCAGTACAGTCTGACTAATGGCTCACCCTCCAGATCCCCACTGGCAGGAGCTGTGCTCTGAGTCCCCAGGATTTAATCTCCTGAGCCTCCACAAGCCTGACAGAGACAGAGGGCAACAGCAGAGCTGTTCATCAGGCTGCTTCTAGAGACCTGCTGGCTCCTGCCCTGCGCATGGAGCTCACCGCCTCAGATGCCCTTTCCTTGGGCTCCCCCTGTGTGCTGGACTGGCTGTAGCTGGCTCCTTCCTCTCACTTCGTTTTCTCCAGGGAACAGACTGAGGCAGTCTGTAAAAATAAATCATGTGCTGGAGTTGGGTTTTTGTTGTTGTTTTGTTTCCTGGTTGTGGTTTTTCAGCCAAGTGGGGTATGAGTTTACTGTAAATAAACACGCAGCCACCTTGCTCTCCAGTGAGAGGGAAAATTCCTTTCCCTAGGTGAAAGAAACCCCAAGAGGACAAAAGCTGCAATCCAGCAGGTGCCTTCTGCACAGAGCAAGAGGATGTGGGAATGGGGCTGAAATACCTGAGAGGAGGCTGCGGGGAGCTGGGGCTGGGCTCTGCCCCCAGGTGCAGGTGATGGGAGGAAAGGAAATGTCCTGAAGTCGTGCCAGGGGAGGCTTAGGTTGGAGATCAGGAACGATGTCTTTGCTGCAGGAGTGGTCAGGGGCTGGCACAGGGAGCTGGTGGAGTGCCTATGCCTGCAGGTGTTCCAGAGCTGTGTGGCCATGCCCTTGGGGCCATGGCTTAGCGGTGCTGGGCTGCTGGTTGGACTGGGTGACCTCAGAGGCCTTTTCCAACCCAAAGCATTCTCTGGTTGCATGAGAGTGGATATTTTCGTTGCCAGCAAAGCAGAACTCAGGTTTATTGGTGTGGATTTCCCAGGAGCTGCAATCATGACTGCATTTAATTGCTTGACAATTATTTCTGTCACATCAGTTTAATGGTTAAAGCAATTATTTATACTACAAACCAGAGCTCTGCACCAGGCACTAATTGAAACCCACAAGTGGCTGCTTCAGGCTTGCTGAACCTCTGCATTATTGATGTGGACAGGGCTAGGTCTGGAGATCTGGGGAGGACCAGAACTCAGCCAGGGGAGGAGAGGGCTCAGACACTCAGTGTGCAAGCTCCCAGCTGCAGCTCCCAGTGCCGGGACTGAGCTGAAGGCCAAGCCAGGCACAGCAGAGCACTGCTGCAAAGGTGATTTGCTTCTGCTCCCTGGCAACCTGAGCCACCTACTCTGGGGAAGCTTCATCCAGGAGATGGCAGCTCTGTTGGCATGGCCACTTCTGGCACTCCTCCAGCTGGACATCACAGCAAGCTCCTGCTGCTCCCAGAGGGGAGAGAGTGCAGAGGAGGAAGAGATTCCTGCCAGTGAGGGTGGGCAGACACTGGCACAAGCTGCCCAGGGAGGCTGTGGGTGTTCCCTGCCTGGAGCTGTTCAAGGCCAGGCTGGATGAGGCCCTGAGCAGCCTGTGCTGGTGGAGGTGTCCCTGCCCAAGGCAGGGGCTGGCACTGGGTGACCTCTGAGGTCCCTTCCAACACAACCCATCCTGTGACTCTTTGATATCTGAGACGTAACCTTTCCTGCTGCCTAAGCCCAGAGATTGCTGCGGTGGCTGTGCAGGCACCAGGATGCTCTTACAGGGAAGGGGGAAGCATGGAGGTGCTCCTGCAGTGAGCAAGGCAGGTGCCTGTGCTGTGTGCCCCGTGAGGAGCAGTGCGACCTCTACTCAGGGCACAGCCTGGCCCTCCTGTGCAAGTTGGGCACCGTGGCAGCTGGCTGAGCTCCAGAGGAGTGTGACACAGACACCCTCTGGGCAGTTTCAAAGAGAGGTGAAGATGCCTGAAGCATGGAACGACCTCCTGCTGCCCTGAGGGTCGCAGCAGCACAGCGCTTCAGCCCCGCAGCTCTGCTCAGCAGCACTCTGGGCTCTGCCGGCGGTGACGGCGCAGCTCCTGCTCCTCCTGCGCCAGCCTCAGGGGCTCTCATCACTGCATCCTGGGAAAACCGAAGCCAGAAATGGTAGGATGCAGGCAGCCACAGTCTGTGCATGAGCTGAGCTGCTCAGCCCTCTGCAGTCACCCCCCGGCACCCAGCCCCAAAGGGGATGGACACTCTGTTACTCGCTTGTGTTTGGACTAATCAATAACTTCATTATTGACTCCTGAAGAAGCCGTTCAAAGTTTAGAAGCTAAGATGAGATCGAGGTAGGACAAACATCAGAGGAAAGTCTCCTAACGACTTCACACCCAGAAGCCAGAACACAGCCACCACTTCGCAGCTCTTTCCCCCCTAATTTCTGTTTAATTAACACTGCCTCTGGTTGTCAGCTGCAGCGCAAATAGAGATCAGAAACAGTCCTGAGAGACACAGCTGCTGTGCTACAGCTGGGCCAGGGCACAGGGACCAAAGGATGAGGAGAGCTGCAGAAAACAGAGTTCTGAACAGTAAACACTCAAAGGTGAGCAGCCTGCCCTGGGGCACAGTTGACCATCCTGGAGCAGCCTTTGCAGCTACCACTGCAGCAGAGCTCAAACCAGCAGGCAAAGAGCAGTTTGTGCAGCCCCCAGCCTGAGACCCTGAACACTGCACATCACGACGCAAGCATCCTGCACCTCAGCTCCAGCTTTCCCTCCTGGGAGTGCCAGCTGCCAATTCACAGGGCATGTGGAAGGCAGCAGGCACCAATGCCAGCTCCCGAAGGGCACACACTAGGTGAGAATGTGTCAGATGGCAGAGGATCACAGAAGTGTTTGGCTTGGCAGAGCCTCTGAGACCATCCAGTCCAACCAGCAGCCCAGCACCACCATGGGCACCAAACCATGCCCCCAGGTGCCATGGCCACACCTTTCTGGAGCACCTCCAGGCATGGGGACTCCACCAGCTCCCTGGGCAGCCTGTGCCAGTCCCTGACCACTCTTGCAGCAAAGAAATTGTTCCAACCTAACCGTACCCTGCACAAGTTCAGGACATTCCCTCTTCTTCTGTCCAGTTCTGGGCTCTTAGTTCAAGAGGGACACAGAACTCCCTTCAGTCAGTTTGTCCCCAGTTGTAGTGAAATGAGAGAGTTCTGTGCCACTTCCCTTGCCCTCACCCCCTGCTTTCAGTGAGGGTCTAAAAGCAACTTGCTAACAGCCACATCCCTTTAGACTTGCCTGCTGCCCAGTGTCTTGCTTTGCACTTTCTCTTGCCTCACTGTCCCCTCCCCATCCCCTTGCCCCCTTCCCAACCCCCTACGACCCCCAACCCGCTGTCCCTTTCCCAACCCTCTGCCCCCTTCCCAACCCCCTGTCCCTCTCCCAACCCCCTGTGCCCTTCCCACCTCCCTGTCCCTCTCCCATCCCCCTGTCCCTTTCCCAGCCCCCTACCCCCTTCCCAGCCCAAATGTCTTTGCAGCTCCCAAGTCCTGCCTTGTCACTGCCTGACTTCTGTGAACTTCCAGAGCTGATGCAAAAGCTTTATCTAAGAACTAAGCCACCAACCAAAGCTTGCCAGTGCTTGGCAGTCTCCTCCCTGGCAAGGCTGCCTTCTTGGCTTGTGCTGTGATGTGTTCATTTGCTGTGGAGTCGTTGGCAGGAGCTCAATTTCTTTGTGCTTTCCTCGTTTGTTTCTGTCTTGTCTCTGCAAGGTGCAGGCTGAGCCTGGAGCTGCACAGCTCTCCCCCAGCTCCTCTCTCTGCACATTTGCAGCCTGGCTGGAATTTATCCCTGTGGCAAAAGGTAAGAACAAAGTCTCTGAATCACCTCAGTCCAGATGAAGCCTCCAAACAGGCTTTATCTCATCACTCTGCATACAAATGAGTTTTATCAGCAGAGCTTCCCCCAGCTTATTTGTGTGTAGCTGTTTGATATGTGCAGAACTCCCCACGGGAGATAAAAAAGCAGCAGAGAACAACCAAAACTGCCTCACTTTAATGAACTTCCAGAGCTGCTGTACATGATTTGTCTTAAAACATGTAATAACAGCAAAGTCACAGACCCCAGGAATGGCTCAGGCTGGCAGGGAGCTCAGAGCTCAGCCCCTCCAGCCTCCTGCCATGCCCCAGGGACACCTCCCAGCTACACTCAGCTGCTCAGGGCCTCACCCAGCCTGGCCTGCAACACCCCCAGCAAGGAGGAAGCACAGCCTAAGTGAACCTGGCAGGAGCCGTCCCTGCTGGCTGTGGGTCAGCCTTGCAGCTCTGAACCCACCTGTCTCATAGAGCCCTTTCTGGACTCCACTGAGCCATCGGCACCTTCAGGGGCTGCAGCAGGTCCAGAGAAGGGCAACCGAGCCTGGGGAGGGTCTGCAGCGCAGGGCTGGGGAGTGCAGCTGAGGCAGCTGGGGGTGTGCAGCCCGGAGCTGAAGAGGCTGAGGGCAGAGCTCTCTGCAGCTCCCTCTTCTGTGGTCGCTATTTCTCAGCCTCCTCTCTCCTCCTCAGCTGCCTTATCTCAGCCCAGCAATCGGCTCTGCTTCCCCTCACTGTGTGGCGTCTCCCTGCCTGGCACAGCAGCTGGGATTAACCAACCCACCCCGGAGCTCTCACATCATTTATTCCAAAAGCTGATGGCTTTGTCATCTCTGCTCCGAGAGATTCCACCTAGGCAGTGAGATCTCTGCTCGTGAGCAGCCAGCTCTCGGTAAACAACCCTTCTGCCCGAGCAGAGGGATTGCCAGCAAGGGACCTGCCTCCTGGGAGGATGCTCGGGGCTGGAACTGTGCCTCCAGTGCTGGAGCCTGCTCCACGCTGCCCTGGCCAGCAGGCTGGGCTGCTTGGCCCCCCGGGGGCGAGGGGCGGAGGTCCTGAAGGCAGCTGAAAAGCTTTCTGGTGCGACAGGAAGGGCAAAGCCCTGCACCTGGGGAGGAGCAGCACCAAGCACCAGCACCTGCTGGAGAGCAGGGGTGGAACTGGATGATCTTTAAGGTCCCCTCCAAGCCAACCCACTCTGCAGCTGTGAGCCAAGTCCCTCTCAGCTGCTTAGCCACTCTGGAGCTGCACGGAATGGGGGAGCAGAAAACGTGTCCTGAACTGCCCTTCATCAGCCTCCAAAGCTGCGGGATCAATTGTCTAGCAAAAGGTCATTTCTACCTGCCCAGCACAAAATCAGCCACAGACTGCACTGGCTTGGAAGAGACCCTCCCAGGGCATCCTGCCCAGCCCCCAGCATCCGGCAGGGACCCCCCAGCCAGAGCAGGCTGCTCTGGGTGCAGCCCAGGCTGCCCTTGGCCTGCTGGGCTGGCAGTGCCCATGGCTGGCTCCTGCCCAGCTTCTCCCCCACCAGCAGCCCCAGGCTCTCCTCTGCAGGGCTGCTCTCAGTCTCCTCGCCCCAGCCCTGCACTGATGTCCAGGACTGCCCTGGCCCAGGTGCAGGACCTTGCACTTGGCCGTATTGGTCCTCAGGAGGTTCTCCTCAGCCCCCTCTGCAGCCTGCCCAGGTCTCCCTGGATGGCTCCATCCCATCCTTCAGTCTTGTCAGTAGCACCACTCAGCCTGGTGCCATCTGGTGCAGAACAGGTTCTGCATGGCACAGCAATGTGCCCTGGGGGCCAAGAGGCAATGGGGTCCTGGGGGGCATTGAGCAGAGTGTGTCCAGCAGAGCCAGGGAGGTTCTCCTGCCCCTCTGCTCTGCCCTGCTGAGACCTCATCCTGAGCACTGCCTTCAGCTTGGGGCTCCCCAGTTGCAGAGGGACAGGAACTGCTGGAGAGAGTCCAAGGGAGGCTGTGAGGATGCTGAGGGGCCTGGAGCAGTGCCTGGTGAGGAGAGGCTGAGGGGCCTGGGGCTGCTTAGTCTGGAGAAGAGAAGACTGAGAGGAGATTGAATCAATGTCTCTAAATCTCTGAGGGCTGGGGGTCAGGAGGGGGGGACAGGCTCTGCTCACTGCTGCCTGGCACAGGACAAGCAGCAATGGGTGGAAGCTGCAGCACAGAAGGCTCCAGCTCAACACAAGAGGAACTTCTTGCCTGGAAGGGTCCCAGAGCCTGGCACAGGCTGCCCAGAGAGGCTGTGGAGTCTCCTTCTGTGGAGCCTTCTCAGGCCTGTCTGGATGTGTTGCTGTGTGCCCTGAGCTGGATTGTGTGGTCCTGCTCTGGCAGGGGGTTGGACTGGATGAGCTCTTTGGGTCCCCTCCAACCCCTGACACCTGTGAGCTGCACCCTTGCTGGGAGGTCATCCTGGCCAGCTCCCAGTCTCCATCAATGCTTTTTTGTTCTGAGGAGAAAAGAACAGAGCAAGTCCCAGTGCCTCTAGGAGCCTACCTGGAGATGACTCAGGCTGAGGGCTGGAGCAGCTGCAGTGCCCCTGGCAGCCTGGAACTCACAGAGGCTCTCCCTGCCTCCACTGCTTTCCACCCCGAGTGCTGCTCCGCCCTTAATGAGGACACCTGGCAGCAGTTCCAGAGCTGCACACCACTTCCCTCAGGTACTGAGAGCTTCCCTGGCAGAAGGAAAATGGAACAGCAGCTGGGAGCTCTCTGTTAACAGTGAGGGAAGAGGAAAGTGAAAGCAAAGACTCTTGGGAGACTTCAGGGCTCTTAGGGTGCTGGTAATGAATGAGTAATGTGCTCTGAGGGGAGCTCACTGCTCCCAAGGGCAGCAGCAGGCAGGATCAGTGTGGCATAGGAACTGGAGATCTTTAGGAAATCACATGGCTGCCAGGAAAAGTGTCAGAGCTGGAGAGTGGGAACCCTCTGTGTGTGGCATCAACCTGGGCACAGCTGCCAGGGCATCGGCATGCACAGCAGAGATGGGCTGGGTTGGGAGGGACCTCAAAGCTCCAGGGAGGCGAATGGAGCCCAGGAGCAGCTCCAGCTGCTGCTGGGGACAAGGGAAGTCCTTGGGGCTCCTCTGCCTTGCACTCCCACTTTGTGTCTTGGGCACGGCTTGGCTTGGTGCTGGAAGCAGCTGGGCTGGCAGTGCTGGGTGGGCACAGGCAGCAGGCAAGTCACCTCCTGCCTTCCACTGGTCTGCCCTCCACACACCTCCTGCCCTCCACACACCTCCTGCCCTCCACAGAGCTGTATTCATAGAATCACACAATCACAGAATGCAGCAGGCTAGCAGAGAGCTCCAAGCTCAGCCAGCCCAGCCTAGCACCCAGCCCTGCCCAACCAACCAGACCATGGCACTAAGTGCCCCAGCCAGGCTTGGCTGCAACACCTCCAGGGATGGGGACTCCATCACCTCCCTGGGCAGCCCATTCCAATGCCAATCACTCTCTCTGCCAACAACCTCCTCCTGACATCCACCCTATTCCACAGGCCTCCTGCCTTCCACAGACCCCTTGATTCCAAAGACTTTCCTCCAGCAGCTTTAAGGGGCACCAACCCCCGAGCTCAGTGGAGGACAGGTGCTGCCTTTGCAGGAGCCCAGCCTGGGGGGCACACCAGTGAGGTGCTTTGGGTTTGTTGCTTTGGGGCTTTTTCTTCTTTCATTTCCTGTTTGTTTTTCTCTTCTATCCCCTTTTAGCTTCTCCCAGACAGTGGAGCCTGCTGAATCCAGATTATCAGAGCTTGAACTAAATGGCCACAAAGAGCTTCTCAGTCTCTCTCTGGCCTCTTTCCCCCTCCCTGCAGTGGCAGCCACTCAGCACTGAGGATCCTACGCATTCCTCATGCTCCAGATCTGCCTGCCTAAGCACATTAGGGATGGATGGATGGATGGATGCTCTTCCCTACCTTTGCTTCAGTGTGAACCCTCTTGGTCTTCCCTCATGGAATTGAGAAGCTGGCTTCATTTGTCAGCTCCTCCTCGCCTGCTTCCAAGCAGATGTCAGCAGACAGCAAATCAAGCTGGAGTTCACTGTGGAAGCCATGGACCAAACTTCCCTTGTGGGGCCAGAGCAGGCACAAAGGTGTCCCAGAGCCATGGCAGCTGCCAGCACAGCAGGAGATGCAGCAGCAATCCCTAAGTACAGCTGGGAGCAGGCTGTGACACCCCAGAGCCTTGCTGCTCCCTTGCACTCTCCCCAGCACATCCTGGCCCTCTGATCTGGACACAGCACTCCAGGTGTGCTCACACCAGGGCAGAGCAGGGGAGAACCTCCCTGCACCTCCCTTTGCCTTTCTCCTGCAGGGAACTGTTCATTTCCACCACTGCCTCCCATGCCAGAGCCAGCAGCTCTGCTGGGAGCAATCAGCTCTGCCTCAGCCTCCTCTTCACCAGGCTAACCCCCCCAGCTCCCTCAGCTGCTCCTCCCCAGCCCTCTTCTCCAGACCCTTCCCCAGCTTGGTTGCCCTTCTCTGGACCTGCTCCAGCCCCTCAATGTCCCTCTTGGAGTGAGGGGCCCAAAGCTGAACCCAGCACTCAAGCTGTGTCCTCAGCAGTGCCCAGTCCAGGGGCACAATCTCTGCCCTGCTCCTGCTGCCCCACCACTGCTGATCCAGGCCAGGCTGCTGGTGCCCCTCTTGGCCACCTGGGCACTGCTGGCTCATCTCCAGCTGCTGTCACCCAGCACCCCCAGGTACTTTCCTGCTGGGCAGTTTCCAGCCTCTCTGCCTCCAGCCTGGAGCATTCCAGGGGTTGTTTTGCCCCAAGTGCAGGAGGCAGCACTCGGCCTTGTTGAAGCTGACACAGCTGAGCTCAGCACATGGATGCAGCCTGCCAGGAAACAATGCTCCTCACAGCCAGGGGCACACACATCAGCATGTGCCAGCAGGGACATCCCCCATGCACTGCTGCTCTGCCTCCTCCCTGCACTGCTGTTCTCTGCCCCCTTCCAGGGCACCACCAGACACAGGGGTCAAGGATGCAGAAAGGGCTGAGGACCTCCACCCCTGCTCTACCTCCATCAGCAGGAGAGGCAATGGCCTGAAATTGTGCCAGAGGAGGCCTAGGTCGGAGATGAGGAACAATGTCTTTGCTGCAGGAGTGGCCAGGGACTGGCACAGGCTGCCCAGGTGGTGCAGTCCCCATGCCTGCAGGTGTCCCAGAAAGCTGTAGCCATTGCCCCTGGGGCCAGAGTTTGGTGGCCAGGTGGGGCTGGGTGGATGCTGGCTTGGATGACCTCAGAGGTCACTACAGGATGAGTTTCTGAGCTTTACTAGAGGATCATTATGGTCTGTACACCTCTCTTAACGATAACTCAGTTTTGCTCTGTCAGAGTGGCACTGGTGGAGCACTTGGGAGCAGCCTGTGGGGGGACAGGAGACAGAGAGGAGACAGAGAACAGAGCCAGGATCTGCCCTGGGCTGGCTGCAGGCAGAGCCAGTGGTGGTAGAGCAGAGTCCTCTGCTGCTCCTGCCGGAGCTGCAGGAGACCAGGAGGGACTGCAGCGCTCACAGCCTGCCCGAGGAGCGCAGTGCAGCTCCACAGCCCCCGCGAGACAGCAGCAGCCCTGGCAGGGCACCAGCAGGAAGGGGCTGAGCTCTTGCCCTGCTTTCTCTGCCAGGCTACCACAGACAAGGACAAACCACAGCAGTGCAGGCAGGGCTCTGGTTGCCCTCCTCTGCAGCAGGGGTGCAGTGCCGGGGCCCTGCCCTGCCCCTCTCTGCTCTCTCCACACGCAGCAGGGCCATGGCAGTGCATGGGAGGCGTTGCCTGGCAACAGCACCGTGCCAGTATCTCTGCAGCCTGCGGTGTGTGCCCGTGGCCAGAGTGCTCCTCATCTTCATTAGACCAGAGCCACCTGGGCTGCCAGGCCCCTGGTGCCAAGAGCTGTGTGCTCACAGCCTGCTCCCTGCAGCCAGCTGCACTCACGGGCAACACAGAGCCAGCAGCAGCTCTGCCCCTCCCTGCCAGCCACAGCCTCGCTAACAGGGCACTGCTGCCTCCCCTGGCACTGCTCACTGCTCTGACTGGCACCCACCAACTCCACCATGCCCACAGACAGGGAAGGCCAACCTTGATTCCCAGCCCTCCTTTGGGAGTGGCACTCTTCCTCCCTGCCACAACCATGGCTCTGGCACTCCAGCCACAACTTCTTCAGGTGCTTTTTGCCCACCCCCAGGCACTGGAGGCCAGGCTGGGTCACTGCTGCACAGCTCCACTCTGCTGCGAGAGGAAACAAACAAACAGGCAAGATCCAGCCCCAGACAGCAGCAACAGAGGTGCTGCAGGGCTGGGCAGGGCTGGGCACAGCTGGGTATGGCTGGGCAGGGCTGGGCACCTTCCACCAGCACAGCTTGCTCAGGGTCTCATCCAGCCTGGCCTTGAGCACCTCCAGGGAGGGGGCAGCCACAGCCTCCCCGGGCAGCCTGTGCCAGGGTCTCACCACCCTCACTGCAAAGAATTTCTTCCTCCTCTCCACTCTCATCTCCCCTCTCCCAGCCATTGTCCCTCATCCTGGCACTCCCAGCCTTTGACACAAGTCCCTCCCTGGCTCTCCTGGAGCCCCTTCAGGCACTGGAAGGCTGCTCTGAGGTCTGCCTGGAGCCTTCTCGTCTGCAGGCTGAGCAGCCCCAACTCTCCCAGCCTGTCCCCACGGGGGAGGTTCTGCAGCCCTCTCGTCACACCTGTGGCCTCCTCTGGACCCTCCCCAGCAGCCCCAGGCCCTGGTGCTGTGTTCCCCAGAGCTGGAGGCAGTGCTGCAGGTGAGGTCTGAGCAGAGGGGCAGGACCCCCTCCCCGTGTGCTGCTCTCCTGCTTTGGCTGCAGCCAGCACACAGCTGGCTCCGGGCTGCCGCTGCCCAGTGCCGGCTGCATCCCTGCTGGAGCTGCTGCAGGTGACTCTGCCTTGGCAGGGCTCCTCTAGAGGTCCCTGCCAGGGCTGTCCTTGTGTGGCTCTGTGGTGCCAGGCTCAGCAGCAGCAGGTCTCTGAGTCCCACCACTGCTTTGGCTCAAAGGCTGCCGCAGAAGGGGTTTTTGTTTCTTACCTCCTGTCCCTCTCCAGTGGACGTGCAGCAACCTTGGCAGGACAGCAGCCTTTGACTGCTGCACCTACATGTCCAGGTCCTGCTCCAGAGAATTTCCACTTCTCATTTTGCAACATTTGAGGCTTGTCTCCAGTCACCTGCAGCTGGCACAGTGTCCTGGCTTCAAAAGGAGGGGAAATCAGATGTTAATTTATTCACAGCCAGGTGGGGTGGAGGTTTCAGGCTCCAGAGGCCCTTCCCTGTGATGAAGCTGTCAGAGACCTGCTGGAGTTTCTCCACCCCTGGAGGAATGCTGATGCCTCTGACCAAGTCAGACTGCATTTGTGCTGGGAAGACTTTGCCAAGGCAGCAGGAGGCTCGCTGGGCTTCCTCTCCACCTTGCCAGCCTCTCTGAAGAGATGTGCAGGTATTTGTCTGTCTAGTTGTGCCTTGTCCTGCCCCTGGGCACCACCACACAGAGCCTGGCACCTTCACCCTGGCACCCACCCCTCAGGTATTCATGGCCACTGCTCAGGTCCCCTCTCAGCCTTCTCCTCTGCAGGCTCAGCAGCCCCAGGGCTCTCAGCCTTTCTTCCCAGCAGAGCTGTCCCAGTCCCTTCAGCATCCTCACAGCCACCTCTGCACTCTCCCAGCAGGTCTGTGTCCCTCTGCAGCTGGGCAGCCCAGAGCTGGGCACAGTGCTGCAGGTGTGGGCTCAGCAGGGCAGAGCAGAGGGCAGGAGAGCCTCTCTGGCCCTGCTGGCCACACTCTGGCTGCACCCCAGGCTATCTCTTGGCCCCAGGGGCACTTTGCTGCCCCATGGAGGGTTTGCTGCCCACCAGGACCCCAAGGTCCTTCTCCACGGAGCTGCTCCCCAGCAGGCAGTCACCAGCAGAAAGGTCTCCATGGGTCACCTGCTCATTTAAATCCGCAGGGGGGAGGACAGGGCAGAATG
Organism: Pogoniulus pusillus; assembly: GCF_015220805.1. Taxonomy (NCBI): domain Eukaryota; kingdom Metazoa; phylum Chordata; class Aves; order Piciformes; family Lybiidae; genus Pogoniulus; species Pogoniulus pusillus. The sequence continues at coordinate 496,720 of NC_087278.1, forward strand.
TGCTCTGTGCTGCAGGGTGTGTGGCCGGGCTGAGAGGAATGCAAGGCAGCTGTTACAAATAAGCCCTCAAGCCTCGTTCCTTCTGTGGCAGAGTCCCTAGCACAGCCTCTGGTGCTGCATCTTGGGGAGATTTATGACAAGCAGCCTTCCCTCTTGAAATTTATCACCTAATTACAGGAGGAAATGAATGGGGACACTGTCCTGGAGCATGTAAGTTGTGGGTACCAGCTCTGCCTCTCCCACACATCATCCCCAGCTGCGGACTTCCCCCCGCAGATCTCAAGAAGAAATGAAGTGGTAATTACCCTGGCGTCAAGCTGCTGCCGGAGGGACAGGACAGGCTGCTAACGTCCTGCTTTGTTTGCTTCTGCTCCGCTCTCACCGGCAGTGATGGCAGGAAGGGGGAAAGGAGGAGAGGCAGAACCGCTCTAAGACCTCTGCTGGACGTGGGAGAGGATGAGAGCAGCCAGAAGTGCAGCTCTGGGTTCTGCCGGGAGATGAAGGGACACAGGGCAGCTCAGCCCCTCAGGTGACACAGGGCAGCTCAGCCCCTCAGGTGACACAGGGCAGCTCAGCCCCTCAGGTGACACAGGGCAGCTCAGTCCCTCAGATGCACGCAGCAGGTTGGGCTGCAAGGGACCCTAAAGCTCAGCCGGTGGCAGCCCTGCCGTGGGCACAGACACCTGCCTCCAGCCCAGGCTGCCCGGGGATGGTGACTCCTCCACCCCCTGGGCAGCCTCTCCCAATGCCTGGAGCAAAGGACTGCTTCCCAGCGCCCAGCTCCAGCGCGGTGCAGCCCGGCCCCACGGGGGCAGGGTCTGAGCGGCTGTGTGGAGGGGCTTAGGCTGCCTGAGTGCTGGCTCCTGCTGTCTGTTTTGCCCCAGGCTGATTCCACATCCCAGCTGCTGCCAAAAACAGCTCTGCAGAGCTTCTCCCTTACAAACCTCAGGCCAAAACACATTCTGAAGCCCTGTCTTGCAAAATGGAAGCAAGGTTGGGGGTGGTGAGTCTGAGAGCAGCCCTGCAGAGAAGGGCCTGGGGGTGCCGGTTGGGGAGAAGCTGGGCAGGAGCCAGCCACGGGCACTGCCAGCCCAGAGGCCAAGGGCAGCCTGGGCTGCATCCAAAGCAACTTTGGCAGAGATGGAGAGAGGGGATGCTGCCCCTCTGCTCTGCTCTGGGCAGACCTCACCTGCAGAGCTGGGGCCAGCTGTGGGCGCCCAGCACAAGAGGGACATGGACCTGAAGGAGCAGGTCCAGAGGAGACCACAAAAGTGCTCAGTGGGGCCAGGCTGAGCTGGGGGTGTTCAGCCTGGAGAAGAGAAGGCTCCAGCAGAGCTCAGAGCTGCATTTCAGTGTCTGCAGGGAGCTGCAGGCAGGCTGGGAGGGACTGCTCAGAAGGGGCTGTGGGGACAGGCTGAAGGCAGTGGTTTGCAACTGGAGCAGAGTTAGGTTGGGCATGAGGAGGGAGTTGTGCACAGTGAGGGTGGGCAGAGACTGGCACAGGCTGGCCAGGGAGGGGGCTGAGGCTCCATACCTGGAGGCATTCAAGGTCATCCTGGCTGTGTCCCTGTGCAGCCTGCTCTGGCTGGAGGTGTCCCTGCTGCCTGCAGGGGCTGGACTAGATGCCCTGGGAGGGTCCCTTCCAAGCTGATGCACTCTGAAGCTGTGAGCCTGTGAAGTGGCAGGAGCACAGATGAAATGTGTGAGACTTGCAGGCAACTGCCCACGAAGGCTGAATCAGTAAATGGCACTAGAATGCCCCAGCAAGGGACAGGCCCAGAGCCGTCTGCTGACAGCACACAAGACCTGGAGTGTGGCAGACGGAGCTGGAAGGAGGATCAGCCTGAGGGGAGATCCCGAGGGCAGTGCCCGTGTGCAGTGCAGCTGCCTGGGGAGCCACACTGCCGGGAGAAGGGGCAGGGGCAGCCTGTGCCAGCCTCTCCCCATCTCTATTTCCTCCTCCTCTCTCATCTCCCCTCTCCCAGCTCACAGCCACTGTCCCTCGTCCTGGCACTCCCAGCCCTCCCCAGAAGCCCCTCCCCAGCTTTCCTGTAGACCTCTTCCAGCGCTAGAGGGCTGCTCTAGGGCCAAGTTTTGACTACCAGACCTACTTTTGCCTTTAATGGTTGGGGGGTTTGATTTTATTTTAACCTCTCCTGTAACAAAACTCAACTAAATACCAGATGCAGAGTCCCAGGGGGCCCTTCCTCAAGGCTGACTTCTCAAGGAGCAAAAAGAGAAAACCAAGTCCCTCTCATGAATACAGGAGCAGCCTTGGCAATGCCATCTTCTTCACCCCCCAGCAAGGGTGCCAGCAGCTGCAGTTACAGGGATTTTCTGGCTTGCAAACTTAAGCTGGAGCTTAACTCATCTTCGAGCACAAAATCAATCAAGAATAAGAATGGTCACAAGGAGAGCAAATTTTCTTTTCAGATCTGCTTGGCCCCAAGGCAGCAGAGGGAGGGAGATTAATTTAGGGAGCTAAATTATTCACAGGAGTTTCACTGAGCAGACTGGATCCAATCGAAGGGAAAAGAAAACTTCCGATAGGATAAGGTCTAAAAATGGATGCTGGAAGTGTCCTAGAGCTGTCCAGGGGCTGGAGAGCCTCCCCTTGGAACAGGCTGGGAGCTGGAGCTGCTCAGCATGGAGCAGAGCAGGCTCTGGGCAGACCTCAGAGCAGCCTTTTGACAGGAAGGTGACTCCAAAGCCCCTCTGGGCAGCCCCAGTTGCCCTCACGGCCAAATGTGCAGAACCCCCAGGGGTCCACCTTGTCCGTCCTGCCTCTGCTCCTGTCCCCCTGTGCTCCTTGCATTCCTCTTTCAGACACTCAGACCCTTCAGCCACTTTGTGCAGCCCCCTGAGGCTGGACACCAGGAGCAGTTTCTCTGCTGCAGGAGTGGTGAGGCATTGGCACAGGCTGCCCAGGGAGGTGGTGCAGTCCCCACCCCTGGAGGTGTCCCAGGAGCTGCAGGTGTGGTGCTCCAGGGTACAGTTCATTGGCCACGGGTGCTGGGCTGGGGGGGGGCTGGATGTTCTGGAGGGCCTTCTCCAGCCTTATGATTCCAGGGGTCTGTGGAATTGTCTGGGATGAGCTTCCTGCCAGCCTGCCAGGCCTCTCTGGGCTGCAGCACAGCCCAGATGTTTGGGTAACACCTGAACACTTCTGGAATGCTCTTTATGGCACCCAAGAGCAAACCTCCCCAGCTCGAAAGCAGGACATAGATCAAGCCTGCTGGGTCTGTGTGCACTGACGTTGGGAGGCCTGTGGAGAAGGGGCACAAGCAATGAAGACAGCAGAAGAGAAGTCCTCTAATTGAAGCTGGAGGTGATGTACAGGTGAGAGTGTTTGCTCCCAGCACAGCATCACAGCCTGCTGCAAACCAGGGCTGTGCAGCACCGCAGCTCCTCAGCGCCAGCAGCTAAAGACAGGGGGATGTGACTGACCTCTGCCACTGCAGCTGTTTGTCGAAGCTCCACACCAAAGCCACAGCTCGCCACAGCTCCCCGCAGCTGTGCTGTGCTCCTCCGGAGCTGCTGCAGCCCCTCAGCGCCCCAGGCAGCCCAGCACCTGAGGTGTGCCCCAGCAGCGCACACTCAGTGGCGCCTCTGAGCGCTGCAGTCTCAAGCCACTCTCAGGTCCCTACAACAGAAGAGGAGCATCCCAAGCCAAGAGTGTGGGATCCTCTCCCTTCCCTAGGCAAGTTCTGCTGGAGGGTGAGCACTGCCACCCTGGCTGGCACTGCCCTTGTGATGCACAGAGCATCAGAATGGGTTGGGTTAGAAAGAGGCCTTAAAGCTTATCCAGTTCCAACCTCCTTCCACCAGCCTGGGTTGCTCAGGGCCTCGTCCAGCCTGGCCCTGAACAGCTCCAAATCTTTGATCCCATTCCGTGCTTCTGAGATCCACAACCTCCCTGGGCATCCTGTGCCAGTGTCTGCCCACCCTGACTCCTCCTCTCCAGCCCAACCTCCCCTTTGGTTACCTTTTTTCTCCCTTTCCAGCTCAATTCCTTTTTCCCCTGTGATGAAAACAGCAGCCTGGAAATAAAGGCTCTCTTGAAGCTCTGATGTCTGAGTGAGCAAACACATTTAGACTAAATTCAATTCCAAGCCAACACTTAGTGAGCCAAATAAACTCAATGTGGATAAGCTCTAATGCCCTGCTTTTGAAATGGAGCCTTTGCCATATTCAGAAGAACTCATGCATGAGAAAAGCAGGGGGTGGCCTGAGCACACTGCTATGGCACTGGGGCACCAATCAGATCACACACAGCGGCCTACAGAGGCTCCACAGCCTGGGAAAGGCTCCAGGGGCAGCATCAGGAAGGTGCTGCTGGTGCTGTGTCCTGCAGCTACTTGCTCCTCACTCAGACCTGGCAGCTGCAAGCAAGGGAGTAGCTTGGCTGGGTGCAGGCACAAGAGTCACAGAATGGGTTGGGCTGGAAGGGACCTTAGAAATCACAGAATGCCAGGGGCTGGAGGGCACCTCCAAAGCTCATCCAGCCCATAAGGAAAGCTCTTTGCCAGCAGGTGATAAAATCTGGGAACTATGATGAGTGAAGTGACAGAATGGCAGAGGCTGGCAGGGGCCACAGAGGATCATCTGGCCCAGCCCAAGCCCTGCCAGAGCAACACCACCCAGAGCAGCTCACACAGAACACATCCAGGTGGTTATTGAGTATCTCCAGAGAGGGAGACTCCATAGCCCCCCTGGGCAGCCTGTGCCAGGCTTCTGGCACCCCCACAGGGAAAAAAATCCTCCACACATTTAAATGATACTCCCCTCAGCTCCCACCCCCTTGTGCTGGCACTGGCATCCCCCAGCAGAGCCTGGCTGCAGCTCCTGCCACTCACCTGCACACACTGATAACCATTGCTGAGGTCCCCTCTCAGCTCCTCCTCTCCCAGCACACAGCCCCAGCTCCCTCAGGCTGTGCTCCTAACAGAGCTGTGCCATTCCCTTCAGCATCTCTGTGGCTCTGTGCTGGACTTTCTCCAGCAGTTCTCTGTCCCTCTTGAACTGGGGGGCCCAGAACTGGGCACAGTACTGCAGATGTGGCATCAGCAGAGGCAGAGCAGAGCAGAGGGGCAGGAGAACCTCTCTCGATCTACTGAGCACAGCCCTTCTGACCCACCCCAGAATGGCATTGCCCTTCCTGGACCCCAGAGCACATTGCTGGCTCCTGCCCATCCTCCCATCCACCAGGACCCCCAGAGCCTTTTCCCCTTCACTGCCTTCCAGCAGGTCAGTCCCCATCCTACCCTGATCCTTGGGGTTGCTCTTTGCCAGGTGCCAGACTCTGCCCTTGCTGAATTCCATTCCATTTCTCCCTGCCCACCTCTCCAGCCTGTCCCAGTCTGGCTGGATGCCAGCACAGCCTGCTGCTTGGTGCCATCAGCAAACTTGCTGCCAGTGCCCTCTGTGCCCTCAGCCAGGTCACTGATGTGCCTTTGTGGCTGTTCTGCTCTGGACAACTTCTGCCTCAGTATTCTGCTGTGCTTCTTCACCAGAACCTCTGCCCTGGATGCCTCTCTCTGGCAGGGGCTGGACTGGATGACCTCCAGAGGTCCCTTCCAGCCCTGTCCATTCCGTGAGCCTGTGGCTCAGGGACAGCTGTCAGCAGCAACCAGAGGAGACACCAAACAAATCCTCCACACCAAGAGCTGAACTTTCTGCAGCTCCACACAAAGGTGATCCAGCACAGGCAGAGGCATTTTGCCTTCATCCTGTGCTTGAGTAAGAGCAGGAAAAGCTGAAGAAAGTATTTCACTGCTTGTTTTGATAGAACCTGAGCCAATATTTGCTGCTGGGAGAGCTTTGAGCCTGTGCCCCTGAGGCTGCTGTATTCAAGGCAAACTGGAGAGCATCTGCTCCAGGCTCTGCAGTGCAGGGGCAGGCTGCCCAGGGAGGCTGTGGGTGTCCCCTCCCAGGAGGTGTTCAAGGCCAGGCTGGATGAGGCCCTGAGCAGCCATCCAGCAGGGCACAGGAGAGGAAACAGGCTCTGAGCAGGAACATTCTGAGCCCTGCACAAACACTGCAGCTCAAAGTGAAGCCGAAGAGTGAGCTGTGAGGACATGCAGCAGAGCCGTCCCCGGCAGCTCCTCTCCTCCACCCCCAGCCAAGGACAGCCTTCTCCCCCGCGGCTCCTGGGAGCTTAGCAATTACTTGCAGCTCTAACACCAACCAATTTCTTCTGGGACTGCAATCTGTTAGAGTTCAATTTTCTCAGCCAGAGATGAAATGATCAGAATGAATTTGTTCCTTCAGAGTGAATAAACTAAATGTGATTGAAATGAACTCGGGAGCAGTCCTGCCTCAGCTGCCTGCAGCAGACACACGTCCCGCGGCCGCTGCAGCTGCTGCAGCTGCCTGCTCCCCGCTCCTGCCGCTGCCTGCCCCCACACCTCCCCTCACACGAGGAAGAAGACCCTTAGGAGTGGCAGCAAAAAAGTCCTGGCTCGACTCGGCGGGGCAAGATCAGGAGGCCACAAGGGACACATCCAGGTGGGGCTGGAGAGGCTGCAGAGCAGGAGACTGCACAGCCCCTCTGGGCAGCCTGCCCCAGGCCTCAGCCCCCTCACATGGAAGAAGCTTTTTCTTATGCTGGGGTGGAGCCTCCTGGACACACAGCTTGTGTCCATCGGGGGAGGGTTGGGCTGGATAGGAAACATTCCTTTGCTGCCAGAGGAGCCAGGGACTGGCACAGACTGCCCAGGGACTGGCACAGGCTGCCCAGGGAGGTGCTGGGGTGTTGCAGAAAGGTGTGGGCATGGCACCTGGGGACAGGTTTTGGTGGCCATGATAGTGTTGGGTTGTTGGTTGGGCTTCATCATCTTGTCCTTTCCAGTCCAAGACTTGCATGGCCCTGGCAGGTGCAGGCAGGGCAGCAGCTCCTGTAGCTGCTGCCTGCTGCTGCCTGGAACGTCAGCTGCATGGGGCTAACCCTTCCTTCTGCGAGACGAGAAGGGGACATTATTCATTCATAAGGTATGGCACCAAATTCGTTAGCACAGCTGTCAGTGCCTGCACAAAGCATTCCAAACGAACCTGCTGCCTCATAAATTTCAGTTAGAATTGATTAGTAATGCAAATCCTAATGGCTGCAGCAGCAGAGCTGGGAGCTCCCTGCCCCGCTGCACGGGCACCGCTCCCACCCGCTGCTGCTGCCTGGCGCCCGCTCTGCCCAGGCAGGAGTCCTGGGTCTGCACTCATGGGAAGAAAGAGACAAACAAGCAGTGTAGGCACCGAGTAAAGAAAGGTGCAAAACCCCTCTACATGGAGCAGGACAAGGGAGGGGGTTCTGCCCCTCTGTGCCCATCTGCAGCACTGTGCCCAGATCTGCTGCTCCCAGCAGCAGGAGGACATGCAACTGCTGGAGCAGGTCCAGAGGAGGCGCCAAGGTGATCAGAGGGCTGCAGAACCTCCCCTGTGGGGACAGGCTGGGAGAGCTGGGGCTGTGCAGCCTGGAGAAGAGAGGCTCCAGGGACACCTCAGAGCAGCCTTCCAGTGCCTGCAGGGGCTTCTAGAGAGCTGGGGAGGGACTTGGGATAAGGGCAGGGAGTGCCAGGATGAGGCACTGCTCAGAGTCAAGTGGATGGCAAAGCTACTGTGAGAGCTGAAGCCAGATCAGCTGTTAGAGGACATGAGCAAAGGGCCTGGCAGATATTAATCTCTGTTTATGTTCGTGGCAGCCAAAGACCAAAGCAGTTCTAAAGCTCCTACAGGCAATTACCGGAGCTGCTTCGGGAGGAAACGCCCAGGGAGCAGAGCGGAGCTGCTGAACAGCTCCCGAGCGCTCCTTAAACACTCCAGGGGAGGCACTGACACCTCCCCGCCACGGCCACGCTTCCCCAGCGAGCGGGGAGGAGGGGAAGCTGAGCAAGGCGCCCCTGAAACGCTGCCCGCGGCTCACAGCTCCGAAGGCAGCAGAGAGGCTCCGCGCACGGCGCCGCCCCAGTGCCCTCCTGCGCAGAAAGCGGCGCCGGCTGCAGCTGCTGCGGGACGGCACCGAGCCCCGGCCCGCAGCCGACCCCCGCGCCTCAGGAGGGCCCGCAACCGGCACCGGCTCAGCGCATCACGGCATGGGCTGGGCTGGAAGGGACCTCAAAGCTCATCCAGTGCCGGCCCCTGCCCTGGGCAGGGACACCTCCACCAGCACAGCTTGCTCAGGGCCTCATCCAGCCTGGCTCCCTCCAGGCAGGGAGCATCCACAGCCTCCCTGGGCAGCCTGTGCCAGTGCCTGCCCATCCTCACTGCCAAGGACTTCTTGCTCATCTCCAGCCTCAACCTCCCCTCCTCCAGCTTCAATCCATGGCCTCTCGCCCTGTCCCCACAGCTCTCTGCTCTCTTCCTGCCCTTAGCAGTGGCCTGGGGGGGGGAGGTGTTATTTTTGGGAGGAGGGGTTGGGGCAAAGAATTTTCTGAAGCTCTGCTGGTTTAAGAATGAGTTCTGTGGGCAGGCTGGAGGCTCCCAGCTGGAGGAGCTGCCACAGCCCTGCCTGCAGCCACTCTGCCAGCAGCAGGAAGGTGAGGATGCAAAGCTGCCAGCCCTCGATTCTGCTCCTTGTGGGCTGGCCAGAGGCAAGGGGAGAAGCCTCATGCTTAATGCATCACTGCAGGGCTGGCTGTGAGGAGCTGAGGCTCGTTGGCAGCTGGGGAGGAAAGGAAAAATCACGATTCCAGCATCAGGGGAGAGAAGAATTCGGAACTCCGTGAGGGGGATCTGAGTGCTGAGTGTTTGCAACACAAAGCCTTTGGAAAGGAAGGGCAGCTGAGAGCCAGGAAGCAGAGTGCTGCCATAGCCTGAGAGCAGGCAGGCAGCCAGCAGCAGTGACAGGCCACAGAACCACTTCTGCTCACGTGCCACAAGGCACAGGACAACAGGGAACAGCCTCAGGCTGGGGGCCAGGAAAGGGCTCCCAGGCACTGGCACAGGCTGCCCAGGAAGGCGTCTGACAGAGGCAGAGATGTGGTGCTGAGGGATGGTGCAGTGGCAGTGGTGGGACTGGGAGCCCCAGGGGAGCTGCTGGGCTTGGTGGTCTCAGTGGTCTCTCCCAGCCTCACCAGTTCCACGGCTCTGTGATTCCACAGCAAGCTCCAGAGCAGCCCTGGGAGAGCAGCTCTGACCGTGTCTGCACCTCGGAAACCAGCGGTGCTCCAGGACTGGCTGGCACAGGGAGGGAGCAACTGCAGAGGGGTTTGGTCTGGCCCTGCAGGTCCCTGAAGCCATGCTCCTGGCTGCAGCTGTGCAGCTGCACGGGTGGGGCTGGGAGGTTGCAGCTGCACTCCCACAGTGCTGGACGTGGGCAGCTTCTGCCCTAGCTTCAGATCCAGCTTCCAGTGCAGCTACTGACAGCTCCTGCTCTGTCTGGTCCTGGCAGCAGCTTGGGCAGCTCAGATCTGAGGATGTGCAGATCTTTGCTGAACTCTGCAGCACAGGAACTGTCAGTAGCCTGGAATGGCTGACAGCAAGGGAAGGGAAACCAGGAATGATGGCTCCAGCTGGATTGCTGGCTTCAAGCAAGAGAGATCTGAGGCTGCAGGAGGTTCCTCAGAACCAGACCAGCTGGGGAGAAGCAGAAGAGATCTTCACCTATTTCCATTTCAAGAGATGCTGAGATGGATTCAGTCATCTGCTCAGTCACCCTCCTGCAGGGAGACTTCCTCACCCAGACCTCTGCACTGAACTTCAGCCAAACCACAAACAACCAAACCACAGCCAAATTAACCAAACCACTGCCAAATTAACCACTTAACTAAACCTCAGCCAAACCACAAACAACCAAACTATAACTGAGTTAACCAAACCACTTGACCCAACCTCAACCAAACCATAACAACTAAAAGCAAAGGATTGACAGCTTCACAGACTGCACTGGCTTGGAAGGGACCCTCCCAGCGCATCTTGGCCAACCCCCTGCAGGCAGCAGGGACACCTCCAGCCTGTGCCAGTCCCTGCCCACCTTCACTGTGCACAACTCCCTCCTGATGCCCAACCTAACTCTGCTCCAGTTGCAAACCACTGCCCTCAGCCTGTCCCCACAGCCCCTTCTGAGCAGTCCCTCCCCAGCCTGCCTGTGGGCCTCCTTCTGATCCTGAAGCCCCAAGAGCCTTTTCACTCTCTGTGCCTTCTGCAGGACATGTCCCATCCTTTCCCTTTTCTCTGAACCATCCAAGCTCTGCAGATGCAATGTGAGCCCCAGCAGATTCCACTCACTGTGGCAGTGAGCCTGAGTCCAGCCAGAGCCCTGCTGGCACCATTTCCAGCAGCAGCCTGCTCCACCCTGGCAAACATTCTCCCATGTGCCAGGCTGCAGATCAGCTGCCCCCTGTGAGCTGAGACAAACCCCAGGTTAAGAATCAGCTTTTCTTGATCCTGAATTACTCAGTGCATAATGACCCTTAATTGGCAGAATCATCTTCTTGCCTCCAGTCCCTAACAGCTCAGGAGTCATTAATGGGCAGGATTATTCTTTGTTCCTGGCAGATCTTGCACAGCAAGGCTGCAGCTGGCCCTGTGAGAGCACAGCTGGCAACAGACCAGCAGCTCCTGCAGCCTCTGCCTCAGCGAAGGAGAAGGTCCCAGTCAGAGAAGTTACTCCGAGGCTGAACCCACTGGGTCTGTGCTCTGGCTGCTCCCTCAGCCTCAGCTGGTGCCCTGATCTCAGTGAGAAGAGCAAGCAGCAAAGAGAAGGGAAATGGAACTCTTGGCATGGCCTTTTCTTGCCACGCTCACGCCCCCTGGCAGCAGGCACCAGTGGGGCTGGCTCCGAGTCCTACCAGGGCTGCTTAGGCTGCTGTGAGGTTCAGGTACTCCTTCCAGAGCCACTCTGCTGCCCCTCTGTCCAGAGCCAGCCCAGAGTCCTGACTCTGCCTAGGGCAGGCTGAAGGGTTGAGTTGTTTGGGGCTTTCCCCTCACCAGAAGCTGGGTCTGCAGCCTTGGTACAGAACACATGGAGCTGCCACACAGCCCCTGGCACAGGAACCCCTCAGGCACTCCAACCAACCCTCTTTGATGAGGGAAACTGCTCCTCCCTTAACAAATCCAGCCCCCAGCGTCTGCACTGCACAGGATCAGGGAATGCTTTGGGCTGGAAAAGCGCTCCCAGACCACCCAGTCCAACCAGCAACCCAACCCCACCATGGCCACAGGGTTCTGGAACACCTCCAGGCATGGGCACTCCACCACCTCCCCGGGCAGCCTGTGCCACTCCCTGACCACTCCTACAGCAAAGACATTTCCCCTCCTCTCCCAGCTCACCTTGCTGCTGGCTCATCTGCAGCTGCTGCCACCCAGCACCCCCAGGGCCTTCTCTGCTGGCAGCCTCCAGCCTCTCTGCCCCCAGCCTGGAGCACTCCTGGGGCTGTTGTGAGCCAAGTGCAGCATCCAGCACTTGGCTTTGTTAAGCCTCACCCCACTGGCCCCTGCCCATGGCTGCAGCCTGGCCAGGTCTCTGCAGAGCCTTGCTGCCCTCCAACACCCACACTGCCACCCAGCTTGGTGCCATCTGGAGACTGACTGAGGGAGCCTCCCTCCCCTCACCCACATCGCTGATGGGGATGTTAAACAGACCTGGCCCAGCACTGGGCCCTGGGGAGCTCCACTGGTGCCTGGCAGCCAACTGGAGTCATCTCCATGGCTCAGCACTCTCTGGGCCTGGCCAGCAGCCAGCTCTGCCCCCAGAGACCTGTGCCCTTCATCCGAGCCAGCAGCCTGTCTGCAGCAGCACTTGCCCGAGATGGGACCCCGAGGGTGGGAGCCGCGGGGGCACCTCCAGCAGCTGGGAGCTATCCAGCGTTTACAGCCATGGTTTTCTCCTTGCAAACTCTCCTGCTCTTTCCTATTAATTAGGGTAATTGATAAGAGTTATAAAGAGATCTGGCATTTTAATCATGCAGATATGTCTTCTGCTGTCAGAGGAGAAAATTAAAGCAGCCCAGAGTCCTTTCTTTGCAGGGTGAGCTGGAGGGGAACTTAAACCAGAGCTGACCAGAAATGGGAGAGCGATGCAGCCACAGAGCCCACGGCTGTGGGGCAGAGGGGCAAGAGAAGACCTAGAGGAACATCAGGGGGGTCGTAGAACTGTTTCTCTGTAGACATCACAAGCAACCTGAAACTCATCCTGATGGCCTGGGCAGCTCCTGATGTGCAAAGGGTTCCAGACAATGGTGCTGTCCCCACTGAGGAACAGGGAAAAGAGCAAAGCAGCCACTGGGCAAGTTCTGCTTTAGCAGAGAGGTGGCTTTAGTTCAGTGCACTTAGAAGCACAGAACTGAGAGGGCTGGGAAAGCCCTCTGAGGTCTTCCAGTCCAAACAGGAGCCCAGCACTTGTGACGAGGGCTGAGAGTGACAGGATGAGGAACAATGGCTTTGAGCTGGGAGAGGAGGAAGAAATCTCTGACAATGAGGGTGGTGAGACACTGGCACAGGTTGAGGGTGGTGAGACACTGGCACAGGCTGCCCAGGGAGGTGATCAGGACCAGGCTGGATGAGTCCCTGAGCAAGCTGTGCTGGTGGGAGGTGTCCCTGCCCATGGGGTCCCTTCCAGCCCAAGCCCTTCCATGACTCTGAGGTTCTCAGGTGGCTCTGGAGGACAGCAGAGAGCTTCCTGTGCATGCACTGCCTACGGCTCCATTCCATGTAAACAGGCACCCAGGGTCTGCTCTCCCCTGAGCAGCACTGAGCAAATAGACTATAAAGGATAATTTGGCATGCACTTATGATGGGATTATGAGTCAGCACAAGCTGGTGAGGAACATAATCACCCTGCTGCCTCCTCTGTTGTTCCTGGAGAGGAGCTTGACAAAAGGCAAGCAAAGGTTTGGAAACTCTGCGGTTAGGTTTGGTTAAACAACAGAAAAACACTGATGTGGAGGGGAGCTGTGGAAATAAAGGCAGGAGGCAGCTGCTGAGACCTGACAGGAGTGGGAACTCAGCTCTCTCCAGCTGTTTGGAGCAGGAAATGTCCCTCCCTTGATTCCTTCTTTCCATGCCAGCAACTTTCTTTGGTTCTGAGAGATGAAAGTTTCCATCTTACCTCCTGGAGTCCCCCCACAGAAGTTGGCTCCTGCCTGTGACCTGCCAGCTGAGAAGCTACCCTGCTCCTGTCAGGAACCTCCCAGCCTCTGACTCTGCAAGGCTCAGACACACAGCAGAGATGGGACCTTGGCCCCTGACTGAAGTCCTTTGTGCTCTCTGCCCCCCTGGAGGGCCCACAGAGGAGCTCCTCTCACCTGCCTGTCTGGCCCAGGGGCACCCCAAGGCTGCAGCCGGCTCAGACCTCACATGCAGAAGGTCTGAACAGGTTGCCCAGGGAGGTGGTGCAGGACCCATCCTTGGAGACGTTCAGGGTCAGGCTGATGAGGCTCTGAGTGCTCTGCTCTAGCTGGGGATGTCCCTGGGGCTGGACTGGAAGACCTTTAAAGGGCCCCTCCAGGCAGTGCATTCCAGCATCCCACATCCAATCCACTCCGGGGCTGTCCTCTCGCTGCCTTTTCACCCTGCCCGCCTCGGGTTACACTCCAGAAGCTCTTCTGAGCTCAGTGTGGAGAGCGAAGGGCGAAGCGTCCCCTGCAGGAGCAGTGACTCGCTGGGAGCGCACGGGGCGCGGTGCCAGCAGCAGCAGCTCTCCGTGGCCCCGGCACTCCAGCACCGAGCGCTCGGACAGCAAACCGAAGCGGCAGACTCGCAGAGCTGCTCAGGCTGCAAAAGCTCTCCAAGCTCCTTGGGTCCAGTCGTGAGTTTCACACTGGCAAGGCCCTGGCGAAAGCAAATCCCTCGGCACATCTCACCACTGCGACCCGCTGCGGTTGGAAAGGAGCACCAGGAGCACCCAGTCCAGCCTTCGTCCCAGCATCCTTCCTCACTAGAGCACGGCAGAGCAGGCGCTGCAGGCAGCCCTCCTGCCGGTGCCACAGCAGCCCCGAGATGCCAGCCGTGCGTGCTTTAGGAAGGATTTGCACTGCAGGACACTGAGCAGAAATCTGCAGGAAAGGAAGCACCTGGGCAGAGTTCACTGCAAACAGGACACAATCAGGCTCCCTTCTTTCTCCCTCAGCTTTTCCAAGGCTCTGGAGGGAAGGAAGCTTCCAGGGCTGCATGCAGGAGCAGATCCTGCAGCCTTTGTTAGCAATGCCTCGAACACACCGAGCCCAGGGGCAGAGAAACCTCAGCAGCCTTCCCCAGGGCCCCCAGCTCAGACCTGCTGCTCTTAACCCCTCTGGGCTTCCAGAACCTCCTTCTGCCCCTCTGCTGCTGGCACTGCCTGGCTGCGCTCTCTCAGCAGCACGCTCAGCAGAGAGGACAACCACCTGGCACCAGGCACCCAGCAGGGCTTACCTGCTGCACCCCCTGGCAGGCCATGCCCAGGCTCGTTCGGATGAGCAGCTGCAGGGCTGGGGTTGGACTGTCTGCGGCTCGCCAGGATGTAACCCTTGTGTAGCCTCTCTGTTTGTGCCCAAGCCTCAGGACTCGCTGCCAGGTGCGGTGCCAGCCGAGTGGAGCAAGACCTGGCCTGCCGCTGGAACGTGGCAGTGCCTTGGCAGGGCTGCAGCACTTCAAAAGTGCCTGCCAGCTCTCGGGGCTGTGCCAGCCTGCCCCCGAGCAGCGCAGAGCAGCAGCTAGGTGCCACTCCTGCTGCTGAAACTCGGCACTCCAGAGGCTAACAACTCTTCTCTGGAGCTTCACTGTGCAGCTCCCAGAGCCTGGCAGCAACAGCTGCACCAACAACAGGCTGACACCAGGGACAGGCACAAGGCAGCACCTCGACTGCCTGTGCACAAGCCAGACTGCCTGTGCACACCTGGCACCAGACACTGGCACAGGGCAGCACCCTGACTGTCTGTGCACACCTGGCATGGGAGACTGGCACAACGCAACGTGCCAACTGCCTGTGCTAAAAGGTGGAACATCAGAGCAAGCACCCAAACATCCCAACTCGACAACTCGGTCGCAGTACCCCGGGGACAGTTGTGCCCACATCCAGGTTTGAAGGAGGTTTTGCAGGATCGGTGCTGCCCTACAGCAACCCAAACTCACCAACAGCCTCTTCTGGCTGCTTATTGATCATTGCTTCAGGAAACAAACCCAGCCAAAGCGGTAAGAGCAGAAAAGGCTTTGCAGAACGATGCTAAAGGTCAGACCAGAAGCAGGATTTCTGCTGGTTTTGCTATTACTTGCTGTGATCCTTCACTGCTCGAGGGAAAAGCCCGAACGCAGGGAAGCACTCGGCGCAGCAGCTCTGAGAGAAGGAAGGCAGCAGCGTGCCCTCTGGTCCTCACCCAGTGCTCGGGGAAAGCAAGGGCTCTGCAAAGCCACTGCCCCAAACAACCTGGGGCTGGGATTGGAAATATTTGGCACAGTCATTCCCTATAACAGAGTCCAAATCAGGATTATCTCCCCCCACCCCCGGTCGTTATTGGTTGCCTCAGAGAAGAAAAAGCAGACCCAAACCACCCTAGGTTCAGGTTCAGCAAAGCGATCATAGCAAACAGATTTCACACCAGAAGTAACATTTTTGCCCTTCATTATTCATTGCCTCAGGAAAATAAAACCCAAACAAGACCAGCACCGGGCAAGGTCTGGCAAAGTAATTCTCTCCAAGGAGATGCCCATCGGAAGCCGGCGTGGTTTCGCTGCCGTGACCGGCAGAGCCCAGCACGCCCTGCCCAACACGCCTCACCCCGGGCGCTCTGCGGCACAGGATCTGCCTCTCCCCCCGCAGGTTGGGGCCGGTTCCCGCCCGGCGGCGGCGGACTGCTGACACAGCACTTCCCCGGCCGCGGCTCACCGCTTCACCTGCAAGCCTGCGGCACCGGAGCGCCATCGCTCAGCCCGTGCCCAGCACTCCGCTGCCATCCCGCCCGCGCCCCCGGATCGCTGCCCCCCCAGCCCCCGCCCGGCGAGCGGTGCGGGCAGCACCTACCTTCAGCCACAGCCCGCTCCGCGCCGGGGATCCATCGGCACGGCTGGAGACATCCTCTGCCCTACTGCCCGCGCAGCCGGCGCTCGGCGCAGCCTTCCGTGCCCCCCGCTCAGCACCATTCCAGCATCCCCCGGGACGAGGCAGCTCTCGGGGTCCCTGCGCGCAGCCTGCTCCCGGGGGCCGGCAGCTGCTGCTGCGCTGCGCGCACGGCGCCGAGGATCAGCCGAGGGCGGAAGAGAACAGCTGGAGAGAGAGACGAGAGATGGCCAAGTTGGAATAGCCTCCGCTGCCGACTCTCCTCCGCAGGCTGCCAGCCTGTTCGCTGGGCAGAAGCTAGACGGCAGAGCGCCTCCGCCGGGCTGCGGCCGCGGGCAGCGCTGGCAGGAGCGAAACCCTCTCCCATTAGCTGAGCTAATGTGGCTGCGGCTCAGACTGGGCTGCAAACTGCCTGCCAGCAGCATTCCCTCTGCTGCTTGCTTCGGAACCACAGGTTAGGAAAGGCGCCAAAAAAACCCAAAAACCAAAAGGGAAGAGAAAACCACACAGCACCCACAGCACCAGCCCAGGACCTCCTGCTGCCCGAGAGCAACACCCAAGCTTCCAAGCTGCCAGATGTCAGCACCTTCCATCATGGAATGCTTTGGCTTGGAAGGGACCTCCAAGACCACCCAAGGACACCTCCACCGGCCCAGGCTGCTTAAAGCCTTGTCCAGCCTGGGCTTGAACACTTCCAGGGAGAAGGGGTTAGAAGGGATGTGGAAGGCCATCTAGTCCCAGGCCCCCTGCATGGGCACAGCCCATGGAACTAGATGATCTTCAAACTTGCATTTCAGTTATTGGGTAATAGAACCAAGCAGGTTGGAAGGGACCTCCAAGCTCATCCAGTCCAACCTAGCATCCAGCACTAGCCAATCAACCAGACCATGGCACTAGCTGCTCAAAGTTCCATCCAGCCTGGCCTTGAGCACCTGCAGGCAGGGCACATCCACAGCCTCCCTGGGCATCTTGTGCCAGTGTCTTCTCACCCTCATTTGTGCAGAACTTCCTCCTGATGTCCAACCCAAACCTGACCTGCTCTAGTTTCAATCCATTGCCCCAGGTCCTATCCCCACAGGCCCTTCTGAAAAGGCAGAGAAACAACAAAAGGTCCTTCAGAATTGCTGCTTTCTGCCTGCTAAGAAAACAGAAATTGCATCGTGGTCCAAAAGCTCTGACTGGGAGCTTATAACAAATGAACCTAGGAAAGATCAATCCTGGGGCATGAGGAACTGCCTCCCTCCCTCTGATGCAAGCAGGGGCAGGTGCCCAGACCCCTGCAGGCACTTGGCTGGATCCACTGCTGGGAACTTCTGTCCCAGACAGGGATCCAGGGAAATGAATCCTAAACTCCTCTGTAAAGGTCTCCTACTCTATTTTCCAATGCTGCCAGGGCTGGAGCAGCTCTGCTGTGAGCACAGGCTGAGGGAGCTGGGGGGATGCAGCCTGCAGAGGAGAAGGCTCCAGGGCACCTCAGAGCTGCTGCCAAGAGCTGAAGGCATCCTGCAGGAAGGCTGCAGAGGGAGCTGTGCTGAGGGGGTGTGAGGCAGGCCAAGGGGCAATGGTTTGGAGCTGAGGCAGAGCAGGCTGAGAGTGGAGCTGAGGCAGAAGCTGTTGAGTGTGAGGGTGGTGAGAGCCTGGCCCAGGCTGCCCAGGGAGGCTGTGGCTGCCTCCTTGCTGGGGGTGTTGCAGGCCAGGCTGGGTGAGGCCTTGAGCAGCTGAGTGTAGCTGAGAGGTGTCCCTGGGCATGGCAGGAGGCTGGAGCAGCTGAGCTCTGAGCTTCCCTCCACCCTGAGCCAGTCTCTGCAAAGCAGGGAGGTGCTGGCTGGAGCTCAGGAGAACTCTGGCCCAAGGAAGCCCTGCCTGGGGTGCCTGCCTCTGGGCACAGCTCCCCTCCTGTGCTGCCTGGATCTGATTCTGGCTGGTTCCAGAGGCAGGCACCAAGGCGCAGTGGCAGCCTGCACACAGAGCTCTCTGGATTCTCACATCTGTCATTTCAGACAAATGAGTGACAAAGCCAAAAAGCAAAGCAAGCTTCCTCCCAGCTGCCTGCCTTTGTCTTCTAGAGGAAAACAACTGGAGAGAGTCACGAAGGCTCAGCCTCCTCCCCACCTGTCATGTCAGAGGAAATTGTCACTTGTCCCAGGAGCAGTGTGAAGGTGGATTCAGGAGCCTTAATTAGTGCACTGAAGCACTGCCAGCTCAGAAAGCTCGGTGGGCAAAAGCAGCAGCACTGCACCAAGGGCCAGGGGTGGGCACCTGCTCCTGGGATGAAAACCACATCCAGGTGTGGATGACAAAGGAGCTGACTGCAGCCAGATGAAAACAAAGCTGCAACCTGACTGCACAGCTGAGGACATTCCCTTTGTGTCACAGAACACGGAATGCCTTGGGTTGGAAGGGTCCCCAAAGCTCAACCAGTGCCAGCCCCCTGCCACGGGCAGGGACACCTCCCACCAGCCCAGGCTGCTCAAAGCTCATTCAGCCTGGCCTGGAACACCTCCTGGGAGGGGGCAGCCACAGCCTCCCTGGGCAGCCTGTGCCAGTGTCTGCTCACCCTCACTGTGAAGAATTTCTTCCCCCTCTCCACTCTCATCTCCCCTCTCCCAGCTCACAGCCACTGTCCCTCACTCTGGCACTGCCAGCCCTTGTCCAAAGTCCCTCCCCCAGCTCTCCTGCAGCCCCTTCAGGCACTGGCAGGCTGCTCTGAAGTCTCCCTGCAGCCTTCTCTTCTCCAGGCTGCTCAGCCCCAGCTCTCCCAGCCTGTCCCCACAGGGGAGGTTCTGCAGCCTCCATCACCTTGGTGGCCTCCTCCACACCCACTCCAGCAGCTCCAGGCCCTTCTTGTATGCCACAGAAGAAGTTAAGTCCAAATGAACAGACAACCCCCCCAGGACTGCTGCAGCTCCTGGTCCCTGGCATTTCTCTCTCAAAGCCTGCACAAGATCAGTGGCTCCAGGATCAGCTCAGGCTGAAATCCAGTGAGATTCTGTGCTGGAGTAGCAACCAGGTCAGCTCAGCCTCTGTCTCCTAGGCTGGGCACCATGCAGCTCTCTGGCTTGGAAAAGGCCCCTGAGGTCACCCAGTCCAGACAGCAACCCAGTGCCACATGGGCACAAACCATGGCCCCAGGTGCCACAGCCACACCTTTCTGGGACACCTCCTGGCATGGACACTCCACCACCTCCCTGGGCAGCCTCTGCCAATCCCTGGCCACTCTTGCAGCAAAGACATTTTTCCTCCTCTCCAGCCTAACCCTCCCCTGGCACAGTTTCAGGACGTTTCCTCTCCTATCCCCTGAGCCTAGGGAGCAGAGCTCAGACCCAGCTCCCTGCAGCCTCCTTTCCTCTTTGCCACGTTCTGCCCATCCAGCTCATGTCTGGCACAGCTCCAGCAGGCTCCAGTGTGCCCTGCACAGAGTGGGCAGAACAGAATGATGTTATCCTTCCCTTCTGAAGACCACGGCAGAGAGCATGGATAACAGGAACCCTAAACAACCTTATCTGAAGAGGTTTGGCCCCTCTGCCTTTCAGCCCAACCCCCTTCTTTTTCAAGCCTCAAGTCCTCTGTTAGCAGTAGTTAATATAATGACAAAAAGCCCCCACAACAATAAAAAATGACTTGAAAAGGCCTTTAAAATGCTGTGGTTTAATCTCGTGGTAGTCTCTTTTAAATATTTAAGTACCAGCACCCTGTATTTACCCTACATTTCACCGGAGTTACAGGAGATGATCCTCACTTTGTTAGCTTGCATCATCCCGAACCATTTCCTGCAACGCACCGAAGCAGCGCAAGTGGAACCACCTCATCCCCGAGGCGTTTCACAGCACACATCATTGTTCTCCTCTCAAAGCAGCTTTGCCCCTTCCTTTTTGCCTCCTTTAGTCCCAGTTAGCGCAGCAGCTCAGTGGGGGAATCTGCTGCTACCTGCCAGCTAACACCGCCGATGCATCACTGCCAGTAGCGCTGCTCAGCATCTCCCAGCCCCGCGCAGCGCTCTTAAGCAAAGGGCTTCGTTAATGGCACATTCCAGGCGACATCCTGGGGCAGTGTCCCCGCACGAAACAGGAATGCAAAACGGCCCAGGCTGAGCCTTCCCTCCCGCGCAGCCAGGAGCCCTAATCGCAGATTGGGTTGGCTTGGGAGGGACCTTGAAGACCACCCAGCGCCAAGCCCCTGCCCTGGGCAGGGACATCTCCCACCAGCCCAGCCTGCTCCGGCCCTCAGCCAGCCTGGCCTTGAACATCTCCAGCGAGAGGGCATCCACAGCCTCCCCTGGCAGCCTGTGCCAGCGTCTCACCTCTCTGACAGCAAAGACATTGTTCCTCCCCTGGCACAATTTCAGGCCATTGCCTCTCCTATCACCTGAGCCTAGGGAGCAGAGTCCAAACCCCTCTCAGGGAGCTGCAGAGAGCAATGAGATCTCCCTCAGCCTCCTCTTCTCCACACCAACCCCCCCCAGCTCTGCTCTTCAGACCCCTCCCCAGCTTCGTCGCCCCTCTCTGGGCCCCCAGATCCGCAGCTCAGCACCGTTCATGTGCACAGAGACTAAGGCAGAGCTTACTGAGGGCTTGCTCACTGTGGGGACGCTTCCAGCACCAGAGGTGGGGGAAACAGAAGCAGAAGAGATCAGAGCTCAGTGCTGAGCAGCCTTACAGGGTTTATGAACAGCTGTTCCTTTGTCCAACTGTTTCAGAAGTTCCCCCTGGGCCTCCATCGCCAAAGGCAGCTTTAGTGACCCAGAAGGTGACCTTGTGGCACCGCACTGACACCACAACCTCCACACCTTTCACCTGGGAAGGTGCCCAAAGCTCTGCTGGAAGACATAAGCAGGACACAGAGCAGCAATGCTCCTGGGGCTCACTCGCCCTGTGGCAGCACAAACTGATCACAGCTCTGCCTCGTTTTCCTGGCAGCACACGTGGACCTTTGCCCTGACCCTGGCTGCAGAGACAAAGTTCCTCTCCTTCCTTCTCTCCTACCCC
This sequence comes from Pogoniulus pusillus, assembly GCF_015220805.1. Taxonomy (NCBI): domain Eukaryota; kingdom Metazoa; phylum Chordata; class Aves; order Piciformes; family Lybiidae; genus Pogoniulus; species Pogoniulus pusillus. The sequence goes on from NC_087278.1 coordinate 517,666, forward strand.
ATTCCTTCTCCCCTGCCTCCTTCCCTCACTGCTCCTTGCCTCTCACTCAGCATTTCTCACACCCTCAGTAACCGGAGGGCTGCAGCAGACTAAACCTGGATCAAACGGATCAGGAGCTGCAAAGCACTCACTGGCTTAGCGCTGCTCTGAGCTGGGCAGGGTAATGGGACTCTGGCAGCCACTCGAAATCCTTTGCCCACGAGAGCAGAGCCTGCTGCTGGCACGGGCAGAACACTGCCACCCAGGCCACGTTACTGGGAGACCCCCCTCCCCCAGATACAGAGTTCCTGAGGGAAGCAAAAGCAAAGAGAGGTTCAGCAGCAGCCTTTGAATCATAGGAGCAACCAGGCTGGAAGAGACCTCCAAGCTCACCCAGCCCAGGTCCAGTCAGGAGACCATGGCACTAAGTGCCAACCTAGCACCCAGCCCTGCCCAACCAACCACACCATGGCACTAAGTGCCCCAGCCAGCCTTGGCTTCAACACCTCCAGCCATGGGCACTCCACCACCTCCCTGGGCAGCCCATTCCAATGCCAATCACTCTCTCTGACAACAACTTCCTCCTCACATCCAGCCTAGACCTGCCCTGCCACAGCTTCAGGCTCTGTCCCCTTCTTCTGTTGCTGGCTGCCTGGCAGCAGAGCCCAACCCCACCTGGCTACAGCCTCCCTGCAGGGAGCTGCAGGCAGCAATGAGCTCTGCCTTGAGCCTCTTTAGGTAATTTATTTCCTCCCTTTTCACTTTTCCCCTGCTTCCCTGGGCAGATTCTTTTTCCTCTTTTCATTTTCTCTCCTCTTTAATTTTCCCCTCACTCTTCACTGTTTCTCTTCATTCCTGCAGGTCAGAGAACTGCTTAGCAGAGGAAGCAGCAGGAATTTGCTCACGTAGGAAGGGAAGTTTTCATCTTACCTGCATCCTGGAAGGACCACCTGGCTCTGGGAGTTCCAACAAAGACAGAAGAATATCAGCCCCGGGGGATGCTGCTCCACTGCTTGATGTCTGACACAGAAACCCCCTGGGAGAGGTGTTCACAGAAGCCCCCGGGAGAGTGCTCAGCTCATTAGGCTGTAATATACCACGAAAAAGAAGTTGTTTGTGCTACTAAAGCTCGGGGGAGGTCTGGCTCAGCAGCCAAGCCCAGCTGCTGCTTCTCACTCCGCCACTCAAAGCTAAAGGGATGCAGCTGGGAGCTGCTCTGACCAGTAATGGTTTGTACCTGGGTGATGGAGCACCTGGAGCTGAGCTGCTGCTCTCGGCTTCTCCCTTGCCAGCAGACCTGTGGCGAGCAGAAAGCTGCTGCCTGGTCACTGACACTGGCCCTGAACAGGACAAGCTGCTGCCAGAAAAGGTTCCTCTGAGCTCTCCTTTGGCTGCTGATGATAGAATCTTAGAATCACACAAGTGCTTGGGCTGGAGGAGCCCTCTGAGACCACCCAGTCCAGACAGCAACCCAGCACCACCACAGCCACCAAACCATGGCCCCAAGGCCATGGCCACACAGTTCTGGGACACCTCCAGGCGTGGGCACTCCACCACCTCCTTGGGCAGCCTGTGCCAGTCCCTGACCACTCTTGCAGCAAACAAATTGCTCCTTCTCTCCAACCTAAGGCTGCCCTGGCACAATTTCTGGCCACTTCACCTCCTCCTATCCCCTGATCCTAGGGAGCAGAGCCCAATCCCACCTGAGTGCAGCCTGCTGCAGAGATCCCAGAGCTCTGTAGCTGCAGAAGCTGAGCTGAGGTTGGTGTCTCAACTGTTCCGCCTGCACATGAACTCCTGTGCCATAGCCCTTGGGGGCTCACAGTGATACCCAGAAGCACACAGCCTTCCAGCCCTTCCCCTGTGAGGCTCTTTCCCAGGCACCAGCGACACACACCAAAACCTCTGTCCAGTAGCTCCAAGACTCAAAGGCTGGAGACCAAACTCCACAAGCTAGAATTTGCTCTGTTCTTATCTCTCTATGTGTTGCAGACTTTGCCACCTGCCAGAGCAAGGCACCAAGAGGAAAATGTCTTCCCAGCAAGGGGCCTGGGGCCTGGCCCAGCTGCCCAGGGAGGTGGTGCAGTCCCCATCCCTGGAGGGCTTTCAGACTCTGGATGTGGTGCTGGGGACCTGTTTGGTGGTAGTAGCTCAGCAGCAGTGGTGGCACTGAGCTGTAGGCCAGCAGCTGGGCTTGGTGATCTCAGAGGTCTCTTCCAGTCTTGACAGTTGTGTGAGCCTGAGACAGGACTAATTAAGCAGAGTCTAAGTGATTTAAGTGAAGGAGCCAGAGCTGAAGCTCTTTCCACCCGAGGTCTCCCACTAGGAACTTGCAGGCTGCAGACCTGCATCCACGGAGAAGCGGCTCAGGCTCAGGACAGATTAATCAACCTTTCCCCTAATTAAAAGAGCTGCTGCCCCTGCTAGCCACAGAGAGCCTCCCGGGGCACAGCCACCCGGGGCACCTCCCTCCCTGCTCCCCACACCGGGCACTGGGGTGAGAACCTTGAGCAGCCTTGGAATCAGATACCTTACAAGGAGACACAGAAGCTGAGTTAACAACCACTGTATTAGTCAGACCTTCATCATCACCATCACCATCAGTGGCAGGCTGCTGGAAAGCAGAGAGAGAGACCTCAGAGCAGTCTTCCAGTGCCTGAAGGATCCTTGCTCTTATGTATTAGGTGTCAGGACTGCCTCTGCAGCCTGTGCAGCTCCTCTGCAAACAGTGAAGTGGTTTTGTGACAGCAAGCAAGAGGAAACTCACAGACCTGCTCTGGGGGCCCGGGTGCCAGCTGCCAATGCCACTGGATTCACAGGGAGCTTTTCACCCTGTTCCAGTCCTGCACAGTGGCTTGAGGCCTCACCCTGCAGCCTGAGTGCTGAGCAGCTCCATCCCTGCCTGCCTGCCGAGCAGCTCCATCCCTGCCTGCCTGCCGAGCAGCTCCATCCCTGCCTGCCTGCCGAGCAGCTCCATCCCTGCCTGCCTGCCGAGCAGCTCCATCCCTGCCTGCCTGCCGAGCAGCTCCATCCCTGCCTGCCTGCTGAGCAGCTCCATCCCTGCCTGCCTGCCGAGCAGCTCCATCTCTGCCTGCTCCTGTGGCAGGATGATGCTCACTGACGAGCACAGCACCAGAGCCTCATCATTAGGAAGGGTGAAAGAAGCTGCATTCAAATTACCCCTGAGCCTAAATGCTTGGCTCTGTATAATTACCTCCAAATTATTCCTGTCAAACACACATTAGAGCTGAGTTGGTAATTTATGTTTTAAAAAGAAAATTAAGAAAGCCAAGGCAGAACTAACTCAGAATTTTTAATGAGCAGAGCTGCTTCCTGAACAAAAGAAACATCAGCTTTGTCAGGCAAGGGCTGGGCACAGGGTGACAGAACGGGGCTGGGGTGGAAGGGACATCAGAGCTCATCCCATGCCAAGCCCCTGCCATGGGCAGGGACAGCTCCCACCAGCACAGGTTGCTCAGGGACTCATCCAGCCTGGTCCTGGTCACATTCTCCCAGCCTGTCTTCAAAGGACAGCAGCTCCAGCCTCATCTTTGTGGCCTCCTCTGGACCCTCTCCATCAGCTCCATGTCTCTGCTGGGGCTCTGGAGCTGGCCCCAGCCCTGCAGGTGAGGACTTCCCAGAGCAGAGCAGAGTGGGCAGGATCCCCTCACTCCATCTCTGGCCACACTGCTTTGGCCTTCTGGGCTGGCAGTGCCCATTGCTGGCTCCTGCCCAGCTTTTCTTCACAAATGTGGGTTTATAATCACCACAAGCAGCTGTTCTGTGAGCCCCAGAGCAGTCTGAGAGGGGATAGTTGCCAGCCCTTGGTCAGGATGCACAGGAGTGGGTTTCCCCCCCAGCAAACAGCCTTTTCTCTTCACTAGCAAACACCTTCAGGCTTGCAAGGATAAAGTGAGAAGAATCACATCAAAGCAACCTTTTACACCTGGCTTCACTGCAATAAACCTGTGGCACAGACAAACCCAGAGCTGCCACCAGCTGTCTTGCCCTTGAGGACAGCTGCTTTAGAGCTGACCAGAACACGGCTTTGATCTGTTGCCCTGCAGCTTTCATTTGCCTGTCATTCATTAGGAGGAAGAAAACGATTCCAAACCACCACAGGATCATCATCGGGGCCCTGTGGGGTTCACCCACTCGGTACTGCCCCAGGGAATAAAGCAAATACTCATTATCAGAGCCAAAAAACAGCTGAGGGGAGGCTGAGGATGGAGAGGAGGAAGTTGTTTGCAGTGAGGGTGGTGAGACTCTGGCATAGGCTGCCCAGGGAGGTGGTGGTGATCTTTGATCACCTTCTGTGCTTCTGTGCTCCACCACCTCCCTGGAGGTGTTTAAGGTCAGGCTGGATGAGGCCCTGAGCAGGCTGTGCTGGTGGGAGGTGTCCCTGCCCATGGCAGGAGGCTGGCACTGGGTGATCTTTCAGGTCCCTTCCAACCCATTCTGTGATTCCAGTGTCCATAGAGCTGGGATTTATGACTGATTGTTCTATAACCCAAGCAAGTTTCCCACCATGAAGGTTTCTGCCACTAAGCTTTTCTCACAAGGCTACCAGCAAAGCCCCTCCTGTGCCATTCTCCAGCACAAAGTGCTGCTCTGGCTCACATCAGTTATTTCTGGGAGCTCCTGCTGTGCCTCCTTTCTCTCTGGTCTGCTTTTGGCTTTGTTTCAGTCATTTTTGTTTGCCTTCCTTCTGCAAAGATGTTTCTGTGCCCTGGATCAGGAACATGCTCAGGAGCACCGCCAGAATCTGGGTCAGGCTATAAATAAGGTGAATGCTTGGGAAGAATTTAGAATGAGTGCAGATGAATTGGGCACGGAGGAGGTCTCAGAGCTTCCACAGCCTGCTGCAGTGGAGGTCTCAGAGCTTCCACAGCCTGCTGCAGTGGAGGTCTCAGAGCTTCCATAGCCTGCTGCAGTGGAGGTCTCAGAGCTTCCATAGCCTGCTGCAGTGGAGGAGGTCTCTGAGGGTGACAGAATAACAGAAACATTCCAGCTGGAAAAGCCCTTTCAGATCATCCAGACCAGCCAGCCTCTACCTCTGCTAAGGCTGGGGCCAAACCATGGCCCTCAGCACCACATCCCTGCCTTGTGGGAATACCTCCAGGGATGGGGATTCAGCCACCTCCCTGGGCAGCCTGTGCCAGGCTTGGAGAACCCTTTCAGTGAAGGAATTTCTTATGTCCAACCTGAACCTCCCCATGTGCAACCTGAGGCCATTGCTTCTAGCCCTGGTGCTGGTTAAAGATGCTCACACAGACACAGAGCCATAAAGTCTGGAGGCCATTGCCTCTCCTATCACCTGCTGCTAGGGAGCAGTGTCCAACCCCACCTGACTGCAGCCTGCCTTCAGGGAGCTGCAGAGAGCGAAGAGCTCTGCCCCAGGCTCCTCTCCCGAGCCCCTGCTGCCCCAGGCTGGGCAGTGCTGAAGCTCTGCTGTCACTCAGACCTTTTCCTCCCTGAGCAGGCACTGCCAAGCAGCAGAGGAGCATCACTGGGTGGTATCCTCACAGACTGTGTCTATTCAAGGCTGCCTAACACAGAACAACTGCTGAGCAGGCATGGCCAGACCCTGGGCTTCAGTCTCCAAGGCACCTCTGGAGCTGTGTGAAAGGATTGCTGGTTTCTGAGCCCCTTTTCACACTCCATCACTACTGACCTCAGCATGCAATTAAAGATGCCTCAGCCCTGTTCTCCTGAGAAAGCTGCCCCAGGACTGTGTGTGAGAGGATTCTGCCCCTGCACTCTGAGAGCCCAGCTGGCAGGCTGTGCCCAGACACTCCTTGCTAAGGGCTTTCCAGAGCCAGCACAGTGAATTCAGGAAGGACTTCAGCTCCTCTCAGAGCTTTTAAACTAAACTCCTGCTTCATGTAGACCCAACTGGACACTCTCAGGTTGCTTCTTGGCTTTCCCCCTCAGCTTTAAAGACAGGATTGCAGAAGCAGAGAGATCAGCTGCCAGAGCTAACCCTGCCGTGGCAGTGGGTGCTGGGCACGCAGGGAGCTTTGCACAAAGGGCAAACAGAGCTCAGAGAAGAGCCCCCCCAGTGCCCTGCCTCTGCCTGCTCCCGGGGTTGTTCACCACACACGAGACAAAGCAGAGCTGCAGATCACTGCCAAGAGCCCTGCACTGCCTCTCTGCAGGCTGGGAACTCCGAAGTGCAGAGCATCTGCTTACGGAAGCAGCACTGGGTGGGACCTCAGCAGATCCCCTCCTGGCGCAGCAGGCACTGGAGGTTCTTCCTCTGACATCAGCTGCTGAGGAGCCCTTTAAATCAGTCTGGGCTGGAACCTTCCAAAGGCAGCCCAGCCTGGCCGAAGGGGCAATGAAATGCTTCCTTTATTCCCCTCACAGCTGGCTGCTCCATGGCTGGGCTCAGGGCAGCCCCTGCAGAGGAAACACAACCACCCAGATCCTTTTTCTCCCACCCTCTGAGCCCAGGTGGATGCATCTCTCTCCACTGCACACCTCTTTGTGAGAGACAGGTAAGTGCTCTGCACCCTGCTGCTCCCAGGCCAGCAGCTGCTGAGGCACACCGGGGGCACTGCACAGCACTCAGCTGCACCTCCAGAGGATTCTGCACTGAGCTTGTCCCTGGCTGTCCAGAGCCATGCACCAGGTTTAACCTCAGAGCAGCTTGGGTTGGAGGGGAGCTGAAAGGCCATCCAGCTCCAACAGGCAGGGACACTTCCCACCAGCTCAAGGCCTCATCCAGTCTGGCCTTGGACACCTCCAGAGAGGTTGTGGAGCACAGAAGCACCCAATGTGATCTTAGATCTTAGATCACGTTTGGTGCTTCTGTGCTCCACAACCTCCCTGGGCAACCTCTGCCAGCACCTCCCCACTCTCAAGAATTTCTTCCCCACCTCCAGCTCAGTCTGCCCTCACCCAGCCTCAGTCCAGAGCCAGGCAAAGGTGCTGGAGCCCCTTCTCTTGTTCCAGAGCTCAGCAGGCTGAAAGGGCAGGACCTGGGACCCACTGCGGCGCTGGCGCTGAGTGCGACTTCTGCCGAACAGGGCTGGAAGCAGGCAGGGTGGGGGACAGGAATGGAGGCAGAGGTCTCTGCTCTGAGCTCAGCACCGTGGCACACGGCGTGGGGGCTGCACTCTGATGTGAATGCAAATGGATCTTGCTGGCAAATTGGATTCTGCCATGCCTCATGAGAAGAGATCTCACCAAGGCAGCAGAACTGCCCTACCTTTCAAAGTGACACGGATCAGGAGAGAGACTTCATTTCATGCAGCCCTGGAAATACCCACACAGAAAGCTGCCACTTACTCTGGCAAGTCTCCTGTGGCACCAAGGCACTGCTAAGTGTTTGTTTTATCTCACCAGAAGCAAGAGCTTTCTTTTTTATTTGCCAGATTCCTGCTTAGCACTTTCCTTCTTCTTCATCATCACATTTTTATCCATCACATTTTCCCTCATCACATCTTTATTCATCCTATTTCTATTTGCCTGGAAGGAGACTGAACAAGGCCAAGTGCAGGGTTCTGCACTTTGGCCACAACAACCCCAAGCAGCACTACAGGCTGGGGCCAGAGTGGCTGAGAGCAGCCAGGCAGAGAGGGAGCTGGGGGTGGTGGCAGAGAGGAGCTGCAGAGGAGGCAGCAGTGCCCAGGTGGGCAGCAGAGCCAATGGCATCCTGGGCTGGCTCAGGAGCAGTGTGGGCAGCAGGACAAGGGAGCTGCTTCTGCCCCTGTGCTCAGCACTGCTCAGGACACCCCTGCAGTGCTGTGTCCAGTTCTGGGCTCCTCCACTGCAGAGAGATGCTGAGGTGCTGGAAGGTGCCCAGAGAAGGGCAGCAAGGCTGGGGAGGGGCCTGGAGCACAGCCCTGTGAGGAGAGGCTGAGGGAGCTGGGGGGGTGCAGCCTGCAGCAGAGAAGGCTCAGGGCAGAGCTCATTGCTGCCTGCAGCTCCCTGCAGGGAGGCTGTAGCCAGGTGGGGTTGGGCTCTGCTGCCAGGCAGCCAGCAACAGAAGAAGGGGACAGAGCCTGAAGCTGTGCCAGGGCAGGTCTAGGCTGGATGTGAGGAGGAAGTTGTTGTCAGAGAGAGTGATTGGCATTGGAATGGGCTGCCCAGGGAGGTGGTGCAGTGCCCATGGCTGGAGGTGTTGAAGCCAAGGCTGGCTGGGGCACTTAGTGCCATGGTCTGGTTGGTTGGGCAGGGCTGGGTGCTAGGCTGGGCTGGCTGAGCTTGGAGCTCTCTGCCAGCCTGCTGGAGTCTGTGCTTCTGTGACATTGTTATTTATCCTATTTTTATTCCTCATCTCTCTATCCATCACCTCATTTCCATCACATTTTATCTGTCACATTATTATTCATCATCTTTTTATCCATCCTATTATTATTTATCATCTTTTCATTTGCCATGGTTTTGCTTATCACAGTTTTATTTACCTTTTTGCCTATGATCCTCTTCTGGCTCATGCTTCCAGCTGCTGCCTTTCCTCTCTGCTATCAAGTGCTGTGTTAAAGATAATCTCCTTACATTCCTGAAAACGCTGCAATTATTTCCCCTGTAATTCCCCTCACTCTCACTGTGCCTCCATTTCCTGCTTTATTCCCCTGATGCCTCTGTCAAGTTAATCTTTTTGCAGGTAATCTGCAATGACTCCTTGCTCCTGAGGTGCTGAAAATGAACTTCATGAGGAAGGAGAACTCCGTTTGGGGTTTTCTCTTCTGGAAGGTTCAATAAAGCAGCATTTGCCTGCTCCATTCCATACTTCTCACAGGGCTCAGCAGAGAATGCTCTGCACTGCCTCGCTCAGAGCACAACACTCAGAGAGCAAATAAGCTTATCTTAAACCTCTCCTGCCACTCAAACCTGTTAGTTACAAACCTCTGAGATGCTCCTTTGGAGAAGAAAACATTCAGCTTCGCAGAAAAGGCAATAGCCAATAACCTTTGCAGGCAGCCAGGGGAAGGGAAGGCTGCAGGCAGAGCTCAGAGCTGCATTTCAGTGTCTGCAGGGAGCTGCAGGCAGGCTGGGGAGGCTCAGAAGGGGCTGTGGGGACAGGCTGAGGGCAGTGGTTTGCAACTGGAGCAGAGTTAGGTTGGGCATGAGGAGGGAGCTGCGCACAGTGAGGGTGGGCAGAGACTGGCACAGGCTGCCCGGGGAGGGAGTTGAGGCCCCATCCTAGAGACATCTGAGGTCAGCCTGGCTGTGTCCCTGTGCAGCCTGCTCCGGCTGTGTCCCTGTGACTGCAGGGTGTGGACAAGATGCCCTGGGAGGGTCCCTTCCAAGGCAGTGCAGTCTGTGGCTCTGCGAAGCATTTCAGTTAAGATGGAACGACAGTGGGGAGGAAGATTTCTGTGCAGGACTTCCCAAGGCACTTTGCTGAGGTGACTGTTTTGCTCCAATCCAGGGAGTGCTCTGCATGCTGAAGCCCTCTCTATTACTCATACATTTCAGCATATTTTACTCCAGATCCTATATTTAGCCCCTCAGCATACCCACATCTCCCAGTGTTAGCTGTGCATTAATATCTCCTCTTGTAAATCATCTCCTGACAAAAATATCACAATACTCCCACGGCAGCCTGAAGCTATAAAGCCAGAAAGCAGAACTCAGAAGCAGGCTGCAGGCTGCAAGGTAGCCTTGCTGAAAACCCAGCAGCCCCACAGACAGAGCTGCTGGCCTGGGACACTGCCCCCAGCACACAGGAGAGAAGTACTCAGCTGAAAGCGTTCTCTTTTGTCTGCTATAGCATGGACCTCACCAGCTGCAGCTCCAGCTTGTCCCTCAGTGCTGTGCAGCACAGAACCAGGGACTTGCTTCAGCTGGAGAAGCCCTCTGGGATCATCCACTCCAGCATCAGCCTAGCACCACCATGGCCACCAAACCCAAGTGCCGTGGCCACAGGGTTCTGGAACACCTCCAGGCATGGGCACTCCACCACCTCCTGGGCAGCCTGGGCCAGTCCCTGACCACTCTCGAAGCAAAGGCATTTTTCCTCCTCTCCAACCTAACCCTCCCCTGGCACAAGTCCAGACCATGTGTTGCAAGAAGGCTTCTGCAAGGAGCAGAAGAAGGAAAAAGGGAATGTTGGGTTGGCATCCATATGGAAAAGGAGGTTGGGAAGGAAAAAAGAGATTGGGAAGAAGAGAGATTGGGAAGAGAAAAGGAGACTGGGAAGAAAAAAATGATTGGGAAGAGAAAAAAGAAGCTAGGAAGGAAAAAGGCTGGGAAGAAGAACGCTGGGAAGAGGGAAAAGGGCTGTGAAAAACAATGGGAGGTGTGAAGAAAAGAAGAGGCTGGGGGAGGTCAGGATGAGATCCACGCTGGTGCCAGGTCTTGCTCCTGTCAAAGGGGGAGCCTGGGTAGACTTTGGGCACAGTTCTGGGTTTGGTGACTCTCAAAGCTTTCCAGGTGAGGGAGCCTGAGTGGCAGCCAGTGCCAGAGCTTGGCCTTGCCCCTCCTTTCCTACGCCCTTTGGAACAGCCAAGCAGCACTTAGCTGCCTTCGCTGCCACAGCCCAACCCAAACCTGCTGCTTCTCTTCCTCACCCCAGGCAGCCAAAGCATGGCAGAGGCCTCAGGCTGGGCAAAGCAGCCAAGGCTCCAAGCCACTTTCTGCTCAGATACTGGAGGTGCATTTGCCTTAGTGAAAAGTGACCTTGCTGTGGAGTAAAGGCAGAGCAGCCTGAGCTAAGGAGGGACCTTGCTGTGGAGTAAAGGCAGAGCAGCCTGAGCTAAGGAGGGACCTTGCTGTGGAGCAAAGGCAGAGCAGCCTGAGCTAAGGAGGGACCTTGCTGTGGAGCAAAGGCAGAGCAGCCTGAGCTAAGGAGGGACCTTGCTGTGGAGCCAGGGCAGAGCAGCCTGAGCTAAGGAGGGACCTTGCTGTGGAGTAAAGGCAGAGCAGCCTGAGCTAAGGAGGGACCTTGCTGTGGAGTAAAGGCAGAGCAGCCTGAGCTAAGGAGGGACCTTGCTGTGGAGTAAAGGCAGAGCAGCCTGAGCTAAGGAGGGACCCTGCTGTGGAGCCAGGGCAGAGCAGCCTGAGCTAAGGAGGGACCTTGCTGTGGAGCCAGGGCAGAGCAGCCTGAGCTAAGGAGAGACCTTGCTGTGGAGTAAAGGCAGAGCAGCCTGAGCTAAGGAGGGACCTTGCTGTGGAGCCAGGGCAGAGCAGCCGAGCAGAGGGCTCCGGCAGCAGCCAGCTTTGTCCCGGTGCCACAGCTGCCTCCCGGGGTGTAAGGCTGGCGTCTGCCTTCCTCCGAAGAGACAAACGAGAAGGAATCCTTCTTCCTGAGAGCACACAGCGCTGCGCTGGCAGCCAACAAAGCATCGGGAGTGCTGTTGCCTGGCAACCCTCGGGTGGGCAAAAGGAGATTCCCGAGCAGAGTTCCCACTTAACGGCAGAGCCTGGGATCCCTGTGAGAGCTGCAGTGCTGCTCCCAGAGCATGAGCTCAGCAGCTACAGAGCATCCTCTGACAAACGAGAGGCAGCCCCAGCGTTTGTGGTGTTTGCTGAACGAAATGAGCCCAGATGTAAAAGCAGGAAATAGTGTGTGTGTGGGGGATGGGACTGATGCAAATAATCATGTCCTGACCCCAGGGGAGCACACATCCATCATCGGCACTGCGCTCTGGGTTACTCCCGAAATCATGCCAGGACTGTCCTGGAAGGCTCTTAGGCCTATTAGATGGACAGCCCTGCCCTGCCCTTCTGCTGGTGGGGGAGCAAGAGTGGAAGAGAAAGGCTTGGGCCACGATGTCCCCTCCCAAAGTGATAGGCAGGCACCCACAGGTGTTTAGGTACTTTGAGTGTCTCGTCCAAGCAAGGCAGAGCTCTGCCTCAGAGTGCACTGCTCTGCTCTGCCTCACTGCTCTGCCTCAGTGTGTGCTGCTCTGCCTCTCTGCTCTGCCTCTCTGCTCTGCCTGCTCTGCCTCAGTGTGTGCTGCTCTGCCTCTCTGCTCTGCCTCTCTGCTCTGCCTCTCTGCTCTGCCTGCTCTGCCTCAGTGTGTGCTGCTCTGCCTCTCTGCTCTGCCTCACTGCTCTGCCTCAGTGTGTGCTGCTCTGCCTCTCTGCTCTGCCTCACTGCTCTGCCTCAGTGTGTGCTGCTCTGCCTCTCTGCTCTGCCTGCTCTGCCTCAGTGTGCGCAATTAGGTGTCCCTGCAGCCTTCTCCTCTCCAGGCTGAGCAGCCCCAGCTCAGCCTAGCCCCACAGCAGAGCTTCTCCAGCCCTCTGAACATTCTCATGGCCTCCTCTGGACCCTCTCCAGCAGCTCCAGGTCTCTCTTGTGCTGGGGGTCCCACAGCTGACCCCAGCCCTGCAGGTGAGGTCTCAGCAGAGCAGAGGGGCAGGATCCCCTCTCTCCATCTCTGCCCACGCTGCTTTGTATGCAGCCCAGGCTGCCCTTGGCCTTCTGGACTGGCTGTGCCCAGGGCTGGCTCCTGCCCAGTCCCTCTGCCACCAGCACCCCCAGGCCCTTCTCTGCAGGGCTGCTGTTGTGGCAGTTCAGCCTCATCTGCAGCCTGTTAGAAAGGGAGAAGTGGATCTAAGGTGGAACAGGTCAGTGCTGTGGCAGCCCACAGGAGGCTGCCCTGAGGAGAGGGTTTCCAGCAGCTTTCCTTTCCCAGCTCCAAGTCAGATGTGTGCTTTGCCTTGCCCTTCACTGAGGCAGTTCCTCTGGGCTTCAGGCACAGCTGCTGCCATTCCAGTCAGCTTCCTCCCCCTTCTGCTCGGACGATTCTGCAGGAGGGGGCTGGTGGGTCAGCTCTGCTGCAAAATGCTCTGGAGCTGCGGCTGAGCTCATTAGAATACAGCAGTGGGGACCTGCTGAGCAGCAGGAGAACTGCTCCATGCAAATGAGGCCATGGAGGAGTTCCACTGTGGAGCTGATGATTAAGAATTCTCATCATCTGAAACTCCACACTCCACGGGGGCTGCTCTGATGCCTCCATAATTCTGCACATCAGAGGGGGATGGCATTAGAATACTGAGAGCCTTCCTGGCCACAGAGGAGCCAGGCCTTCCTGCTGCCTCCTGCACTTGGGGCACAACAACCTCATGACTGCTCCAGGCTGGGGGGAGAGATGCTGGAAACTGCCCAGGACCTGGGGGTGCTGGGGGGCAGCAGCTGAACATGAGCCAGCAGTGCCCAGGTGCCCAAGAAAGCTACCAGCAGCCTGGCCTGGATCAGCAGTGGTGTGGGCAGCAGGAGCAGGGCAGGGACTGCGCCCCTGGACTGGGCACTGCTGAGGCTGCACCTCGAGTGCTGGGTTCAGCTTTGGGCTCCTCACTCCAAGAAGGACACTGAGGAGCTGGAGCAGGTCCAGAGAAGGGCAACCAAGCTGGGGAAGGGTCTGAAGAAGAGGGCTGGGGAGGAGCAGCTGAGGGAGCTGGGGGGGTTCAGCCTGGAGAAGAGGAGGCTGAGGCAGAGCTGATTGCTGTCTAGCACTGTCTGAGGGAGGGCAGAAGAAGGGACTCGGTGCAGCAATTTCCTGCTCTCAAGCTCACAGCATCGATTAGCAGAGCCCCAGCCTTGCCCTGGGAGGCAGAATGGTCAACACTGAAGGTTCCTCTGGGATTAATTTAAACAGAAGGTTTCAGGGGGTCTGCTGCCAGGAGGCAGCTGCCAGCCCCTGCCCTTCCCTGCTCGGCACAGACAAAGCAGCCTCCCAGCAGAGCCCTTGCTTGGAGCAAGGCTCAGCCACAGAAGATCTCTTTCTTCCCAAAGAGCTGTGCCTTAAGGCAGCATTTTGGGCCCAGTGAAAGGTTTACAAATTGGGAGTGAAAATCCTATTAGCATATTTCATTTGAGTCCTGTCCCTGCTGCCTTTTCATGGAAGCCAAACCCCTCCTGGCTCAGGGGCAGCTAAAAGCGCAGTGCCAACAGCTGGGGCACCAGGGCTGTGCCCAGCAAGAGTGTGCAGGAGGAGAGGGGAGCCCAGGAACCCATCCTAAATGCTCCTTCTTCAACTTTACAGAAGCCATGGAACTGCAGAGCCCAGGGGCAGTAAGGAGCTGGGTAGGTAATACTCAGCACAGGCTCCCCAGTGCCCAGGCTGAGAAACCAGAGCCTGCTCCTTCCTGCTCCCCTCTGCCTTCCAAAAGCTGCTTCTGGACAGATCACTCGGGAGTGGGTTGCGTTGGAGGGGACCTCAGAGATCATCCAGTTCCAGCCTCCCTGCAGCTGGCAGGGATGCCTCCCTCTAGGCCAGCTTGCTCAGGGCCTCGTCCCAGAGGGACAGGCTGAGGGAGCTGGGGGTGCACAGCCTGGAGAAGAGAAAACTGGGCAGAGCTCGGAGCGGGCTTCCAGCTCCTGCAGGGGCTGCCAGCTGGGCTCCATGACCCTGGAGGCCTTTTGCAGCCTGGCTCATCGGTGAGTCTGGGAAAATCAGAGCTCACTCTCTTCAGTGCTGTCTGGCAGGGACTGTGTGACACTTGTGGCAGTTACTGCCAGGAGTCTAAGTGGCAGAAACCTGATACCACAGCAGGAGGCTGGCACAGCCCCGGCAGCCACAGGGGCGCACCGCAGCCCTGCCTGCGCCTCCAGGCCAAGGAGCCCAGCGCCAGCCCTCGGGCTTCGGGGTCCTGCCTGGGTGGGAAACACAGAACTACAGCAGCACTTTGGTTGGGAAAGACCTTTCAGATCCAGCCCAGCCCTTCGGGAAGCCAAGCCCAGTGCTCTCCTGCTGCATCCCGGTTCCACAGCTGGCACAGCAGGCTTCAGGAGCATGAGGCTGCGGTGGCGACCAGGGACCAGAGCACAGCAAGTTCTCAGCCACAGACTGCACTGCTTGGAAGGGACCCTCCAGGGTCCTCTTGTCCAACCTCTCTGCAGGCTGACCTTGAATGTCCCCAGGGATGGGGTCTCAACCACCTCCCTGGGCAGCCTGTGCCACCCCCTGACCACTCTTAGAATCACAAAATGGTTTATGTTGGAAGGGACCTCAAAGCTCAGCCAGTTCCAAACCACTGCCATGGGCAGAGACACTTCCCACTAGAACAGGTCACTCAAGGCCTCATCCAGCCTGGTCCTGCACACCTCCAGGGGCTGGAGGTTCTCCAGGTGTTCCTCAGCTTGCCAGAGCTGCATTACCTGCACAAAGGAAGCCAACAGTGTCTGACCTTTCTTTTGCAGACCTCTCCAGCCCCATCTGCCAGCACCACTCTGCCTTTCTCCTCTTGCCTGCCTCCCTTCCTGCTCTCCTTTCCCCTCTCCAAGGTGTGAGTTCCCACCCATTGATCGCTCCTTGCAGGCAGGCAGTGTCAGGACACAGCAGAGCTGAGCCTGAGATGTGACTTCACGAGAGAGGATGAGAAATGGAAACCCTGACTGCTCCTAGGGGCTCCTCAGGATTCTTTATCATCTCCCCAAACACATAACTAATCTCCATCCCCAGCACTGTGCTGCCTGATTTAAGCAGCCTAAGATTAATGCAGGGCTGCTTTGTTACCTGACACACACTGAGCTAAGCTGCCTGCCAGTGCAATCCAGTGCCACAGAGATCTAAGCTGTGCAATCCAGTGGCACAGAGATCTAAGCTGCCTGTTAGGGCAATCCAGTGGCACAGAGGTCTGATCTCTGGACCTAAACCATTAACTGTGCAGTTAAAAACGAGCACTTGAACTGGACTTTGCAGTTTTGCTGTGGTGAGGTCACCTGAGTTTGGCTGCAGAAGGAAGTCAGTGCTGACTCAGGTTACTTACTGGAGCATTTCACACCAGTTCCAGCAGTCTGACTTGTAGAACATGAGGAGCTGTGCAGTGAAGCTGTGCAGTATTTGCTGCTCGACCAGAGGAAACATCACTACAGCAGGCACCAGAACAGGCTGAGGCTGATCCTGCTGGAAAGCAGCTCCATGGAGAAGGACCTTGGGGACCTGGTGGGCAGCAAACCCTCCATGGGGCAGCAAAGTGCCCCTGGGGCCAAGAGATAGCCTGGGGTGCAGCCAGAGGAGTGTGGCCAGCAGGACCAGGGAGGCTCTCCTGCCCTCTGCTCTGCCCTGCTGAGCCCACACCTGCAGCACTGTGCCCAGCTCTGGGCTGCCCAGCTGCAGAGGGACACAGACCTGCTGGGGAGAGTGCAGAGGAGGCTGTGAGGATGCTGAAGGGACTGGAACAGCTCTGCTGGAAAGAAAGGCTGAGAGCCCTGGGGCTGCTGAGCCTGCAGAGGAGAAGGCTGAGAGGGGACCTGAGCAGTGGCCAGGAATACCTGAGGGGTGGGTGCCAGGGTGAAGGTGCCAGGCTCTGTGTGGTGGTGCCCAGGGACAGGACAAGGCACAACAGGTACAGGCTGGAACCCAGGAGGCTGCACCTCAGCCTGAGGAGAAAGTTGTTTGGTGTGAGGGTGCTGGAGCCTGGAGCAGGCTGCCCAGAGAGGCTGTGGAGTCTCCTCCTCTGCAGACTTCCCAGCCCCACCTGGCTGTGCTCCTGTGTGCCCTGCCCTGGGTGCTGCTGCTCTGGCATGGGCTGGAGTGGGTGATCCCCAGAGGTGCCTCCCAGCCCCTGTAGTCTGGGACTCTCTGGTTCCACTGTAGATTACAGCTAACTGCAGGAGAAATGCTGCTCAGCCACAGTCAGTGTCAAGGACCAACAGACAGCAAGGGTCCAGGCCACCAGCCAGGTAACTCCATGCTTACAAGTAGGAGCAGGTGGATGAGTGCTGCAGGAGTTGGCACACTGCTCCCCCACACAGGCAGCTGAAGGATGCTGTGTATCTGGAGGGGAGTGTGCCAGGATAATTTACATGCTAAGGTCTTGCACTGCTGGAGAAGTTATTAAAGAACCTCATAAACTTCCCTTCTGAGAGATATATGGAGCAGTGCATCGTGGAGAAGGGCAGGCAGGATGGAAATACCTCCATGCATCCTGATCCCTGCTCTCTGGACAAGCTGTTACAGCTCCACTGCAGACAGTATTTCTTGCCACAATTGTGAAGCAGAATCCAGATGACAGCCTGACAAATCCCCCAGCAGCATTTCAACAGCCAAGGCCAACTGTGCTGGGCTGCATCCAGGGCAGGGTGCAAGGGAGGGCATTCTGCCCCTCTGCTCTGCTCAGACCTCACCTGCAGCACTGCCTCCAGTTCTGGGTTCCCCAGGGACTTGGAGCTGCTGGAGAGGGGCCAGAGGTGGCCACAAAGGCGATCAGAGGGCTGGAGAACCTCCCCTGTGGGGACAGGCTGGGAAGGGAGAAGGCTCCAGGGAGAAGTTAGAGCAGCCTTCCAGTACCCAAGGGGCTCCAGGAGAGCTGGGGAGGGACTTTTGGCAAGAGCTGGGAGTGCCAGGATGGGGGAGAATGGCTTTGAACTGGGAGAGGGAAGAGTGAGAGTGGAGATGGGGAAGAAATCCCTGCCAGTGAGGGTGGGCAGGCACTGGCAGAGGCTGCCCAGGGAGGCTGTGGATGTCCCTTCCCTGGACGAGGTCTTGAGCAGCCTGGGGCAGTGAGAGGTGTCCCTGCCCGTGGCAGAGGGCTGGCACTGGATGATCTTTGGGGTCCCTTCCAGCCCAAGGCATCCTGTGATTCCATGGCAAACATTCAGCAGGACATGCTGGGAGCTGAGCAGCACAGCAAGAAATGCTGCCAGGGGAGTGAGCTGCAGGCAGCTGCCTTGGGCTGCTGCGAGAGCTGCCAGCACACGGGACCCCGGCTGGCCCTCGGATGCCGCCGCAGAGGTGTTTGCACTTCGTGCTCAGGAGAGCTCAGCCAGAAGTGGTCGCTGTCGCCAGCCCCATCCCTCCTGCTGCAGGCAGCACTCAGCGCTGCCTGATGTAAACAGAGGAGCCAGAAGTGCCCCAGGCCATTTCAGATCCATTTGGAAGCTTTTACTGGTAACAGGGTAGGAGCAGATGGGTTTTCAGCTACAGTGTTTTGCAAGTTGGTGGTTCTCTCTTTCCCCAAACCCCAAACCCAGTCAAATAACCCAGAAAGCTTTACCTGACAAGTCCCAATTAAACGCAAGCCTCTCTGTTTCCTTAGCAACCACTCACAGCAGCACCAGCACTGGAGAGGGAGCAGCAGGTGCAAGAAGCCATCAGAATGAAACATTTTCTTGTGCCAATTACTTGTTGAAATGTTAGACTGAAGTAGTTGGTGCTGGCTCCCTGCTGCTTCCTGAGCACAATCCTCTACCATCCTTTCAATAACTACACACTCCTGAAGGAGAGTGGGGGTGGGAGGTGGCACTCCACACCCCTGGCTTACAGCAGCTCTTGCATCCCTCCCCGAGGCCTGGCACAACTGCTGGCTCCAGAGCCAAGTGGACCCTCTAGCGTCACTCTGACATTCTTCATGGGCTGGGCTTGGGCTCTGGAGACTGCACCTTGGGGTCTGTCAGAAGGGCTCTGGAGAGCGGGTCCAGAGAGGCTCTCCTGCCCCTCTGCTCTGCCCTGCTGAGGCCACCGCTGGGATACCAAGTCCAGTTCTGGGCCCCTCAGCTCAAGAAGGACCTCAGAGAATTGCCTGAGAGAGCCCAGCCCAGAGCCAAAGCTGCTGCAGGCAGTGAGCATCTCCTGTGAGCACAAGCTGAGGGAGCTGGGAGCAGAGGAGCCTGAGGCTGCCCCCAGTGCCGTGCTAAAGATGTGCAGGGCTGGAGCCAGGCTCTGCTCAGGGATGGCCAAGGACAGCACAAGGGGCACTGGGTGCCAGCTGGAGCAGAGGAGGTGCCAGGGGAACAGGAGGAAAAACTTTGTCACTGTGAGGGTGCTGGAGCCTGGAGCAGGCTGCCCAGAGAGGCTGTGGAGTCTCCTCCTCTGCAGACTTTCCAGACCCACCTGGCTGTGTTGTGTGTGCCCTGCCCTGGGTGCTGCTGCTCTGGCAGGAGTTGCACTGGATGATCTCCAGAGGTCCCTTTCATGCCCTACCATTCTGTGACTGTGAGAGTATTTATGCTGTGGAAACTGGGAAGACAGCTTGGAGCTGAGCTTTCCAGGGGAAAGAGGCTTGGAGCAGGGAAACAAAGTTATGGACTGGGGATCACAAGCAAGAAGCTGTGAGGCAGAGCTGCCAGCAGAAGGGTGTCCAGCAGGCTTCTTTCCTGTTTACACTGTTCCCGTGGGACTCCTTTAGCTCTGCCCAATCTCTGCTGTCCAGGTGAAGTCAGCTTACATCAAAAGGATGTCTTAAAACAGGAAGGTTGCCCAGCAAGGGCAGCTGGGTGGGGATGAAAGAACCAAGTTCGTCTGCTCCAGCAACTCTGCTCAAGGGATGAACATGACCCAGGCTTAAAGGGACAACCAGAGGGAGACCAAGCACTTAACCAGGGCTGGGAGCTCTCTGCCCTCGCATCACCTTGGAACTTTTAGCTCCTACTCTCACTTTTACAGCCCAAGTTACTTTCAGCCCTTTGCTCAGCACTGAGGCCTTCCCCAGGCACCTTTGCCATGGTAAGGTGTGGAAATGCAGGTGGCTAAAACCACCTTAGAATCATAGACTCCGAATCAACCAGGTTGGCAGAGAGCTCCAAGCTCAGCCAGCCCAACCTAGCACCCAGCCCTGCCCAACCAACCAGACCATGGCACTAAGTGCCCCAGCCAGCCTTGGCTGCAACACCTCCAGCCATGGGCACTCCACCACCTCCCTGGGCAGCCCATTCCAATGCCAATCACTCTCTCTGACAACAACTTCCTCCTAACATCCAGCCTGAACCTGCCCTGGCACAGCTTGAGGCTGTGTCCCCTTCTTCTGTCCTTGGCTGCCTGGCAGCAGAGCCCAACCCCACCAGGCTACAGCCTCTAGCCAGAGCAGCAGCTCTGCTGCTCTAGCTCTCAGAGGTCTTTTCCCACCAAACCAGTTCTGATTCCCACTGCTTCCTGTTAAATGCTCAGGCTGGAAGTCAGCTCCCACCATAATCATCTCCACAGGCAAGCAAACAGTGCCAAAAGGACTCTCCTACAAAGTAGGGTGGCACGGCCCAGGGCTGGTGGTCAGGACCAGTTCCCAGCCGGAGCAGCCACATGTCTCTGCACAGCTACAGCAGCCACAGCAAGCTCTGACTCCCTTTCTCACCACACTTGTTTCTTGCCAACCCTTCCAAATAAAGTCCAACAGCTAAAGCAGCCCCAAGACATGAAGCCTCGGTCAGGCTGCCTGGTGCCACCTGCTTGCTGGGCTCTGACTGCTTACAGCTGCGGGCTGCAGGCACTGGGGCAGCAATGCCACTGGGCACACAACTACTCAGGACGCTTCAAAGGTCCAGGCAAGGACACAGACTCTTACCTGCTGTGGTCTGGGCTCTGCAGCTGCCTCAGGGCAGTGGCAACCTTTCCCCGGGGCCCCTTCACGACCTTTTCTCCTTGCTTATCATAGAGGCTAACTAGAGAAGGGTTTGCTGTATTACGGCCTCCAAGGCTGTGCTACCTGAGCTGCCAGCAGGATGCAGCTGAGCTGTGCTGAGCACCACAGGAGAGCAGGAATTGACCAGAATCACTTTCGTGTCCCTTGTTTTAATCTCTTGCACCCTACTGACACAGAGCTGCTGTCCACAGTGCTGTGCTGCTCCCAGCTACACATCCATCTGCAGAGCTGGAGCTTCCTCCCCAGCTCTGCTGCTAAGAGGGAGAGTGTAGGGTGGGTGAAGAGGTCACCCCAGCTCACAAACCACACTCCTGGCATGTTGGAATTGACTGGAATTCTGTCCTCCTGAAAACCACCATGGCAGAACTTTTGGCACTAATTTCTGTCAGTCCATTTTTGTCTCCTGCTTCAAACTTCACTATCAGCAACTTTAGATGGAAGAAAGAAAGAGAGAAAGAAAGCAAGCAAAGAAAAGTGTCAGGTAGCCACAAGGCCTTTAAAATGCTCCAGCCTGAGAGATGGCCACTCCTGCCACGGCTCAGTACACTCTAATAACTGTTCTTTGCAACAGGGGCAATACAGAGTTAGATTATTACTAATGGAGATTCATGCTCTCCTGATGGGGATGCATTAAAAACAGCAGCAACAAAAATCAGAGCAGGGCAGGCTGAAGGAATAATTGATTGTACATTATTTTTAAGCAATAAATGTTCCCAATTACTGCTCAGAGTTCATTAGCAGTTAAATATATTATGATTAAATAGGGAGAAGACAACAAAAAAAATAGGTCTTGCCAGTAGAGGAAGGAATGATCAAGAGCTAATCATCAGCACACAGGGAAGGAAGCAGATGCTGCAGAGATGGTGGGCAGAGGCCAGAGGGACCTGGCCAGGCTGGATGGGTGGGCAGAGGCCAAGGGGATGAGACTGAACAAGGCCAAGGGCAGGGTTCTGCACTTCGGCCACAACAACCCCAAGCAGCACTGCAGGCTGGGGCCAGAGTGGCTGAGAGCAGGCAGGCAGAGAGGGCCCTGGGGGTACTGGGAGAGAGGAGCTGCAGAGGAGGCAGCAGTGCCCAGGTGGGCAGGAGATGATCCACAATCTCCCTGGGCAACCTGTGCCAATGTCTCCCCACCCTCCCTCTCAGGAATTTCTTCCTCCTCTCCACCCTCCATCTCCCCTCTCCCAGCTCAAAGCCATTGCCCCTCATCCTGTCCCTCCCAGCCCTTGTCACAAGTCCCTCCCCAGCTCTCCTGCCAGCACAGCAGGCTGGCTGAATGCCCTGAAGCTGAGGAAATGTTGGTGCAAAGCCTGAGCTTTCCCACAGCCCTGTGAGATAGAAATGATTTAATTCCTCGGATGGAGATGGTGAGTTACAGGCATGGTCCAACAGCAGTTACCAGCAGCCAGTTTACAGCCAGAGCTCTGCATTCCACGAGCTCTCTCACGCCTAAATGAGTGCTTCAGTAAGAGACTGCCTCTGAGAATGAAGATAAATGTGGCAGCTACCAGGCCTGGGTAATGAGAGCTGCACTGGAGCAACACTGAGTGAAATGGAAATGGCCTTATGATCAGAGAAGAGAGCAGTGACAGCTTCCTGCAGCTTCCCCGCAAACTCTGCTAGAGAAAAGGGTTCAGAGCAGTGAGAAGAGTGAACACCTACAGGAGACATCACCACTGCCCCCGAGGCTGAAGCCATTGGTGTCCTGCTGCTGTAGAGAGAGATGGAAGCGAGGAGATGCAGAACCACTCTTGGAGTGATTCTGTTAATAGCTGTTGTGCTGTTCCTGAGGTGACTCCTCAGGCTGCAGGAACCCACCTGAGGATCTGCTGCCCCTGGGCTCCTGGCTGGCGCTGGCAGTGCAGAGGACGCTGTGGGTTGCTCTGTGGGGCTCTGCAGGGCTCCACTCGCTGCTCCTTCTGCTTTCCTCCACAGGGGGACGAGGAGAAGCAGGCTCACTGCTGTTCCTTTGACCCCTTTGCTGGCAAGCTGGGGTTACTTTGGGGTCTGAAGGGTGAATTCCTGAAAGTGAACAAAAAACCAGCTTGAGGAGGGCAGACTGAGACTGCAGGAAGAAATTCCTGACAGTGAGGGTGGGCAGACACTGGCACAGGCTGCCCAGGGAGGCTGTGGAGCACAGAGAGTGAGGGTGGTGAGACACTGGCACAGGCTGCCCAGGGAGGCTGTGGAGCACAGAAGCACAGAATGGGATCTTTGATCTTTATCACCTTCTGTGCCTCTGTGCTCCACAACCTCCCTTGCCTTGCCCTGGGCTGTTCCTTTGCACCTCCTGCCCTGCTGTGCTGGGCTCCAGCCTGTTCTCTGTTTACTCTGTGCTGTGATTTGGCCTTTTCTAGGTTGTTTTGCTGTTTTTTTGCTGCTGTGTTCCAGCCTTTTCTCTTCCTTTTTCTTTGTCTTTTCATTCTGAGTGGGGAGGGGACTGGGGTCTTTTTTTTCCCTTTCTTTTTTCCCCTTCTTCCCCACTAGGTTCAGGCTTTTGTTTTGTTTTGTGCTGGCTTTGGGCTCTAATTCGGTCAGCTTCCTCTCAGGCCTGTTCACACATTTCAATTCAGCTTGTCTAGAAGTAAAGGACAGGGCTGCAAGAGTGCTAAGAACAGTTAAATCCATCTCCTTGTCAGCGTGGAATGGATTCTTTTCAGGACCCATTGTTGTTTCCCAGGCAGTAATAGGCTGCAAATAAACACATCAAATGAGTCCCTGAGTGAGGAGGAATGAACCGGAACAGACCTATCAGACAGGGTGCAGTGAGGAGCCTGAGCCGTTCTGGGCACCACTGATTCTCATCCATCCTAATTGTCCTCCTTCGGGCCCTTGGTGTGGAAATCCATCTGCAAATGCCTGAGAGCAGGTGGCTGGAGAGGAGCCGAAAGAGAGGCTGGTGAGAAAGGGAACACTCAAGGGGAACTGCAGCCTGTGAACTCGAAGGAGGACTTCCCCAAGGGAACGGCCTCGGAAGCTGTGGCTGCACACTCCAGAGCCTGAGCCCAGCCAGCAGGAGGCTGGATGCTGACAAAGGGCCTGCTGCAGCTTGGTAGCCTTTAGTGAAGCCACAGGGTGAGGCTCCAGGGGGGGCATCAGGAAGGTGTCATGAAGATACATGCCTGCAGCCCCCCCTGCCCCTCTACAGGAGGTCACAGCGTGGCCTGAAACGGTGCCAGGGGAGGGTCAGGCTGGAGATGAGCAAAAACTTGTTTGCTGCAAGAGTGGTCAGGGACTGGCACAGGCTGCCCAGGGAGGTGGTGGAGTGCCCAGCCCTGGAGGTGTCCGTGGCACCTGGGGCATGGTTTGGTGGCTGTGGTGGGGTTGGGTTGCTGGTTAGCCTGGGGGATCTCAGAGGGCTTTTCCGACCCAAACACTTCTGTGGTTCATCATCCACCTGGCAGCAGGAGGAGTCATGCAGGACAGGGAGAAGCCACAGGAATGCACAGTGACTGCAGAGGCTGCCATGCAGAGCTGTGCTCTGTCCCCAGCCTGCAGAGCAGGAGGGGCTGGGCTCGCTGCCCCTCACGCCTCGAGAACATCGGAGCAGAGGTGGTTTGACATCTGGCTCAGGGGGAGCTGCTAAGTTACAACCAAGCTGTCTTCAGCTGCCTGAGTTAAAACCAAGAAACATTCTCCTTCTTGGGAGAAAAAAGAGTTCTCAGGGTCAGCATCAGCTTAGTGAACACAACAGCTAAAGCAGGGGAGGGGCTGCCCTTGGTGCCCTCTGCAGGCGGCCTGGGCTTTGACAAGGGCTGGTAAAGGGTCTAAGGAAACGTCCTGCAACAGCCTCTGCTGGGCAGGGGAGGAGTTCACAGCCTGCACTGGCATGGAAGGGACCTTCCCAGGGCATCTTGGCCAACCCCCTGCAGTCACAGGGACACCTCCAGCCGGAGCAGGCTGCACAGGGACACAGCCAGGCTGACCTCGGATGTCTCCAGGATGGGGCCTCAACCCCCTCCCTGGGCAGCCTGTGCCAGTCCCTGCCCACCCTCACTGTGCACAACTCCCTCCTCATGCCCAACCTAACTCTGCTCCAGTTGCAAACCACTGCCCTCAGCCTGACCCCACAGCCCCTTCTGAGCCTCCCCAGCCTGCCTGCAGCTCCCTGCAGACACTGAAATGCAGCTCTGAGCTCTGCTGGAGCCTTCTCTTCTCCAGGCTGTGCAGCCACAGCTCCCTCAGCCTCTACCCCACAGCAGAGCTTCTCCAGCCCTTGGAGCATATTTGTGGCCTCCTCTCTTGTTCTGGGGGCCCAAGAGCTGGCCCCAGCCCTGCCGGTGAGGTCTCCCCAGAGCAGAGCAGAAAGGCAGAATCAGTTCTCTTGACCCCAGACAGACATCCCAGTGAGCCCTGCAGACAGACAGACAGACAGGCAGGTGTCCCAGTGAGCCCTGCAGACAGCAGAGGTCTCTCAGGCCAAACCATGTGGCTCTGTAAGCAGCTGAGCTGCAGGCAGCTCTGTCCCTTGCTGCCAATCAGTCACCTGTGCCATGCAGCTGCCATCAGTGCTCCTCTAAGGCCTCCCCAAGTGCTGATGCCCTGCAGCTGATGCCCTGCAGCTGTCCCCCTGGCTGGAAGGAGCCTGGCAGGGGTCACCCCTGGCTGAAATGATGGCTTCACACCAGTGAGATGCTGGCACAGCCCAGGCAGCATCCTTCTGAGAACCAGGGAACCGTGGAGCCTGAGAGAGCCCTTTGGGGTCACGGAGCCCAAGTGCTGACCAAGGGCTCCCAAGCCCAGCACTGCTGCTAAGCCAGCACCACTGACCACAGCCCCCAGCACCACTGAACCACAGCCCCCAGCACCACCTCCAGCCCCCTGGGCAGCCTGCTGCCGTGGGTGCAAGGTTGCCAGCTCCTTTGGGCAGGTGGTCTGGTAAAAGCTTGATGTGGAGGCCATACAGGAGGGCCCAGCTGGAGGGCCCCAGGTGCCAGCACCAATGCCTAATGGAGAGATGATCATCCCTCCTTTTACTTTAGTTCAAACTCTGTTTGCTGCCAGAAGCACTGAGAGCAGTAATAAATATTTTACTGCATGACTCAGGCTGCCTTGAACAAACTGTAATGAATTACAGCTTAATGCTGCAATCCCAGCACTGAGCTGCCACAGGGATGATTAACTGAGTTGCATTTTAATAAGGGGGGGGGAAATCTTCATTGTGGGAAGAAAATGTTGTTCCTTCCTATGGCAGTGGCACAAGAAGGGTACTGCAGCTCCAAATGACTTCTGATAATAGAAGTGCAGAGGAAATGCACTCAGTGGAAGAAGAGCTGGACCACAGCCCCTCCAAAAGCTGTGTCTAGGGCAGTGGCAACCTCCTGAGTACTGCCATAAAGTGAGGGAGCATC
The DNA here is from genome assembly GCF_015220805.1 of Pogoniulus pusillus. Classification (NCBI taxonomy): domain Eukaryota; kingdom Metazoa; phylum Chordata; class Aves; order Piciformes; family Lybiidae; genus Pogoniulus; species Pogoniulus pusillus. Next base: position 543,252 of record NC_087278.1, read on the forward strand.
AGATCTCCACACTGGGGTCGTGGAAGGACTATTTGCTACCACCTTAGAATCACAGAATGGCTCAGGTTGGAAGGGACCTTAAAGATCCCAGGATCCCAGGGTGTTAGGGGTTGTAAGGGACCTCTGGAGATCAGCTCCAACCCTCCTGCCAGAGCAGGATCATAATCTGGTGCAGGTCACACAGGAACACATCCAGATGGGTCCTGAAATCTCCAGAGAAAGCACTCAGCTGCTCAAGGCCTCACCCAGCCTGGCCTGCAACACCCCCAGCAAGGAGGCAGCCACAGCCTCCCTGGGCAGCCTGGGCCAGGCTCTCACCACCCTCACACTCAACAGCTTCTGCCTCAGCTCCACTCTCAGCCTGCTCTGCCTCAGCTCCAAACCATTGCCCCTTGGCCTGCCTCACACCCCCTCAGCACAGGGCCCTCTGCAGCCTTCCTGCAGGATGCCTTCAGCTCTTGGCAGCAGCTCTGAGGTGCCCTGGAGCCTTCTCCTCTGCAGGCTGCACCCCCCCAGCTCCCTCAGCCTGTGCTCACAGCAGAGCTGCTCCAGCCCTGACAGCATCTTTGTGGCCTCCTCTGGGCTCTCTCCACAGCTCTGTGTCCTCCTGCTGCTGGGGACAGCAGCCCTGGAAGCAGGATTGGAGGTGAGGACTGAGCAGAGCCAAGGGGCACAATGCCCTCTCCTGCCCTCTGCCCACACTGCTCTGGCTGCAGCCAGCACACAGCTGCCTGCTGGGCTGCAGGAGGGCACTGCTGGCTGCTGGGAGCTGCTCAGCACCCAGCACCCCCAAGGCTCTTTGTTCAGAACTGCTCAACCCGAGCACCCCCTGAGACCAAGCACTGCCCCTGAGCAGGTGCTGCAGAGCCTCTGCACGGCACTTCTCTTACCACTCACCCAGCAAGGCAGGCAGGAGGAGGCCTGCACGACCTAATCACGACCCCCACTCTACCGAGACCCTCAGCAGGCCACCTCTGCAGGGCTGGGGCCTGCAGCACCTCCCTGGGCAGGCTGCTCCAGCGCCCGAGCACTCCTGCAGGGAAAACTGCTTTCCCCAGGCCCAGCCTAGGGCTGCCCTGGCGCAGCTGGAGGCTGCTCCCTCTTGCTCTCTCCCCTGCTGCTGCCAGCTTACACCGCCTGATGCTCCCTTCCCCTCCAGCTGCACTGGCTCTCTGCTGGCTATGCCAGACTTAGGAATGTCATTTGCAAGTCACAAAGAGATGAACCCTTCTGGCTCTCTGCACCCTGCTCTTTCTTCCTTCTCTCCTCAGCGCATTGCTCCCTTTTCTACTGCAGCATTGTTCCAGGTTACTTCCTTCCCTTCATGCTCTCCAGGACTTCCAGGGCAAGGAGCTGAACTGGATGTTTGCTCAGCTGCAGTACAACAGTTTAGCTTTAGACAGGGAAGTCATAGCTCTTCCTGAGAGTCCCAAATGCTTTTTAGTCACAAACTTTAATTGCTTCTTGGCACTTGTTGGGCTTAATAAGCTGCATAAGGATAAATTAAAGAGCAGCACTGTCATTTCTAGGTCACTGTGACTCCTGTTCTGAGCAAGGCACTCAGGCAGCTCACAGTGTGCACCTTCATCACGCCCAGGATTCCTGCATCTTCATGCATCTGCTGGATGCTTCCCTGCATGCACACATTTCACCTCAGAACACCTCCCTGCTCACTTTTCCTCCCTCTGTTCTGCCCTGGCAAAGCACTCTTACCATAGTCTCTCCTACAACATTATCAGGCAGGAAATAGAGAGGAGCTCAGGCTGCCCTGCTCACCTGCCAGCCCTTCTGTTCAGCTGCTGCTTCCCTCTTCTGCCCTCCTTCCAGCTCCAGCTCCCCAGTTCTGCTCAGCTGCAGGTTTTATCACACCCTTTACATGGGCTCTGCTTTCCTACCGAGGCAGGAGTCCAACGAGTCATTCCTGCTCTGAGCAGGGAGAGAAGGCAAAGGTGCTGGTGGGTGAGCTCCTGCTGCTGCCAGCACTAACAGAGGAGAAGAATGTGCTCAGACAAGCAGAGAAGATAAAGTGCAGCAGCTCTGTTCAAGGATGAAGTAGCACCAAATGGCTCTGCATCGGCTGGGACAGGAGGGCGTAGAAGCTGCTGGGGATGAAGGAGGGTGGATGGGCAGAGCAACTGAACCTGATGAAAGACATTTTTCCCCAAGACAATCAAGAGGTGTTTCTATTAAAGTCCCTTTTAAGAGCCACTGTGAACTCAGCACTTCACAAGAAGAATTCCTGCAGACTCCTTCCTTCATTCCCAGTCCCCAGTGCAGAGTTGTTATGCCCTTAGGACGGTTAAGCTGCTGAGGCACTCAGTGGGAGCTCACACAGGCTAGGGCAAGCAGCAACGCTGGAGGGAAGCAACCAAAGGCAGTGCAACACTGAAGACAATGCAGTAGCCAGCAGTACAGCAAAGTCTTGGGCAAGGGACAAGAGTGAGCCGTGTGTCACAGGGCAGCCTGCTGGTGCTGCCACACCTGAACTGCAGCCCAGCACTCACACGCAGCATGAAGCACAGCCTGGACTCTGAACCGCCTCCCTCTGACCTGGCCTGTTCGCGCTGAGCTCCCATGCGGCAGCTACAAACTGGGCTGGAAGGAACTTACTCCTTGGGACATCTCTGTCTGTTTCACATGGCACACAGAGACAGAGGAAGCGTGGCTAGCACTGCTTCTGCTGTTCCCATGGTCGTTACACTCTGCTCAGGATGTCCAAGCACAGGACAGGGGGCAGTGGATGCCAGCTGGAGCAGAGGAGGTGCCGGGGGAACAGAAGGGAAAACTCACTGGAGTGCTGGAGCCTGGAGCAGGCTGCCCAGAGGGGCTGTGGAGTCTCCTCCTCTGCAGACTTTCCAGCCCCACCTGGCTGTGTTCCTGTGTGCCCTGCCCTGGGTGCTGCTGCTCTGGCAAGGGGTTGGACTCAGAGATCTCTGGAGGCCCAGTCCAACCCCTGCCAGTCTATGACCTTGCAGCCAAAACGATCATGTCTCAGGCTGCTGTGTATCTGAGGAGGCTTTGCCATCCATGCTCCCTTGCTGCCAGGTGGGGAAGGACTATTTGGGTAGGAAAAAGTGACCAGAATTCTACATCTGGAAAGAGAACTGTGCCAAGCCTGAGCAGACAGAGCCGAAAGGAAGAGATACTCAACCACAGATCTTTCTCAGAAGGCTTTTTTGGAGAGCTTAACCACCTTCAATAATGAAATCATGAACTACTCTTAAAGTAGCAGTGAGAAGCTGAGATTGTTTTTGTGCCCTCAGATACCACAATAAAAGGCAGAGCTGCTTTACTAGCACAAGACACTTCAGCCTGGCTGGGAGCTCAGTAAAAGACATATCTGGAGGGGATTTCTCCAGCTACTGCATCTTGTTCTCTTTACAGAGTGACTAAACTCTCACAAAGTCCTTTCTGGAGAGGAGGAAATTGCTTTATACTGGAGCTGAATCATTTAGCAGGAGTTCTGAATTTTAACAGGCTTTGGACAGAGAAATAAAACCACTTCAGGATTTCACCCATTGTTTGCTCATCTTTCTGAAAGTCTGCCCCAATGAAACTTGTATTTCACACCCCAGCACTGCCTGTAGTGGATGCATCTTGATGGAGAACAGCTACACAGTCTGTGCATATGCCCAAAGTCTGAGCAGCAGCACACATCCTGCAGAGAGGCTCAGAGGGCTCCTGCAGAAGACAGAGATGAGTGTCCTAAAGATGTGAATGTTGGAGTAGCACTGTGAGGATCAGCAGAGTAAGCACAAAGCCTGAGGTCTGCCACATTCTACAGCAGACATTCACACAATGGGCTGGGTTGGAAGGATCCCCAAAGACTATCCAGTGCCAAGCCCCTGCCATGGGCAGGGACACCTCCCACCAGCACAGGTTGCTCAGGGCCTCATCCAGCCTGGCCTTGAACACTTCCAGGGAGGTTGTGGATCACAGAAGCACAGAATGTGATTTAAGATCTGATTCTGTGATCCACAGCCTCCTGTGCCAGTCTCTCCCCACCCTCACTCTCAACAATTTCTTCCTCCTCTCCACTCTCACTCTCCCCAGCTCACAGCCATTGTCCTTCATCCTGGCACTCCCAGCCCTTGTCGGAACTTCCTTCCCAGCTCTCCTGGAGCCCCTTCAGGTACTGGAAGGCTGCTCAGAGGTCTCCCTGGAGCCTTCTCTTCTCCAGGCCTGCATGGTTGCCAGACTTACAGCAGAGTAAACCCTAAGCCAGAGGCCCCACTGCTGGGAATATTGAAGGTCAAGGCTGATGGAGCCCTGAGAAACCTGATCTAATTGGAGGTGTCCCTCACTGCAAGGGGCTCAGGCAAACAGACCTGCAGGGGAGAGGCTTTGTCCTGATGCTTTCCTTTGTGTCCTATAGAAGTGACAGAATTAGCACCAGGAATGCTCAGTGATGGGAGAAATCACAGAATCATGCAATCCAGCAGGCTGGCAGAGAGCTCCAAGCTCAGCCAGCCCAACCCAGCACCCAGCCCCAGCCAAGCAACCAGACCATGGCACTAAGTGCCCCAGCCAGGCTTGGCTTCAACACCTCCAGCCATGGGCACTCCACCACCTCTCTGGGCAGCCCATTCCAATGCCAATCACTCTCCAACGGCAAACCACTCTCAAATGGAGCAGAGCAGAGGCAGTGTGCATCACCCAGAACACAGCCTGAGCTCAGCAGCTTGGCAGGACCTTAGCCAGTGTCTGGCTGCTCCCGTGGGCAGCCAGCAGCTCCCAGGAGCAGCACACTGCATGCTGCTGCACTGCCAGCACAGCCGAACTGAGTCCACCTCCACTCCCACTGTCCAACCAGCCACTGAACCCTGCTGAGGTGTTAACCAAAGAGGCTTTGCTGCTCCAGGGTGAGGTTGATTACTACCTGGGCAAATGAGAACTCAAAGGGATGAGCATACAGTGAGAGCAATAAGCAGGCTCCTGCAAGCGCTAAGCCCACACTAGCACTGCCTGCTCAGGCAGCAGGGCTCAGACTAAGCTTGCCATTTCTAAGCACAGATTGGAGCTGGGAAGCTGAAAGCTGCTGGCTGCTGCTCCTCAGAGACAGGATTCAAGGCTGGATGCCCCAGCACCAGGCACTGACATTTAGAACACTGAGCACCAACTGCAGCAGCGACAACAGCTGCTGAGCTCTGCCTCTGGGGGCCGACCTACAGCTTCTTATGCACTCCTGAAGCCAACCCTCGATGGTTTCATGGACAAAAAGCTGATCTCTCTTTGTTCACCTTCTGAGCAATGAACCCAGTGCAGGTTGTGGCTAATCCCACAGCAGCAGGACAGCATCAGCAAGCACTGTGCCGAGAGGGCCTGAGTGGTGCTCACACAATGGCCCTGGGGAGCTCTGGAATGGATTAGGAACAATGGGGATCATGTAGGGCAGCATTTAGGGGTAACCTTCAGTGTGTCAGAGCAGAGCCAGGAAGACCTTAGGCTCTAACTGCAGCTGTCCTGTCACAGAACAACAGGGGCTGGAAGGGAGCTCAGGAGGCTGAGTCCAACCCCCCCAGCCACCACCACAGCAGGGCACAGAGGAACCCAGGTGGGTCTGGAGTGTCTCCAGAGATGGACTCCACCACCTCTGCGGGCAGCCTGCCCCAGTGCTCCCTCACCCCGGTGCCACAGAAGCTCCTCCTCGTGTTTAGATGGAACTTCTGACGTGCAAATTTGTGCCAGCTGCCCCTTGGCCTGTCCCTGGGCACCACTGAGCTGCAGCAGAGGAGCTGCCATTTCCAGCCCAGCAGACACACTACCAGCCTGGAGAGCAGCAGCAGCCAACATCTGCTGCTGTTAGACTCTTCTGTGGGCCTCAGTCACCACGCAGAGAGGCTGAGGGGAAAGGCAAACCTGGGCAGGAACAGCAGAGCTCGTTCCGAGGCTGCTCACTGCCTCCAAAGGCACCGAAGCCTGCCAGAAGATGCTGCACAGCACAAGCAGCCAGCAGCAGAGAGACAGCAGAGACACAGCCTGGCGTGGGCTCAGAGCAGCACCACTCGGTCAGCACAGGATCACCTCTGTGCTGAGAGACCCTGCCTGGCCTGGGCACTGACCACAGAGACAGCAGAGCTGCTGGGGTGGGCCCGGAGGAGGCCACGGAGACAGTCAGAGGCTGCAGAAGCTCTGCTAAGGCTGGGGGAGTTGGGGCTGTTCAGCCTGGAGAACAGAAGGCTCCAGGGACACCTCAGAGCTGCCTGCCACCACTCCAAGGGGACTAGGAGGAGCTAGGAAGGGACTGTTGAAAAGAGCTTGGAGTGACAGGATGAGGAGCAATGGTTTGAAACTGGAGCAGGGCAGACTTAGGTTGCCCAAGGAGGCTGTGGATGTGCCCTCCCTGCAGGTGTTCAAGGCCAGGCTGGATGAGGCCTTGAGCAACCTGTGCTGGTGGGAGGTGTCCCTGCCCACAGCAGGGGCTGAAGGTCCCTTCCAACCCATTGTGTGACTCTGAACCTTGATTCCAGGAAACTGGAGAGAGCAGGGAGGTGACTACAACAGCAGGCAGCTCTGGAACGCGAGGGGCTTGCCCCCGTCCCTGCTGCCAAGTCCCTTCCTGTGCCCCAGCAGCATGCCCCACTCCCTGCGTCCTGCCCAGGCTGCCTCTCACCACCTCTCTGCCTCCTCTGTTTGCTGAAGGGATGCAGGCAGCTGCTAGGCAATAAAGACTGAGAGTTACCAGCTTCTTTTCTGCTTCCCATGCCTTCAGGATTAGGCTGCACAGAGACAGGTACAGAAACCTATAATTTATGACTCCCACTGCAGCTTAGGCAGCAGACAGCTCCCAAACAGATTAATGTTGTCAGAATCTCAAGTCTGCTCCTGCCCTGCAGCAGAAAAATGAGATAACTCCAGCATTCTGCCGGGAGACGTTTACATGGCCCAGGAGCTGAGCTGCCTTCACACCAGACAGGGATTCTGAGGGGCTCCATTTGAGATGTCATTGTCTAAATCCTCTCCTCGATTTGCAGAGGCACAGCGGAGGCACAGCAAGTAAAGCTCTCCAGTTTCACGCGTCCAGTGAGCTGCAGCCCCAGCCAGGTGCAGCTCAGTGCCCACCACCAGCAGCAGACCCTCCATGCTCGACTAACTCTTGCCTAGGTTTTTTCTTCCCAGTTTATCACTTAAGCCTAAGAGCAAATCCTGGAGAGGATTTGGGTCTCACTTAGCACTTGTGGCAAGAAATGACCCAGGCTCTGCTGTAAACACGATGAGAAATGCAATGTTTGTCTGAGAGAAGAAACTGACCTACAGGTCAGGGCAAAATCGCAGCACGGCTCAGGCTGGCAGGGAGCTCAGAGCTCAGCCCCTCCAGCCTCCTGCCATGCCCAGGGACACCTCTCACCTACACTCAGCTGCTCAAGGCCTCACCCAGCCTGGCCTGCAACACCCCCAGCAAGGAGGCAGCCACAGCCTCCCTGGGCAGCCTGGGCCAGGCTCTCACCACCCTCCTGCTGAACAACTTCTGCCTCAGCTCCACTCTCAGCCTGCTCTGACCCGAGCCACTCAGTGATTACTCTCTGGCACCTCTCACACCAAGTCCAAGTGATGCACTTGAAATCTTTTCCTTCCTTCACGACTTTGTCCTGAAGAATTTCTCTTTTTAACTAATTCTGTCTAAATTCTGTACCTCTGCACTGGCATTTCCCTGGTGCCCTGCTATGGCACACTGGCACTGGAGAGGATGTCCCCCTGGCCATGCCTGGGGTCCTGAAAACAAGAGGGCTTTAATCAGAATTCTGCCTCAAACCTAACTGTGCTTCCTGCAGTTATTTTGGCTTCCCTTGTGCGTTCTCATGCTTGCTGCCAGCACCTGCCTGAAGGAGGTCCAAGGGCACCAATCACTTCTCCTTTGGTAACAGGCAGGAACAAAATGGTTTGTAGCTCTGCAGAGAAGCAGAGGGAAGGAGATGAAGAGTGTGTGTATGAGAAGCTGTAGCTGTCACTCATGAAACAAACCTGTCATTCTGCACACGAGAGAAACCAGCTCCACTGCACACAGCAACCCTGACAGCTTGGGAGCTGCAGCCCCAGCAGAAGTCATTTCCCTGTTGCTCAAGGATGAAATACTCCTGGGACCCCTGCAACATCAGCATCTCCTCTAACATGCCTGAAGGCCTCTCCTGAGTGGTTTCAAACCACAAAGCTCTTCCCAAAGCTCTCAAACTGAAGCACATTTTCATGGCTTCAGTAGAACAGCTCTGGCTGCCAGGCACTCTGCTACTGCTGGCCTGGGGTGCTGCTCAAAACTGGGATGTGCCTTCCTCAAACCTGGCCTTAAGGGATTCAGATTTGGAGTCTATGGAGGAAAGGAATTGGGAATTCTTTGAACTTCTTGCAGTGAAATCTGGGGGTCCCAGAAGGAGCTTATGTGGAACTCCAGATTCTTCAGGCAATGTGGTTTAAACCAAGCTCCCAGCAGAGCAACATCCACCAGGCTGCCCAGCCAGCTGTAAGGCACAGGCTCAGCTGCAGCAGTAGGCTGTCAGAGCCATCATTCAGCATCGCTGTGCTGTTTTCTTCCCTTGCTGTCCTGCTCATGCTCTGCACTCCCCTTGGCAACGCTTTTCCAGCAGGCAGCTTGCCTCTCCTGCCCGAGCCTGCCCACTCAGCATGCCACTGCCTGGTGTCACTGCTGACCTCCCCTCCCTGATTATCCTGCATTAAACTGCTGCCAAGTGCCAGCCAGGGCCCGCAGCTCCTCTGGTCCAGCCGTGCCCAGCTGCCAGCAGACACAGAGCAGGTGACCTTGATGTGCACTGAGCTGTGCCCAGCTCTGCTCCCCACTGCTTCGTGCCACTCACTTCCCTTCGTCTATCCTCAGAGGCCACAGCCCTTGGGGTGGGTATTGCTCTCCAGCACAGACCAAAGGCACCTGGACAGCAGACTGACACAAACCCTGGCCTGCTCTCCGCTGGAGCAGCAGAGGTGCAGACCTGCCACGCTCACACAGCACCCGGGACTGGGCCAGCCTCAGCCTGCAGCCCCAGGGATGCACTGAGCACCAGGCAGCGGCGCCGCCACAGGGCAGCACTCGGCCTGCCTGCTGACAGCACCCACCAGGTGCCCATCAGTGTGTGTCTGCAGCACAGGGCTGCAGCAGCCAGCAGTGCCTCCTAACAGCACAGAGCCACAGAATTCTTCAGGCTGGGGAAGCCCTCCCAGATCAGCAACCCACACCATGGTGCCCTAGATGCCATGGCCACACCTTTCTGGAACACCTCCAGGGATGGGGACTCCACCACCTCCCTGGGCAGCCGGTGCCAGTGTCTGACCACTCTTGCAGCAAAGACATTTTCCCTCATCTCCAACCTGTCTCTCCCCTGGCACAAGTTCAGGCCACTTCTTCTCCTCCTATCACCTGAGACCAGGGAGAAGAGGCCAGCCCCCACCTGCCTGCAGCGTCCTTTCAGGGAGCTGCAGAGAGCAGTGAGCTCTCCCCTCAGCCTCCTCCTCTCCAGGCAAAACAGCCCCAGGTCCCTCAGGCAGTTCTTGTTCGAAACCAGAGCAGGGCAGATTGACACTGGACACTAGGAAGAAGTTCTTTACTAGGTGGGTGGTGAAACACGGCACAGGTTGCCCAGGAAGCTGTGGATGCTTCTTCCTTGGAAGTGCTTAAGAGCTGTCTGGATCAGGCTTCAAGCCACCAGGTCTGGTAAGGGGCATGTCCATGGCAGAAGGCTTGGAGCTAGGTGATGCTGAAGGTCCCTTCCAACCCAAAGCTTCTGTAATTCCACACCTGGTTGTTCAGGAGCTCTGTCTCTCTGGCACAAGCCATCTCTTCTCACCTGGGCAGTAAGTATTCACTCTGTACCCTCCTATGCAGGTCACTCCCTGTGATGGTGAAGCACTTTGTTCCTACTCCTGCTCTGAACCAAGTGCAGAAGGATCCCACAGCTTCCCAGCTCTTCATGGCTGCCTCATCCAACAGGCTCCAGATCCCTTTCTGCTGGGACCAGCAACACCTGTGCAGGCAGCAGGCAGATGGCAGTTCCAGGATGTCCTTGCTGCTGTCACTGCACTTCTGCAGCAGCCCCCAGTTAAGGGATCCAAGTGATGCTCCACTCAGCATCAGGGAATTGCTTTGCTTGGAAAAGACCTCTAAGACCATCAAGTCCAACCATCACCCTAAGCCCATCACAGCCATAAAAGGAGGCAGTAGTGCAGCATTCCTCTGAGCCCTGCCCTCCACGTGCCTGGTCCAGCATCCATGCCTGCTGTGCTGCAAATGCAGGGGAATGGATGCCTGAGGAAGCTCTCCAAGGCCTAGTGGTTGGCTTACTGAGAATCCTTCCCACAAACACTCAGCAGAGGAACATTTCATATCCATCCAACAATCTCTGATATGAAAATGAGCTCATTAGAATTCAACTCAGGCCACAGGAATGCCAAAGTGATGTCCTGACAGAGCATGCAGGGCAGAGCCTTTGCAGATTCAGCTTTCCCCACGAGATGTTCACACTCCTCAGTGCAGACACCTCCAGTGCAGCTCAGGCTGCAGACACCTTTGCTAATGCAGCCTGACAGCGCCAGCATCATTTATGTTACTGGAGCCATTAGCTAAGCAAAACAGGAACTGCAAACACGTTGGGAGGGGGTTCCACTCCGATTAATTTCCTTAGTACTTTCATCAGTGAGGTTTCAGAGCTCTCACCTGTTTCCAGTGACTAAAAATACTTCATTTAACACTTCCATGCTTTGAATTGCAGAATCTTGCACTCCATTGCTGATGCACTGTGGTAGGAGGAAAACATTCTCAGCCTGTCTGTTTTACCCCTGAAGTATCCTGAGGCACAGCCTAGCAGAGGGGCTCATAGGTGACCGTGGAAGTCACCAACCATAGAGTGAGTTGGGTTGGCAGGGACCATAAAGCTTATCCTGTTCCAATCTCCTGCCATGGGCATGGACAGCTCCCACCGGCACAGGTTGCTCAGGGCCTCACCCAGCCTGCCCTGGAACAGCTCCGGGGAGGTTGTGGAGCACAGAAGCACAGAACATGATTAAGGATGTGACCAAAGATCCCATTCTGTGCTTCTGTGCTCCACAACCTCCCTGGGCAACCTGTGCCAGTGTCTGCCCACCCTCACGCTGAAGAATTTCTCCCTCCTCTCCAGTCTAACTCTACCCTTTCCAACTTGTTCCTTTCAGGAGGCAAACCCCAGAACACATCAGCTCTCCAAACTGAGGGCTTCTCTGAGATCTCAGCCGAAATAACAGTCTATAAGCAAAGCTCTTTGCAGAAAGACACTTTCAGGTTTTCCAGCTGGGATGCATTAATATTTCAGTCAAGCCTTTGCTAGTATTTAGTGCAGCATCTCTAATGCAGCCTTTGAAAAGTTGCCTGCCTCTCTTAGGACCAGCACCATCCCTGTAATTTTGAGACGTGGTAGGAGCAGGGTAACTGCAGTAATTATAGGCCAATTTTCTTAATTAATGCAGTCTGCAAAATACTCAGACGAGCAGTGGCAAAACCCAAAATGATTAGGATTGATTCCTACCAAAATGAATTCATACAGGAGAGAGGCTCCAACAACAGCAGAAGGCTCTTCCCTGACCTCACTATTGGGATTTACAGTAAAAGCATTCACAGAACCCAGCAGGCTGGCAGAGAGCTCCAAGCTCACCCAGCCCAACCCAGCACCCTGCCCTGCCCAACCAACCAGACCATGGCACTAAGTGCCCCAGCCAGCCTTGGCTTCAACACCTCAAAGGCATGAGCACTCCACCTCCCTGAGCAGCCCTTTCCAATGCCAATCACTCTCTCTGCCAACAACTTTCTCCTCACATCCAGCCTAGACCTGCCCTGGCACAGCTTCAGGCTCTGTCCCCTTCTTCTGTTGCTGGCTGCCTGGCAGCAGAGCCCAACCCCACCTGGCTACAGCCTCCCTGCAGGCAGCTGCAGGCAGCAATGAGCTCTGCCCTGAGCCTCCTCTGCTGCAGGCTGCACCCCCCCAGCTCCCTCAGCCTCTCCTCACAGGGCTGTGCTCCAGGCCCCTCCCCAGCCTTGCTGCCCTTCTCTCAACACCTTCCAGCACCAGATCACATTCTGTACTTCTGTGCTCCACAACCTCCCCAGAGGTGTTCAGAGTCAGGCTGGATGAGGCCTTGAGCAACCTGTTCTAGTGGGAGGTGTCCCTGCCTATGGCAGGGGGTTGGAGCTGGATGATCCTTGAGGTCCCTTCCAAGCTACACCATTCTCTACACAGACCTTGGGTGGGCTGCTCCCAGTCGCTCCCTGGCGCCAGCGCCGAGCAGCCCTCACTGCTGCAGTGCTCACTGACTGCAGTGCACTGCACAGCCCGAGGTGAGCAGAGGGCCTTGGTGGTGCATTAACAACAACAGAACACTCCCAGGTAGTGAGCTTTGAGATTTCCCAGGCTGTCAAATCGTCCTGACAGCACTCATGCCCAGTTACCCTGGCATGGTTGGCGAGCGCCAAAAGCAGAAGGCAGGACAGGCCACTTAGCCCAGCCCCAGCCCAGCATTTCTCCAGGATTAGCACACCTCACACCAAATAAAACCTAAAAGTTGCATTGTTCTGTCTGTGCTGGCTCAGAGGCTCCTACAGACCACCCAGCTGAGGATTTATTTCCTGGAGCACCAATCTTGCAGCTCATGGCCACACCTCACCACAGGTACTTCACGTTTTGCAGCACCTCACTTCACCCAGGAGATTTGTTTCTGTCACTTGGAACCTCAAAACACTGAACAGAAAAGCTCATCCTAGTCATAGCATGGGGGGGGGGGCTGGAACTAGATGATCATCCTGGAGAAGAGAAGGCTCAGGGCAGACCTCATGGCTCTCTATAGCTACCCGAAGGGAGGTTGTGGCCAGGTGGGGTTGGGCTCTGCTGCCAGGCAACCAGAGACAGAACAAGGAGACACAGCCTCAACCCCAGGGCAGGGTCAGCCTGGATGTGAGGAGGAAGCTGTTGCCAGAGAGAGTGATTGGCTCCGGAATGGGCTGCCCAGGGAAGTGGTGGAGTGCCCAATCCTGGCGATGTTCAGGAGGAGGCTGCAGGAGGCACTTCGTGCCTGAAGCTGTTAATTAGAAGGGTTGGGTGATAGGTTGGACTCGATGATCCTGGAGGTCTTTTCCAACTTGTTTGATTCTATCATTCTGTGATCTTTGAGGTCCCTTCCAGCCTAAACCATCCTACGGAAAACTCAGGCTGGATGAGGCCCTGAGTAGCCTGCTCCAGTGGGAAGGGTCTTTGCCCATGGCAGGGGGGTTGGAACTGGATGATGTTTGAGGTCCCTTCCAGCCCAAGCCATTCTATGAATGAACCTTTCAGCACTATGCAATACTTGCTCCCTGAACCTGCCATCCCAGTACCAGACAACCTGGACAGGAGGGACAGGACAGCTCAGCTCCATCACCACCCTGAGAACCTCCCCTTACAGCTGTGGCTTTCTCATCAGGCCCCTTCCTCTTGCTGAAGGTGAGCCTCTTACACAAGAGGATCAACAACATGACAATGTTGTCTTCTCAAATAGAAGGTATAGAATAAACAAACATCCCCCAAAATATATACCCAGAGACACTGAAGCCTGAAAGCTTCTTCTGTTCATATTCCAAGCAGTGCATTCCCTAAGGTGCAGGCTTCAGGAGCGCACAAAGACTGCAATGGCAGCAACAGCAGCTGAAGTTGTGCTTCTGTGTAGATGCAGTGGGTGCTCAGCTAAGATATTATTGAGATGACTTGGAGATTATTCATTAGCAACAACAAGCTACAATAAAACAGGAGAAAAGGACCAATTAATCATCTTTAAGGGTGATGACAAAAGCACAACAGTAGCTCTTCCTCTGTTTGATGTTTGTCATCAATAACATGCAGTCAGCTCCTCACACTTGCCTGGATGTGCTTCTCAGCAGCGGGATCAATGCAAGCAGAATGAACAACTCCTTGGATGAAGTTGCTTAAAGCCTTCCTGCCAAGCTCATTTCCCACACTCAGCTCAAATCCAACCATTCCCCCCATTTCCAAAGTGAGAGGGGATCATACAGGGCATAACACAGAACTGTTTGGGCTGGAAAAGCCCCCTGAGATCTCTTCCAACTTGAACAATTCTATGATCCTATGTAAGAAGCTTCCAGCTGATTTTGTCATGTTTTGCTCATTGGGTGCTGCCTCAGGAGGATCAGAGATACGGAGGAACATTTTCATCACCATCTCTCCTCTCACTCTACCACTGCCAGTGTCTATTTGTTAGAGTCTCTTATACCTGCATTTTCTTCCCTGATCAAGGTGGTAAGCTTCCAAAGGTAGAGATGCAGAGGAACACAGCTGAATTGCTGCACACCCTGCAGCAAAGGGACCCTCCAAGTACACCCAGGCTCTGCTTGGCAGAGCTGACTAGGAAATGGAGCCCCCAGATTTTGTTTCAGGATCAGGATACTGTAAACTCAGTGTACATTTAGTGGCTACCAGTGTCAGGAGTTGTTCTGCACCTCCTGTGTATAGCTGGCAGCTGTACAAGCCGACACGCAGGCTCTGAGTAGCACACAAAAAAGATGCTGCTGGCAGGGCCTAGGCAGTGTATGGGTTTGGAATCCTGCATCAGTTAGGAGGAGAGCTAAGAGAAGATCTGCAAAGAGCCTGAGACACCTGATGGGAGTTGAGCTGCAATCCTTCTGGCATGCTAACTCGTGACAGTCAGCTCAGAGGAGAGGAGTGCTGAAGGCTCCTCTGCTAGGCCATCAGCGTCTGAGAGCAGCCATTCCCCCCCAGACACTGCCCTCTGCCATCCCAGAGCCTGCCAGAAACAGAGCTCAAGGTCTTTTTTGCATGAGTTATTGCAGTTCCTCCCCAGTAAACTGTGAAATGACTTGTCAAGATTTGAGAGCCCTTGGAAGGTGGCAGAAGAGAGCTGCACTAACCCAGCTTGCTTCTCCCTAGCAAAACCAAGGCACCCCAGGAGCGCACAACAGCCAGCCAGGTGCTGATCCTCCTGCAGAGCTCTGCTGCAGTTTCTGCTTCCCAAAGCCCACAGTAGCTGCTTCCCTTGTCATGAGGCCAGCATCTCTTCCAGGCCAAACTGTGACGTTACTGTGACAGTGGTTTCCTGGGGCACACTGTGTCCAGCAAGCTGAGGGAGATTCTTCTCCCTCTCTGCTCTGCCCTGGTGAGGCCACATCGGGAGTAGTGTGCCCAGTTCTGGGCTCCCCAGTTCCAGAGAGATGGGGATATACTGGAAAAGAGTCCAATGGAGGCTAGCAGGATGCTGGAGGGACTGGAACCTCTGTGTAATGAGGAAGGGCTGAGAGCCTGGAGAGTAGAAGGCTAAGAGGGGAGCTGAGCAATGGTTACAGACACCTTAGAGGTGGGCATCAGGAGCAAGGGGCCAGGCTCTGTGCAGTGCTGTGCTAGCACAAGGAACGAGGGGCACAAACTGGAACTCAGGAGGTTCCACCTCAACATTCTGCACTTGAAGGCCTTCATTTGCACCGAGAGGCTGATGCTACCATTAAGGCCTCCCTTTGCTCCCCAGTGAGCCCCCCAGCACTTTGCTTTTCTCAGCAATTAGGCACTGCAGTCACTGCTGCTCTCATCTCTAAATGTTAGGGTGCGCTGCAAGGGAGAACAGAACCACCACAGCCTGAGAATTAACTTGATTTGCATTAATTCATCTGTCTAATTCAGAGGGAGAAATGCTCTTTATTATCTTCTTCACCTAGAAAAACACTGCCTCATTAATTTTAAGCACATCAATCTGCAACTGCTGTCCGTGTCAGCCAGAATAACGCCTGACATTAGAGGGAGCACAGTGAACTGCAAGGAGAATAGGAGGAACCATTCCTCACTGCCAGAGGGACTCAGGCTCACGTGTGTGAGCACACAGGGGTGCTGGGGAGCCTCCGCAGAGCACAGACCCTCACAGCAGCTGCGAGAGAAAGAGCCACGGAATAGCAGAATCACCAGGGCTGGAGAAGCCCTCTGAGGTCACCCAGTCCCACATCAGCCCAGCACCTCCATGGCCACCAAACCAGGGCCCCAGGTGCCATGCCCACACCTTTCCAGAACACCTCCAGGCATGGGCACTCCAGCACCTCCCTGGGCACCCTGTGCCAGTCCCTGACCACTCTCGCAGCAAAGACATTTTCCTCCTCTCCAACCTAACCCTTCCCTGGCAGAACTTCAGGCCATGTCCTCTCCTCCTGTCACCTGCTACCAGGGAGTCTTCAAACAAGGGAAGGAGGACACTGCTTCCATTTCTACCTCTTTGCAGGCTATCTGCTCAGAGCCTTTTGCTGTCTTTCCCTCAAGCTTTCCAGACTAAAGGCAAAGGGAGAAGATTGATACCCAAAGTTACTTTGTGGTTGTAAAGGGAAGATGCTGTGCTCGAAAAAGAGGCAAAGAATTGCATGTCCCTGACCACCTCAGCACCCCCAGCCTGAAAGGCCAAGCACTCCCCTCCCTGGGGTGAATACACTCTGGACTAATAATTACTTTACCCAATTACCCCTGCTCAAAGCAACAGTGCAATTAGTAAAGCTGGGCCGGAGTGCTGGAACAACCTCTGGCACAAGCCTTGCTCACAGCAGGCAATGTGAGGCTTTCAGAGGCTCAAGTGAGCTGAATGAGTCCAGCTCCATTCCTGCTCCTCAGCCCCGGATGAGCTCTTCAACGGAACCACACAGCCAGCAGCACAGCTGGAGGGCAAGGCCAGGCAAGATCAGCATCCTCTCTAAAGACTCCTTGGCTTCCCCTCACCCAGTCCTGCTGCTCAGGGCTTGGTTTCAAACCGAGGCTGAACCTCCCTGTGGCAGATACAGTAACTGTGTCCCGGGAGGACAGAATTGTTTGGGTTAAAAAAGACCTCTAAGACCATCGAGTCCACCCCAGGCCTGACCACTCTTGCAGCAAAGACTTCTTTCTGAATCAAACTGTTAGCAAGGCT
This sequence comes from Pogoniulus pusillus, assembly GCF_015220805.1. Lineage (NCBI taxonomy): Eukaryota > Metazoa > Chordata > Aves > Piciformes > Lybiidae > Pogoniulus > Pogoniulus pusillus. The sequence continues at coordinate 560,157 of NC_087278.1, forward strand.
CAGGGTGAGAGCTGCTGAAAGAAGTCAGAAGGTGTGGCAGAGTACTGGGACAAGAGCTTTGGAGATGCCTGAAATGGGAACTGTGTTGGGAGGGACCTTAAAGCTCATTTGGTCTCAGTCCCCTGCATGGGCAGGGACACCTCCCACCAGCACAGGTTGCTCAAGGTTTATCCAGCCTGGCCTTCAACACCTCCAGGGAGGAAGCATCCAAGCCTGTGTCAGTGCCTGCCCACCCTCACCGTGAAGAATTTCTTCCTCATCCCCAGTCTCAATCTGCCCTCTTCCAGCCTGATGCCTTTAGGGATGTAGCGAGGCAGGAGGAGGGAGGCCTCTCCACGCAGCCTGATCTCTCTGCTGCTCAAACATGCTAATTTGCAGCTTCCTTAAAATGCAAGAACTAATTGGATGAATTATGCCATTGCAACAACAAAGCCAGGGATGGGTAATTACTCCATGGTGTGTGTGGTGGCTGTCAGATAACTCTAACGCCTCTCTTGTGCAATGTGATGAAACCATGTGCTGCAGAGAACAACCTCGCATCAGTGCTCTGATGCTGCTAACTTCAGCCAGGCCACTACTCATCACACACCTTAGGGACCATCACTCCTCCTTGGCAAGACAGCCCAGAGCTGGCAGAAGAATCATGGAATCAACCAGGTTGGAAGAGAGCTCCAAGCTCAGCCAGCCCAACCCAGCACCCAGCCCCGGCCAAGCAACCAGACCATGGCACTAAGTGCCCCAGCCAGCCTTGGCTTCAACATCTCCAGCCATGGGCACTCCACCACCTCCCTGGGCAGCCCATTCCAATGCCAATCACTCTCTCTGACAACAACTTCCTCCTAACATCCAGCCTAGACCTGCCCTGGCACAGCTTAAGGCTGTGTCCCCTTCTTCTGTCCCTGGCTGCCTGGCAGCAGAGCCCAACCCCACCTGGCTACAGCCTCCCTGCAGGGAGCTGCAGACAGCAATGAGCTCTGCCCTGAGCCTCCTCTGCTGCAGGCTGCACCCCCCCAGCTCCCTCAGCCTCTCCTCACAGGGCTGTGCTCCAGGCCCCTCCCCAGCCTTGCTGCCCTTCTCCAAACACCTTCCAGCACCTCAACAGCTCTCTGCAATGGAGGAGCCCAGGACTGGACACAGCACTGCAGGGGTGGCCTGAGCAGTGCTGAGCACAGGGGCACAAGAACCTCCCTTGGTCTGCTGCCCACATTGCTCCTGAGCCAGCCCAGGATGCCATTGGCTCTGCTGCCCACCTGGGCACTGCTGCCTCCTCTGCAGCTCCTCTCTGCCACCACCCCCAGCTCCCTCTCTGCCTGGCTGCTCTCAGCCACTCTGGCCCCAGCCTGTAGTGCTGCTTGGGGTTGTTGTGGCCAAAGTGCAGAACCCTGCACTTGGCCTTGTTCAGTCTCATCCCATTGGCCTCTGCCCACCCATGCAGCCTGGCCAGGTCCCTCTGCAGGAGGTAACTGCTGGCATGCAGAGCTGTGACTGACAACTTCGCTGCTTCTGCACACTCCTCAGTGCTGATCCCTGTAGCGAGCCCCAGCGATGTGCTGCTGCTGACTCTCCCAGGTGCAGGGGGATTCACAGGAAAGGGAACACTTAGCTCTGCTGCTGTTAGAAACCGCTTTACCCAACTGCAAACCACAACCATTTCACAGCACGAGTGGATCTTCGAGGTAGGCTACAGCACAGGCAACCCTCGGCAGGAAGATTCCTCACTGCGTGCTCCTGCAATGAAGCCTTCAGTTGCATCAGGCCCCCGCACCTCGCATCCCAGCGGCTGTGGGGTCACCTAGCGGCGGCCAGGCACGCTTAGGGGTGAAGCCGATGCTAACCAGCAGCAATCCACTCTTCTTCCAGCGGACTGTCCTCTCCCTCGCACAGCAAACCCTCCCCGTGCAAGACTGATTTCAACACAAAGAGCATCCGGCGAGCCTGGGCGGCGCGGGGGGGTCCCTGCTGGCTGCGGGGAGGTTGGAAGGGGCCTCAGAGCGCCTCTGCTCCGAGCTCCTGCCATGCCCAGGGACACCTCTCAGCTGCTCCAGGCCTCACCCAGCCTGGCCTGCAGCACCCCCAGCAAGGAGGCAGCCACAGCCTCCCTGGGCAGCCTGGGCCAGGCTCTCACCACCCTCACGCTCAACAACTCCTTCCTCAGCTCCAAACTGTCCTTACAGAACGGCACCAGAGAAGGGAAGGATCTTTGCCACCTACAGTGCTGCCCCAGCATGGGAAGGCACAAGAAGCTGCAAGTCCAAAGCAGCAAACGTAATGACATACCTCAGAATGCCGCTGGGATCCGCGGGAGCTCTTCCCACCGCTGCTGGAGATTGCTCTTCCCTCCTCACCTTCTCTTCTCTACCCTAAGTTAGAATCCTGGAGCTGCTTCGGTTGGAGAAGCCCTCCCGGAGGAGAAGAAGCTGCTCCTGGTGCCCCACCTAAGCCTCCCCTGCTGCGGCGTGAGGCCTTCTGCCCTCCCCTACCGCCTCGTTCCTCGGCACCAGAGCCCAGCCCCACCTGGCCGCAGCCGCACCTGGCCCCAGCCCCTGCCGGGCAGCTGCCGAGCGCCATGAGGTCGGCGTCAGAGCAGCGCCCAGGCCCCGAGCCCCGCGGGGCACTCACCCGGTGCCAACCCACAGCCCGCGGCTCTGCCCCGCCGGGAAACCACCTCCGGGGCTGGCACGGGAACTCCCGGGCAGCGCCCCCCGAGCGCCTCACCGCAGGCAATACCCCCCCGAGCGCCTCACCGCAGGCAATACCCCCCCGAGCGCCTCACCGCAGGCAGTGCCCCCCGAGCGCCTCACCGCAGGCAGTGCCCCCCGAGCGCCTCACCGCAGGCAATACCCCCCCCGAGCGCCTCACCGCAGGCAGCGCCCCCCCGAGCGCCTCACCGCAGGCAATACCCCCCCGAGCGCCTCACCGCAGGCAGTGCCCCCCGAGCGCCTCACCGCAGGCAATACCCCCCCCGAGCGCCTCACCGCAGGCAGCGCCCCCCCCGAGCGCCTCACCGCAGGCAATACCCCCCCCGAGCGCCTCACCGCAGGCAGTGCCCCCCGAGCGCCTCACCGCAGGCAGTGCCCCCCGAGCGCCTCACCGCAGGCAGTGCCCCCCGAGCGCCTCACCGCAGGCAGTGCCCCCGAGCGCCTCACCGCAGGCAATACCCCCCCGAGCGCCTCACCGCAGGCAGTGCCCCCCGAGCGCCTCACCGCAGGCAGTGCCCCCCGAGCGCCTCACCGCAGGCAGCGCCCCCGAGCGCCTCACCGCAGGCAATACCCCCCCGAGCGCCTCACCGCAGGCAATACCCCCCCGAGCGCCTCACCGCAGGCAGCGCCCCCGAGCGCCTCACCGCAGGCAGTGCCCCCGAGCGCCTCACCGCAGGCAATACCCCCCCCGAGCGCCTCACTGCAGGCAATACCCCCCCCCGAGCGCCTCACCGCAGGCAGTGCCCCCCGAGCGCCTCACCGCAGGCAGTGCCCCCGAGCGCCTCACCGCAGGCAGTGCCCCCCGAGCGCCTCACCGCAGGCAGTGCCCCCCCGAGCGCCTCACTGCAGGCAGTGCCCCCGAGCGCCTCACTGCAGGCAGTGCCCCCGAGCGCCTCACTGCAGGCAATACCCCCCCGAGCGCCTCACCGCAGGCAATACCCCCCCGAGCGCCTCACCGCAGGCAATACCCCCCCGAGCGCCTCACTGCAGGCAGTGCCCCCGAGCGCCTCACTGCAGGCAATACCCCCCCGTGCCGTGCGTCCTGGCGCTGCGGGCAGCAGCGAGCTGGGGCCGGGGCCGGCAGCCGGAGCAAGGGGCTGGGACGGATGTTTGTTTTGAGCGGGGAAGCTTCTTTTGGTGATTCTTTTGTTGCTGTCGGGGCTCAGATTGTGCTTTCTGGCGTCTGTTTGAGAGGCTTTGCGGGGCTCGGGGTTGGCCTTTTCACCTGGGGCCTGACTGGGGCTGGGTTGGGTTTCTGGTTTCCCTTTGGCTGCTTCGGCTTCCCCTGAGGGATTTTGTTTATTTTTTCCCATTTGTTTCTTCTCTTTATTCTTTTTTACTGCTTTTCCCCCTTCTTAAACACACCCCCCCCCCTTTTTTTTTCTTCTTTTTTGTCCAGATTTATTTTTAAGATTTTTTCTTTTTTTCCCCATTTTTTCCTTTTTTCCCCCCAGATTTTTTCTTCTTTTCCATTTTTTCTTTCTTTTTCCCCCCTTCTTTTTCTTCTTTTCATGTTTTTTCTTTTTTTTGCCTTTTTCGTTTCTTTCTTCTTTTTCTTAATTTTTCTCCTCTTTTTTTCCTTGTCTTTCTTTTTTTTTCTTCCTTTTTTTCTTCTTTTTTTTTTTCTGAGTATTTTCTTTTTTTTTTCCCCTGGCTTTTTTCTTTTTTTTTTTTTCCGCATCTTTCCCCCCCTGGCTTTTTTTATTAACTTTTTTTTCTGTGTTGTTTTTGTTTGATTTTTTTTGGGGGGGTTGTTCAGGAGTTTTAGTTGTGGTTTTTGTTGTGGGGTTTGGGGTATGTTGGGTTTTGTTGTGTTGTTTTTTGTGGGTTTTGGGTGGTTGTTGTTGGTTTAAGAGCTGAGCTCTGTGAGTGCAGTGAATTCCAGTGCTAAGCGTGTTCAGTTGGTACTCGAGCAGCCTCTCTGGAACAAACACCATACCGACGGCAGAGGAGAGTGCTGAGCTGCTGCTGTGCTGTGCTGGAGTGTCAGGTCTCAGCCTCTGCAGCTCCCCTGCAAGCTCAGAGCAGCTGTGGGGCCAATGCTGCCTTGATCTCTGGAAACCAATGCAGGCCTGTGGCACTAAGCACGGTTGTGTCTCTATGGCAAGTCTGGATCAAAAGGGTGCACACACAAATGATTCCACAGCAAACACCTTCCCTGTCGACCCAGAGCCAGATGGAATTCCCACTGCAGCCTCAAAGAGAAGGGAGCCAGGGGAGGGCTGCAGCCGAAGAGGACCACGAATTGCTGCTCACATTGGCACCAGGGCACAACCTTTCTTGCCAGTCTGATGCCACAGACTTGTGCCCAAGAACTCAGATGCAGGCCAAACCCTCAGCCTGTGTACTTGGGAGGGTTTCGCTCTTGTTGTTGTCCCATGAGTATTCAAAGCATCTCCTGAGAGGTGACAGCTCCAGACCAGGTCAGGAGAAGGAGCGCTGGGTCTGATGGAAGCAGAGTCATGTCCCTGCAGCACAGAGCCACAGAACTGTTTGGGTTGGAAAAGGCCTCTGAGGTCACAGAGCTAACCAGGCTGGAAGAGCCCTTAGGATCATAGAGTCCAACATAGATCACCCAGCCTGGCCTGGAACACCTGCAGGGAGGGGGCAGCCACAGCCTCCCTGGGCAGCCTGTTCCAGCACCTCTCCACCCTCACTCTCAGGGATTTCCTCCTCATCTCCAGTGTGCTTACTGCTTCCCTGCCAGCTCTGGGTGGCCTCCAACCAAGCTTGGGAGGGTTCGTGTTCACCTTCTGAGGTTCTGGCTCTCCCAGGATGCTGAAGAAAGATCCTCCTCAGCTCTCCCGATCCTCTGGTACTATCCACCCCCAGTTTAGGACGTGGCGTGTGTGAAGTGGAATCATAGAACTGTTTCAGTTGCTGAGCAAAAGACCTCCAAGATCATCAAGTCCAACCAGCACAAGCTGCTGCAGGACTGGAGCCTGGCCAAACGTTGTGTTTTCGGAGACAGAGCAACTGATTTGTTTTGCTAATTCCAAGGACAAGCCATCAAGAGACAGACAAATATATCCATTCTGCACTGACAGCCAGAGATGAGAACTTGTCAAGGCTTATTAGAAGCCTTCTTGCTTCAAACTCCCAACTCGTGAAGGCAGAGTTACAAAGGAAAACCACCACCAACCCAATCAGCTCTACTCAAGGACATGAAATGTTCAATATTTATTACAAATTGGTTGGATTAAATCACTTGGGGGAATCAATAATTAATCAGGAGAAATGCTTCAGATCTCCTATAAATATCAAAGGGGTTTCATAATCACTGTACAAGGAAGGCCTGGAACAGTGTGTGGGAGGTGGAAAGGAGCTCAGAGTTGAGGACTCCAGCACTGGTTTCAGAAGTGGTGGCTCAGGTGGTTGGATTCGGTGTTGCTCTGCTAGGGAACAGGGCAGTGAGCCTGGTGCAGAACAGCTGGAGTGATACAGAACCAGAGCTGCAGAGGGAGCAGTGCTGAAGAGATGCGGCTCTGGAGTCAGCACAGCACTTCAGAGCAAGGCTGCCCAGAGGTGTGGGTGTCACCCACCCCCACACAGTGAAGTCACCCTGGGCTCAGGCAGCTGGCAGTCAGGGATGAAGCTTTGTGTTCACAGCCCAGCACAATACCCAAGCAGCCATTTCCAGCCCACCACAGATACTTACAGCTCTGTGCAGACACAAACAAGTCAAAGGCAACCCAGAAACACAGCTCCCCTCCCAGGAAACCACAGCCCCCAGGAGGGGCTCCCAACCACCCTTCCACCTTCTTCCCACCCCTCTACCTTACCCCAGAGTCTGCCTGAGGTGCAAGGTGAGCTGGAAGGATCAGCAAGGGGGGTTAGGGCCAGAGTGGTTAGTTGGGTTACACAGGTCCAGGCAGAGAGCAGAAGCCCGGGGGGAGAACACAACCAGCAGCAGCCTGCTGCAGCCAGGCCCTGACTGGCTTGTCTGTGTTTGTGTCCTTGCTGTGAGACGTCTCAGTGTGTGTGCCTTTGTTTCCTTCCCACAGCCTAGCATCTCTTTTCTCTCCTGAAGCTGTTCCAGTTAGCCTCAGAGCAGCCCAGGGCTCCATCCCTGCAGAGAGTCAAGGTCAAACTCCATGTGTCCCTGGGCAGCCTGCCCTAGTTGAGTTGTCCCTGCTGACTGCAGGGCGGTTGGACAGGATGACCTTTGAGGGTCCCTTCCAGCCTAAGGCACTCTGTGAGGCTGTGACAGAGCCTGCAGCAAGCCCCAGGCTCCTGAGGCACAGTTCTTGAAGGAAAGCAAGGACCTGCCACTTTCTGCCTGGCGTTTGCTGCTCTGGTCAGTTCAGCTGGAGTGTGCAAGCGAGAGAGCAGGAGGGGGTCACACTGGAGAAGGACAGGACTGCAGGGAAGCCATCACCTCCCTGCCTCTGCTGATGCAGTGTGCTCCTGGAGTCCCAGGCCACATTTCAAGCTGTGCTCCTCCAGAGGAAGGCTGATTGCAGTGGCACTGCCTGCCTGGCAGGGCTGAGGCAGAGGAGATAATGACAGAGACTGGGGACAATCGTCTGCCCTGCTAATGCACCTTACAGGGCTCTAAATTACCTGGGACCACAGAGCAGGGGAAAAGGACTGAGATGCTCATGTGAACAACTCCATAACAGCTCTGCTCGATACATGGCATCGATCACAGGAGCAAACAGAACGTTAGGATGCAAAGGCAGCGATGCTGAAAGCGATATGGAAAGCCAACACCATCAGCTGGATCAATGGGAGAGCTTCCTCTGAACCACTGCTCCGCACTTCATCAAAGCCGGGACGTGGCAGAGGCTCGCAGACAGCAACGCGGCTGAGGAGGGGCTGGGGGGGACATCGATTAGGTGTAGAAGGCAATAACTGGGACAGATTAGCTTTGAGAGGTGCTCTTTAGGGGGCCATGAATAATGCATGCAAGGCAGAGGTGGGAGGGTTGGCACTGTGTGCTTCCAGGGACGGAGGGAACCGAACACAGCCTGTTAGAGCTGACAGGCGGAGCTGCAGCCCCTGGGGAGCGGCAGCGTTCGCACCTCGGTGCCTGCGGGGGCCACCTGCGCGCAGCGCAAGGCAAACCCCACTGCTCTGAGAGCAGGCTGCGCTGAGGGGGGGCTGGTGAGAGAGCAGAGCACCTGGCCTGAAATCGTGCCAGGGTTAGGCTGGAGATCAGGGCTAAATGTCTTTGCTGCAAGAGTGGTCAGGCACTGGCACAGGCTGCCCAGGGAGGTGATGGAGTGCCCATGCCTGGAGGCCTTCTGGAAAGGTGTGGCCATGGCACCTGGGGCCAGGGCTCGGTGGCCACGGTGGGGTTGGGTTGCTGGACTGGATGGCCTCAGAGGCCTTTTCCAGCCCAAGCAGTTCTGCGATTCTGATGGCAAGGGAAGCCAAGAAGCTGAAACCAGACTGTAAAAGGAGTACATTTGGTGCCTCACACAAAGACACTGAAAGCAAACACACTGGAGGAGCTCAGCAGCTCGGTGCTGTTTGGTGAGAGGAATGGCACTGAAGCCCCCTCACTTCCAGCCGTAAGGTCACTGCTACACAAAGAGCTGCTCCAGTGCCTCAGCACCCTCCTCCCAAGCAATTCCTGCCTCACCTCCCCCTGCAGCAGCCTCCCGTGGCCCCTTCTGGAAGCAGGACATGAGGACAGCTCTGCTGGGAAGCTGCCCAGGGCACTGGGAGCTGTAGGGGCAGAGACCTGTGTGCAGGGAGCGCAGGCTGCAGGCTCTGCAGCTGGGAGGCTGCTCTCTGCAGCCTGCAGAGCAAGGAGGTCACCGAGACGTGGGAAGTGCAAATCCTGCTGCTGGCAGCGGTGAAAGTCCACTTAAAACAGATACAGAGCTCTGAAATCAGCTCTGTGCTGTGGTGCCTGGAGTCTGCCTGGGGACTAACAGAGCCTTGCTCCCTGCAGCAGCTCTGATGGGCTCTGGAGGGACCAGCCAGGGCCTGGCAAGATGGAAACAATTCTGTGACCCAAATCATTGCCAGAGAGAGCAGCTGGATGTGCTGCTGGGCTTGGGGACCGCTCACGCTTGGTCCTGCCTGCTCCACTCCTGCTGGCTTCTGCTCCTCTTCTGCTTTCGCCCTGCTTCATTCCCTCCTTTGGCCCTGCTTTATACTTTGGCCCTGCTTGGCTATGTTCCTTGGCTTTTGGTGCTGCTCCTTGGTGCCAGCCCAGGGCCTCTGTGGCACTGCTGGGACTCTCCCAGCTGGCTGCATGCGGGTGAGGGGGGGAAGGCTGCTGGAGTGGGTCTCCTGCCAGCACAGCAGCACAAGTGCCCGGCCAGAGCTGAGCTGCTGCAGCTCTCCCCCAGCAGTCTCTGCAGCTGCCAAGGAAATGGTTCTCTCTGTCTCATTTTTTCCCTCTCAAGTCCTCATTTTTTCCTCAACTCCCCTATTCTTCCTCGAACTCCCAATCTTTTCCCCAAAGCCCCTACTTTTTCCCCAGAGTATCTTTTTTTTTTTCTTTAAATCCCCCTTTTTTCCTCCCCCCATGTTTTCTCCTCAAAAGCTCTCTTTTCCCTCCCACCCCCGTTTTCTCCCTCTCCTGTGGCTGCTGACTGGAGCTGGCCTTTGCTGCCTCTCTGGTGGAAGGCATTTCAAGTGCTCGCTGCTGCCAGGAGCCAGCAGTCTCCGACAGGATCTGATGGCAGAGCTCTGCTGCTTGGCACTGCTGTGGTTTCAGCCCAGAGCAGCCAGCACTGCCGGCAGGGTTCCTTTTCCCTGGGCCATGTGTCTACCGCAGCAGCAGAGGTGGTTCTCAGCCCCTAAGGCTTCCTGGGTGGGCAAGGGATGACTAAGAGCAGAGGAAGCACCAGTGATAAGGGAGGATGTGGCTCCGCAGCAGCCCAGGGTCAGCCAAATGTCAGCCTCATGCCCACATCCTTCTGCATTTCACGTCTGTCTCGTGAGCTGAGGCTGCCCCCTGGCCTGGCTGGCAACGTGGGCATGGCAAGGTGCTAGCAGACAGCTGGCTTTGGGCTTTGGCTGCTGGAGGTGGGGACCAGGAGGTGCTGTGCTTTGTGACCCCAGCCGTGAGGACACTGCAGGAGGCATCTCTGAAGAGGCTGGTTCTGGAGCTCACCCTCCAAAGGAGGCCAGCACAGCCAACCACACAGCCCCCAGGCACCAGCACCAAGGCTGGCAGTGCCAGCACAGCCACAGGTCCCAGCCGTGCCAGACAGCCCAGGCTGGCACTTGCAGCTCCTACAGGATGATCCCAAAGAAGCCAACTGTGCTGCCAGACACCAGGGGCAGAGCCTCTCACTGGCTCTGCACACCACAGCCCTCCAGTTAAGCTCTCTGGAAAGATCTGTTTGTTGCCTGCTCCGTTCCACTGTCCCTAGCACACGCTGCAGATTCCCCTGCCCTCGGTGCTGCCCAGCTGCACTCCTGCTCAGAGCCACTGCAGCGACTACGCCACCAACCACTGCAGCGGGCTTTGAAGTGTAATCATCCCAAATTCCATTTGAAAACAGGATAAAGCCTCAGGGAAGCCAGAGAGAAACGCAGGACTCTGCACAGCAGTGTTTCAGCTAGAAGGGATCTGTTCCAGCCTCGGCCACCAGCAAGAAGGGCCTGGGGAAGCAGAATGCTTTGGCATTCCAGTCAGGGATGGCACCAGCAGAACCCCTGGATGCTGGCATGGCAGGAGGAGTCTGAAGGGCTCCCTGCAGCACTGGCTGTGCTCTAAGCATGCCCACAGTCTGGTGAGTTTAAAATGGAGACAAACCCCCACAGATACCAAAGGCTGTAGCTGCTTTGTGTCCTTCAGGTGTCCTTCTTGGCAGTCTTCCTCTAGGCCTTGTGTCAAAAGAGAGTTCAGTTCCTTCTCGAGGCTTTGGTGTCGACTTCAGTTAGCCCTGTACAACCTGGAGGCCAGGCTCAGGCAGGCCTCAAGCACTGGGCTGGTTTCACAGCAGAGCAGCCACCTCCTGTTGCTGTTTACATGCCGAGGCCTCTGGAGCTGTTAATCAGTGCATAGGTTGCTACCTGTCCCTGCTAGCAAGAGAAGAGCTGTGCCAGCCTGCGGAGCTGGCCCTGCCGCTGGGGCTGCCCCTGCAGCTGGGGCTGGCTGCAGAGCACACCTTGCATCTGCTTCCTGATTCTCTCCCTAGAGCCTGCAGTTGCCTCCTCGGTGCCTCCAGCGATCATTTTCTCCTCTCAGGCTGGGTTCTTCTCGTGAACTGAAGCACTCGCTTCACCTCTTTCTCCTTCCCTCTTCTCTCCACTTCCAGCTCCTCTGGGCTCTGTTGTTAAAAGAGGCAAACAGCTTGGACGAGGCCCTGAGCTACCTGGGCTAGTGGAGGTGTCCCTGCCTGCAGCAGGGGGGTTGGAACTGGGTGGTCTCTAAGGCCCCTTCCCACCCAGGCCATTCTCTGATGCTGTGATTTGCAGCCCCCCCCAGCTGGAGACTTGCAGTGATGTTTGCCCCATTCCCTGCACCTCTGGCTGGTGGCAGCTGCCTCCCCTCAGGCAGTTACCTGAGTGGTTGTTTTAACCTTGGAGAAGGTTTTTGCATGTGGGTTTCTTTTCCTCCAGGTCGATGCACTGCACGAACCCGAAGCATATTTGTCTGGAGAAAAAGCAAACAAACAAACATGTACCTTGTGCCTTCCCTTCAGCTCCAGGCTCAGGACAGGCTCTGAGATGTGAATTAAACACTGCATCAGCTGAAGGAATTCATCAAGCGACTCATTCATCATCTCTGAGATGCAAGCTAGTGCTAAGCAGAGTTTCTCTTTAGTAGTCTAAAGATGATTTTGCATCAGAGGAAGCTGCCTAAGGACTAATCTTTTTCTGCCAAATTGGGTTATTAATACTCCTGTTTTCTGTTACCCACATCTCAGTGCCATCCATTCCAATCACCAGTCCCACAGCAAGCCCCACAGCTGCAGTGCCTCCAGCACATGGATTACCATAGTTCTCCACCTGGCTCCCGAACCTCCTGCTTGTGTCAAGCCTGTTCTTTTGGTGGGAGCTTCTCCCACTGTGTGGCTCAGGAGCTGCTGAAAAGCAAGGCAGCAGGAACAGTCATGGTTGTTCTTGTGGCAAACTGCTGATCCCCTTCAGACTGAAGTGCTCCAGCCTGGACACTGTACAAGGTGTGTCACCTGCCCTGGGTGATCCTGGGCTGGATGTGCTCCAGCCTGGACACTGTACAAGGTGTGTCACCTGCCCTGGGTGATCCTGGGCTGGATGTGCTCCAGCCTGGACACTGTACAAGGTGTGTCACCTGCCCTGGGTGATCCTGGGCTAGATGTGCTCCAGCCTGGACACTGTACAAGGTGTGTCACCTGCCCTGGGTGATCCTGGGCTAGATGATCTTTTGAGGTCCCTTCCCAGCTCTCCCATTCAGTGGTTCTGTGACTCACATGAGCAATGTTCTCTCTCTAACACCAAACTGTCCACCCTCATGGTGCAGAACCTGTTCCTAATGCCCAGTCTAAATCTGCTCCTCTCTCCCTTCAGACCACTGCCCCTCGTCCTGTCACTGCTCGCAGGAGCCCACCTGAGGACCTGCTGCCCCTGGGCTCCTGGCTGGCGCTGGCAGTGCGGTGGACGATGTAGGCTGCTCTGTGGGGGTCTGCAGGGCTCCACTCACTGCTCCTTCTGCTTTCTTTCACATGAGAACTAGGAGAAGCAGTTTCACTGATGTTCCTTTGACCCCTTTGCTGGCAATTTGGGTTTACTTTGGTGTCTGAAGGGTGAATTCCTAAAAGGGAGAAAGAAAAAACCCATAACCAACAGCCTGAGGAGAGCAGATTGAGACTGGAGATGAGGAAGAAATTCCTGACAGTGAAGGTGGGCAGACACTGGCACAGGATGCCCAGGGAGGCTGTGGATGTCCTCTCCCCGGAGGTGTCCCAGGCCAGGCTGGAGGAGGCCTTGAGCAACCTGAGCTGGTGGAGGTGTCCCTGCCCATGGCAAGGGTTGGTGCTGGATGAGCTTTCAGGTCCCTTCCAACCCATTCTGTGGTTCTGGGCACACAAAGAACAATGCTGTGCTGTTTCTCCAGCCGTGGCAGACTGCAGCACTGCAGCTCAACAGCTGTTCTTTGTGGGCAGCCCAATCAAAACCTGACCTGCCCAGGCCTGGCACCAAGGACAGAAATCTCCTGGGTAGCAGTGTGGCGTAGTGAACATCATCGAGGCAGCTCTGCTCTCCAAATACCTTTGCCTGCTCTGCTGGCTGAATTCCTTGGCTCCTGAGAGGCCCATTTCTTCTTCACTTCTTTGTGGTGACAGCTCTCCACCAGCCCAGTGTGGCTGGTATCTGAGGGGTTCAGAGAGCACACATTTACTTTGGGTCAGAAAGCACACAGCCTCCCTGGAGCCTTCTCTCCTCCAGGCTCAGCAGCCCAACCCTCCCAACCTGTCCCCACAGAGGAGGTTCTTCAGCACTCTGACCATCTTGATGGCCTCCTCTGCACCCTCTCCAGCAGTTCCGTGTCCCTGTTATGCCAGAGGCCCCAGGACTGGGTGCAGTCCTCCAGGTGAGGACTCACGAGAGCAGAGGGATAGAATCCCCTCCCTGTCCTGCTGGTCACAGCAACAACATGGCAGAGACACCACTGAATGGCTGCAGACTGACCCTTCCTGTATCAGCTACACCTCTAATGCCAGCATCTGTGATGAGCATGGACATGGCTCTTGTGTAACTCCACACAACCACTGCTCTCCAAAGCACTACACACTGGGACCAGCCTGCAGACTGCAGGGTTATGCGACACTCCCAGAGCAGGCAGAGTCCAGCCAGGCTCAGGCACACAGGAGCATTACCTCTATTTTCACTGGATCTAGGATATGTTCTGGGAACATATTCCAGTGGCACTCTCCCTCCTGAACTCTCTCCTTCTCTTCCTGGATTGTGAAATCTTGTAGGAGTTGTGCTGCCATCGGCTGCAAAGGCAACAGAGGTCCTGTTTCAGTCGTGTGAGCAGAGCTAAGGCACTGCTGTGCTCTTCCTCCTGCCTCCGGGAGTCACAGAATGGGCTGGGCTGGGAAGGACCTCCAAAGCTCATCCAGTCCAACCCCCTGCACCCATCAGGGACACTCTCCACTAGATCAGGCTGCTCAGAGCCTTTCCAGCCTGACCTTTCTCTTCTGCCAGCTATGTGGAGCCTGTCTAGGGTACCTGAGGTAGAGCTTCCCTGCTCGCTAGGAAAACACCACCAGGCACAAGCTAAAGAAGCCCATGGCTCCAAAGGACAGAAGCAGCTACAAGTCAGCAGCTCCCTCCTTAGCTCAGTGCTGAAGGGAAGCTGCCACTCGCCTGTCTGAGGGTCTGGCTCCACAGCCTCCATGGCCAACAGTCCATTATCGCACGGCAAAGACACAAGGTTTGGTGAGTGGTGCTCGGAAGGGTGCTGGATCCCATAATACTCTCCTAAACATGGGGAAAAAAGAGCCAAGCTGAGTACCTGGTCAGCAGCATGGTCAGTCCCTCAGCAGTGGTCTCAGATTTACCAGATTTATGGCAGATCTCCCTTATTGCTTTTTCCTCTTCCATCTCTTCAGCTGTTTTAGGCACCCAGGGAGAAGCGTCTGTGGGAAGGATCCACAAAGTCCTTGGAGATAGCTGCACAGAGACCCTCAACAGCTCTCAGCCAGCAGACAACACAGAATCACAGACTCGTTCAGTGGGGAAGCCCTCTGAGCTCATCCAGTCAACCAGCAACCCAGCGCCACCACGGACACGAGTGCCATGGACACAGGTTCCTTGCACACCTCCAGGCATGGGCACTCCACCAGCTCCCTGGGCAGCCTGTGCCAGTCCCTGAACGCTCTTACAGCAAACAAATTCTTCCTCATCTCCAACCTAACCCTCCCCTGGCACAATTTCAGGCCATGTCCTCTCCTCCTGCCACCTGCCACTAGGGAGAATGTCAGGAGAGAGGCCTGCTGGCACAGAGGACATCCCAGGTTCTCAGCACCGTAGCTTATGGAAGAAGAACACAATGCAGCTGCTCACAGGTCAGATGCCTCTGGAAAACAGCAGTCAGCTGCTGCCAGGGCCCAGCCTAACAGTGAGTGCTGGAAGGAAGTGAAAGTGCAAAAGCTGATGAAGGAAGGGGAGCTAAAGAGCTCTTGTACGGCTCTGCTGGGGCGGGGGACACATCCCTGGAGACATTCAGGACCAGGCAGTGTGGCCCTGGGCAGCCTGCTCTGGTTACAGGGGTCCTGCTCTCTGCAGGGGGAGGACGAGAGGAGCTGGGAGGCACTCTGTGATCAGCCTCTGCCTCATGCGGTGTTTGGCAGAGTATTGCCCCCTTTGTGCCCTCCAGCTCTGCAAGCTGCCCCCGGGAGGGATGGAGAGCCCTGGTGCTCCTCTGTGCTCTGTCCTGCTGCCAGGCACTTTGCCACCCAGAGGGGGAAACTTGGTCACGGTGCCGGGAGGGCAGCAGCTGTGCAGCGAATCCCACCTCGGGAAGTGCTCTTGTGCAGAGCTCAGCCACTTCAGCCAGGCTGCTGCTGGCACCCAGCGGGCACAGAGCGCAGGGAGCTGCCGCAGCCGCCGCTGTGCAGGGCCAGCTGGGTGCTGCTTGAATCGGACAGCAGCCGATCTGGAGGACAGATCAACCTCCCTCCAGCCTTTCAGGGACTCGTGGAGACAGGTGAGGTTCAGGACGGACTTTTTCTGCCTGCAGCCTCTGCTTCTGGGCAGCAAAACGACCCCTAAAGTGCCAGGGCAATGGCAGCATAGCTTTAACACTTTCAGAGCTGCCTGTTGATTTGTAAAGTGACTCAGGACCACCTTCAGCACCCACATTCAGAGCTGCTTTCACTGCAGGAGGAAGCCAGCAGCAGACAGCCCTGGCAGCGTGGCTCAGGGGCAGGGCAAGCGAAAGCAGCCCGGGGCTGCCCGGGCAGCAGCGCCGCAGTGCGAGGAGTGCACAGCAGCAGGAGGCTCTCTGCTTTCAGTGCCTGCGCAGCTGCAGCTCATGCCCAGAGCCACAGCACAGGTTGGGCCGGGAGGGACCCGAAAGAGCTCTGCAGGAAGCTTCATTTTGGTACAGTACACTCATCCTAAATCTAGCAGGGGATGCCTACAGAAGTCTTCCCTGCTTGAACTGACTGCATATGTGTCTGGTTATTAATTGACTTAATTCACAACAGTTATTAATTGCCAATGGTCTTGGAGGGCTTTCCCAACCAAAACTATCCTGTGATTCATAGAATCAGTCACAGAATCGACCAGGCTGGGAGAGACCTCCAAGCACATCCAGTCCAACCTAGCACCCAGCCCTGCCCAATCAGCCAGGCCATGGCACTGAGTGATTCTATGATTCCATCTGTTTGATACCATCAAATAGATCAATTAATACATCCTGTGTAAGGAACACTATCAATAAACTCGTGCCATTGAATACTATGAATGCAATAATTTCAGGCCATGACTCAAAGAAATCAATACCATTTATGTAATGCTACTAAGTTAACTAATTAACACTATTTTTAATGCAACTGAACTGTGAGGTCTCACTTAGAGAGCTTGTGGTGACAGGCTGAGAAGGAATGGATTGGAGCTTGAGGAAGGGAGATTGAGGATGGGGATGAGGAAGAAATTCTGTGCAGTGAGGCTGGTGAGACACTGGCACAGGTTGCAGAGAGATGCTGAGGTGCTGGAAGGTGCCCAGAGCAGGGCAGCAAGGCTGGGGAGGGGCCTGGAGCACAGCCCTGTGAGGAGAGGCTGAGGGAGCTGGGGGTGTGCAGCCTGCAGCAGAGGAGGCTCAGGGCAAAGCTGATTGCTGCCTGCAGCTGCCTGCAGGGAGGCTGTAGCCAGGTGGGGTTGGGCTCTGCTGCCAGGCAGCCAGCAACAGAAGAAGGGGACACAGCCTGAAGCTGTGCCAGGGCAGGTCTAGGCTGGATGTTAGGAGGAATTTGTTGGCAGAGAGAGTGATTGGCATTGGAATGGGCTGCCCAGGGAGGTGGTGGAGTGCCCGTGGCTGGAGGTGTTGAAGCCAAGGCTGGCTGGGGCACTTAGTGCCATGGTCTGGTTGGTTGGGCAGGGCTGGGTGCTAGGCTGGGCTGGCTGAGCTTGGAGCTCTCTGCCAGCCTGCTTGGTTCTATGATTCTATGAAATCACTTATGGAGTACACTGCAGGAGTCAAACAAAACCTGGGGCACTGCCTTGTAAAGGAAAGGAGGGGGAAAAAACACTTTACAATTCTCTTCCTCTTCATCATCCTCTTCATCTTCATCCTCTTCATCACTGAGGTTTATAATCAGTGGAGGGTGAACTGGTAGGAAAATACTCTCCTGATTTCTGGGTGAAGCTATAAGCAGAGCATTAAACATTTTTAGCTGGTGGACATTTTGTTTCCCTGTTGAAATGTTGTGAATCTGAACAGAATCTGCACTGAATTAGAAGGGGAAGAGATTTCTTCTGTCCCCTGCAAGATCTATATCTACCCAAAAAGAAATTCAGTACTGGGATAGCATTTTCTGAGAGGCAGAGAATGCAACAGGCTGAAAGTCCGGGGTGGGAAATGGTCCTCTTGCATACTAACCCTGTTTCAGTGGCAGCTGCTCTCTGGCATCTGCCTGGGGCTTCCCTGCCCTGCAGACTCTGTGCCAGCTCCCAGCTCCCTGCCAGGCCTCCTGGTGGACAAGGACTGAGCCAGAGCCCAAGAGCTCGGCGTGGTGGGGTTTGGCCCATAGCTGATGTGACCTCCAGCTCTCTTCCTGCCCCACACACCCCTCCCGTGCTTCAGAAGCCTGCACCCAGCGTTCAGGGCTGGCAACTATTCCAAAGGCTGCACTGGAAATCCTCAGCAGCGCAGGCTGCTGCGAGCTACACGAAAGCAGTCTCAGCCAACCTCCTGCTCCCACCCTGCACTGCCTTTGGTTTCCCTTAATGCAGCCTTTTCAGGGCCAGAGCGCCCGAAGGCAGCACACACCGAGGTAAGGCAACACTTCCCCCGGGGCCCCCACAGCCACTGCTGGTTGTGCTTTCCCCTGCCGGGCCCCGAGACCCGCACAGCTCTCCAACGTGATGGCTCAGGGAGGGTCCTCTGCCAACCCTGTTTCAACCAGGGAATGGGATGGGTTGGCTTGGAAGGGACCCTCAAAGGTCACCCAGTCCAAGCTCCCTGCAGTGACCAGGGACACCCTTGCCCAGCTCCTGCAGCTCCTTCTCTGCCCCCACCTTCCTGGGACCACAGCTGTTCAGTCAATTTGCCAAGGCACGACTTTTGCCCTTGATACACATTATGCAAGCACTGGAAGGGTCTTTTGGGCACCTCCTTCCTCTGGTGGCCAATGGGTGAGAAAAGATTTCTACTCACTGCTGCTGGGAGGCAAAAAGAGCCCGTGGATGTGGCGAGGTTTGCTGTGGAAGAAGGCACAGCTGATCCTCATGCAGCCCTGGGGTTGTGTTTCCCAGAAGCAGGAAATGCTGCTGGACTTCTGCTGCAGGACAGAACAGTTTGCAGATGGTGTAAACAGATCAATCATTGCGTTGGTGGTGCTCAGCTGTGATCACCTGCCTGAGACTCTGTGGGCCACATTCTGCTATGCTGGAACATTCAGAGTGATCTTTGAAGTGATCCTGAGCTCCAGACAGCCCCAAAGCTCTCCTGAGTGAGGTCAGTGGAGCTCGCTTTACGTACGCCAGTGCCCGGGGAAGAAGAGGAGCTAAAGCAATCTGCTCAGTGCACTGCAGGCTTCTCGTGGCATGCTGGGGAGGAAAAGCAGCTGCTAGGCACTGCTGCCTGACCTTCAAGGTCCCTTCCAACCCATTCTGTGACTCCAGGAATCTTCTCTTCCACTTCCCATTGGAAACACCTCCACAACAGCAAGTCCCTCTGGTTTTCCCTCTCACAGATGTGCTTGGAGGAACTTGCTCCTTGCTACCTTAACTTCCACATCTCTGCAAACCAGATGTGGACATCTCCCCCACAACAGCACAGCCAAGAGGTGCTCACAGTGGCAGAATTTGCAACTGCAACCCTGATAAGAAGTACTTTGTGGGCAAGTCAGACCTGACTGCCATCGCCCAGTGCTTGCCTGCAGTGTGAACCTCCTCTTTTGGAACACTGTGGGTCTAATTAATGGGGAAGATGATAGAGGCATTTTAAATGCTTGGGTCTAACTAACGGGGGTGGGGGTGCTAGAGGAGTTTGAAATGCTTGGGCACAATTAATGGGGGTGATAGAGGAGTCTGAAATGTTTGGGTCTAATTAATGGTGGTGCTAGAGGAGTTTGAACTGTTTGTGTCTAATTAATGCGGGGTGCTAGAGGAGTCCCTGCAGCACACATGACAGCACCACCCCTGAGCTCAGGCTGCTGTGCTGGGTTCCTGTTCTGCACCACACCCCAGCTGCCAGCTGTACCTGTCACCTTTCTGATGGCTTCTAAAGGAGCTGGAGCAATTTTTCCAAGGAAAAACAAAGCCACACTTGGCAATATTGGAGTACTTGAAGTTGTTTCACCCAATTCCAGGCATTAACAACCAGGCCTGAGAGGAGCATCTCTCAGCCTCACCACTTGGAGCCTGTGGCTGGTACCCATGGGCCACCCAGGGGGACACAGTGGGGTGTGGAGCAAAGCCATCTCCTGGGCATTAATGCTCCAGTGCTGACCTGGATGTGGTCACAGTGAGCCCCATGCCCACCCCTGGGCTTTCCCAGGTGGCACATGAACACCTCCTTGAAGGACACCTCCATTTGGAAAAGCCTTGGCTCAGGGTGAGTGGTGAGGATGAGCAGCCCGTCCCAGCAGGAGCCATGGACATGAGCTGCTTAGGGAACCCTGGCTCCAGAAGTGATCTGGATGTGCAGTTTTAACTTGGGTCTTCCTGAAGCACCTGAGCCCGGCTCAGGGAGAACTGTCCACAGCTGGGATGCTCTGCTCTTCTCCCCCCTCCTGCCAGTCAGGTGTTTGCCCTACAGAGGCAGCCGGGACCCGGGGAGCCATCTCGGCGTCTGCCTCCACCTGCCCTTCAGCACAGGTGCATCAGCGAGTTGTAACCCCTCTGAACTGCAGAGCATTTACCTGCGGGGAATAGAAATAGCAACAGTGCTCGCTGCCCCCCGAGGCCATTGCCTGCTCCTGTGCTCCTCCTCCGCTCTCCGAACGCCAGGAGGAGGGCAGGGCAGCAGCGGTCTGCTGGCGCAGAGCCTGCCCCCGGGAGCAGGACTTTTCTTGCCCTCTCCGCGGCTTCAGGGCTCAGCTCTGCTGCTTTGTTGGGCACAAGCCTCCAACTGCCAGCCAGGTACAGTTGAACGAAGGAGCTGCTGCCTGCTCCTGCCTGGCTGAACTGGCCCAGGCCGTTGCCAGCCGGTTTGGAATGTTGCCCTTCCATGGTTGCCAACCGCTCCCCCGGGCTGCTGACATCAGCAGCAGGGGCTCATGTAACCTCCCCTGCTCCACCAGCTGCCCCCTGCCCCACTGCTTCAGGGTGGGCTGTGGGCAGCTGGGCACTGCCAGGGGCTCCCGCGGCAGCCTGTCAGTGGGGAAGAGAACTCAGCCCGGGGCGGCTTAAACGATGCTCAGGTTCGGGCTGCAGGAACTGCGCTCCTGGAGACCAACCTCTGGCTCCAGGAAGACAAATCCCTGAGCACTGACTGCAGCTTGGACTAACTTCAGCCCGAATCCTTGCTCCCAGCCTTCCCTCTCCCTGGAGCACAAAGCTCTGCCTAGGGACTAAGCTCTCACTATTTTGGGCTACTTCTTATCCATTTGTTGGACTTTTTAAACCAGAATACTGGCACCCAAGACATCCTCCTGCGGCACAAATTCTTAGCTGTTGACTCATTTATTGTTTTACTACTTTGGGACTATTTTTAACCCAAAATTCCTGCACCAGACATTTTTTCTTCCTTTAGCACAGATCTTTTGACCGTCGATTTTTTGCCCTTTTGTGAACTATTTCAAAGGCAAAATCCTTGCACCCAGGGCTTCCCTCCCCGTGCCACTTTGGAATGAGAAACTCGGAGTGGTTCGAGTACCAGCAGATGGTCCCAAGAGGACCTGCAGAGGCAAACCTCACCAGCCTGCCCACCGGGACCTTGTCGCTGCAACCAAGCGGTGGCTGCAGGACGCACAGCAGGAAACTGCTCGCCGGGGCCGAGGCGAGGAGGGCTGGGGAGAGCTGCGAGCAGAGGAACCAGGTGAAAGGTCTCAGCCCCGCAACCCAGCGGGGCGGCGAGGGGAGGGAAACGCCGGGAAGCAGACGAGGTCCCGCAGTGCTGAGCTGCCAGCAGCCGGCAGGGACCACAGGAGGAGCTCTGCGAACAAGGACCCCCGGCACCTACACAGCTGTGCCGAGAGGCGGTGCAGAGGGTCAGGTATTGGGGGACAGGTTTTGATAGCACTGGGGTGGCTCCAAGGTGGACCTGCCACGGGGCACCTCTGTGGTAACTGTTAACAAGAGGGAAACACTGCTGGGCAAAGCCGCCAGAGCGAACCCCTGCAGGCACGAGGGTCAGCACAGCAGCGGAGCAGGTGTTCGATGGCAGAGCAGAGGTTCTGCCCGCGGTGAAGACCACGGTGAGCCAGGTTGTTCTGCAGCTCAGCAAGTCCCTGGGGAAGGTCTCCACCTGCGGCCTGGGGAGAACTCCATGGTGGAGCAGGAGGATGTGCCCTGAAGGCAGCTGTGACCCAGGGCAAGCTTCTTGTGAGCCCACGCAGGGAAGCCCACCCTGGGGCAGCTCTGCTGGCAGGACTTGCGACCTTGAGTTGATCCTTCTGCCATCAGGCCAACCTCAGGCCTTACTCGGCTGTCAGCTGCCCCCCGTTCCGCCTCCCGCCCGTCTGCCTTCAACCCTGCCGTGTGGCTGCTTCCCTCTCTCCAGCTGAGGAGGGAGGCTCCCCCGCACCCTGGGGCCAGGCAGCCATGGCGGCGGCTGGGCGGGAAGGCGCCGGGCCGGTAACGGCTGCGGCCGCGACGGGAGGCGCCGACGGTGGCTGCTCGGCAGTCGTTACTCGGCCCACGACAGCGCCCAGCGGAGCGTCCGGTGCCGCGGCGGCTGCGCCCTGGTCCGGTGCCGCGGCGGCTGCGTCTGTTCCGGTGCCGCGGCGGCTGCGTCTGTTCCGGTGCCGCGGCGGCTGCGCCCTGTTCCGGTGCCGCGGCGGCTGCGCCTGTTCCGGTGCCGCGGCGGCTGCGCCCTGTTCCGGTGCCGCGGCGGCTGCGTCTGTTCCGGTGCCGCGGCGGCTGCGCCTGTTCCGGTGCCGCGGCGGCTGCGCCCTGGTCCGGTGCCGTCCCTCCCGGGTCCGGTGCCGTCGCTGCCCGCGGCCCCCGCGCAGGCGCGGTTGCGGCGGGCGGCGGGAGCGGCGGGCGGCGGGAGCGGCGGCAGGCGCGGCCATGGAGCGGCGAGGCGCCGTGCAGAGGAAGGTTCCGTGTTTGTTCGTGACCCGAGTGAAGGAGGAGCCTTCGGCTAAGCGGGAGCGCCAGGTGCCCGGGGCGGTGCGGCACCGGGTGCAGGGGGGGAGCTGCCTGCGCTGGGGATGCGCCCGGGGGAGGTGACGGCAGCGGCGATCCGGCCGGGCCTGGCGGCAGCCGAGCGCAGAAAAGCTGTGCTGCGGATGCCGAGGTGTTGGGGGAACGCTCCCGCGGCGCTCCCCTGCGCAGTGCGGGAGGGTGTCTGGAGCCATGCTCTGCCCGGCGGTGAGGCCAGGCTCTGCCCGAGCCTGCTCGCGTCTGAGTGTTAGTCGCTGAACGGACGAGGCCGCTGCGGCGTGGCTGGGAGCATCCTCCTGCCGTGCTGGTGGGGAAACCAGCTTGCCTTTCATGTCTGCTTTTACTCAAGCCTAAGGGTCAGGCTTGTGGTAGCAGAATCCACTCGGGCTGTGAGATGTGGAATACTGCCCGGGGTGAAAGCAGCAGAGGCTAATCACAGCGGTTCCTTCCTGAGATACAGGAGGTGCTGCTGTGCCCTCCTGGGGGCACTCACCTGCCCAGCTGTGCCCCTCCAGCTGGCGCTTCCCAGTTTTGGTAACAGGACCTGCTGCTGCCTGCCAGCTGCGCAGCGAGGTGAAATCCGCCCGAGTGGCTTCCTCCTGCTGGTCCTGGCCGGAGGAGCTGGACTTGTCACCAGGGCGTCTGTAACTTCACTGTCAGTTCTGGGAACCAGCACAGCCTTGTGATGGTCACGGAGGGCACCTGCCCCACCGCTGTTGCTTCACCTGGAGGGAGCAGACAGGGGACTGGAGCTGGCATGCACTCTGTTAGTTTTCCAAAGTGCAGGCAAGGATAATTCAGAGGACTCTGGTGGGAAAGCCAGTGGGAATGTTTTCTTGCTATCCTGGAAACTTTCATTTCCCCTGTGATCTCCATTAAGTCTTTACTAAATCATCCATGCTGTGTGCTAATTGTGGTTGCTAAACCAGACCCCAGCCTTGTGCTGCAGTGACAGCCTGCAGGAGGTCCTCACTTCATCAGGTCTGAGTTCTCTTCAGAGACTCCTGCAAGACAAAGACTCACTTTGTGTTTTGGTAGCAGAAAGGGACAGTGACCACCTCAAAGTCAGAACTGCCAGGAGAGAGAGAGAGGAGGGGCAGTGGTCACACAGCAAACTGAATCCAGGCAGCTGATGAGTGTCTAATACAGGTAGACCCTTCCAAGTCTCATAGCATTGGGCTGGAGCCCTCCTTGTTCACGTGCACTGTCACCTCTGGCTTCATCAAGGATGCAAAAGAAGCAGGGGGGTTGCTAAAGATTGCCTCTGTTGTAGAGCATTTCCCAGCCTGTCCCATCCTGAAGCACCAGAGTACTGGAGGGCAGCAGTATGGTGTGCACTAGCAGGCTAGGAGAGGCCAGCTGAGAACAAGGCAGTGACAGAGCCATGCCGAGGGGTTACAATAATTGTCTTCTTTTCAGCCATTTAAAGTTTTGGCAACTGACACTCTCAGTGGAACAGCTTTAGAGGCAGATCTGTCCAGTGCCATTGCTACTGAAAAGGTGGATGGGACCTGCTGCTATGTCACTGCCTACAAAGGTAAAGAGAAGATGATCCCTCTGCAGATTCCATTGCTGACCAGAAGCTTCTTTTACTTCTGTTGTGTGGTTTATTGGATGAATCCCACTCGTGACACATTTTGGGCACAAATAGTTCCCATAGCAGCACAGGTCTCATCCTCAGGTAGCCTCACCTCCACCACATAAACAGGAGATAGGAACTGATGCAATTGGCTGCTTCCTCCTTCTGCTCAACTCATAGAGGCAAAGAATGGTTTGGGTTGGAAGGGACCTTGAAGGGTATCTAGTTGTAGCCCCCCTGCCATGGGCAGGCTGTGAGCCAGTTATCAGCTCAAACACTTCTCATTACTAAGGCTGCTCTGCACACTAGAATCTGTATAATTAAAGGTGTCTAATTTCCTTGGGAAGAGTCAGAAGTGTAGGGGTCAGGAGGAAAGGAGAAGCTGTGGCTCACTGCACCACTTGGTCGTGGCCTTGACCCTTGTGTGAGAGCAGGCAAGAGGCTGCCAACAGCGATTACTGAGCTGAGATTGCTGAGTCACAGTCTCACAGTCTCACCAAGGTTGGAAGAGACCTCACAGATCATCAAGTCCAACCCTTTACCACAGAGCTCAAGGCCAGACCATGGCACCAAGTGCCACATCCAATCCTGCCTTGAACAGCTCCAGGGACGGTGACTCCACCACCTCCCCGGGCAGCCCATTCCAGTGCCCAATGACTCTCTCAGGGAAGAACTTTCTCCTCACCTCCAGCCTAAATCTCTCCTGGCACAGCCTGAGGCTGTGTCCTCTTGTTCTGGTGCTGGCCACCTGAGAGAAGAGAGCAACCTCCTCCTGGCCACAGCCTCCCCTCAGGTAGTTGTAGACAGCAATAAGGTCTCCCCTGAGCCTCCTCTTCTCCAGGCTAACCAATCCCAGCTCCCTCAGCCTCTCCTCGTAGGGCTGTGCTCAAGGCCTCTCCCCAGCCTCCTCGCCCTTCTCTGGACACGCTCAAGTCCTCCTGGGGCAGAGGAGGGTTCCAGCCGTTAGCTGTGGCAGGCTGCAGGCTGTGCTTGCTCAGTGACCTGCTGCTTCTCTCCCTCTGGATGCTGCAGGGAAGCCTTGTCTGTGGGCCAGGCTGGACCGGAGACCTACCAAGCAGGCTGAGAAGAGGTTCAGACGCTCCCTGTATGCGCTGGACGACTGCAGAGGTCAGTGAGGGCTTCCCTCCTGCCGTGGGGCTCCAGAGGGACCCAGCAGCTGAGCACCTCCAGCCTGGCACAGGAGCTGTCAGTGAGCAAAGAATCACAGGATTTGGGTTTGGGCTGGAAAAGGCCTCTGAGATCACCCAGTCCAATCATCAACCCAGCCCCAACACTGCCACCAAACCATGCCCCCAGGTGCCATGGCCACACCTTTCTGGAACACCTCCAGGCATGGGGACTCCACCAGCTCCCTGGGCAGCCTGTGCCAGTCCCTGACCACTCTTGCAGCAAACAAATTTTCCTTCATCTCCAACCTAACCTTCCCCTGGCACAATTTCAGGCCATTTCTTCTGTCACCTGATCCTTGGCAGAAGAGCCCAGTGTCCACCTCACTGCAGCCACCTCTCAGGGAGCTGCAGAGAGCAATGAGGTCTCCCCTCAGCCTCCTCTTCTCCACTCCAGGTCCCTGAGCCTGCTGCTCCAGTTTTTTGTAATGTCACTCTTACCTTTGAGAGAACTTGGAACTGGAATTGATTGGGTGAAGGCCTACAGCTGATAAGGCAGTGGTGGGAACAGGGACTTCCATCTCTGGCTGCTGAAATTCTAAGGCACCAGCTGAGTGTTCAGAGGTCCATGGGGCCTGATGGAATTGGAGATTGCAGATGGCAAGGTCGAAAGGGACCTCGAGGATCATCCAGTTCCCACTGCCCTGCCTGCATCCAGCCTGACCTTGAGCCCTCGGGAGGGCTGCCTGTTAAACCAGGGTGGTGCTTGGATCCTTGCATGGGGAGACAGCGAAGGGCTGAGATGGGCTCAGTCTGCCACTGCCTGAATGTCTCCTTTCTGTGTCCAGAATTCCTCTGGAACGTCGAAGAGGACTTTAGGCCTGTGCCAGACACCTGGATCCCAGCCAAGGACATCGAGTTCTCTAATGGCAGCCCTTTGCCTGATGAGAACGGCCACATGCCAGGTACCCCTGGGGAGGTGGGAGCCAGGGGCCTGCACTGCTGCCCTGAGCTGGGTTTGGCTCAGGAGCTGGCAGCAGCAGCCAACCTCTGCAGGAAGCACTGGGCCTGTGCTTCACTGCTGGCCTGTGCAGAGGCTTTGCTCTCCTGCCCAGCAGTGTGGCTGGCTGCAGGCTGGCAGCCCTGCAGCTGGAGGCAGGGTGGGGTTGGGTTCCTCTCTGCCATAGCACACACAGTTCTCTTGCTGGTTGTGGCTGCAGGGCCACAGTGGCTGTGCAGTGCCAGCAGGCATGTGCCAGCTGCAGTGCCTGGCTGACTGCAGTGTCCTGCCCTAGGCTGGGTGCCCGTGGAGAAGCACAGCAAGCAGCACTGCTGGCACTGCGCTGCTGTCAGTGATGAGGCTGGAGTGGCTCTGCTGCTGAGGCCCCACATAGAGCCAGGCCTGCTGGAGATCAGCCCTGTGCCCCTGGCAGAGCTGCTGGAGCAGACCCTGGAGCTGATTGGCACCAACATCAATGCCAATCCATACGGTGAGTGTGCCTGGGCTTCTGCTCAGGGAGTGAACTCTGCCCTGCCCCAGCTCAGCCCAAGCTTCTGAGGCAGGAGTCTGGATGTGGAGAGGGAAGGGCTGCCTCAGAGCTCTTGCCCCAAGGCACCTCAGAGAGCTGACTTGTTGAAACCATTGCTGTGCACCAGACCTCTCTCCACCTCAGGTTCCTTAGGAGTTACCCTTTTTTTTCACTTGCTCTTCTGATGCTGTCCATTAAAGCAGAACATTTTACTCAGCTATCCTGGTCTCAGCCCACAGAGCTGCTCCTGAGTTCCAGTCCTTAAATGATGAATATTTGTTAAGGAAATGTAACTCAAGCTGGATTTTGGTTGTAGCTTCTCCCTTTAAAAGCCTTGGAACAAAAGGCCCATCAGGGATGAGGGGGTTGTCACTGGGTGACCTTCAGGGTCCCCTCCAGTCCAACCCATTGTGTGAGCTGAGCAGAGGGTCTGAGGTGCAGCCTGTTGTATAAACCTGCGTGCTGCTGATTTGACAGAAGTAAAGCTGCAGGAGGAGGAGGCAGCTGATCCTTGGCAACCTGCTTGACCACTCTCTGCAAGCCAGGACTCAGCTCTAGTGCCTCACAGCAACCTGCCTTGGTAGGGTGCTCTGGAGAGAGCCAGGACAGCAAAGGTGAGGGCAGTCCCAGCTCTCCCACAGCTAGCAGGAAGGTGTTTGCTTGTCTCTTGGCACAGGACTGGGAAGCAAGAAGCAGCCAATTCACCTTCTTGTGCCACATGGAGCTTTTGAAATCCAGAACCCCCCTGCTCTGGCACACAAAGCCTTCCTCTCCTGGTTTGAGGGCTGCAGCGAGGGCAAGGTGGAAGGAATTGTGTGGCACTGCCATGATGGCAGCTTAATCAAGGTGAGGACAGGGCCTGGAGCAGCCTGGGCTGGTGCAAGGTGTCCCTGCCCATGGCATGGGGGTGGAGCTGGGTGAGCTTTGATGTCCCTTCCAACCCAACCCTTGCATGAATCCATGACTCTAAATAGATAACCCTTCACAACGTCAGGAATTGTGAGGCTGTCTCTTCTGTCTTGCTCTGCACGCTGCAGTAGGCAGTGCTCAGCTGGCAGCAGTGTCACTGCCATGGCAGCACACCACACTGCCATGTCCTGCCCTGGGCCTTAGGGTCACTGAGCCTGTCAAAGAGTAGTTTGGGGCTGCGTGGTGGTGTTGGACTGGGTGGCCTTGGAGGGCTTTCCCAACCCAGAGAGCTCTCTGGTTGCATGGTCGCTGGCTGGCTCTGCACAGGCACCAGCCAGCGGCAGCTCCTCACGCCTGTCCCTGCTAAGTGCATTTCTGGGAGCGCTGGCCTCCAGGCCAAGCACTGCCAATGGCCATGGGTTACCCTGCAGGATCTGGGGCTGCAGCACTGACCCCAGCAGCACAGGGGGTGCCAGGCTGGCACCTGTGGGGCTCTCAGGTCCCTGATCTGATTTTCTCTCTCTTCCCCTGCAGCTGCATCGCCACCACCTTGGCCTGCGCTGGCCCCTGGCAGAGCCTCACCTGAGTTCCCAGCCTGTGGTCATCTCCTTCCACACAACTGAACACCACTTTGACTTTGAACCAAAGAGTTTGTTCCACTGTTTTGCCAAGCTGGATGGGCAAAGATTTGACAGACTCCAAGACATCAAGTTTGATCCTTGAAACAGTTCTCTGCTAGGTGACCTGTTTGCTGTGCTGCCTTCCTCTCACTTCTGCCTGCCGTGGAACTCTGCAGGAGCTGTCCCAGCCTGGGCAGCAGGCCAGGACCTGTCACACTTTCCTCAGTGACCCATTTCATTCTGAGAAGTCCTCTTCTGGCAGCCATGAGGATTAGGTCAGGAGACAACCAGGAGGCTATTGTCTCTCACGGGCTGGTCCTGGTGGCTTAGCTAAGGCTAAAGGCCACTGCTGTCGGCAGAGTCACACCACACTGGCTCCTGGGGGTTCAGGCTGCTGCTCTGCTTAGGTTGAGCAGGAAGGGGCAGCTTGCAGGTGGGACCAGAAACAGTCCTGGGACTGGATCCGTTTGTTTACAGTTGTAACAATTCCCTTTGCAGGGAAAGTGTCTCCCTGTGTTATTTAACCTGCAGCATTGTGCTGGTACTGGAAAACCTCCTGAGCTGCAGCCCTGCTGCCGTGGGGCACCGAAGGGCAAAGACAGGAACTGCCCCGGTCCTGCTGCGAGAGCCTGCGGAGCAGAGGCAGGAGCTGCACTGGTGCCTGTGTGCAGGCTGCAGCTCGGTGAGCAACCCTCCCCGAGGGCATGTGAGCTCAGGTGGTGTAGAAACAATAAAGGTGAGAATGGACTCTTGCTGGAGTTGTCTTTACTTGCTCTGTGCTGGGACAGCCTGCAGCCAGCTGTAGCAAGTTCACACCCAGAGCTCCTCCAGCAGCACCTCAGTGCTTCTTGGGTCTTCTAGAATGGGTTGGGTTGGCAGGAACCTCAAAGCTCATCCAGTACCCACCCCTGCCATGGGGGTGGGCACCTCCACCAGCCCAGGTTGCTCCAGGCCTCATCCAGCCTGACCTTGAACACCCTGGAAGGGAGAAGGAAATCCACCAGCAAACCACTCTGCAGAGCAAGTTTGGAAGATCTGAAGCCCATTTGAAGCAGCTGTGCCTGCAGGATTCCTGCAGGGTACTGTGTGTGCCCCTGGGCAGCTTGCTGATGACACCACACGGACACCCCATCAGGCTGTGCAGCCCTTCAGTGAGACCTGGGCAGGCTGAGGAACCTCAGGAGGGTCAACGAGAGTAAGTGAAGGGACCTGCACCTGGGGAGGAACCACACCATGCACAGGTGAGTGGCTGCCCAGCTGGAAAGCAGCTCCATGGAGAAGGACTTCGGAGTCCTGGTACACAGCAAGTTCTGCATGGGGCAGCAAAGTGCCCTTGTGGCCGAGAGCAGGCAGCAATAGTGTGGCCAGCAGGGCAGGGAGGTTCTGCTGCCCCTCTGCTCTGGCCTGCTGAGCCCACACCTGGAGTATTGTGTCCAGTTTGAGTGTGACAGGGATCTGCTGGAGAGAGTCCAAGGGAGGTCAGCAGGGAGCTGAAGGCACTGGACCCTCTGTGTGCCTTGGGGCTGCTGAGCCTGGAGAGAAGGCTGAGAGGGTCACTTCCTACCAGCAGCGAGGCACAGGGTCTGAATCCCTGCCACGCTGCTGGCAGTGGCCATGGTTTTAGCAGAGGGGTTGGACTGGGTGATCTTGGGAGGGCTTTTCCAAGCCAAACCATTCCAGGATCTAACAAAAGCATGAACTGTGTTGCCAAAGCAGCCCGGGGAGGCCTAATGCAGTCCAAGTGGCCACAGGCTGGGGGCAGGGGAACAGTGGAGTCCAAAGGATTGGCTCTCTAGGACTGGTCTGGCTCCAGCCCAGGCAGCCCCACACCACCAGCCCACATCCCCTGGTGTGGGATGAGCATTCCCAAGATGCAGCAGCAGAGCAGAGGGGTGAGAAGAAGAGGTTTTAATGAGAGGAAGGAGAAATACAGCAACACAGCTGGTACAAAGAGGTACACAATTACCACAAGTGTCTAATAAATCAGCAGAGAAGTCGAGAAACAGGGAGCAGGGCTTGGAGGGCTGAAGAAAGAGGCTTGCTCAAAAAGATACAATCTTAAGTCTTCAGCTAGATCTGTACATTCTTGGCAGTATAGGAAAGTCCAGTTCCTACAGAGCAAAGTGTGAAGTGGGAGTGCCAGGTCCTGCAGGATGTCTGCAGCTGGAGAGCTCCCCCAGCACTTGAAGCACCTCCAGGCCAAGGAAAGCATCACAGACCCCTCTCGGTGGGCAGGCTTCTTCCAGCAGAAGCAACTGGGTCTGTTCAGCATTCCACATGAAAACAAACCAACCTGGAAGCAGCAAAGGGTCAGCAAGGCCTTTGCACTGCAAATTAGGCACTGGTCAGGCCAAGAGGTGCACTGCTCCTGCCTCAGCAGGCTTCCTCTGCCTCCCAGCAGCACGCTCTGGCCTTTCTCCCTCCCTCACCTCTAAGCCTTCCCTCCTGGAGATGCCAGTCAGGGGAGTCACACCTGAGGGAGAAGAGTGCTCCACAGCCCTAAGGTCCCACAGAGAACCACAGAATCAACCAGCTTGGAAGAGGCCTCCAAGATCACCCAGTCCAACCTATCCTCCAGCCCTGTGCATCCCAGAGGGAGGGCTGACAGCAAGGAGTGCAGCAGCCACGGCCCCTGCCATCAGCAGCACCCAGCCTCTGCCCTGGTAGCAGCCTGAGCACTCTGAGGGAGCCCCCAGGCTGCAGACACTGTGCTGCTGCCTCTGCTTTGGCACTGGCAAAGTGTACAAAGTCATTTCCTTAGGAGCCACACTGCTGGACAAGCAGAAGACATCTCCAGAGGCCAGGCTGAAGCCCTACCTGTGCCCAGCCAGCCAAGGGATGCTGCAAGGGACTGCCTGCCAGGGGACTGGGCTCTTCTCTCAGGACAGGAGGAAATGGCCTCAAGCTGCGCCAGGGGAGGCTTAGGTTGGATATTAGGAACGATTCCTTTGCTGCAAGACTGGTCAGGGGTTGGCACAGGCTGCCCGGGCAGGTGGTGGAGTGCCCATGCCTGGAGGTGTTCCAGAAACCTGTGGCCATGGCACTTGGTAAGAACCAGAGACAAAAGGGTTTGGGAAAACATCAGAAAGCAAAGGCAGGCCCCAGGCCTGCCCTCCTGCCTCTGCCTCCATCCTAACCAGAACCTGGCTGCTGGAGCCTGCTGCCAGGCTTCATGCCTGCCTCAAAGCCCTGCTCCAGGCTGCCCTCAAAGCAGTATCAGTGACTGGCAGCAGGTGCAGAGCAGCGCCGGGGGAGCCAGCCCAGGCAGGGCGCTGGAGCCGCTGAAGGCAGGAGCCCCAGGGGCAGCTCACACTGCGTCAGGCAGAGCAGAGCCAGGCCCCAGGAGCTGCCCATGGCTTCCTGTCCCCACGCTGCCCAGCTGCGGGCTTCAGAGTGCCGCCTCTGACTGGCCCTGCAGCCCTGCCAGGAGCCCCTCGCTGCAGTCTCTCCTCAACATTTCCTCTTCTCTCGCAGCTCTCCTTTATTACCCAGCTACACAGCAGCTCAGCAGGAGCCTTCTGCTTTCCTGCCCTGCGCTCCCCTTGGCAGCCTCTGCTGCCCCTAGGGCCCGGCTTGGGAGCTGCTCAGCCTGCAGGAGTCGCTGGGAAGCTGCGTGGAGACAAGGCAGGTGGGCATGTGGGCACCCCCAGTGCCCAGCTGCGAGGCCCCAGCAGCAGACACAGCCTGGCAAAGCCTTCCAATGCAAGGGGCAAGAGCAGAGGGCACCTGCACTGCCCCACAGCCTGCTGCCCACGAGAGAGCTCAGGCCTGGTGCTGACATTTGTGTTTGCCTTCTGAGTAGGTACCTGAAGTGAGAGAAACACAACCTCTGTGCCAGACAGGCCTGGCAGTGCCAGCTGGCAGCAGCCACGTGGAGCACAGAGAGCACCTCTGGGTGTGTATGGAAAGAAAACCTTCCTGACATTCAGCAACAAGGCAGCAGTGCTGCTCACTAGGTCAGCAAGGCTCAGCAGGAGCTGTGCTCTGCAAACACAGCTCTCTGACAGTGGCAAAGGGTCAAGCGCAACCTAGAGCCCTGAGCTCTCAGAGCTCAAGGCTGGGCAGCTGTGGAGCCAATGCACAGCAGCTGGAGAGCAATGTCTCAGCCCTTGCTGCAGCAAGGAGCAAGCTTGGTCAGGGGGATGCAGACTCAGCCACAGCTGAACCACCCTTCTGCTACAAAGAGGTGAAGTGAGGAGCAACCTGTGTTCAAGGACCAGCCCCTGAGGAGACATCTCCATCCCAGCATCAAACAAGGAAAGTGAGGTCCAGGAAGGAACAGGAGGGCCAGGCTGGAAGGTAGGTCAGAGCTTCCTGGAAGAAAAGCCAGAGCAGATAGGCTGCCTGCCCTGGGATTTCATGGAGACAGCACACTCAGAAGTGAAGGGCAGAAGTGAGCAAGCTCCTAAGGAGCTGGCTGCAGGAGAGCTGAAGACTTCTAAAAGAGAGACAGCGCTGGAGGAAGAACAAGCAGCAGAGTCCCATCCACCCGCCTGGCTCAAGGTGAGAGGACCACTGCAGAGAAAGGCCTGGAGAGTCCTTCCTGGCCACACTGAGATGGGCTGAGACCACTGAGGGCTGCACACATTATTGCCCTTTGGAGTGTACATCAGAGGAGTAATCAGCTCTCTACCAAGAGAAGCTATCATCCTCCTCAACGCCTGGGCTGCCAGCTCAGACATCACACAGAGCTCTGTCAGCCTGAACAAAGGAGGGCAGAGCTCTCTAACACCAATGACAAATGGCCCTAAAGCCTGACCTGGGCATCTGCAGCAGCTCAGGGAGCAAGGATCCTCTGCAGAGCAGCAGGAGGCTCCAGCAGCTGCTGGGGGAGGCTCTGGGCACTGCCTGTCAGCCTGTGTTCAGCTCAGGACTGTGCAGCTGCAGAAGGTCAGGAAGCTGGCTCTAAATAGGAAGACTGCAGCATGAATCAAGTCCACTAATGACACAGAGCTGCAGCTACCTGTGAAACACAGCTGGTGTTTGGGAAGGCAGAGTCACATCTGAAAGCCAACAGCCACCAGAGGGGTGGTGCCCCCTGGGCTGCTGCACCCCAGCCTGATCCCTTCTGCTGTGGCTGCAGTAAGTGCCAGCGTTCCCAGAGCCATTCATGGACTGGGCTGGAAGGGACAAGTCCAAGCTTCCACAAACCTGCCACAGAAGCCTTCAGTTTGATCCCTGATCTGATCTGAAAGTGCAAGGGTCTGCAGCTGGGCCAGGCCAAGCCCAGGCACTGAGCCTGGCTGGGTGCAGAAGGGGCTGAGAGAAGCCCTGAGGAAAGAGCCTTGGGGGTGCTGGGTGCTGAGCAGCTCCCCAGCAGCCAGCAGTGCCTCCTGCAGCCCAGCAAGCAGCTGTGTGCTGGCTGCAGCCAGAGCAGTGTGGGCAGAGGGTAAGAGGGGACATTGTGCCCCTTGGCTCTGCTCTGCTGAAACACAGAGCTGTGGAGAGAGCCCAGAGGAGGCCACAAAGATGCTGGCAGGGCTGGAGCAGCTCTGCTGTGAGCACAGGCTGAGGGAGCTGGGGGGTTGCAGCCTGCAGAGGAGAAGGCTCCAGGGCACCTCAGAGCTGCTGCCAAGAGCTGAAGGCATCCTGCAGGAAGGCTGCAGAGGGAGCTGTGCTGAGGGGGTGTGAGGCAGGCCAAGGGGCAATGGTTTGGAGCTGAGGCAGAGCAGGCTGAGAGTGGAGCTGAGGCAGAAGCTGTTGAGTGTGAGGGTGGTGAGAGCCTGGCCCAGGCTGCCCAGGGAGGCTGTGGCTGCGGCTGCCTCCTTGCTGGGGGTGTTGCAGGCCAGGCTGGATGAGACCTTGAGCAGCTGAGTGTAGCTGAGAGGTGTCCCTGGGCATGGTGGAGAGGGTGGAGCAGCTGAGCTCTGTGGTTGGCATGTATTAACCCTTCCTAAGTTTGCAAAGAAGCCTTAACCTGAAGCATGATTCCTTTGCACTGCTTCCCTCATGTGCCGATCTCAAATTCTGCCTTCCAGATGGCAGCCAGGTCACTAAGCACAGGATCACAACGCCCTGCCCTGGCTTAGCAACACACTGCAGGCACAGGAATGAAACAAGAAGTGGTGGGGAAGAGCATAGGGAACAGCTCAGGCTCCTCCACAAGAAATGGCCTGGCTGGGGGGCTTTGGTTGGAACAAACATTGGTGCCACAACAGAGCCAGAGAAGAAAAGTCCCAGTGGAGGCTTGCAACTGCAGATACTCTGTCCCTGCTCTCTAGACCAAACAAATAACCACCAGGAGAGATGTTAGTGGAAATAAAGCAAGCAGAAAACACAGACTGCAACCCCAACCACTAGGACCTTCACAAGGCAGCAGCCAACTGCCTCCTGAAGGCAGCCTGCGCTCCTCTTACCTGCACACTGCCCACACATCCACAAGTCCTGCTCGGTGACTCAGACCTGCAGCTGCTTTACACTGAGCTCTCATTTTTCTCCATCCAACTTCAGTCTTTGCACCCCCACCTCAGGTTTGTTCCATCCAATTGCCTGCTGTTGGTCTAACAAAAGTCATCTCAGACTTAGCATTGTCCATCACTTTCAGAGCCTCCAGCTTCACTCTGGCAGTCCTCCACATGGTCTTCACACTCCTCCTCCTCATCTCCAAAAGTCT
The DNA here is from genome assembly GCF_015220805.1 of Pogoniulus pusillus. Taxonomy (NCBI): domain Eukaryota; kingdom Metazoa; phylum Chordata; class Aves; order Piciformes; family Lybiidae; genus Pogoniulus; species Pogoniulus pusillus. The sequence continues at coordinate 594,628 of NC_087278.1, forward strand.
CCTCTTGCATTGTAGTAAAAGTGAAGGACCTGGCAGCAGCTTGTGCAGCCAGCCCCGAGGTGAAGTTCAGGTCTGTGGCTGTGTGGAGCTGGGCCAGCCTATGCTTGATTCTGGAGTGCAAAGCATCCTTCGAGGGAGGCTCCGAACCCTCTGCTCCAGCCAAGCTGCTGCTCTTCGGTTCTCCCCCTTCATGCTGGGAACACATTCCTTCCTCAGCCCTCACACAGACACCTTCCTCAGCAGCACTGCCTTCACTGCCCTCCACCTCAGGATCTTCAGGCAAAGGCTCTGTCCTGCTTTTGTCAGCACAGCTCCCTTTTGGATCTGTTTCTTCAGATCTGTCACACCTTTGGCTACAGTTCTGCTTTTCTGTATCTGAATTCATCTGTGACTCCAAATAATTCAGTAGCTTCAGTGGTTCTACAGGAGACAAGGGTTTCACTGCAGCTTGAAAAGGGGGGGGAAAAGTAAATGATAACTAAAAGCAAGCTGCTGGATAGAAACAATTTAGTTATAAAGAGTGTAAGGGTCAGAATGGCTAAAAAAATCCCTCTGAAAGCAACAGAAACAAACCCCAAAGCAAACAACACTTGAAATAAAAGTGTTCTCTCCTCACAAGGCTGAAGTGCACTGTGAAAGCTGCCTGCTGGAACTACTCCTGCAGACCTGTGACATAAGGAGACAGCAGGAAACTGAGCCCGTTTGGAGCTGGCATCACCACGGATGAGGCACTGGAAGTGGACAGACCCAGGGTGCAGCACCGCACTGTGTGCAGCTGGGAGCTGCCCCTCCTTGGAGCCACACTTTACCTAATCCAACACAGACAGCTGAGCCAGCAGCAAGTCCTTCCAGGCAAGATCTGGTCTCAGACAGCACAGCAAAGCCACACAGCCTGTGTTCACACAGCCAGGGAAGGTGTCCTCACAAACAGGGTGGGTTAATTTAAGCCTCTCTTGACGTTAGTAGCAGCAGCCAGTCCCACTGCCAGCAAGGGGATGCTTGCCAGCAAGTCTCTCCTCCCGGGGTTAAGGGTTAGCTCAACTTGGTACAATCACTCCATGAAGAAGAACTTGTCCAGCTCCACGGAGAGAGGCCCTAAGCTGCAGCAGCTCCATTAGAGTAGCAGCACGAACACAACTGAGAGCGGCCACAGCAGATTCCCAAGTTGCCATCCCCTTTCTAATTCCATTCTGACTTTACCCCTGCAAGCAGAGATGAAAATAACTCTGGCAAATAGACAAACTTTGCACAGGAAACACAATGCATGGCATGAGGAGCTCTCCATGGCACCCTAGCTCAGCTACTATGACTCCAGCCAGCTGGGAGCAGGAGCGTGGGCAGGGCTGGCACAGACCACAGCACACTCAAACACTGCCACTGGAACTGCCCTGCAGACAGTCATGGTCCAACCTGCTGGGGTCCTGGGCAACCTGATCTGGTTGGAGGTGTCCCTGCTTCCTGTGGGCAGGTGGGACAAGATGCTAGGCTCTCTTTGTGGTGCTCAGCAGCAGGACAAGGCACAACAGGTACAAGCTGCAACCCAGGAGGTTCCACCTCAACATGAGGAGAAGCCTCTTTGGTGTGAAGGTGCTGGAGGCCTGGAGCAGGCTGCCCAGAGAGGCTGAGAAGTCTTCTCTGCAGACTTTCAAACCCTGCTGCACTGTTCCTGTGTGCCCTGCCCTGGGTGCTCCTGCTCTGGCAGGGGGTCAGCCTGGGTGACCTCTGGAGGTGCCTCCCAAGCCCTGCCATGCTGTGACTCTGTGAATGGCCCAAGTCCTTCTTTTGCCATCGTTGTAGCTAAGTGAACACACAGGAGACAGTCGTGGGGAGATGTTTTTGTGAGTCTGAAGTCAAAAGAAACAATCTCCCCAACAGCAGTGCTCTGCTGCTGCGTGCTGCCACTACCTGACTGACAGATGCAATCCAGGCCTTTCTCTTTGTGCCAGAGCCCTGGGCTGTGCTGCCAGACTCCAGGCTGTTTGAAACACCCCAGTGCAGTTCTTTAGAGGGCTTCTCATAACCTGTCTTTAAGAGGCAGGAATGAAAACGGGACAAAGAGGGGGAAAGGAGAGGAGCAAGTACTGCCAACTGAACAGAGAACAAACCAAAGGGGGAAAGCACTGCAGCTGCTCCCAGCCCTGCAGCTGGGACACAGACAGCTGGCTGAGGCAAGAGAGAATGTCCTAGTCCTGCCCTGAGCTGCAAGGGGATGGAGCTACCCAGCAGCCCTCAGAGGGCTGGGCTTTGGCTTTGCTTTCAAACCCACTCTGTGCTCAGTCTCTCCTGGGAACAAGAGCCAGGCTTGCTCTTTGATCAGCCTTTGCTATTTCAAAGCCTAGCTCTTCACTTTAACCTAGTTCTGTAGGTCTGGGATCAGCTCTGCTGCTCTCTTTACATTCTGAAGAATGATTTATTTATGCACCCTAATTTAAATTCCTCTTTACTGGAAAGCCATGGAAGTCAGCTCAGTTTGAGGGGTCCAGGGCCTGACAATCCTCTTTTTGCCATCTTCATATTTTGTGAGGTTAACAATTCAGCTCCCTATTTTGAGCCCAGTTCCCATTTCCCTGAGGTATTTTCACCAGATAGTAAAATGAGACAGAACAGCAAATCTCTGCCAAGGACTCTGCTATAGCTCAGCCCTGTCCCGGTGCTCCCCCAGCCAGCAGCTGGTGGCAAGCAGAGCCCAGCCCTCTCTCAGTGATGAGTTGGTTAGTCAGGAGCAGTGCCTACCATGGTCACTGAAGAGCAGCTGCTTCCACTTCTGCCTTTCTATTTCCGAAGCTTTAAATCCCAGCACAGATTTGAGCTCCTGTAACACCCTCTTCGATTCCTGCCTCTCGCGTTCTTGTCTCTCTCTCTCTTCATGGGAGAAGCAGTACAAATCTTCCCTTCTGCATTCATTCTCTGAGTCAGAATAATCCACATAGGCTTCCAGCTCCTAATGGCAGAAAGAAAGAAACAAGATGTTGGTCTGCACTGCCAGTCTAGCTCCTGCCCTGAAGCACAAGCAAGAGATCTCAGAAGCCAACCACGGCAGCCGGATGGAGCCCAGCCCGAGCAGACCCAGAGGACCCGACTCTGCTCCCAGCTCTGCCTAAGTGTGGAGCAGGTCCCCTCACTGGAAGTTAACTTTACTGCAGTCACCTAGGACTTTCTTCCATACAGGGTGACCAACACCAGGAGACACTTCTTCATGTGAGGGTGCTAAGCGCTGCAGCAGGCTGCCCCTAGAGGCTTTTCAAACCCATCTGGGTGTGCTCCTGTGCGCCCTGCCCCGGGTGACCTTGCTCTGGTGCTGGCCTTGCACTGGAGGATTCCCTTCCAACCCTTCCCATTCTGGGATGCTGTGCAGAAAGGAAGGGGTGCAGCAGACAAGCCCCAGGTGTTGTCTGAGCTTGTCCCTTTGTTTTACCTGCTCCTCAGGGACTGGGTCTCTGTTCTCTATGTATATGGCAGGCTGGGTTAAAGGGACTGCAGTGCGCTGCAGGCTGTCACAGGAGACTTCGGCTTTGCCTTGGGGGGAAAGAAGAAAAGGGATTAAAAAGAGAAGGGAAGAGACTGAAAGTTGAGTGATGCTTTTGGCTCACTCAGGCAGGGTCCAGGCATTTTCAAACTGGGTGACATAAAGAAATTGTTGAAGTGCTCAGCACAGTTATGAGACACTGCTAAAGATATGGAACAGATCTACACAGCTGCTATGTCATGAAAGATTTCCTCTCAGCACTGAGTCTAAGCAACCAGAAGCAGCTCCCTCCCCAGCACTGCTCACAGCTGACACCACAAATGCTGTCCCCACTGCTCTGCTGGTTGAACTGGTTAGCTGAACCACAGATGGAGAGGAGGTGTGGTGAGGAGAGCCTGAATGAGCTGGGACTGTTTAGACTGAAGAAGAGGAGGTGGAGAGGAGACCTCATTGCTCTCTGCAGCTTCTGAAAGGAGGTTGGAGTGAGGTGGGTTTGGTTCCTTCTCCCTAGTAACTAACAGGACAAGAGGCAGTGGCCTCAAGCCACACCAGCAGAAGGTTAGGTCAGAGATCAGGAAAAATTTTGTGGCTGCAGAAGTGGTCAGAGATTGGCAGAGTCTGCCCAAGGAGGTGCTGGAGTCCCCATCCCTGGAGGTGTTCAAGAAAGGCAAGGCCACAGCAGCTGGGGCCATGGTTCAGAGTCCATGGAGCTGCTGGGAAGAAGGTTGGACTGTGTGACCTTAGAGGTGTTCCCAAGCTCTCTGATTCCATGATTCTGTTCTGTGCTCTGGTGCAGCAAGTGCTGAGCATTCCCTTAGACACCACTGCCTGCTGCCACAGCATTCTTACTACAGCTCCTGCCAAAGGGTTCGCTTGGCTTTGCATCGAGGCAAGAGAAAGATCTGCTTCCTTGCTGTGCTACCCCAGGAGCAAGGAGTCTTCTTCCCAAGAGCTGTCAGGAAGCACTGTAAAAAGGAAGAGCTGATTTAATGAAGCAGTTCACACAGCCATGGCTGACAGAGCAGCTATTAGGGGCTGGAGAAAGGCAGCAGCAGAATTAGACCTGATTTCATGTACAGCTTGAAAAGGTCAACTCGCAGATGCTGGACTGTGTGGAACTACAGCAGGGAAGTCAAATGTGGTCAGACAGAAATAGTTCTCTACAACTAACATCCTTTTAAAAGTAGCTCCTGGGAAGTCATTCAGTCAAACTGCTGCAAACCAGAGCCTGAGCCCCAGCTCCCTTCCAGGAAAGGCACTGGGCAGAAGTGAAAGTGAAGGATTTCTGTGTTGCCCATTTCCCATGTGATGCCTCCCTTCTGGAGCTCCCACCAGGTTATTTTTGTGCTGAGCTTTAAAAGGAAGCAATAAAGAATGCAAGTGCCTGCTGTGAAACTCAGGCAGTGAAAATAACCCCCAACAACCACAGACAGCTCTGGGGGACAGTCCAGAGAGGGCATGCAAGGGCAGGCACCGCTGGGTGTGCAGGGCATGGGCTGGACGCAGCAGGCTGGCACATGCAGGTGCAGCAGGACACCTCTGGCTGAGAGGGAAGCTGGCAGAGCAGACTGCCAGGCAAGGCAGACACAAATTTGGTTAGATCATGCCTGGACCTGCACAGAAACTCACAGAATGGCTCAGGTTGGAAGGGACCTCAGAGCTCATCTGCTCCAACTTCCTGCTAGGGGCAGGGACATCTCTCAACTAGACTCAAGGCCTCACCCAGCCTGGCCTGCAACACCCCCAGCAAGGAGGCAGCCACAGCCTCCCTGGGCAGCCTGGGCCAGGCTCTCACCACCCTCACACTCAACAGCTTCTGCCTCAGCTCCACTCTCAGCCTGCTCTGCCTCAGCTCCAAACCATTGCCCCTTGGGCTGCCTCACACCCCCTCAGCACAGCTCCCTCTGCAGCCTTCTTGCAGGATGCCTTCAGCTCTTGGCAGCAGCTCTGAGGTGCCCTGGAGCCTTCTCCTCTGCAGGTTGCACCCCCCCAGCTCCCTCAGCCTGTGCTCACAGCAGAGGATTTATTTCATAGCCAGTTTCTGCATTGGGCCTCTCTGTGCTGGTGTCAGTGAGCAAGGGCAGCTTGCAGAGCCGTGTCCCTCCCTCTGCAGGACACCTCAGCCACACAGCCTGAAGAGGTTCAGCTCAGCACACAGCTGCACTGCTGACAGCCCCAGGCACACCCCTCCTAAGGCAGGCTCCATCAGCAGCAGTGCAACTGCCCTGGAAGGAAGAACAACTGGAAATGATATCCAGGGGCATGGTAGCTGGGTTACAGCTGGACCCAATGAGCTGAGAGGTCCTGTCCCACCCTCACGGGTCTGTGATTCTGCGCTGATTTAAGGCGGTGGTGACGCACAGGAACGGCAGGGGCAGCACAGGTCACTCGGGAGAGGGACACAGGGCTGGGCTGCTCAGGCTGTCTCCTGGGCACACAGGTGTCAGCTTGCTCTGAGGCTGTTCAATGCTCAGTGCCCCTCCACAACTGAAAATGCTCCAGGTAGGGCCATTGCCAAGAAAGCTTCGTGGCAATGCAGCTTCCATCAGCTTTAACGAGAGGAACACATTCGAACCTCAAGGACAGCTCATCTCCACCCCAGCAAGCACAGGCAAAAAGCCACCCTTGGTCTGCCTGAGCCCACCGGGTTAGGAGGCAGTTAACAATCTCACATCCTTCCTGTGACCCAAGCTTCAAGCTCAGCACAAGGAGCAGGCTTTGAGCTACCTACAGAGATTTTCAAAGTGGCTGCTGGGAGACCCTCTCCAGGCAGAGCTCTGCTGCCTGGCCTGAATGCTCTCTGTGATGCCTTCAGGTGCACCCCAGTGCTTGCTGGGTTCAGTCTCACATTTACCTTTTTGATTTGGGTTTCTTCCACTCATTTTTTCCACCTGAGAAATGGCTTCTTCCCAGCAGCTGTTGCTTGCCTGGATATGAGGCTGAATAAACTTTAGTTTCTGCTCCAGAACTTGGTGGGCTTCTGTTGTCAGCTCAGGTGTCTCCTTAGTGCTGACAAGCTTTTCAAGTTCATCCTCCAGAATTATTACCCTACGAGACAAAGAGAGGAGCAGAAGTCAGCCATAACACACAGCTGACTTCACCTCTCCTTCAAGCATTTCATTCCATACCCTCTGTTTTCTTCTTCAAGAGCAGGCTGCCCAGAGAGGCTGTGGAGCCTCCTCCTCTGCAGACATGCAAACCCACCTGGCTGCATCCCGGTGCGTCCCGCCCCAGGGGAGCCTGCTCTGGCAGGGGGGTTGGAGTGGACGATCTCTGGAGGCCCCTCCCAACCCCACCACTGTGTGAGTCTGCGGCTGCACTGCCCACGGCTCTCTGCCCTTTCTGGTGCCAGTCTGGGATGCAAACTGTCAGCCCACTGAACCCGGGTGTGAAGCCTCCTGCTGCCAGCCGGGCTGCGACTCACTCATTGAGCAGCGCCTTCAGGTGCAGCTGCAGGCTGCGCACCGCCGTCTGCAGGCTGCTCAGCTGCCTGCTCTGCTGCTTGGCTCGGGCTGGCCGCTCGGGGCCGGCCTGGTGCTGCGTCTCGAAGTAGCGATAGAACTCGTAGCTCCTCCTCAGCTCCTCCAGGCAGGCAGCGTGAGTGTGAGGTAGGCCTTGGGTCACGTCGGACAGGATGTGATGGGGCAGCCGCTCGGGGCACAGCAAGGGCCTGGGGGCTGCGTTGGCTGGGGAGAGCAGCAGCACCAGCCTCCTGAAGAACTCCGAGCTCTGTCCCACCCAGAGCTGGAAGAGGACCTGGAAAACAGGGCAGAGTCAGCTCTGCTGCTGGGAAGGTGGGCAGGCTCCAAAGGAAGGCACAGACACATCCCGGGAAAGCACCTGGCAACAGGAGATGCTCTGAACCGCAAGGGCTCGGCTCAGGAGAGGCCTCAGAGCTCATCTCCAACTGCCTGCCTCTCAACTAGACTTGGCTGCCCACGGCCTCCTCCAGCCTGGCCATGGTGGCACTGGGTCAGTGGCTGGACTCCATGATCTCGGAGGTCCTTTCCAGCCCCAACCAGGCTCTGACTCTCCGGCTCCCAATGTTAGATATGGTACAAAAGGAGTCAGAACACCTGGGAGCAAGGGACACCACCAAGGAACTGCTTCCTTACTGCAGGGAAGCCCAGGGCAGAACAGGCACTTCTCCACCTCTGCAGTGCAAAGGGCAGCTTAGGACACCTCTCTTGGCACCACTGGCCCTTATTGTAGGGGCAGGTTGAAGACAGACCCAAACTACTCATCCTGCTTTCCCCAGCTCTTTGGGCTAGAGAACAGGACTCACAATCTACATGTTCTGAGATCCTGGATCCAGAGGATGTGAAACCACCAATGCCCATCTCTGTACTACTAGAGACGAGCATCAGGTTTTGTCCCAGTGTGCAAACAACCGAGAGCAAAGCATTCAGGGCAGCCACACAAAACCTGAAATGCCTTCAGCTGGATGTGGCCTGACAGCCCAAGGGCATATCCAGAACTCAGCTGCAAACGGATCAAATGTTCCCAAAGCAACACAACTAATTCCACTGCCAGAGCTGGTGATGAGGAGAAAGAACAGTGAACGATGTGGAAGTCACTTGGGGCACACATGCAGGGCTGTGCTTTGTCTGGATGCCAACAGGAACAGCAAAAGAGTGGGCAGCAATCACCCAGGGGTCCCTGGAGCTGTGGTGTCCTGGACAGCTCAGGAGCTCATACTGTAAGAAGCACAAAGACTAATCCCTTCCACCAGGCATGAGGCAAAAAGTGTGAAAAAGCAGCACACAGGAGTGGAGGACTTCAGGAATCACCCAAAACCTGTCTGCAAAAAGGCAAAATGATGACAGAGAAGGAAATTCCAGGTGCATGTAGGCTTGCCAAGAGCTTACTTTGTCCATGGCTTCTGACACTTACACTTCACCCAAACCACCCAACTGCCTCTCCTCAGCTTCAGGCACTATTTTCAATCAAGCCAAACATTCTCACCCTTTAAATGGGTTTAGTCCAAGGACAAGGCAGCAAAAGGACACAGACAGCATCTGCTCCGTGGCCTTGGCACGAGCTGGGAGGAAAACCAAACTCTTATGGAAATCTGGAGACAAGTCTGCATCCTACCTGCTTTTCAGTCCAAAGAAATTGCTCTCCAATAAACAACCGACTGGGGAGGGCTGCACAGAAACCCAGGGCCGGCCACAAAGCAAGGCTGAGGGGAGAGCTCACTGCCCTCTGCAGCCCCCAGAAAGGAGGCTGCAGCTAGGTCAGGGCTGGGCTCTTCTGCCTGGGCACAGGTGACAGAAGGAGTAGAAATGGCCTGAAATTGTGCCAGGGGAGGCTTAGCTTGGAGAGGAGGAAAAATGTTTTTTGCTGCAAGAGTGGTCAGGGGTTGGCACAGGCTGCCCAGGGAGCTGGTGGAGACCCCACGCCTGCAGGTGCTCCAGAAAGGTGTGGCTGTGGCACTTGGGGCCAGGGTTTGGCAGCCATGGTGGTGTTGGGCTGATGTTGGACTGGAAGGTCTTGGAGGGCTTTTCCAACCCAAAGAATTCCCTCTTTCTGTAAATAGGTCCCAATGTTATCAAGGTATCACAGCAGGAATCTGCTTAGGACTGACTGATGTTAACTCAGCTTGGTGCCAGCACACCCCAGCCCGCATCCATGTCTGTTAACAGAGGTGCAGCAGCCGTGAGCTGAACGGCACCCAGCAGGCTCCCAGGCAGCCCAGCTGAAGGAGATTTCAGTCAGATTACTGTGAACTGCTGGTGAAAAAAGCCTGCAAGCTGGAGCAGAGGAGGCTCTGTGTGAACAGAAGGCAAAGCCTTTGTTGTGAGGGTGCTGGAGCCTGGAGCAGGCTGCCCAGAGAGGCTGTGGGGTCTCCTCTCAGACTTTCAAACCCGCCTGGATGTGTTGTGTGCCTTGCCCCGAGTGCTGCTGCAATGGCAGGGGCTTGGACTGGATGATATCTGGAGGTCACTTCCAACCCTTCCCATTCTGTGGCTCTGTGACTTGGCTGACAAGGTTGGGCATCTCTAACTGCTGCCTTCTGGATAAATCAGAGGTGTTTTAAGGCTGCAGTGAGAACTTCACCTACTGGAAAGGCAACAAAAAGCATTGTAGAAGCTTAAATCTGATGCAGCTTCTCATTTACATCAAAGCTTGGCAATCACTGTTAGTAGTAACCTTACTGCCAGAACAAAATAAATCAAGGTCTAGGAATTAAGTGAATAAAATAGAGCAAGAGCCAACTCCACTGACACACAAAGTCACAGAAGAATGGAATTTGCCATAAAAAATGCCAAAAGGGAACAGCCTCAGCAGAGAACCCCTGGAGTGCAGAAGGCTCACATTTAAATCACAGCTTCTGCCTCAGCTCCAAACCATTCCCCCTTGGCCTGGCTCCAGACTCCCTCAGCACAGGTCCCACTGCATTTTTCCTGCAGGATGCCTTCAGCTCTTGGCAGCAGCCCTGAGGTGCCCTGGAGCCTTCTCCTCTGCAGGCTGCACCCCCCCAGCTCCCTCAGCCTGTGCTCACAGCAGAGCTGCTTCAGCCCTGGCAGCATCTTTGTGGCCCTCACTGGTCCTCACTATGCTGGGATGTTCAGACTCCTGCCTGGCAAACCCAGCAGAGAGGAGTAAGAATACTCAGCAAAAGGTAAAAAGGACCCAAACTGAAGGGAGAATGGGAGTGAGGATCCTGTTTCCTTCCAGACTTCTCCCGCACCCAGGCAGCACCGGAATGGGCTCCCGGAGAGCAGTGAGCATCCTGCCACCTCCATGCCTGCCACTTGGCCAGCACCAGCTCTGGCATCGCTGGTGAAGCTTCAGGCCCTGGAAGCCCTGCTAACAGAAGTCACTGGAGCAAATGTTGCTAGAGGCTAGAGGGTGGCAGGCACCGGGCTTCAGGAGCCTGTGTGGCTCTCCCTGTGGCCTGGCAGCGCTTACCTTGAGCGCAGGCAGGCTGAAGCCGTCGGTCAGGTTGTGTGCCTCCTCTTCAGACACCTGCTCCTCACTCAGGCCCAGGCCCAGCTCCTTGAAAGGGACTACACAGATGTAGCTGGTCACGTTGTCACTCTCCGAGTTCAGAGGGTAGGTTCAGCTGGAGTTAAGGTGGTTAACATAGCAGCTTTTGCATTAAACACACAAGAAAGCAGAAGAGCTCCTGCTGGTTGTCCCAGGCTGGGCAAAAGCACAGCCATGCCACCCAAATCCACCTGAGGCCAGTCCAAAGGAGGGCTTTGCAGCCTTGTTCAGAGCAGGTTTAAAGGCTCTTAGCAGAATGGGAGCTAAGAGACTGACAAAACCACATACCTAACTATAAGCAGCCAGGAGCCCAAGCCAGCTCAGTGACAAATGCCTCCATCACCCCCAGAGAGGAAAATGCAGCCCAAGTCAGGCACAAAGCAGAAGTCAGGAGAAGCCCTGTGCACTTTGGAGTTTCCGAGGCAGCTGTGTCAGAGAGCAAACTTGGGATGATGGCAGTTCCTCGGGAGTTCTCACTGCTCCAGCTTGAAACAGGAGCAGAGCAGTTAGGTTGGGCATCAGGAGGACGTTCTGCACAGTGAGGGTGGGCAGAGACTGGCACAGGCTGCCCAGGGAGGGAGTTGAGGCCTCATCCCTGCAGCCCGGATGTGTCCCTGTGCAGCCTGCTCTAGCTGGAGGTGTCCCTGCTGGGTGCAGGCGGTTGGCCAGGCCGAGCAGAGGGTGCTGGGGTGTGGGCAGGGGCAGGGCTGCCTGCAGACAAAGGATATTGCTTCAGCATGTAGAGGGTGGCCAGGCGGGAGGCTCGCAGGTTGGCGCTGACCGCGCGGTACACAGCTCGGCGCAGGCCCAGCAGGTGCTGGCTGGGGTGCTGGGCAGCTTTGTTAAGTGGGCAAGCAGCACTGACCCTGTCAAGCAAACTTGAAAAGTAAAATGTGATACAACTGTACAGATGTCCTACAGTGTGTTCACAACAGCACATCACTCCCTGCCCACGCCACTGCTCAGGAGACCTTTCAAACTGCCCCGAGCTCGGAGCACACAGCCCCACACATCGCCACGGGGAGCAGAGGGCTCCTCAGCAGCCTGCTGCTGTCCCCACCTAAGCTGTGGCAAACCTCAGGGCAGCTCTTCCAGCACCACAGAATCACAGGATTGTTTGGCTTGGACAAGGCCTCTGTGCTCAAGAGCCTCCCTGATCTCCAGCCTCCACCTCCCCTGGCCATGGCTAAGGGGAGTTGGAACTGGATGATCTTTAAGGTCCCTTCCAACCCAACCTGTCTGACAAATCTCTGAACTGAGTTCCAGCCCCAGCCATGGCAGGGATGGCTTCCACTAGACCAGGTTGTTCAAGGTCCTTCCAGCTTGGCCTTGAACACCTCCAGGGAGGTGATTCCAAGTTCCCAGGGAAAGGGAAAAAGACAGGAGCGAGAAGGGCTGCAGCCCTGGTGAGCTCCTAAAGTCCCTCTGCCTGAAGAGCTGATGAAAGCAGCAGCCCTGACCCTCCTCTCACTCCTACTGCTTGTGCTGAGCTGGACCACACTGCACAGCGACTGGGAGGGGAAACAGCTTAGGGACCTCACTGCCAAATACCAAAAGCAAAGCAGCCCACCCAGAGAGCAAGGCTGGAGCCAGGTCAGGATGTTTAATGTGATGAGCAGCAGGGGATTCATGCCAGACCCTGCAGTACATTGAATATGTCAGCTGAGAGACCATATGGAAATGTCTGTGTCCCACATGAGACTGCCTGAGTGATGTGCAAGGGCCTGCAGCTGGGCTGGGACTGTCCCGGGCACCAGTCCAGGCTGGGTGCAGAGGGGACTGAGCGCAGCTCTGAGGAAAGAGCCTTGGGGGTGTTGGGTGCTGAGCAGCTCCCCAGCAGCCAGCAGTGCCCTCCTGCAGCCCAGCAGGCAGCTGTGTGCTGGCTGCAGCCAAAGCAGTGTGGGCAGAGGGCAAGAGAGGGCATTGTGCCCCTTGGCTCTGCTCAGACCTCACCTCCAATCCTGCCTCCAGGGCTGCTGGCCCCAGCAGCAGGAGGACACAGAGCTGTGGAGAGAGCCCAAAGCAGGCCACAAAGATGCTGTCAGGGCTGGAGCAGCTCTGCTGTGAGCACAGGCTGAGGGAGCTGGGGGGATGCAGCCTGCAGAGGAGAAGGCTCCAGGGCACCTCAGAGCTGCTGCCAAGAGCTGAAGGCATCCTGCAGGAAGGCTGCAGAGGGAGCTGTGCTGAGGGGGTGTGAGGCAGGCCAAGGGGCAATGGTTTGGAGCTGAGGCAGAAGCTGTTGAGTGTGAGGGTGGTGAGAGCCTGGCCCAGGCTGCCCAGGGAGGCTGTGGCTGCCTCCTTGCTGGGGGTGTTGCAGGCCAGGCTGGGTGAGGCCTTGAGCAGCTGAGTGTAGCTGAGAGGTGTCCCTGGGCATGGCAGGAGGCTGGAGCAGCTGAGCTCTGAGCCATGCTGTGGTTCCAGTGCTTTATGTAACAACTCATAAAGGACTGCAAAGCCTAATAACACAAAACCCAACTGTGCTGCTCCATTTCTGAAGAGAGGTTTCCAGTGCCAGCCCTGCAGATGTTGCTCTGGGGAGCACAGCATGGCATGTTCTCTGTGCCCTAGCTCTTGCAGGGGACAGTTGGAAGTGTTTATGGGCAAAGTGCACCTCAGTGGGCAGAGCCAGAGAACAGCAACAAAACTCTTGTAGCATGAAGTCTAGAGAAGAGCTCTGGGTTCTGCTCCAGTGCTGAGAGCATTCCCAGCTGCTCCACAGCACAAAGCCCAGTGAGGCCTTTGGCTCTGCTCCTGGCAAGGTGGCTTCAGGCTCCTTGGGCAAGAATTCTTCTTTATTCCAAGGATCTCAAATCAGCACAAGTGGCTACAAGGGTCTGTGTGCCAGACATCCCATTCTAACTGGACCTACAAAATGCTGCCAGCTTTGTCTATCGGCTACAAAGAGCAAGAGGGAGAAAAGGCTAAGAAGGGCAACACAACTGGTGAAGGGTCTGGAGAAGAAGCCTCCTGAGGAGCATCTGATGGAGCTGGGGCTGTTCAGCCTGGAGAAGAGAAGGCTCCAGGGACACCTAAGAGCAGCCTGCCAGTACCTGAAGGGGGTACAAGGAAGCTGCAGAGGGACTGTTTATAAAGGCCTGCAGGGACAGGGTGAGGGTGGCAGGGCATAGGACAGGGTGCGGGCAGCAGGGTACAGGAGCAGACTGCCCACAAAGTCTCCTTCTCTGGAGACTTTCACAACTTGTCTGGGCAGGTTCCTGGGCAAGCTGATCTAGGTGAACCTGTGTTAGCTCTCCAGAGTCCCTTCCAAGCACTACCAATCCCACATTCCCTGAGCTGAAGCAGAGCAGAGGCTTCCTGCTGGCAGCTGCTGCCATGAGCATGCTGGCACCATCAGGCTTCTCTCACCCACTCCATCCATACTGCAGCCTTTTGAACAGCTTGCCAAAGCTGTGGGTGCAGAGGCTGCCAGATCCAGCAGCAGCTCAGAGAGCAGCCTGGGCTTTGCTAATCTACTCTCTGAGACATGCAGGGATGGGAGGAGCAGCAGCACTGCAGACAATGACCACGAGTTCGTTTGGGCAGCTGAGGAAAGGCTCCAAATGTTTTCCCTCAGCTGTAATGCAGACAAGCCCTGGCAGCCATCTCTCCTCAGAGCCCCTCTGCAGAGATAAGGCTGCCTCTTGCCTCACTGGCTGCTGCTTCAGCAAAAATCCAACCCACAACACATTGCTGGGCAGGCTGAGGCCATGCTGCTGCATTCCAAAGGGGAAGGACACATTGCTTCAGGGAAGCAAACTGAAGGTATCCCAGGCTGGAAAATCTATTCCAAATGCTAAGGCTACTGTCTCAAGCTTGCAGGTGAAAGCATGGGGTAGAAAGGGCTGGCACCCTGACACCTGTGCTTGGTGCACAATAGGGGATCTGTCACTGTGGTTAGAAAGAAGGGAGTTGGATTTGAGCTGCTGGCATTCCTCACCTCCTTTCACCTTCAGGCAGACTGGCACAACAAAGCACACATGGCAGTGACAGTGGACAGAGGCAGGCTTGCTGACATCACGTTCTGATGGCCTTCCCCACGGCAAATAACCAACAACTAGCCAAAAAGGCTAGGAGAGGTGAATGAGCCCTAACTGACAGCCCTTACGGGGACAGCAGGCAAATGCAGCAGTCAGTAACTTCAGAAGCTAAGCAGCTCAGCAACTGCATGCAAGGAAAAGCGAGTAACGTAAACGTGGAGATGGGAAATGACCTCTGGTGGTCTTTGTCCAGTGCTGTGCTCTCACCACTGGTACTTGCCACGTGAAGCCAGGCTGGTTTCCATGCCATCTTGTCTCCTGGAAGCTGAGTGACCACTTGCACTTCACTTCATTTGCACACAAGCTGCGAGCAAGCAACTCTCTGATTCCTCAAACCAGTTACCTCAACTGGTTCCAAATCTGTTTCTTCAAGTAATTAATTACTAGCAGAGGAGAAGATTTCAAAGGTCTAGGGGGGCTGGGAGCCTGAATTCTCCTTCGGGATTCAGGGCTTCAGCAGTGAGCTGTTAGAATTCCTAGGTCTGGTATGGATGACTGCTGCATGGGAATGAAAAGCTGCTCTGGTTTTACAGGGCAGAGTGAGCTGCAGGGCAGCTTTGGAGGCCACCTGCCCTGCCTGGCCGCGTGTGTGGAGCTAAGTGAAACACAGACTCACAGGGTAAAGCCTCTGGAGATGACTTCTGTCTCCTGGATGAGCCGCAGAGCCTTCCTCACCAGGTTGGTGAACGCGCGGCTGTTGGCCACTGTCTCCTCCAGCTGCAGGCAGTACCTGCGCAGCGCCAGCTGCAGCTTGGCTGTCCTCCAGGTGCCCCACAGGCGGAAGGCTGCATAGCCCAGCAGAACCAGTGCCCAGGGCAGCCAGGAGCAGTCCTTCCACCAGGAAGGCAGCATGAGCAGTGCACTTCCAAAGGCCAGGAGCAGCGAGACATCCCTGCAAACAGAGAGCAGCATCAGCCACAGGCTCCTCGCCGCCACAGGGGACAGGCTCACAGCCCCGCAGTGGCTGGGCTGGAGGGACCTTCAACGTCACCCACTTCAGCCCCCTGCCATGGGCACAGACACCTCCCACTGGACCAGACTGCTCAAGGCCCCACTCAGCCTCTGCTTGAACTCCTCCAGGGAGAGGGCATCCACAGCCTCCCTGAGCAGCCTGCTCCAGTCTCTCACCACCCTCACTGTCAAAAACCTCTTCACAATCTCCACTCTGAATCTCCCTCTTCCAGCTTCAGTCCATTCCCCCTCATCCTATCACTACAAGCCCTTACAGAAAGCTCCTTCCTGGCTTTCTTGTAGGCCCCTTTCAGGCCACAAAGCTTTCCACTTGAGGTTATGGAATCTCATCATGAGGCTACTCTGCAGGCCCTGATGGGAGCTGTAAGCAGTGTCAGATGCATCTGCACAGGACATGTTGTGGTTGGTGTACTTTAAAAGGAAATGCCAGATGAGGAAAGGCTGAGAGATGGATTTGTTCAGCCTGGAGAAGAGAAGGCTCAGGGAGACCTCATCACCATGGACCAGGAGGATGGAGGCTCCCTTTTCACAAGCAGTCCCACAGAGAAGCCAAGGGCTGGTGGGGACAGGTTGCTGCTGGGCAGATTCCCACTGGGCTCCAGTAGGAAATGTTCCCCCTGAGTACAGTCAGACACTGGAGACACCTCCCAAGGGCAGTGGTGGAGCCCCCTGCACTGGGCAGGTTTAAGGCTCAGCTTGGCAGGCTGCTGGGGCAGCTCAGTGCAACTCCACCCTCACCTGGTGAGGTTGGAGCAGAGGGTCCTCGGGGGGTCCCTTCTACCTGGCATTCTGGCACCTGGCTTTTTTATGGCACTAGTAGAAGACCAAGGCCCCACTCTGAAAGGTCAGGTTCCCTCTCACATCTGGCTTTAAAACCAAAGCAGAAGAGCAAGCAGCAAAAGCTGAGCCCTGCCAGCTCAGCATTCTCAGGCAGGTGGGCAGGAGGCAGGGCCTCTACCCTTCCAGGTTCAGCAGCACAGGCAAGGGCATGTCTCTTGGTAAGAGAACCCTCCAGCTATGCCAGCTTTGCTTCTTCCAGAGACTGACTCATTTAACTTGGACCCCAACCACACCACTGCTTTCAAACACTTTCATCAAGGCTTGAATCATCACTTGAAATGATTTGGTAGTTTCTCAAGATCCAGCAGGCAGTTAGTGGGATCTCAGATCAGTTGCTTCTTAAGGATAGTTTTAGAACTTCATAAAGCTGTCATCTGCAGCTAGAAAAATCCCATGTGGAGAAGCAAACCCTTTGTGTCTGCCTCAGACTAGAGAGTAGGGACTCAGGCAGGGAAAATGCTGACAGCCTCCACAGAAACAGCCTTCGAGGTGCAGGCAAACTCGACTTGCTCAGATACGTTGGAAAGGAAGCTCCCAACTGTCTTCACCTCTCCCAGAACTAATCACAGGATGCAGAGCTGCAAGTCTTCACAAGGCATGTTTTGTCACTGCTAAAATAGGAGCTGATCTGCACAGTTCTGTGGTTACAGACCAACAAGCTTTGCAAGTGTCAAATGTCCCTCCCCAGCTCTCCTGCAGTCCCCTTCTGGTACTGGGAGGCAGCTCTGAGGTGTCCCTGGAGCCTTCTCTTCTGAAGGCTGAACAGCCCCAACTCTCCAAGCCTGTCCCCACAGGGGAGGTTCTCCAGCCCTCTATCATCTTCATGGCCTCCTCTGGACTCACTCCAGCAGTCTAATGTCCTTCTAATGCTGGGGGCTCCAGAACTGGACACAGTGCTCCAATTCTACAACTGAAAATTAATTTCACCCCCACTCCTCCACGTGTTCTATGGAGACTACAGCACAGAAAACACTTTGCAATGCAGTCTTCACCATCACATCCCAGTTATCAAAATCACCCCTGTATGGCTTTGGAAACCCATGAGCTAATCAACCAAATCACCACTGTATGGCTTTGGAAACCCATGAGCTAATCAACCAAATCACCACTGTATGGCTCTAGAAACTGCTGAATTAGCCAGGTTAGCTCCTGCTTTGGGCACACAGTAGGGCTGGAGAGCATCTCTTCAGGTTCAGGTAGGCAGCTGAGGTTCAAGCTGACTGCTTCCCTAAGCCAGCTGAGGGAAAGCCTCTGCTCACACAAACAGGTGAGGAGCAGTGGAGCCAAGGCCCAGCACCTGGGAAGCAAAGTGGTTATCTGTGGCAGCCTAAAGAGGAGAGAGGTCTGAGCTGCTTGCGGCGCCCAGGGAAGCAGATGTGCTCAGTACAGTACCAAATGCCAGGAGCTGCTAGGGAGCGTAGCGTTGGGAGCTGCCTGCTTTCCTGTTGCTTGCTCTGCCCTGCAGACAGGATGCTGGGGTCAAGGAACTCAATCAGCTCCACATCCTCCTGCAGCAGCACTTCCTGTTGCAGGATGGTTCGGAGCGTGTCGAGGCGAAATCCAACGTCCTGAGCAGGAGAGAAACCAACAAACAAGCAGCAGTTAGCAAGCAATATGCAGCCTGTGAAAGGGAGCAGAAGCAGGGCACAGGCAGGGCACAGGCAGGCACTGCTCCCAAGGCTGCCGCAGTGGCTCACACATAGCACAAGCACTCAACTTGCTGCCAGAAGGCTGAGATGGCAGCTCAAAAGTGGCACCCCAGCACATCACACTGCCTGACACTGGCTGCCAACTCACCTGGGCAGTGACAGGAGCTGGCCACATGCCACACACACTGCCAAGGTGTTTGGGCAAGAATCAGAGAGCTGCTGCAGCTGTGGGAGCACAACCACAGCACACACTTGGATGTGTTAAAGTCATGCCAGGATGGATGGCATCCCTAAACAGGGGTTAGAGTCATGGATCCATGGAATCACAGAATGGGTTGGGTTGAAAGGGACCTTCAAAATCATTCAGTGCCAGTCCTCTGCCATGGGCAGGGACACCTCTCACCAGCCCAGGCTGCTCAAGGCCTCATCCAGCCTGGCCTTGAACATCTCCACGGACATCCACATCCTCCCTGGGCAGCCTGTGCCAGTGTCTGCCCACCCTCACTGCCAAGAATTTCTTTCCAATCTCCCAGCCCTTGTCATAAGTCCCCTCCCAGCTCTCCTGGAGCCCCTTCAGTTACTGGAAGGCTGCTCTGAGGTCTCCCTGGAGCCTTCTCTTCCTCAGGCTGAATAGTTCCCGTTCCCTCACTGCTATCACTTCAGATAACTTCCACTCTGCCTTTAATGGAAAACATTTGCTCCAGGACTATGCTCAGGAGGAAGCTCTGCCCTCCTCTGACTCATCCTCTGTCATCCTGTGCTGCTACCCAGCCCTAGACTGGAGAGCTGGGCAGGGAGAACTGCAATCTTCAGCCTGACTGCTGATATTGCTCCTGGCATGCAGGATGAGGTACAGAGGAGTGCTCCTGGCTGTGTGTGCCCAGTTTGCCTGGCACACAGCATGAGGTACAGAGGAGTGCTCCTGGCTGTGTGTGCCCAGTTTGCCTGGCACACAGCACGAGGTACAGAGGACTGCTCCTGGCTGTGTGTGCCAGTTTGCCTGTGGCTCAGGAAAGGAAGTGAAGCACACTGCAGGTGACCACTTACCAGGCGGTGAAGGACGTCCTCATGCCTGCTGCAGTGCGGCCAGGGAAGCCAGGTCCTGAGGAGCTCAGCCAGCCTCGGCAGGAGGCCTCGCTGGAGGGGCAGAAAGGGCTCCAGTTAGGCCAGCCCAGCCAGGCAAACAGCAGCAGCAGGCAGCTCTCTGCACTGGCTGCTCTTGTTAGCTCAGCACACCTGTAGGGAAGTTCTGCTCACTCTGCCTGGCCCAGCTTCAGAGGGCGCTGAGGGAACAGCTGCTTCCTGCCACCGGCCACCAGCCAGCCCTGCCTGACCCTAGCGGAGGCAGCAGGCACTCCCCGGGGCACTGCTCAGGACTCCCCAGGCTACAGATCATCCACAAAGACTTTCTCTTCCCTTCAGGACAGAGCAGAGCAGTGCAGGTGAATGGCTGACAGAGCTGAGGGAAACCACCAGGAGAGGAGCAGCCTGCCCTGGCAGATGAGGGCGGCTGGCAGGCAGGGCTCTGGAGGAGTGCTGAGCAGAGACAGGCAAGAGAGACTGCAAGAGCACCTGTGCCAGGCAGTGCCTGCAGTCACAGGCTGGTAGGGCTTGGAAGGCACATCTGGGGATCACCCACTCCTGCTCATGCCAGAGCAGCAGCACCCAGGGCAGGGCACACAGGAGCACAGCCAGGTGGGGCTGGAAAGTCTGCAGAGGAGGAGACTCCACAGCCCCTCTGGGCAGCCTGCTCCAGGCTCCAGCACCCTCACACCAAACAACTTTCTCCTCAGGCTGAGGTGCAGCCTCCTAGGTTCCAGCCTGTACCTGTTGTGCCTTGTCCTGTCCCTGGGCACCACCACACAGAGCCTGGCACCTTCACCCTGGCACCCACCCCTCAGGTATTCCTGGCCACTGCTCATGTCCCCTCTCAGCCTTCTCCTCTGCAGGCTCAGCAGCCCCAGGGCTCTCAGCCTTTCTTCCCAGCAGAGCTGTTCCAGTCCCTTCAGCATCCTCACAGCCTCCTCCGGACTCTCCCCAGCAGGTCTGTGTCTCTCTGGAACCGGAGAGCCCAGAGCTGGGCACAGTGCTGCAGGTGTGGGCTCAGCAGGGCACAGCAGAGGGGCAGGAGAGCCTCCCTGGCCCTGCTGGCCACACTCCTCTGGCTGCACCCCATGCATGTTCAAGTACTTAGTCTCCAGGCTGCTTCCCTAACTCCACAGTGCCCCAGGAGCTGCAATTCCAGCTCTGAACTCCACCAGCCAGAGGGACACCTCTCATACACCCTGCTCATGCGGTGCTGGGCCAGTGCACTTCCACTCCACCATCCCCTTCCCCTCGGTGGCACCAGGTGACCCTTGGGGTCCCTTCCCATCTGGCCTTCTGGGATTCTGTGCTGCCTAAGTCAGTGCAAGATCCTGCTTCACTCTGCAGCCATTCAATGAAAACCACAACCAAGACCTGGAGCTGTTGACACATTCTCTGCCTACTTCCTTTGGGCTGGTTGTTTTTCTGGCCTCCTGGTGTGGTTGCCTGCTTGGTTTGTAGATCTCTTTCCTTGCCCTCCCTGGGTTCTGGTTTTTGGTTTGGGCTTTGAGGGTATTTTGTGCCTGTGGGTTTGTGGTGGTGTTGTGAGGCTTTTATTGTGGTGGTGTTTGTTTGGGTTAGTTTTTGTTTCTTTGGTTGGGACTTTCACTGTTTGGGGTTTTCTACATCTTTTGTTTCTCTCCCCAACTATTTGCCAGGTAGGAAATGGAAGAATAAAAGCAAGGAGCAGGGGCTTGGCTCTTTGCAGCTAAGCCATCTCAAAGCAGCCTGGCACAGGTCTGCTGCAGCAACTCAGGGCAGAATGGCTTTGAGTGACATCAGCATCCTGGGAGCAGTGGCATGAGGGAGCTGATTCTGCCTCTACTCTGATCTTGTGAGACCCCACCTGGAGTACTGTGTCCAGCTCTGGGGCCTCCAGCAAAAGGGGGACACAGAGCTGTTGGAGCAGGTCCATAGGAGGCCACAGAGATGATCCTGGGGTTGTGCTGCTAGGGGGTTTTCTGCAGGTTTGGTTCTGCTGTTGGGCTTTTCTCATACAATTGTGGAATTGTTTCAGTTGGAAAAGACCTTTGAGATCATTGAGTCCATCCCTGTGAGGAGAGGCTGAGGGAGCTGGGAGTGTGCAGCCTGCAGAAGAGGAGGCTCAGGGCAGAGCTCACTGCTGCCTGCAGCTCCCTGCATGGCTCTCAGCACATGGCTTTGAAACCCCTCTGAGCATGGGGACTCCACCACTGCCCAGAGCAGCTTGGGCCAGGCCTGCACAACCCTCATGGGGCAGAAGTTGCTCCTCATGGCCAGACTGAACCTCCTGTGGAGCAATGGCTCCTTGTGTCCCAGCACTCAGGACAAGAGATTTCCACCCCGCCTGGATCCAACCTCCTTTCAGTGAGCTGCAGAGTGTGAGAAGCTCTCCCCTCAGCTGCCTTTGCTTCAGGCTGGACCCCTCTGGGCCCCTCAGTCACTACTCAACTTCATCTCCTTCTTCTCCAGACCCTTCACCAACTTAATTGCCCTTCCCTGGACACACTCCAGCCCCTACATGTCCTTCTTGGGGCAGGGGGTCCAAAGCTGAACCCAGGACTCAAGGTGAAGCCTCACCAGTACCCAGTCCAGGGGGGCAATCCCTGCCCTGCTCCTGCTGGCCACACCATTGCTGATACAGGCCAGGATGCCGGTGGCCTTCTTGGGCACCTGGGCACACATTGGCTCACCTCCAGCCACTGTCACCAACCCCCCCAGGTCCTTCCCACCAGGCAGTTTCCAGCCACTCTTCCCAAGCACAAAGAACAAGGCATGGCAGACCCACAGCCCTCGTAGCTCGCTCCAGCGCCGCTCTGCCCTCAGCAGCTGCCTGCCTGGGACACTGCTCTCTTTTTTTTGAAGAACAGTAAGAAATTTCTGGTTTTCCCCTCTGATTTTGCCTGTGGGTGAAGAAAGGAGGTAGTGCTTTGAGAAGACAAAGGTGCAGGCAGAGGAGAGGACTCACTTTCTGGGCAGCACGCACAGCTCTCTCCTTTTGGCTCTCTGCAGCCGCACACAGCTCTGCCTTCTGCGACGCGGACGAACATACTTCAAAATCTGTGTGCCCCAGGTCCTGCAGGTACTGGTACAGAGGAGAGTTCTGGAAGGGAAGGGCAGCACACGTTACAAACATGCCCTCTGCCCCGACAGCTCTGAACACACGGGCAGGAAGGAGGCATCGAGAGCAGCACCGAGAGGCCCTGAACACAGCGGTGGGCAGAAAACTGCAGAGCAGCCTGCGGGCAAAAGGCAGCCACAGCCTGGAGAAGGGAAGGCTCCAGCAGAGCTCAGAGCTGCATTTCAGGGTCTGCAGGGAGATGCAGGCAGGCTGGGGACAGGCTGGGCAGTGGTTTGCAACTGGAGCAGGGCAGTTAGGTTGGGCATCAGGAGGGAGTTGTGCACAGTGAGGGTGGGCAGAGACTGGCACAGGATGCACAAGGAAGGAGTTGAGGCGCCATCCCTGGAGACATTGAAGGCCAAACTTGCCATGGCCCTGGGCAGCCTGCTGCAGCTGGAGGAGTCCCTGCTGCCTGCAGAAGGGCTGGAGAAGACCTTAGAGGGTCACCTCCAGCCCAGTGCATTGTGTGGCTCGGTGCTGGTTCCACTCTGAAGCATGCTAGGTCATCCTTTTGCACACTGAGCAGTCATTCGCCACAGACTCAGTGCCCAGTCATGACCTGAAACTCAAACATGGCTAGCAGCCCACAGACACTCTCCCTCACCCACAGTGACAAGGTCTGAGCAGACACAGGGGAGCTCAGTGACTCATTTCCTTCTGGGAATTTCCCCAGCCTGGCAGCTCCATCCTCTCTTTTTCCCAGCAGCCCTCCGCCAGCCCTGGGCACTCTCTCCAGCTCCACTCAAGCACTCTGCTGTTCTGGGTGGGCTGCAAAGCAGGGCTGCTGCTCAGTGCACAAGCAGAGTGGCCTACTTCTCTTAGATAAGGCACTCCTCACCCTGCTTAAGGGTTCCAGGACAAAAGCTGGAGGGTGAGCGGGTGTGCAGCGCCTTGTCCCTGAAAGCGACGCACCGGGCGGCCCGGCCAGCTCCGACGAGAGGCTCCGCACTGGCACGGAGGGTTTGGGCCGAGCCAGCCAGAGCTGAAGGCAGACAAAGCAGTGGATCAATGCAGGAAGTTTCAGCACAAAGCAGTTTTCAGGCTCATTCCAGGCTGGACTCCACCAAAAATCCTTTCTAGGCTCTTGGCAGACCTGTCCAGCACCTTGACCTGACTCGTCCATCACCATTTACAGCCTCAAGCTACACCAGGGGAGGGTTAGGCTGGAGATGAGGAAAGAAATTATTTGCTGCAAGAATTGGCACAGGCTGCCCAGGGAGGTGGTGGAGTCCACATCTCTGGAGGTGTCCAAAGAACCTGGGGCCATGGCGTGGTGGCCGTGGTGGTGCTGGGCTGCTGGTTGGACTGGGTGACCTTAGAAGGCTTCTCCAACCTGAATGATTCAATGATTCTGTGATCCTGATCATCCCTCTCTGCCACACAGCTCTCCCTGTGCTCCAGTGGCACTCACACACAGACAGCTGGCAAAATAACCCAAATGCACCAAGTCTTGCCTGTGCAGTCTCAGGGTGCACCTTGCCTTGGGGTCCATGGTGAGGTCTCTGCTAAAAGCAGATCAAGACAACTGCTCTAATGCTGCTTGGATTGGTTCCATTTCCTCACAAAAGCAGATGGAGGAGGACAGAGACTCCTGACTGAAGAAACCCCAAACCCCTTAGATTTGAGAGAAAGCTTTCATGTCAGAAAGGGAGGTAAGGGCCAGCAAGGCTGTTTCAGTGGGCAGCAAGTGATGGAAAGACTCTCTAAAGGGAGGGAGGGTCCCAAGAGAGGGTTGCAGCAATATGAAGCATTTCTTTCTGAAGTGTCTTCCAAGTGTCCTCTTCCAAGGCACTTTGTGAGCTCAGCGAGGCACAGGAGCAGCCAGGGCTGCAGACACGCTGCTGTGCTGCACAGACAAGGGCACTGCTCGCCTAAGAGCTGTGCTGCGAACGCGGAGCGGCTGCAGGGCAGGGCGGAGACCAAAGGCACCGCTGGTGTGTGCTGCACACATGGCACAGGGCAGAGCCCCTTCACGGGTGCAGCAAGGCAGGCACAGCAGCTGAGGCACTGAGCCGAGAGAACCCCACACTTCCTGCTATGGCTTTCCCAATTCACTGCAGTCAATCCTACCAAAGCCACTCAATTCTGCAGCAGACATTCAGAGCACAGCATAGACTTAGGCAGGCTCCCACTTCCAGAACCAGGCCAGAAAATGCTCTCCTGGTATAGAAATATCTGTCTTTAGACAGAGACACATGAATGGAACTCCCTGAGCACAACTATTCTAGACCCATGCTACTACAAACTGTTGAACTCCCACACCTGTGTTTGATTACAACTCTCCTTCCACTGCTGAAAGTGGTTGAGTCCCATTCTAAATCACACATAAACGATGCAGGATCACAGAACAATCCTCTGAACTCGTTCTGCTCTTTAACCCTTCCCCATGCTTAGCTTAGTGCCACCTGCCACACAGACTGCCCTGGTTAGAATACGCCACCACCTAAGCTGGAGGCTAAAAGTCATGGCTGCAACCCTAAGCCTGCAGTTAAAGCTAAACCAGACCAAACTCAAGCCAAACATCAGAAGATAATCAAAGCTGTCTACCATTGCCTACTACATGGGCAAGGTCGCTAGAGTAGAGAACTGCCTGCCTTGGTGAAGTACACAAACACATCTGTTGCAGGTGTGCAAGCACAGATATTGCTCCTTAGTATGTGTGGCACTGGGGAGAATGCTGAGCAAAGCTTTGCACTCCCAAAGCAGAAGAAGACTCTGTTAGCTTTCAGAGTCCTGCCACAGCAGCAGCTGAAAGTGCAGGCCACAGCCCAGCTGCTCCTTGCTGAGGCACCATGAAGGCAGTGACTCAGGATTTCTCCATCAGAGGCTCAAGGCTTCCACACCGTGAGAAAATTCACTATCTGCTCGCCCCCTCCTCCACTTCCCAATCGTAGCTAATGACCGTATGGACCTTAAAAGCAGTATTTAAGGTCACTGCACGGAAGAAGAGCTTTAAAGATCTCTTCTTTACAATATGGAGGTGTTTTGCCAAAGCTGAGCTTTGCAACATGCCCCACAACACAGTGGGAGCTAAAGCAGCTCCCACGTTAGGAGTTAGCTTCAAAACCCCCAAACACTCAATGAGACCTTTCCAGCTGCGAGAGCAGCGCTGGAGAGGGCTGAGGCCAGAGCGGAGCATGCCGAGGAGTCCCCTCCCGCACGGCAGCCGAGCCGGCACTCACAGACAGCGCACGCTTGGTCTCCCGCAAGAGGCTGTTCCATTTCTGCCGCTGGTGCTGCTGCCAGGCACCTGCCAGGAGCTCGTCCTCCTCCCCGGCGCCTTCTGCTTGTCCCTCCAGGATGCCCCAGGCCGAGGACGAGAAGCAGCAGTCAGTGTGAGCGCCTCTGTGCTCCTGCACAGTAGCATTTTCCTGAGGGCAGCGGCGGAGGCACTTTGCAACTCCTCAGGCTCCTGACTAATGTGGCTGCTGGCTGGGGGGAGGGAGAGGAGGCTGGCAGATTGCTGAAGGCTTTTAAAGATCCCCTCAGCTACTGCACATCTCACACGCAGCCATTAATACCTCCCAAGCAAGGGCACTTAAAAGCCTGGGTCGCATTCTGCTGGCAACCACCTCCTCCTCTGCCCTCACTGGCAGGGCTAACATTAGACACTGACCACTTCCACTGCCTCTCTGCTGCCGCTGGCACAGGAGCACAGCCCTGGGCTCCTCCAGCACTGCTGCGTCCCCTGCTTCAGACGCAGGCTCTGGGAACCATGCAGCCATCAGCCTAATGCTGTTCCCAGAAGTGCTCTGATGGACAACACGAGGATGATGCCACACTGAGGGGGGAGGCTGACACTCCAGAAGGCAGAGTCAGTCCCAGGAAGACCTGGGCAGGCTGCAGGAGTGGGCTAGCAAGAACCTTATGAGGTTCAGTGGGGATGAGTGTAGGTGTTGCATCTGAGAATAAGACAGAACCAGAAGTGCGGCTCAGGCTGGGATTCATCTGGCTGGAGAGCAGCCCTGTGGAAAGGCACCTGGGGGTCTTGGTGGACAACAAGCTCAGCATGAGTGAGCAGTGAGCTGCAGGGGCAAAAAAAGCCAGCAGGGTGCTAGGATGCATCAATAAGGGCAGCACCAGCAGAGATGAAGTCATCGCCTCACCCTATTCAGACCACACCTGGAGCACTGCCTGCAGTTTCGGTCCCTGCTGTACAAGAAAGATGTGGGCAGGCTGGAAAGTGTCCAGAGAAGGGCCAGAAGAATGATCAGAGGCCTGGCAGCCCTGCCATGTGAGGAGAGGCTGAGGGAGCTGGGGCTGTTCAGCCCAGAGAAGAGAAGGCTCAGCAAACCTTCTCACCATGGGCCAGCACATACAGGGCAGCTGCCAGGAGGATGCAGACTGCCCTTTCACAAGCAGTCCCACGCAGAAGCCAAGGGGTGACGGGGGCAGGTTACTGCTGAGGAGATTCCCACTGGGCTCCAGCAGAACATGTGTCACCATGGGCACAGTCAGACACTGGAGCCATCACCCAGGGGCAGAGGTGGAGCCCCCTGCACTGGCAGTTCGAAGGCTCAGCCTGGCAGGCTGCTGGGGCAGCTCCTTTGTACTCTACCATTACCTAGGAAGGTTGGACCAGATGATCCTTGGGGTCCCTTCCAACCTGGCATCCTGAGCTGCTGAGTGATTCTGTGACCTGGGACAAGGCAGAGCCGTTTCCTCTGCACTCCAGCTGGGTGCACTGCTGCCATGCTGGCAACGTCCGGGGAATCTCAGAAACAGTAGACAGCAGACAAAGGAGGCTGCAGTGAGGTGGGGGCTGGGCTCTCCTCCCTAGATCAAGTGACAGAGGAAATGTCCCGAAATTGTGCCAGGGGAGGGTTAGGTTGGAGATGAGGGAAAAAAGAGAGGTCAGGGATTGGCACAGGCTGGCCAGGGAGGTGGTGGAGCTCCCGGCCCTGGAGGGGTTCCAGGTTTAGTGGCTGTGATGGTGCTGGGCTGATGGTTGGACTCGGTCTCAGAGGGCTTTTCTAACCCATGGAATCCTCTCCTCTGTCTGTCCAGACACAGCATTAGTGCTCTCCAGCAGTGCCTGACGAGCTGACTTGGCCTCCACAGCAGTCAGACAGCTCCTTACACGGCGTTAAGCTTGTCAGCATCACCTGCCTCCCACTCATGCAATGGAAAGGAGCACAGCCTGTGCCCTCCTGCCTCTCAGCAGACTGCTGAGAAGCAAGGCACCTAAAACTATTCCTCACTGACAGGTGCCTCCATGGTGCACTGCAATTTGCAGCAGAGAGATCTCCCCAGGCTGCAGTTACATGGTCAATTTAATCTGCCACTCCTAGTGGGTGCAGATGAAAGCTGCAGTCCCAGTTTGGAACACTGATGACAATATTTAGGTATCCAAATGGTGAGATGGGACCAGGAACAGAGCTCCCTGTGGAAAACATAAAACCCAGCTTTTTGCTTTCCCTGCCTTGGCCAGGTTAGTTCACTGTCAGCCCAGACTCCTGGAGTGGGACCAGGGGAGGCCACAAAGGTGATCAGAGGGCTGGAATGCCTCTGCTCTACAGGCAAAGCTTTGCTGTCTTGCAAATACTGTGCATGCAAAAGCCCTTAAGAACCTCAGGTGCTGTGAGTCTGACACAGTGGCTTTCAAAACCTCCTTTTCTTGTGTGCAATCCGGTGAAAAATCTCACCAGGCTGCACTTTCTCCTGCAAGCACAGCATGAAAATGCAAAACCACACAAGGCAGCTCCAGTCCTGCCACCAGCCCCATACAGCTGAGGCAGTCAGGAAGACTTTCTGGGATGAGGTTCCAAGAATTGTTCAGGTGATGCTGAAAGAATAGCTGAGAGCTGGGACTGTTCAGCCTGCAGAAGGGGGGCCAGGGGGCACCTCACTAGTGTGCCAATACCCAAAGGCAGGATGCAAAGAGGCCAGAGTCAGGTTCTTCTCAGTGGTGCTCAGGGACAGGACCAGAGGCACTGGGCACAAAGTGAGGAACTGGAGGTTCTCTCTGGAGGCTGTGAAAGTGACTGAGCACTGGCACAGGTTGCTCAGACAGGCTGTGGAGTATCCATCCTTGGAGATACTCAAACGCTGCCTGGACATGGTCCTGGGCAACCAGCTCCAAATGGCCCTGCTTGAGCAGAGGGTTGGACCAGATGACCTCCAGAGGTCCCTTCCAACCTCAAGTACTTTGTGATTCTGTGAGCACAGCTTTCCTGCCCACTCCAAACAAACCTGCACAGGCTCATTAAAATCTAGGACAAATGACTTAGCTGGAAGCAGAAACAAGGAGTGGAAAAAGCTCTCAAAGAGCAGCGTTTGGGCCACCTTCATCCTAACGCTGTGAAAGAATGGGCACAGGAGATCAAAGATCCAGCAGAAAGGATCTGTAACAGAACTGTAAGCTCAGAAGTGGTAAAAAGCAAAGACAATGCTCATATTTACAGCAAGCAAAAAGAAATGGAATATGCCAGGCCTGTGGATCTGATCAAAAGTCAGCACACTCCTGAGCTTCAGCTCTCCTGGCCGCAAACCTCAGACAGAGACACATGATCAAAGAGGGTAGACCGTGCCCAGCTCACTCGACATCTTTCACTGACAAGACAGTTCACTCCTCTAGGCAAGGCAAATGCAGGAAGCCTAAATGGACTTCTGAGCCTGTGCTAGGTGGGGCCTGGACTTCTGCTTCTGTGCCACACCAGTTGAGATGAAAAAAGGAATCAAACACGTGGAGGGCAGAGCCAGCAGCAAATTCTGCTGAGAGGAAAGCTAGCAGGAGAACCTTACCAAACCAGGAGCCTTTGGCCAAAGCTTTTGGATCTTCCTTGAGTAACCCCAGAGCAGCAAAAGGCAGGCTGAAGACACTGCCCAGCACCAAGTAACAGCATACATGCAGAGATGTACTGGCACAGCACACAGATCACAGAATCACAGGATGGCCTGGGTCAGAAGGGACCCAACCCCTCTGCACCCTCCACTGGAGCAGGCTGCTCACAGCCTTGGCCAGTCTGACCTCAAATACCTCCAGGGAGGGGGCCTCAACCACCCCCTTGGGCAGCCTGCTCCAGCAGCCTCCTGGTGCAGAGTATGTTCCTCACATCCAATCTCAATCTGCTCTGCTCTCGTTTCAAACCATTGTTGCTGGTCCTGTCCCTGCAGGCCTTTAGGAACAGTCCCTTCTCACCAGATGGTATTGCAAAGAGCTGATGACCCTGAGTGGGCACTGAGAACGGCACAGCTTAACAGCAGGCAACTGCACAGCCAGACTAAGAAGTTCTTCAGGAACGGAAGAGCTGTTGGTAAGTGTAAGGACAGGCAGGAGTGGTTACTCTGTCCATAACAACAAACAGCACAAAGGCTACAGTTGTTGCCAGCCTGGGACACAAGGAAGTACTGCCAGCAGCAGGTGCCAACAGTTCCCAGAGGGCCCCAGCAAGAACATCACTGCAGGGTCGGATACAGAGTCACAGAATGGTTTAGGTTGGAAGGGACCTCAAAGCTCAGCCAGTTCCAACCCCCTGCCATGGGCAGGGACACCTCCCACTAGGTCGCTCAAGGCCTCATGCAACCTGGTCCTGAACATCTCCAGGGAGGTTGTGGAGCACAGAAGCATCCAATGTGATCAAAGGTCAAGATCACATTGCATGCTTCTGTGCTCCACAACCTCCCTGGGAAACCTGTGTCAGTGCCTCACCACCCTCACTGCCAAGAATTCCTTCCTCATCTCCAGCCTCAAATCTGCCCTCTCCCAGCACAGATTTATGTCTCTGAAGGAAGTCATTTAACACAGCAGCAAGATAAATAATAGATTCATTGTTAGGCCTCGAGGCTGGTGCTGGGTAAACACAAAACTCTGTGGTACAGACCAAAGCCACATGCAGGTAGTACTTGCACAGCTGTGGAAATCAAAGTTCTTCATATAAGGAGCTCTCTGCAGCCTGGTAAAAGCAGAGGCCTTATTGCTGTTGTGGCCATCTCAGTTTTACCTAGTGATTTTAGAGACAGCATTTCTAAGAGCTTCCTCTGTACCCCTGCAAGCCCAGGTGTGCCTCTAGCCCAGAAGCGACAGACGTTTACCAGCTGCGCAGTGGTCTGCTCTTGCAGCAGTAGGTAGATTTAGCCAGTGATTTAGCTAAGGCTAGATGACAGTGTAGCCTCATTATCTAACAAGAGCTCTCTTCTAGTCTGGGGCTAAACGGCACCTGCTGACCCTTCGCAGCTGAGAGAGGAGCCTGGGGAAGGGGGAGAAGAGCCACGAGCTGAAACGCGAACTGACTGAACGGAACGACAGCACCAACGGCAGTACGAAGCACACAGAACTACCCCCGGCCCAGCCAGCGCACAGCAGCCACAGCGGGCGGGAAAGCAGCCCTCAGGGGGAGAACGGTAAAGGAGCGTGGCCGGGGAGAGACAGAAGCAGGAGGAGAAGATCAGGAGGAAACCTTCTCCTCAGCAAACTCCTCCCTTCCCAATGGGCACCCACCTGAGAGCCGACCCAAGCCAGCTGCCCTGGCTGCCTCCTGGCTGCTGGCGGCCTGCTGCCACGGCTGGGCTGCGCCCGCCCCGGCACACACCAGCACACCGAGCACACAATAGCGCCGGCAAGGCTCCGGCACAGCGCCTGACAGGTGAGGCACCTCCAGCACTCACTGCAGCAGTGCGCTGAGCTGTGCCGCTGGAGTGCCTCACGCTGATTCAGAAGCGGAGTTTGTTCGCTGCACGGTGGATTTACTGCCCCTGCCCCCGACCTCGCAGCTCGGCCTCCAGCACAGGGCACTGCGAAGCCCCTTCCCGGCACCGTGCGTCCCGAGCCGGCCCTCGCAGGGCCGAGCCGCCGGCACACACCGCGGCCGCCCCCTGCACCCCTTCCAGCCCCTCTTGGCTCTCACGGGCCGAGGTGTCCCCGGGAGCAGTCCCGCCAGGGGCCTCCCAAGATCGCCGCCGAGACCGCAGCGGCCCGAGCGCGGAGGCAGGCAGCCGGGGCGGGCCGCCGCACAAAGGGATCGCCCCTTCCACGGCCGCGGCTCCGCCGGCCACGGCCCGGCTCGTCCTCTCGCCGGCAGTCCCGGCCTCGCCCTGCGCGGAGGGGCGCGGCTCCGGCCCCGGGCACGCTGTGGAACGCGGGACACCCCCCGCAGGTCCCGGCGAGCACCGCCTCGCCCTGCCGGTTCCGCTGGCTCCCGCCCGCGGCAGACGCTGCCCCCGGCCGGGCCCCACGCCCGCCCCGCGCCCAACGGTCACCTCAGCCCGCCCGGCGCACGCCGCCGCCGGGGGCCGCGGCGCAACCCACCCCGGGTCGCCCCCGCGCCCACCTCAAACACCACTTCTTCGTCAAACTCCGGTGTCATCCTTCTCCGCCATGCCACCCTCTATGGGCACGCTGGGAAACGGAGTCCGCCGCGCCGCCGGCGGCGCCTCCCCTCCTCGCCCGGCCCGACGCGGGGCCCGCACTACAGCCCCCAGCATGCACCGACAGGGACGCTTCCGGGGGCGGCGCGGGTCGGGCCGGCAGGGGGCGCCGCCAAGCGGCCGCGGAGGGGCTGCGGGCAGCGGCTGCCGGCGCTCAGTCTGCTGCCAGCCGCGGGGCGGTATGCGGCGGCGGGCGGCGGGCAGCGCTGCTGCTGGGTGGCGGCGCGGGGGAACAATGGGCTCCTTCTCCTCGGCCCTTAGAGGGGCCGTGGCGTAAGGGACGAGAGGGAGGACGGCGCGGCGCCCGGGACACCATGAGCTCCGCTGGTGAGTGCCCGGAGAAAGTTTGAGGAGCGGCGGCTTCCTCCCGCCCGGCCAGCCGGTGGCAGGCGGGGAGCCCGCGTGTCCGCGGGGCCGGCGAGCCTCGCTTCGCCCTGTGGGGAGCGGCAGGGCCGGGGTGCAGCGGGCTCGGGGGGTGACAAGGGAGGGGCACCGCCGTCACCCCGCGGGACGGGAGCGGGAGCCGCCGGCGCGGTGCTCGTCCCTGAGGCCCAGGGCAGTTGCGCCCAGCTCTCCCCTGCCGCCGCTGCGGGGCAAGAGTGCGGACAGAGGCGGGCTGCGGCTGCAGCCCTTCTCCTCCCGGCTCTCGGGGCCGTGCGGCCGCGTCCCTGCCCCGGCGGTGCGCGACTGGGTCACTTCGCTGGGGCTGAGCTGGCGGCGGCTGGAGCCTGCCGGGAGTGTCCGCCCGGGGCTGCGGCAGGAAAGGCAGCTGAGGAAGTTTGTCAGCGGCTGAGCTCCGGCGCTGCTCCGGGGCTGTACCTGCCGTGGCCGAGCGGGAGCCCTGCCGCAGAGGCAGGGGCACTGGAAGCCTTCACTTCAGCCTCTCCAGCTGCTGGCTTCGGCAGGCTTACCTCAGTGCTTTCCTCGCCTGTGCTCCCCCTTCCCTGGCTAAAGGAGCTATGAGGCAAATTGCGGGCTGTAAAATCCCAAGGACTTCCCCGCGTCGGAGGGACTTGTGCCGGTTTGTGTTGCTGCGGTGGCACAGGGCTGCGCCGGTGGTGCTTTCCTCCGCCCGCCTGTTGGGTTAGTTGCTTCCTTCCCTTGGGCTGCATGAGGAAGCGAGCAGGAGTCGTTTCTGCGTGGAGGAGAGGTCGTGTGCGAGTTGGGATGTGCTGGGGGAAGCCTTCACACCGCGGCTGATGGCAGTGTGAACCTAAAGGAGCAAACTGCTGCCTGCGAGGGCTGGGGGCAGAGGCAGAGGAGGTGTTTGGAGTTAGAAATGGTACAACAGGCACCAAGCAAAGCCATCAGCCCAATGCTTAGTGGCTTCCTCTCACGTATGGGAGGTGACTTCTGCCGAGGGCTTGTGGGGATATGGCAATGGGGAATGGATTGAAGCTGAAAGAGGGCAGATTTAGACTGCATGTTTGGAAGAAGATCTTTCCAGTGAGGGCAGGGAGACATTGGCACAGGTTGCCCAGGGAGGCTGTGGATGTCCCCTCCGTGGAGAAGGGAGATTGAGACTGAAGATGAGGAAGAAGTTCTTGGCACACAGGTTGCCCTGGAGGTGTTCAAGGCCAGGCTGGATAAGGCCTTGAGCAGCTGAGTCTAGTGGGAGGTGTCCTTGCCCATGGCAGGGGCTTGGAACTTGATGATCTTTGAGGTCTCTTCCAACCCAAACCATTCTGTGAGTCATTATCAAGTTATTATTGAGCCCAGCATTAACTACCTCTTTAATCAGAATTTACTAGAAAACAGAAAGCTGTGTAACACATCTTTGTGCTCCATTTGATCTACTTCCACCTCAGATATGGACAGCAGAAGTGATATAGGGCAATGAAGCTGGTGAGGGGCCTGGAGCACAGCCCTGTGAGGAGAGGCTGAGGGAGCTGGGGGTGTGCAGCCTGCAGCAGAGGAGGCTCAGGGCAGAGCTCATTGCTGCCTGCAGCTGCCTGCAGGGAGGCTGTAGCCAGGTGGGGTTGGGCTGTGCTGCCAGGCACCCAGCAACAGAAGAAGGGGACAGAGCCTCAAGCTGTGCCAGGGCAGGTTCAGGCTGGATGTTGGGAGGAAGTTGTCAGAGAGAGTGATTGGCATTGGAATGGGCTGCCCAGGGAGGTGGTGGAGTGCCCATGGCTGGAGGTGTTGCAGCCAAGCCTGGCTGGGGCACTTAGTGCCATGGTCTGGTTGACTGGCCAGGGCTGGGTGCTAGGCTGGGCTGGGTGAGCTTGGAGCTCTCTGCCAGCCTGCTTGGTTCTGTGATTGCGTTTGGAGCTGGCAGCGCAGGGAGTGAAGCAGGGCAGCAGCTCCGCCGTGCAGCTGTCCCGTGGCCGCGCTGCCGCCGCTGCTCTCTCGCCGTTCCCAGCTGTGCGAGTTGAAGATGCGGCTTAGGGGGTGCTGAAGAGCCTGGAGCTGGGCTGCTGGCGCTCGGTGAGGCGCAGGAGGCTCTTCAGCACCAAGCAGGGATTTCAGGGCTTCCAGAGCCGAGGTGTTGTGATTGGCTCTACTGCTTTAGTTTGCCTTCTGGTGGTGTCTTGAGAAGGAGGAAGAAGGTTTGCTGGACAGTCCCTTGGAGAGCACAAGTGAAAAGCCTGGTACAGAGGAATAGCAGCGAGAAGAAAGTGGCATGGTTTGGTGAAAAGGTGGACTTTAGCCAAGGACTTGAAAGGGAAGGTCTGGAAAGAGCCCTGGTGGGCAGAAGGAGGGAAGCCGAGGGGTCTTGGAGGCAGGATGAGAGTATTTTGTGGGCGATGCCCTGGGGAGGACTGGTGGAAATGTGTTTGGAGAGCAAGTGAAACGAGATGGGAGAATGGAGATCTTGCTGCCCATGTCATGACATCTGCCTGCTGAGGAAAGGCTGAGCCCTGGGGCTGTTTAGTCTGGAGGAGAGAAGGCTTAGAGGGGATCTGAGCAGTGTCTCTAAGTGTCCGAGGGTGGGGGTCAAGAAGGCAGGGGCAGGCTCTGTTCAGTGATGCCCTGTGACAGGAGAATGGGCAAGGGACACAAACTGGAGCACAGGGGGTTCCATTTCAAATGTGAGGAGAAAATTATATGGTGTGAGGGTGCTGGAGGCCTGGATGTGTTCCTGGGTGACTGCTCTGGTAGGGAGCTGGACTGGGTGATGTCTGGAGGTCCCTTCCAATGCCTGCCATTCTGTGACAGCTTTTGACATTGCAGCTGAGGAGCTCTTAGGCAGGGTTGGGAGAGGTTTGAAGACTGCCAGAACCCAGTCCTGAGGGTTTCATGTCCATCTCTTTGTGCTGCTGCAGAATGTAGGCTCTGCAGTGTATAGCCTTGCTGTGGAAAGCTGTTGCTACCAGCTCCTGCATGTTACATCATGGGATGGTTTTCATTGGAGGGGACCCTAAAGATCCTGTAGTTCCAGCCCAGCTTCTGTGACCCATAGGATCTGTTTCCTCCACTGAAGCGATGTAGCTGTGAGTTGCCGGTGGTGTGCGCTCCCCTTGCTGGCTTCCTGGCAGCCGACTGCTGAGGCAGCACTTCAGTAAGCCTTAGCACCGTGTGCCAGGGCTGCAGGGGGCACCGGGAGTGTCCAGAGCCCTCCTGCTTCACTGTGTCTGCCGTCTGTGTCTCCTGTTCCCGTACCTTTGGAGCACAGCCAGCTGGGGCAGCCTCCTCTGTGCTGGCTGAGTGCTTGTAAGCAGGACTCCCAGTGACTTCAGCTTGGTGTGCTGAGGTGCTTGAGGGGACTATGGGCAGGAACATCAAACACAGCTCCTGTGGAAGGTCTGACAATGATAAGCCAGCCTGAGCTGCAGCCCAGTCTGCCTTCTGCCTTTCTGAATAATGCAGTGCATTGCTGCCTCCCCTCTGTGCTTCCTCTGCAGTTCCAGTTACATCTCGGTCCCAAGCTGGACATAACTCAGTGACAGGTGAAGGAGTTCTGCCACAGCTGTCCCTTGGATGTCTGAGAAGGTAGATTGAGCTCTGCACCTGCTAGAGCTAGGGAACTGCAGCACTGAACCAGCTCTGGGTAGTTAAAAATCATCTTATTGTAGAGGGGGTTCTGCTCCTTGGCTCTGCTCAGACCTCACCTCCAATCCTGCCTCCAGGGCTGCTGGCCCCAGCAGCAGGAGGACACAGAGCTGTGGAGAGAGCCCAGAGCAGGCCACAAAGGTGCTCCAAGGGCTGGAGCAGCTCTGCTGTGAGCACAGGCTGAGGGAGCTGGGGGGTGCAGCCTGCAGAGGAGAAGGCTCCAGGGCACCTCAGAGCTGCTGCCAAGAGCTGAAGGCATCCTGCAGGAAGGCTACAGAGGGAGCTGTGCTGAGGGGGTGTGAGGCAGGCCAAGGGGCAATGGTTTGGAGCTGAGGCAGAAGCTGTTGAGTGTGAGGGTGGTGAGAGCCTGGCCCAGGCTGCCCAGGGAGGCTGTGGCTGCCTCCTTGCTGGGGGTGTTGCAGGCCAGGCTGGATGAGGCCTTGAGCAGCTGAGTATAGCTGAGAGGTGTCCCTGGGCACGGCTGGAGGTTGGAGCAGCTGAGCTCCGAGGACCTTTCCAGCCTGAGCCAGTCTGTGATCAGTCTGTGTCAGTTTCAGCCTCCATTTGTGGCTGCTCTCCCACTGCCTCCCCATGCACTGCTTGTGCTTTACATAGGATGCTCTGAATGCACATTTCCTCATTTTCTGCCTGGGACTACTTTGCTCTCTTCAAGTCTGTTCTTTGCCTTTAAAAGGGAAAAGCAAAATCTGGGAGCTGGAAGTTTGACATTTGTTATTCCATGTTGAAGAAGCAGTCCTTATATGTGACTCTCTGCAGCTTGCTCCTTGCGAGCAGCAGGGACAGCCTTGGCTGGAGGTCTGGGCTGACAGCAGCAGCCAGTGAAATGCAGTCTGTTCTGTCCAAAATGTAATTCAGAGGGGAAGAAAGCCACCCACAGCAGGAGCAGGATCATCAAAACCAACATGACTTTCCCAGTCAAACTTCATCACTTTCAAGGGCTGCAGGAAGGAAGCCTCCAGGGTTTGCTGTCCCTTTAACCCTGCAGTCTGTCAAGTCCCATTAGAGCGATGCAGCTCTGGCTCCACTTGCAGTCTTCAAAGGTTGTTTACTCCTCTCTTGCCCTTACTCTAAAGCTATCCTCAGCTTTCCTGCTTTATTTCAGTGAGGCATTGGACGACCTGAGCTCGTGAAGGCTTTCCTTCTGCAGTTGGCTCGGGAGCTGTGCTCGGGCAGTAGTGCCTTGGAGAGCCTCGTTTTCTCCTCTGTCCAATCCCTACAGCTGTTACCTTCCAGGATGTCCTGACTCAGGCCGCCTGTTGGGGTGCTGCTGCTTGTGAGCACTGTGGCACCCGAGGCAGAGTGACAAGATGCACACGTTTGCAGGGAATGCTGCTTTTGGAGGGGTTGGCTGGGAGCAAAGGACTTGAGCTGAAAAGCTTTACTGAGAGCCATTAAAAGGCAGGCTGCTGGAGCACAAAGAGTGTTCCAGTACCTGTTCTGCTGCTGTGCACTGCATCCGTCCAGTGGATCCCAATTGTGTAGCAAGAACTACTTCCCTCCATGCATGGTCTTTGAAAGCCAGACTGGTTTTGCTTCATGGGCTCGTTTAGCCTGGGGAAGAGAAGGCTAAGGAGAGACCTCATTGCTCTCTGCAACTCCCTGACAGTGGAGTGAGGCTTCTTTTGGCCTCTCCTCCTAGCTAAGCAGCGATAGGATGAGAGGAAATGGGGTTAAGTTGTGCCAGGGGAGGATTAGGTTGGATATTGGAAACCATTTCTTTGCTGCAGGAGTGGTCAGGGATTGGCACAGGCTGCCCAGGGAGCTGGCAGAGTCGCCATGCCTGGAGGTGCTCATGGAGCTGTTGATATGGTGCTTGGGGGTATGGTTTAGTGGCCGTGGGAGTTGGGTTATGGTTGGACTCAGTCTCGAAGGTCTTTTCCTACCTTAATGGTTCTGTGTCTGTGAGTTGTAGTGTTTTATTCCCAGAGTAGTCCCAGGAGTGAGTCAGCTGTTGGAGAGAGCTCTTCCTTGGTGTGAGGTGGCACAGCAGATCAGCCTGTGGTGAGTACCCACTGGCATCACTGCACCTTCACACCCAGCCTACAGGGGTGAGCTGCTGCTCTGCAGGGCACACCAGGGGCCATCAAGGAGTCAGCAGTGGCCTTGAGGCAGGCCAGCTGCCAAGCAGCAGCTCTCTCAAGCCCTTTTCTTTTGCTGGGAGGTGTGAAATAGATGTCTCCTGGCAGGTGGGAAGGAATAAGCTCCCTGGCATCCTGGGCACTGACAGTTATGCGAAGACAGCTTCTGTCAAGCAGCCAGTGGCTAAATGCAACCCTTGGCCTGCCCCACAGCAACTCCCCTGGGCAGCTAGAGACAGTTCCACAGGGCACCCTGAACACCAGCAGAGAGCTTTCTCTGGGTGAGGAGCGTTGCAAGGACAGGAACACCAATTTACCTTGGCGTGGCAGCAGCCAGGTCCTGTTCCTGTGGCAGGGGCACATCGTTTGCTGCTGCTCCTGAGTGCAGAAGTCTGTAGCAGACCGTTGGGACTCTGGACATGCAGGTCCCCTGGGGGGATGCTCTCTAACAGCAGCAAGGGCAGTGCTCTTTGGTGGTTTGCCTCAGTTTAAGCCTCCCTGGAGGTGTTCAAGGCCATGTGGGATGAGGCCTTTGGCAACCTGTGCTGGTGGGAGGTGTTCGTGCCCGTGGCAGGGGTTGCTGGGGTTGTTTAGCCTGCAGAAGAGGAGGCTCAGGGCAGAGCTCATTGCTGTCTGCCTCTTACCCATCCAATCTGTTTGTCCTGCTTTTATGTCTGGGCTTACTACAGGTACCTCGTGGTGCAGGGACCTTGTCTGAGGAATGAGGCAGGTTTGGAGGGGGAGCCAGGGGAATTCAGTGGTTCTCTGTTCTGATCTCCTAGGACAAGCCACGGAATCCAATGGCTAGTTCAGAATTCCCTCTTGCACTCCTGTCCACCTCAGGCAGTGAGTTTGTTCTCCCTGTAAGTGCTGGTGGCTCCCCCAGGAGCCTGGTTGAGATTCCTGTGGCTGTTCTTCGGGGCTGCTGACCCTCTCAGAGCGCTGTGTCTGCCCGGGGCTTGCCAGGCTGCAGCGGCAGGCGGGGGTGGGTCTCGCTGTGCCTGTTCTCCCGGCAGGAGCCATCTGCTCGGCAGCCCCTGCTCGGCAGTGTGCATCGCTGGGGCTGCAGGCACCGCTCCCTTCAGCTGCTGCCTGCGCTCTGCGGGACGGCAGCCCTGGTCCCTCGGGGACCCTGCTTAGCTCCCTGGCTGCTGCTTGCGCTCACCTGGCGGTGGCAGGAGGGGAGAGCAGGGCAGGGACGGTCTGGCAGGTGCTGTGCACAGGAATATTTTCAGGTCCCTTCGCGTTTCTGTCTTTCCCCCCTCAGCTGCAGAGCTGCTCGTAGCAGAAGCCCAACACCTACCACTCTTCCCGGTGAGCTTCGCTTTCCACTCCCTCTCTTCTCCGGTGGGCAGTGCCGCACGGCCCCAGGAGCGAGCCCCTTCTGCAGGCTCTCCGTGTTTGTGGTGGGAGCTTCCCTTGGCAGAGGCTTGCTTGTGCTTGTCATGAGCACCGAGTCATGCTCATGAGGCTGCCGCTCGCTCCTGCACCCCGTATAGAGCCACTGCCTCCTACTTAGTTGTCTTTCTATTCGTGGTGGGAAATTGCCCCTTTTAAACACTCTTGTGTGGGACTGGCTTTGATCCACACACAGGGGTGGAACTGGTTTAGGATCGACTGAATACTGCAGCCCAGCAGGCAGCTGTGTGCTGGCTGCAGTGTGGGCAGAGGGCAGGAGAGGGATTGTGCCCCTTGGCTCTGCTCAGCCCTCACCTCCAATCCTGCCTCCAGGGCTGCTGGCCCCAGCAGCAGGAGGACACAGAGCTGTGGGGAGAGCCCAGAGCAGGCCACAAAGATGCTCCAAGGGCTGGAGCAGCTCTGCTGTGAGCACAGGCCGAGGGAGCTGGGGGGGGTGCAGCCTGCAGAGGAGAAGGCTCCAGGGCACCTCAGAGCTGCTGCCAAGAGCTGAAGGCATCCTGCAGGAAGGCTGCAGAGGGACCTGTGCTGAGGGGGTGTGAGGCAGGCCAAGGGGCAATGGTTTGGAGCTGAGGCAGAGCAGGCTGAGAGTGGAGCTGAGGCAGAAGCTGTTGAGTGTGAGGGTGGTGAGAGCCTGGCCCAGGCTGCCCAGGGAGGCTGTGGCTGCCTCCTTGCTGGGGGTGTTGCAGGCCAGGCTGGGTGAGGCCTTGGGCAACTTGGGCTACTGGAAGGTGTCCCTGGGCATGGCAGGGAGGTTGGAGCAGATGATCTTTAAGGTCCCTGCCGGCCTGAGCCATTGGAGGGTGATGCTGATGTTCTGTTGCCTCCGTGGCTGATTTGACAGGGGGTAGGCAGTGTGTTTGCACCGCTTCAGGGGTGCACTGCAGCAGCTCCAGCTGCAGACTCAGGCATGCAAGGACAGGCACTTCCAGGAGATTACACATGCCGGTTGCCCTGCAAGACCCTTCTACCACTCTTTGCTGGGGCCCCTGAGAGCAAAGCATGGCAAGCAGCAGGGTGGTGGCCGGGAGGAGAGCAAGGTTCGACGGGCAGTGCCTGTACCCCCCCCGAGGGCTGGTGCCTCCAGGGTTCCCTCTAGCAGCACTGGTGTGGGGGCAGTTGTTCCGTGGGCTGATGCTGACTCAAGTCCTTGTTTTCTTGTCCTTCCTAGAAATGAAGAAGCCCCCCGTGGCCCCCAAGCCCAAGCTGGTGGTAGGACAGAAGGCGGCGCCCCCCCCCGTGGCACCCAAGCCTGACGTTGTGCTCTCCAGTGTCCTGCAAGCAGCCCGGAGGAGCAAGCCAGTCATTGCTCCCAAACCGAGGGTCCTCAAGAGCTCCTCTGTCCCGGAGGCTAAGCCTCCGTCCTCTACACGGACAAGCGCAAAAAGCTTTGAAGAGCACAGGGCAGATCCTTCCCCGGCGCTGGACCGCTTGAACCGCGGCCAGGGAGCCTCAGCGGGCGGTGCTGGCAGCGCAGCCTGCATCCTGCCCGTGTCAGCCGGCCAGTTCGAGTGCCTCCAGAGGCTGGGCCCTGGGGAGGGGACCTGCAGGACACAGATCGTTTTTGAGCGCTTTGAAAACCTGGAGAACCTCACAGCTGGTGAAAAAGATGCAGCAGCTCCGGGGCACAGTCCCAGAGAACCAGTGGGCAGCAGGAGCCAGGTGGTTTTGAAGGCCAGCGTCTTGGAAGGGAAGCTTAAGGACGTCCTCAGCCACAGTGTGTTTGCTGACAGCAGCCCTGGGAGGCACAGGCGTGCGGAGAGACTCGGCCGAGGCGATGGCAGCAGGGCCAAGAACGATGTTAAGGTAGAGTTTGTGGAGCTGGTGCAGTCCTCGCTGCCTGCCACGGCAGCTGGAGGGGCGCAGCCGAGCCCGGATGGGAAGCTCTCTGCTGAGGAGCTGCAGGGGTCCGACCTTTGTCCCAGCCTGGCTGAAAACCACCACAGCTCCTCCCGCCCGCTGGACCAGGACATCCTGGAGCAGGGCCCGTCAAGTAGCAATAACACGTTCCCAGGTGAAACGGGTGTGAAGGCAGAGGCTGATAAAGCCTCCTCTGAGCCATCTTCGGGCCTGAGCCCCAGAGTGCTTCCTGTCCCTAAGCCGCGAAAGCCACGCACTGCCTGTCTGGTCCGTCAGGATGGCATGGACAGCCCAGCTGAAGGAGCAAAGGAGCCACCTCAAGCAGAGAAAGATTCCACTGGGTGTGGGGAGCAAAGCTGCACAAAGCCAGCAAAAATTAATGTCCTTGGGCAGAGTGTTTGCTACAACAACACAGAAGTGCTTCCTCCTGCACAGTGCGGGAGCTCGCAGAGCGGTGCAGACAGAGTGCCCCAGGGCAGGGAACCTGCCAGGGAAGAGCCAACTTCACCAACTGCTCTGCCTCAGGCGCCACACAAAACTTCTGCTCTGCTGGAAGGTGCTGAATGTTCTTTAGATGGGGCCCATAACTTGGCCAGCTCCGTGGGCCAGCTGGCAGGCGGTGGCAGCGTGCTGGATGCCCCAAACCAAAGGACTGCCTTCGTGCGGTGCGATGCTTTGTCCATGAGCCTGCCCAAGCAGCTCAAGCTGACCAGCACTCAGCACCCTTCTGCTTCCAGCAGCCTCCACCTTTCCCCACAAAAACTGGAAGAAAAAGAAACTAAAAGGAAGGATGAAAGTTCTCCCAAACTGGCTCCTAAGAAGCCCCAGAGGCACAGCCTCCCAGCTGCTGGCCTGCTGAAGAAGGCTGCGTCGGCAGAGCTGCTGGAGAAGAGCTCTTACCCCTCCACTGAGGACAAAGCCCGAGCTGCTCTGCAGGGCTCCCACTGCAGCCACGCAGCAGCCGAGGGGCAGAGTGCGCTCCCCTCCTGCCAGCTCCCCAAACGCTCTGCTGAGAAACCTGTCTGGAAGTTACCTCATCCTATCCTTCCGTTCTCAGGGAATTCCGAGTCGCTGAAAGGTCTCAACGCCGCTGCCAGCTGCAGCCACCTGAGCGGCACCACCAAGCCCAGGGCCAAGTCACTCTCTTCTGTGGACATGGACAGGACAGACAGGCCCTGCAGAGACCAGCAGAAGAAAAACAGCTTGAGGAAGTTCCTCAATATGAAGCTGTCAGTTTGCTTGCTGAAGAGTGACTTCCAGAGGTTCCTCTCCAAGGGCAGCCAGTCAGTTGACAGCACCATTGCCAGCCTCTCCGCTGGGGACGGCTGTGCAGGTGGCAGCAGCCGGAGTGCAGTGCCCGTGGGCAGCGAGAGGAGAGCCAAGTCTGCCAAGGCTCATTCCATAGAAATAAGTTCCCCAGGCTTGCAGAAAAAGAGGCAGAGGAACAGGAGCCAGCCTGAGGTGAGAAACAGCCCAAGGCTGGAGCCCGTGGCCGGGCAGGGAGCTCTGGAGCAGAAGGTGTCCCTGGCACGGCTGCAGGCTGTGGGCAGCTCCTGTGCTCCGGAGTACGAGAACGTGCGGCACTACGAGGAGATCCCCGAGTATGAGAACCTGCCCTTTGCCCTGGCACTGAGGAGAGAGCTGCCTGGTCACTGGCAGAACTCCAGCAGTGTGGAAGACCAGAGCCCTGGCTTCTATGAGGTTGAGGAACCTTGTGAGGCTGCCAGCAGGAGTCTGAGACTTGGCAGGTAAACCAAAGGTGAAAGGGAAGCTACACAGCTTCAGGGCGCTTCTGGTTGCCCTGCACATGGGTAGATGCTGACCGGAGCGGCTGTAGCCCCTCTCTGACACATCAGCAGGACTCTTCACAGAGTCACAGAGTGGTAGGGGTTGGAAGGGACCTCTGAATATCATTGAGTACCCTGCCAGAGCAGGTTCACTTAAAGCAGGTCACACAGGGATATGTCCAGGTGGGCCTTTAAGATCTTCAGGCATGGAGACTCCAGCACCTCTTTGGGCAGCCTGCTCCAGGGCTCTGACACCTCAAAATCAAGAAGGCTCCTCGTGTTTAGATGGAGCTTACCCTGTTTGGGTTTATGCCATTACCTCTTGCCACAGGGCAGCACTGAGAAGAGTGGCTCCTCCTTCCTGGCACCCCCCCTTGGCTATTGCAAGCATTAACAAGATGCTGCCCCCTCAGCCTCCTCTGCCCCAGCCTAACCAGCCCCAGGTCTCTCAGCCTTTCCTCATGTGAGAGCTGTGCCAGGCCCATAACCATCTCAGTGGCCCAATGATGGACTCTCCAATAGTTCTTTGCCCTTCTTGAGCTGGGGTGCCCAGACCTCCTGTGTGCTACCAGCACTTAAAGGGTGGCTGCCAGGAGGATGGAGGCTCCCTTTTCATAAGCAGCCCCACGGAGAAGCCAAGGGCTGGTGGGGACAGGTTACTGCTGGGGAGTTCTCACTGGGCTCCAGAAGGAGATGTTCCCCATGAGCACAGTCAG
The DNA here is from genome assembly GCF_015220805.1 of Pogoniulus pusillus. Taxonomy (NCBI): domain Eukaryota; kingdom Metazoa; phylum Chordata; class Aves; order Piciformes; family Lybiidae; genus Pogoniulus; species Pogoniulus pusillus. The sequence continues at coordinate 638,008 of NC_087278.1, forward strand.
ACACTGGAGACACCTCCCAAGGGCAGTGGTGAAGTCCTCTGCACTGAGCTGTTTGAAGGCTCAGCTTGGCAGGCTGCTGGGGCAGCTCAGAGCAGCTCCACCCTCACCTGGGAAGGTTGGAGCAGAGGGTTCTTGGGAGTCCTTTCCCACCTGTCTCTGGGCTTCTGTGATCTCTCTGTGAGCTTTTCCTGGTGTGGAAGCTTTGCCCTTGGCAGATAATGAAAAGGAAAGGTCAGTTTGCAGCTCCTCCTGTGCTGGGAACTTGGGAGTCTACTTTGTGTGCTCCTCCAGGTTGGAGGGAAGCAAATCAGATCAGTCCTGTGCACGCCTAGGAATGCTGCCCTGGGGAGGGGACAGCACAACCGCAGGCTCAGCTGAGCTTGACATAAGCGCCAATAAAGCACAGAGCTGCTGGGTTCGTAGAGGGCAGGAATAGATGGCAGAGCTTGGAAGTGCAGAGAGGCTTTTGCATGTGCAAATTCCTCATCAGGTCGTGAAAGCTTTTGGGGGTATAACAGAGGCTGTTGCCTCTGGTGCAGCTCCTGCACCTCCCTCTGCTCCCACCCAAGGCAGCGGTGGTGCAGGAGGTCTGCCTTGCAGGCAGAGCCTCGCCGGGGTTTGGCAGCTGCCTGGGTTGTGTTTCATTGTGTGTGGAGGTGGTGCAGGCAGATAACATCAGCAGGACTGAACTGGTTCATGGCCCTGGCCAAAACAGCTGCGAAATGCAAGAGGCAGGAAGAGATCTTTTAGCATCTGTCTCGCTGTGTCTGTGGGGGCTGGGAAGGGCTGCAGGGGGGCCAGGCTTAGCTGCCCCTAAAGAGCACTGAGCAGTGTGGCTGGCAGAGTGGTAACAGCCAAGGCAAGGCAGTGTGGTGCTCAGCTTCTCAGTGGCAGAGATCAGCAGGCCCCACCTGCAGGGTGTATCTCAAAACAGCAGTAAGGGCTCTTCACAGCGAGGGTGGGGAGACGGCAGCAGGGAGGCTGTGGCTGCCTCCTCCCTGGCGGTGTTGAAGGCCAGGCTGGATGAGGCCCTGAGCAACCTGTGCTGGTGGGAGGTGTCCTGCCCATGGCAGGGGTCTGGGACTGGATGAGCTCTGAGGTCCCTTCCAAGCCAACCCCTTGTGTGGCTCTGTGCGCTGGATGAAGGTGCAGCCCCAGCAGTCGTCGTGGCGCTCTTAGGGGCGCATGCAGAGCGAGCTGCTGGCCAGCCACTTCTACCTTCGTGTTGCACTGGGAGGGACCAGTCACAGGGCAGTCACTTCCGTGGGTCTCAAGTAACAGAGAAGCCCCTAGGAGAGCAGGGACCCTGTGGAGCAGTCATCTTCTGGCCCCGAGCAGCTGCTGCTGGAGGAGCAGACACAGCTATGCGTTTTGGCTCTGGCTGGGGAGGCTCACGGGGCTGTTACCTGAAGTCCTTTGAAGCTGCTCTATCGTCAATGCCATCTCACCTTCCCTGCCCAGCTCTGCACCAGCCTTTGGTGAGCCGCCCTGGCTCGGGTGGTACAACCAAACCGGTTAGAGGCACAGAGCTGATGTGCTTGTGGTAATTAGGGCTCCTGTTTGCCCCAGCCTGTCAGAACATGCACTTAGCTCCCCTTTGGAGATCATGGCACAGAGAGCTCCTGCCAGGCACTGCTAATGGGGAGCTCCAAGCAAATTCCCTTCTGGTTAAAGCTCCTGTACAGATGAGCTCTTTCTGAGAGCTCCCCAGGCTGCCTGCCTGCACTCATAGCCTTAACAGCACATGTCTGGGTGCCAGGCACAGCCTGGTGCCTTCAGCCCATCTCACATTTCTTCCTGGAAGAAGAAAGAAAGTGTTCATAAGTGCCCAGTGCTTCAGAGAGATCACTGAGACACCTCCTCCCCATCTCAGGTGGTGAAACCAGTGGGCTTTAAGGGGGAATGGTAGCAGCCTCTTCATGTGTCTTGCCAAACCCAGACATTCACACAATGGGTTGGAAGGGACCTTAAAGCTGGTCCTGTTCCAGCCCTCCACCGTGGGCAGGTTGGGTTGGAAGGGACCTTAAAGCTGGGCGTGTTCCAGCCCTCCACCATGGGCAGGGACGCTTCCCCCCAGCACAGGTTGTTCAAAGCTTTATGCAGTCTGGCCCTGAACACCTCCAGGTAGGGGACGTCCACAGCCTTCCTGGGCAGGCTGTGCCAGTGTCTCCCCACCCTCACTGGAAAGGATTTCTTTCTAGTATCCAGTCCAAATCTCCTCTGCTTCATTCCCTCTCCAAATCTTTTGTTTGCTTGGGCCTTCCCCCAGGCTTTAAGTGCCTGGGCAGTTAATGATGGGTATTTTCATTGCCCACCTGATTTTTGCATCAATGGATGCCAGCCTCTCTTCTGCTGAAGGTGAGCCTGGCTCTGGAAGGGAGAGAACCAGGCTGCCAATGCTGCCTGTGAGCTGGGCAGGTGTGACAGGAGCTGCTGCTGGGAGCTGCATGGGTGTAAGCTTGTGCTGAGTGGCTCAGAGGAACGTGCTTAATAAAGCAAGGGCAGCATCTGGGGAACAGATAATCTGTGTTCTGCTTCCCCTGCAGGAAAAGAGTAGTCCTTGACATAGTTTATAGGATCATTTTGTTGTAGTCCACCTGTTTGACTGCCAGGTTAGAGCAGCTCGTTCAGGTGAAGCTGTTGCTGTGAGGGCTGCCAGAGAGCGAGTGGAGTGTGCCTGCTGTGGGGCAGCAAACGTGCAAAGGAAGTTTGAACTGTCCTGTTGAAGCTGCTCTCTGGGTTTGGGTTTTCTTTGGAAATGAATGCTTCAGGCCTGAAAAGTGAGGTGCAAAGCCTGTGCTGCTGGCACTGCCACAGCTGACTTGAAGGCTATCATGGACCAGGAGTTGCAATGGCTCCATTGTGAGGCAAAGCTCTGTGCTTAAAACCTCCTGATGCAAGAGGAGTTTGTCCATTGATTGTCCTCCTTTTAGTGGCAAACCTTTGTTCCAAGGAGGAGAGCAAAGCCTGCCCTCGGTGAAGCGAAGCTGAGTGTGCATCTGTCCAGTGACCTGCATGTGCAGGGTGCCAGTGAAGGTGCCTTGGGACCTCCTTTGTGCCGCAGAGGACAGACACTTCCACTGCCCTGCACCGTCTCAGCTCTGGGGTGTTTGTTATGCTCTGGGCAAGAGAATGGTGAACGCATCTGCTCCTGCAGGGAGGAGCATGCTGGATTTCCTGGCTGCCTCTGACAGTGTTCCTTCAGGGTGCTGCCAGTGGCGATGGCTGCTGAGTGCTTTTGACAAGGTTTTCCAGCTTGGATTTTTCATTTGGGAGGGCTGGGCCAGGGAGGGAAAGGAAGTACAAAAGCCTCTGAGACCCTCATGCTGGTTGCACAAAATACTGCTTCCTGTTTCCCCCATCCCTGCTGATTTAACATCATCCGTTGGTTTTCCAGCAGTGAGCATCTCAATGCAGAATGTGAGGTGGTTGCCTGGACCGAAGTCTGCTCCGGTTACGGAGTCCCGAGAGGTCAATTAAGTGTCCATGAAAGCCTTCCTGGAGTATGTAACTGGGTACTGAAGTCCATGTGGCTAAGCATTTTGCTTTGATACGTGCTCCTCTTTGATCTGCTGAGCTTGGCTGCGGTTGAGGCATGCTGCCGAGGAGCAGGGCTGCAGCAGAGAGGTGGCAGTGGGTGGGATTGCCTGTGCTAGGGAAGGGTTTTGCTCTTGCAGTTGCAAAGCTCCCATTGAGAAACATTTCCAGAGAAACAGCAAATGAGTAACATCCTGAGGGGCCTGACCAGCGCTGAAAAGGCTTTGTCCAAACACTTGGGCTGAGGTCTGAAAGCACAAAACACACTCTAGGTGTTGAGGGGGTTCTCTAGGAGAGCCCTTGCTTGCTCCCTTTGAGTTGAGTTTTATGGGAAGATATCACTTCCAGGGGAGTAGAGGCTGGGCAGAGCTTTTGGATGTCATCAGCTTCTTAAAGATGATATTGGATTAGTTTCTGAGCCAGAGGGCAGCTTCCATTTCCTCCTGCAGCCTTGTCCTGTCTGCCAGTCCAGCTCCCTGCTGCTGGCAGCTTTGTGGCACCCTTAGTTGCACATTAATTTCTTTTCCAGCCCTCAAGTTTTCATGAGATAGCTTCGAGCAGAAGCTGTTCAGTTTGCCTCTCAGGTTGTGTGTTGTCCCTGCCTTGCTTTCTGTACTCTGCTGCTTTGAACCTGCCTCCTCTCCTCCCTATCCTACTTTCTCATGGAGGTTAAGGGCTTGTCGGCAAAGTCAGTCAGATGACTCACATCTCTGCCTCCCCAGCCCTGCCAGGCTGATTGCAGAGCCTGTCTGGCAGTCCTGGAGCTCGGGAGAGGGCATGGACAGAGCAGCTCTTGGCTATCAGACACCAGGAATTTGCTGCCTTGCTGACTTCTCACAGCTTCACAGATTGCATCCACTTGCAGGAACCCTCCAAGGGCATCTTGTCCAACCCCCCTGCACCCAGCAGGGACACCTCCAGCTAGAGCAGGCTGCTCAGAGCCATATCAAGTGACCTTGAATGTTCCCAGGGATGGGGTCTCAACCCTCTCCCTGGGCAGCCTGTGCCAGTCTCTGCCCACCCTCACTGTGCACAACTCCCTCTTGATGCCCAACCTAACTCTGCTCCAGTTCCAAACCACTGCCCTCAGCCTGAACCCACAGCCCCTTCTGAGCCTCCCCAGCCTGCCTGCAGCTCCCCTTCAGGTAGTGGGAGGCAGCTCTAGGGTCTGCCTGGAGTCTTCTCCAGGCTGAGCAGCCCAAGTTCTCCCAGCCTGTCTCCAAAGGAGAGCTGCTCCAGCCTCATCTTCATGGTCTCCTCTGGACCTCCTCCTTCAGGTCCATGTCCCTCTTGTGCTGGGGGTCCCACAGCTGGCCCCAGCCCTGCAAGTGTGGTCTCAGCAGAGCAGAGGGGCAGCATCCCCTCTCTCCATCTCTGCCAAAGCTGCTTTGGATGCAGCCCAGGCTGCCCTTGGCCTTCTGGGCTGGCAGAGCCCGTGGCTGGCTCCTGCCCAGCTTCTCCCCAACCGGCACCCCCAGGCCCTTCTCTGCAGGGCTGCTCTCAGACTCCTCACCCCCAGCCTGCACTGACACCGAGGATTTCCCCAGCCTGGAGGCAGGACTTGCTTATGTGAACGGTGGAGAAACAACTTCTGTCATGAAGTCAGTGAGAAAGGGAGCAGTGGTGAGCAGATGGGTGCTGCTGGGCAGCATCCGTGCAGCCTCCGCGCTCTGCTTTGGGAGGGCACTGGCTGCATGCTTCTGCAGCTCCTTCTCTTTCCCCAGGGTTAGTCAAGCCCCTGAGCCCGGCTCTGGAATGACTCCGTTTTGTGGTGTCGAGTTACTGGTTGTGTGCTGCCGGGGCTGCGCTGCGGGGACCTGCCTGAAAGGCTGGGGGTGATTTATTGTCCCTTGTGCTCAGGAAAGCACTGGGGTGCTGTGGAGTTCCTTTTCCTTCCTCGCAGGCCATGCACAAGTCGGTGTCACCATGGGCTGCTCTTCCTGTAAGAGGAGGAGGTTTCCTTGGCCTGGAGGTGGCTTCCAGTCGCACAGCTTTACAGTTTGCTGGAATAAAAAGCAGATCCCACTGGAAGTGCAGTTGGGTGTGCTGCACACCCTGGCATAAAGTGCATGTGAGGAGAAGAAGATATGCACTGGGAGGGGGAAAGATTTAAATCTCGCAGTACTGAAGTGTGGGAGAGCCTCATGCCCTTCTCCTTGGCTGTCTTCTTTTCCAGTCAGAACGAATGAGAACGTTTGTGCCTTAGAAAGATGTTCTCACGTTCTGCCCCAGATGTCTGACCGGGGCTGGCATCATCTGTTTTGATGTGGGGAGGGACTCTGAGCTCCAGCACTCTCCTTCTCCAGCAAGGCAGGGGGCAGGAGTTGGAGAAGTGCATTTCTGCAATCCCACCCTCACGAGCCTGGAGTTCAGGGCAGTCTTGAAGTGGCTGTGAAATGAAACAGCTGTGAGTGGCACCGAGGGTGGCACCTCAGAGGACCGCTGCTGGTGCAGTCTCAGAGGACTCTCCCTGGTGGTTTTGGTACAAGGGAGGTGTGGCTGAAGCAGGTTAATGTGGCCCAGCACACAGGGAGAGTTCAGGCAGAGCTGGAGGTAGCTGTCAATTATTGGATGGTGCTACAAGTGCAAGGCAAAAATAGCTGCGGTTGGTGTCCTGCTGTTATCTTTTGGCTGAGCGCAGCTGGGGCTGGGGTGGTTTGTGGCGGGGGGAGGCAAGAGAGGCAAGCTGGCAGTGCTGCCTGCCATGAGGCAGGAGCTGTTGGAGTGCGCTGCCCAGCTCTGCCTCTGTCCCAGAGGTTTGGGAGTGACTTTGTGGCAGCCTCCTGCAGCCTGGAAAGTGCCATCACATTAACCTCGGGGCAGCGCCGTCCGTGTGCGCCGCAGGACCCCGGTCTGAGCGTGACCTTCTCTGCCCTGTTCCGTCCCGGCCGCAGATGGCACCGATGTGCTGGCAGTGCCGTTCCCACCAGCGGTACAATGGAAGGATGTCTTCGTCCTTCCGCTGCCGCTGCCTCGGCTCAGCTGCCGCCTGCCTGTGCTGCGGGCAGCCTGCGGCAGAGCCCCGGGATGAGCCTGCTGCTCTCCCTGTGCCGGCAGCAGCTCGTCGCTCCGGTGCTGTCTGGGCTTTCCCCCTTTACCTCATGTGCTTTGGGGTTTTGTCCTCCTAATTTTGGCATTCTTTGTGCTTCCTTTTCCTGGAGGAGGAGGCTTTAGCTACCGCTGCGTGTCCAGCGCCGGCTCCTGGCCTTTCTGCCCTGCCTCCAGCGCCTGCTCCTCACCTTGTGCTGCCAGCCGGGGTGCAAACTGCAGGTGAGCAAAGTGTAGCTCCGGGGAGTAGCTCAGATGTGGCCTGCAGAGTCAGGCAGGAGATGAGGATTGATGGCAGCCCCACTGAGTGCTCCACGACAGCCCTTTCCTGTGGGCTATTTCCAGCACTGGCGCAGGAAATGTGCTTGCGAGGCTGTGTGGGGCTCTGGTGTTTGAACTGCAGCAAGCTCTGGTGTCCTGGCAGAGAGCAGTGGCACTTTGTTGGGCATAAAGCAAGTGCTGAAAGCAAGCAATCAAAATAGTAACTCCAGTCATTGGTGGAGTGCCAGCAGTAACATGAGCATGCCTGTCTTGAGGCTCCTACTCCCAGCAGGTTCTATTCCAACTCGAAAAGAACTGGAAGTGAGACTGAAAATCGCTCAGAGTGGCCCTGGGCAGCGTGCTCTGGCTGGAGGTGTCCCTGCTGACTGCAGGGGGGTTGGGCAGGGTGACCTTCGAGGGTCCCTTCTGACCTGCTGCCCCCTGAGCTGGTCAGAGGTGTGTGCAAGCAGGCTGCCCGAACGACGCGGCTCTGTCCTTGCCTTGCACTAGGCAAAAGTGGGGTTAAGGCACTTCTGTTTGAGGTGCTGGAACTCAACATTCTCTTAACAAAAAACACCCCAGAACACTAACTCTGCACAAGTTTTAATTTTCCCTTACCATTTCCTTGTGCTTATGACAAACTGCTCCACTCCAGCAGAAGTGGACTTAAAAAAGTAGTCTCTTAGGATGCAGATAAATAAAAGGGCCTCGAGTTGTGCCAGGGAGCTTCAGGTTGGGTATTTGGATAAGTTCCTTCTCAGCAGGGGCCCTCAGGCACTGGAACCAGGTGGAGTCACCATCCCTGGAGGGATTTAATGGGTGTCTGGATGTGGTGGTGCACTGGCAGTGGCTCAGCAGCAGCAGCGTTGGGGCTGTGAGCTTTAGGTGAGCTCTTGGCCTTGACTATCTCCAAGGTCTCCCCCAGCCCGAGCAGCTTTCTGGCTCCATGGGAGCTGCCATTCAGAGAGCTGCACCCCGAGCCCGGGGCTCACTGCTTTCACCTGCACAGACTTCTGCTGAGCTTTCTGGGCTGTGCTGTTCCAGTCCAGCTCCTGTGCAGTAAGCAGGGGCACCGCTGGCTGGGTCAGGTTGCTGTGAACCCCATCCAGCTGGACCATGAATGTCACCAGGGCTGGGCACTGCCGCCTCTGTGGGCAGTGTGTTCCAGTGTCACCACCCGCCTGGGGGACATGCCTTCCTCGTGTGGAGCCTGGGGCTGCCCTCCTTTGGTTTGCACGTTTAAACCCATCACCCTTGTGGTGACACAAGAGGCTCTGCTAAGCAGCCTGTGCCCAGCTGCCTTGCAGTCCCCGCACGAAGGCCACAGAAGGCTCTTCCTGGAGCCTTCTCCTCTGGGTGCCGCAGAGCTTCGCTGCCCGGTGCCGGATCCTGCCTGTCCCCTGGCATCCTCTGGACTTAGCTGCTGCTGCATTTGCATCATTTGCTTTCTGGCACTTGTGGCAAGAGCCAGCCCAGCAGAGACAGGCCGAGGTGCCCATCTCCTGTGTGCCACGCTGGTGGCTGTGCCACGCTGCCTGGGGCCCCAGATTGCCCCCCTGTAGGCACCAGTCTCTTGAAGAGTTCCAGAGCAGGGGCCTGGGTCCTTTAGTGGCCCTGCTGCGCTGAGTGTGCAAACATCCCAGGCATGTGTTTGTGTTGATACTGAGCTTTCCAAGGACCTAGGGATTGTCAACAAACAGCCTGGCTGCAGGTCCCTGCCAGCACGGGAGGTGCCCGTGGCGCCAGCGGCCCTTGGGCACCGCCGGTCACAGGAGTTGGTGTTTGCAAACCACGGCTAGAGATGGAGATCAGCTGAGAGCTGGGGCTGCTCAGCCTGGAGAGGAGAGGGCTCCAGGGAGACCCTAGGGCAGCCTCCCAGTACCTGGAGGGGCTGCAGGAGAGCTGGGGAGGGCCTTTGAGAAGGGCTGGGAGTGGCAGGACGAGGGACAATGGCTGTGAGCTTGAGAAGGGCAGAGTTAGACTGGCGAGGAGGAAGGAGGGTTGAGAGACTCTGGCACAGGTTGCCCAGGGATGCTGCAGTGTTCAAGGCCAGGCTGGATGAGCCCCTGAGCAAGCTGTGCTGGTGGGAGGTGTCCCTGCCATGGCAGGGGCTGGCACTGGGTGATCTTGAAGGTCCCTTCCAAGCCAACCCGTTCTGTGAGTCTGTTCTGTTCTCTGAAGTGCTTACAGCTCCTCTTGCTGGCCCTGGCATGCTTTGGTTCACCAGTATGTTCCTGTGGCATCAGAGGAGCACAGCCCCAGGGCCGCGGTTCCTGCCGCCAGCTGCCCACTGCCAGGCAGCCACAGGCTCCCTTCACCCCCTGCCCACCAGGACACCCATGGTACGTTTAGGGAACTCACTCACAAGGTAGGGCCAGAGCTGCTTACTCAGTGGGCAGCAGGGTGAGCTGGCAGGGATGGTGCCTCACATGACTGATAATGCAGAAGCTTCTCTTGCCAGCGCTGTGGGGAGGACAGGACAAGAGTGGTGCTGAAGAGGCGATGCGAGAGAGCAGTTCGGTGTCCCCAGAACACCGACCGCGGGAGCTGCCTGAGAGCAGCCCCTGCTACCTGCACGGCCCTGGGAGCAGGGCAGCTGCGGCGGCGGAGGGAAGGCTGCGGCTTGCTTGGAGGCTTTCTGTGATCTCCAGCCTCCTGGAAGGGCTTCAGGGAGAGCTCGAAGAGAGCTGCTCCTGCACTTCACGTTGCAGATGACTTCAGAGGTAAAAGCAGAGAGCCAACAGTCAGTAGGAATCTGCTCTCTGCTTCCTCGGCTGAAGGTGTAAGGAGGGGCAGAGGCTCTCCCGCAGGCGCCTGATAAAGCTCTGCCCTCCTCCAGCTTCAATCCCTTGTCCCTCCTGCTGGCACTCCCAGCCCTTGGCACAAGTCCCTCCCCAGCTCTCCTGGAGCCCCTTCAGGTGCTGCAAGGCTGCTCTGAGATCTCCCTAGAGCTTTCTCCAGGCTGAGCAGCCCAAGCTCCACCAGCCCCAGCTTTCCCAGCCTGTCCCCAGGGCAGAGGTTCTGTAGCCCTCTGATTGTCTTCGTGGCCTCCTCTGGCACTGCTGAGGCTGATCAGTAACTGCAGAAGGCTTTCATTGTCCTGCTGGTGCTGTTCCAGTGCAGATCTCTTCTGCCCTGGTGAGGCTCATGGAGGCCCTGTGAGAAGGAAGCCTCCCTGGTGTGCTCCAGCTCCATGCCCTGCTCTCATCCTGTGTGGAGCTGATCCTTTCCAAAACAAAGTGGCTTTGTCCCTCTGCACCCTTGCTGCTGCAGTCTTGGCTCGGGGTCTTGTTTGAAGTCAGTGATGAGCAGGCCATCTCCTTCCTCCCCCCACCCCACTGAGCTCTGGGAGACTGCAGCTCCTTGGGTGTTTCCTGAGTCCTTCCTGTGTTGTTTTAATAGGACCAAGCTATTTTAGTCCTTTCTGCTCCTCATGGCTGACCAAGAGCTGTCTGCAGGCCAACTTCTCTAAGTGTTTCCTATTTTTGATCAGCATTTGTGTGTTTTGATTGGCTTTTGTTTGTTGACATTTTAGATCATTAAGTAGGCAACATCTTGCTGTGCCTGCCAGAGCATCCTCGCACCGCCGCCGGTCCCTGCTCTGCTCTCCAGGCTGCTGGCAGCTCTCACCCATGGGCTCCACACTGCCAGCTGCTCTTGCTGGTCACTGCCACAGCTGGAAGAGCTCAGGCTGAAGAGCTGCCCCCAGCCAGCCATCCCTGCTTGCTCCTGCTTCAGTCTTAGACAAGATCAGTCATAGCCACTCCCTGTGCAGGAAGGCAGAGGGCAGCTCTGCAGAGCCATGGAATTGGTTGTGTTGGAAAAGCCCTCCAGGATCCCCCAGTCTAACCAGCAACCCAGCCCCACCATGGCCCCCCCAGGGTCGCCCACTCCTACCAGCAACCCAGCACCACCATGGCCCCCCCCAGGGTCGCCCCCTCCTACCAGCAACCCAGCCCCACCATGGCCCCCCAGGGTCACCCAGTCCTACCAGCAACCCAGCCCCACCATGGGCACTGAACCATGGCCCCAGGTGCCACAGCCACTCCTTTCTTGAGCCCCTGCAGGGACAGGGACTCGCCCAGCTCCCTGTGCAGGAGTGTGTGGCCCTGGCAGGTGCTGGCTGCACAGGCTTCAGTGCTGATCAGCAGAGTGAGAGCTCTGCAGGCTGCAGCAGCCTGGGGCCGGGGGGCTCTGGATTTGCTTCCTGTTGGTGGGGTGGATAACTGCTTTTGGCTCACACCCTGTAAGCCTGGGGCACCCCAGCAGCTTTCTGCAGGCTTCAAACACAGCTTATGGGTATTTAGGCACAGCTTTAGTGTGGTTGGCAATTGTCTGTTTAATAAGGGATAATAATTACTGGTTAATTACCCATTTGTGAGTGGAGAACTGAGTTTATCCCTACTTTAAGGATTAAGAAGGAAGAGCCCAGGGATTTGCTGTGTTCTGGGTGGCTCTGCCAAAACTTCAGGCTCTCTTTAGTCTCTGTTTTCTTCTTTATCTTTCCCTACCCCCATTTCAGTTTCCCTCTGGAAGTGCCTATCTGAAGCCTCTGCTGCAGCTGCCAAGGCCAGCTAGAGGAAGGAGCTTGCGTGCCTGCCCCTGCAGCCTCTGCACCGCACACGCAGCGGAGCTGGTGGGGAGAGACCTCTGCAAGCCCTGTGCAGCAGCACAGCAAGGTCAGGTCCGACAGCTCTGACAGCTGTCAAGGGAGCCTGTCTCTGGGCCTGGAGGCTTTAATCGCAACGATTCTGCTTTCTTGTGTTTAGGCAGCGTTGGAGGGAGTGGTTGTGGCTCTGCCGTCCCCGGTGAGAGCAGTGAGGAGCAGCCCTCTGGGTGTGCATGCGTCGCAAGGTCAGAGAGCTCCGCTCTGCACCAAGCGCCCGGGCTGTGGGCACAGGGGGGCAGAGCAGCTCTGCTCGTCCCTCCTGCTGCTGGCACACAGCAGAGGGGCTGCAGTGTATGCACCAAGCTTGGCTGGCAGGCAGACCCTGAGGGACAAGAGCACTATGAGGATTCCAGAGGCTTTTGGGTGCTGCCAGGGAGCATGGTAGCAGCACCAGCAGAGCTGGAGCATGGCAGAGCTAGGAGTTCTCTGCAGAAACTCTCCCTGCCATCTTCAGGCTCCCCACTGCTGCCGTCATGGTTTCTGGTGCTAGGTAAAACATTTCCTGTGGGGCAGAGCAGAAGGCTGAAGGCTGGTTACAGTGTGGTGCATGGCATCAGCTCTGCAGACAGCAGCACAGGAGGGACATAGACCTGATGGAGCAGGTCCAGAGGAGGCCACGGAGATGATGAGAGGGATGGAGAACCTCTGCTCTGAGGACAGGCTGAGGGAGCTGGGGGTGTTCAGCCTGGAGAGTCGAAGGCTCCAGGGACACTTCAGAGCTGCCTGCCAGTAAGTACCCAGAGGGGGTTGCAAGAAGGCTGCAGAGGGACTGCTTGCAAAGGCCTGCAGGGACAATGATTTGAAATGAGAGCAGAGCAGACTGAGGTTGGATGTGAGGAACAAGTTCTGCACCAGGAGGCTGCTGGAACACTGCCAGAGAGGTTGCCCAGAGAGGTGGTTGAGGTCCCATGCCTGGGAGATACTCAAGGTGAAGCTGGAGAAGGCTCTGAGCAAAGTGACCTGGTGGAGGATGTCCCTACTGAGTGCAGGGGTTTGGACTGGGTGAGCTTTGGAGGTGCCTTCAGCCCCGGGCCATTCTCTGACTGTGCACAGTTCAATTTTAGGCCCTCAGGAGAAGCCCAAGAGCATCCTGGCCTGGTGATGGGAGACCTGCAGTCAGATGAGGAGGATCTTGTGAACAGTTCTGATGAAGATGAGGACACAAACTCTGATTCCAGCAAAGGGGAGCCTGACCCCCAGGATGAGAAGCAGGTAATTGATCTCTCTCTCCTCTGAAGCTGTTGCTCACTCTTGCCCTGTTTTGTGAGTTGTGTCCTGCTGGTAGATTCCCAGCCCTGCTGTCAAGAGCAGTTTGTTTCTGTTGGTGGTTCTGCCTGCTCAGTGCTTTGGGTTTGGTTTTCGTTCGTAGCTGCGCATTAGGCTGGCCTAGGAGGCGAGGAAGCCTCCCACTCTCTTGCCCTGGCCATTTGGGAGCAGCCTGTGGGTGTGAGGCAGCCTTGGTGGAGCCCAAGGGCAGGGGGCAGGTGAAGTTTGCAAGGTCTGAGAAGCTCCTTGTGAGAGATCTCTGGGACTGCAGTCTTGCCTGGAGGGTCTCATTTCAGGGGACTCAGCCACGCAGCAAAGGCTGTGTCCCTTTAAGCACTTCTGCAGACAGGTTTCTTGCCTTGCAGGTGCTCACCTGGCACACAGGGCACAGAAACCTGGGCCAGCTCCTCAGCCTTCCTCCCCAGTGGCCTGAAACACCAAGGGCTCAAACTGACCTTGACCAGGGAGGTGGTGGAGTGCCCATCCCTGGAGGTGTTGAAGCCAAGCCTGGCTGGGGCACTTAGTGCTATGGTCTGGGTGACTGGCCAGGGCTGAGTGCTAGGTTGGGCTGGCTGAGCCTGGAGCTCTCTGCCAGCCTGCTGCATTCTGTGATTCTGTGAAGCATTTGCCAGAGGATTGACTGCCTGGTGCTGAGGAGACCCTATCAGTGTGCCTGTGAGAGTGCTGCTGTAGGGTGGCAGAGCCCCCTCCATGGCCTTGGCAGCAGTGCAAGCCACATTTGGCTGCTGGGGCTTAGCCTAAGCCTCTGCTAGGTTCTGTGGGTGCCAACTCATGATGCTTTCCCCTATTCTAATCTCCTTTCTCCTTCAAATGAGAGGCAGGATGGCAGCACTAACAACTCAGAATGAAATGAAGCTGTGGAGGTCCTCTCTCTCTCCTTGAGGGTACTCACTGCTTGCTTTGCAGTGCTGAGCACCCTGGCACCAGCCTGCCCCTGTTCTGGTGGCTCTCCTGGCAGCTGCTTGCTGTGATAGCAGTGAGGTTTGCTTCCTTTCCTTAGAAATGGGTGATCATGTCTTTAATTAAGAGCAAGGAGACATTTAGTGCTGGGAGAGAAGGTCTGATGAGGATGTCAGACCTGAATATCAATTAACCAGATCTTCTGAGAGGAATAAATTGGAGGGTGAGGGAGAGCTGAGGGCAAAGCTTCTGTGAAGCTGAGCAGGGCTGCACCTGTATGGAAGCTAACTCAGCTTGCATGCCTCTGGAAATGCCCTCACTCCTCCATGGCAGAGTCTTACAGGCAAGCATCACCCTCTCAAAGCTGCCTGGGCAGGTGTCCTGGAGCAGTTCAGTGCTTGCTGTGAGGCATCTGCCCCTCGGCTGCTTCAGCTGCCTGCGCCTGGGGGCTCCCAGGCAGCTCCCCATGGGAGAGCAGCTGCAGGGCAGAACCAAGCAGCCTATTCTCTGCAGCCTTCCTCAGCTGCCCTTGCTTTTGTTTGTGCTCATCACAAGCACCTGGGTGGTTTGATGCTTTTTATCTGTGTCACAGGGCTCCTTCCCAAGGCTTTGTGCCCCTGCAGTGCTGCCACTGCACTCCTCCCACGGACACTTAGGGCAGAAGTGTCTCTGGCTGAGCAGATGCAAGGAGAGGCCTTTCCCAGTGACTGCTGGCATGGGAAAAGGCTCTCACATGGGCTTGGAAGCAGGCTGTGGTGCTTCATTTGGCACTTGCTTACCTGTAGCATCACCTCCCAACACTAACTTTCATCTCATTGGCAGCTGTGCCATGGGAAGTGGTGGCAGATCACAGAATCATGGAATCAGCCAGGCTGCAAGAGAGCTCCAAGCTCACCCAGCCCAGCCTAGCACCCAGCCCTGCCCAACCAACCAGACCATGGCACTAAGTGCCCCAGCCAGGCTTGGCTGCAACACCTCCAGCCGTGGGCACTCCACCACCTCCCTGGGCAGCCCATTCCAATGCCAATCACTCTCTTTGACAACAACTTCCTCCTAACATCCAGCCTGACCCTGCCCTGGCACAGCTTCAGGCTGTGTCCCCTTCTTCTGTTGCTGGGTGCCTGGCAGCAGAGCCCAACCCCACCTGGCCACAGCCTCCCTGCAGGTAGCTGCAGACAGCTCCCCTCTTCTGCATAACTGAGGTCCTTGGGAGTTCAGTGGTCCCAGGAGCATGTCAGCTGTGCTTGCTGAAGAGCTGCAGGGGCCTGAGGATGGCTGTTGCAGCTTGCCTGAGTCTGCTTGACCCTGCCTGGGTAGATCTCTGCAGGTTTTGGGAAGAAGCTGCCTTTGAGGAGCAGAATGTGTGCAGCAGATCAGTAGGTGCTCCACTCTGCATGGCTGGGATGCAGAACACTCACCTGGGAATGAATTTTCATTCACTCATTTGGTGTGGTCAGTTCCATTCAAGTGACAAAATGTGTTGGGAGGTTGAATTGTTGCTGTAAGCTGTGGATGTCACTGCCATGTCTGTGACACAGATAAGCTACTCCTGCACGCAGCACAGGTGCAGCTTCTGCTCACACAGTGGTGTGTGTCACCCAGGAGTGCTGCAACAGATACAGCCTGGGAATACCCCTAGCTGCATGGCCTCAGTTCCAGCACTTGAGGCCTCTTCGTACATTCAAAGGAGCACTAAAACTCTGGGCAACCCTTGCCACGTTAGGGCTATGAAGCCAAGGTTCTCATGTGCGCTGCCACCAGTGTCAGCTTCCCGAAGTCCTAGAACCCCAGCATGGCTCAGGCTGGCAGGGAGCTCAGAGCTCAGCTGCTCCAGCCTCCTGCCGTGCCCAGGGACACCTCTCAGCTGCACTCAGCTGCCCAAGGCCTCACCCAGCCTGGCCTGCAGGAAGGCTGAGGTGAGAGGGCTTCTCTTGGTTGATGCTCTTGTCCCCAGCTGCGAGCTGAGCTGATTCTCCTCACAGATGTCTGAGCCATGTGGAGCAGTAGAAGCGGCTGTGGAACGGCGGCGTTGGGCTCCAGGAGCCCCTCGGTGGGAAAGGCTCTGCCGGTCTGAGGCGGGGCCGAGTCTAACATCTGCTTCTGTTCGCAGAGTAAGGCAGCTGGGAAGAGGACAAAGGTCTACCACATTGCCAAGGAGATCATGAGCTCAGAGAAAGTGTGAGTGTCGTGCTGAGCACAGCAGCCTCTCAGCTCCCTGCCCTGTGGGCACTCCCACTCTAACTCACCTCTCTTGCTCCTCCCGGCAGGTTTGTGGACGTGCTCAAGCTCCTGCACATTGTAAGTGTCCCCCAGGAAAGAGCTTTCCTCCCCTCTGTAAGCCGCGAAAGCTCTGTGCTTAGGACCTGTTGTGGCTTTGTCTCTGCCCCGTTGTCGGTGTGGCTTTTTTCCTGCCCTGTTGGCATATCCAAAGTGCCGAAGGTAGCTCAGACACTCCCGGCTTGGGAGTTTCGGGTGTTGGGTAATTTGGTGGTGCCTTCCATCCGCGCCCGCCGAGCGCTGCCCATGAGGGAGGGAGGTGCACTTGCGGCCGCCAGCAGGGCCCCGGCGAGGCAGCTGTGCCCGGCGAGGCAGCTGTGCCCGGCGAGGCAGCTGTGCCCGGCGAGGCAGCTGTGCCCGGCGAGGCAGCTGTGCCCGGCGAGGCAGCTGTGCCGCGGGGCTGCGAGCCAGCCTGGGCGAGGAAGAGGGAGAGTCCCCGGGGGGCAGGAGCAGCCCACCTCGGGAAGCGGACACGTTCTGGGGCTGGCTTTGCCAATGAGCCGTGGTGATGCTGCCGAGTGATGGACGCTTCTTTGTGCCGGCCCCGGCCTCCGGCAGCTGCCTGCTTCGGCAGCGGCTCCGCAGCCAGCGCTGCTCTGCGCTCCCTGCGGAGCAGCTCTGCTGAGGGAGGCTTTGGCTTCATGGCTCTGGTGTGTGTCCCGTCCCCTGCTGTGCCATAGGACGGCAGGCTGCGAAGGGCAAGCACGGTGCTTTGTGTTCGTTCCCCTGGGGCAGTGCTGCTGCCTTGCTCTGTCCTGCCCTCTGCAGAAGCATGCCCTGGGGAGCTGCAAAGGCTCTGGGGGTGCCTGGACACAGCCCTGCAGTGCAGAGCTCCTCCAGGAAACACAAACCTCACCACACCACCTGCTCATCTCTCTCTTGCTCACTGCTTTCCTGCTTCTCTTCAAGCTTGGCTTTTAAGTGCTGGCTCAGGCAGTTGTGGCCAATGCTTCATTGCCCAGGGAGGTGGCTGAGACCCCATGGCTGGAGGTGTTTCAGGCCAGGCTGGCTGAGGCTGTGGACAGCCTGCTCTGGGGTAGGATGTCCCTGCCCGTGGCAGGGGAGTTGGCACTGGCTGATCCCTGTGGTGCCTTCCAACCCTGACTGATTCTGTACACAGACTGATTCTAGTACACAGCTCAAGCCTAAATACTGCTCGAAGGAAGTGAGTTGGTCTGAGGAGCAGGAAAGAGAAGGCTCCAGGGAGACCTTAGAGCAGCCTTCCAGTACCTGAAGGGGGTTATAGGTGAGCTGGGGAGGGACTTTTGATGGGGGCTGGGAGTAACAGGATGAGAGGCTGTGGATTGAAGCTGGAAGAGAGGAGATTGAGAGTGGAAATGAGGAAGAAATTCTTGACAGTGAGGGTGGGGAGACACTGGCACAGGCTGCCCAGGGAGGCTCTGGGTCACAGCATGCAGTCTTTGATTTGTACTTCCGTGATCCACAGGCTCCCTGGAGGTGTTCAGAGGGCCCAGACCTGGACACAGCATTCCAGGGGTGGCCTGAGCAGTGCTGAGCACAGGGGCAGAAGAACCTCCCTGCTCCTGCTGCCCACACTGCTCCTGAGCCAGCCCAGGATGCCATTGGCTCTGCTGCCCACCTGGGCACTGCTGCCTCCTCTGCAGCTCCTCTCTCCCAGCACCCCCAGCTCCCTCTCTGCCTGGCTGCTCTCAGCCACTCTGGCCCCAGCCTGCAGTGCTGCTTGGGGTTGTTGTGGCCTTGTTCAATCTCATCCCATTGGTCTCTGCCCACCCATGCAGCCTGACCAGGTCTTATGGATTATGTTAATAACTCTTCAGTCTGTAAAGTGCTTTGCTGATTGAGGCATTTGACAAGCATTGCAGCTGCAGCTTCTTAAGAAAGCTAATGCAATAGATTTGGGTGGGAAGGAAATGCTGCTCTACTGCCAGAGGCTGGCAGAGAATATCTTGGGCACCTGCTACAGGCACAGAGTTGGCTGCTGTGAGAAATGGACCAGCTGATGCTGTCAGGGACTTACAGATACTTTTACTACCTGAGAAAACAGGTGTGGGAGGACTTGGCAGCTTTCCAGAGCCAGTCTGGTGTGTTTGGAGAATGCCAGGTCTGCACTTACAGTCTTCCTGCTGTTGGCAGAGTTGGGCAGCTGAAGGCTGGCAGCCTGACTCCAGTGATGTTGTAAATCTATTGCTGACATCTCCTGGGGCTCCAGTCACAGGAGCACTGAATTGCCTGCCTGGAAAAAGACCTTGAGGTCAAGCCCAGCCATAACCTAGCACAGCCTCAAGCTGTGCCAGGGCAGGGTCAGACTGGATGTTAGGAGGAAGTTGTTGTCAGAGAGAGTGATTGGCATTGGAATGGGCTGCCCAGGGAGGTGGTGGAGTGCCCACGGCTGGAGGTGTTGCAGCCAAGCCTGGCTGGGGCACTTAGTGCCATGGTCTGGTTGGTTGGGCAGGGCTGGGTGCTAGGCTGGGCTGGGTGAGCTTGGAGCTCTCTTGCAGCCTGGCTGATTCCATGATTCTGTGATCTCCCTGCAGACAGCCCTCAGACCACATCCCTCAGCACCTCACCCAAACATCTTTTGACCCACTTCAGGGATGGCAGGGATGGTGAGTCCATGCCCAACCTGGGCAGCCTCTTCCCAGCAGCTGTGGTCAGTGTGTCACACACAGCAGCCTGGCTGGTGCCCAGGGGTGGAATATCCTCCCCTGCCCTCCTCCTGCGAGCACACGGGATGTGTGTGTGTGTGTTCCTTGACAGGAGCCCAAGCACAGGCACATTGTTCTCCTGACATTAAACTGCTGTTTGAGCTCTCTGCAGGTGTTTTTAGCTGGGAACTGTGCCCCAGAGGCAAGGATTAGGGCTTGGCTTTTTCTTTGTCAGAGGTGTGTCCTAGCAGAGATGATCAGAGATGAGTATTGGTTGAAGGCTTCAGAGCAAAATCAGTGCCATGCTTAGAGCTTGTTGGTCCTTCTCCTGCTGGTCACTTTGCAGGGAGTTTTGGTTTCATTGCTGTGATATGATCTTCACTCAGCTGTTAGGAGGTGCACTCAGGCAGCAGCTGGCCAAGGGCTTTCCTTGCTCAGGTTTGCAGCTGTACCTGTCCCTTTGCTCCTTAGGCTGACACGAGCAGCTCTGCTGTGCCCTGGGAGTCCTGCCCTGGAAGGAGCTGAGAAGGACCCTGAGTCAGCAGGGGAAGTGTGTGGGCTGCTGGCAGATGATTCACAGCAGGAGCAGAACCCTTCCAGAGATGGTGGCACTTGGCAGCTCTAGGGAGCAGTGGTGAGGAAAGAGCAGAGGTGGTGATGCCCTGGGAGGCATTGAGCAGAGTGTGTCCAGCAGAGTCAGGGAGGTTCTCCTGCCCCTCCACTCTGCCCTGGGAGACCTCATCTTGAGCACTGCCTTCAGCTTGGGGCTCCCTAGGTGCAGAGGGACAGGAACTGCTGGAGAGGATCCAGGGGAGGGTTATGAGGACAGGAGGATGCTGAGGGGACTGGAGCAGTGCCTGGTGAGGAGAGGCTGAGGGCCCTGGGGCTGCTTAGTCTGGAGAAGAGAAGACTGAGAGGGGATTGAATCAATGTCTCTAAATCTCTGAGGGCTGGGGGTCAGGAGGAGGGGACAGGCTCTGCTCACTGCTGCCTGGCACAGGACAAGCAGCAATGAATGGAAGCTGCAGCACAGGAGGTTCCAGCTCAGCACAAGGGCAACTTCTTGCCTGGAAGGGTCCCAGAGCCCTGGCACAGGCTGCCCAGAGAGGTTGTGGAGTCTCCTTCTGTGGAGACTTTCAAGGCCTGTCTGGATGTGTTCCTGTGTGACCTGAGCTAGACTGCGTGGTGCTGCTCTGGCAGGGGGTTGGACTGGATGAGCTCTTTGGGTCCCTCCCAACCCCTGACTCCTGTGATCTGCGATCTGCATCAGCTCTTGCACTTCCATACAGCTACCAGGACAGTGCTTATAGCATTGGCTGCAGCCATTCTGTCTGTAGCAGTGAGCAGCTCTAGAAGGAATTAGGTTCTCAAGTCGTTCACCTGCTTGCACCAGAAGCTGTCCTCCTCCGGGTGCCTCCCACCCTTTGGAGTGAAATTCCAGGGTTTGCTTCTGGAGTTGACATCCTTTACCCCTGGTGGCTGCGGCAGAGCTGTTGTGTGTCCCATCCTGCAGCAGCAGGAGTTGCTTCCCCCGGAGGCCATTCCTGCAAGTGTGAGCACTGTGCTGCAGCCTCGCTGCCTGCCTTTGGCTTCTCCTGCCCCCACTCCTCAGGCTTCTGCTCTCTGTCTCCAGCTCTTGGCTTCGGCTCCAGATGAACTTGGCATGTCAGCTACTTCACACCCCTGCCAGGTTCCAAAGAAGCTGTGATCTGATTCCAAAATGGCAAACGTGTTGTGCTGCTGGAGGGTGGCAAACGTGTTGTGCTGCTGCTGGAGGAAGGCTTGGTAATGGAAAATAGCAACACCACCACCTTGGAGCGGAGCTCTGTTGCTGCTCAGCAGGCTTCGGAGCATCCCTTGGAGGTCCAACCTTATCTCTCTGCCCTGCCTTTCCTCTCTGCAGGGCTTCCTCCCTTGTGGGGGTGATGAAGCAAAGTCCTGGTAGGGTGTTTTAATGGTAGAGCTTTCAGAGGCACGATCCAAAGCCTCGTCAAGCTGATGGACTTTGGATCGAGCTTGTCAAAAGACCAACTCCGTAGCTAGGAATCGTCCTGCTAACTCTTGGAATGCTGTCTCAGAAGCTGGATAAGCTTCTGCACTACAAACGGCATTCCTGCCTTATCTGCCGCTGCTCAGACCTGCTCTCCCCCCGCAGGGAGAGCCTCCCTGCTCGCCCCTATTGTTTGGCCGGGCAGAAGCCTGAGCTGGTGATGGCGCTGCAGACAAAACTGCTTTTCTTCGGGGCTCGGCAGTCGGACAAAGCTCCTCTCGGCCGGGGCGCAGCGCGGGGTGTGCGCAGCTGAGCGGGCGAGGAGGACGCGGGCAGGACCGGGTGCTGCGGCGCTGCCCATTGTCCTTCCCTCTATGGCGGCAGTGTTAGGCGGTGCCCTGGGGCAGGACAGCCCGGGAGATGCAGCTGGTAGTTAACCCGCGTGGCACTGGTCTGCGGGGAGCATTTCCATGTGAATAAGGCCATCTGTTTTTTAACTCGCCGCTGCTTGGTGCTCAGCCCTCCCCCGGCACGGCCCTCGACCCTCCATCTCCCTGCAGTTTCTTGTCGTCGCCTTCCTGACCCCGAGGGTCACAAAGCAAGAAAAGTGTGTCTGGGGCTCCGGCTGCCCCGAACTGATGAACTCCTGAGGAGAGAGGGCAGGGGAAACGAGGAAGCCGCAGTCTGAGACAGCCTAAACAAAGCCAGATGCTGGGGTGAGGAGCTGCAGCCAGGCAGACCTGGGGAGGCAGAGGAAGCTGTTTGGTCCTTGCAGCCTGCCGAGTTCACAGGCAGCCGCGGAGCCCAGGGGCGTTCGGCTCTCTGCTTTGCAGCACCCTGGGCGCTGTTTCCCAGGACGCCTCCAGTTCGTGGAGGTGTTGCAGGTTTAGGAGCTGTTGGAAATCTGTCTTGCGGCGTTGCCGGCCCCGGCAGAGAGCATGCAGAGCACCTCCCTGGGGGCTCTCCCTGCTGCCTTCACACAGGGCTGGCTTTCAGGTGAAACGCTGAGTTCCTAAGCTGCAGCTGCTGCAAGGTCTGTTTGCCCGTGCTGGGGGCAAACACCCACTGGGGTGGACCCTGAGTTCAGCACGGGTGCAGTCCTGGCCCTGCTGAGCTGTGTGGGGCCCAGGCTTTAACTCTGAAGAGTTTAAGGACCAATGAACCTCAGCTCCGTCTTCCTGGCACAGCTGGCAGCTCGTGGCTTGGACAGGTTCACTCTGATATGGGTCAAGAACTAGCTGGAGGCTGGGCCCAGAGAGTGGTGGTGAATGGTGCCACATCCAGCTGGCAGCTGGCACTAGTGGTGTGCCCCAGGGATCAATGCTGGGCACAGGCCTGTTCAGTGTCTTTATTGATGATCTGGAGCAGGGGATTGAATCCAGCATCAGCGAGTTTGCAGATGACACCAATCCAGGAGCAGCTGTGGAGCTGTTGGAGGGTGGGAGAGCCCTACAGAGGGACCTGGCCAGGCTGCATGGGTGGGCAGAGGCCAAGGGGATGAGATTGAACAAGGCCATGTGCAGAGTTCTAAACTTTGGCCATAACACCCCCAAGCAGCACTGCAGGCTGGGGGCAGAGTGGCTGAGAGCAGCCAGGCAGAGAGGGAGCTGAGGGTGTTGGGAGAGAGGAGCTGCAGAGGAGGCAGCAGTGCCCAGGTGGGCAGCAGAGCCAATGGCATCCTGGGCTAGCTCAGGAGCAGTGTGGACAGCAGGAGCAGGGAGGTTCTTGTGCCCCTGTGCTCAGCACTGCTCAGGCCACCCCTGCAGTGCTGTGTCCTGTTCTGGGCTCCTCCATTGCAGAGAGATGTTGAGGTGCTGGAAGGTGTTTGGAGAAGGGCAGCAAGGCTGGGGAGGGGCCTGGAGCACAGCCCTGTGAGGAGAGGCTGAGGGAGCTGGGGGGGTGCAGCCTGCAGCAGAGGAGGCTCAGGGCAGAGCTCATTGCTGCCTGCAGCTGCCTGCAGGGAGGCTGTAGCCTGGTGGGGTTGGGCTCTGCTGCCAAGCACTGAGGGACAGAAGAAGGGGACAGAGGCTCAAGCTGTGCCAGGGCAGGTCTGGGCTGGATGTGATGAGGAAGTTGTTGTCAGAGAGAGTGATTGGCATTGGAATGGGCTGTCCAGGGAGGTGGTGGAGTGCCCATGGCTGGAGGTGTTGAAGCCAAGCCTGGCTGGGGCACTTAGTGCCATGGTCTGGTTGGTTGGGCAGGGCTGGGTGCTAGGTTGGGCTGGCTGAGCTTGGAGCTCTCTTCCAGCCTGGCTGATCCTAGGATACTGGGAGCTGATTATGGCACAAAAATGCTAGGGGAAGCTCCTTGTAGTGTAAAGCTGCTGCAAAGAGATGCTTCAAGTGCAGGCAGCGTTTTACTCCTCCTGTAAAGGGTTGTGAAGCAGCAGTGTTGGCTTGGATCATCATTAACACTTGGAATCTCGTGGTTCTCAGCCACTGCCACAGTATCCTTCTGCTTGGTGGTACTTTCCATGTGTGTGGATGATCTACTAGTCCAAGGAGTATTTTTTGTGGCCAGATTTGTGTCCAGGAGCCACATCTCCCCAAAGGGTATTTCTAGATGACCTATGGAGACTTGGACGGTTTGAAAACCAGATCACAGAATGGGTTGGGTTGGGAGGCACCTTCAAGATCAGCCAGTGCCAGCCCCCTGCCTTGGGCAGGGACACCTCCCACCAGCACAGGCTGCTCAGGGCCTCATCCAGCCTGGCCTTGAATGCCTCCAGGGAGGTTGTGGAGCACAGAATGGAAGATCACTTTGGGAGCTTCTGTGCTCCACGGCCTCCCTGGACAGCTTGTGCCAGTGCCTTCCCATCCTCAGAATTTCCAGTCTCAACCTTCTCTCTTCCTGATTGCTCCAGCTGCTTTTGCTTGCACGTTTGTGCGTTCTGACCCAAACCTCCAGAGATGCTGCAGGCTGCCGGCCCCTTGCAGACAGACAGACAGACACAGACAGACGCTCTTTGTCCCCCTGTGTTGTACCAGAACACCTCCTAAGGGCATGTTGTGAAAATAATGAAGGACCTCTGTATTATGCAGAGAGGAGCAAGAAAGTAAAGCTGCATCCTGAAGCCGAAGGGATTAAGGCAGCCCCAGGGGAGTCAGCTGAAGCGGCGGCGAAGCAGCCCCCAGCTGGTGGCTGCCTTGGCGCTGGTGCCGGGAGCGGCGCCCGGGCTGCGGGCAGGGGGACGGTGCTGCGGAGGCTCTGCGCTCACGGCAGGGCCTTTCTGTCCTCTCTGTGCCCCGCCAGGATTTCCGGGACGCCGTGGCCCATGCCTCCAGGCAGCTCGGGAAGCCGGTGATTGAGGACAGAGTGCTGAACCAGATCCTCTACTACCTACCTCAGCTGTACGAGCTCAACCGCGACCTGCTGCGGGAGCTGGAGGAGCGCCTGTCGCACTGGTGACTGCCACCGGGGCCAGCCCTGCCCTGGGGCTGTGGGGATCCCCCGCGGGGCTGGGTTTGCCTGTGGCTGCTGCTCTGCATGCCCGCTGAGCTGCCAGCGCTGGCTCTGGCAGAATGGGGCCAGTCACCCGCCCAGGTGTGCCGATGCAAAGACACTCCGAGGGCGTTTGCCTGTTCACAGGTTGCACCTGGTTGCAAGGCACCCTCAGAGGTCAGGGTGTGTGCAGGAGGCTGCAGGAGGCACGTCAGAGCATGTCCTTGGCAGGCACACCTGCTGGGAAGTGCCACTCCGAACTGAGGGCTCTGGTCCCTGCCTGGGCATGCCCAGCAGCCTGACTGCAGGGGAGGGCGAGGAGGCTGTGCTGAAGGCTGCCTTGCTCTTAAAGCTGCCTGGGACCTGCTAACCAGACACAGCTCTGATCGGCAGCCACTCAGGTCCATCCTCGGGTACACTGGTGTGTGGATTTAAATCATCTGGGCAGAGCCTCCTGACAGAAGGCTGAAGCGGTGCAGGCAGCAGTGCAGAGCCAGGGGGCTGGAACACGTGGCCGAGGGTCTGCATCCTCAGGGCAGGGTCAGGCTGGGCATCAGGAGGAAGTTCTGCACGGTGAGGGTGGCACAGGCTGCCCAGGGAGGTGGCTGAGGCCCATCCCTGGAGACGTGCCTGGCTGTGTCCCTGTGCAGCCTGCTCTAGCTGGAGGTGTTGCTGCTGGGTGCAGGGTGTTGGACAAGAGGACCTTGGAGGGTCCCTCCTAAGCCGGTGCAGTCTGTGAGAGCCCAGCCTGGCCTGAAGTGGTTAGATGGCTCAGGAGCGTTTTAAACAGGCAGCCTATGAGGTGGCTGCCTTCCAGCCCTGGCGAGCAGCGATGTGCCCGCAGGGGTTCTCAGAGCAGCTGCCGAGATGGGTGTCTGTCTGCTGAGCCTTTTGTTCAGCTGCTCGGAGAAGCTGTCCGGCTTTTAGCTCTGTTTAAAGGTGCTGTTTTCTGTTCCCAGGCTCGAGCACCAGAGGATTGCTGACATATTCGTTAAGAAGGGCCCCTACTTAAAGATGTACTCCACTTACATCAAGGAGTTTGACAAGAACGTCGCACTCCTGGACGAGCAGTGCAAGAGGAACGCAGGCTTTGCGGCAGTGGTCAGAGACTTCGAGGTACTGTGGCCCTTGCAGCTGCTGTGGTTCTCCTCAAGGCTTTGCAGGCTCTTCTTTGCTTGGCTTTGGGTATTTTTGTTCTGTGGTTGGGTTTTTTGGTGGTGGTTTGTTGTCTGCAGTCTCGGCATGAGACCTATCAAGGTGGGGATGGCAAGAAGCACTTCAGGTTTTGTGGCCTGACTTCTGATGGTGGCTACCACTGAGAGAGGTGATACAGGACCTTAATGTTCAGGCACTGCACTACAGGACCTCTTTCTCCTTAGCTGTGCCTCCTGCTCACGCTGTGCATCGAGTGACAGCCCCATTTTAACCAGGTTTATTCCCCTGCCACACCACAGGGCAGTAACTCACTCACAGGAACAGTGCTTCGTCGCAGCTGGAAACTGTGAGAGATGAATTTTCTCATCTCCTATTTCTACAAGTTTTGTCCCCAGCAACCAGAAGAAAGCTGGTTTGTGGCCCTAAAAGCAGTGCCAGGCTTTTACATGACTCCCTTGAGCCATGGAACTTTTGAGGTTGGAAGAGACCTTTGGGGTCACCAACTCCAACCTCTCGCCTGGAGCTCACGGTCCCAGCACTGCTGCTAAGCCACTGCCACTGCTCCATGTCCCTCAGCACCACGTCCATGCACCTTTTAACTCCCTCCAGGGACGGTGACTCCTCCCCCTGCCTGGGCAGCCTGTTCCAGTGCCTGAAAGAATGCCTGGATGAAGGGGTGAGAGCTCCCCAAGCAGCTGATCCGCACCAAGGGTGCATCCCCCTGCCCTGCCCTCTGCTCACAAGTGTCCTGGCAGGCTACACTCAGGGGACAGAGGAAGAGCCTGAGGTAGCCTCAGCAAGGGCAGGAAGAAGAGGCCTTCTTGAGGCCTTTTGTGTTTGAGGTTAAATGCAGGCTGAAGATAAGAGCCACTTTTGAGCAGGGCTCTTCTGAGGTGTGGATTAATTAGCCCTGCACTGAACACCACTGCCTGACGGGCACCAAAGAGCATCTTGCCCTTGCCACTGGCGTTTGCTTCCCTCTGAGAAGCTTCACCTCCCCTCCTCATAGACAAACGCGTGGGGGCTGAGTGCTTGCTGATGCCTTCGGACTCGGCTCCCGCTCCCGGGGCGGTGCTCGCTCTGCGCTGCGGCGGTGAGCACAGGCAGCCGCAGCTGCTGGAGGCAGAGCAGCGCAGCGAGCTTGTCTCTGTCTTGTTCGACTGTCAGTCCTCACTCACCTCGGTTCTGTGTTTCAGATGAGCCCTCGCTGTGCCAGCCTGGCCCTCAAGCACTACCTGCTCAAGCCAGTGCAGAGGATCCCTCAGTACAGGCTGCTGCTGACAGGTACAGTCCAGCTCTGGCAGGCTGCAGCCTGCCTCACCCCCAGGGCAGCTGCTTGCAGGCTGCTGGCTCCAGCTGTAAACTCTTCAGGGTGACAATCGTTAAGGTTGGAAAAGACCTTCCAGATCATCAATCCAACCCCAGCCCAAGTAGCAGCAAGCCAGCTCGGGAAGGGTTTGCTCAGCAGATGGCATGGATCTAGGTGCTTGCTTTGTCAACCCTGCAGCAAGAGCCACAAGCCAGCGCTCAGCCCAGCACTGTGCTGTGGCCTCTGATGGTAGAGTCAGAGAGGAGACTGGGGGAGGGACCTTCAAGATCATCCAGTTCCAGCCCCCTGCCATGAGCAGGGGCACCTCTCACCAGCCTGGCCTTGAACCCCTCTGGGGAGAGGACATCCACAGCTTCCCTGGGCAACCTGTGCCAGTGTCTCTCCACCTTCACTCTAAAGAGTTCCTTCCTAATCTCCAGTCTAAGTCTGCCTTGCTCAAGCTTCAATCCTTTGCCTCTTATCTCATCCCTACAAGCCCCTATCAGAAGACCCTTCCTGGCTTTCTTGGAGGCTGTCTCCTGGTACTGGAAGAGCACTGCAAGGTCTGCCCAGGGACACGCAGCAGCACTTGGCAAGCACGAAGCCTGTGGTGCTTCTTTGTGTCTGTGGTGACAGCAGCCCAGAGTTTCCTTAGGGGTTGGAGTGCTCCTGCTTGCCTTTGAGGTTGCTTTTTCTTTCTGGTGCCTGTGGGGTTTGTGAGGATGTTTTGTTGTTATGGGTTGTGTTGGTTTGTTTTGGATGAAGGAACAAGGTAGGATGGAAAATTGGAGCTAGGAGAAGGAAGTGAAAGATGTGACCTTCTGCAAGCAGCTTCTCCATGTCTCCCCCAGCCACAGGGTTTAGTCTGTAAAATCCATTCTCTTCCAAAGGCAGAGCACCTGGGGTGAGTGCAAGCTGATCAGAAGTGCCTCGGGCTCCTCACAGAGGCACTGGAGGCCTGCAGGGCTGGCTCAGGACCGGCCACTCCGGGCTGGGTACCCTGCTCTGGCGCTGGCCTGTTTGGGTGACCCTGTGCAAGTCACCTCCACCGCCCACAGCCTCCTCCTGTGCCAAGGGAGGGCAGTGCTGGAGGCCTCCTTTGTGGAGCCTGTGGAGATGTGTTGGGTGTGGGACTCTCTCAGCCTGTCCTCATAAATGAAGCCTCAATAATGACCTGGCAGAGCTCTGAGGAGAGCAGAAAGCTATGGCAGAGCTCCCTGCAGGACTCCCCCCTCAGCCAGTTCCTCTTCCTTCAGCCTGCCCTCCCTTGCCTCTCTCTGGGATCCTGCCTTAGGTCTTTGCCAAAGCAGAGAGGTGTCCATGCCATGTCCTCCCGGGGTTCCCCCAGCAGCTGTGGCTGCGTTTCTCACTCTGGTGGTGCTGCAGGAGGTGTGTCCTTTGTGGAGCCTGTGGAGATGTGTTGGGTGTGGGAGGGGGGATGGCTCCTGTAAGGATTTGGAAACACTTAAGGCATTGTTTTGGAAGCCTTTGCCTCTTGCTGAGCAGTGTAAAAATAGCCTCTGTTTGTGTAGTGACTGCTAAAGAAAAGGCTCCAGGACCTTTTTTTTTGGCTCTGTAGCAACTTGTTGGCATTTCCCCAGCGAGTCCTTGCTGGTGACTGCTGTGGGAGTTGGACTCAAGCACTGTGCCGCAGCTGCTGAGGTGTCTGCATGGATCTTTTCGTGCTGATGAGCTCGTTAGAGCAGCAGGTACAGAGAAGAAGGTGGGAAGGGCACTGCTCTGGAGCAGGAAATCTTAGTCACTCTTAACTGATAAGAGCAGGCCATAGAATGGCATCTGGGGAGCTGCTTTCTGGTCGAGACACTGCCCCGAGGCACGGGGGAGGCTGCCAGAGCAGCATCAGAGGAGCTCGGGGCGAGTTCAAAGGGTTTCACTGGCAGGGTGGGTCGGGATGAAGCCCCTGGCTGCACACACGGGAAGGAGAAGTGGCAGGAGTGGGGGGCACAGAGCATTCCTTGCAGTCAGGAGCTGCCCTGGGGCTGCAGCAGGCTGGGTTAGACCTGGAAACTCCTTCTGTGGCTCGGGGCTTGCCCCGGGGCAGCTCGGGCTGCAGGCCATCTGCGAAGGCTGCGGGCAGGAATGGGGTTGCAGTGCTGGCTGCTGGCCCAGAAAGGTCATTTTCTGCTGCTCCCCTTGGGCGCTGGAGAGGTGAGACCAAGAATGTAGTCCCGCCGGGGCAGGGCAGGGTGGTTTGGACTCGGTTCCGCTTCTGGTCTGCTTTGCACTTCTCTTGTCCTTGACATTCTCAGCCTTGCACTTCTCTTGGGCTGGCCACACTGGGTGATTCTGTGCTCCACCACCTCCCTGGGCAGCCTGTGCCAGTGTCTCGCTGCTCTCAACCTGTGCCAGTGTCTCACCACCCTCCCTTTAAAGAACTTCTTCCTCACCTCCAGTTTCAATCTCCCCTCTGCCAACACAAACCCATTCCTCCTTCTCCTGTCATTACAAGACCCTCCTGTAGCCCCTTTCAGATCCTGGAAGTCCACTCCAAGGTCTCCTCCAAACCTTCTCCAGGGTGCAGAGTCCAGACTCTCTCAGCCTGTCCTCATAAATGAAGCCTCAATAATGACCTGGCAGAGCTCTGAGGAGAGCAGAAAGCTGTGGCAGAGCTCCCTGCAGGACTCCCCCCTCAGCCAGTTCCTCTTCCTTCAGCCTGCCCTCCCTTGCCTCTCTCTGGGATCCTGCCTTAGGTCTTTGCCAAGGCAGAGAGGTGTCCATGCCATGTCCTCCCGGGGTTCCCCCAGCAGCTGTGGCTGCGTTTCTCACTCTGGTGGTGCTGCAGGAGGTGTGTCAGAACTCCCTTTGTCGTGTGCAGAAGGAAAAGCTGACAGTGCAGAGAGCACTCCGAGGGGCATGCATGGAGCAAGGCTTCTCCTGGAAGCAGCAGCAGTTGGCTCCTGAGCCTTCCTGAGGGAAAGGATGAATTTGGGTAGGGCAAGCCTATGGGAGTGGAATTCTTTCACTCCCACTTGTACGGCTGAGAAGCTGAAGTTGAGTGCTTGCAAGGTCACAGCTGGTCAGTGCTCAGCAGCTCTGCCAGGACCTCAATACCCCCATGCAAAGGTGGTTTATAAGTCATGGGAGCAGCTAACAGGGAGACTGCTTTGGAACTGTCTAGTTTGTTGTCTCTCCTTTTGAAGCAGCTGGAAGCTGGATTTTTACTGAGGACATAGGATCACAGCATGGCTCAGGCTGGCAGGGAGCTCACAGCTCAGCCCCTCCAGCCTCCTGCCATGCCCAGGGACACCTCTCAGCTACACTCAGCTGCTCAAGGCCTCACCCAGCCTGGCCTGCAACACCCCCAGCAAGGAGGCAGCCACAGCCTCCCTGGGCAGCCTGGGCCAGGCTCTCACCACCCTCACACTCAACAGCTTCTGCCTCAGCTCCACTCTCAGCCTGCTCTGCCTCAGCTCCAAACCATTGCCCCTTGGCCTGCCTCACACCCCCTCAGCACAGCTCCCTCTGCAGCCTTCCTGCAGGATGCCTTCAGCTCTTGGCAGCAGCTCTGAGGTGCCCTGGAGCCTTCTCCTCTGCAGGCTGCACCCCCCCAGCTCCCTCAGCCTGTGCTCACAGCAGAGCTGCTCCAGCCCTGCCAGCATCTTTGTGGCCTCCTCTGGGCTCTCTCCACAGCTCTGTGTCCTCCTGCTGCTGGGGCCAGCAGCCCTGGAGGCAGGATTGGAGGTGAGGTCTGAGCAGAGCAGAGCCAAGGGGCACAATGCCCTCTCTTGCCCTCTGCCCACACTGCTCTGGCTGCAGCCAGCACACAGCTGCCTGCTGGGCTGCAGGAGGCACTGCTGGCTGCTGGGGAGCTGCTCAGCACCCAGCACCCCCAAGGCTCTTTCCTCAGGCCTGCTCTCAGCCCCCTCTGCACCCAGCCAGGCTCAGTGCCTGGGCTTGGCCTGACCCATCTGCAGGACCCTGCACTCTGTCAATGAGTGCCTGGCAGCACGTTGTACTTTTTGGTGCACAGGACACTCAGGCAGGGACTGGGCACTCGGGGAGATATTTTCCTGTCCAGTCATACATTTGGGGCTAATTTTAGCCAAGCAAAAGAGCCTTAAGAACACTCAGGAGTTGAGTGGATTGAGGCTGCCATCTCCTGGCTGAGGATCCGAACTGAGAGTTGAAGCCCAACGATGCAGTTTGGGCTTGCGGGGAAGGTTTGCTTCTGTTAGTAGCAGATCCTCTGCAGTGGATGGCTTTTGCCTCAGCTCCTACAGACTGCCTCTTGTCCTTCTTTTATACAGATTACTTAAAGAACCTGTTAGAAGAGTCTGCAGACTACAGAGACACTCAAGGTAAAAGTCTCTTGGATGAAGCAGCAGCTCATGCACACACCTTAGTGTCTCTGCACTCCAGAGGCATGCCAGAAGCTCAGCCAGTGGTAAACATGGGAACAAGCTTCATCTTCACTCATCCAGCCTGGTCCTGAGCACCTCCCTGGGCAACCTGTGCCAGTGTCTCACCACCCTAAACCTGTGCCAGTGTCTCGCCACCCTCCCTGTAAAGAATCCCTCCCTCACGTCCAGTTTCAGTCTCCCCTCTGCCAATTCAAACCCATTCCTCCTCCTCGTCCTCCTCCTCCTCTTTCTCCTCCTCCTCCTCCTCTTTCTCCTCCTCCTCCTCCTCCTTCTCTTTCTCCTCCTCCTTCTCTTTCTCCTCCTCCTCCTCCTCCTTCTCTTTCTCCTCCTCCTTCTCTTTCTCCTCCTCCTTCTCTTTCTCCTCCTCCTTCTCTTTCTCCTCCTCCTCCTCTTTCTCCTCCTCCTCTCATTACCAGACCTTGTCAATAGTCCCTCCCTGCCCTCCTGTAGGCCCGCTTCAGATCCTAGCAGGCCACTCCAAGGTCTCCTGGAAGCCTTGGAGCTAGAATGTGCTCGTGCTTGTGGCCTGCCAGGAGTGATGCCAGTGCTGACTGCGGGGGTGGCTTTCTGGGGCACACTAAGCCGTGACTCAGTGGCTGGCATCCATGGGGAGTGCTCCTGCATGCAGGGACTGCACCAGCAGGTGCTGGGCTCCTGGCAGGGTGCTCTGCCTGTGCCATGGCAGTCTGTGTGAGCACAGCACCACTTGTTCACCCCTCAGATGCTCTTGCTGTTGTCATAGAAGTCGCAAACCACGCCAACGACATCATGAAGCAGGGAGTAAGTACTTGGGCTTGTGCAGCTGGGTGGGTGCAGCAAGGGCAGCTGTTGACTCTCTCCTCTTTCTGCCCATAGGATAACTTCCAGAAGCTGATGCAGATCCAGTACAGCTTGAATGGGCACCACGAGATCGTACAGCCAGGGAGGGTAGGTGCTCAGGGTGCACGCAGCAGGCTGTGGGCAAAGGGCAGCTCAGATCACAGGCAAGCACAGCATGAGGCTGGCATTCACCAGGAAGGAACATGGTTCATGGCTGAATGTCTTGGTTCCAGCAGTGAAATGAGTGCTGCTTAGAACCACAGAATCACAGAACCAAGCAGGCTGGAAGAGAGCTCCAAGCTCACCCAGCCCAACCTGTACCCCAGCCCTATCCAGTCAACCAGAGCATGGCACTAAGTGCTCCAGCCAGGCTTGGCTTCAACACCTCCAGGGATGGGGACTCCACCACCTCCCTGGGCAGCCCATTCCAGTGCCAATCACTCTCCCTGTCTTTAGACATGCTTTAGAATGTGGCTCCCTGCTGTGCCTTGCAGGCAGGGTCCTGCTTCCTCAAGCTGTGCTTGTCCTGGCTTCAAGGGCAGGGTGAGAAGAGGTAATGGAGATACACTCCTGGGGACAGCTCAGGGGGCACAGAACCCTTCACCCTCAGCCTGAATCCCACAACGTCTGCAGCACTTGGAGCATAGTGTCACAGAATGGGAGGGTTTGAAGTGGACCTCTGGGGATCACAGTCCAGCTCTCTGCCAGAGCAGCAGCACTCAAACATGCCCAGGTGGGTCTGGAAAGTCTCCAGAGCAGGAGACTCTGCAGCCTCTCTGGGCAGCCTGCTCCATGCTCCAACACCCTCACACTGACAGAGTTCTCCCCTGGCACCTGCTCTGCTCCAGCTGGCACCCAGTGCCCCTTGTGCTGTCCTTGGCCATCCCTGAGCAGAGCCTGGCTCCAGCCCTGCACATCTTTAGCACGGCACTGGGGGCAGCCTCAGGCTCCTCTGCTCCCAGCTCCCTCAGCTTGTGCTCACAGGAGATGCTCACTGCCTGCAGCAGCTTTGGCTCTGGGCTGGGCTCTCTCAGGCAGTTCCCTGAGGTCCTTCTTGAGCTGAGGGGCTCAGAACTGGACTCGGTATCCCAGCGGTGGCCTCAGAGGGGCAGGAGAGCCTCTCTGGACCTAGTAGAATTAACAACACAAATACAGTAGCGGTGCTGAGGCTGATGAGGAAGGCATCTGCTGCGTGTGCCTGTGCCCTGCAGAGGTGCTGAGCGGCCTGCTTTGGTTTGCCAGGTCTTCCTGAAGGAGGGGACCCTGATGAAGCTGTCCCGGAAGGTGATGCAGCCGCGGATGTTCTTCCTGGTGAGAGCTGCGCGCGTTGCTGCGCGGCTGGGGGCGGCTGAGGCAGCGCTGCAGGCAGAGCAGCTCAGAGCTCCGGGTGGTGGCAGCCAGCACCTGCTGTAGCTCTGCCTCAGCTGCCCTGCGGCGTCTGCAGCGGTCAGGGCAGAGCCCTCTTGCTCCCTCAGCCGCGCTGGCTCTGGGACAGTGCTCGCTCACCACCCGAGTGCTTTTGTCAGGAGACAGGAGTGGGAGAGTCTAAACTGTGACCCCATCCTGCTTGGCCTTTCTGGGCCCTGAAACTCAGAGCTCTGCCACTGCTCATGCAGCCTTCCTTCCCTCCTTTCCTCCTGCTCCCTCCTTCCCCTGCACTCAAGCCTGGCTGCATCCCGAGCAGAGCATTGCCTGCAAGTTCAGTGCAGGCTTCTCCTCCTCCCCCTGCTCTCTCCTTGCCCCCTGCACTCAAGCCTGGCTGCATCCTGAGCAGAGCACTGCCTGCAAGTTCAGTGCAAGCTTCTCTTCCTGGCTCTGCTGCTGGTTTGTTGTGACACCTCAGAGCATCTCTGAAGTTTGTTTCCCTTGAACCTCAACTCCAGCCAGTAAAGCCTGTCTTACTGAGCTAGGAAAGCCACTGCTGCTGTGGGCAATTTGAGGCATTGTTGGTCTACTGTCCTGGCTGGAATCCACCTTATACAAAGAAATCTTTCCCTAGGCAGTGGTGCAGGATGGGTGCTAAGCTTGCAGGTGCCTGCCTTGGCCTCTGGAGATGGCTCTGTGGTGTGTTAAGCACAGGAACAACTGCCAATGCTATCAGATAACTCAGAAATCTGCTGCTGTCTTGAGCTGCCAGATTCAAACCTCAGCCCTTGTGTGGAGGAGGTCAAGTCTGGCAGAGTGGAGCTGAGCAGCAGCCACACACTGGAACCAGGAAAACTGACCTGGAGAAGTGCTCCTCACAGTAGGAAACTGCTAAACTCATCCTGCAGCCTGCAGGGTTGTGGAGCTGTTTGCCTCGTTTCAGTGGCTGGTTGCAGCCTGCCCAGCCCAGCTCTGGAGGTGAGCAGCAGCCTGCTCTGAGCCGTGCTCTGTCTGCTGGGGTGCCGCAGGGAGGATACGAATAGACTCCTGTTGTTATCTGGAGTCAGACATGGCCATACCTC
This sequence comes from Pogoniulus pusillus, assembly GCF_015220805.1. Taxonomy (NCBI): domain Eukaryota; kingdom Metazoa; phylum Chordata; class Aves; order Piciformes; family Lybiidae; genus Pogoniulus; species Pogoniulus pusillus. The sequence goes on from NC_087278.1 coordinate 672,157, forward strand.
TTGGCTTCCAGGGGGAATAATGGGAAGTAGGAGAAGCCTTTCTGGACAGTTGATCCCAGTCCTGTGGGAATTCTGTGCTTGCAGTGAGCTGCTCCTGAAATGATTGTCTCTGACCAGTCTCGAGTCGTTAACGCTCCTCTCTCTCCCTTCCAGTTCAACGATGCCCTGCTCTATACCACCCCAGTCCAGTCTGGGATGTACAAACTCAACAACATGCTCTCACTGGCTGGGATGAAGGTAAAATGAGTCCTCCAAGCCTAAGTCAGCTCAAGCCTTCCAGGTTTAAATGCACAGAGATAGCAGAGGTGCTTCTGTTCCAGCCAAGTCCTGCAGGCTTCATGTTTCCTGCATAATGCAGCCTGTGGGATGGCTTCCAAGCTTTACCTGAAAAAGTCTTTGCCACAGCATCATCTCTCTGATGCTCCCTCCCTGGAGGTGTTCAAGGCCAGGCTGGATGAGGCCTTGTGCAGCCTGGGCCAGTGGGAGGTGTCCCAGCCCATGCCAGATGATGCTGAAGGTCCCTTCCAGCCCGGGCCACGCCAAGGATCTCCCCTGCATTCCATCCAGTGCTGGCCCGAGCTGATCTGCTGCTTTGTGTATTCTGCTTTGTTTAGACTGCCTCACTTCTGCCTTGCAGCTGCTTTTCTGGCCTGCAGGCAGAGAGGAAGCACCTCTGCCTGACAAGCTTCTGGTGCAGCACATCTCTGTGCTTTGCAGAGGTCTAACTCTGAGGCCTTTGCTTCTGAGCCCTGGTGAAAAGCACCAAAGTGAAGCCCTGAGCCCTGTGGGCAGTGGTGGGGGACATGGGTGCCACGACAGGATCTCTGACGTGCCAGCTGGTGAGGACAGCAAACCACTGCCTCAGGAGCCAAGCAACTTGGCCCTGGGCCTGGCAGAGGAGAGCACCAAGCTTAGCTCTAGTGCAGATCTGAGGTCCAAGCGGCGCAGGCAGAGCTGCGTCACCTCTCCTGCCAGCAGATGTCCTGTGGTGGCTCAGCACCGCTCTTTGGCTTCTGAAGCTCCTTGTCTTTGAAACCTGGGGGCTCAGAGTGATCAGCAGGGTGATCCCAGCCCTCTGGGCTCTGGGGCACACCGGGGGTCCTGCAGCAACAGCAGTGCCCTGGTTTTGCCCAGCTGCTGCAGGTGCTTAGAGGCTAACAGGACTGGGCAGCCTGAAGCACAGCAGGAGGGGTCTGGCAGCAGTGTTTGAGTGGGGCCAGGGTGAAGGGCAATGGTGGGCTGCACCTGGGCTCTCTGGCCTGGTCTGTCATCACCTGCTTTGGAGATCTTTCTCCCCAGTGTATTCCTTCTGCAGTAGAGAGAGAGATTACAGTAAGTGAAGCTAAGGCAGCCGTGAAAGGACCATTTCAGCCTCACCACTGAGTTTTCTTTCAACTGAAGGTGAAAAAGCCAACCCAGGAAGCATATCAGAATGAACTGAACATTGAGAGCGTGGAGAGATCCTTCATCCTTTCTGCAGGGTAAGGCTCACAACTGACTGACAGTTCCAAGCTCAAGCAGAGTGAAGCCAGCATCAGGCACATGACTGCAAACAGCTTCTCATAGCTCAGCTCAGAGAGTCATAGAATGGGCTGGGTTGGAAGGGACCTTTAGAGGTCATCTGGTCCAACCCCACTGTGGTTACTCAAGCTGTAAAAGGGTCCTGGGAGAAGGGAGGAGCCTGGAAAGAATGCCAGGGCATTTTGGAAGGAGGAAAGGCAGGGAGGGAACCCACCTTGCAAGGCCAGAGAGCAGCCTGGGATGAGGATTCACCAGCACAGGCAGCTGGCACTGCACAGAGCTCAGCAGGGGCAGGAGGCTGCCTGTGAACTGGACACTGCCAGCGAGTTAGGGCAGTAATGAGGCTGAGGGAGCTCAGTCACTGCTTGCTTCTTGGCTTGAGGTGCTAACAAGCATAAACTGTGTTTTGTTTTGTGTTTCCCTCCCACAGCTCTGCTACAGAGAGAGATGAGTGGTTAGAAGCCATCTCCAAGTCAATCGAGGACTACACAAAAAAGAGAATCACGTTTAACCCCAGCAGGAGTCTGGAGGAGGTACACTGCACCCTGGCTCTTTGGGCTCTCCCCTCTTGGAGCAGAAGTCTCTTTGCAGCTGTTCAGGCACTGCCTGATGAGCAGAAAGCCAGGCTGGAAGACAAGAAGTGAGCAGGGGCTAGAACAGAATATTGCACAGTGGGAGCTACTTCATGCATCTCAAAGCCTTCTCTTCCAGCAGCTGTTTCGGGTCCCTCAGCATCTGGTGAAGAGAAAGCTGAGCTGGAAAGCTTTGCAAATGCAGCAGCTCAGGGCAGCCAGGGGCTGGGGCAGCCACACAGCCCTCCCCACGGGGCTGAACCAGTGCAGCTCTTGCGTGGTGGTGGTCGCTGATGGAACAGCAGCCAGGAGCTGCTTTACCCAAGCCAGAAGCTGATTTACCCAGGGAGGCCTCCCAGTGTCAGGACAGTTAACCTTCAGGCACTGAGAAGTGTTGGCCTGGTTCCTGCCCACTAATGCAGTGCTGCTCTGCCTCTCTTCTCAGGCAGATCCAGAGAAGCAGGAAGAGGATAGTCCCCTGGGATCAAAGGCTCCCATCTGGATCCCTGACACCAGAGCCACCATGTGCATGATCTGCACCAGTGAATTCACCTTGACCTGGAGAAGGCATCACTGCAGGGCCTGTGGCAAGGTTGGGCAGCTATGGTTACCTCTGGCATGACTCCTTCAGCCTCCCTGTGGGACAAGCAGCGGTGGAGCCTGACTGCATCCCAGCTGTGGGGGTTGTCTGGGTGGCTCTGGGGTGGCTGTTAGAGGGAAGTGAGGCCCTGGCATCTGGGCACAGGGTTTAATGGCCATGGTGGTGTCGGGTTGGTGATGGCACTGGATGGTCTCAGAATTGTTTTGGTTGGAAGTGGCCACTGTGATTCTGTGACCTCTTCAAGGGACAAGCAACCCTGCTGAGGGAGCTGCAGTACAAGACAGTGCTGAGTTTTCTTCCCTCTCCCCACTCCACTGAGGAATGAGACTTCTTATCCCCAGGGGATCCTCTGCTCTGCTCAGCATTCCCCTGCACCCCAGAGCTCCTTGTCTGTGGCTCTGTCACAGGCTGCTGCCCAACCTTCAACCTCTGACATGCTTCTGACTGCCCTGGAGGACAGTTCGTGGCTGTCACTGCTTCGGCAGCTGTGTGATGCAGAGGACCCATGGAGTCATGGAGCTGTTTGGGTTGGAGAAGCTCTCTGAGACCATCCAGGCCGAGCAGCACCTCAGCACTGCCAAACCATGGCCCCAGTGCCATGGCCACGTGGTCCTGAAACAGCCCCAGGGATGGGCACTCCACCACCCCCCTGGGCAGCCTGTGCCAGTCCCTGACCACTCTTGCAACACACCTCTCCCTAGGGCTCTCCCACCTAGCCCTCCCCTGGCACAGTCTCAGGCCATTTCCCCTTCTCTCACCTGATCCTGGGGAGCAGAGCCCGACCCCCCCTCACTGCAGCCTCCTCTCAAGGCACTGTAGAGAGCTCCCCTAAGTGTGCTGAGGTCAGGAATGATTTAGGGGTTCAGGACCATCTTATTTCTCTTTCATACTTCTGGAGGTTAGAGATAAGAAACTTCTGTCTTTCTTGTGTAACCAAGAGAGAATTCAGACCCCAGTGCAGCTCAGGCACCTGTCTGGTGGGGGCTGTCAAGGCAGCATCGCCTGCTCTTGGCTGTTGCCTCCCAAGCTTGCGACTCCCACAGTGCAGCAGCACAGGAGGCTGCTGCTGCTTCTCAGTGGCTTCCTGGGTTGTGTCTTTCAGGGGCTTTCATGTTGTCATCGTTTGGAGGAGGCAGGAGCAGCATAAGGACTTGCACTGAACGTGCTTCTGATCTAAAGCAGTGCCCATTGCAGGCTCTGGTCCGGGCTTCACAGCACTGAAGGGGACACCTGGGAGCTGACCTGCAGGCTCCCACCCCTGCAGTAACACTTCTGTCTGTTTGCAGATTGTCTGCCAAGCTTGCTCATCGAATAAACATGGCCTGGACTACCTGAAACACCAGCCAGCCAGGGTCTGTGACCACTGCTTCAGGCAGCTACAGCAACAAGGTAAAGGAAGTCTCCACAAACTGCCCTGATCTTTCTGGGCCTTGTGAACAGCAGCCAGCAGTGTGCCCAGGTGCCCAAGAAGGGCACCAGCATCCTGGCCTGGATCAGCAGTGGTGTGGGCAGGGGCAGGGCAGAGGCTGTGCCTCTGTGCTGGGCACTGCTGAGGCTGCACCTTCAGTACTGGGCTCAGTTCTGGGCCACTCACTCCTAGAAGTACATTGAGGGGCTGGAGCAGAGCAGCAAAGCTGGGGAAGGGCCTGGAGAACAGGGCTGGGGAGGAGCAGCTGAGGGATCTGGGGGAGGTTAGGCTGAAGAAGAGGAGGCTGAGGGAGACCTCATTGCTCTTTGCAGCTCCCTGAGAGGAGGCTGCACTGAGGTGGGGTTGGGCTCTGCTCCCCAGGCTCAGGGGATGGGAGGAGAGGCAATGTGCTGCAGTTGTGCCAGGGAGGGTTAGGTTGGAGAGGAGGAAACTTTTCTTTGCTGCAAGGGTGGTCAGGGCCTGGGGCATTCTGCTGCCAATACTGAAACGTGAGCTCAGCAGTGGAGCTCTGTGACTGCTGTCATGGCAATGGGAGTGGTAGTGGCAGCTGCAGTTCAGCCTCCCTGCTGTGTGTGCTTGTCTGTGGCACCAAAGCAATGCCTCCATCCTCTGCATTTCAGAGAACCAGAGCACCCCTAAGAGTGGATCCCCAGTCAACCACAGATCTCCATCAAGTGCCTTGTCCACAGTCTTGCACAGCATCCCCTCGGGGAGAAAGCAGAAGAAGATCCCTGCAGCCCTCAAAGAAGTAAGTGCTGGTCCAGATGCCCTGGAGGGCTCTGTTCACACCGGAGCCCAGTACTCAGTTCCATGGTTTAGCCAACTTCTCTCCAGCCAAAAGGCAGAGCTCAGCTGTAGCAGAGCCTGGGCCTTGCCTTGATGTCAGCAAGGATCTGACCAAAGCTGCAGGAGCAGCTGTGAAGCTGCGGTTCAGAGCCGGCCTGAGCTGTCAGCTCTGCCCTCACTCCCTGTGCCAAGGGGTTGCCATTTACCTCTGCTCCAGCATTCCATGAGGAGGCTCTTGCAGCCACACAGCTTTTGGCTTATGATCAGAAGGGGTAGAGCTGAGCTCTGCCAGCACTGGAGCTCTTGGCAGTGGGAGGAAAGCATTTTCCTTCCCACAGCAGTGTGTTCCCCTCAGCCTTAGCCCTCTTGTGCTGTTGCAGCCAGTTTGATTCCAGCCCTTTGTGAGTGCAGAGACCTCTCCTCCAGACCAGAGAGATGGTGCCAGGCAAAATCGTTTTGCTTTCAGCCCTCTGAGTTAGTTACCAACATAAAATTGAGATCAGGCAAGAACCTGAGTCTTGGGCAGCAGAGGGCTTTGCAGAGATGGTTTTAAAGAAGCTGCACTGCAAACCCATGTCTGGGTCTGGTTGGAGGTGTCCCTGCTGAGGGCAGGGGGTGGACAGAGTGGCCTTTGAGGCTCCCTTCCAACCCGGTGCAACCTGTGAGTGAGTGACTGGTTTGTGTGCTTGATGTTGGTTCTGCCTTCTCTTCAGGTTTCAGCAAACACAGAGGACTCCACAATGAGTGGCTACCTGCACAGGTCTAAGGGCAGCAAGAAGCCCTGGAAGCACCTCTGGTTTGTTATCAAAAACAAGGTGCTCTACACATATGCTGCTAGTGAGGTAAGAGCAAAGAGCCAACAGCAGTGTCTGGGACAGGGCTGGGCACAGGCTGCACAGGTCAGGGAGACAGGAGCCCACTTGATCAGTGAACCAGGCAGGAGTGCCTCTGATCAGTGAAGAGGACCTAGCACTCAGCCCTGGCCAGTCAACCAGAGCATGGCACTGAGTGCCCCATGCAGGCTGTGCTTGAACACCTCCAGTGACAGTGACTCCAGCACCTCCCTGGGCAGCCCATTCCAATGCCAATCACTCTCTCTGACAACAACTTCCTCCTAACAGCCAGCCTGAGTCTGCCCTGGCACAGCTTGAGGCTGTGTCCCCTTCTTCTGTCCCTGGCTGCCTGGCAGCAGAGCCCAACCCCACCTGGCTACAGCCTCCCTGCAGGCAGCTGCAGGCAGCAATGAGCTCTGCCCTGAGCCTCCTCTGCTGCAGGCTGCACCCCCCCAGCTCCCTCAGCCTCTCCTCACAGGGCTGTGCTCCAGGCCCCTCCCCAGCCTTGCTGCCCTTCTCCAAACACCTTCCAGCACCTCAGCATCTCTCTGCAATGGAGGAGCCCAGAACTGGACACAGCACTGCAGGGGTGGCCTGAGCAGTGCTGAGCACAGGGGCAGAAGAGCCTCCCTTGTCCTGCTGCCCACACTGCTCCTGAGGCAGCCCAGCACGGAGATGAGCAAGGAAGACAATGTTGCCTTTTCCAGCCAAGCTTTGAAATGTAGTGCACAGCTGTTCTGTTGTTGGATCTGCAGCAGTGGTGTGGTGCATGAGGAAAGTCTCAATGCATTCCTCAGCCTAATGCACTCCTAATGCTGTTCTGTTTGCTTTTGTCTTCCCTTCGAGATAGGATGTGGCAGCATTAGAGAGCCAGCCCTTGCTTGGATTCACAGTCAGCGAAGTCAAGGATGAAAACTCAGAGTCCAGAGTGTTCCATTTACTGCACAAAAACACTTTATTTTACATCTTCAAGGCAGATGATCCTCATGCAGCTCAGAAGTAAGAAACTTTGGATTCATTTTTGTTCCTTTGGTTTCTAGCAAATGCTTCACCAGTCAGGAGTGTTCACGTGCACAGATTCACAGAGGGGGTTGGGTTGGAATGGACCTCAAAGCCATGGGCAGGGACAGCTCCCACCAGCACAGGTTGCTCAGGACCTCATCCAACCTGCCCTGGAACACCTCCAGGGAGCTTCTGTGCTCCACAAGCTCCCTCAGCAACCTCTGCCAGTGTCTCACCACCCTCACTGCAAAGAATTTCTTCCCCACCTCCATTCTCAATCTGCCCTCTCCCAGCTCACATCCATTCCCCTTTGTCTCCTCTCAGCAGGGGCCCTCGCAGAAGGTCCCTGCCCAGGCTATGCCTGCAGTGTAGTGAGGGCTGGGGGTGCTTTGTAATAGATCTGAATCATCTTGGTGGAAGTGGCAGCAGCTCAGCAGAGCCTCCCGAGCAGGTGCTCCCCAGCTGCACTGGTTCTGGTTCTTTGTGTGTGCAGCAGCAGGGTGGAAAAGGTATGCAGAAGGTTTCTGACATCTGGCCTTGGACAGAGAGGAGAAGGCTCCAGGGCACCTCAGAGCTGCTGCCAAGAGCTGAAGGCATCCTGCAGGAAGGCTGCAGAGGGACCTGTGCTGAGGGGGTGTGAGGCAGGCCAAGGGGCAATGGTTTGGAGCTGAGGCAGAGCAGGCTGAGAGTGGAGCTGAGGCAGAAGCTGTTAAGTGTGAGGGAGGTGAGAGCCTGGCCCAGGCTGCCCAGGGAGGCTGTGGCTGCCTCCTTGCTGGGGGTGTTGCAGGCCAGGCTGGGTGAGGCCTTGAGCAGCTGAGTGTAGCTGAGAGGTGTCCCTGGGCACGGCAGGAGGTTGGAGGGGCTGAGCTCTGAGCTGCAGCCTGAGGCAGTCTGTGCTGATCCCTGACGGTGTCTCTGTTAAGCTTTCTGTGCTTGGACTCACTGGACAGGTCCCTGCCTTTGCAGCAGCCCAGCTGGCACTGGAAGAGTGATGCCAGTTCTGGCCTGCATTGCAACCAGCCCCAGCAGTGTGACCTCTGGCTTTACCAGCAGCTTCCCAACAGTGTTTCCTTCTCCCCTAGGTGGATAGAAGCTTTCCAAGAAGGCACCATCCTATAGCAGCCTCAGCAGAGTGCCTGCAGCTTTCAGGGACAGTCCACACAGCAGCTGCTCCGGGAGCCAGAGCCCTGCCCTCCCAGCCCCAGCAGGCTGTACCTGTGTCGGGAGCTGCTGCTGCCTCTGCAGCCCGAGGAGGTGTCTCTCTGAGGCACTCTGTGTGTTTGTGTCGATACCAAGTGTGTTATTTATTAAACTCAACGTTTACTTCCCTGCTCGGAGCTCTTTGTCAGGTCTGCAGCCAGGCCCACAGCGCCTGCAGGATGGCAGAGGTCAGCCCACAGCTTCCTCAGGGTTGTGCTTTTCTGAGACGAGACCCAGCAGAGCTGCTGCAGCTGTGCTGCTCCCCGCGGCCTGTGCACAGCCTTGAACTGCTGCTGCTCGCTCTGCAGCTGAGCAGGAGCAGGCCAGGCCAGGACCTTGCAAGGGCTATGGAAACTGCCTCATGAGAAGCTGAATGATGCTGCTGCCATATACCTCACTGGGAGGCACTCACTGATGGGCTTGGGCAGCTGCTGGAGGTAGTTGTAACAAACCCACACCTCCCAGGCTGCAGTGGCAGAAATGGAACTAGAACTAGGAAAGCCATTCCTCTGCCCCCTGGGATGGGTGTGTAGTCTGAAACACTGCCTCCAGGCCTGAGCCAGGCTGCCAATGGAATTCAGAGCAAGTAAGAGTTTGGATCCATTCTGTGGCCTCATCAAGAGGTGGCAGAATAGTTGGCAGTCATCACAGAAAGGCCAGGGATGGAAATGCAAACCCAGATTCTCTTACCCCCTGAAGTACCTGCAGGTCAGGTCTCAGAAGCTGCTAACCTGAGGGAGCTCAGAGCTGCTGCCAGGTTAGAAGCAGCTAACCCAAAGAAGCTCAGAGCTGCTGCCAGGTTAGTGCCAGGCTCAGAAGCCTGCTGCTCAGCACCAAGCAAACTTCAGTGACTTGAAGCATTTCAGCAGAGCTTCTCCCAAGCAGGGAGTGCAGGCTGGAGCCCTGGCTGCCCATGTGGTGTTTGAAATGCTGTGGGACTCTGATCAAAGCCTTCATCCTCTTCTAGTGCAAACCTGATGAATTGATGCTTCTCTCCTGTGCTACAGGGAAGGGCTTTTAGTTCCTTCCCAGAACGCTGCTCCAGCTGCTGCCTGGAGCCATGTGGGCTGTGAGCAGGTCTCTTCAGGGGGATTTCCGGAGTGGTTTGTAACTACCCAATGCAAAGCTGACAGCAGTGAGACAGGGATGTGACCGGGCTCTTCCAGCTGGCATTGTCCAAGGGAAGAGTTTCTTAACTCTCTAACTCCAAGAGGGAAAGCCATGCTCCATCAAAGCAATCAGCAGTAGGCTAGGAGCAAGCTAAGTGCATTTCAGTTCAGGGACTGATAGAGCTCCCTGCTGCAGAACAGAGTGGGAAAAGCCAAACCCCCAACTGAGTGAGGTGCCCAAATTCTGCCTGGTGTAAGGCATCAAACTACCTCTGAAGGATTTGGTGCAGGGTGAGAAAATAGGTTAGAGTGCTGTAAAAAGCAGAGAGCATCCTCAGGAAGCTCAATCAACAACAAATCAATCTCTGTGACAGAAAGAGATGGGAAGGGAGCCTTAAAAACACCAGAGCAGTGTCTTCTGCCCTCCCCAGTACCTGGGGCCATATGGAGAGCCCACAACAAAAGCATCCTCGTGGTGCTTTCAGGGGTTGCTTTTCAAACCTCCTCCTCCAGCTCCCCTCCCCTTTTCACTCATCACCACTAAACTAAGGGTGTCTGGCAATTGAGAATCTTATCTACAGTGGGACATGGGGGAATGGTTTGGAGCTGAGGCAGAAGTAGTTGAGTGTGAGGGTGGTGAGAGCCTGGCCCAGGCTGCCCAGGGAGGCTGTGGCTGCCTCCTTGCTGGGGGTGTTGCAGGCCAGGCTGGGTGAGGCCTGGGGCAGCTGAGTCTAACTGGCTCCCATGGCAGGGAGGTTGGAGTGGTTGGTCCCTGAGGCCTCTTCCCACCTGAGCCATTCATGAGAAGGAAGGATTCACTTCTTGCTGTGGCTGAGCACTAAAACAAGAGCACGAGTGTTCTAGGCTCCTGGCTACCTCTTCTCACCAGAATCTCTGGTTAATAATGTCAGAGTGGTTAGCAACAGCAAGAGACACACATTAGCACTGACCAATTAGCATCTTTCTTCTTGGGTAAACACTCTGGGATGAGTCCTCTCTACACGAGTTCTCTCTTCTAACTCAAACTACTTTTTGTGCCCAAAGGACTTAAATGCATAGCTGAGCAGCTATGAACAGACTGCACTAAGTATCTGGGGGCTGTGAAAACTTGACTCTGGGATGGAGGTGCATAACCTAGAGAGGTGTTTGGAAAGCCACATTCAGTGCACTCATTTGCCATAACTGCTGTCCCCTGCACCTGCCATCCAAGCAGACTCTTCTTTGGAGCAGTGCTAAGCTCTGCCTGTCTGAACGAATGCAAGTCTTTATTTTGTAAATGAAAGGGTTTTTTAAGCTGTTGTGAATATTTCTGTGGATGTGTATCATATTTGTATAAATAAAGCCACCTCAGTTACCTTTGCACTCCTGCTGTCTGGGTTTCATGTGTGGAGGGATTCCTGCTGCCTGGGATCTGTGTTCACTGACTTAGAATCATAGAATCAGTCAGGGTTGGAAGGGACCACAAGGAGCAGCCAGTGCCAACCCCCCTGCCATGCCCAGGGGCACCCTACCCTAGAGCAGCCTGGCCAGAGCCCCACATCCAGCCTGGCCTTAAACACCTCCAGCCATAGGGCCTCAACCACCTCCCTGGGCAACCCCTGCCAGCCTCTCACCACTCTCCTGCTCAACAACTTCCTCCTCACCTCCAGCCTCACTCTCCCCACCTCCAGCTTTGCTCCATTCCCCCCCACTCCTGCCACTCCCTCACAGCCTCAAAAGTCCCTCCCCAGCTGTTTTGTAGCCCCCTTAAGATGCTGGAAGGCCACAAGAAGGTGACCTGGGAGCCTCCTCTGCTGCAGCCTGCACAGCCCCAACTCTTTCAGTCTGTGCTCACAGCAGAGCTGCTGCAGCCTCTGAGCATCCTCCTGGCCCTGCTGAGGACATGTTCCAGCACCTCATCCTTCTTGTAATGGGGGTGCAGAACTGGACTTGCAGGTGCTGGAGGCTGCTGAGCTCTCCAGTTACCCTGGAACTGAGCCCTGCTTTAGAATTCCTGCTGTGTTTTCATACAACCACAGAATGGGTTGGGTGGGACCTTCAAGATCATCCAGTGCCAACCCCCTGCCATGGGCAGGGACATCTCTCACCAGCCCAGGTTGCTCAAGGCCTCACCCAGCCTGGCCTGCAGCACCCCCAGCAAGGAGGCAGCCACAACCTCCCTGGGCAGCCTGGGCCAGGCTCTCACCACCCTCACACTCAACAGCTTCTGCCTCAGCTCCACTCTCAGCCTGCTCTGCCTCAGCTCCAAACCATTGCCCCTCGGCCTTAGGCACCTTTGTCTGGCCGCAGCAGGGCGAGTCCCCATGAGCAGCCAGCTCCAAGCTCTGCTGACATTTAACAAAGGAACTGTGTCCAACTCTGCAGTCCTCAACAGAAGACATCCTGGAGCTGATGGAGTGGGTCCCGAGGGGCACGAAGGCGGTCGGGGGGCCGGAGCAGCTCCCTGTGAAGGCAGGCTGGGGCCGGGGCTGCCAGCCTGGGGAGCGCCGGGGCGGGCAGCACTGCCGCCGCAGCTGCCAGGGTGACTGCCGATGGCGGAGGTTCGGCTCTTCCCCGCGCTGCTCGCCTCCAGCCGCATTCGCCGGTCTCCCGTACGCGTCTGCCGCAGCGGGAGGCCCTCACCGAGCCAGCCCCGGCCGCTCCGTGCCCGCGATGCCCATGGCCGCCGCGCTCGCCTCTCCCCGCAGAAAGGCCCAGCGGGCACCGGCAGGCTCCAGCTCTTCGCTCGCTGGGGTCGGCAGTGCCCGCAGGGCTGCTGGAACCGGCGGCTGAGCCACGCTGCCGCGGCACACAGCGCCGCCCCGGGCGCTCCCTCCAGCCCAACGCTTCGCCCCCGGCGCGACCCCCGCCCGGCCACCTGCCCTCGGCGCCTCTGCCCGCGCCGCGAACGGCCGCCGGAAGGGCGGGGGGTGAGGAGCTCCGCGCACCGCCCCGGAGCGGCACCGGGCGCAGGCGCAGGCGGCGGGCGGGGAGGGGAGGCCGGGCCGGGGCGGCGCCGAGGGGAGCGAGCCGAGGGGCGGGGGCGCGAACTCTGACCCCCGGCAGCCGGAGCCGCCGCCGCCGATAGCGCCGCCGGAGAGGCCTCCGGGCCCGCCAGGTGAGACACGGCGCGGGCGGCGGCCGCAAGCTAACGGAGCCTGAGCCGCTGCCCGCCGCCCGCCCCCGCGGGGCCGCGCACCCGCCGCGGGCCCGGCGCCCCCCGACCTTTCACCTACAGGAACCGCTTTTGCCTCTCGCCGCCCCGCATCCGGGCGGCGCCGGCTGCCGCCTCCCGCCGGCCTGCAGCCCCTCCTGCCGGGCGGGGAGCCGCGGGGCGGGCGGCGGCGGCGCCGGGCGATGCCAGCCTCGTGTCGGGCTCCGGCCCCGCGCAGCCATCTTGTGCGGGCTGCCGCCGCCCGCGGCCGGGCCCCGCCGCCGCCCCCCCGCGCCGCCTTGCCGCAGCCCGCGGAGCCCCCGGGGCAGGGCGGAGCAGCCTGCCGGGGCGCGGGGGTGGGCTGGCGCGGCACCGAGCCGGGGCTGGAGTCGGAGCGCTGAGCGTCTCCTGCTTCCCTGCCTCTGCGGCTGCCTTGGCAGCCTCGGGCCCTGCCAGGGGCGGCCTGTGCCCGGCCTGTGCCGGCCTGTGCCAGCCTGCGCCCTTGCCCGCCCGGGCCCGCTGGCTCCCCCGTCCCGCCGGTTCGCTCCTCGGGCACTGCTAGCGGCTGCCCGGGTCTGGGTCCCCAGCGTGTCGCCCGCTGCTGTTTTGTGCGGGCAGGGGACCCTGTGGCTGCTCCTCGCTTTGCCCCTCGGAGCTGCGGGGTTGGGAGTCCCTCCTCGGGGCTGCGCTCTGCGCTGGGCGTGCGGAGCACTGCCCTGTGCCGGAGCAGCCTGCACCTGCACGGGCTGGGGGCAAGGAGGAGCTGGCAGCTCTGGTGCCTTTTGAGGCCGGTTCTGCTGCAGGGCCGGGGTGTGGGCATGCTGCTGGGACCACAGGGCTGGGCACCCTTCACCTCTTGAGAGCAGCCAGGGGCAGCTGCCACGGGCCCGCGGGGGGCAGGGCTGCATCCACGCGTGGGGCAGAGCAGCGGGAGGCAGAGCTGCATCCACGCCGGGGGCAGAGCAGCGGGAGGCAGGGCTGCATCCACGCGTGGGGCAGAGCAGCGGGAGGCAGGGCTGCATCCACGCGTGGGGCAGAGCAGCGGGAGGCAGGGCTGCATCCACGCCGGGGGCAGAGCAGCGGGAGGCAGAGCTGCATCCACGCGTGGGGCAGAGCAGCGGGAGGCAGGGCTGCATCCACGCGTGGGGCAGAGCAGCGGGAGGCAGAGCTGCATCCACGCCGGGGGCAGAGCAGCGGGAGGCAGGGCTGCATCCACGCCGGGGGCAGAGCAGCGGGAGGCAGGGCTGCATCCACGCCGGGGGCAGAGCAGCGGGAGGCAGGGCTGCATCCACGCGTGGGGCAGAGCAGCGGGAGGCAGGGCTGCATCCACGCGTGGGGCAGAGCAGCGGGAGGCAGGGCTGCATCCACGCGTGGGGCAGTCAAAAGGATGGCCAAGCCAGCTCGGTTCGTGTGCTGTAGGAGAGCTTCTTGCGGCTGGACGCAGCCCCGAGTAGGAGTGCCGGTGGCAGGGGGAGGCGAAGCCATGTGTGCATGGGAGAGCTGAACGGACTGGGTTAACTTTTCCCCTCAGCTCTTCTGTTTCCCTTTCTGGGGAAGGCTCCTGGAGGAATCAGTTTTGGTGGCAGTTCTCTTCACCTCCACAGCCGTGGCTGAGGGGATAGGAGGGAGAATTGGGATGGGTTGGTTGAGGTTTTTCATTTGGTTGGCCTGGGTTTGGGTTTGTTTTTTTCAGCTTACTTGGATTTTTGTTCTGGTTCAGTTTCCTACCTTCTGAAGACAAAGTTCTTAGCGAAGGCCAGGTTGGATGAGGTTTTGAGTGGCCTGGGCTGGTGCCTGTGGCAGGAGGTTGGAACTGGATGAACTTTAGGGTGCCTTCCAACCCAAACCATTCTGTGCATCCATGAAAGTATCAAACTCTGAAGCTGGCTTTGCTTTGGGGGAAAAAAGAGCTGGAGCAGCTGACCTCCAGCAGTCCCTTTCCCCGTGGATTAGGTCACATTCTGTTACTAAACTTGGAGGAGGAGCACAGGGCATGAAATCTGTGGGTGCAGTTAAGCAGCTCAGGTGCTGAGCACTGAGGTGCCAGGCCAGTGGGAAGTGGTCTTAGTTGTGATCTCACAGCTCAGTCGCTCCCCTGGTGAGATCAGTTTGCTTGTTCCTCCTGCTGGCACTCTTGATTTTCTGTCTGCCCATTGTGCTGTGCAGCTGAAGGTTGTGCAGCCAGCAAATTGCTGGAGTTGCCTTGCAGCTGATGGAGGAAAATTCTCCCTGAAGAAAGCCACCCAGGCTGGGGCAGGAGCCCTGCAAAGGCTCAGCAGCCGTGGCTTAAAGCAGAGAGCTTGGCTGAGTGTGGCATCTGGAGAGGATGGAGAGCTGAGCACAGGGGAGCCTCATGAGGTTCAGCAAGGACAAGTGCAGAGTCCTGCACCAGGGGAGGAACAACAGCAGGCACCAGGGCAGACCAGGGCTGATCCTGCTGGAAAGCAGCTCCATGGAGACAGACCTTGGAGTCCTGGTGGGCAGCAAGTTCTGCATGGGGCAGCAAAGTGCCCTTGTGGCCAGGGGGCCAAGGGCATCCTGGGGTGCAGCCAGAGGAGTGTGGCCAGCAGGGCCAGGGAGGCTCTCCTGCGCTCTGCTCTGCCCTGCTGAGCCCACACCTGCAGCACTGTGCCCAGCTCTGGGCTGCCCAGGTGCAGAGGGACACAGACCTGCTGGGGAGAGTGCAGAGGAGGCTGTGAGGATGCTGAAGGGACTGGAACAGCTCTGCTGGGAAGAAAGGCTGAGAGCCCTGGGGCTGCTGAGCCTGCAGAGGAGAAGGCTGAGAGGGGACCTGAGCAGTGGCCAGGAACACCTGAGGGGTGGGTGCCAGGGTGAAGGTGCCAGGCTCTGTGTGGTGGTGCCCAGGGACAGGACAAGGCACAACAGGTACAGGCTGGAACCCAGGAGGCTGCACCTCAGCCTGAGGAGAAAGTTGTTTGGTGTGAGGGTGCTGGAGCCTGGAGCAGGCTGCCTAGAGAGGCTGTGGAGTCTCCTCCTCTGCAGACTTTCCAGCCCCACCTGGATGCCTTCCTGTGAGCCTGCCCTGGGTGCTGCTGCTCTGGCAGGAGGTGTGGACTGGATGCTCTCCAAGGTGCCTTCCAGCCCAGCATTCTGAGTGCAGGGTGTCAGCTCTTTCCCCTGTACACTGTGTTCTGCTGGAGGGCAGCCTGGATCCAGCTGGCAGGGCTGCAGCTGGCGCAGAGCAGCTGTGCACCTTTCCTGCCTCCGCAGCCTGCCCTCAGCAGCAGGCTGTGCTAACCTCAGTTACTGTGACTGGTGCTGCCCATGGAGCTCTCCTGTCAGGATCTGCTTCCCAGGCCTCTGAGAGTGTTGGCATCCAGGGAGAGGCAGCAGGCCACAGCTGGAGGGGTGTGGGGGCCACAGGCTCTGGCTGGCAGAGCTGTCTGCATCTGCTTTGTGTACTGCAACCCAGCAGTGACCGTCAGGGAGCACTGAGCAGTGCCTAAGTTACCACCTGCTGAACAGCTCTGTCCTTCAGTGCTCTCTCAGACTGCTTTTGGCTCTTTAAAGCTGTCTGTTGGCATAAGATGAGCTGCTGCAGAGCAGAACTTGCTCAGTGTGGGGATGAGGGCTGGCACTGCAAAGAGTTCCTGTGTGCAGCCTGCCCATCTTGCTCTGCAGCCAGCAGCTTTGGGTCCCAGAGGGGCTCTGCAGTAGGTAGTGCTCACCAGACTCCTGAAGCAGCACAGGATTGCTTTGCTCTGCTCTGCTCACCCATCTCACATCCCCAGGTCTATTTGATATGTTTTAATACCTATCTAGAACTTGAAATCCTCCTGCCTGCTCTTCTGGGCTATCCTCTTTAGTCCTAGAATGGCTCAGGCTGGCAGGGAGCTCAGAGCTCAGCCCCTCCAACCTCCCCCACCATGCCCAGGGACACCTCTCAGCTACACTCAGCTGCTCAAGGCCTCACCCAGCCTGGCCTGCAACACCCCCAGCAAGGAAGCAGCCACAGCCTCCCTGGGCAGCCTGGGCCAGGCTCTCACCACCCTCACACTCAACAGCTTCTGCCTCAGCTCCAAACCATTGCCCCTTGGCCTGCCTCACACCCCCTCAGCACAGGTCCCTCTGCAGCCTTCCTGCAGGATGCCTTCAGCTCTTGGCAGCAGCTCTGAGGTGCCCTGGAGCCTTCTCCTCTGCAGGCTGCACCCCCCCAGCTCCCTCAGCCTGTGCTCACAGCAGAGCTGCTCCAGCCCTGCCAGCATCTTTGTGGCCTGCTCTGGGCTCTCTCCACAGCTCTGTGTCCTCCTCCTGCTGGGGCCAGCAGCCCTGGAGGCAGGATTGGAGGTGTAGGATTTCAGTGCATTGTCACAGCATCTTTGAGGCTGTGATTGAGGAACTTTCCAGTCCCGTCAGAATTCCTTCCCACTTCTTTTCCCCATCTCTAATGCAGGACTCCTGCAGTAGAACACTTCTGCAGGTCACTGCTTTCAGAGAACCTCTTCCACTGCTCCTGAGATGTGTCCAGAGCTTAGCTGCACTGCTCCTAATGGGATTAATAGAGGATGTCTGATGCCAGTTCTGGGTTTGAGGGAGCTGAGTGCTTTCAATGTTTTATTACCTCTGTTGGCCAATAGTGAATTAATAATCCTCTGAATTGATAATGAAGAAATACCTCCTCTGTCAGCCACTCCTGCTCACAGAGACCCTGTTGCAGGCAGCTGTTAGCCCCAGTGCAGGATTCTGCCCCAACCAGCACGAACTCTGCTGCTGCTGAGGAGGTAGCAGCGTGCAGAGAACACAAACTCTGGCGTCTCAGAGCTCCGTGTCGGGACCTGCTGAGTGGGGAGCTGAACGGCCCCTCAGAGGTGGAAATGTCTCTGCTGAGCAGTATCTCTGCTGGAGCAGGTGAGGCTTAGCTGTAAGTAAGCTCTCTTGTGTGGAACTGCTCTAAGTGGGCTGCTTCCCCTGCGCTGTTTGAAAGCAGCTTCGGTTATTAACGTTCTGGAAAGTGGGAAGTAAAAAACCCTTGCTAGAAACAGGAGAGGAGGCAGGAAAGCAGACCCCTGCCAAGCTCTTTGCTGTACACTGCTTCAGCTTATGGAGCAGCAGTCTCTGCCAGGCCCTTTCCCTGTCACAAGTGTTGCCTGCTTCATCCTGTGCCTGCAGGTTGCTTTTCTTCCATCCCATTGTTTGTTGTTTCTGCACCAGTTCACCTGTAAAAGCCCAGACCCAAGTGTCCAGCTCCAAGGTCACCTCACAGCAGCTGTGGGGGTGTTCAGATGCCTTAAGCTGTTGTGAATTGCTGCTGCTCTGGGGAGCTGTGACCTGCAGCTGCCCTCCAGCACTGCTCGGTGCCATGTGGAAGGGAAGCTCCGTTCTTAGATGGAGCTCCCACCCCACCAGCAGGCTGACCCAGCCAAAGCAAGTGGCAGCTTTTCTGCTGGGCTGGGGCTCTGAGCAGAGGCTGAGGAGGCTCCAGTGGGTGCCAGAGGCAGCATGGTGGAGGGGACTGAGAGCCAGGGGAGGGCAGGGAGAAGATGGGAGGGAGTGGAGCTGCAGAGAGCTGTTGGCTCTTTCTCCTCGTGGTGCAAGTGCAGCCTCTCAGTTCTCAGGGCCCTCATTCTGTCAGCAGTGTAGATTAAAATCTGCCCTTCAGCAGGGCTCTGCTGGCCCTCAGACTGTCACTCTGTGCTGGGCAGCAGCCTGGCTGCTCTGGCTTAGGTGAGCTCTCTGGCACTGCTGGACGCAGCTGGGGAGGAGCGCAGAGGGGAGGAAGGTCTTCTCCCTCCCAGCTGGGGGCAGCTCCCTTGCCTGCTGCAGGGTGGATGGTTGGGAAAGCATCGCCCAGGGCCGTGCAGAGTGGGGATCTGTAAACTGAGACCTGTGCCAAGGCTGCAGGCCATGCAGGAGTGCACTGCTGAGAGGTGGAGGTGGCAGGGAGAGGGCTCAGGGGAGGGGACCTCAGGTCATGTCCTGCCTCGTGGAAGGAGGAAGCTCTTCTCCATGAGGGTGGTGAAACACAGCTTGCTGAGAGAGCTGGTGCAGGCCTCATCCCTGGGGACATTCAAGGTCAGATTTGATGAGGCCCTGGGCAGCCTGGGCTAGTTGGAGATGTCCAAAGAAAAATAGTTGGGGCTGTGCAGGCTGGAGCAAAGGAGGCTCCCAGGGGACCTTCTTGTGGCCTTCCAGGACCTGAAGGGGGCTCCAAAAGAGCTGGGGAGGGACCTTTGAGGCTGTGAGGGAGTGGCAGGAGTGGGGGGAATGGAGCAAAGCTGGAGGTGGGGAGAGTGAGGCTGGAGGTGAGGAGGAAGTTGTTGAGCAGGAGAGTGGTGAGAGCCTGGCAGGGGTTGCCCAGGGAGGTGGTTGAGGCCCCATGGCTGGAGGTGTTTGAGGCCAGGCTGGCTGAGGCTGTGTGCAGCCTGCTCTAGGGTAGGGTGTCCCTGGGCATGGCGAGGAGTTGGGACTGGCTGCTCCTTGTGGTCCCTCCCAGCCCTGCCTGAGCCTATGAACTTGTTTGGGGTGAGGGCAGTGAGGTGCTGCGGGGCAGGCTGGGCTGGGGGAGGTGTCGCTGGCTGCGGCTGGCGTTTGAGGTGCCAGGCTGCGAGGGCAGAGGCTGCCAGCCCCGCGGCGCTGAGCGCTGCCCTCTGCCGTTGCTTTGCAGGTTCCCCGTGGCCAGGGCACTGCCAGCAGCCGCTGATGGATGGGCCAGCACCGCGCATCCAGATTGTCCCTGGGGAGCCAGGCCTGGCCCTGCCCCAGCGCATACAGGTAGGCTGCAGCTGGCACTCCCTGGGCAGGCACCGGCTGCTCCTGGCTGCCAGCTCCACACCTCTCTGCCTTTGTCTGTGCTGCTCTCTGCTTGGCTGTGAGCGTTCGGCCCTGGGTTGCAGAGAGCATTTCTGAGTGGACAGGAATAGAGCACCAGTCCTCTCCTTCCCCCTCCTGGGGGCTCTCTGTCCCCCCTCCGAATGTGGAGGTTTGCCAAGAAATCCTCTGAGCAGAAAAGGCTTCTCCCCAGTGCTCCCAACTGTGTTACTCTTGAGAAGCGGAGTAGGGTTTAGGTCTGGCTGAGCTGAGCTGTCAGAGCATCCCTACAGCAGTCAGGGAGGGAACTTCCTCCTGATGCCCAACCTCACTCTGCCCTGCTCCAGTTTCCAACCATTCCCCACCCCTATCACTCCAAGCCTTTCTAAAAGGCCTCTCCCCAGCCTCCCTGTAGGTCCCCTTCAGACACCTGAGTCTGCTCTGCTTCAGTTTCAAGCCATTGCCTTCATCCTATGCCCAGACGTGTCCAGAGCAGGGCAGCAAGGCTGGGGAGGGGCCTGGAGCACAGCCCTGTGAGGAGAGGCTGAGGGAGCTGGGGGGGTGCAGCCTGCAGCAGAGGAGGCTCAGGGCAGAGCTCATTGCTGCCTGCAGCTGCCTGCAGGGAGGCTGTAGCCAGGTGGGGTTGGGCTCTGCTGCCAGGCAGCCAGGGACAGAAGAAGGGGACACAGCCTGAAGCTGTGCCAGAGCAGGTCTAGGCTGGATGTTAGGAGGAAGTTGTTGTCAGAGAGAGTGATTGGCATTGGAATGGGCTGCCCAGGGAGGTGGTGGAGTGGCTGTGGCTGGAGGTGTTGCAGCCAAGGCTGGCTGGGGCACTTAGTGCCATGGTCTGGTTGGTTGGGCAGGGCTGGGTGCTAGGTTGGGCTGGCTGAGCTTGGAGCTCTCTGCCAGCCTGCTTCATTCTGTGGTTCCAGCTGCTGCATTGTGTCACTGATGTGTGATGAAGCAGTGCAAGGCAGCCCTGATGTCTGAGGAGGGCTCTGGGGCTGGGCTGTCCTGTCCAGTGTCAGGTGTCCCACTGGGCTAATCCATAGCCTGCTCCAGGGCAGGTCCTGGCAGCAGGGGTGGGTGAGGTGGGTGTGTGCAGATGGAGATAAGGCTGTGGGGAGCAGCACTTTACATTTTAGCCCTTTAAAGTCCGTGCAAGGCCTTGCAGATGCTTTCTTCTTACCTTTACTCCTTGGGAAAAGATCAGCTGCAGAATCCATTCCAGGTCCTCCCTGTTGCATGCCAAGCCACCCCCTTAAGCCAGCTGCTAGCAGCACCTTGGCTGCTGGCTTCACTCCTCAGTGCTTGCCACTGCTTTTCTTGTTCCAGTGCATTGCAGCCAGTCCTTGTCCTACCTCCCGAGCCTCCACAGCCCCCCTCCATAGCTGATCCTTTGGTTTGGTTTGCCCCCCCTGCCTGCGCTGTAGCCATGGTGCCAGTCTCACCCATCCAGCAGATCTTTGCTCTTGCAGCTACCTCTGCTCCTTCTCTGCTCTTTGTGAACAGCTCTAGCTTTTATGAACTTTCTGGTGTTAATCAGCCATCTGTTTGCCAGTTCCTGTATTCTCTGGTGTCCCTGGAGCAGGAAGCTGTGGAACAGAATTTCAGCATCAGGGGCAGAACGTGAGGTGACAGCACAGAGACCCAGGAGCCTTTGGACAGCTCTGTTAGTTGGGAGCCACTGGCAGACTCCTAACCCTTCTGTGTCAGCAGGCCTGGATCAAAACCAATGTGTCCAGCAGGAGCAGGGCAGTGCTGGTGTGACTCCAGCACACCCCTGGACTCAGCCCTGCCCAGGCCACAGCTTGAGCACTGCATTCAGGTCTGGGTGCCCCAGGATAGGAAGGACACTCGGGTGCTGGAGGGTGTCCACAGAAGAGACACAAGGATGGTGAGGGGGCTGGAGAGTGTCATACAAGAGCAGCTGAGGGAGCTGGGGTTGTTTATTCTGGGAAGCAGGAGGTTAGGGGAGGCCTCCCTGCTCCCTGCAGCTTGCTGAAGGGAGGCTGCAGTGGGACTGGGGTTGGTCTCTTCTCCCAAGTGCCCGACAAGAGGAAGTGAGTTAACTGTGCCAGGGGAGGTTTACACTGGGCAAGAGGAAAGATGTCTCTGCTGCAGGAGTAGTCAGGCATTGGAACAGGCTGCCCAGGGAGGGGCTGGAGTCCCCAGCCCTGGAGGTGCTCAAGAAGCTGTTGATGTGGTGCTCTGGGTACAGTTCAGTGGCCATGGGAGCTGGGTTACAGCTGGACCTGGACTTAAAGGTCTGTCCCTGCCTTAGTGGTTTTGGTCTAGCTCAAATCTGTACTTCACTGCCTGGGATGTGGTAGGGCTTGAGTTAGTTCTATGCTGTGAACCTGCCCAGCTCAGGTAGATGTCCTTCTTGATTACACTTCACATTCTGGTGGGAAGACAGGTTTTAGGTAGAGTGGTTCCAGAGGCCAGGGCTGGAAAGGCAAGGAACAGCAGAGCAGCCTGCTTTGGGCTTTGGAGTGTGCATTGGCCTCCTTGAGGCTACCCTGCACTGGATGTCTTCTAATGCCAGTGACAGAGATGTGTTTGGAGAGGAGCAGAAGGGAACTTCAGCTGCCTTGAGACAAGTCAGAAGTAACCCAGGAGAAGTAAACACTGTAAATGAAGGGAAAGCAACTGAAAGGAGAAAGCTAGGCAGAGAATGGGCAAATAAATTTGGCTTCTGAGGAACATGGAATCCTGGAATGGTTCAGGCTGGCAGGGAGCTCAGAGCTCAGCCCCTCCAACCTCCCCCACCATGCCCAGGGACACCTCTCAGCTACACTCAGCTGCTCAAGGCCTCACCCAGCCTGGCCTGCAACACCCCCAGCAAGGAGGCAGCCACAGCCTCCCTGGGCAGCCTGGACCAGGCTCTCACCTCCCTCACACTCAACAGCTTCTGCCTCAGCTCCAAACCATTGCCCCTTGGGCTGCCTCACACCCCCTCAGCACAGGTCCCTCTGCAGCCTTCCTGCAGGATGCCTTCAGCTCTTGGCAGCAGCTCTGAGGTGCCCTGGAGCCTTCTCCTCTGCAGGCTGCACCCCCCCAGCTCCCTCAGCCTGTGCTCACAGCAGAGCTGCTCCAGCCCTGGCAGCATCTTTGTGGCCTCTGGGCTCTCTCCACAGCTCTGTGTCCTCCTCCTGCTGGGGACAGCAGCACTGGAGGCAGGATTGGAGGTGAGGTCTGAGCAGAGCCAAGGGGCACAATCCTTTCTCCTGCCCTCTGCCCACACTGCTTTGGCTGCAGCCAGCACACAGCTGCCTGCTGGGCTGCAGGAGGCACTGCTGCCTGCTGGGGAGCTGCTCAGCACACCACACCCCCAAGGCTCTTTCAAGTCTGCTCTCAACCCCCTCTGCACCCAGCTGGGTTGGTTCTGGACTTGGCCCAACCTGCAAAGAGGAGTAAGGGACTGCTGCTGCCAGTTTCCTGAAGGAGTCTCTAAAGCCAGCCTGACCCTTGTCATGCCTGAGTAGCTGCAGGTGGCAGTGTTTGTGCATCAGTAAATCCACCTGAACCCAACCAATCAGTAAGCCTGTGCTGCAGTGAGGAACTCAGGTGAAACTCTTACTGCCTGGCTGTTGGAAACGTCAGCCATGGGCAGAATCTGGAGGCACATTTGTGGTGAAGGGAGTAATGAAGCAGGGAAGGGTCAGTAGCAGATGTGCTGAAGGCCTGTGTGGAATTCTGCCTCGTTTGGTTTCTTTGTGCCACTCTTCTCCACCCAGGCAATATTCGTGATTAGTGCTGCCCTAATTACACGAGGCTGTGAGGCTCCAGCTGAGCATGAGGGGAAAGGGTTCGTTGCTTTGGAGCCCTGGAGCAGGCTGCCCACAGAGGCTGTGGAGTCCTCTTCTCTGGAGGGAATCCAAACCCACCTGGTTGTGTCCCTGGGGAACCTGCTTTGGCAGGGAGGCTGGACTAGGTGGGCTTCAGACCCCCTTCCAGTTCCTGCTGCTCTGTCATTCTGTGACAGTTGTTAGACCAGGGAATAAATCATTTCATCAGGAATAAAGGGTTCAGAGGTGGGCATGAAAGTGTGGTTAGAGGTACTCCAGAGCTGAGCAGAAGCTCTTCTGCTGACCTGTGCTGCGAGAAATAGTTAGCAGGAAGCAGCCTTTGTAGGATGATTCTCTCCAGGCTGCAGGGCAAACCATTTCCAGAGAGGCATTTAGATGGATAAAGACAGGGACTAACTACAGTGGAGGTTTATAGTGCAGGATATCAGGGATCCTGATTATCTCTCTGGGAATTGCCATCTCCTAACACAGCTGGGAAGAAATAGCTCCAGTGGAGGATTATTTAAGGAAGCTCTGTCCTTTTTGTGCTTGAAAGCAGGGATTTAAAGTGCAAACCCACCCTCTAGGTCTGGTCTTGCTTGTGGGATGAAACATGAGGAGAAATTTTTCCTTTAAACAAAGGAGCAAAGGGGAAATGTCAGGGAGAGAGATTTTGGTTTGCTTTGATTTGACTTAAAATTGTACAGGTGAAAAAAAAAAAAGCCCCCAGATGAAGCCTGAAACAGAGCAACAAGTTTATTGCTTTCCTTGCTGGTTGGTGCTTAGCTTTCACTTGGGAGTTTGCATTTGTGCTTTTAAGGAGGCTTTGTGTACAGCAGCCAAAGCTAGGAGGTGCTGAGCACCTCAGATGTGTGCAGCTGCGACGGTCGGGTGTCACCCACCCCCACACAGTGAAGTCACCCTGGGCTCAGGCAGCTGGCAGTCAGGGATGAAGCTTTGTGTTCACAGCCCAGCACAATACCCAAGCAGCCATTTCCAGCCCACCACAGATACTTACAGCTCTGTGCAGACACAAACAAGTCAAAGGCAACCCAGAAACACAGCTCCCCTCCCAGAAACCACAGCCCCCAGGAGGGGCTCCCAACCACCCTTCCACCTTCTTCCCACCCCTCTACCTTACCCCAGAGTCTGCCTGAGGTGCAGGGTGAGCTGGAAGGATCAGCAAGGGGGGTTAGGGCCAGAGTGGTTAGTTGGGTTACACAGGTCCAGGCAGAGAGCAGAAGCCCGGGGGGAGAACACAACCAGCAGCAGCCTGCTGCAGCCAGGCCCTGACTGGCTTGTCTGTGTTTGTGTCCTTGCTGTGAGATGTCTCAGTGAGTGTGAGTGAAGCAGACATGGCCTTTGTTTCCTTCCCACAGCCTAGCATCTCTTTTCTCTCCTGAAGCTGTTCCAGTTAGCCTCAGAGCAGCCCAGCAGTGAAGTCTAGAGTGGAGCTTTTCTCCTCACAGGTCCTAGGGCTGAGCCTGAGTTCTGGCTGCTGGGACTGGGGGTTGAGCAGCGTTGTAGAACTCAGGGCTTGACTTCAGACACCTTTGAGAAGCACTCCACAGGCCAGGAACATCCAAGGTTCTGCCAGGTTTGCTTCCCTCCCCTCTGGCAGAGGGCAAGTCCATGCTGCTGCAGTGTGATGGTTTGGGTGTTTCTTGCCCCCCTCCCACTTAAGAAAATCACTCAGACTAGACTCAGCCACTCTGGAAGTTGAAGAATGAAGCTTTTTATTGACAGCTTAGCACAAGATAGCAGCAGGTGTTTACAATCCATGCAGCCATAGGCAGACAAGGTAAAAGTCATCCAGAAACACAGCAGCCCCCCCAGAAACCAGTCCCCAGGGGGGGCTCCCAGCCACCCTCCACCTTCTCCCCACCCCTCTACCTTACCCCAGACTTTGCCTTACATTCAAGGTGAGTTTGGAGGGTCGGCCAGGGGGGCTAGGAAGCAGAAGGATGAGTCAGGCAGTAAGCTAGAGAGAAAGGTGCAGCCCAAAGCCCAGAGAGACTTCCCCTGTCCATGTTTGTCTTCTGTCCTTGCCCACCTCAGCAGGCGTGGGCGCAGGAGCCGGCACCGCTGTGTCCTTTTCCCAGCTGTGACCCAGCTGCTGTGGCCAGCGCGCCCCAGCCGGGCAGGGGCTGGCAGCAGAGGTGCCCGGGGCAGGAGGGCTGTGCTGCGCAGCTGCAGCAGGGTGAGGGGGACGTTGCCGCGCCGCTGTGAGATGCATCTATTGTTAGATCGTCACAGACCAGCAGACGGGCCAGAAGATTCAGATTGTTACAGCACTTGATCAGAGCTCAGCAGGCAAGCAGTTCATCTTAACAAATCACGAAGGCTCTACCCCCAGCAAGGTCATCCTTGCCAGACAAGATTCCACCCCAGGAAAGGTTATCCTGGCAACTCCAGATGCTGCAGGTGTCAACCAGCTGTTTTTTGCATCCCCTGATATATCTGCACAACAGATCCAGGTAGATAACCCACTTTGTTTCATCCTTTGGTTCAAATGGGGTGAGAGGAGATGCTTTTGTTTCCAGTGACCTCTGTCTGGGTTCTCTAAAAGGAGTTGTGGTTCTCTAATGCTGTGCTTTGCCTCGCACCAGGACTCAGCACGGATATGTAGCAATGGCATGAACAGGAGACCCAAACACTTCTGCTTTGGGTAAATTCGTTCCTCTGGAGATTCTAGAGCCTGGCTCATGAGATTAGGAAGAGTGCTGCTATTTTGGGTGCCATTTCCAGCTCCTGCCATCCCACCAGGCCTTCTTTAGTTCTGCTTCATTGACTCTCCATCTGTTTTCATGCCTTGTTGAAAGCCAGACTTGTTTTCTCCATTGTCTTCATCACTTCTGCCCCTCTCCCTGTGTTGTGACTACTCCTCTGCTGCGTCAGTAGTACTCCAGGGTTGTTACTCAGAGAGGCTTCAATCCATTCCCTCACCCTGGCACTTCCAGCCCTTGTCAGAAGTCCCTCCCCAGCTCTCCTGCAGCCCCCTACAGGGTACTGGAAGGCTGCTCTAAGGTCTGCCTGGAGCCTTCTCTTCTCCAGGCCCCAGCTCTCCCAACCTGGCCCCACAGGGGATGTTCTGCAGCCCTCATCCTCTTCATGGCCTCCTCTGGACCTGCTGCAGCAGTTCCTCTTTAAAGTAACCTCATTGAGACTATAGCCCCCTGGGGTCTTTGTGCTCCTCTGGAAGCCAGCCCACTGCTCCCATGTGCTGCCCCTGTGCCAGCTTCAGCTACAGCCCTCTGCTCTGTGCTGTGGGGCTTTGGAAGCTCAGACACCTTTGCAAGTGGATGGCCAAGATTCTAGCTCCAAGGAATTTGGTTGCTGTGGAGGAGCAGCAGCCAAAGCCAAGCCCATGGAGAGACATTTAAGCACTTCTGGTGGTATCCTGCACAGGAATTTTAGGTAAAGCTGATCAAGAGTCTAAACCAGGGAGGTGTAGCTTGGAGTGATGAGGAGCATGACACAGGTTGAAAAGGCAAAGTCCAGGGAGAGAGGAAGTCACAGCTCCACAGGCTGCACTAGGCTGGAAGAGACCCTCCAAGGTCCTCTCGTCCAAGCCCCTACAGGCAGCACTGACACCTCCAACTGGAGCGGGCTGCCCAGGGACACATCCAGGCTGACCTTGGATGTCTCCAGCGATGGAGCCTCAACCACAGCCCTGGGCAGCCTGTGCCAGTCTGGAGGGAAAAATCTGAGCATGCAGTTTGGGCAAGGATTAGCTTGGGAGGTGGCTGGGCGCTGTGCCCTGCAGCTGGGGTGGGTCTGCTCTCAGCCCCCCCCTGCGGCAGAGATTCCTCTCCTCACCTGAGCTCCTGGAGCACAGAGCTGCTCTCCTCTGGGATCTGTCACGGTTTCTGCCCTAAACGATCATCTGCAGTTTCACCTTTGTTGTTCTGTAGACTTCACTCGAGATGCTCTGCAGCAAACCTCTCCTGAATTGCACCTTGACATCGACTCACTTGGCAGAGCCCTTTCTGCCATCATCTGCTTACCTTCAGTGGCTCTTCTCCATCTTAACAATCAGTTCTTATTCTTCCACGTCCATGAGCAATCCTCTGAGTCTGGAATTTTATCTCCTCGTGGGCCCACTTCTGTAGTCCTTCCTTATGTGGAACTTCTCAGTTCAGAACAAGTTTCATTTATGGAAGGACTTGGAGTTTGCTTCTCTGCATTGCATACAGTGTGCTGAAGATGTGGAATGCTAACAGTGGGAACTGGGGAGGAAGGAAAAGTGGCTGTGCTTTTAAGTGGGTGTTGCTGTCCTTTAAAGGCTGTTAAATTAAGAGTTCAGAGGTGCTTCTGCACAGCACTGTTAGCAAAGTCTACCTGTGCAGAAGTAAGCACACCCTGAGAGAGCATCTCTGCTGCCTCCCCAGTGCTCCTAAGAGCAGCTGATGCCATTGCTCTCTGGGCAGTTACCATTCTCCTTGCCAGCTTCCCCTCAAGAGACAGCATAATGCTTCTGAGCTCTAACCTCTCTGGACTGGGAAGAGTGTTTTTGTTGTGCATGTACACAGCTGCCCCTCGTGCTGCTTTCTCAAACCAGATTGCTGCTCTGCTTGGGATGGGATTGACTTTTCAAAGAGCCACTTGGAAGTCTCTAGTGGCAGCCCTATAGTGATGGGGTCCTAACATGATGTGCTTGATGAGGCTTTGGAGGTACCAGAGCTAAGTGAGTGAGGCACCAAAGCTGCTGGCATAATGTCAGAGCGTTGCTGAAAGCCAAAGTAGGTAGCCCCTGATGGGTGATGGTGCCCTGAGTGCATTCTCTGCTGCTCACCATCCCTGTGTGGTTAATAAAGCTGCCTGTGGGGCTGCAGCCTTTGCAAGGGCTTCTTGTTCCCCCAGCCTTGCACTACAAGGGGGTGTGAGGATGGGCAGGTTACAAGGCTGTGAATCCCAAAGTGCACAGAGGTGGAGCCTGCGGGTGGGAGATGTTTGCCAGCCTACTCTGCAGGAGCTTTGAGGGAGGTGAAACCCCTGAGTCCTGCCCAGAAGGGCTGCCTCTAGAACTTGTGTTGCAGCTGGGAAGGGAGCACAGTGGCATGGCAGGCAGCTCCTGGGTGTCTGTGAAGGCTGGGCTGTAGTCAGGCAGACCTCTGGGTAGATTTGGCTCCCTGTGTTGAAGAGAAGAGCAGAGCCTGAGCTGTGCTTTCACCTTTCCTGGTGGGGAGAAAAGTTAATTCTTTCATCTTTTCTTTTCCAGATTTTGACAGACAACTCCTCCAGCGAGCAGGGCCTCAGTAAAGTGTTTGATCTGTGTGTGGTGTGTGGGGACAAGGCCTCAGGTACTGACTTCTGCCCTCATGTAGTTTAACTGCGATGCTGCCCTCTTCTAAAAGGAGTTGAAGTTCCTCTGCAGCTCTGCAACAGTTCACAAGCATAAACACATCTCCAGTGCTCAGGCTCTGGAGCTCTCCATCCTAGAGAGCAAGGAGGTGTCCCCACAGCCTCCTCTCCTCCACACTAAACAACCCCAGGGCCCTCAGCTGCCCCTCCCCAGCCCTGCTCTCCAGACCCTTCACCAGCTTCGTTTCCCTTTTTATGTTGCCTTTTTAAGGTTGTTTTCTTGTGTAAGATCAGTAACCTCTGGGGGAAGGAAAAGGACTTCATGGGTATTTTTCTGAGAAAAAGAGCAAATACTTGGGATTTGTGAGCCCCCACCCTGAATCCTGCCTCCAGGGCTGCTGGCCCCAGCAGCAGGAGGACACAGAGCTGTGGAGAGAGCCCAGAGCAGGCCACAAAGATGCTGGCAGGGCTGGAGCAGCTCTGCTGTGAGCACAGGCTGAGGGAGCTGGGGGGGTGCAGCCTGCAGAGGAGAAGGCTCCAGGGCACCTCAGAGCTGCTGCCAAGAGCTGAAGGCAGCCTGCAGGAAGGCTGCTGAGGGGGTGTGAGGCAGGCCAAGGAGCAATGGTTTGGAGCTGAGGCAGAGCAGGCTGAGTGTGGAGCTGAGGCAGAAGCTGTTGAGTGTGAGGGTGGTGAGAGCCTTGCCCAGGGAGGCTGTGGCTGCCTCCTTGCTGGGGGTGTTGCAGGCCAGGCTGGGTGAGGCCTTGAGCAGCTGAGTGCAGCTGAGAGGTGTCCCTGGGCATGGTGGGGGAGGTTGGAGGGGCTGAGCTCTGAGCTCCCTGCCAGCCTGAGCCATTCTAGGACTAAAGAGGATAGCCCAGAAGAGCAGGCAGGAGGATTTCAAGTTCTAGACAGGTATTAAAACATATCAAATAGACCTGGGGATGTGAGATGGGTGAGCAGAGCAGATCCCTGAGCTCCCTTGCAGCCTGAGCCATTCTGTGACTGGGAAACAGCCTCCATCCCCCAGTGCCCACTGTGCCTCATGCTGCTCTTCACCCAGGGCGCCACTACGGAGCAGTGACCTGTGAAGGCTGCAAAGGATTCTTCAAGAGGAGCATCAGGAAGAACCTGATCTACTCCTGCCGTGGCACCAAGGACTGTGTGATCAACAAGCACCACCGCAACCGCTGCCAGTACTGCCGGCTGCAGCGATGCATCGCCTTCGGCATGAAGCAGGACTGTGAGTCCCTGGCAGGGGGCAGCTGAGCTGGCAGCTGGGGAGAACTTTGCGCTCTCTTTTCGTGCCCTCTGTCTCAGTTTGGTGGTGTTTTTCCCAGGGTATCCTCTTTTGTTTAAGTGCTGCAGGCAGCTTGGTGTGCCAAGGAGCACCTGCTCGGGAAGCTCAGCCAGCACAGTGCATGTGGGCAAAGGGAAGGAAGGGAGCTTCAGGGAGGTCACAGGACATTAGGGGTTGGAAGGGACCCAAAGACTTCATTGAGTCCAACCCCTCTGCCAGAGCAGGACCATGCAGTCTGGCTCAGGGCACACAGGCACACATCCAGACAGGCCTTGAAGGGCCCCAGAGAAGGAGACTCCACAGCCTCTCTGGGCAGCCTTTGATCTCCAAGGTCCCTTCCAAGCTAAGCCATTCTGTGAGTGGTGTTCCTGGGTGACAGCTGCCAAGCCTGTTTCTGCCTTCTCTCTTTTATACATGCAGCTCAATTTTTCTAGGCCTAAATTAAGCTTCTGGACACTTTGAATCCTTCTGCCTTGCTGTCAGGTTCTGCACCGGTGAGGTCAGTGGCATTTGCTGTTCCCTTCTGACCGAGCTCTGCAGCAGGCAGGCAGAGAGCCATACGCAGGCACCAAGAGTTCAGTTCTTCGCCAACACCTTGCTGCTCCCCACAGCTACCTGAAAGGAGGCTGTAGTGAGGCTGGTGTTGGCTGCTTCTCCCAAGTAACTACAGGCAGGACAAGAGGAAATGGGCTCAGGCTGCACCAGGTGAGGTTTAGATTGGATGTGAGGAAGAGTTCTTTGACTTAAGAGTGGTCAGGCATTGGAAAAGGCTGCCTGGGGAGGTGGTGGAGTCCAGCCAGGGAGCTAACACCACCATGGCCACCAAACCATGGCCCCAAGTGCCATGGCCACACCTGTCTGGAGCACCTCCAGGCATGGGCACTCCACCAGCTCCCTGGGCAGCCTGTGCCAGTCCCTGACCACTCTTGCAGCAAAGATTTTTTTAATATCCTCTCCAACCTAACCCTCCCCTGGCACAATTTGAGGCCATTTGCTCTCCTCCTATCACCTGATCCTAAGGAGAAGAGTGTTAGGGGTTTATCCCGAGCTGTTGGCAGAGCCGTTACTGAACCTGCAGAGTGAATGAAGGGGGGGTGGAAGGGATTATCTGCAACCTGGGAGCTGGCTGAGGAGTTGCATCCTGTTCTGCCCAGCTGTGCAGTGTGAGAGGAAGCCTATCGAAGTGTCCAGGGAGAAGCCTTCCAACTGCGCAGCCTCCACCGAGAAGATTTACATTCGGAAGGACCTGCGGAGCCCTCTGGCTGCCACCCCCACCTTTGTCACAGACCATGAGACAGCGAGGTGTGCCCCCCCCCCCGGCTGCTGCTTGCTGCCTCCCACAGCCAGCACCAGCTCCCTTCTCTTCCAGTCGTTCCACTGAGCCTTCTTCTCCTGGCAGGTCTGCAGGTCTGCTGGAGTCGGGGATGTTTGTCAACATTCAGTCTGCCATCAAAAGCGAGCCTGCCGTGCTGATGGCTCCAGACAAGGTGAGTGCTGGAACCACAGAACCCAGGGCTTGGGACCTCTGCACAGCAGCCAGTCCAGCCCCCTGCCAGAGCAGCAGCACCCAGGGCAGGGCACACAGGAGCACAGCCAGGTGGGGCTGGGAAGTCTGAAGAGGAAGAGACTCCACAGCCTCTCTGGGCAGCCTGCTCCAGGCTCCAGCACCCTCACACCAAACAGCCTCCTGGGTTCCAGCCTGTACCTGTTGTGCCTTGTCCTGTCCCTGGGCACCACCACACAGAGCCTGGCACCTTCACCCTGGCACCCACCCCTCAGGTATTCCTGGCCACTGCTCATGTCCCCTCTCAGCCTTCTCCTCTGCAGGCTCAGCAGCCCCAGGGCTCTCAGCCTTTCTTCCCAGCAGAGCTGTTCCAGTCCCTTCAGCATCCTCACAGCCTCCTCTGCACTCTCCCCAGCAGGTCTGTGTCTCTCTGGAACCGGAGAGCCCAGAGCTGGGCACAGTGCTGCAGGTGTGGGCTCAGCAGGGCACAGCAGAGGGGCAGGAGGAGCTCCCTGGCCCTGCTGGCCACACTCCTCTTGCTGCACCCCAGGATTCCATTTGCCCTCCTAGCCACAAGGGCACTTTGCTGCCCCGTGCAGAACTTGCTGCCCACGTGGACAAGTGCTTAGCCCCCAGTCTGTACTGCTGTTTATTTCTTTCCAGATGCAGGACTTAGCATTTGTCCTTACTGAACTCCATGTGGCTGTCCTGCCCCCAGCTCTCCAGCCTGGCCAGGTCTCAGTGGACACAGCCTTAGGGGGTGTCAGTCCCCCCTTCTCATGTGGCATCCTCAGCAATCTCAGTGCCCTCATCGAGGGTGCTGGTAAAGATAGTGACCAGAACTGACGCCAGTACTGGTGCAAGTGGTCCTGAGCAGGGAGGGAAGGGTGCTCTGCTCCGTCCTGTTGTGTTCCTGCTTTGCTAAGCTGTCTCCAACCACTCCTCTCTCTTCACCAGAATGCATAAACGCTCAAACTCTGCAGTCAGTGCCTCCCTCTGTGCTTCAGAGAGCTCTGAGGGCTGCTTTGTTCCCTTGGCACTGGACAGTCCTGGCCCTTGGGTGGTTCTTTTGCCTAAATGAAGTGAGGTGTTTGCAGCTGAGGTCTTTGCACAGCCTGCAGTGCACTTCAGGAATGCTGTTGGTTAGCTTTTCCCCCTCTGTCACTCGTGGTTTGGACCCAGCTCATCACAGCTATCTCAGCAGCAAGCTTATTTCTCACCTGCTTTTCCTTTGCTTCCACTTTGTTGCTCTTCCTGACCCACTGAAGCCAGGTGGGTGCTGTGTGCAGCAGGCAGCTGCTGTGTTTTCTATCCGATACTGCATCACCTCCTGCTGTTTTCAGGCAGTTTGCCTCACTCCCTCTGTCTGCAAAGGGCTCCAGCAAAGGTTCTTTATCCCATATCACCTTCCTGGCTCTGTAGAATCTGTCAGTGCAGGCTGGCAGCTACCAGCAGCTGCAGATTTACCTACCATAGTGCACTTGTTTGTCTCTCTGGGTGGGAAGCATCTCTTACTGCCTCCAAGTTACTTGTTACCACTGACTCGTGGAGTTCCCTTGCAGTTACTCAGATGACATAGAATGGTTTAGGTTGGAAGGGACCTTAAGATCATCCAGTTCCAACCCCCTGCTCTTCCACCTTCCACCCAGGTTGCTCCAGGCCTCATCCAGCCTTAAACATCTAAGGAGGAGGCATCCACAACCTCCTTGGGTAACCTGTCTCACCACTCTCATACTGAAGAACTTCTTCCTCAGATCCAGGCTAACCCTACAGAAAAGGTTGATGTGAAAGACATAAACCCCAGAAATGGCTGCAGCAGAACTCTTCCTGTTCTCTCGTTCTGCTGCAGAATCCCTCTCGTTCTGCCTTTAAAGGAGACCTTTTATCCATTCCTTCTTCTCCACCATTCCCCTACCCTGTTCTAGTGACTCATTTACATGAGGAAGGAAGGAAGATGCTAAAAATACCCTCTAGTGCAGCGCTGGTGAGTGATGAGTGGAGAGGATCCATCCTGCACTTGCTGCCCATCTGTAGCGTCCTTTGTGAAGGCAGCAGAGAGCTATTCCTTGTCAGTGGCTAAATATTTGGTATGTTGGAGGCAGGGCAGCCTCTGACTGCTGCTTTATGGTTGCTGACTGACTGAAGAGAGTAATTTTCTTGCAGATCCTCTGCACATGCTTGATGGTTTTATTTATGCAGAAGGTTTCTCTGTTGCCAGGATGAGAGAGCTAAAAGCTGTGGGCTTTTTTTTCCCCTAGGTTGAAGCATGTCAGGGAGATTTAAGCACACTGGCAAACGTGGTGACTTCACTGGCAAACCTCAGCAAATGCAAAGACATCTCACAGAGCACTACAGAGCTGTCTATGATTGACAGCTTGAGTAATGGAGATGCATCCTTGTCTGAGCTGCAGCAAGAGGAACAAGCCAGCAGTGATGTGACAAGGTAAGGCATGTTCCACTTGCAAATACTGCTGCTGTTTGGAAAGGTCTCTGTCAGCTCAGGGCATTAATTAAGTCATCACACTGTAGGAAGTAGCTGCATTAAAAGCAGTGATAATGACAGCCTGAGCTCATGGACAGCATGAACCTTGTAAGCTTCTTCCAAGTGAAACCCTAAGGAAGTTCCAGTGGGGAAGGAAATGCTCCTGGCTGTATGTGTTTGAAATGAATTTCATTGTCAATGTTGCAGCTTCTAGAGCTTACCCATGAATGCATTCCCTTTATGCCTACTTTCTGTACCCTGGAGACAGAAGACATCCCAGGTACCTCTCTGTAGTCCACTTCCATCTGTTCAGTCCACTTGTGCATGCCTCAGTCCCCCTCCTGTGTGCACATCAGGGTGTATAGGCCAGGGAAGGGCTGGGGCCCTGCTCATTTGCCATCCCCAGCCTGAGGCAGTGCCAGCAGCTCTTTTGTTGTGATGTCTCCTGTGGTTGTAAATGACTTTGTCCAGCAAAGTGAACGTTCAGAGTTCAGTTGTAAGCATCTCCATCAATGTAGATAACTACAGAGTGTGGGGGGAGAGGAGCTGGCAAAGTTCTAGCCCAGACTTGGGCAGTAAAGCAGTGACTTTAGGCTCTGTGGCTCTCAGGTTAGAGCCAGCTCTGCTTACAGTTTTTGTGAGCTTTGTGACCTCAGTGCCTGAGTTTTTCATGCACTACTGAACACAGCTGGTATTGCTCTCAGGATGTGTCCTCTGCCTGTGGGCAGTGATCAGGTCTCTGCTTCTCGTTGGAGCTTGCAGAGCTCAGGACTGGTCTTGAGCAATGAACAACAGAGCTGGTACCAAGCAGCAAGATGAGGGCCAGCTCCATGCTTGTCCTGACACCTCCTCCAGAACACTGCTGGCTGGAGTCACTGCCCCACATCAGAGGCAGCCAAGTGTGGTGCTGACAGCTTGGGGGTGCTTTCTCTTACCTCTTTGCTTGGACTCGGTGCAACCGAACCAACTCTGTGCTTTGGAAGCGATGTTTTCAAATTCAGATACTGACCCCAACCACAGCTCATCTCTTAAAGTGGTTCCCATTTGTGCTCCAAAGCAGCCAAACTCTGCACAGTCTGTGCACTATGTTGCTTTAACAGCAGTCTGGGGATCCTGTCCTCAAAGTGCTCGTGCCAGCACCCTCAGTGAGCATCACTAAAGAGATCTGAAAGGCAAACTGTGAATCAGCAGCACAGCCAATATGTCAAAACTGTGAATTCGTTGGCAACTGCTGTGAACAGGATCTGCTGCTGCTAAGTTTTGTTTCAGAGCCACTGCAAGTTGGAATCCTCAAGGACTTTGTTTGGTGAGGTGTCAGGAAAAGCATGATGCGGACTTCTGGTTTCCAAATGTGGCTGTGAAGCTGACATCTAAATGCAGCTCTCAGGCCTGGGCAGGGTCTCCTAAAAGGAAAGAGCCTCTGAAGTGCCGCGTCGCTTTGCTGTGTGTTTATTGGTGTGTGTGGTGGTCTTGCAGGGCGTTTGATACTCTTGCCAAAGCATTAAATCCAGGAGAGAGCACAGCCTGCCACAGCTCTGAGGCTGCTGACACTGGTGTCCAGCTGCTGGGAGGAGAAACGAGCCTGAGCATCGTGGAGATGGAGGGGCCCCTGCTCAGTGACGCGCACGTAGCCTTCAGGGTACGGAGGGCTTCTGTCTGCTGACTGCTTGTGGCTGCTCTGACGCAGCAGTGGGAGAGGAGGCTCTGAGCAAACCTTCTGTGGAGTTCCCTACAAGGGCCCTTACCTGTCCAGGCACTGGCATTCATGGCTGAGCAATGTGCCCCTGGTGTTCAGGGACCAGCTTCTTGTTTGGGATGCCCTACAGTACCAGAGCTGCATGGAACTGCTGGGGCTGGAGAAGCCCTCTGAGGTCATCCAGTCCAACCAGCAACCCTGCACCACCATGGCCCCTAAGCCATGGCCCCAAGTGCCATGGCCACACCTTTCTGGAACACCTCCACCAGCCCCTGGGCAGTCTGTGCCAGTCCCTGATCACTCTTGCAGCAAAGACATTTTCCCTCCTCTCCAACCTAAGCCTCCCCTGGCACAGTTTCAGGCTGTTTGTACCCATTTCTCTAACCTGAGACCAAGGAGAACAGACCAACCCCATGCCATCCCTGGAGGTGTTGAGGAAGGGTGAGGGGCACTTGGGGAGAGGGTTTGCTGGCTGTGCTGCTGTTGGGCTGATGGTTGGACTGGGTGATCTTAGAGAGCTTTGCCAACCACAACAGTTCCGTGATTCTTCTGACCACTTACTCCTCTCCTCTGGGGGAAGCTTTAGAAGGTACCAATGGCTCTGTGGGAGGTTTTTGATGTATTTCTGTCTTTGTAAATGGAAGCAGCTTCAGCCTGATTCCAGTGACCCTTCAGAACTTCTGTCCTTGAGAGTGTCTCAGAAGTTGAGTTTCAGTTGAGGTTCTCCCCACACACTTAGCTAAGACCAAGAGTGGCCTTTTACCCCCGTGTTTGTCATGTTGTAGCTGCTGTGGGCTACAGCAGCACGGCTCAGAGTGCAGAAGGAAGTCACTTGGGTTTACTGCAGGATTCATCTCATGTCTGTGTACAAACCAATTTCACTTGGTCACTTCAACTCAGACTGATTTTTCCCTCTCCTCTCCATGCCTTCCCCATGAAGAAAGTGCAGTGAGTGACTTGCACAGCTGTGTTTAACACTGTTGTTGTTGTTGGCAGCTCACCATGCCCTCTCCTATGCCTGAGTATCTCAATGTTCACTATATCTGTGAGACAGCCTCCAGGTTGCTCTTCCTGTCCATGCACTGGGCACGCTCCATTCCATCCTTCCAGGCTTTAGGGTAAGTGTTTGCTTTCCTCTGCTTGTGGAGATGCACTTTGTCTTTATCCATGTTCACTCTCTCCTTCAGAGACACTTCACTATCTCAATCTTGTTCCTTAAAGCTGGTTTGTGGATTTCTGAATCCAAATACTCCAGCTTCAGCCCAGATCCAGGTGGGGCTTTGAAGGAGAGCAGCAGGGCAAAAAAGGGGATTCTGCCTCTTGGCTCTGCTGAGACCTCCCCTCCAATCCTGCCTCAGGGCTGCTGTCCCCAGCAGGAGGAGGACACAGAGCTGTGGAGAGAGCCCAGAGGAGGCCACAAAGATGCTCTCTGGAGCAGCTCTGCTGTGAGCACAGGCTGAGGGAGCTGGGGGGGTGCAGCCTGCAGAGGAGAAGGCTCCAGGGCACCTCAGAGCTGCTGCCAAGAGCTGAAGGCATCCTGCAGGAAGGCTGCAGAGGGAGCTGTGCTGAGGGGGTGTGAGGCAGGCCAAGGGGCAATGATTTGGAGCTGAGGCAGAGCAGGCTGAGAGTGGAGCTGAGGCAGAAGTTAGGGAGGGTGCTGGAGGCCTGGCCCAGGCTGCCCAGGGAGGTTGTGGAGTGTCCTTCTCTGGAGGCTTTCCAAACCCACGTGGATGTGTTCCTGTTCACCTGCCCTGGGTGATCCTTCTTTGGAGGGGGATTGTGATGATCTCCAGGGGTCCCTTCCAACCCCTGCCATTCTGTGACTAATGCTTCCAGCAGAGAACTTCTCATCACTTCTATTTACCCTTTGAGGATTTCAAACCTTGCTCCAAGCACGAAGGCAGTGCCGGAAACAGCAGTCAGGAGGCTCAGGAGCTTGGCTCTGCTGTGCTCAATTTCAGACACATTTTTAATGGAAAGGGTGTAGCAACCTGGCAGCTTTCGAGTGGGGGAAAAAAGGACCTCTGAGTCCATCCTACATCCACAGTACAGGAACCACTCAAGCTGCTCCTTGGTTTGCCTGCTCACATCAGTGTCACTCAAAGCCCAGGGTAAATGCTAAGCAAGCAGCCATGGTGGAGTATGCCCAGAGGTTGCCATTGCCTGGCACTGCAGCTTTGCTTTCCTGGTAGAAATCCATCTCGTGGCAGGCAGCAAACCAAACCTGAGTGCTTTACAAAAGCCCCTCTCAAACTGTGCCAGCCCTGAGCCTGCAGGCAGAGACCTCTGCTGCAGGCCTTCGTGCTGGGGCTGGGGCTGAGTTCAGTGAGTGCTTTGCAAAGTGTTCCCCAGGTGAAGAGAGAAAAGCAACTGGGGGCTGGGCTCGGTGCCCGCCTCGCTGCCCTGCTCGGGACCCTCCCAGCCCCTGCGAGCCGGTGGCTGGCAGAGGGGTGTGAGGTGCAGTGGTTGTGTTTCGGACAGGCAGGACACCAGCATCCTGCTAGTGAAGGCCTGCTGGAACGAGCTCTTCACGCTGGGGCTGGCACAGTGCTCCCAGGTGATCAACGTGGCAACCATCCTGGCAGCCTTCGTCAACCACCTGCACGGCAGCCTGCAGCAGGGTGAGCGGGCACTGGGCTGGGATGGGGGAGTGGGCGCGGGGCCGGGGTGGGTGTGTGGGCACTGGGCTGGGATGGGGGCATGGGCACTGGGCCGGGATGGGAGAGTGGGCGCGGGGCCGGGGTTGGTGTGCGGGCACGGGGCCGGGATGGGGGCACGGGCACGGGGCCGGGATGGGGGCACGGGCACGGGGCCGGGGTGGGTGTGTGGGCACCGGGCCGGGATGGGGGCGCGGGCACAGGGCCGGGGTGGGTGTGTGGGCACCGGGCCGGGATGGGGGCGCAGGCACGGGGCCGGGGTGGGTGTGCGGGCACTGGGCTGGGATGGGGGCATGGGCACAGGGCCGGGGTGGGTGTGCGGGCACCGGGCCAGGATGGGGGCGTGGGCATGGGGCCGGAGTGGGTGTGCAGGTGCCGGGCCAGGGGTGCGGGCATTGGGCAGGTTTGGGGGTGCTGCCACAGGGCTGGGATTGGGGGAGCTGACAGGGGGCCCAGGTCTAGCGGTCAGCCACGGGGCCCAGATCTTGGGGGGTGCTGCAGTATTCCCAGACTTGTGGGCAACTCTTTCTGTGGTTTTCAGTGTTGAAGGGCACAGAAGCCTTTGCCTACCCTGCAGCTGTTAAGGCAAAGAACCTGTTCCTAACCAAGGGGTGGGTGTCAGGACAAAGGTGCCAGGCTCTTTATGATGGTGCCCAGTGACAGGGTGGTGAGCAGTGGGCCCAAACTGCAACCCAGGAGGTTCCACCTCAAGATGAGGAGAGACTTCTTTGGTGTGAGGGTGCTGAGACCTGGAGCAG
The DNA here is from genome assembly GCF_015220805.1 of Pogoniulus pusillus. NCBI lineage: Eukaryota > Metazoa > Chordata > Aves > Piciformes > Lybiidae > Pogoniulus > Pogoniulus pusillus. The sequence continues at coordinate 710,600 of NC_087278.1, forward strand.
GCTGCCTGGAGAGGCTGTGGAGTCTCCTGCTCTGGAGACGTCCAGGAGCCACCTGGCTGTGTTCCTGTGTGGCCTGCCCTGGGTGCTGCTGCTCTGGCAGGGGTTTGGGCCGGATGATCTCTGGAGGTCCCTTCCAGCCCCTGCCATGCTGTGATTCTGTGACACTGGGCAGTAAGGAGCCTCAGGACACCTGAGCCTTAGGCACAGAGCTCATGTCAGCAGCAGCAGTGTGCCTTGCACTCCTAAGTTGGTCTTTCCCCTGCTTGGTCATTCAAGCTCTAGTCCACGTTGGAAGCTTTAGTGGCAGGAAAACCAAGGAGCAGAGAGACTGCTCTGGCCCATAGTTGTTGCTCAGCCCTGCTGTGTGGCTGTGCAGGGAGTGTGGGCTCCCCACTCCTTGGATCCAGTGAGGCCATTCTCTGTGGGAGTCCTGAGGCCACGTTTCTGCATCTGTGCCTTGCCCCTGCTGTCTGTGCTGACATGGACAATCTGCCCACAGAGAGGGGAAAAGTGGTCATGGAGCACATCTTCAAACTGCAGGAGTTCTGCAACAGCATGGTGAAGCTCTGCCTGGATGGGTATGAGTATGCCTACTTGAAAGCCATCGTCCTCTTTAGTCCTGGTAGGTGACCATGGTGCGTGGCCAGTGCCAGCCTCTGCTGGCTTTGCCATGGCACCTCTGCCTGTGCCACTTGTGAGATTACTGCTGAGCTTCTGGGAGGATATGGGAACATGTGAAGAGGATTTAAGATGGAGATTAGGGAGAAATTCTGTGTAGTGAGGCTGGGGAGGCACAGTTTGCACAGGGAGGCTGTGGGTGTGCGCCTCAGAGGTGTTCAAGGCCAGGCTGAAGGAGCTGGGCTGGTGAGAGGTGTCCCTGCCCATGGCAGGGGGCTGGAACTGGATGATCCTGAAGGTCCCTTCCAACCCAACCCATTCTGTGAATCTGATTCTCTGAAATCTGCACACACAGCTCCCAGGAGCTGGCAGCTGTTAGCCTGTAGAAGAAGCAGCTGAGGAGGCCTCATTGCTCTCCACAACCACCTGAAAGCAGGCTGGGGTGAGGCAGTGTTGGGCTCCTGTCCTGAGTAACTGATGACAAGGCAAAAGGAAGTGGCCTCAAGCTGCACCAGGAGAGGTTTAGGTGGGATACTAGGAAAAATGTCTTTGCTGCAGGAGTGGTCAGACACTGGCACAGGCTGCCTGGGGAGGTGGTGGAGTCCCCATCCCTGGAGGTGTTCCAGAAGGGTGTGGACATGGCACTTGGGGACAGGGTTTAGTGGTGATGGAAATAGGGGTTAGAAAGTTTGGCTTGATGACCTTAGAGGACTTCCAACCTTAACAATTCTTTGATTCTATGGAAATCAAAGAGCCCTGTGCTCAGCACTGCTCAGGCCTCACCTGCATTGCTGTGTCCAGTTCTGGGCTCCTCCATTGCAGAGAGATGCTGAGGTGCTGGAAGGTGTTTGGAGAAGGGCAGCAAGGCTGGGGAGGGGCCTGGAGCACAGCCCTGTGAGGAGAGGCTGAGGGAGCTGAGGGGGTGCAGCCTGCAGCAGAGGAGGTTCAGGGCAGAGCTCATTGCTGCCTGCAGCTGCCTGCAGGGAGGCTGTAGCCTGGTGGGGTTGGGCTCTGCTGCCAGGCACCCAGCACCAGAAGAAGGAGACACAGCCTCAAGCTGTGCCAGGGCAGGTCTAGGCTGGCTGTTAGGAGGAAGTTGTTGTCAGAGAGAGTGATTGGCATTGGGATGGGCTGCCCAGGGAGATGGTGGAGTGCCCGTGGCTGGAGGTGTTTCAGAGGAGGCTGCTTGAGACACTCAGAGCATGCCACACAGCAAAGCTGTCTCAAACACTGCTGCCAGAGTGTCACACAGCAAAGCTTTCTCAGCAAGAGTGAGCTCAGCCTTGCATGTGCCTTTGTTTGAGCTCTGGTGGTGTTCATATGAAAAACTAAGTCAAACTAAACACGGGAAAGAAATGGAAGGAGAACCAGCAGTGTCCTCTGGCAGAGCTGTGAGGTCGCTGCAGCTGCCAGGCAGTGCTTGCAGCATGCTCACAGTGGCTTTCAGTGCATCCCATACAGAGCAGCTCTAACAACCTGCAGTGGCCTTTGCAGATCACCCAGGACTGGAAAATGTGCTCCAGATTGAGAAGTTTCAAGAGAAGGCCTACATGGAGTTCCAAGACTACGTCACAAAAGTGTATCCAGATGACACTTACAGGTCTGTAAACATCAACCACAGCCTCAGGCTGTGCCAGGGCAGGTTCAGGCTGGATGTTAGGAGGAATTTGTTGGCAGAGAGAGTGATTGGCATTGGAATGGGCTGCCCAGGGAGGTGGTGGAGTGCCCATGGCTGGAGGTGTTGAAGCCAAGCCTGGCTGGGGCACTTAGTGCCATGATCTGGTTGCTTGGGCAGGGCTGGGTGAGAGGTTGGACTGGTTGAGCTTGGAGGTCTCTTCCAGCCTGCTGGATTCTCTGATTCATTTCCCTACTGTTGAAGACATTGCTGAGCATCAGTTCAGTGCTCTGCTGGTTCCAGTGCCTAAGCCTTTCATGGACCAGAAGCAGTGAAGTTTGACCAGTTAAAAATGAATCCCTTCTTATTTTCCTCTTCTCTTCCTGCTAGCAGGACTGTGCCAAACACACAACTAACCCTCCCTTCCCGACCCTCTTTTGCAGGCTGTCCAGGCTGCTCCTGCGCTTGCCTGCCCTGCGGCTGATGAGCGCTGCCCTGACGGAGGAGCTGTTCTTTGCAGGACTGATTGGGAACGTGCAGATCGACAGCATCATCCCCTACATCCTGCGCATGGAGACGGCAGACTACAACTCGCAGCTGGTGGGGCAGGCCGTGTGAGCGCAGCCCGCGGCTGCAGCCCTGGCACTCGGGGCACTGGAAACACATGCCCTGTCTCCAAGAGATGGCAATAAGCCTTCCCCTGCACCTTTCCAAAGAAGGCCAAGATTCCTCCTTTGCAGTACACTTGGGAGACCTGGTGGAGCGTGACAGGAGACGCAGGATCACTTCCTGCTTCTCGTCCGATCGCCGAGGACTTGCAAATGAACTCCGCACCTGAAGAGTCAGCAGCTGTCCATCCTATTTTTGTAGGTAGATGAACTTGGAAGATTTGTTTATGAAGCCCAGGCTTGTGGAGAAGCAGCAGCAGCTGTGCCTGAACTGAGCTCTCTCGACTTAGTTTGATGGGTTAGAGGAATAAATTAACTTTGCTCTCCGAGTTGAGGCTTCAGTGTGCTGCTGCTGCCTGTTTCTTGCTGATCAGATGGGAAAGACCTGCACAGACATCTTGCCAAGGACACTGTGGCCATGGGAACAAGGTCACCACAACCAGGCTGAGCCTTTCCTGTCTTGAGGAGATCACCACAACCAGGCTTAGCTTTCCCTGTTGTTTTGGGGAGATATTTGTTTCTTGTTGAATAGAACACATGAGAAGTGCAGGGAGAGTAGAGGAAGTTCACCTGCTAGAATATTGTGGTGGTGTGTTGATGGGGCGGCAGCAGAGTTCCGTGGCTGCAGAGGCATGCAGTGGGCGCGGAGGCATGCAGTGGGCGCGGAGGCATGCAGTGGGCGCGGAGGCATGCAGTGGGCGCGGAGGCATGCAGTGGGCGCAGAGGCATGCAGTGGGCGCAGAGGCATGCAGTGGGCGCAGAGGCATGCAGTGGTGCAGCAGCATGTCCGTGGTAGGCACCAGCTGGGTTATACTGTGAAAACCCAACCTAAACCGTTCTTTCATTAACCATCTTTAAGCTGTGAATTCATGCTTTGGGATGAGGAATTGAGGCACAGTTGGGTTTTCCTCGGGACTGGGAGCTTTGCCATGGTCTGGTTGGACTGAGTGATCTTGGAGGTGTCTTCCAACCTGGTTGACGCTATGGTTCTTTAAAAGAGGTCAGCGAGTGCAGGGATGAACCTGGGTTGTCTTATTTCTGTCTGATAACCGTCGCAGAGGGTGAAGCAGCAGCTCGTGGAAAGGCTCCACAGCAAAGTTCAGGGTTCCTTGGCTGGGGTTTCTAGGGTGAACTGCTGCTCAGTTAAACGCAGCCTATTCACTTCCCTCCAGCTCAGGCCTTCACTCTTTCTAGCAGTGGCTGTTTTCTGCTGGCTTGGTCTCCTTTCCCCATCCCTATGATTTATAGTCTGCGAATAAATGTTCTTTGCCACTGAGGGAAGGGCTGGCTGATGGCAACTGCTTGCTCTCCTGCTGGGCAGCAGCGCAGGGGTGTCCGGACGCAGGGGGCAGGCTCTGTGTGTGGTACCAGCTGGAACACAGGAGCGTCCCCCTCAGGGCCGGGACAGCCACGAGCCGGGCCCGGAGGCCCCGTCCCAGCGGCCCGAGGAGATACGCGCAGGTGTGTCCGGCCGGGCAGGGGCGCGCAGCCTGCCACCGAGCAAAGGCTGCTCCGCCGTTCTGCCGCTCCGCCGCTCCGCCGCCCCGCCGCTCCCGCCGTTCCGCCGCTCCCGCCGTTCCGCCGCTCCCGCCGCTCCGCCGCCCCGCCGTTCCGCCGCTCCCGCCGCTCCGCCGCCCCGCGGTTCCGCCGCTCCCGCCGTTGGGCCGCCCCGCCGTTCAGCGGCGCTGTCGCGGCGGCGGGGCCGGGCTGCGGCGGGGCGGGGCGGGGGGCGGAGCGGCGCCGCCCAAGATGGCGGAGTACGTGCAGGTGCTGCGGCGGGCGCTGAAGCACCTCGGCGGGCACGGCGGCGTCCGCGGCGCCCTGCTGCAGCTGCTCAGGTAACGGGTGACAGCCGCAGCCGGAGCGGGCGGCGCGGCCGCTCCCCCTCCCTTCTCGCCGCCCCCCGGGGTCACCTTGAGCGGGTCGCGGCCGGGCGGGTGGGCCGCGGCCGGTGTGGGTACGGGAGCGAGGCGGGGGAGCGGCAGCTCGCCGCTTGCGGGCAGTGCCTGTGTGCCTGTGCCCGGGCAGCTGCGGGCCGTGCCTGTGTGCCTGTGTGCCTGTGCCCGGGCAGCTGCGGGCCGTGCCTGTGTGCCTGTGTGCCTGTGCCCGGGCAGCTGCGGGCCGTGCCTGTGTGCCTGTGCCCGGGCAGCTGCGGGCCGTGCCCGGCGGGGAGCGGTGCCGGGCCCGAGGGGAGGCCGCTCCGGCATTCCTCCTGCGTGGGCCCCGTCGCGGGCCGCTCCGGCTCGCCGCCCCGAGCCTCGGTCAGCAGCGGGCGCTGGGGCGGTCAGAGCGCTCCTCCGGCAGGCTCCGGGCGTTGCTTTCCCTTTGGGCACCGCAGGTTCCTCGGCGCTGGGCACGGCTCGGGCGGGTTTCCCCAGCGTGCAGCCTCAGTCCCTGCAGCACAGCTGTGCGCCGAGGTGCCGCAGCCGCCTCCCGCAGGTGCCCATCGTGTTGGCACACCGCCTGTGCCCTCTCCATCGCCTCAGCTCGGTGCCAGCTTCCGTAGTAAGCTGTCTTGGTGTGCAGACCTGAAAGCTGTGCTGCTGCTGGACCCCAGCGGTGGAAAGCAGAGGATTCCTTCATCTGTAATCTCGGACACCTCGAACCCTGCTCCTGCCTCCTTGGGCAGCAGGCTGGCACCACTGACCCGTGCCAGCTTTGAATGCCCTCCGCTCCCAGGGGCACTTCCTGCAGAACTAGTTGCAGCCATTGTTCATGGGCAGGTCTGTGGACTTTGCCCCCCGAGCACAGAACCTGCTCCACGTTAAATCGTCTCCTTCCCCCCCCACGCACCTCCCCTGCACCTTGGGAGCAGTGCGCTGGACTGTGATAGAGCCCAACCGAGGCTCCTCCCGAGCAGGAGGAGCTGCAGCTCGACTGATGAGCTCTTTTTGTTCAGGCCCTTGATGAGATAAACCCTTTGAGGCCAAATTTTCCTTACCTACAGTCCTGCTTGGGACAAATGCCAGCAGAAAGGCAAGGTGCAGGCCTAGGGAGAAAAGAGCACTTCAGTCATTGCAGGGTTTTGTTGGGATGCAAGTCACAGGCTCAGCTGAGCTGTCCATGTGCAGAGTCCTGTTAAAACAGCTTCTGTATGTGAAGTGTTGTGCACCTCAGGTGGGCCAGTGCAAGCCTCCGGGGCTGGCAGGGGCAACGTTTGCACCTTTCACAGTTGCACAGAAGCTAGAAATGAGCTGAGCCTGCACTCCTTTGGCAAGTAGCTACAGTGCTTAAAGTGTCACTGCTCCTCTCTGATTCAGTTGTGGCAGTTAATGAGGCAGGAATGATAAAATAGGAGTTCTTTTATCTCCCCTAAACTATCTACAGAGCAGCTGACTTTGGCTGCTAATTCAGTCAGGAAAATCTTCACAAGGGTTTGGGGGCAGTGTAGTACTGTAGGAAAGTCAGAACACTGGGAAGGTTTAGCCACATATTGTCTCTGCCTCACTTACAAACAGGCAGCCTGGAGCCCTAGGGCAAGTCTGTGCTGCTCACTTCGGTGCAGTAGGAATTTCAGGGTAGTCCCTGGCTCCTTTGTGGCAGTGTTGGAACTGCTCAGCCTCTTGAGAGCTGTTGAGAGGCTTCCAGGTCTTCCCAGTCTCTAGCAGAGTGCTGGGAAAGAGGCAGAGGATCTCTGACCTGAGGCTTCCAGGTCTTCCCAGGCTCTAGCAGGGTGCTGGGAAAGAGGCAGAGGATCTCCGACCTGAGGCTTCCAGGTCTTCCCAGGCTCTAGCAGGGTGCTGGGAAAGAGGCAGAGGATCTCTGACCTGAGGCTTCCAGATCTTCCCAGGTGGGTTTGAATATCTCAGTATGCCCAATCAAGGTACACTGAGGAAGCTGCAGGAATTGCTGCTTGTGTTTTGAGTCCTTAGACCTGAACAGCTTTTTTAGTAGCTTCACAGATGTGTCTTGAGTTTCTGTCACAGGTTTGTAACAGCCCTTAAGGAACAGGTTGCCCAGGGAGGTTGTGGATGTCCCCTCCTGGGAGATGTTCAAGGCCAGGCTGGATGAGGCAACCTGGGCTGCTGGGTGGTGTCCCTGCCCACAGCAGGGGGTTGGAACTGGATGAGCCTTCAGGTTCCTTCTAACCACCCCCTGTGTGAATCTCTGAAACCTCTGTCACAGCCTCCTCCTGAGAGGCTGCTGTTTTGGGCTCCGCAGGGTGAACGAGCTGAAGACTGGCACGCTGGTAGGAACGGACAAGTATGGAAACAAGTACTACGAGGACAGGAGAAACTTCTTTGGTATGTATGCTGATGAGAACACCTCCTGAGTGGCCAGCTCTGGAGTCTCTGCTAGCCTCATCATCTTCTTCCTTGCCCAAAGGCTGGCCTTAGTGTCCCTGGGCAAGCTTTTGATTCAGCCACCATAAAAGTGCAGTCACAGTGGAAAGGAGAAACACAGAAAAGGCCTTGGGAGCGAAAGCCCCGAGCGTGGAGCCCTGGGGAGCAGCTCTGCCTCCTGCTGCAGGGCTCTCTGCACTACGTGAAAGGGCTGTGCGGGCTCAGCTCACCCAGTGTTTGTCCCGCAGGCCGGCACAGGTGGGTCATCTACACCCAGGAGATGAATGGCAAGGACACCTTCTGGGAAGTGGATGGCAGTATGGTGCCCCCTGAATGGTGAGTCTGAGTTAGGGATGTGGGCAGCTGCCCTTGGTGTCACTGCCTCTCTCTTGGCTGGGAGTGCAAAGCAGGAGATAAAAACCCCACACAGGCAACCACCCAAGCCCTGGCAGCACCACCCACCCAAACACCAAAGAGCCACCACCCAGCACCCCAACCAACCCACACCCCTACCAGGCCACATACCAGCCAACCAAAACCCCAACCAAGCAACCCAGAGCCATCAGCAGGGTGCTGGTGCCAGCTGCTGTTCCCTGGCACAGGACAAGGTGGTGAGCAGCAGTGCCAGGATGCTCTGCACGTTGCCTGCTGCTTAACTGCTGTTTTCTGAAGGTCTGGGGCCGTGCTGGTGCATTTCACTGCTGCCTGTGTGCAGCCCTGAGGTCCCGGAGCTCTCCAGCCCCACAGCTCTTAGTGCTCTTTTGGTCATCCCAAGTAACTCAGGGCAGCCACACGGGACATGAGGCAGCAGTGCTCTGCTGATGCTTGGTGTGTAAAACCAAGGTCCTTTCAGGGTGGAAATCCACTCAGGATTTCTTTCTGCACACAAAACATGAGGCATTATCTTAGAGACACTGGAATAGGCTGCCCAAGGAGGTTGTGGATGTGATGTGTTTAAGACCAGGCTGGGTGAGGCCTTGAGCAGCTGAGTCTAGCTGAGAGGTGTCCGTGGGCGTGGTGGGGAGGTTGGAGGGGATGAGCTCTGGGCTCCCAGCCTAAGCCATGCTGTGTTTGTAAGCTGGCAGACCCCCTGCAGCTGCAGACACGGTCACAGCTGTGGAGTTTGGGTAGCATCAGTTGTGGTTTGAGAGCCTGTAGACCACAGCACTGGCTCCCATCCCTTCAAGTCTTCATGTGGAAATCTCCATCCTTACAAACGTGTTTCAGACCTGGGAGAAAATCCTGCATTGTCTTGAGAGCGTTGGAAGATGCTTTGAGGAGTCTGTGTCCAGGGGCTCAGTCTGCTCAGTCTTGACTCTGCTCAGTGAGTCAGGCATCTGCTTCAGCTTCTTCAGAGCTTTGCTGTCCTCCTGCCTTGCTTTGCTCTCAGTAAGCTGCCTGCCTCTCTGGGTTTGAAGTCAGTAATTGCTTTTGAATCCTGCTTTCCAGGCGTGGTTTTGTAGGCAGAATCTGCAGAGCTGTGGCCATCTCCAGGCTCTCAAATGGCTTTTTGTGCATGCTCCTCAAGCTGGCCCATGAAGAGCTTTTCTTGAGCAGCTGGGAGCAGCCTGAGAGACACCAGGGCTCCAGAGGGCTCTCTTGGGCACACTGTCAAGGGGGAAGCCTTTCCAAAATGGAGTTTTCTGATTTTGCATGTTTGTACTGAAGTCGAATGGGAGCTTTTGCTGGAGAGAGCAGACTCTGCGCGGCAAGAAGTGCTGCGGGCTTTGAAGGGGACTCTGTTGTGACCTGAGGCCTTAAATACACAGAGTTGTAAGCTAAGCTGTGAAATCCCTTCAGGGCTTCCAGTAGCTCTGACATGTCTCAGCCAGGAGCAGTTCTGTTTCTGGGATCTGAGGGTTGGCTTTGCTGATCTCTAAACCTGAGCCAAGTTGGCTCTTTATGTTCTAGAACTCCAGAAAATCCTGAGGGCAAATCCATTAATTACCCCAGAACTACTCTCTTGTAAAAGACTTCATGGATTTGCTCTTGGAGAAGCTGCAGGAGTGTAGCTTAGATGAGGAGAGGAGCCAATTCGCCAGCGTTTTTGTGACGCTTCAAGGAGAGAGAGTGTGACAGAGGCAGCAGAGCTGTGGGGAAGGGTCTGCGGAGCAGGGCTGGTGGGGAGCAGTGGAGAGACCTGGGGTGGTTCAGTCTGGAGAAGAGGCTGAGCTCTCTCAGCCTGTCCTCGCAGGAGGTGTTCCACTGCCTGCAGCAGCTTTGTTGCTCTCTGCTGGATTCTTTCAAGCAGTTCCCTGAGGTCCTTCTTGAACTGAGAGGCCCAGAACTGGACACAGTATTCCAGATGTGGCCTCAGCAGGGCAGAACAGAGCAGGAGGAGAACCTGTCTGGAGCTACTCACCACAGCCCTTCTAAGCCAGCACAGGCTGCCATGTATCTGCTGTGTTTGTCTCGCTGAAATCAGCCTCCTCCGGAGTGGCACTGAGTTAGGATGGAGATAAATGCTGTCTGCTCAGAAGAGATCCCCTGAGAGCCAGGCCCGGGCTCGTTCCCAGCCCCTGTCAGGTTCCTCACCGGCACTGTCTTCGTCCCTGCAGGCACCGCTGGCTGCACTCCATGACAGATGACCCTCCCACTACTCACCCCCCAGTGGCTCGGAAGTTCATCTGGGAGAACCACAAGTTCAACCTGAGTGGCACTCCTGGGCAGTACGTTCCTTACTCCACCACTCGCAAGAAGATACAGGAGTGGGTCCCGCCCACGGCAGCGAGCAAGTAGCAGCAGCAGGGCCCGGCCCCAGCCTGCCTCCCGGTGCAGGTGGACTGAGGCCTCGCTGCCCTGCACCAAATAAAAGCCTCTGTGACAGCTCTGCTTTAGGTTATTGGCTTGGGGCAAGGCAAGGGAGGAAACACTGGGAAGAGGCAGAGGACAGAGGCCATGGCAGGTCTTCAGCTCCTCAGACCCATGGCTCTTGGTCCTGCTGGCAGAGGCTCCTCTCTTCCCAGCAGCAGCTCAAACTCTTGTTTTTCACCATCATAACTGTTCCACCACCTTGGCCACAGGCTGCTGCACTCCATACCCTAACACAGGTTATTGGTGAAGACAACCAAGGAGGAGCTTCAGTGTGTGTCCTGTGCTTGCAATTGCCTGCCTAGAAGAAAAGACTCCCTCCCTAGCAGCCACGCCAGAGGCTGCCCTGCTGGCTCCTTCCCCTTCTCGCCCCCAGCTGCCTCCTCATTAAATCCCTGTCCTCATTAATTGATTTATTGCAGGTGGCTGTTTCTGGCTTTGAGCTGGCTGCAGCCTCTCGGTGCCCCAGGAGCAGCACTCGCTGAGCTCTCCCAGCCTCATTCACACAGGTGATGTCCATTGACTTCAAGTCAACAGAAGCACCGAGCCGGCGGCAGAGCCGTTTGAGCCCCCGCTGAGCCCTTAGCAGCTCCGGAGAGGATTTGATGTGACCTTAACAACCAAGTTTGCCCCAGTGCAGCTGAGAAGCTTCGTTAACTCTCCTCTGTGCATGTCCCATGGGCACACAGGTAGGTACAGCAATTAGCCCACTTAATTCTGACCTTAATGCCTTTTCTACCTGTTTCATTGCTCCTCCTTCCTTGCCCTGTGGATTTTTTTGCATGGTAGTCACTTCCTACACCTCCTGTGCTGAGAAAAGAGGCCTCAGAGGCCTGGTTTGTCCTTTTGTTGTCACCTGGGACAGGAACATTGAGGGAGCAAACAGTTAACGAAGGGATTTATGTGCAGCAACTCTTCTAATCCTCCTGGGGTTCTTGGATCTAACCATGCCAGGGGAGTAACTTCCACCCTGCACATCCCCAGTTCCTGGCAGTCATGGAAATCAAAGAAGGGCAGGCAGGGACTGGAGGGGACCTCAAAAGATCACCTGGTCCAGCCCCCTGCCAGAGCAGAGCTTCTCTCTAGCTGCCAGGAATTGCCTGGATCCTGCTCTCTGTGTTCAGATCCAAACCCAAGCTCTTTGCTGTGCATCGGCAGCACTTTCAACCATCCAGTTCTGAACCCTCTGCTCTCCTGAGGGGTTTGGCTCTTCAGGTACTGCTGCACTGACCCCAGTCCCACAGCTGGCATGAAGACCTCCTCAGCAGGAGCTGCCTGCCCTTTAGAGGAGCTGGTGCAAAGCTCTTTGCCTGCACACCACCTTTGTCCTCTCAGGGCAGCCTGGGCGCTGGCAGATCTGCTCCCTCCGAGGGGCAGCAGGGCTGGAGGCTGCTGTGGGGCAGTTCCCTGAGGTCCTTCTCGAGCTGAAGTGCTCAGAGCTGGACACACTATTGCAGATGTGGCCCCACCAGGGCAGAGCAGGGGGGCAGGAGATCCTCCCTAGCCCTGCTGGCCACGCTCCTCTTGATGCACCCCAGGATGCCCCTGGCCCTCTGGCCAGCAGGGCACACTGCTGGCTCGTGCCCGTCGCTTGTTTTCTGCTGACTCCTTGGCTGTGTTTGTGTCTGACTGGCATCAGAGCACGTTCAGGGGGTGCTGGCTCTGTCTGCTGTGCGTTGCAAAGCCAGGACGTAGGCAGCAGCTCCTGCTAGAATTACTCCTTGTTTATGTACTTAATGCAAAGCTACCCCGGGGGAGGCTCTGCAGCTGCCAGAGGAGAATGTGCTCCCGCTTCAGCGGCTGCAGCGGGGCTCAGCAGCACGGTAAGGCTGCCGCGGGCGGCCCCACAGCGAGCCGTGGCACGGCGCCACCCCGGGGCCCACGGCATGGCTTCACACCAGCTTGCTGCTCCACTCCTCAGTTAGCTTCGGGGGGCTGCAAACATGCAGCACTTGGTGGCTGCTTCCAAACATTCATTTAACTTTTGGGGGCTCCAAACATGCAGCTTCCCAAAATCCCCAGGAGGGCAGCCTGGGGTGCAGGAGGGCAGCCTGTGCAAGGGGAGGCTGAGCCTAATTTCTGCTGCTGGAAGTTTGCTGCTGGTGGCTGCTGCATCAGCTGGGGCAGCCTGCCCAGCGCTGCTGGGGCTGCTCTGCTCTCCCTGCTGCTTGCTGATGGCCATTTGCTCTGAGCTCAGAGGTGAATGCACACGAACAGATGTTTCATTTCCAGATGTGTGATTTGCTTTGTGATGGCCGAGGAGTGCAGGAGGCGTCTGCTAGGGAGGTGTTAGAAGTGTCCATGTGTCCTGGCACAGAAGCTGGGGGGAATATAACACAATATTGCTGAATTTTGGCCCTCAGGCCAAAATGGTTCCAGTGTGCTGCAAGAATGAGGTACACCTGGACCAGAATGCAAAGCCAGAGTGCCCAGGGAGGGGCAACACAGCTGGGGCAGGGTCTGGAGAACAGGGCTGGGGAGGAGCAGCTGAGGGAGCTGGGGGTGTGCAGTGTGGAGAAGAGGAGGCTGAGAGAGACCTCATTGCTCTCTGCAGCTCCCTGAGAGGAGGCTGCAGCCAGGTGGGGGTTGGGCTCTGCTCCCCAGGCTCAGGTGAAGCAATTCTACAATTCCAGCTTCTGAGTGGCTCCAATTTAGCTGCCGTAGTCAGGATCCTTAAGGAGCACTTCATGTCCTTGCTTTGTGGGCAGGTCCTCCAGAGGTCCCTTCCAACCCCTACCATTCCCTGTAAGAACACAGAGCACTCTTGCACATGAAGAGGGTATCATAGAAGCATGGAACGGTTTAGGTTGGAAGGGACCTCAAAGCTCACCCAGTTCCAACCCCCTGCCACAAGCAGGGACACCTCCCACTAGAACAGGTCCAGTAACCAGGATGCTGCTCCCCCTTGGCCTGGCATCTGTGCATCTAGTGAGGGTTTATTTTAGCTTGGGCCTGCTGAGCAGGAGCCACCTTCCCTTCTGCCTGAGAGCCTCCAGCTGACAGCTTCTGCAGCAGAGACAGCCTGTGGCATGCGTGCAGAGCCAGGCTGCCGAGGCTGTGCTTTCACTCACTCTAGTGACTAGGCAGCAGCGCAGGCTGACAGCTCAGGCACTCATTAATGAAGCTCCCCTGCATTCCCATTCACAAAACTCTTAGTCAAACTCTAAAACCTGTTTCAAGGCTGTTATTATTGTTAGTAAAGCTGCATGAATGCTTTCCCCTCCTGTGGCAGTGTAAAGACAGAGCATTTTAATTAGCCTGAAAACTACCCCCGGATTACTGATCCTCTCCCTCCTCCTTCTTGAAAGTCTGGGAGCTGGGGGCGGGGTGCAGCCTGCAGAGGAGAAGGCTCCAGGGCACCTCAGAGCTGCTGCCAAGAGCTGAAGGCAGCCTACAGGAAGGCTGCAGAGGGACCTGTGCTGAGGGAGTGTGAGGCAGGCCAAGGGGGAATGGTTTGGAGCTGAGGCAGAGCAGGCTGAGAGTGGAGCTGAGGCAGAAGCTGTTGAGTGTGAGGGTGGTGAGAGCCTGGCCCAGGCTGCCCAGGGAGGCTGTGGCTGCCTCCTTGCTGGGGGTGTTGCAGGCCAGGCTGGATGAGGCCTTGAGCAGCTGAGTGTGGCCTCTCTTCAGAAAGCTGTAGTGAGGTCTCCCCATACCATCTTTTCTCCAGACTAAACAACCCCAACCCCCTCACCAGCCTTGTTCTGAGCAGCTGGTGGGAGGTGTTCCTGTATCACCTGATACCAGGGAGCAGAGCCCAACCCCACCTGGCTCTGACCTCCTTTCAGGAGCTGCAGAGGGCACTGAGGTCTCCCCAGAACCTCTTCTCCTGGCTGGGCACCCCCAGCCCCCTCAGCCTGCTGCTGCAGCTATTCCTCTTCCCGGTTCTTCCAGAGGCTCTCTCGAGCTTTGCCAAAGCCCGAGGTGGTTAGGCTGGAGCAGTGTCATGCCCATGTCTTTGCTTGGTTCCAGTGCCAAAGGGGTGAGGTCCCTCAGCCTGCTTCTTGCCTGTCCCTGTTCTCCACGCAGGTGCCAGTCTCCCATCCCGGTACCCCTGGCAGGGCAGTTTTGGCACGAGACAAGTCACATTTCCCCTTGTTTGGCCTGAGAATGATTGCTCTGTGCCCCGTGGTGCCTGGCTGGGTGAAGGGCAGCCACAGCCAAGCTGCTGCTTCTCAAAGAACTCCTCCTCTTCCTCCTCTTTCTGCAGCCGACTGGGTGGAGAGAGGTTTAGTTCCCATAGTAACATTTAGCAGTGGAGCTGCAGGACCGAGGCTGGCTGCAGGCGCTTGCAGCAGGCTGCAGCTCAGGGCAGGCTGTGCTCTGCAGGAGGCTTTCACCTTCGCATCCAGCAGGATTCTTTGGCAAGCACCAGAGAGGCAAACAGAAATCTTCACCCTTTGGATGGAGCTGCAGCCTGCGGACAGCAGCCATGCGACAGAGCTTGGCTGGAGCAGAACTGTTGCAGGAGGAGCAGAGTGCAGCAGCCTGGCCACGCTGCAGCTGGTACTGAGCATCAGCCCAAAGCTCAGGTGTGACTTCTGCAAGAGCTCTCCTGCCCGCAGCAGGAGCCACAGTGCTGAGCACGGTGTCTGAGGAGGAGTGGAGCCCTTGCAGGAGGTGTGGGGCACCAGCTGGAGTTTTGCTGAAGTGGCAGATGGGATGAAGGGGAAAAATCTCTCCCAGTGCAAGCACCTGCAGAAGGAACACACCACTGGAGAAAGAAGGGAGGGCAAAACAACTTAGGTTCTGTATTTTGCACTTCATACCATGCAGGTGGATCATGGCAGCCCTGCCAGGTGAGGAGAGGCTGAGGGAGCTGGGGTTGTTCAGCCTGGAGAAGAGAAGGCTCAGGCAGACCTTATCACCAGGGACCAGCACATCAAGGGTGGCTCCCAGGAGGATGGAGGCTCCCTTTTTACCAAGTCCCATGGAAAAGCCAAGGGCTGATGGGGACAGGTTGCTGCTGGGCAGATTCCTACTGGGCTCCAGAAGGAAATGTTCCCCCTGAGCACAGTCAGACACTGGAGACACCTCCCAAGGGCAGTGGTGGAGTCCCCTGCACTGGGCAGTTTGAAGGCTCAGCTTGGCAGGCTGCTGGGGCAGCTCCTCTCAGCTCCAGCATCACCTGGGAAAGGTTGGAGCAGATGGTCCCTGGCACCCTGTGGTCATGCAGCAGCAGGGGTGATTTTGTGGCTAAAGAAGTGTCAGAAGGGCAAAGCAAGGAAGGTTTTGTGCCCAGACCCCTCTGGAGATGCCTGAGATTCCTAAAGCATGGCAAGAGGGCTAAAACCGTGGGGAAAAAGGCAGGCACAAGGTGGTGTAAGAGTGAGTGTAGTGAGGACAGACATGGGAAGGGCTCACAGCACCAGAGGGGCAGGAGACCCCTGGTGGTGGTGCCATGAGCCAAGGGCTGATAGAGATCACAAAACCCCCCTGACAGTGATGGGATGGAAGAGTGGAAACACAAACAAGCCTGATGCCCTGCAATGATATTACCCCAGATAAGACAAGTCAGCAAAGTTAATTATTTGTGTCTGTTTGGCCAGATGGGCCTGGAATGCTGTCAAAAATCCCTGCCCACCACATTTCTAGCTAGGTCTGGGTTCCAACCTTTCCAGCTACCTTTAAAAGCTTCACTTTTCCAAGTGGCATTTTGTGCTGGGCAGCAGTGCCTGTGGCAGAGAGCTTCTTGGAAGCCCCACTGGTGTCTCTGCGTAGTCATCCCCAGGACAGACTGAAAGAGTTGGGGCTGTGCAGGCTGGAGCAGAGGAGGCTCCCAGGTAACCTTCTTGTGGCCTCCCAGGATCTGAAGGGGGCTACAAAAAAGCTGGGGAGGGACCTTTGAGGCTGTGAGGGAGTGGCAGGAGTGGGGGGAATGGAGCAAAGCTGGAGGTGGGGAGAGTCAGGCTGGAGGTGGGGAGGAAGTTGTTGAGCAGGAGAGTGGTGAGAGGCTGGAATGGGTTGCCCAGGGAGGTTGTGGAAGCCTCATGGCTGGAGGTGTTTGAGGCCAGGCTGGCTGAGGCTGTGGGCAGCCTGCTCTAGGGTAGGGTGTCCCTGGGCATGGCAGGGGGGTTGGCACTGGCTGTTCCTTGTGGTCCCTTCCAGCCCTGCCTGATTCTATGATTCTCTGACCATGAAGACATCACCATTGTGGCACAGAAATGTTGACACAGGAAGGGGTCTTCATTTCCAGGAGGAAGGGAGAAGCAGACTGGAGCAAGTGAGCAGAAGTGTGGCTGACTCCTGCACAGCCAGACCCGAGAGGGCAGAATTCACTAGCAACCAGCACTGCCAGACACAAGGTGCCAACAGGAGCCCAGCAAATCTACCACCAACAACGTACCCAGCCCAGCTTAACCACAACCAGCACCAGGGAATGCTGCTCCTGCAGGCTGCACGCAGGTGACCCTCTCCATCTGAGCCCCTCATTGCCGAGCAGTCTCCTACGCAGCACAAGAGGGGCGGCAGCAGCTGGCTCAGTCCACACAGCATCTCAGATGTGCCAGCTGGGCTGAGCCCTGTGCTGTGGCTCCCTCATCTCCGTGGCAGAAGGTTATGAAGCTGCCAGCCAACACTCAGCTGATTCAGCTAAATGGCTCCTGCCACACTCATTCCAAGTGCAAACACGATGCCAGCTCTGCTCTGCCCTGGTGAGGCCTCTCTGCAGTGCTGTGCCCAGGTCTGGGCTCCCCAGGGCAAGCCCAGAGGATGGTTGAGGGAATTGAACAACTCTCTTAGGAGGAAGGGCTGAGAGCCCTGGGGCTGGTTAGCCTGGAGAGGGGACCTGAGCAGTGTTTACACACCCCTGAAAATGGGGACAGGCTCTTGTCAGTGGTGCCCAGGGACAGGATGAGGGGCAACAGATGCAGACTGGAACACCGACAGCTCTGCCTCAACATGAGGAGAAACCCTTTTGGTGTGAGGGTGCTGGAGCCTGGAGCAAGCTGCCCAGAGAGGCTGTGCAGTCTCCTTCTGTGGAGATTTCCAGACCCACCTGGATGTGCTCCTGGGTGCCCCTGCTCTGGCAGGGGGTTGGACTCGATCTGCAGAGGTCCCTTCCAACCCCTTCCACGTTGTGACTCTGTGTGAGCCTAGCTTCTGTCTGCTTTGACTGGCTTGCTGGACAGGGGGTTATGGTCGCTGCACACTCACAGGCTGCGTGAAAAGTGACTCAGGAACATAGCAGGAGAGGAGGGAAAGTTGGAGTAAAGCATTGCCCCGGGGCAGGGCAGGAACCGCGTGGCGCTGTGCTGCCGCGGTGTGGCACGCCGTGCTGCGGGGCGTGCTGCGGGCGTGCGTGGGGCACCGCAGGCAGCGCTCCGCCTGCGGGCCCTGCGCGGCGGGACCGAGCGCCGGCACCCAGCGCTGATAGACACTGCGATATAATTAGCGCTGAATACCTGCCGGAGCTGGGCTCTATTTTAGCTCGAGAACAGCCTGTAGCTCTGGAGGTGTACTACAGCTGGTAGGGGGACAGTAAATTGCTGCCGGAGCAGGTGTAATTGGCTTCGTTTTCACACAGAAGGGTAGGGGCTGCAAGGGGCCTCTGGAGATGAATGCCCCTGCCCAAGCAGGGTCACCTGGACACCGGAGCACTATGCCCACCCACCGAGCGTTTAAGCACCGCAGCAGCGTCGTCCAAGCCCCCTCCCACGGCGTGTCTGTCCTTCCCGCCCTCCCTTCCCGGAGCTGAGCCGCCCTTCAGCCTCGCCCTCCCCCGGCCCGGCTGGGCGCGGGGGGCTGCGGCGGGGAACTGGCCCCGCACCCCGCTCTGCCCGGGGGCTCACCGACCGGAGCCAGGCGCCTGCCCGCGGCCGCCCCGTCCGCGCCGGTGCAGGCGACCGCGGGGAGGGGGCTGCGGGCGGGGCCGGGGGCGGCCCCTCGCGCCCGCGGTGCCTCGTGGCGGCGGCAGCCTCGCGGCTGGCTGTGGGCCGGGAGCGGCGCGCGGAGCGGCGGCCGCGGGCTCTGGGCACCGAGCGCCAGGCCGGGACGGGGCCGCGGCGTGCACCCCGGGGCGGCCGCCACAGCCGCGCTGCCCCTCCCGCATGGCCGCACCGTGAGAGGCGGCGGAGCGCCCGGCGCCGCCTGCCCAGCATGCTGCGGAAGGTAAGCAGCAGGGGCCGCGGCCGGGAGCCGAGGAGAGCGGAGCGGGAGGGGCGGCTCGCGGCGTCTCCGCCGGGGTCCCGCCAGAGGGCGCCACGGCAGCGGGAGGGGTCCCCGGGGTGGGGTGGCAGCGCCGGGCGGGGCGGCGAGAGGCCGGCGGTGGGGGCAGGGCGAGGGCAGAGCGGCGGCGGCGGCGCCTTGCGGCCGGGCGGGCTCCGGGCGCTGTCCATGGTGCGGCGGCGGCGAGTGGGGCGAGACCGGGCAAAGTTTGCCGCCGGCGGCTCGCCGAGCGGCCGTTTCGCGCCGGAGTTGCCATGGATGCCTCTCGGTCCCGGCAGCGCGGGCAGAGAAGGACCCGGGGTGCGGACTGGCCCCGCAGGCCGCCGCCAACCCGAACGCGGAGTGAGCGCCGAGCGGCCGGAGCCGCCCGGGGCTGCCGGTGCGAGCTGCGCAGCGGCCGCGGAGAGGGAGCAGCGGTCGGTGTGTCCCCCCCGGCGCCCGCCGCTCCTTCGTGCCGTGCCTTCGTGCCGTGCCCGACCGCAGGCGGTCGCTCGGGCAGGAGAGGCTCGGGCGGATGAAGCAGCTCTTGGGTGCCTGTTCTCCGCTGAGCTGGGGGAGCACAGCTGAGAGCTCCAGGAGCACCCCCCAGGGTCTGAGCCGCGGGGACGGTGACTGCTCAGCAGCTCAGACCCACAGCCAAAAGCTGTTCACGCCCGTGGGGAACCCTTTCCCGGGCACGAGAGGCTGTGCACGCAGGCCCTTCAGCTCCAGCTCTCAGTGCTCCTAAACGGCAAGTTTTCCTCCTGCATGGACCTGCTCTGCCTCCCGTCGTTGCTGGGAACAGGTTATAACAGGCAAGTGCCAGCCTAGGAGCGTTGCGAGGAGCAGGAGTCCCGAACTTGTCAGGCTTCCCACCCTGCTGCTGTCCCTGTCCTGCTCTCATTCTGTGTTACCTTCTCAGATTTCTCTGTGACAGTTTTAGGTCCACGAGCCTGAGTGGGCAGTAGCTCAGACAACTCCAGCAGCAAGCTCTTCCCTGAAGTTTGTGAGGCAGGGGAGACCTTCAGGCTCGTTGTGTGGTGGAGCCTTCAGAGCTTCTGAAGCTGCTCTGGGCTCCAGCAGCTGCGCCTGGTTTGGCACAGCTTGGGCAATGCAGAGCAAAGAAGATGCTTTAGGGTTTGCCTTTGTCCTGGGGAGGAACCTTCCACGCTTAGCCAGGCTCCTAAGCCTGCCATCACCACTGCTTCCCAGAGCAGTCTCTCATACCCTTAGGGCCACAAGTGCCATGGGCACACTGTTCTGGAACTGGATGGGGCATTTAGTGCCATGGTGTGGTTGATTGGCCAGGGCTGGCTGATAGGTTGGACTGGATGAGCTTGGAGGTCTCTTCCAGCCTGCTGGATTCTGTGATTCTATGACTCCACCACCTCCCTGGGCAGCCTGTGCCAGTCAATGACCAGTCCCTGACCACTCGTGAGGTAAAGACATTTTTCCTCCTTTCCACCCTAACCTCCTGGCACAGTTTCAGGCCAGTTCCTCTCCTAGCCCCTGAGCCTAGGGAGCAGAGCCCAACCCCCACCTCACTGCAGCCTCCCTTCATGCAGCTGTAGAGAGCAATGGGGTCTGTCCTCAGCCTCCTCTTCTCCACACTGAACACTCCCAGCTCCCCAGCCCTCTTCTCCAGACCCTTCCCCAGCTTTAGTTGCCCTGCTCTGGACCTTTTCCAGCCCCTCAGTGAAAGGAATGTGGACAGGCAGAGAGCAGTGCTGGGGCAGGTGCAGAGCAGTGCTGTGTCTGCCTTGCTGTCAGTTGTATTGGCCAGGTGCTTGAGCAGGAGGAAGGTTTTACTTTCAGCCAAGATGTCAGTGTCTGCTCTTTTCAGCTTGTTGGGCAACACTGGCTAAAGGGAGCATGTGGCACCATAGCCCTGCCGGGGGGGGGGGAAATGCCTTTGTGGTTGTTGTTTTGGTGCTCTGAGATGGTCTTTCTGTAGTACACAGCACTGTGAGGCAGAGACTGCATCCCAGCGTGGAGGTAGTAATGAGATTCTCCTTATTCAGCTCCTTCAGAGGCTCCACTACTCCAGCTGCCCTCAGGGAACACAAAGTGTGTTAGCAGTTAAATCTGTGACAACAGATACATTACTTAAGCTGTGGATTTAGCTGAGCTAACTTGCAAGTGCCTGAACTGGGTGAGGCACAGAACACACCACCAGGAGCGAGCACTGGGTGAATCCTTAACCCCAGGAAGGGTCTGAATGGGGTCTCTGCCCCCGGAGAGAAGCAGAAGCACTTGGAGGTTTCTGCTGCAGCTTGGGCAGGCTGTGAGTGGAGTGGCTTTGAGTGGGGCTCTGTGGGTTTGCCGTGAATTTAAGTGCCTAAAAGATTACATGAGGATTTCAGTGGGACATCAGCATTGGATTTGAAGGACTAAAAATCCCTTGGGAGGGACTTTTGACAAGGGCTTGGAACGATGAGAGGGGAGGGAGCTGGGGGTGTGCAGCCTGCAGCAGAGGAGGCTCAGGGCAGAGCTCATTGCTGTCTGCAGCTACTTGCAGGGAGGCTGTAGCCAGGTGGGGTTGGGCTCTGGTGCCAGGCAGCCAGGGACAGAAGAAGGGGACACAGCCTCAAGCTGTGCCAGGGGAGGTCTAGGCTGGATGTTGGGAGGAAGCTGTTGTCAGAGAGAGTGACTGGCGTTGGAATGGGCTGCCCAGGGAGGTGGTGGAGTCTCCATCCCTGGAGGTGTTTAAGAAGAGGCTGGATGAGGCACTTAGTGCCATGGGTTAGTTAATTAGAAGGGTTAGGTGACAGCTTGGACTGGACGATCCTAGAGGTCTTTCCCAGCCTGGTGATTCTATGGGGTGCAAACCTCCCAGGACTCTCCATCCTGCTTGTTCCGTGCCCAGGGCGTCTGCTCTGCTTGTTTCGGGGCGGGTGAGTGAGTGGCACTCGCAGATGCGTTTGGGCTGCCTTGCTTTTGGCCGGGGGATGGTTGCAGCCGGCACAGTTAGCTAGAGCTCGATTGAAACTATTTCAGGAGGACGTCCCCCCGGGTGGCGAGGCTCTAGTGCTGCCCTACTTGAGCTAATGAGCGCGGATGGGGTCTGCTGGATCGGCTGGCGCGGGGGGAGTGCGTTCACCCTGTTTCGTGATTGCTTTGTGTGCAAAGGAAGCCTGGCGAGATGCTCTGCATTGCTTTGTACTCCTCAGCTCCAGCCTGCTGGAGCCGTTCTGAGAGTTGGGTTGCAGGGCTCCTCTCCCCTTGCCTCTCCCTTCTCTCCCCCTTCCCTCTCCCCAGCACCGTGCTGCCTGTGCGGCCTTGGGATGCCTTCTCAGTCAGATCCTCTCTGACCTTTGGTGGGAGCGAACGAGACAAATTTTCTAAGCCCCCAGCTGTTTGCATTCGCTCTCAGCAAAGGTGTGTCCAGCCTCAGGCTTTTGTCTTTCTGCTGCCAGACCAACCTGTCCTCATCCCCTGCCATTCCATGCCCCCCGAGCAGCCAGGGACCGAGGGAGCTCGTCTGGGGGGTGGTAAGGCTGAGGCAGGCTGAGCTGGGTTTGTGAGCTGCATCGCCGCACAGACAGTGTCGGAGAGAGCTGCTCTCATCTCTGCTGCCTGCTGCCAGGCCAGCTCCTCTCCGGGCAAAGTGGGCTCTGGTGGGCTGCAGAGCAGGGCAGCTGAGCACAGAGCTACCTCCATCAGGACAGGGAGCAGGAGAAAGCTCTGCAGAGTGCAGAGGAGCAAACCGTGATGGCTTTCATCACTGGGGAGAAGTGAGAGCAGAGGCTGTGCCCCCCCCAGAGCTGCCACTGCAGAACCGATGGGGAATGAGCTGGGGGTGTGCAGAACAAAATGTCCCTGGCTCTGGGTGCTGACAGAAGCCACAGCTTCCTGACAGCTGTTCCTCATTCCTCCTTTCTGGGTGTGATCCAAAAGATTTGGCATCAAGGTGGGTCGGACAAGAGGCAAAACTTCAGTAGCCAAAGGATTCTCAAGGCCTGGCACAGGCTGCCCAGGGAAGTGGCTGAATCCCCTTCCCTGGGTGTAGTCCAAGACCATCTGGGGATGGTGCTCAAGGAGATGGGGTAGTGGTGGCTCTGCTAGAGTCAGATCAGGGTTGGACTTGGTGGCCTTCCAACCCCATCAGTTCTGTGATTCTGTGTTGGTTTGATGTTTTGTTGGTTTGGGTTGGGTTTGGTTTGCTTTGGTTTCTTTTATCTGAGAGTATTTTTCACCTTGGCCCTGCCACAGGTGACTTCTTTCAACTGCAGCTTTCAGATCCTGAAAGGTAGGAGCACAGCTTTAGCAAGCCAGAGTGTGTCCCTGCCCCTGGAATGCACACCTGTTGGCACTGAAATCCCAGCACTGCTATCCCAGGAGCCTGCTGTAGCCTTCCTAGCAGTGGCAGTGAGCAGCCAGTTCTGCTCTTCTCCCCTCTGCTGCCAGACTCAGCAGAAGCTGGAGCTGTTCAAAACAAAGCCAAAGCTGCTTTTGTTCACTGTCTGCTACAGCAGCAGGGCAGCAGTGGAGAGTGAAGGCTCCTCCAGCAGCTGGTAGTGGCTGGCACTGCAGTGTAAATCCCTAGGCAGGGTACACGGATGCGCTCTCGGCGCCGTGCCCAGAGTGGGGCGGAGGGGGAAGGGCTGGGAAGGGATGAATCAGCTCTGATGTTTTGCCAGATCCTGCCTCCTAGTTCAATATTGTCTTGTTTTCCTTGCCTGAGTTCACTCCTGACAGGTGGCGACAGAATGTTTTCACTGGAGAGAGGCAGCTCCCTTGCTGGCATCGCAGCACCCACAGGCAGGCTCCCCTGGCACAGCAGGGCACTCTGGGGCTTCTTTCTGGGCAGCTTTTTAAAGCCTTCAGCTTCCTCCTTGCTGCCTCACGTCTCTTTGGCTCTGGGCCCTCTTAGCCAGCAGCACACAGGCTCTTGCCACAGAGTCACAGGTTGCTGCCTTGGAAGGGACCCTCCAAGGGTATCTTGCCCAACACCCTGCACCCAGTAGGGACAGTGTCCATAGGGCAGGCTGCACAGGGACACATCCAGGCTGAC
Organism: Pogoniulus pusillus; assembly: GCF_015220805.1. NCBI lineage: Eukaryota > Metazoa > Chordata > Aves > Piciformes > Lybiidae > Pogoniulus > Pogoniulus pusillus. The sequence goes on from NC_087278.1 coordinate 733,751, forward strand.
CTTGAATATCTCCAGGGATGGAGACTCAACCCCCTCCCTGGGCAGCCTGTGCCAGTCTCTGCCCCCTCTCACTGTGCAGAACTTCCTCCTGATGCCCAACCTAACTCTGCCCTGCTCCAGTTCCAGCCCTTGTGAAAAGTCTCCTGGACTGTGTCCAGAAAGGAGCAACAAAGCTGGTGAGAGATCTTGAACACAGATCCTCTGAGGAGCAGCTGAGGGGGCTGGAGTTGTTTGGCCTGGAGATGAGAGCTCATTGCTCTCTACAGCTCCCTGGAAGGAGGTTGGAGGGAGGTGGAGGCTGGCCTCTTCTCCCAGGTAGCAAGTGATGGAAGCAGAGGAAATGATCTCAACTTTAAGGTTGGGTAGTAGGAAACATTTCTTCACCATGAGGGTCGTCCAGCACTGGCACAGCTGCCCGGGGAAGTGGTGGAGTCATCATCCCTGGAGGGACGTTTGGATGCGGAGCACAGGCAGATGTTAGGTACTTGAGAGGGCAAGAGAGAAAATGTCCTTGTGCAAGGTCTGCCACGGAAGCTGAGGGGAAGCCCAGCAGGTCCAGACTGTCTTGGCCAGGCCAGCTAGGGGTGGCCTGAGACCCTGCACAGGGAGAGCAGGCACCTGTGTGGGCACAGGGATCAGTGCCCTCTGAGCAAAGAGCTGCTCCTAAGGGGTGCTTGGGAAGCCAGTGCAGCTGGGAGGCAGCCGAAGCACTCTGCAGGGAAGACTCCTGGGGCTTTGCACCCTGACAGGGTTGAAGAGTAGACCTTGTTTAGCAGTTTCAGACTTTTCCTTTCCCATGCCTCAGCTGGAAAAGGAGGATGGAGGAGAGGGAAAGGCTATGCCAGAAGGGGTGCTTGGGTGCCTGGACAGCAGCTGGCAGGAGGTGGCCCAGGGCTCAGGACGCCTGGCTGGGCTGTGGTCAGCTCCTGGAGGAGGCGTTGCTGGGTCTGCAGGGCCTCTCCTGCTAGTTCTGCTGGGATGGAGCAGCCTTGGCTGGGCTCTCTAGGGCCCAGGCTTTGTCAGCTGCTGCCTATTGTCATCCTCTTGTAGCCAAAGCCTTTTCTGTGTAGTTCCACCTCCTCCCATCTGTATTTGTTCTCTGTTCCTAGCAGCTCCTTGGCAACCTGCTGCACGAGATGCAATCACGGAGAGAATGGCTCTGACCTCTGCCGTGCTGCAGACTTCTGCTTCGCAGGGCTTCGTCCTGCAGAGAGCTCAGCTCAGGCCAGGCAGCCTCGGCCGAGCCTCCCTTCCTGCGCCTGGCTCTGCGCTTGGGAGCAGCACACATGGAAGCAGAGAGAGTGGTTTAGGTTGGAAGCGACCTCAAATCAACCACTACAGGCTAGAAATCAGTAGGATGAATGACAATCTCCAGCTCAAGTTTGCAAACTAATCCTAGCTGTAGAGCATCACTTTTTGTGGCCAGGTTGAGGATACTTCCCCGTGGGTAAAAGGCTAAGGGAGGATGAGAGCCTGCTCAGCATCACTGCTTTGGAACCTCTGTGCTGTGTTTCCTCTCCAGGCAGCACCTCTCACTCTTCCCTGCTCGGTGGCCACTCGGCAGCATTCCAGAGGTGTTTTGTGTAACCGCCTGTAGGTAGCATAAGCACATAAAGGCAGCATAAAGCTGGAGTTGCCTCGGGGACAGCAAACGCTTAAGGGTAGTGAAGAAGTAGGACACAGGTGATTATGTTTTCAGTGACACATCAGCGGAGCAGCCCTGCTGAGGCACTCCAGGTGGCATAAAAGTCCCCAGCTGCATGCCTGCTGGTCCTGATGCCACTGCAGCCTGCATGCTCTGAGCTCCGCAGCCCGGGCCAGTGGCATGGGCACAGGCAGGCTGGGCAGGTTCCTCTGCCCTCAGCAGCTGCCAGGGCTGCTTTGCCTGTGCCTTGGATTGCTGTATTATAACCTCTTTGTTTCTGCTGGCACTCCCCTTCCTGATCTGCCTGCAAAAGGGGCACTCCACAAACTCTGCTCTCCCGGGGTCCCCCCACCGCTGCTGTGCCCTTTCAGCCTTCCCCAGCGTGTTCTGCAGCTCTGGCTCACCCTAGCTCTGATCCCTGCCTCCTGCGGTGTGGTGGTTGTGTAGCTCTTCCCAGCTGCCCATGGCTGTGGTGTTGCCTTCTCTGGCCCTTGGTGCAGCTCTGTCTTTCCGGCAGCCAGAGGGCTGAGGCAGCTACCAGACAATTCTTCCCCTCCTCCTTTCCTGGCAGCCCCTCAGCATGGCATTGCCCTGTGGCCAGGACTCTGTGTGTAGGTGTCTTACAGCTCTCCTGCACCGCTAGGATGCTTTTCAGAGCAGGAGGCATGAAGGAGTGACAGAGTGGAGCCGAGGAGCTGGGTTAGCCTCATGCATCACCTGTATCCTCCTGAGAGCACAGCAGAAGCTGATGGCCCAGTTCTCACTACTGCTGTATTTGGAGAAGTCCTCTGTTAGGTGATGTGGACCTGCTGCTAACTGAGAACCAGGCTCCTGTGGTGCTTTGGCAGCTGTGAACCTTCCTGTGGTTCCAAGAGGATGGACTAATGGAGCAGTGAGTTCTCAAGACTCGCCAGGGACTTTGGCTGCAGGTCCTGTGGGTTTTGTTTCTTAGGTCAAGTCTAGGCAGGTGATTAGTGAGACTGAACAGGAGCCAGCAGTGTGCCCAGGTGCCCAAGAAGGCCACCAGCATCCTGGCCTTGATCACCAATGGTGTGGTCAGCAGGAGCACAGCAGTGATGGTGCCCCTGTACTGGGCACTGGTGAGACTGCACCTCAAATATCGGGTTCAGTTTTGGGGCCCTCACTCCAAGGATACTGAGAGGCTGGAGCAGGTCCAGAGAAGGGCAGCAAAGGTGGGGAAGGGTCTGGAGAACAGGGCTGGGGAGGAGCAGCTGAGTAAGCTGGGGGTGTGCAGCGTGGGGAAGAGGAGGCAGAGGGAGACCTCTCTGCAGCTCCCGCAGTCAGGTGGGAGTTGGGCTCTGCTCCCTAATCTCAGGTGATAAAAGAGGAGGCAATGTCCTGAGCCTGTGCCAGGGGAGAGTTAGGTTGGAGAAGAGGAAAAATGTCTTTGCTGCAAGAGTGGTCAGGGACTGGCACAGGCTGCCCAGCTTGCTGGTGGAGTGCCCGTGCCTGGAGGCATTTCCAGACCTGCGTGGCCATGGTTTAGTGGCCGTGGTGGTGGTTGGTTATGGTTGGACCCCCAGGCTGGGCTCTGAGTACTCTGCATTGCTCCAGCAGGCTGAGGGTCACATTCCTGTAGCCATTGAGCTGTGTGTGCTCTGCCTTCTGGGCTCTCCCCGCTGCTGCGAACAGCCGCCGGGCAGCGCTGCTGTGAGCTGGGCACGAGTAAAACGCTGCTCGGCTGGCTGAGCGGCGTCACGGAGGCTGCCGCCCTGCATGCCTGCCGGGGGTGCAGAGTGCCCAGCCTGCTCCCAGAGCTGCTGCCCTGCATGCCTGCCGGGGGTGCAGAGTGCCCAGCCTGCTCCCAGAGCTGCTGCCCTGCGTGCCTGCCGGGGGTGCAGAGTGCCCAGTCTGCTCCCAGGGCTACCGCCCTGCATGCCTGCCGGGGGTGCAGAGTGCCCAGCCTGCTCCCAGAGCTGCTGCCCTGCGTGCCTGCCGGGGGTGCAGAGTGCCCAGCCTGCTCCCAGAGCTGCTGCCCTGCATGCCTGCCGGGGGTGCAGAGTGCCCAGTCTGCTCCCAGGGCTACCGCCCTGCATGCCTGCCGGGGGTGCAGAGTGCCCAGCCTGCTCCCAGAGCTGCTGCCCTGCATGCCTGCCGGGGGTGCAGAGTGCCCAGTCTGCTCCCAGAGCTGCCGCCCTGCATGCCTGCCGGGGGTGCAGAGTGCCCAGCCTGCTCCCAGGGCTGCCGCCCTGCATGCCTGCCGGGGGTGCAGAGTGCCCAGTCTGCTCCCAGAGCTGCTGCCCTGCATGCCTGCCGGGGGTGCAGAGTGCCCAGTCTGCTCCCAGGGCTGCCGCCCTGCATGCCTGCCGGGGGTGCAGAGTGCCCAGTCTGCTCCCAGGGCTGCCCCCTGCCCCTGGCGGCTCTGCCTTTCGAGGCGTTTCACCTTTGGAGCTCCCTTTGCCATCGTTGCCCTGCGCAGGCGGCGGCGCGGAGCTGCTGCGCTCTGGTCAGGACCTGCCCGGTGGAAATTCAGCTGGCTCCGTTTGACCGGGCACAGAACCTGTCCGCGTGTCCCTGCCACGGGGGACAGAGGAGAGGTTTGCTCATCAAGCGCCCAGCAGCCGGCAGGGATAGTCAGCGTGATAAGCAGTAAGAACTGCGTCCTCATCGGGGGTCGCTCAAGGCTTGGGTCATCGGAGGGCTCCTGTGCTGGACTGGCGGAGCAGCGTTTCGCGTGGGGCATCCAGGTCAGGAGCTGCTCATAGCGCTTGACTCAGAGCTCTGTGAGAGCTGGGTAGGTCTAAGTGCTTCTCGCTGCCACTGCTCGCCTGCAGTTCCCTGCTCTTTGGGCCAGCAGAGGGGTGGGGTAGCCTGCAGTGTGCCCTTTCACACAGTGTTTGCTGGCTCAAAAAGCACAGAGCGAGCTTAGTTTCCTCCAGAAGCTGCATTTCAAGGAGAAATCCTCTTCCTGACTGCTCAGGTTTGGAGCTCAGAGCGGCTTGGACTGTTTCCCTTGCTGATTTGGAGTAAATCTGGCTTCACTTGAATTAATTAGTGCTCCTATGGTGATATCTGCTGTAAAGACAGCCTTGGCTGCTCGGAAGAGGAGCAGAAAAGCTGAAAGCTCATCACATGAGTCTTACTGATCGAATCTTGTTAACTCTGCATGCTAATCTTCCCAAGCCCCCCGGCTTCTGCCTCCCACTAGCGCTGCCTTTGGGCGTTTAAACGCAACAACTCAGGCAGAAGTAAACTCCACAGGACAGCAGGAGAGTGGTGGGGATCGACTTAGAGCTGCGGCTGCGCTCTGAAGAGACCTCTGCTGGAATTCCTGGCAGGAATTGGCATATTGTCCTGGGAAGTGCCGGGAAGCTTATAGAGCATGAGGACATTTCCAGCTGGCTGTGGCTGGACACTTTGTTGGCTCTCCAGCTGCTGTACCTGGCTGCTTTGCGTGCTGCCAGCCTGGCTGTGAGTGACCTTCGGCTGCACTGGGTGGAGGAGCAGATAAGCACACCCAGGCAGCTGCAGGTTGTTTGGTGGTAAGGGTGCTGGAGCCCTGCCACTCCTGCAGTGCTGTGTCCACTTCTGGACTCCTCCACTGAAGAGAGCTGTTGAGGTGCTGGAAGGTGTTTGGAGAAGGGCAGCAAGGCTGGGGAGGGGCCTGGAGCACAGCCCTGTGAGGAGAGGCTGAGGGAGCTGGGGGTGTGCAGCCTGCAGCAGAGGAGGCTCAGGGCAGAGCTCATTGCTGCCTGCAGCTGCCTGCAGGGAGGCTGTAGCCAGGTGGGGTTGGGCTCTGCTGCCAGGCAGGCAGGGACAGAAGAAGGGGACACAGCCTGAAGCTGTGCCAGGGCAGGTTCAGGCTGGATGTCAGGAGGAAGTTGTTGTCAGAGAGAGTGATTGGCATTGGAATGGGCTGCCCAGGGAGGTGGTGCAGTGCCCATGGCTGGAGCTGTTGAAGCCAAGGCTGGCTGGGGCACTTAGTGCCATGGTCTGGTTGGTTGGGCAGGGCTGGGTGCTAGGCTGGGCTGGGTGAGCCTGGAGCTCTCTGCCAGCCTGGTCAATTCCTTGATTCTATGATTCCAAAGGCCTTTCTTGGCTGTTAACATGACCCAGAGAAGGAGCAGAGTGTTATGATGTGACCCAGCAGAGCACAGCCAAGCTCTGCAGAGAGGAGTGGTGCTGGAACAAAAGTGTCAGAGACATTTTGGGGTTTAGGATGAAACTCAGCAGTTTAGGAGGAAATCTGAGCGAGGGTAACCCTCAGTGTGTCCCCGTGGTTCCTGCAGGATGCCCTCGACTTCCCTGGGGAAGGAAAAACGTCATTGCTGCAAGAGTGCTCAGGGACTGGCACAGACTGCCCAGGGAGGTGGTGGAGTCCCCATGCCTGGAGGTGTCAGCCAAAGCTCACAGAAGGCCAGGAGGTAGCAGTGATGCTGGAGGGTCACTTCTGGATCCTGACTGCACTGATGCCTTTCCAGGGACCAAATGTAGAAAGGAACCTTTGGACTTTGCAGCATCCTTTGACATCCTTAAGCATAAAACAGGCTGCAGAAGTGGAGAAAGATCTGTTTACACGAAGCCAAGGCTAGTAGTAGTCACTTGAGTGTCCCTTGGGTGACGCAGATCTCCAGGACTGAAGGCAGAATGCAGCAGCTCTCCCGAGATCACCCATCCCAGCTCCATCTCCTGCTGAGCAGGAGGTGTCTGGCGAAGGGGCTGTGGATTGCTGGTGTTCCTCTCCCAGGCTGGGGATCTAATTGCACTTCAAGATCGTGAGGACAAAGAGTTCTTCACGCCTGCTCTGGCGGTTCAAAGAGGCTGCTTCACAGTTGCGGTCTGATCTGCTTTCAAGGTCTGCCTCAATGCGAGCAGAGTTATTTGTGCTGCTGCCGCTGCCAGCAGCCAGGACGTTTATGTATGTGTTATTTTTTCGCTCCGCTTTCATCACTTGAACAGAATAACAACACAGCCTTGAGGTCCAGCATTCCGTGCTGAGAAGGTGTTCAAAGCCTGTGAAGTTGTCAAGTAAAGCAGCACTTAGCAACAGATGGCTCAGGGTGGGCATGGCTGTGCTGTGCCTCAGTCACAAGCAACTCGGGAGCACAGAAACTGCCCAGCAGTCTTTCGCTGCGCTGCCGGGCGGCAGTGCCAGCCTGCGAGCCGAGCCTCTGGCTTGTTTGTTTGGGTCACAGATGGGCAGCAGCTTTCCTTCCACAACAACCCACCCCAAGCAGTGCTGCAGGCTGGGGACAGAGCGGCTGAGAGCAGCCAAGCGGAGAGGTGCCTGGGGGTGCTGGGGGTGTGGAGCTGAACGTTAGCTAGCAGTGTGCCCTTGACCCGCCGGGCACACACCTTCTGGTGCCGTCCTGCAGGACTGCCAGGCTCTGCTGCCCCCTCCTCAGCACTCTTCCGCAGCAGCCGACGCTGCAGCGCTGGCTGGGTGCTGCCAAGGCAGCCGGAGGAGAGGAAGCTGCTGGCTGCCATCTCCCGTAACCACAGGAAGGTGGCAGCGCTCCTCAGGACAGCACCGCCGCTGCGCTGCCTGCCCCCGAGCTGCCTTCTCCCCGGGACACCCCCGGGGGCATCCAGGTCCTGCAGCGGTTCTGCCGCCGGGACGCCCCCGGGCACGCTCGGGCCGTGAGGTGCTGTGGTGTGGCTGTGCCTCCTGTGCTGCTTTCAGCTTCGGGCCCCTCGCTGCAAGAATTTCTGGACATGGAGGGGCTGTGAAGAGTCTGGAGAACAGGGCTGGGGAGGAGCAGCAGAGGGAGCTCGGAGTGGTTAGTGTGGGGCAGAGGAGGCTGAGGTAGACCTCACTGCTCTCTGCAGCTCCCTGAGAGGAGGCTGCAGGGGGGTGGGGTTGGGCTCTGCTCCCCAGGCTCGGGGGCTAGGAGAGGCAATGTCCTGAAATTGTGCCAGGGGAGGGTTAGGTTGGAGAGGAGGAAAAATGTCTTTGCTGACAGTGGTGAGGGACTGACACAGGCTGCCCAGGGAGCTGGTGGAGTCCCTGTGGCCCTGGCACCTGGGGCCATGGTTTAGTGGCCACGGTGGTGCTGGGCTGCTGGTTGAACTCAGAACTCAGAGGGCTTCTCCAGCCCAAACAATTCTGTGCTGCTGTGTTTCTTATGTGAGGTAGTTTTGCCTTCAGACTTCTTCCCAGGGTCAGGACAGCCACTGCAGAGACAGGACTGTGCTGCCGTCCAGGCTGGCCCTGCGCTCAGGCTGAGTGTCTGTGCCTGACCCCTCAGAACAAGGGTGTGCTTCCTCAGCTGACTGTGCTTCGGAGGCTTTCCCCCAGCACAGCACGTGGGCAGGCGCAAACTTCTGCAGGCACTTCTGGAATGAAGCAAGCTGCGAGGCGCGGCTCAGTCACGCAGCTTTCCTGGGTGGCCGTGAAGATCTTTCCCCTTAAGGGGAGGTCAGAGGCTTCAGAGGATTAGAGAATTGGATTCAGGCTTGAATTCATCGCAGGCTGATCACAAGATTATTAACAGCTGCTTCTGCTGGTTGCAGACCTTGCCACAGAACTCTGGGGTCTGGCCAAAAAGGTGAAAGTTTCCTTTGCTGGAGCTACCTGAGGGAGACAGCCCTGGCTGGGAGACAGGTGAGGCTGGAGCAGCAGTGGGGGCGTGGGAGGTGGTTTAGCACTTTGCTCCTAAGGAGTGCAGAGCTGAAGGTGTCTGCCCTGGGTTAACGCAGCCTGCTCCCACATGCTCCTCTCCCCACCCCCAGGCAGGGGGGAGAGCAGCCCAAAGCCCCTCTGTGTTGAGGTAAAGGGTTGGATATCAGCTGTGGATTCATCTCAGCCATGGCAGTGTCCTCACTGCCCTGGGAAGGTGGAGAAAGTGTGGACTGAGTTTTGCCAAGATGCTTTGGTGAGTAATGATTCACTGAGCAGTGCTTCTCTCCAGTCCTGTTTTTGGGGTAGAACAGGTTTGTAGCTGGCCCACAGAGCAGGGAGAAAACTGGCTGAGGTGGCTGAGAGGAACATGGAATCCTTGGCTGAAATGAGTGTCTGTGGTCTGGTGGGGAAGATGGAGGCACCAATCTCTAATGAGTCCAGATTTGGTTGGGAGGGAGGAGAAGTCCATCACTGTGTGGCAGGCTCTGGAACGTGTGTGTGGGACTTCAGAGTGGACTTCACTGCTATAAACTCCGTGCCTGACTCCAGGCAGTGAAATCCAGCTCTGGGCTTTGAAGTGTTTGCTCTCTGAAAGTCTTCTGGGCCCAGTCTTTTCCAGATGTTTATCACCCAGTGAGCATTAAACCTCAGCAGAAGGTTTTATGGAGCATGAGCACACAGGGGCTGTTCCTCAGGGCTGCTCTCAGCCGTTCCCACCCAGCCTGGAGCTGTGCTTGGGACTGCACCCACCCAGGTGCAGGACCTTAGAGGTTTAACAGCAGCAAAGTGAGATGTGAGCTTGACCTCTCTCCATGCAAATCCTCCTCTTGCCATTGTAGAACGACTCCATCGTTTAGCCCTGTGTTCATTAGCCACAGCTTGGTTAGCTGTGTAAAGAGGGCTTCTGAGCCTCTCCACTTTAAAAGTAGGCATCGTTAAACCCTTGTCAGCCAAGAAAACAAATGGAGAGTCCTTCCACTGCGATACTTAATTTGCAGTGTTAATTTACACCCCCCCCGGGGATGATGGGGATTGATCCTGTGATGGGTGCTTAATTTGATGCTTGTGGTGCAGGCAGGGCTCTGATCCTAACGACTTTCAAATGATGCAAGCAATGAGTTGTGTTTATCTTCGGGAGCCGCTGGAGCCTGCCTGCATCCATCAACCGCTGCCATCAGGGAGAGCGCTGCTGGGCCTGGCAGCATGGCACCGTGTGCCAGGGCTCTGCATGCTCCCAGCAGCGTGGTGCCGCCTTTCTCTGCAGACCTCTGGGTCTGCCCCTTTTGTGGTTCTGTCTTGCAGTCCTTAGAGCTGTCCTGCCCAAAGCTCTGCCACCTCTGCAGACGCTGACTGGCCTCTGATTAATTTCTGGCTGTCGGAGAGCTGCAGAATGGCTTTCACAGATGGAGACTGGAGCTGAGGGAAAAGCTGTTCAGCAGGAGGGTGGTGAGAGCCTGGCCCAGGCTGCCCAGGGAGGCTGTGGCTGCCTCCTTGCTGGGGGTGCTGCAGGCCAGGCTGGGTGAGGCCTTGAGCAGCTGAGTGTAGCTGAGAGGTGTCCCTGGGCATGGCAGGAGGTTGGAGCAGCTGAGCTCTGAGCTCCCTGCCAGCCTGAGCCATGCTGTGAGAAGATTCAAAAGAGAGAGAAGCTCTTTGTTTCCACAGCTCCTGCACATGCCCCAGGAGTGGGCATGGCTCGATTAGGGGCATGACTTGATCAGTGGGCGGGAGAGTTGGAGAGAAAGGGGCACAAAGCTTGGTGGTCTTTCCCTCCCCCCTGCCGTGTCCTCTGGAGGAAACACTCAACCTGTAGCCATAACTTCATCTGGTTGTGCATTGTGGACCACTGGGAGTAAACTTGATTTGGTTGTTTGACTTAGAGCCTGCTGATGTTCCCTTGAGCAGGGATGCTGCTGTGGCATGTGCAGGAGCTGTGTAGCAAAGAGTCTCCCTCCCTCTAGGATCTCCTCACAGCATGGCTAAGGCTGGAAGGCAGCTCAGAGATCAGCTCCCTCACCCTCCCCACCATGCCCAGGGACACCTCTCAGCTGGACTCAGCTGCTCAAGGCCTCACCCAGCCTGGCCTGCAACACCCCCAGGCAGGATGCTGATGTTCCTCTTGGAATTTTGCTTCCTCCTCCTTTGTCTTTAGCATGATCCCCCCCCCCCAAGAGAAAAATCAGTAAGGAATTAACGTGGTGTAGTTGACCAGAAGCTTCCTGCCGAGAACTCCATGTTAAATAGCTGCTTTCTGAGGAAGGGCAGCTCTTTCTTTTGCCCCCCTTGGCAAACCGAAGGAGAGCTGCTTGTGTCTGCCCTCCAGCCGAGGCCTGCTGCCAGCCAGGGCCAGCGCTGGGCACGCCCTTTGTGAGCACTGAAGAGGCTCTGCTTGCCTTAGCAGTGTCTGCAGCAAGCAGCCAGAGGCTGTGAACCAGCAGAGGTCTGTTCTGACATCTCCAGGCAGCAGCGCTGTGACCTCTGCGCTACCTCTGCTTACGTGCGGGAGGAGGCGGGCACGGCGGGCAGGCAGCTTGGGCACACAGGGGGCTGGGCTGGCAGCACTGCCTGGGCTCTGGGAAGGTGAGGAGCTGCGAGGCTGGTGCTGGAGCCTTCCCTGCCCTGGGTGTGGGAGCACAGCCAGCCCTGCTGCCGAGTGTGCCAGGAGGGCAGCCGCAGGCTGCTGGGGAGAGCTCAGCCGCGGCAGAGGAGCTTGGTGTGGCATTGAGAACAGAGAAGAGAAGCCACTTTGGCAGGCAGTGCAGGGTGGCCTTGGGTTCCTGCAGGCACTGGCATCGAATTGAGGAGTTCATGCAACCTGGTCAGAGATAAGTTTATCTTCTCCTGATGTTTCCATGGCACCCCCTTAGGCTGAGATTCCCAAACCGACGTTCTTCATAGAATCATCAAATGGGTTGTAAGGGACCTTCAATATTATCCAGTTCCAACCCCCTGCCATGGGCAGGGACATCTCCCACTAGCCCAGGTTGCCCAAGGCTTCATCCAACCTGGCCTTGAGCACCCCTAGGGAGGAGGCATCCACAGCCTCCCCGGGCAGCCTGTGCCAGTCTCTCCCCACCCTCACTGGAGAGAATTTCTTCCTCCTCTCCAGTCTCAGTCAGCCTCCTCCAGCTTCCCTCCACCCCCCTTGTCCTCTCCCCGGTAAGGAGCAGTGCTTGCAAGGCCGGGGCTGGCTGCAGGGCGGCAGGCGGTGCCCAGGCTCCCTGCTGCCTCAGACGCTTCTGCCGGAGCGCAGCAGCGCAGCTCCGGCCCCCGGCGGCTCCCGTGCTGCTTTCAACACCATTGTTGCTTCTGATGCCGGTGTGCTGGCTTGACATCACCGAACACAAAGACAAAAGAGATGCTTCATGTTCCCTTCCAGCTCTGTTTGGTGCCAGAGTTGCCCGTGAGTGCCCCTGGGCTCAGCAGGACTGTCAGATGCAGGCAATGCTTCACTCAGCAGCAGCTCTCTCCCGCTGCTGCCTGCCTGTGCGGTCTCTAAGTGTGCTGCTTCTGCTTCTCCTTTTAGCTGCATCTTTTGGTCTCCCTGTCACTTTTCAGTAGGAGCTGTAATGTCACTGAGCCACTGCTGGGCCTCCTTGTCCTTTCTGTGTCAATCAAAGTCATCTGGGACAGAGGGAGCACCTCGAAGGTCACAGCTCCCCCCCTCCTTTCTTTGAGCTGGTTGCACACTGAAATGAGGGCCCTCTGCCTGCCTTCATCTCCACTTCTTGCTCTGGGCCAACCTGAGACCCATAAAACAGAAGTCAAAACCTTTATGCAGCCTGAGCTCTTCTGGTGGTTCTCTCAAGACAAGGTCAGCTCAGTGCTGGCTGCTCAGCCACAGCTGCAAACCTGCACTTCTGCTAGGGTTGATATTAAGTGGCAGCAGCACTTTGTTCCCTTCTGCAGGGTCCAGAGCAAGCTGATTACTCAAATGCAATCAACACAACCAGCTTAAGCTCTCCGTGCCAGTGCCAGTCTGCAGTCCTCAGGATTTGCCAATGAGCATTGGGGGTTGCTTTGCAGACACTTAATGCAGTTAAAACTTCCTGAAGAGAAGAGAGGAAATGGCCTGGAATTGTGCCAGGGGAGGGTTAGGTTGGAGATGAGCAAAAAATGTCTTTATTGCAAGAGTGGTCTGGGACTGGCACAGGCTGCCCAGGGAGGTGGTGGAGTGCCCATGGCTGGAGGTGTTCCAGAACCATGTGCCATGGCACTTGGGAACAGGGTTTGGTGGCCATGGTGGTGTTGGTCTGATGGTTGGAGTGGATGATCTCAGAGGGCTTTTCCAACCCAAAGCATTCCCTGATTCCAAGTATCTAAGTGGCAGAGTTGCTCTGCAATATGAGTGCACTTTGCACTTGAAATAGGTGGCACAGTGGCCCCTGCCTGGCGAGGAACTGTTCCACTGAACTCTTTGTATCACTGCGGAGTTAAAATGGGATGGAGAAAGCTGGCAGAAAGCAGGGCAGAGAAGGTGCCTACAGCATGGGCAAAGCTATTTCTGAAGTGGGAAATTTGAGTGGGAAACAAACTGGAAGTGCCACTGGCATGTTTGGGTTGCCCCTGATGCTTCCCTCCCTAGGTGTTAGGGTTTGGTGGTAGTTTGTGGCCAGAATGCCAGGCAGTGCCCTGGGAAGGAGCCCAGGTCAGTGCTGTGTCTGCTGGTGTGGAGTGCACACACAGCACTGGGTGTGAGCCACGACAGAGGCTGCCTTCACTGCAGCTGCAGTGAGTAATCAGTAGAGGAGTAACTAAACAATGAAGGCAGATCAGTGCAGGACAAGGAGAGGACTGAAGGAAGCTGCTGAATGAGCACCTCTCGGCCTCAGACACTCAGCCTGTGGAAGCTACAGAGCCCTGTGGGCTCCTCTGACTGGTGTCTTGCAGATCAGGCTGGCTGGGACTCAGGCTTGCTGCCCTTAATGTCTCTTAATTCCAATCATGTCAGTCATGAACTGCTCCTTCTTCAGAAGAGCACTCGCACAGTGCATCAGCCTCTGCTCTGCGCTGCTGGGACCCCACCTGGACTACTGCCTCCAGTGCTGGAGCCCCTGGGGCTAGAGGGCTGTGGAGGTGCTGGAAGGTGGCCAGAGCAGGGCTGGAGCTGCTCTGCTGTGAGGAGAGACTGAGGCGGTTGGAGCTGTGCAGGCTGGAGAGGAGAAGGCTCCCCGGGGGACCTTCTTGTGGCCTTGCAGTGTCTGAAGGGGGCTACAAGAAAGCTGGGGAGGGACTTTTTAGGCTGTCAGGGAGTGCCAGGACTGGGGAGGATGGAGCAAAGCTGGAAATGGGGAGATTGAGACTGGATGTGAGGAAGTAGTTAAGCAGGAGGGTGGTGAGAGCCTGGCAGGGGTTGCCCAGGGAGGTGGTGGAAGCCTGATCCCTGGAGGTGTTTGAGGCCAGGCTGGATGAGGCTTTGGGCAGCCTGCTTTAGGGTGAGGTGTCCCTGGGCATGGCAGGGGGGTTGGAACTGGCTGATCCTTGTGGTCCCTCCCAACCCTGACTGATTGGATGATCCTTCAGGAGCTGGGTGCAGCTGCAGTTGGAGCACCTCTGCCAGCAGCGCCTTGGAGTTTCGCTTTCCTTCTTCTCTTGTGCCAGTAAATTGGTCACAGGACAAGATGTGGAGACATCTGAGGGGCAGCAGCCTGCCAGGCTGCCTCGAGATCAGGCCTGTGTCAGGCTGGCCTGGGGAGAACAGTACCATCTGGAGCTGGCAAGAGCCCTGAGGATGGTTTTGCGTCACACAGGGCTGTTTCCGTGGGGAACGTGCGGCGCCGCAGCCTGCCAGCGATCCCGGAGCTCCGCTGCTGCTTCCAGCACCTCTGCCTGCTAAAAGCCTCCTTGGACTAGCAGCCTGCAGCTTGCTTGCGTTGCAGTGGTGCCTGTATTGTAGCTTGCCTGCTCCTGTGAAGGAAGGTCTGGTGCTGTGCAGCCTGTGGCTGAGCCCTGAGCTTGCTTGGCAGGTACTTTGGCAGCACTGCTGGGCTGCTCTGGCTGCACTGCTCTGAACTGTGCCCATTTTTAGATGTGCCATTGCTCAGGTTCTTGTCTGGCTCCCTTCTCTGACTGTGAATCAGCAGGCCATGGAGTGTAAGAGAATGCTGCTCTCAGAGCAGCTGGTGCAGCCTTGTGCAGATGGCAGTCAGGCAGTGCTGGGTTGCACAGAGCTAGCTTTAGGTGGAGGTCATGGTCCAGTCCCAGGCTGAGTGGGGCTGTGGTCAGTCTTCTCTGGTGGCTTGGAACACAAGTCTTTGCCTTGCCCATGGGCCAGGGAGTTGAATGGATTTCATAGAATCATAGCACTGATGAGGTTTGGAAGAGGCTTTTGAGATCACCCAGTGCAAGCACTGGCCTAGAGCTCACAGTCCCACCACTGCTGCTAAGCCACCAACCAACACTGCCAGGTCCTGCTCTGCCAGCAGCTCTCCAGCCACTCTTCTCTGAGCCCCAAGCCCTCTGGCAACTGCTCTGCAGCTAAAGCAGCTCAGCATGCACACAGCTCCTGTAGGCACTGCTCACCAGCACTGCAACGGTCACCTCTTAGCTAAGAGTGGAGCCAACCACTCAGACCATGGCACTAAGTGCCCCAGCCAGCCTTGGCTGCAACACCTCCAGCCATGGGCACTGCACCACCTCCCTGGGCAGCCCATTCCAATGCCAATCACTCTCTCTGACAACAACTTCCTCATCACATCCAGCCTAGACCTGCCCTGGCACAGCTTGAGGCTGTGTCCCCTTCTTCTGTTGCTGGCTGCCTGGCAGCAGAGCCCAACCCCACCTGGCTACAGCCTCCCTGCAGGCAGCTGCAGGCAGCAATGAGCTCTGCCCTGAGCCTCCTCTGCTGCAGGCTGCACCCCCCCAGCTCCCTCAGCCTCTCCTCACAGGGCTCTGCTCCAGGCCCCTCCCCAGCCTTGCTGCCCTTCTCCAAACACCTTCCAGCACCTCAACATCTCTCTGCAATGGAGGAGCCCAGAACTGGACACAGCACTGCAGGGGTGGCCTGAGCAGTGCTGAGCACACGGGCAGAAGAACCTCCCTTGTCCTGCTGCCCACACTGCTCCTGAGCCAGCCCAGGATGCCATTGGCTCTGCTGCCCACCTGGGCACTGCTGCCTCCTCTGCAGCATCTCTCTGCCAGCACTCTCAGGGCCCTCTCTGCCTGTAGTGCTGCTTGGGGCAGTTGTGGCCAAAGTGCAGAACCTGGCACTGGACTGCACCTATCTGTCCAGGTCCCTCTGCAGAGACCTTCTGCCCTTTAACAGATCCATGCTTGCTGCCAGCTTGGTGTCCTCTGCAAACTCACTGATGCTGGACTCAATCCCCTGCTCCAGACCATCACTGAAGAGGTTGGATACGGAGCTAGGCAGAGACTGCTTGCAGCTGAATTCGGGGTCCTCTTTCAGCACTTTCAGGCTTTGGCTCACAAGAGGGGACAGCTTCTTGCTAAGGCTGCTGCAGCCTTTCTGCCCCCAAGCTTTTCCCTCTGCTCTTCCTCAGAGAGTTCTTTCCTGCTGCTAGGATTGCTCAGGAAGCAGCTGGAGGTCTGCTGGAGGTGCAGCTGGCTGCAGTGGGAAAGGCTAAGTTTGGTGGTGCTCTGTGTCGGTGTGCCTGGGGGGCACAGCAGGCACTGCAGCAGCAGCTGAGCTGGTTCTCTGAGCATGGAGGGAGACATCTCAAAGGGGCAGATTGCTGGGACAGAAAATCCTCCTAAGCTTCTCTGTGTCTCCTAATGAGTTAGAGCTGTAATTCTCAGTGAATTGAACAGATCAGCTCAGAGAGAGGTTTTGTACTCAAGTGTGATTAAGAATCCAGACCTTAAGTTCTTAAGAAACTTCAGCTTGGAGAAGAGAAGGCTCCAAGGGGACCTTAGAGCTGGTTTTCAGTACCTGCAGGGGAGCTGCAGGCAGGCTGGGGAAGGACTACTCAGAAGGGATAGGACAGGGGCAGTGGTTTGGAACTGGAGCAGGCAGAGTTAGGTTGGGCATCAGGAGGGAGTTGTGCACAGTGAGGGTGGGCAGAGCCTGGCACAGGCTGCCCAGGGAGGGGGCTGAGACCCGATCCCTGGAGATGTTCTCGTCCAGGTTTAATGTGTCCCTGTGCAGCCTGCTGAAGCTGGAGGTGTCCCTGCTGGGTGCAGGGCGCTTGGACAGGCTGAGCTCTGAGGACCCTTTCCAAGCCAGTGCTCTCTGAAGGACTGAAGCTCCTGAATCTGTTCCACCTTGCAGTGTTGAAAGGAAACCACTAATTCCAGTTAAAAATGAGCACAACTCAGACACCATCTGCAAGAAAAGCAAGAGTTGTCCATCCCAGTAAGCTCTGGGGGGTGTGACTGTCTCTGCTTCCCATCTATAATTAAAAGGGGATTATTGTGCAAGTTAAAGGTGGTGCAACTTGGGGACAAAGGTGGAAGTGAAACTGGCTTGTACTTTCATGTGCATGTTAAGAGCAGTTCCACTTTGGTGCTGACACAAACCACCTTGCTGAGATTTAATCTGCGGGGGAGATAAGGAACATCCCTCTTAGGGTGAGGATTGGGCTCAGTGGTCTCAGAGGTCTCTTCCAAATGAAGCTGTTGTGTACTTCTGTGGTTCTGTTCCAGTACCAGGGAGGGTGTGTGAAAGCCTAGCTTCAGTCACAGGCAGAACTCTCCCTTGCTTCAGTGAATCTCCTCCCGTGGTGGTGAGCTCAAACTTCCCTCGCTGCAGGGCAGTGATGACATCCAGAAGGATCTTGACAGGCTGGAGAAGTGAGCCAGTGCCAACTGCATCAGGTTCAACGAGTCACAGAGCAGGGTTCTGCACCTGGGGTGAGCCAAGCCCAGGCACCAACCCAGGCTGGGTGCAGAGGGGGTTGAGAGCAGCCCTGAAGAAAGAGCCTTGGGGGTGCTGGGTGCTGAGCAGCTCCCAGCAGCCAGCAGTGCCCTCCTGCAGCCCAGCAGGCAGCTGTGTGCTGGCTGCAGCCAGAGCAGTGTGGGCAGAGGGCAGGAGAGGGCATTGTGCCCCTTGGCTCTGCTCAGTCCTCACCTCCAATCCTGCCTTCAGGGCTGCTGTCCCCAGCAGCAGGAGGACACAGAGCTGTGGAGAGAGCCCAGAGAAGGCCACAAAGATGCTGGCAGGGCTGGAGCAGCTCTGCTGTGAGCACAGGCTGAGGGAGCTGGGGGGGTGCAGCCTGCAGAGAAGGCTCCAGGGCACCTCAGAGCTGCTGCCAAGAGCTGAAGGCAGCCTGCAGGAAGGCTGCAGAGGGACCTGTGCTGAGGGGGTGTGAGGCAGCCCAAGGGGCAATGGTTTGGAGCTGAGGCAGAGCAGGCTGAGAGTGGAGCTGAGGCAGAAGCTGTTGAGTGTGAGGGAGGTGAGAGCCTGGCCCAGGCTGCCCAGGGAGGCTGTGGCTGCCTCCTTGCTGGGGGTGCTGCAGGCCAGGCTGGGTGAGGCCTTGAGCAGCTGAGTGTAGCTGAGAGGTGTCCCTGGGCATGGCAGGAGGTTGGAGCAGCTGAGCTCTGAGCTCCCTGCCAGCCTGAGCCTCTCCAGGAGACATCAGCTCTCTGTACCAGCTCTTGTGCTCACCTTACAGTCACACACCAGAATCTCCAAAGGGAGAGAACAAAAGGTGTCACTGCCCTGGCAGAAGCCTCCTAACACCCCTGGAGACATCAGTGCTTGAGCAGTGTGGTCTGATCTGCTTTCTCCCAGCATGTGAAGCTGTCTCCCCTGTCTCTCCTGTGTGTTCCTATCAAAGGCAGAAGTTGTCTTTGTCGCAGCCCAGTGTGGGAGAGCTGCAGTGCTCCCAGGCTCTTGGTAGGAGTCCCTGCTCTGCCTGCCCTCCAGCAGGGCAGATCAAAAGCCCTTTCTCGTTTGTCTGTGAAACACGGGGCCTGTCCTGGCTCTCCTCACAGACACCAAGCCTCTGGCACTCTGAGCGTGGCTGTCAGCTCCCAGCCCTGCTCTCCTCAGCCCCGGGGCATGGTGTGCATCTCCAACACAGAGCCCTTCTTGCTCGGTGCCCTCCTGGCACTTCAGAAAGATCTCCTGTCACTGCCCCTCTGAAAAGGACCCGGGGTGTTGGTTGGCAGCAGCTGAACATGAGCCAGCAGTGTGCCCAGGTAGCCAAGAAGGGCACCAGTATCCTGGCCTGGATCAGCACTGGTGTAGCCAGCAGGAGCAGGGCAGTGATGGTGCCCTTGTACTGGGCACTGCTGAGGCTGCACCTTCAGTTCTGGGCTCAGTTTCAGGCCCTTCATTCCAAGAAGGACATTGAAGGGCTGGAGCAGGCCCAGAGAAGAGTACCCAAACTGGTGAGGGAGTCTAGAGAACAGGGCTGGTGAGCAGCTGAGGGAGCTGGAGGGGTTTAGTTTGGAGGAGGCTGAGGGAGACCTCATTGCTCTCTACCGCTCCCCGAGAGGAGGCTGCCATCAGCTGGGGTTGGGCTCTGCTCCCTAGGTTCAGCTGGTGGAGAGGAGCTGGCCTGGAGCTGTGCCAGGGGAGGGTTAGGTTGGAGGCAGGAAGAATGTCTTTGCTGCAGGAGTGGCCAGGGACTGGCACAGGCTGCCCAGGGAGGTGGTGGAGCCCCCATGCCATGGCTTGGTGGCCATAGTGGTGCTGGGTTGAAGCTTGGGCTCAGTGGGGAGCTGCAGAGCCTGCAGCCCTCCCCTGGCAGCACAGAGTAGGAGGCATTGCCTGCGCAGCAGCTCCCTGAGGGCACAGCAGCTCCCTGAGGGCACAGCAGCTCCCTGAGGGCACAGCAGCTCCCTAGGGCACAGCAGCTCCCTAGGGCACAGCAGCTCCCTGAGGGCACAGCAGCTCCCTGAGGGCACAGCAGCTCCCTGAGGGCACAGCAGCTCCCTAGGGCACAGCAGCTCCCTAGGGCACAGCAGCTCCCTAGGGCACAGCAGTTCCCTAGGGCACAGCAGCTCCAGGTGGGATGTTAGGAGCAGTTTCTTCCCCGCAGGGCTTCTCAAGCCCTGGCACAGGGAGGTGGTGCAGTCACCACCCCCGGGGGTGGCTAAAAGACTTGTGGCTGTGGGTCAGTGGCACTCTGAGCTCTAGGGGAGTGGTTGGACTTGGTGATCTCAAAGGTCTCTTCCACCTCAGCAGTTCTGTGATTCAGTGGTACCTGTGACCCAGCTCCCTGCTCATCTGCTCCTGCTGCAGGAAGGATCAGACCTGTAACTGCAAAGAAGCATGGGTTTGAAGCTCATCCAGCTGGCCTTGAACACCTCCCTGCAGGGGGCAGCCACAGCTTCCCTGGGCAGCCTGTGCCAGTGTCTGCCCACCCTCGCTGTCAGGACTTGCCTTCCTATCTCCACTCTCACTCTCCCTTCTCCCAGCTCAAAGCCATTTCCCTCATCCTCTCACTCCCAGCCCTTGGCAGAAGTCCCTCCCCAGCCCTCCTGTAGCCCCTTCAGGTACTGGAAGGCTGATCCAAGATCTCCCTCTTCACAATGAGGGTGGTGAGGCACTGGAACAGGTTGCCCAGGGCTGTGTTTGAGGCCAAAACCCTGGAGACATTCAAGAGCATCCTTGCTGTGTCCCTGTGCAGCCTGCTCTAGCTGGAGGTGCCCCTGCTGCCTGCTGGGTGTTGAGTAAGATGCCCTTGGAGGGTCCCTTCCAGCCTGATGCAATCTGTTGTGCTGTCCAGGGAAGCTGTGGCTGCCCTGGAGCAGCCAGAGGAGAGAGGAGCATCCTTCTGCAGGGCCACTGCTTTTACCCAGGTCCTTTTGTCCCTTTAGCAGCAAACCAGATCACTGTTTGCTTGTCTGAGATGCTTTATCTCCACAGCTGTTCTAATGCCAGGCTTGCACTATTCTTGGTGCTTCAGGCAGGCCTCCTAGTTTCCATCTTCTCTCATCATCACTTCAGCAGCTGGGATGATGGCTCTCAGATAGAATTGCCAACCTCAGCTTCACCCAAAGATTCCCTCTGAAGCTTCCAGATGGTTTTTGCTTGGTTGAGGCTGGTTATTACTTTTCCAAGGCCTGGCTGACTCAGGCTGTTGCTGAAGTTCTGTTAGGCAGTGAGAGGGGAGTTCATTTCCAGGCTCTGAGAGCTCACACTGGGCTGCCTGTGCCTTTACAGATCTGCACACAGGTTTGGTGGCTGAACATTGGTCTGCCTGCACTCCAAGGCTTGGGTCAGCAGAGTGAAGCTTTCTGAAGCTCTGCAGTGTGCTGGTGTGGGGAGTCCACGGGTTGGGATGTTCCCAACGTGCTGTGACACAGTTCAGCTCCTGGCCACTAGCACTGTGACTGCTTGATCAACTTGAGTCCTGACTTCTGCTGGCTTCAAATGCAATTCCCTGCCTGCTGCCCTGAGGCAGTCCCAGCTCCCTGAGGAGCCAGGCAGGTGAGGGAGGCAAGAGAGCTCATCCCTGTCTGTGTTCACAGTCCCAGAGCTGGCTGTGTTTTGGCAGAGGAGGTTTCCACCCAGGTCACCTCTCTGAGCAGCTCACTGGGGCTGCATCCAAAGCACAACCCAGCCTCAAGGATACTGAGGTGACCTCATCCATGGTTATCAATATGTGCAGGTGAGTGCCAGGAGCTGGAGCCAGGCTCTGCTGGGTGATGCCCATGCCAGGGCAAGGGGCAATGGCTGGGAGCTGAGGCAGAGGAGGTTTCATTTAAACATGAGGAGGATTTTTTTTCCCTGTGAAGATGACGAAACCCTGGCACAGGCTGCCCAGGGGGGCTGTGGAGTCTCCTTCTCTGCAGATACTCCAACCCTACCTGGCTGTGTTCCTGTGTGAGCTGCTCTGGGTGCTCCTGCTCTGGCAGGGGGCTTGGACTGGATGGGCTTTGGAGCTCCCTTCCAGCCCCTGACACTCTGTGGTTCTATGATATTAAACTGAACACAGGCAGGACATTTGGACTGGAGATGGGGAAGAAATTCTTGGCAGGGAGGGTGGTGAGACACTGGCACAGGCTTCCCAGGGAGGTTGTGGAGCACAGAAGCACCCAATGTGATCGAAGATCGAAGATCACATTGGGTGCTTCTGTGCTCCACAACCTCCCTGGAGGTGTTCAAGGCTAGGCTGGATGAGGCCCTGAGCAACCTGTGAGAGGTTTTTCTGGTGAGAGGTGTCTCTGCCCATGCCAGGGGGCTGGAACTGGCTGAGCTTTGAGGTCCCTTCCAACCCAGCCCACTCAGTGGTTAAAGATGCAGCTCTCTGCCCTCATCGTAGGTACCAAGCTACAGGAGGGGAGTCCAACAGAGCACCGTGAGGATGATGAGGGGACTGTTCTGAGGAGAGGCTGAGGGACCTGGGGCTTTTTAGCCTGGAGAGAAGACTGAGAGGGGATCCTCTAAGTGCACATAAACAGCCATCAGGTGGGGGTCAGGAGGGTGGTGCTGGGCACTTTGCAGTGGTGCCCAGCGATGGGATCTGGAGCCGTGGGTACAGCACAGGAGCTGTCACTTCATCTTAAGAGGAAAACTTCCTTGCTGTGCTGGTGCCTGGAGCAGGCTGCCCAGAGGGGTTGTGGAGTCCTCCTTCTCTGGAGGCTTTCAAAAGCTGCCTGGATGTGTTCGTGAGTCACCTGCCCTGGGGGGTCCTGTGCTAGCCGTGGGGTTGGACTGGATGATCTGGAGGTGTCCTTTCCAACCCCTACCACTGAACGATTCTGTGGGATGCAGCCTTGGGAGCCCCCAGCCACCGAGTCTCCACAGCAGCATCCAGACACTCCTTGCAGCTGGAGTCCAAAGGGCAAGCCCTGCCCTGGCTCCACTGCCGCCCGTGGGCAGCCTGCGCTCGCTGCCTGCAGCCTGCAGCCGCCAACTCCCTCTGGCTTTTATGGGCACTCAGACCTCCCCACGGCCGTGCTCTCAAGGCAGCCCATGCCAGCCAGTGGCTGTGCTTTCAGGAGGCCCCACCCGCGGCTGGCATCGCTCTTTATCCCCGCGGCAGGGCACAGGGAGCAGCTGCTGGGTGTTCTCTCCGTGCAGCTGCAGCAGGGCACAGGTAGGTGACCAGGGTGGCTTTGCTCACCAGCCAGGGCTGGGCTGTGCCTTTCAGCTTCTGCGGGGCCTTGGACCGTGCCTAGAGCAGCAGTGCAGGACCTGGGGTTTGCAAGGGACCCTTGGAGGGTCCCTTCTGAGCCTGTGCTTCGGAGGAGAGGGCTGCTGGGCAGTGCCAGGTGACTGGCAGGGCTGCAGGAGGTGCGAAATGGAAACGAAACAGCAAAGGCTCCTTGGAGGCTTTGTCCCTGTGAAGCTCTCAGAGAGCAGAAGTTTGGTGCTCTGTTGGTTTGCAAGGCAGACCCTGGGAGGACATGGAGCCTGGAGGAGCTTTGGCTGAAGGAAAGGCAAGCTTCTGGTGAGTGCCAGCCAGGCATCTGCTTTGCTGCTTCTTGGTGGTGCCCGGGCTGTGTGCTCGGGCTGCTGGACGTTGGTGAGCACCAGAGGCAGCTGCTGGGCTGGCACTGCCCTTCTGGCTGGGTCCCACTTGCTTCTGAAGGCTTCCTCTTGCCTGGTGCCTCAGCTCTGTTCACTTTGCTGTAGCTTCTGTATTCATTACCCTCAATAATGACTTCTGTTGCTGCTGGAGTCTCTGTATTGCTCCAGTGAGGTCTGCTGAGGCTCCTAATTACAAACGCCTCAGACCCCACATCTAACAATAACTCTTCATTAGCAGATGAGGAGAGCTGGAACATTCCACCTCTCCCCTTACCACGCTTGAGCTAGAAGTGTTTCTGGGGCTGTGTGTCTGTGGGAGAGGCACAGGCAAACAGCTTCAGGGGAGCCTTGTCAAGGAGCAGCTTTTGTTTTCCTGCAGGCCTGGAGTTGCTGTCAGGTTTTCCCTCTGTTTTGATCTGTGGCATTCTGGTTGATCATGTCCCACCCTTAAACTGGGCTGGAGAAGGCTCTCTGAAATGGTTGGCCTGAGGGGGTTACAAGCACAAGTGGGGAGCTGCTTGCACCTCCAGCAGAGGCAGTTTCATACCAGGCTGCCAGAAGTGCAGGAGGGAAAGCTTCACCTCACTGTCGTCGTTTGGTGCTTGGACCTAGAGCTGAGAGGTCTCTTCTTAGCTCTAGAGGTCTTTCCCAGCTAGAGTCACAGAATCCCAGAGTGGCTCAGGCTGGAAAGGTCCTCGGAGCTCAGCTGCTCCAACCTCCAGCCGTGCCCAGGGACACCTCTCAGCTACACTCAGCTGCTCAAGGCCTCACCCAGCCTGGCCTGCAACACCCCCAGCAAGGAGGCAGCCACAGCCTCCCTGGGCAGCCTGGGCCAGGCTCTCACCTCCCTCACACTCAACAGCTTCTGCCTCAGCTCCAAACCATTGCCCCTTGGCCTGCCTCACACCCCCTCAGCACAGCTCCCTCTGCAGCCTTCCTGCAGGATGCCTTCAGCTCTTGGCAGCAGCTCTGAGGTGCCCTGGAGCCTTCTCCTCTGCAGGCTGCCCCCCCCCAGCTCCCTCAGCCTGTGCTCACAGCAGAGGGTTTCAGTTTCTCCAGGCTCAGCTTTAGAGCTGCTGCAGAATGTCTCCTGCAGTGCTGTCAGGCAGCTGTGGACACCGAAGCTTCCCTACACTGCTGCTGCCTGAGGATTGCTTCCATGGGAATGCTTCCTCAGCACAGCTGTGCTGCTCAGGAAGGGCAATCAAAAGCAGCCCTCCCCTTGGTGGGGAAAGGTTGGTAAGGGAAGCTCTGCTGAGTGCTGCTGGGGAGGAAAGGGACTGGTTTTGTTCCAGAGGAGGATACTGCTGCACAGCAGGGTAGGGACTCTGGCTGGCAGGAGAGCTGTGCTGGGGATCAGCTGCACCTCACCTCCGCGCTCAGCTGCCTGAGCTCACTGCCTCTGAACCCCAGTCCAAGTCTCATGCCAGTAGCTGCCGTTACTTGGTGCTGCTGCAGGAGGGTAAGCAGGCAGGTGCTGGGTTTGATGCCCATAGAACTGCTCCAGGATTGGGTAATCCAGCCAGCAGCCCAGCCCCCACCGTGACCACCAAACCATGGCCCCAGGAGCCATGGCCACACTGTTCTGGGACATCCCCAGGCATGGGCACTCCACCAGCTCCCTGGGCAGCCTGTGCCAGTCCCTGACCACTCCTGCAGCAAACAAATTTTTCCTCCTCTCCAACCTAACCCTCCCCTGGCACAGTTTCAGGACATTTCCTCTCCTTCTGTGACCTGATCCTAGGCAGCAGAGCCCAACCCCCAGCCTCCTCTCAGGGAGCTGCAGAGAGCAATGAGGTCTCCCTCAGCCTCCTCTTCTCCACGCTGCACACCCCCAGCTCCCTCAGCTGCTCCTTCCCAGCCCTGTTCTCCAGACCCTTCCCCAGCTGCATTGCCCTTCTCCAGTCCTGCTCCAGCCTCTCAGTGTCCTTCTTGCAATGAAGGGCCCAGAACTGTGCCCAGGACTCGAGGTGCAGCCTCAGCAGTGCCCAGCACAGAGGCACCATTGCTGCCCTGCTCCTGCTGGCCACACCACTGCTGATCCAGGCCAGGATGCTGGTGGTCTTCTTGGCCACCTGGGCACATTGCTGGCTCCTCTTCAACAGCTGTCATCCAGCACCCCAGGCCCTTTCCTGCCAGGCAACCTTTCAACCTTCCTGCCCCAAGCCTGCAGCATTGCCTGGGGTTGCTGTGACTCATGTGCAGCAGCCTGCACTTGGCCTTGCTGAACCTCACCCCACTGACCTCAGCCCATGGATGCTGTTAAGGATGAATAACTCTGTGCAGGAAGTTAGGAAACCCTGCCCTTATCTCTGGGACAGGAGTGCTGAGGGAATCTGCTGTGGAACAGGCAGGAAGGGGTGGGGAAGGCCTTGCACGTTGAGGCAGTTTGGCAAAACCTTCAGCAGGGGGCCTGGATTTTTTCCATGAAAAAGGTGATGCCAGGGAGGTGAGGAGGTCTTGCTAGCAGGGCAGCAAACCCTTCATCCTCTGGCAGCTGCCTGCAGAGCTGGGTACTGACAGCTGACAGCAGCCCAGAGCCAGCTGCTGCTGACTGCAGTGAGGCTGAGTCCAGGAGGGTGCTGCTGCACACAGCTTTGCCAAGCACAGTGCCAGTGGCCCTGCCATGCTAGGGGGGGGTTGGTTGTCATTTGTTGCCTTGAAAACAGTTGTTGTGAAAATCAGGCACTTGGCCACTTTCTGCCAAGGCAGCATGGAGACACTTCAGCTCTTCTGCTGATGGTCACCTTGCCAGTCCTGTCACCCAAACAGAGCAGTGTGCCCAGGTGGGCAGCAGAGCCAATGGCATCCTGGGCTGGCTCAGGAGCAGTGTGGGCAGCAGGACAAGGGAGGTTCTTCTGTCCCTGTGCTCAGCACTGCTCAGGCCAGCCCTGCAGTGCTGTGTCCAGTTCTGGGCTCCTCCATTGCAGAGAGATGCTGAGGTGCTGGAAGGTGCCCAGAGCAGGGCAGCAAGGCTGGGGAGGGGCCTGGAGCACAGCCCTGTGAGGAGAGGCTGAGGGAGCTGGGGGGGTGCAGCCTGCAGCAGAGGAGGCTCAGGGCAGAGCTCATTGCTGCCTGCAGCTGCCTGCAGGGAGGCTGTAGCCAGGTGGGGTTGGGCTCTGCTGCCAGGCAGCCAGGGGCAGAAGAAGGGGACACAGCCTCAAGCTGTGCCAGGGCAGGTCTAGGCTGGATGTGATGAGGAAGTTGTTGTCAGAGAGAGTGATTGGCATTGGAATGGGCTGCCCAGGGAGGTGGTGGAGTCACTGTCCCTGGAGGTGTTCAAGCAAAGTCTGGATAAGGCACTTAGTGCCATGGTCTGGTTGGTTGGGCAGGGTTGGGTGCTAGGTTGGGCTGGCTGAGCTTGGAGCTCTCTTCCAGCCTGGTTGATTCTATGATTCTATCATCCCATTGGCCTCTGCCCCCCTCTCTAGGGCTCTTCTACCCTACAGCAGCTCCACTCCTGCTCCTGGCTTGCTGTCATCTGCAGACTCTCTGATGCTGGATATTTCCATGTCCTTCTTGTGTTGGGGGCACCAGAAGTGGACTCAGTGCTGCAGGTGGAGTCTGACAGGGGGGTGTGGGAGATGTGGCTGGAGCAGGACAAGACCTGCCACTTCATCCTCCCTTCTGAGGCCAGAGAGCTGTCTCTGTGCAGCTCTAAGGGTGGGTATCAGCACTGATGGGCCCAGCCACATGTCAGGCACCTCCACTGTACTGAGCATCCCTGCCCCTCCATCCTCAGGTGTCATCTCCCTGTGGCCAGCCTGCTGAGGCTTATCAGTGAAGCTGATGTTAAGTAAAACTCTCAAGCTCTGAGCAGTTCCTATTTGTAGTAGGTTTTGTATGACTGAAGAGCCAAGCACTGGAAGTCTTTTATGTGCTCCTTTCCCAGCTACTTATCTTCTGCAGGCTTTGATCAGCTACATCTGGCAAGGCTTTAAAAAGCCCTCAGAAGCTTCTGAGGGAATAAGGAGGTTTCATCCCAGGTGCTGGAAGGTGCAGGATCCCCTTGGAAATCTGCAGTTATGACTTCAGTAAGAACTCCAAGCCCACAATATTTGCCTGCTTAATCTCCTACTGACCTTTCCTTCCAGAGTTCCTCCACCCTCTGGCACATTTTCAGTCATGAATTAACTTTCATGTCTGAGCTGAAGGACTGAAGAAATCCAGGTCCCATTCCTGGGAGCCTTTCACCCTCAGCTGTCTCCTCCTGCTGCAGAAGAGGCACAGGAAGGGTAACAAAAGTCACTGCCTGTGGGCAAGTGTCCTCTGCTTGCTCACTTTAACCACTGCTCTGGGCAAGTAATCACAGCATGGTAGGGATTGGAAGGGACCTCTGCAGAGCAGCCAGTCCAAGCCCCCTGCCAGAGCAGCAGCACCCAGGGCAGGGCACACAGGAATGCATCCAGAGAGGTCTTGAAGGTCTGCAGAGAAGGAGATTCCACAGCCTCTCTGGGCAGCCTGCTCCAGGCTCCAGCACCCTCACACCAAACAACTTTCTCCTCAGGCTGAGGTGCAGCCTCCTGGGTTCCAGCCTGTACCTGTTGTGCCTTGTCCTGTCCCTGGGCACCACCACACAGAGCCTGGCACCTTCACCCTGGCACCCACCCCTCAGGTATTCCTGGCCACTGCTCAGGTCCCCTCTCAGCCTTCTCCTCTGCAGGCTCAGCAGCCCCAGGGCTCTCAGCCTTTCTTCCCAGCAGAGCTGTTCCAGTCCCTTCAGCATCCTCACAGCCTCCACTGGCCTCTCCCCAGCAGGTCTGTGTCCCTCTGCACCTGGGCAGCTCAGAGCTGGGCACAGTGCTGCAGGTGTGGGCTCAGCAGGGCAGAGCAGAGGGCAGGAGAGCCTCCCTGGCCCTGCTGGCCACACTCCTCTGGCTGCACCCCAGGATGCCCTTGGCCCCCTGGCCACAAGGGCACTTTGCTGCCCCATGCAGAACTTGCTGCCCACCAGGACTCCAAGGTCTGTCTCCATGGAGCTGCTTTCCAGCAGGATCAGCCCTGGTCTGCCCTGGTGCCTGCTGTTGTTCCTCCCCAGGAAACTGCACCAGGGCAGGTTCAGGCTGGATGTTAGGAGGAAGTTCTTCGCAGCAAGAGTGATTGGCACTGGGATGGGCTGCCCAGGGAGGTGGCGGAGTGCCTGTCCCTGGAGGTGTTGAAGAGGAGGCTGCAGGAGGCACTCAGTGCCAGGGGCTAGTGAGTCAGAAGGTGTTAGGTGCTAGGTTGGACTCCATGATCCTGGAGGTCTTTTCCAGCCTGGTTCATTCTGTGCCTCTGCCCTTGGCCCTGAGGAGCTCGGTGAGGTTATGCTTCCCTCGGTATAAGCCCCTCACTGCTTAACCTGGGCTAACTTGGTTAAACCTGCTGCCAGAGCTGTAGCAGCAACCCCTGCCAAGGTGCTGAGGGCATTTTCACTTTGCAGTTCCAGGTCTCCCGGTTTTTAAAGCCCTCATGATGTAAAAAGGAGAAGGCCCTGGGGTCAGGCAAGGGCCTCTGGCCGTGCTGCTGGCGCTGGAGTTAGATTGCAACAGAAAGCGCAGAGGAGTGGAGGGAGGTTGCTTTGTGAAGCTGCAGCCCCCCCTGCCAGCACAGTTAGCTGCGCTGCTTCGTGCCTGCTGACGTCTGTACGTGCCCCTGGCACCGAGGCTCTTCCCAGCCAGAGAGGCAAAGCAGAGTGACTCCTGCAGGAGCAGCTAACAGCTGGACTTAAAAGGTGAAGTGTGCTGCAAGGCAGTCGGTCTGCAGGAGCTGCAGGTCTGCTGTGGCTGCCAGGGTAGGAGAGGGAACCCAACTGCTCCGTTCACTCCAGAAAAAAGGGGGAATAGAAGTCGTGAGAGAGCTGGGGCTGGTCAGCCTGCAGCAGGGGAGGCTGGGGAGGGTCTGAGCAGTGCTTATGAGTATCTAAGGGTGGGGGCCAGACTCTTCTCAGCGGTGCCCAGGAGCAGGACAAGAGGTTATGGCATAAACTTGAACGTGACAAGTTCCATCTAAACGTGAGGAGGAGCTTCTTGGGTGAAGGGTGGCAGAGCCCTGCAAGAGGCTGCCCAGAGAGGCAGTTGGGGCTGTTTGGTCTGCAGAGGAGAAGGCTCCCAGGTGACCTTCTTGTGGCCTTCCAGGATCTGAAAGGGGCTGCAAGAAAGCTGGGGAGGGACTTTTGAGGCTGTCAAGGAGTGATAGGATTGGGGGGAATGGAGCAAAGCTGGAAATGGAGAGAGTCAGGCTGGATGTGAGGAAGAAGTTGTTCAGCATGAGGATGGTGAGAGCCTGGCAGGGGTTGCCCAGAGAGGTGGTGGAAGCCTGATCCCTGGAGGTGTTTAAGGCCAGGCTGGATGAGGCTGTGGCCAGCCTGACCTACTGTGAGGTGTCCCTGGGCATGGCAGGGGGGGTTGGCACTGGCTGATCCTTGTGGTGCCTTCCAGCCCTGACTGGTTCTGTGATTCTATGTGCTGGAGTCTCCATCTCTGGAGACTTTCAAGGCCCCTCTGGATGCATCCCTGTGTGACCTGCTGTGGTGATCCTGCTCGGGACTGGATGATCTCCAGAGGCCCTTTCCCAGCCCTACCACCCTGTGTTTTCCTGTACAAGTTGAGGAGTGATTACGAAGCCGGCAGCCTGCTCCGGCACTTCAGCAGCCCAGACGGTGCTAAGTGCTCTGCTTTGGCTGCATTCCTCAGCACAGGTGTTCTGAAGGCAGCGCGCAGAGCAGCCAGGAGCTCGGAGGAGCAGCAGTGCACCGGGAAATGTGTTTTCCTCGGCTGCTCACGGGGACGTTTCCGAGGTTCCCTCTGCTCCAGAGCCTTAAGGATGTCCCTCGCGTGCGGAAGTAGAGGCTGAGTTGTTTGCTGTGCTCCACTGACCCCACTGGGAAGTTGCAGGCTCTGATTATGTACTTGGCTCGACAGAATTTGGCTAACATGTTTATTTGGGACATGCTTTGACTGCCGAGGGCACTCCAGCAGCATCACTCAGCCGTGCCCAGGGTGCTTTATGCCGCTGCAAACAGCTGTCGAGCCTGCCCCGGAATGGCAGTCGACTCCTTCGTACTTCTGCTTTCACTCTTCCTCTGCACCCTCCCTGCTCTCTGCAGCTCCCTGAGAGGAGGCTGTAGTGAGGTCGGGGCTGGTCTCTTCTCCCTGGTTTCAGGGGAGAGGAGCAGAGGTAAAGGGCCTGAAATTGCACCGAGGGCAAGTCCAGGTGGGAGGGGAGGAGAAATTTCTTTGCAGTGCCCAGGGAGGCGGTGGAGGAGTTCCCCTTGCCTGGAGGTGTTCAAGCCACGCTCGGCCGCGGCACTTTGGGGCACGGTTGCAGTGACTGGACTGGATGATCCAAGCCAGACAATTCCGTGCTTCCCCCGTTAAGGCAGAGTGCTGAGGGGTTAAACCGGGCGCGGTTCAACCGAGCGACTGCCGCCGAGCTGCCGGCAGGGACGGGAACGCCCGCAGGGGCGTTCCCATCCCTCCGGCAGCTCGGCGGCAGCACTAAGCCCCCCTCAGTAGCTGCGGCGTGACCGTCGGTGGGGCTCTCAGTTGCGCCCAGGCTTCTCCGGAGGAGCAGGCAGCGGCCGTGGGGCAGCGATGCCAGGCAGCGACACGGCGCTGGCCGTGGACCGCACCTACTCGGACCCGGAGCGGCACCGGCGCCGCAAGGCGAGGGTAAGGAGAGGCACTGGGGGGAGGTCCTGGGGGCTGCCAACCTGCGGCGTGGTCCCCTTCTGTGTTTTGTGAGGGAGTTTGTTTTGCCTGCGCTTCTTTTTCGTGCGCCTGCCCCCGGTGCCCTTTGGTGTGGGAAAGCAGAGCGAAACTGGCTGCTGGCATAACAGAAACCGGCGTGGAAGGCAATGCCCGCAATAGAAACCGGCGTGGAAGGCAATGCCCGCAACAGAAACTAGTGTGAGGGGGAGTAAGAAGGGAACTTACTCACCGGAGTCAACAGCTGATGAGCTAAGGCAGCGAGGCTGCGCTCGCCCCGCCGAGCGCTCGGGGTGGGTCTCGGTTCTCAGGCTCCTGTTTAGCCGACTGCGGATCGAGCGTTGGGATCCGGTGTCAGAGGCTGCTGCCAGCTCCCTTTCTGGAGTCCCTTACCAGAGGGATGAGGCAGGGCTGGAGATGGACGGAAAAGGTGTGTCTGGCTGGGAGGAAAGTTAGAATATACCACTACGGGAAGGGCTTTGTGGAGGAGTTTGCTCATTGGTGCCAACTTCAGCAGGCTGCCCGGGGAGGCTGTGGAGTCTCCTTCTCTGGGGACTCTTCCAGAGCAGCAAGGCTGGGGAGGGGCCTGGAGCACAGCCCTGTGAGGAGAGGCTGAGGGAGCTGGGGGGGTGCAGCCTGCAGCAGAGGAGGCTCAGGGCAGAGCTCATTGCTGCCTGCAGGGAGGCTGTAGCCAGGTGGGGTTGGGCTCTGCTGCCAGGCAGCCAGGGACAGAAGAAGAGGACAGAGCCTGAAGCTGTGCCAGGGCAGGTCTAGGCTGGATGTGATGAGGAAGTTGTTGTCAGAGAGAGTGATTGGCATTGGAATGGGCTGCCCAGGGAGGTGGTGGAGTGCCCATGGCTGGAGGTGTTGAAGCCAAGCCTGGCTGGGGCACTTAGTGCCATGGTGTGGTTGGTTGGGCAGGGCTGGGTGCTAGGTTGGGCTGGCTGAGCTTGGAGCTCTCTGCCAGCCTGCTTGGTTCTATGACTTTCAAGCCCCATCTGAATGCATCCCTGTGTGACCCACACTAGATTATGGTGCTGCTCTGGCTGGGGTGGGGTAAACTCAGTGATCTCCAGAGGTCCCTTCCGACCCCTAACAGCTGTGAACTTTCTCATAGAATATTATCAGAGCTGGAGGGGACCTCAAGGCTGATGCAGTTCCAACCCCCCCTGCCACAGGCAGGGACACCTCACACTGCATCAGGCTGCTCAGAGCCCCCTCCAGCCTGCCCTTAAAAACTTCCAGGGATGAAGCCTCCTCCACCTTCCTCCCTATTTTGCTGCTCAGTTCACGTAATGCCTGCTAAGCAGCACAGCAGCAGTGCTCCTGATCCTCCCTCTGTTGAGTGGCCTCCTGAGGCAGTTTGTTTTCTAAGTTAATGCACAGTTCATTCAAGTTCTTACTTGAATGCACAGCTGGAACAGGTATAAAACTGGCTTGGCCTTCCCAGGCACTGCAAAATGATATGGGAAAAAAGGGGGGAAAAAGAAAGGAGGAAGGAGGGAGGGAGGGAGGAAGAAAAAGAACCAAAGATTGTTGCAGCCAAGCTGGGACATCAGCAGGAGCTGTTTAACTTTTCTCTCCAATAAGCTTTGAGTTTGAAGAACACAGCTGAGTTGTTTGTGCAGGAGGATTGGGTTTGGGGGTTTTGAGGGGTAAGTGTGCTTGGGGTTTTTTTTTGGAGGGGGAGATTTTGGGTTGGGTTATGTTGTTTGTTGGTCTTCTCCCTCCTTACACTGCACATCAGCAGCACTGCCCACGCCTCCACTCCATTCCAAGAGTGCTGGAAAGGAGCTGTGGTGCTTCAGATTGTTGCTGCAGAATGAAGTGTTTTGAAACTGTTCCCTCTGCTGTGACCCCACCTGGAGTCCTGCATCCAGCTCTGAAGCCTCTGGGACAAGAGGGCTGTGGAGATGCTGGAGAGTGTCCAGAGCAGGGCCAGGAGGATGCCCACAGGGCTGCAGCAGCTCTGCTGTGAGCACAGCCTGAAAGAGTTGGGGCTGTGCAGGCTGGAGAAGAGGAGGCTCCCAGGTGACCTTCTTGTGGCCTTCCAGGATCTGAAGGGGGCTACAAAATATCTGGGGAGAGACTTTTGAGGCTGTCAGGGAGTGCCAGGACTGGGGGGAATGGAGCAAAGCTGGAGGTGGTGAGAGTCAGTCTGGAGGTGAGAAGGAAGTTGTTGAGTATGAGAGTGGTGAGAGGCTGGAATAGGTTGCCCAGGGAGGTGGTAGAAGCCTGATCCCTGGAGGTGTTTGAGGCCAGGCTGGATGAGGCTGTGGGCAGCCTGCTCTAGTGTGAGGTGTCCCTGGACATGGCAGGGGGGGTTGGAACTGGATGAGCTTTGAGGTCCCTTCCAACATAGAATATTCTGTGATTCTATTTTATGGGCATGGTTAAGAGTTAACCCTGAGCTCTCTGCGCTGTTGTCCAGCTGGATGCTTAAAAGCACAAAGTCCCAAAGCTAACCTGAGATGCTATGTACTGAAGAATAAAATCCCTCATACTTAAGACAACTTTGTGGCATGCCTGCTTTAGCCTGGAGAAGAGGAGGCTCAGGGCAGAGCTCATTGCTGTCTACAGCTGCCTGCAGGGAGGCTGTAGCCAGATGGGGTTGGGCTCTGCTGCCAGGCAGCCAGGGACAGAAGAAGGGGACACAGCCTCAAGCTGTGCCAGGGCAGGTTCAGGCTGGCTGTGAGGAGGAAGTTGTCAGAGAGAGTGATTGGCATTGGAAAGGGCTGCCCAGGGAGGTGGTGGAGTTGGCATCCCTGGAGGTGTTGCAGCCAAGCCTGGCTGGGGCCCTTAGTGCCATGGTCTGGTTGGTTGGGCAGGGCTGGGTGCTAGGCTGGGCTGGGTGAGCCTGGAGCTCTCTGCCAGCCTGCTGCATTCTGATTCTATGATTTTGGACAAATTGGATTTCCTTTTTTCCCTGGATAAATTGCCTGAATAACTCCAACACTTTCCACACTGCTCTAACTTGGGGGATGGAAATAGTCAAGCAGTGGAGCAGCTGCAGCTGGTGATGCTCTGTGGGGAAGCAGCATTGTAGAGCCTGAGTTCTGCCTACAGCCACCTGAAGGGACATTGTGCAGAGGCTGCTGCTGGGCGCTTCTCACAGGTGATTGAGACAGAACGAGAGGGAATGACCTCAGGCTGAGGCTGGGGAGATTTAGATTGGACATTAGGAAGAAGTCTTTCCTGGAGAGAGTGGTCAGGGACTGGAATGAGCTGCCCAGGGAGGTGGTGGAGTCACCCTGCCTGGATGTGTTTCAGGTGGTTTGGATGTGGTGCTTAGGGGTAGCTGGTTGAAGGTGAACCTTGTAGAGCAGGGTTGTAGGTTGGGCTTGGTGACCCTGAGGGGCTGTGCCAGCCTGGCTGGCTCTGTGAGTCTGACAGAAAGCATCAGAGCAGCTGGAGTTCCAGCTGCCATTCCCAGATGTCGGTGGAGAAAACAATGCCAGCATGAGCACAGCCATGCCCAGCTGGCAGGGGAGTGCCCACAGAGCCTGGGCAAAGCAGGGAGGCTTTGCCTGTGGGAATCGAGTCCTGGAGCTGGCTCTGCCAGCAGAGGAAGGAGAATGGGCAGGAGCAGGGAGAGCTGCACTGAATAAAGCCTGGCCTGAAGAGATGTGTCAAAGCAGTGGTTAGGTCTCACAGGTTCCTCAGTCCAGTCTTCAGGCGGGCAGCCTTTGGAGGACTTCTCCAGCCTTGAGGGTTAGAATCACAGAATCATGAAGACCTCCCATGCCGTGAGTTTCACACTCTAACACACATCCATTAAGCAGAGAATGCAGAACCCCAGGGGCTGTGAGCCGTGGAATGCCTCTTCTCTGTCTCCATGCCCCTCTCACCAGCACTCTGGTTCGTCTCCCCTAGAAGCCAGGCAGACTTTCATAATCTGGCTTCGTCTGGAAGCCTTTCTAAGCCTCTAATCACTTTCATCATCTGTCCTTGAGTTCCCTTCATCTCTTACAGCCTTTAGTACCTTTGGAGGAAATAAAGGGACCTGGAAGGATCCAAAACGTTACAAATAGCCAATCAGAAAACTCAAACCAAAACCAACCCAAAAGCCCCAACTGCCCCCCAGTTTTAGGAGAGAAGGAGGTTTAATCTCCTGGTGCTCCTTGAAAGGCAAAGCTCCCTGGAGGAGAAATACCTGTTCTGGGCTTCTGGGGCTTGTAACCCATCCTGCAGAGCTCTGGGGCTCAGAGACCTCCTTCTGCACTCTCTTCTCACCCTTCTCTCGTGTTCTGACAGCAGAGGGGAGAAGCTATTGTTAGCAGAGTTTGGTTAGGAGCTCCAAGCTCTGCTTTTGCACCTAGGGCTATGAGACCTGGCACAGAGTAGGCTGTGCAGAGTGCTGGAGGCCAACACGGAGCCATCACTCACCCTTGAAGCCACAGGGGCAGGTGAGCTGCTGGGGGCTGAAGCAGAGCCTGCCTCGCTCACTGACAGCACTGATCTGCTCTTGCCTTCATTACCTCCTTCATTGTAGAACTCTTTGGAAAGCTGAAGCTCTGCCTTTGCTTGCAGTGCCAGACAGGACTGTTGGGGAGCTCATGAGCCTGCCTTCTGGTTTGGTTTGCCATTCTTGCCCTGATAAGCACTGAGTTGTGGGCTTAAATCTCTCGAAGAGCTGAAGGATTAGTGGCAGGAGCATTTTGCTGCTGTTAAATGAAATCAAGAGGGTGATTGCTGCTGCACAGCTTGGTGTGGTGTTGCTGTGTTGCCCTGCTCCTGCCAGGTGAAGCTCTCTGGTAGATTTGTCCGTGGAGGCAAGCGGTGAGGTGCAGCTGATCCCCAGCAGAGCTCTCCTGCCAGCCAGAGTCCCTACCCTGCTGTGCAGCAGTATCCTCCTCTGGAACAAAACCAGTCCCTTTCCTCCCCAGCAGCACTCAGCAGAGCTTCCCTTACCAACCTTTCCCCACCAAGGGGAGGGCTGCTTTTGATTGCCCTTCCTGAGCAGCACAGCTGTGCTGAGGAAGCATTCCCATGGAAGCAATCCTCAGGCAGCAGCAGTGTAGGGAAGCTTCGGTGTCCACAGCTGCCTGACAGCACTGCAGGAGACATTCTGCAGCAGCTCTAAAGCTGAGCCTGGAGAAACT
The DNA here is from genome assembly GCF_015220805.1 of Pogoniulus pusillus. NCBI lineage: Eukaryota > Metazoa > Chordata > Aves > Piciformes > Lybiidae > Pogoniulus > Pogoniulus pusillus. The sequence continues at coordinate 769,149 of NC_087278.1, forward strand.
GAGTCTGCAGAGCTGCTCCAGTCCTTGGAACATCTTTGTGGCCTCCTCTGGTGGTGCTTTTGGCTCCGTCGATTATTAACACCTGAGTTTCTGGGTGGGCTTTCAGTGCTGCAGCAAAGAGAAGCCCTGCTGGGCTCGGTTGGTGTAGCAAGCTTCTCTGGGCTTGTGGCATTCCCTCCTTTTATTCCAAGCTATTCCAGCAGGTGTGACAGCTGTGAGCACCAGGCAGTGCTCACGGGGAACTGCAGGAGCATCTACCCGTGCAGAGTGTGCTGCTGGGTGCCAGCCAGGCTGTACAGGTGAGTGGCAGCCAGGGACCGAACTGGCTCCTCGCATCTGCCTGCTCCTGGGCAGTGCAGCTCAGCAGCACTCTGCTGTGGGCATGCTGAGGAGTCCCTGCTTCAGTCTCACTTCCCGGGAGAGTCGTTTGTGTTGGTGGCCATTTGTGGAGCTCTGGTGGCCATGGGCTGTAGCTTGGCTTGCAGCAGACGAGAAGCTGTGGCTGAGCGCTGCAGGGAGAGGCTTTGGAGCAGAGTAGGATCAAAGCCAGCAGCAGCCCCAGAAGAGGCAGTTGGTGTTAGGCTGAGGAAGCAGACCTTGTTGAGTCAGAGCTGCTTAGATCAGGTGTGATCAGAGAGTCCTAGATGGTAGGCACTGGAAGGCACCTCCAGAGCTGGAGTCCAACCCCTCTGCCAGGGCAGCATCTGCTGGGGCAGGTCACACAGGGACACATCCAGGGGGGCCTTGGAAGCCTGCAGAGAGGGAAGCTTTCCCTGCGGACCGTTGTGGTGCCTAAAGCACTGAGGAGCATCAGTGCTGTGCTGCAGCAGGCGTGGGGCAAGTGCAGTGTTTAGGTTAGAATCAGGCTACACATTTATTCCAAAGGCCAAGTGCTGCTCTCACTGCACACAGATGAGTTGAAACCAAACTGCTTCAGTCCTTGGTGTTGCTCCAGGTAGTGCTGCAAGTGGCTAATGGAGGCTGCAGCCCCTGCTGCGTTAAGAGGCTTTGTTTTGTTGGAGGCTCTGCAGCTCTAACACAGCTCTGTCACAGCTGTCCCTGGCGTTTGCTGCCAGCTCAGCAAGGTCTCTCCTCACCTCATCACGCTCCAGATTTTCCTTGCTCCTTCTCTGCCGTGTCCAGGAAATTGCTCATCTTGGTGCATTCCCCCCACCCTTCAGGAAGCAGTCTGGCTGCACCTTGGCACCTGTAGCCAGGCCTTTTTGGAGCAGGTGGCACCGTTTCATTCCCATGATGAGAGAAGGTTCACAGCCTGCCCCGAGAGGGGCCAAAGGAATGTCCTGGGCAGTCTCTGAAGGTCAGCTGCTGAATGGCACCAGACTGCATAGCTGCCAGGCTCCTCTTGTGCTGAAATGGGTCCAGAAGGCTGGCAGGGGTTTGCCATGCTCTTGAGTCGTCCTGCTGAGCTTCTCGTGGGGGTCTCTGCAGTGGAACTCCTTCACACGTGGGTTGATGCAAGGCTGCTGGAGCTGGGGGGGCTGTGCTCTCCAGAGGAGTTAGCTCCTTCTGGCCTGTGCAGTGAGCTGGATTTGGCAAGTTTTGTACCAGGGGCACGGGAAGGCTGGGGGGTAAGAGGGGATGATGATGAGACTTGAGGGAGAGCTAGGAAGAGGAGGAGTGCAGACCACCACCCACAGCAAGAGTAAATCCTCTGGCTGCCAGCAGGTACCTGAAGACATTCTGAGTCCTGGCAGGCTCTGCACAGAGTTACAGGCAGAGAATTGTTGGGGTTGGAAGAGACCTCCAAGGTCAGCAGCCCAGCACCACCATGGCCACCAAACCATACCCTAGGTGCCATGGCCACACCTTTCTGGAGCACCTCTGGGGCTGGGCACTCCACCAGCTCCCTGGGCACTCTTGCAGCAAAGATATTTTTCCTCCTCTCCGACCTGACCCTCCCCTGGCACAATTCCAGGCCATGTCCTCACCTGTCACCTGATCCTAAGGAGCAGGTAGCTGCAGGGGTAGAGCTCTTGCAGGTGGCTTGTCTGATCCCTGCTGAGTTGATGTCTGAGCTCAGTCACATCGAGGTGGGCAGCTGAAGCTGGGTGAGGCTCAATCCACTCTAAAAGTGCTCTGCAGCAGTGGGTATTTTTTCAAGCATGCATAAAAGCTGAGAATTTCAGCACAAAAATGCAAATGTCACCATTCTGGATGCATTGTGGAGCCAGATGTGTGCACTGAAGCCTGAGGCAGCTGTGCCAAAGCAGCTTTTGCTCTTGACTGAGACCTGAGAGGTCTTTGTGCCAGGCAGGGAAGCAAAAGGCTTTGCTGGCTTCTCCTCTTGCTCACTGCAGTTTCAGTACTGCTGAATCTTCACTTATGCAGAACTGTAATGGTTTAGGAGAACTTTTCTATATAACAATGGTGCCCTTGGCCAGCTTTGCCATTGTGCACAGGAGCCAGCGGGCTCTGGCTGCTCAGGAGCTTGGCAGGACAAGATGTTACCTTTCCTTTCCCCTCTGGCCTCTGTTTTGCCTCTGCTGTGATGATTATGAAGTGCCCCTTCTGGGAGTGCTGCACAGAAATGCACTCTTGGTCTGTTTAAGCCCAAAACAGACAAAGGAAGAGAGGTGAAAACTCTCCCAGTGTGTGGCTTGGAAAGCAAAAGGTACAACTTAATGTTTGCCTTACTCCTGCTGCAAGAGAAGAACAGAATGCAGCTGTGGGTCCTGCTCGGGGGCAGCAGGCTGAGCTTCTGCTGGAGAGCCTGGCAGTGGCTGGGGCTTGCTTAGTGGAGCACTGAGCTGAAGTCAGACTGGTGCTGATCTCCGTGTGTGGTCTAGTGGCAGGCTTGAGGCTGCAAGCAGAGGAGACCACTACCAGGGCATTGGCAGACTGCACTGGGCTGGAAGGGACCCTCAAAGCTCGTCCAAGCCCCCTGCCAGAGCAGTAGCACCCAGGGCAGGGCACACAGGAGCACAGCAGTGATGAGCAGTGGTTGAGATCAACCTGGGTGTAGAAGAGAAAGATCTGAGTGCAAGTAAAGGTTGTGAGGCAGGAGAATTTATTTCTTTGTAGGAGCAATGGTGTTCTGAAGGTTCTTTCCAGGCTGGAGCAGCAGGAAAGATGACTCCTTTGGAAGGGAAGCCTGAGGAGTTAATGAATGTATCTTCAATGCTAGGAGCCAGGAATTTCCTTTTGAAAGTTCTTTGTTTCTGTGCTGGAAAGTATTTTCCATGTTTCCTGAGGCTTTTGCATCATTCAGCTCTGTTCTGCCTGGTCAGGGGGACAGGAGGCTGCAAGCTTTAAGGGTAATGAGGGCTGGAAGCAGCTCAGGCTGTTCAGCCTGGGGAAGAGAAGGCTCCAGGGAGACCTCAGACTAGCCTTGAGTACCTGGAGGGGCTCCAGGAGAGCTGGGGAGGGACTTGAGACAAGGGCTGGGAGTGCCAGGACAAGGGACAATGGCTGTGAGCTGGGAGAGGAGGAAGAAATTCTTGGCAGTGAGAGTGGTGAGACACTGGCACAGGCTGCCCAGGGAGGCTGTGGAGCACAGAGTGAGGGTGAGGAGACACTGGCACAGGCTGCCCAGGGAGGCTGTGGAGCACAGAGTGAGGGTGAGGAGACACTGGCACAGGCTGCCCAGGGAGGCTGTGGAGCACAGAGTGAGGGTGCAGTGTGAGTGCAGCCCAGACAGCAGCCCGGTGCTGGGCAGCAGCAAGAGCTGCCCAGAGGTCCTCCCCCTGCCCGTGCCTGCCGCTGGAGGCACACGGCTGAGCTCATGAATCATCTCTGGCCTGCTGCTTCCCCTGACCCCTGCGGTGAACTCATGATGCCTTTTGAGTCTCCACTGATTGCCCTGCCAAAGGCCTGTGACATCAGCTCCCCTGCCAGTGGACTGCTATGAAGCCATCACAGAGGAGTCCCTGGAGCATGAGGGAATGGAGTCTTTAGGAAAAGAGGTGTTCCAAGCCTGTGGAAGAAGAGGGAAGAGAATGCAGGCAATGCCTGGCTGAGTGCTTCTCCCTTGGAACAGTGGCAGTTGTCTGCAGCCTACCTGCCTTAGCTCTCTTGCTGCTTGCTTTGAAGCATTGCTCACTTGCAGGCAGCTAAAGTTGCTTTTGAGCTGTTGCTCCCCATCCTTCCCAGCTCTGTGGTTTGGGTGGCAGAAGAGAGAGACAAAACGAGGCTGGGAGAGCCCAGAGAGCTGTAATTTACACCAAGTAGTGCTGTGAAAGAGAGAAGAGAAGTTAGAGTGCAGCTGCACTCATCCAGCCCTCCTGCAGCAGTGCAGAACTGTTTGGGCTGGAGAAGCCCTCTGAGATCCTCCAGTGCCACAGCCAGGGCTGGGAAAGGGGCAAGGAGCAGCTCAGGATTCACAGAAACTTCTGTTCAGTCATAGAACCAGTCAGGGCTGGAAGGGACCACAAGGAGCAGCCAGTGCCAACCCCCTGCCATGCCCAGGGACACCTCACCCTAGAGCAGGCTGCACACAGCCTCAGCCAGCCTGGCCTCAAACACCTCCAGGGATCAGGCTTCCACCACCTCCCTGGGCAACCCCTGCTGAACACCCTCCTGCTGAACAACTTCTTCCTCACATCCAGGCTGACTCTCCCCACCTTCAGCTTTGCTCCATCCCCCCCAGTCCTGTCACTCCCTGACAGCCTCAAAAGTGCCACCCCAGCTTTCTTGTAGTCTCCTTCAGGTCCTGGAAGGCCACAAGAAGGTCCCCTGGGAGCCTTCTCCTCTCCAGCCTGCACAGCCCCAACTCCCTCATCTCCTCACAGCAGAGCAGCTCCAGCCCTCTGCTCATCCTCCTGGCCCTGCTCTGGGCACCTTCCAGCACCTCCACAGCCCTCTTGTCCCAGGGGCTCCAGCACTGGTGGCAGTACTCCAGGTGGGGCCCCAGCAGTGGGGAGCAGAGGGGAAGGATCTCTTCCCTTGCCTGCTGCCCACACTTCTTGCTGCATCTCAGGCTCTGGTTGCTCTCTGGGCTGCAAGAGCAACACTGCCAGCTCAGATTGAGCTTCTCATCCACTATTTAACCACTGAGCTTTGATTTGAGGCTAAGTCCTTGTATGTGGCATCCTCCAGGAAGGAGCAGATCAGCCTCTGTAGTGTCCACACTGAGCTTAACCCTTGAAAAGATTCCAGGCCCTGTTGAGCTTCCCCCTGCCCAAGTGGCTGCCATCATCATTCCAGCCAGGCCTGCCAGGGGTGAGATGGAGTGGAGACAGCAGCACCTGGGCTATGATTTGCAGGTGCAGGGTGTCAGGTGCCTGTGGTGTCAGAGAGAGGATGAAATTGCACCTGAGCTGGCTGCAGGAGCAATGTGGCACCTGAGTGTGAGCCCAGATCAGGTGTCTGCTTCTGCAGGGCACACTGCTTTGAATTTGGCCTCGGAGGAGTCCCCAGCTGTGACCCTGGTTTAGGTACCCCTGCTGAGCAGGGGCAGGAGGCAACACTGACTGAAAGGGAAGTAAAATTCAACCCCACCACAGCCACCAAACCATGTCCTCAAGTGCCATGGCCACACAGCTCTGGAACACCTCCAGCACCTCCCTGGGCAGCCTGTGCCAGCTGCTGACCACTCTTACAGCAAAGGAATCTAACTCTCCCCTGCTGCCAAGAGAGCCACTGGCATCCTGGGCTGGCTCAGGAGCAGTGTGGGCAGCAGGACAAGGGAGATTCTTCTACCCCTGTGCTCAGCACTGCTCAGGCCACCCCTGCAGTGCTGTGTCCAGGTCTGGGCTCCTCCATTGCAGAGAGATGCTGAGGTGCTGGAAGGTGTTTGGAGAAGGGCAGCAAGGCTGGGGAGGGGCCTGGAGCACAGCCCTGTGAGGAGAGGCTGAGGGAGCTGGGGGGGTGCAGCCTGCAGCAGAGGAGGCTCAGGGCAGAGCTCATTGCTGCCTGCAGCTGCCTGCAGGGAGGCTGTAGCCAGGTGGGGTTGGACTCTGCTGCCAGGCAGCCAGGGACAGCAGAAGGGGACACAGCCTGAAGCTGTGCCAGGGTAGGTCTAGGCTGGATGTCAGGCGGAAGTTGTTGTCAGAGAGAGTGATTGGCATTGGAATGGGCTGCCCAGGGAGGTGGTGGAGTGCCCATGGCTGGAGGTGTTGCAGCCAAGGCTGGCTGGGGCCCTTAGTGCCATGGTCTGGTTGGATGGCCAGGGCTGGGTGCTGGGTTGGGCTGGCTGAGCTTGGAGCTCTCTGCCAGCCTGCTGCATTCCATGCAGTTCCAGGCTGTTCTGTCTCATTCCAAGACGCAGACACTGACCCCCCCCCGCCTCCCCGTAACCCTTCGGGCAGCAGTGTAGGGCACTGAGGTCTGTCCTCAGCCTGCTCTTGCCTTCCCAAGTCCTCTCAGCTGTGCTGTGCCTCAGGCTTTGCTCTGCCTTTCCTCCCTCCCAGCCAAGGGAGCTGCTGTGCCGTGCGGGCTGCGGTGCCACTCGCTGCAGGCTGCCCTGGGCTGCGGCCGGGCAGAGCTCCCTGCTCAGGTGCAGGGCTCTGGCCGGGGCAGTGCCAGCAGCGCTGCCGTGGCTCCAAGGACAGCACAGCTCTTGCCTGCTTCCTTCCCCACTGAGCTCAGCTTTGTTCTTGCTGCTGTGCCGTTGCCGTGACTGGATGCGGTGGTGTTTATGGATCTTTTACACCTCAGCCAGCCTTGTGCCGGGGAATGTCCCTTCAGAGGGGCTGAGAGAAACCTGAGAGAGGGGAGGGGAGGGGAGAGGAAATGAATCTGCTGAGAAAGTTCAAAGCAGAGGGAGGTGAGGCAGGGAATATTGATGGCAGCCTCCTTTCTAATCAAATGGTGTTGGTGAATGGGCTGCTCACATCTCCACAGCTCTAAAAATAGAAGACTCTAATATGAGTTTAATAGGTAGGAAATAGCCTGGAAAGAGAACTGGCAGCTGCCATCTCTGTCTGTGCTCCTGGGAGCAGCTCAGCCTGGCTGGGAGCTCCACACACAGCCTGTTCTGAGGCTGGGCTCTGTTTGAAACCCCTCTGAATGGAGACTGCAGTCTGCCATAAAAACACCGTCAGGCTCGGGGCAGTGTTTGTGGTGTCATAAAACTATGTGGGGGAGGGAGGGAAAGCTGTGACTGAATTGCTGCACCCTGATCTAAACCTGCCAGATTGGGAGAGGGAGCTGGGGTTGTTCAGCCTGGAGAAGAGAAGGCTCAGGAGAGGAGGAGAGGAGAGAAAGAGAAGAGATCTCAGGGGAGATGTTACTGCCATGGACCAGCACATCAAGGGTGGCTCCCGGGAGGATGGAGACTCCCATTGTAGGAGTCCCATGGAGGAGAGAGGGCTGATGAGGACAAGCTCTGGAGCCACTATACAACAGGGATGTGGTGGTGCTGGAAGGTGGCCAGAGAAGGACCACGAGGATGAGCAGAGGACTGGAGCTGCTCTGCTGTGAGGAGAGACTGAGGCAGTTGGGGATGTGCAGGCTGGAGAGGAGAAGGCTTCCAGGGGACCTTCTTGTGGCCTTCCAGGACCTGAAGGGGCTACAAGAAAGCTGGGGAGGGACTTCTGAGGCTGTCAGGGAGTGACAAGACTTGGGGGGAATGGAGCAAAGCTGGAAATGGAGAGAGTCAGCCTGGATGTTAGGAAGTTGTTCAGCAGGAGACTGGTGAGAGGCTGGCAGGGGCTGCCCAGGAAAGTGGTGGAAGCCTGATCCCTGGAGGTGTTTAAGGCCAGGGTGGCTGAGGCTCTGGCCAGGCTGATCTAGTGCACTGTGCCAGATAAATAACCCCTGGGACATGTTGTGTCCTTGGGAGAGCTAGGACAAAACACCCAAGGAGTCCTGAACGGTGCTGGGATGGAGATTAGATTGTGGCTGAAAACACAAAGCATCCTCTCTGTCCTTCCAGGGAGGGCTCTTGAAAACAAACTCCTGAAAGGCTTGAAGGGCAAAGACACAGGCCTGGGACATGGAGCTGCTGCTGGAGAGGGCCATGGGGAGGCCACAAAGATGCTGCCAGGGCTGGAGCAGCTCTGCTGTGAGCACAGGCTGAGGGAGCTGGGGGGGTGCAGCCTGCAGAGGAGAAGGCATCCTGCAGGAAGGCTGCAGAGGGACCTGTGCTGAGGGGGTGTGAGGCAGGCCAAGGGGCAATGGTTTGGAGCTGAGGCAGAGCAGGCTGAGAGTGGAGCTGAGGCAGAAGCTGTTGAGTGTGAGGGAGGTGAGAGCCTGGCCCAGGCTGCCCAGGGAGGCTGTGGCTGCCTCCTTGCTGGGGGTGTTGCAGGCCAGGCTGGATGAGGCCTTGAGCAGCTGAGTGTAGCTGAGAGGTGTCCCTGGGCATGGTGTGGGGTTGGAACTGGATGCCCTTTAAGGCCCCTTCCAGGCCAACCCATTCTGTGTGCAGTGCAGCAGAGCTCAGCTGTCGGTCAGAGCTGGCAGGCAAGAAGCCATCCCAGGTCCTGTGTGCTGGGCGCAGCTGCTGGTGTCGCACAAAGTGTACTTGGGAGGTTCTGACTTGATCAGCCCAGCGTGGACAGAAGGGTGGGGGGGAAACGAAGCAGCAAAGAGGCTCCTTGGAGCTGGTGACTCAGTTGATGTCCAGGACAAGCTGTGATTGTTTTTGTGCCCAGGATGTGCCACTGCCGCCACAGCAACGCAAGCGCAGCGACCGTGTGCGTGCTGGGGCTGCTGTCCCCTTGTCTGCAGAGGGAAGCTTTGCACTGCCCCAGCAAACGACAAACCAGGCTGGACTCTGCTCCCTGTGAGGGCCACTCTGCACCTGGGCTGACCTCCCTCTGACTGCCTGCAGACCTCTCTGCTGCTGTAGATCCACTGTGCTCTTGACACAAAATGGGTTTTGTGCGAGTGCTGCCAGCTCAGAGCAGTAAAATGTCATCAGTTGGACTTTGTGACATCAGTGCTGGGCTGCAGGCATCACCTCTTGGTGGGTCACATGGAAAATTTCCCTTGGCATCCTCTCCTTCCAGCCCCTGGCATCCTATGATTGTATTTTGGGGGAGGCAGAACCTGCTTGGGGGTTGATCTATGGAGTTAGATGTGGGAGTTGCTTCTGTTGAACTGAGGGCAAGAAACTTGGTAATGTTGCCTGGAAGCAGAGTTCCAGGAGCTGGGATCTCAGGAAATGCTTGGACATTCTGAATAGCAATGAATTAAAAGAGGTGACTGTGAAACAGCTAAGAGCTGGCAGGAGGCAGCAGGTGACCTGTTACAGCTGTGCTGCTGTGGAACAGGTGGAGAGCAGCCCTGGAGAGGAGGACTTGGGGGTGCTGGGGGTGAGAAGCTGGATAGGAGCCAGCAATGGGCACTGCCAGCCCAGAACCACAGAATGAATCACAGAATGTGAGGGGCTGCAAGGGACCTCCAAAGCTCATCCAGTCCACCCCCTGCCAGGGCAGGAGCACCCAGAGCAGCTCACAGAGGAACACATCCAGGTGGGGTTTGAATATCTGCAGAGAGGGAGACTCCACAGCCCCCCTGAGCAGCCTGTGCTAGGGCTCTGGCACCCTCATAGTGGGAAAAACTCTTCCTCGGGTTCACATGGAACCTCCTCTGCCTCAGCTGCCATTCACTGCCCCTTGTGCTGGCACTGGGAGACAGAAGGCCAAGGGCAGCTTGGGCTGCATCCAGAGCAGCGTGGCCAGAGATGGAGAGAGGGGATCCTGCCCCTGGCTCTGCCCACACCTCACCTGCAGGGCTGGGCCCAGCCATGGGGATGGGAAATCTTGCATCCTTCCTGGTTCCTAGCAGCTGTGGTTGGTCTGGAGAGGTTAGTGGCAGGGGCTGCCCCTTCAGAGCGACTGCAGCTTCTGGTACACACGGTGGTGGAAGCAGCCTGTGCAGCCCCTGGGCAGAGCTGCTCCCTTGGGTTGCCATGGAAACCTGAGGCAGGAGGAACCTGCACAGAGAACTGACATTTAGCTTCAGCTAAGAACTTGGGAGAGAGCCTTCTAATGACTTCCGTCATTAACTGGGCTGGCTGAGCCTGGGGCAGGGGAGGCTCTCTGCGCTCCGCAGCTCCCTGAGAGGAGGCTGCAGACAGGTGGGGGTTGGGCTCTGCTCCCCGGGATCAGGTGGCAGGAGAGGAACTGGCCTGAAACGGTGCTGGGGAGGGTCAGGGTAGAGATGAGGGAAAATGTCCTTGCTGCAGAGTGGTCCGGGATTGGCACAGGCTGCCCAGGGAGTGGTGGAGTGCCCATGCCTGCAGGTGTTCTAGAAGGCTGTGCCCGTGGCATCTGGGGACAGGGTTTGGTGGCCATGGTGGGGCTGCTCTTAGAGGTCTTTTCCAACCAAGCTAATCCTCTGGGTTCTAAGGTCTTTGGACTGGGACTGGTTGGCTCCTGCCAGTTCTGTGCTGTGGAACAACTTGGAACAGAACTGAGAGTCGTGAGACTTGTGCCTGGCTCTTGTTGGAGCTGGGGGCAGCAGTGGCTGTTTGCTGCTGGGGCTGGCACAGGAGCTGGGGGCAGCAGTGGCTGTTTGCTGCTGGGGCTGGCACAGGAGCTGGGGGCAGCAGTGGCTGTCTGCTGCTGGGGCTGGCACAGGAGCTGGGGGCAGCAGTGGCTGTCTGCTGCTGGGGCTGGCACAGGAGCTGGGGGCAGCAGTGGCTGTCTGCTGCTGGGGCTGGCACAGGAGCTGGGGGCAGCAGTGGCTGTTTGCTGCTGGGGGCTGGCACAGGAGCTGGGGGCAGCAGTGGCTGTTTGCTGCTGGGGCTGGCACAGGAGCTGGGGGCAGCAGTGGCTGTCTGCTGCTGGGGCTGGCACAGGAGCTGGGGGCAGCAGTGGCTGTCTGCTGCTGGGGCTGGCACAGGAGCTGGGGGCAGCAGTGGCTGTCTGCTGCTGGGGCTGGCACAGGAGCTGGGGGCAGCAGTGGCTGTTTGCTGCTGGGGCTGGCACAGGAGCTGGGGGCAGCAGTGGCTGTTTGCTGCTGGGGCTGGCACAGGAGCTGGGGGCAGCAGTGGCTGTTTGCTGCTGGGGCTGGCACAGGAGCTGGGGGCAGCAGTGGCTGTTTGCTGCTGGGACTGGCACAGGAGCTGGGGGCAGCAGTGGCTGCTGGTGGGGCTGGCACAGGAGCTGGGGGCAGCAGTGGCTGTTTGCTGCTGGGGCTGGCACAGGAGCCAGCAGCAGTGCAGCAGCAAACTGCCTCTTCCCCCCATTGTTCTGGTCTGCAGTGTGGCTAACCTGAAGCGATGCCCTGGCCAAAGGCTTCCTGACACTCAAGCAAGGGCCCAGCTCAGGTCAGGCTCTTCCCTGGCAGTGAGGGCAAAGGAGACTCCTGGGGCAGTGCAGCGCTGGTGGGAACTCGGCTGTGCGAGTCTCGGCTCCTGGCGGCCCCCTGGCGCTGAGCCGGTGGGGCAGGCGAGCTGAGGCTGTCCGTCTAGGGGCACCAGAGCTGCTGTGGGGCTGCTTGCTTTGCAGTTGCTCTCTCCAGATTGTTTTACAGCATTCTAAAGTGTTTTGCTTTCCTCGAGACACAAATGGAGCACATCTGCACCTCCCAGGCGGTGCCTGTGCTACAGCCTCAGCTCTGTGCTGCTGCCAGGAGGGAGGAGTGAAGGCAGAGAGAAGCTGCTCAGGCTGCCCCTGCGAAGGAGCAGGCTCTGCAGCCGCGGTCTGGCCTGCTGCGCTCAGTGTCTTGCTCTGTACCTCTTGCCCGAGTTGCTTTCTGTAGCAAAGTGGGGGGCTGTAACTGCCAGGTGATGCTGGCACAGAGGAGGTGGCTTCCCAAGGCCTCCGGAGCCGTGCAGGCTCATCTGCCTCTGCCTGCTGCCTTGCTCAGGAAATGGCCTTTTGCTCCAGGGCTCTGCCACCCCGAGGTTGCACAGGTTCCTCCTCCAGCTTAGGTGGAACTTCTGATGCTCGAGTTTGTGCCCCTTTCCCCTTGTCCTGTCACTGGGCACCACTGAACAAAGCCTGGTCCCATTCCCCTGACACCCACCCTTGGGGTATTGATCAGCACTGGTGAGGTCCTCTTCAGACTGCTCTTTTCCAGACGAAACAGCTCCAATCCTCTCAGCCTTCCCAGGAGCTGTCCCAGAACCCTGTGGCCATGGCACTTTGGGGCATGGTTCAGTGGCCGTGGTGGAGTGGGGTCGGTGGTTGGACTGGATGACCTGGGGAGGCTTCCCCAACCCAGCCAAGGCTGTGAGGCTGTCCATGAGCAGAGCACTCTGCTCCCTGGCTTGTTCCTCTTAAGGAGGCAGCCCCACGATGTGTGCAGCCTGATGCCTGGGGCAGCCACTGACTCTCCTGCAAATGCTTTTTCTCTCTGCTGCCTTCTGACACCCCCTCGGAGGGTGTGGAAGCCCCCAGATCTGTGAAGCAGAGTTCAGTCTGACACCCAAACCGGGGCGGATGAGCTCTCGCTGGGTGGGGGAGAGCTGCCGGCAGGCAGTGGGGCTGAGGAAGTGATTCACCTGCGCAGCCTGGAGCTGGCGGCTGCAGGGGCTGCCCCAGGGCTGTGTGCTCAGCGCTGCACTCGCCACAAAGCCAGGCAGAGAAGGGCCCAACAGTGCCTGGTGTCAGCAGGTTTCTCAGCCTCTCTTGCCTGGCCCAGCCTGGCAGCTGGATGGCAGGAGGGCTCCTGCTGTTTGGGCAGATAGAGCCAGAGGAATGCTGGGCATGAGTCCACCCCTGAGGAGCTCTCAGTCCAGAGCTAAACCTCCCCATTCCCAGCAGTGCTTTGGGAGCTCAGGCACAATCCTCCTGGAAGCTTCACTGACTGTAGCTGACCCTGGCACACACAGCATCAGAGTGCCAGGTGCAAAGGGACCCCAAGAACCCTCTGCTCCAACCTTCCCAGGTGAGGGTGGAGTTGCCCTGAGCTGCCCCAGCAGCCTGCTAAGCTGACCCTTAAACCTGCCCAGTGCAGGGGGCTCCACCACTGCCCCTGGGAGGTGTCTCCAGTGTCTGACTGTGCTCATGGGGAACATTTCCTTCTGGAGCCCAGTGGGAACCTCCCCAGCAGTAACCTGTCCCCATCAGCCCTTGGCTTCTCTGTGGGACTTGGTAAAAAGGGAGCCTCCCTCCTCCTGGCAGCCACCCGATGGGGTCTTCCTGAGCCTTCTCCTCTGCAGGCTGAACAGCCCCAGCTCTCTCAGCCTCTCTCTCTCTGCCTGGCTTCACTCCTTTCAGGAGGAGCTTTGCCACTTGCTAATCACTTCCCCTGCTCCAAAGGCAAGGCGACCCTCAGCAGATCTCTCCCCTCAAAGCCATTGTTCTGTTCAGCTCTGCTGCTGCTGTGACCTTGGCGTTCCAGGAAGGCGCTGCAGTGCCTGCCCATGATAAGACCTTGCTGACCACTGGAGACGGCAGTGAGGGGGAGGACATCAGAGAGAAGGGATCTGCTTTGGGCTCCTGTCCAGTCATTACAATATATTTTTAGCCTATTTTGTCCTGAGGAAGTAAACACTCAGTGCTGTGTAAAGGCAGAGGCAGACCCACCCGTTCTTGGAAGCATGCACAGCGTGTCCCGAGTGCCACCGGCGATGCCTCTGTCTCCAGTGTATATGCAGGCCCTGATTGATCACAGCATCAGGCTGTGCCAGAGCTGATTCCAGAATGCTTTGGGTTGTTTCAGGAAGCTGTTGTTTTCTCCTGAGCTTTTCCCCCTGGCTGAATCGATCCAGACCTAGGGAATCTGTCTAAGGAAACGTTTGCACCCTGGGGTGCACATTGGTGCTGGTGTTCAGTGCATGCTTGGCTGCCACAGGTGGGGTTGGCCTCTTCTCCCAGGCAACCAGCAATAGAACAAGGGGACACAGTCTCAAGTTGTGCCGGGGTAGATCTAGGCTGGATGTTAGGAGGAAGTTCTGCACAGAGGGAGTGAGTGGCATTGGAATGGGCTGCCCAGGGAGGTGGTGGAGGCACCGTCCCTGGAGGTGTTCAAGAAGAGACTTGATGAGGCACTTGGTGCCATGGTCTGGTTGACTGGATAGGGCTTGGGGATAGGTTGGACTGGATGATCTTGGAGGTTTCTTCCAACCTGGTTGATTCTATGATTCTATTCAGGGAATGGCTTAGGCAGGAAGAGACCTTTAGAGCTCATCTACTCCAATGTTAGCACCTTAAGAGGTCCTCTGTAAAGTGTTGTGGTTTTTTTCCTTAGCTCTATTTCTAAGACTTGTTAAATAGTTTCATGCAGATGGGAGTCAGCTTTGACCCTTCTGATTCTTGTCACTATTACATTGGGTAACCCCCTGGGGGTAGAAGTGCCCCCCATGGGTGTCTGATCTCTGCAATAGAGAGGTCCTTACAGCATGGCTCAGGCTGGCAGGGAGCTCAGAGCTCAGCTGCTCCAACCTCCTGCCATGCCCAGGGACACCTCTCAGCTACACTCAGCTGCTCAAGGCCTCACCCAGCCTGGCCTGCAACACCCCCAGCAAGGAGGCAGCCACAGCCTCCCTGGGCAGCCTGGGCCAGGCTCTCACCACTCTCACACTCAACAGCTTCTGCCTCAGCTCCACTCTCAGCCTGCTCTGCCTCAGCTCCAAACCATTGCCCCTTGGCCTGCCTCACACCCCCTCAGCACAGCTCCCTCTGCAGCCTTCCTGCAGGATGCCTTCAGCTCTTGGCAGCAGCTCTGAGGTGCCCTGGAGCCTTCTCCTCTGCAGGCTGCACCCCCCCAGCTCCCTCAGCCTGTGCTCACAGCAGAGCTGCTCCAGCCCTGCCAGCATCTTTGTGGCCTCCTCTGGGCTCTCTCCACAGCTCTGTGTCCTCCTGCTGCTGGGGCCAGCAGCCCTGGAAGCAGGATTGGAGGTGAGGTCTGAGCAGGGCAGAGCCAAGGGCGGAAAAATGCTTCTTACTTTCCAAAGCTGCACTTTGTTTTGTTGCTATTAGCTCCTTTATGTTGTGCACTTAATTACAGGTGGAAAAGGATCACAGGATATTATGGGTTGGAAAGGACCCAAAGAGCTCATCCAGTCTAAGCCCCCTGCCAGAGCAGGACCACCCAATCTAGCTCAGGGCACACAGCAACACATCCAGACAGGCCTGGAAAGGCTCCAGGGAAGGAGACTCCACAGCCTCTCTGGGCAGCCTGTGCCAGGGCTCTGGGACCCTTCCAGCCAAGAAGTTCCCCCTTGTGCTGAGCTGGAGCCTCCTGTGCTGCAGCTTCCATCCACTGCTGCTTGTCCTGTGCCAGGCAGCAGTGATAGGACCCTGCAAGCTGATGAAAGGATCACTGTTATTTGCCTTTCCCCCCTCCTCCTCTGCCCCCAGGGGGAACGACATGACATGAACACCCTCAGCCTGCCGCTCAGCATCCGCCGGGGAGGCTCCGACACCAACCTCAACTTCGACGTGCCAGATGGGGTCCTGGAGTTTCACAAAGTCAAGCTCGGTGCAGACAGCTTGAGGCAGAAAATCCTCAAGGTGACAGAGCAGATCAAAGTGGAGCAAACAGCTCGAGATGGCAACGTGGCCGAGTACCTGAAGCTGGTGAGCAGCGCGGACAAGCAGCAGGCTGGGCGCATCAAGCAGGTCTTCGAGAAGAAGAACCAGAAGTCTGCCCACTCCATTGCCCAGCTCCAGAAGAAGCTGGAGCAGTACCACAGGAAGCTGAAGGACCTGGAGCAAAACGGAGCTTCCAGAACTGCCAAAGAGACTTGCAAAGACAGCCTGAAAGAGGCTCAGCAGGCGAAGGGTCGCGGCGCCGGGCACGGGGCGGAGGGCAGCAGGTCGGGCGTGCCGGGGGTCTCCCTCACCCCTCCGGTCTTTGTTTTCAGCAAGTCTAGGGAGTTTGCAAACCTGATCCGGAACAAGTTCGGCAGTGCAGACAACATCGCTCACCTCAAAAGCGCCCTGGAGGAGTTCCGCCCGGACGCCAGCGCCAGGGCGTACGGCGGCAGCGCCACCAGCGTGGCCAAGCCCAAGTACGGCAGCGACGATGAATGCTCCAGCGGCACCTCCGGCTCGGCGGACAGCAACGGCCACGCCGCCTTCGGCCCCGCCGGGGCAGCCGCCCTGGGCAGCCAGGGCAAGCTCGCCGTGGTGCTGGAGGAGCTCAGGGAGATCAAGGAGACGCAGTCCCAGCTGGCTGACGACATCGAGAGCTTAAAATCCCAGTTTAAAAGGGACTACGGCTTCATCTCCCAGATGCTGCAGGAGGAGAGATACAGGTACCTGCTCCCCTGCTCCTGCCACGCTGCTCCCTTGGGATGCTTTGGAGTGGGTACAGAAAGTGGGGACGTGGCTGTGTGCCTCTGTGTGTAGAGTGAGTGGGGATGTGTCTGTGTGCTCCAAGCTCAGCCAGCCCAACCCAGCACCCAGCCCTGCCCAACCAACCAGACCATGGCACTAAGTGCCCCAGCCAGGCTTGGCTTCAACACCTCCAGCCATGGGCACTGCACCACCTCCCTGGGCAGCCCATTCCAATGCCAATCACTCTCTCTGCCAACAATTTCCTCCTCACATCCAGCCTAGACCTGTCCTGGCACAGCTTCAGGCTCTGTCCCCTTCTTCTGTCCCTGGCTGCCTGGCACCAGAGGCCAACCCCACCTGGCTACAGCCTCCCTGCAGGCAGCTGCAGGCAGCAATGAGCTCTGCCCTGAGCCTCCTCTGCTGCAGGCTGCACCCCCCCAGCTCCCTCAGCCTCTCCTCACAGGGCTGTGCTCCAGGCTCCTCCCCAGCCTTGCTGCCCTTCTCTGGGCACCTCCCAGCACTTCAGCATCTGTCTGCAATGGAGGAGCCCAGAACTGGACACAGCTCATGGGCAAAGCCTCCATCTGGGATGCAATCTCGAATGTTTCTCTTGCTCTCAGCTCTTGCAGTGCAGGGCAGGGCTGCATATCATTGGTGCCATGGAGCAGGAGAGCACAGAGCCCTCCCAGACTCAGCACTTGCTTCCAGGAGAAGGCAGAGCAGTCTCTTCTGACAGCTCACTGCCATTAAGCTCAAGCCTCCTGCCACTGCTTCCACAGCCAGGCAGGTTCTGCCTCCGTCATTTCCATGCTGGCTGCACCCTGTGCCTGACCTACATCAAGCTGCAACCTGCCTGAACCCCTCTGGTTTCCTGCTGGTTTAGTTGAGCTGGTTTGCTGTGCAGAGGCATGCAGGAGCAGGCTGAACATCAGTGGCAGGGGTTGTGTTGAGAGAAGATCCATGACATGCTCCCATCTCAGAGCAAGCTGAGGAAATGTGGGATGGCAGAGCAGGCAGTGAGGGGGATCAGGAACTGGTTACAAGACAGAGTACAAAGAGTGGTGCTCAATGGTGCCAGGCCCAGCTGGAGAGCTGTGACCAGTGGAGTCCCCCAGGGATCAGTGCTGGCTCTGGTGCTGTTCAACATCTTCACCAGTGCCACTGATGAGGGCACAGAGTCTGCTCAGCAGGTTTGCTGCTGACACCAAGCTGGGAGGCTTGGCTGAGACAGCTGCAGGCTGTGCTGCCATCCAGAGAGCCCTGGGCACAGAGCTGGGCACAGAGGAGCCAGAGGAGGTTCAACAAGGACAAGTGCAGAGTCCTGCACCTGGGCAGGAGCAATAAACTGCAGCAGTCCAGGCTGGGAGGTGACTGCTGGAGAGCAGCCCCAAGGAGAGGGAGCTGGGGGTGCTGGGGGAGAGCATCCATGGGGCAGCAATGTGCCCTGGGGGCCAAGAGCCGGTGGGGTCCTGGGGGGCATTGAGCAGAGTGTGTCCAGCAGAGCCAGGGAGGTTCTGCTGCCCCTCTGCTCTGCCCTGCTGAGACCTCATCTTGAGCACTGCCTTCAGTTTGGGGCTCCCCAGTTGCAGAGGGACAGGAACTGCTGGAGAGGGTCCAAGGGAGGACAGGAGGATGCTGAGGGGCCTGGAGCAGTGCCTGGTGAGGAGAGGCTGAGGGCCCTGGGGCTGCTTAGTCTGGAGAAGAGAAGTCTGAGAGGAGATTGAATCAATGTCTCTAAATCTCTGAGGGCTGGGGGTCAGGAGGGGGGGACAGGCTCTGCTCACTGCTGCCTGGGATAGGACAAGCAGCAATGGATGGAAGCTGCAGCACAGGAGGTTCCAGCTCAGCACAAGGGCAACTTCTTGCCTGGAAGGGTCCCAGAGCCCTGGCACAGGCTGCCCAGAGAGGCTGTGGAGTCTCCTTCTGTGGAGCCTTCCCAGGCCTGTCTGGATGTGTTGCTGTGTGATCTGTGTCAGATAGGATTGTCCTGCTCTGGCAGGGGGGTTGGACTCAGTGAGCTCCCTGGGTCCCTTCCAACCCCTAACTCCCTGGGATGCAGGGAGCACACTCCTCCTGTCGCCCCAGGCAAGCCAGGCTCACCTAGGAGACCCTCACTTCTGGTCTGAATGCAGAGGGAGGACTGGGAAAACCTGAGCCCTGTGCCCTCAGGCACCATGGAGAGGTCACAGAACTTGCCACTGGTGTACCAATATTTGTTTTTTAATGCCCACTGCCAGCAGGAAACACTCAAAGGAGGCTTTCCATTTGCTGAACAAGTGCTTCTGGATGCTCTCCAAAGCTGCTCCTGATCTGTGATGCCAGGCAGCTGAATCCCAATGCACCCCACACCGAGAAATCATAGGTTGGAAGGGACCTCAGGGATCAGCCAGTTCCAGCCCCCTGCCATGGGCAGGGACACCTCCCACTAGAACAGGTCGCTCAAGGCCTCATCCACCCTGGTCCTGAGCACCTTCAGGGAGGTTGTGGTTCGATCACATTGGGTGCTTCTGTGCTCCACAACCTCCCTGGGCAACCTGTGCCAGTGTCTCACCACTCTAAACCTGTGCCAGTCTCTCACCACCCTCACTGCAAACAACTTCTTCCTCACATCCCCTTCCAATCTCCCCTCTGCCACTTCAAACCCATTCCTCCTTCTCCTCCTCTCATCACCAGACCTTGTCACTAGTCCCTCCCCAGCCCTCCTGCAGCCCCCTTCACATCCTGCAAGGCCACTCCAAGCTCTCCTGGAAGCCTTCTCCTCTCCAGCCTGCACAGCCCCAACTCTCTCAGCCTGTGCTCAGAGCAGAGCTGCTGCAGCCCTCTCAGCATCTTGGTGGCCTCCTCTGCACTGCCTCCAACACTTCCATGTCCTGCTTGTGCTGGGGGCTCCAGAACTGTCCCCAGGACTGCAGGTGGGGTGTGAGGAGAGCAGAGCCAAGGGGCAGAATTCCCTCCCTTGCCCTGTGCCCACACTGCTCTGGCTGCAGCCCAGCACAGGGTTGTGTCTGGGCTGCACTCACCCTGCAGGCTCCTGTGGAGCTTTGCATCAGCCCAGACCCCCAGGGGCTGTTCCTCAGGGCTGCTCTCAGCCATTCCCCACCCAGCCTGGAGCTGTGCTTGGGATTGCACCCACCCAGCTGCAGGACCTTCCACTTGGTCACCTATCCAAGCACGTCACTGCCCTGTTGGTTCTCATTACCAGCCAGAGGCACTAAACCCAGACCTTTTCTCCTCCTAAGATATGAAAGGTTGGAAGACCAATTAAATGACCTCACGGACCTCCACCAGCATGAGACTGCAAACCTGAAGCAGGAGCTGGCCAGCATCGAGGAGAAAGTTGCCTACCAGGCGTACGAACGCTCCCGAGACGTGCAGGTACTGCTGCTTTGCTGCTCGTCCTTAGCAGGGGCTCACCCAGCCCCAGGCTGGAAGGGGACCTCAATGATCACTTGGTCCAACCTTCCAGGGTAGAACCATAGAGTGGTTAAGGTTGGAAGGGACCTCAAGGATCATCCAGGTCCAAGCCCCCTGCCATAGGCAGAGACACCTCCCACTAGAACAGGTTGCTCAAGGCCTCATCCAGCCTGGTCCTGAACACCTCCAGGGAGGTTGTGGAGCACAGAAGCTGTCCAGCCCCCCTGCAGGCAGCAGGGACACCTCCAGCTGGAGCAGGCTGCACAGGGACACAGCCAGGCTGATCCTGAATGTCTCTAGGGATGGAGCCTCCACCACCTTCCTGGGCAGCCTGTGCCAGTCTCTCTCCACCCTCACTGTGCACAACTCCCTCCTGATGCCCAACCTAACTCTGCCCTGCTCCAGTTCCAAACCACTGCCCTCGTCCTATCCCCACAGCCCCTTCTGAGCAGTCCTTCCCCAGCCTGCCTGCAGCTCCCCCTCAGGTGTTTTGTTTTCGCTTGCAATAAGATGTGCAGATATTTTTGGATGAAGGAAAGAGCTGTGAGGGACACAGCCTCCAGCTGTGCCAGGGCAGGTTCAGGCTGGATGTTAGGAGGAAGTTGTTGTCAGAGAGAGTGATTGGCATTGGAATGGGCTGCCCAGGGAGGTGGTGGAGTTGCTGTGCCTGGAGGTGTTGAAGCCAAGGTTGGATGAGGCACTTAGTGCCATGGTCTGGTTGGTTGGGCAGGGCTGGGTGCTAGGTTGGGCTGGCTGAGCCTGGAGCTCTCTTCCAACCTGCTTGGTTCTGAGAGTCTATGAACCTGTAATAAATTACCCTTGGCTCTGCCTGGTGGAGGATTGTGCAGCTGAGAGGGGAGAAGTTCCCCTGTTGCATCCAGCTCTGGAGTCCCTATGACAAGAGGGATGTGGAGATGCTGGAGAGTGTCCAGAGCAGGGCCAGGAGGATGCTCAGAGGCTGCAGCAGCTCTGCTGTGAGCACAGCCTGAGAGAGTTGGGGCTGTGCAGGCTGCAGCAGAGAAGGCTCCCAGGGGACCTTCTTGTGGCCTTCCAGGATCTGAAGGGGGCTACAAAAAAGCTGGGGAGGGACTTTTGAGGCTGTGAGGGAGTGGCAGGAGTGGGGGGGATGGAGCAAAGCTGGAGGTGGGGAGAGTGAGGCTGGAGGTGAGGAGGAAGTTGTTGAGCAGGAGAGTGGTGAGAGGCTGGAATGGGTTGCCCAGGGAGGTGGTTGAGGCCCCATGGCTGGAGGTGTTTGAGGCCAGGCTGGCTGAGGCTGTGTGCAGCCTGCTCTAGGGTAGGGTGTCCCTGGGCATGGCAGGGGGTTGGCACTGGCTGCTCCTTGTGGTCCCTTCCAGCCCTGACTGATTCTATGCCTCTTGAGTGAAGTATGGGAGCAAAGCTGCCCTGCCTCTCCTTTCTGCCTGCAGGAGGCCCTGGAGTCCTGCCAGACCCGGGTGTCCAAGCTGGAGCTCCACCAGCAGGAGCAGCAAGCACAGCAGTCAGAGACAGTGAACGCCAAAGTGCTGCTGGGGAAGTGCATCAACATCATCCTGGCCTTCATGACTGTCATCCTGGTCTGTGTGTCCACCATGGCCAAGTTCCTAGCTCCCATGATGCGGAGTCGCCTCCACATCTGCTGCACCTTCTGTGCAGTGACTCTGCTGGCAGTGTTCTGTAAGAACTGGGACCACATCGTCTGTGCCATCGAGAGGATGCTCATCCCCAGATGAAGCTGCTGGGCTGCCTGCTGATTGCTTGGGACTGCCTTCCTCCCTCCTCCTCTTCCCTTGCCCTGCCCTGGTTTTCAAGTGCTGTGTGTGTACAGGTCGTTGTCTCTCACTGCAGGCGTGCCCACAGGCTGGGGCCGGCTGCGGCGGCTCTGGGGCTGGGAGGTGTACGTACAGAGGGGTGCTCAGCCTGCTGCTGGCCAAGTGGCTGTGTCTCCTGAGCAGCTGCTTGCTTCTGTCAGTCTTCTGCCTTAATCCCAAGGCTTTCCACTGCACAAACCCACGCCACAGGTGATGGTGGTGAGGCGATGCTCTGGCAGGGATCCAAGCAGCTGCCAGTGTCAGGTGTGCTAGCCTGGAGTGCAGAGTGTGGTCAGGAGGGAGTGGGCTGTGGTGGCTGGCAGCCCTGTTGAACTGAGATGGTTTCCTCCCTGAATCCAGCTGGAATGATGTGCCAAAGTAGACAGTGGTGGATTAGTGGTTCTTGATGCTAGACTCGTGGCTCTCCCTGCAGCAGGAGAGAAGGACACAGAAAGGCAGCACTTTGGTGAGGCTTTGTCAGCACTGAGCTGTTTGGGTGCTCCAAGTGGACACAAAAGGGGTATGGGGGAATGTGGGTACAGAGGAGTCCTTGGGTGAGGAATGTGGAAGAAGCACGAGGGGGCAGCTGTGCAGGGGAGCAGGGAGTTAAGCTCCTGTGAACAGGCAAACTCTGCAGCCTCTGCTGGCAAACATCTCAGCTGGCAGGCCCACTGCTGGGGCACAGCCTTGCTCTCCTTTCCATGCTGGAATCCCTCTGGCTTGGTTTGAGATCTGTTTAAGAGGAAGAGATCCCCTGACCCCTACTTGGCCTCCAGCCAGGATGGAAACCAAGATCACACTAATCATAACAATCACAGCTAAGGAAACCCACAAACCAAACCACCCCAGCCAGGGCTCTTCCCACTCTCCACTGAAGGAGAAGATGAGCAGTTGATGCCACTGCTTCGTGTGGCTCCAGGGGCTGAGGGAGGGACAGGAGTAACTGCAGGGATCATGCTCAGCAGCTAGAAAATTCAATCCAGACGATGTAAAACTCGTTGAGGAGTTCTCTGTGTGCTGTGTGTCTGAACAAAGACTCTGAGAGGGGACTGTGCTGGCTTGCAGGCAGCAGGAATGCCTCAGCTGTGGCACACCCATGTCCTACCCTCAGCTTCAGAGGAGGGGGGAGGAGAAAGTGGAGATCCCATTGAGAGGGATCTGACCTTGGAAAGCCCAAGCTTGCCAGCTGGTTTGCCCCTGGCTGAAGGAAGGAGGATGTTACAGATGCACTCCTCTTCTCTTCAGTATGTTGGGGGGTTCCCACTTGCTCCTGTGCCCTTGCTGTCTCCTGGGGAAGGAAAGCTGTGCTGTGTAAGGCTTCTCTCTCATCATTTCTGCAGGTGCTGCTGCTGGGCCGAGGGAGACTCCCTCTGGCACCCCTCGGGCAGGCTGCATTGCAACAAGCCTTCAGCCCCACCTGCCAGGTGCCTGCCCTCATCCTCCTCTCCCAGCCGGCTCCTGCAGTGAGCAGGTGGCTTGCAGGCTGCAGCTGTAAACTGATCTGCAGAGCAAAGTTCCTCCCACGACGTTAGCAAGATTAAAGGAGCTCTCTCCTGGCCTTTCACGCCACCAGAAGGGGTTTGTTTCCGTGCCCCTTTGATGTGCCCTGCGACTGTCTTGCTCTTTCCCACTGCTGTCAGAGTTTGTTCCCCTCTCCGTTTTCCTGAGGCCTGTGGTGTCTGCTAATACCTGCACCTTCCATCTCCTTAGCCACTGACTCTGCTTCTGCTCAGACTCCTTCCTGAAGCCTCTTCCCAGCGTCCACCACCCACTTTATCCATCAGCTCCATGACTTTTCCCCACCCCTCTCCTTTCCCTGGGCCACAGGGTTATACATCCACGAGGAAACCCCAAGCCCCCTGGCACTGTGCCCGTCACAGCCTGGCTTTGCCATCTTTACTGTCATCTGCCTTCTTCTCACAGGTGTTTGCCCAGCACTTTGTGAAGGGGCTCCAGAAGGGTGCAGGTACAAGGAAGCAGTGCCCCAGGGGCACCACTTATGGAAGGAAAACGCCTCTTGCTTGGCAAGATCTAAACCTCCCAGGAGTGAGAATGTAATGCCAGGGCAGGTGAGGAAAAGACTGGCAGTTGTTCTTGTCACTAAGGAGTGACCTGGGGAGGTGAAGGCTGCTTCTGCCCCAAGGGCAGCCTCTTAAATCCTGGGAGGTGGCCTCAGTGCAGAAAGAGAGCAGAAGGTAGAAGCAGTGGGCCTGTGAAGCTGGCTGGGTCCAGACTGGAAGCTGCAGGCTGCTCTGCTGCCACAGTGGGTTTACAGCTGGCAGAAGGTGTGGAGCTGCAAAGGCTGCACAGTGTTACTCGTGCAAACTAAGGTGGCCCTGACTGGCAATGGGCACAGCACCTCTCTAGGTCCTTTCCTCACTGGAGGATGTGAAATGAACAGATGTGAAGTGCAGAAAGCAGCTTTCGGGTGAGAGAGCTGTGGGCTTGCAGAGAGCCAGGGGCTCAGCCAGCTGGAAGGCCACTCAAGGAGGAGGGAGGTCTCCTGCTTTCACCCTCACCCCTCCTGCTGGCACTGGTGTGTAGTGCAGTGTCCTGCATGCCCTGCCAGCTGCCCAGGCTGGAGGAAACCCTAGTGGGAGGTCGATGGATCCCCACACCTAGAGCCTGAAGTGGTTGATGGAAAGGTCTGTGAAGTGTGCCCGGGCTGGGGCTGCAGCAGTGCCCAGCTCTGAGCTGCTGGCTCTGAAGTGTGCCCGGGCTGGGGCTGCAGCAGTGCCCAGCTCTGAGCTGCTGGCTCTGAAGTGTGCCCGGGCTGGGGCTGCAGCAGTGCCCAGCTCTGAGCTGCTGGCTCTGAAGCGTGCCCGGGCTGGGGCTGCAGCAGTGCCCAGCTCTGAGCTGCTGGCTGTGAAGTGTGCCCGGGCTGGGGCTGCAGCAGTGCCCAGCTCTGAGCTGCTGGCTCTGAAGTGTGCCCGGGCTGGGGCTGCAGCAGTGCCCAGCTCTGAGCTGCTGGCTCTGAAGTGTGCCCGGGCTGGGGCTGCAGCAGTGCCCAGCTCTGAGCTGCTGGCTGTGAAGTGTGCCCGGGCTGGGGCTGCAGCAGTGCCCAGCTCTGAGCTGCTGGCTCTGAAGTGTGCCCGGGCTGGGGCTGCAGCAGTGCCCAGCTCTGAGCTGCTGGCTCTGAAGTGTGCCTGGGCTGGGGCTGCAGCAGTGCCCAGCTCTGAGCTGCTGGCTCTGAAGCGTGCCCGGGCTGGGGCTGCAGCAGTGCCCAGCTCTGAGCTGCTGGCTGTGAAGTGTGCCCGGGCTGGGGCTGCAGCAGTGCCCAGCTCTGAGCTCTTGCTGTCCTGAACAGCTCTGCAGAGGAGCTTAGCTGAGTTGCTCTTTCTGCCTTTCACCTTCCCAGCCAACACCTCAGACGTTCTGGGTGTGCTCCTCAGGCTTCACTCATCAGGAGCCTCTGCAGCACTCCCACTCAGCCAGAAGTTGCCAGACAGTGTCTGTGCTGCTTGCTGCTGCCTGGGGCTTGTCGATTTGGCTTCACTTAAGGGTAGCCTCTGCAGCTGAGACGTCCTTGGGGTGGTTGTCTGGGTTTGGCTAGGGGCTTCAGGGGGCTCAGCCCAACTCTGATCTCTCCCGTTTTAGCTTGGGGGCCTAAATTAGGTTTTCTCTCAAAGCTGTGTAATAGATTTCCCCTGGCTTCAGCTACAGCTCTGTGCTCAGTCCCTGGCAGCACTGGCTGAGACCAGTTTCAGTTCCTCCTCCTTTCTGCTCCGTGTTCTGTGTGCTCACACAACTCCTCACTGCACTGCTCTCCTCTGACGTCTCCCCCTGCTTTCTTGGAGAGGCACTGTCAGGATGGCTGCTGTCCAGTTCAGTGCTTGTGCCAGGCAGTGCCTCTGCTGCAGGACCATCTCCTCTAGGCCTGATCTCTGCACTCTGTCTTGGACTGAACAAATCACCAGTGGGGAGCAGGAATTCCACAGGGGAAGGCAATTTGCTGTAGGGAAGAGATGTGATCCACTGGCTACAAGCTGAAGCTACATCAGTGCAGGCATTACCTTCAGTTTTGCAATTAGGGTTGCAAGCTAATTACTGGCTGCTGAGTGACATAAAGAGGGATGTCAGCATGTGAAGCTGAATGCTGCTGTGCAAGGAGGAGTCAGTTCAGGCTTATGCTTGATGCAGAGCCAGCTGCACAGGCACAGGTAGTGCTTTCTGCACTTAAAATTGTTTTTCCTCCAAACAATTCCTTGTTGACCAAACCCAGCCCAGCAGAATAGCCCCCAGGAGCCTGTATGGAAACCAGTTTTGGAGAGCAAGCTCCTTTCCACTGTGGCGTGGATGTTTTGCTTCTGGACTGGGTGGTACAACAGAAGGTAAACTTGATTAAGGTAATTAAACACTGCAGTTTGGACAAGAGAGCTCAACCCACTAGCAACAGCCAGCAGGCAAAGTTGTTACCTCTGTTTTCATCCAGCAAGTCTTTCTCTGCTGCTTCCATTTACCATCACACCAGGCTGAGGCCTTTCATCAGTCAATCAATCAAACCAGTCCTGTTGCTCCCCTTTAAAAGGCAAGAGCTGACCAAGCCTCGTTTCTAGTTCTGCTTTGAGTGGTCTCTGAGGCTGGGCAGAACCCAGCAGACCAAGCCAGGCTGTAATTAATTAATTAATCAAGCCAGTCCTGTTGCTCCCCTTTGAAAGGCAAGGGCTGACCAAGCCTCGTTTCCAGCTCTGCTTTGGTCTCTCTGATGCTGAGCAGAGCCCAGCAGGCAGGAGCAATTTGACATCAGTGAATCACGAGGAAAAGCTGAAGTTTCAGTTCCAGAGTTGCTGCTTTTGCCTTGCAAAGCCAACCTGAGCTGGGGCTGCATGAGGATGAGCCAGAGGCTCCTGGGGTGGGGGGGTGCCCTGCTGTGGTGTTTAGCCTGTGAAGCTGTGCTGTGGTTGGGAGGTTTTGCACAAAGGCACCCTCTGTTCTGCTGTGTTCTGGCCCAGGGCAGCTGGCTCTGGTGTTGTCTTGGTGCAGGTGAAGCGTTCCCAGCCCCCTGGGAAGATGCAGTGGCAGCAGTGTGCTGTGTGTATATTTTGGTGTGTGCTCATCACTGCCCCCGAGGTGCCATTAACACTTTTTTTTAATTATTACTACTAAATACAAAATATTTGCATTTCTTTGATGATTGAAGTTGGTTCTTTGACCTACTGCCTGCTCCCTCAAACCCCTGTCAGTTATTCCTGCAGCGGTAACGAAGTTCTGCAGCTGAGCATAAGCCCCTGGTGGGCAGCAGGGTCCCAGAGCCTGGCACAGGCTGCCCAGAAAGGTGTTGGAGGATCCTTCTCTGGAGCCTTCCCAGGCCTGTCTGGATGTGTTGCTGTGTGCCCTGAGCTGGATTGTGTGGCAGAAGGAGTTGGCTGTGGCAGAAGGAGTTGGACTGAACGATCTCTTTGTGTCCTTCCAAGCCCTGACAGCTGGGATCCTGTGTGACCTGGGATCCTGTGTGACCTGGGATCCTGTGTGACCTGGGATCCTGTGTGACCTGGGATCCTGTGGACTGAGTGCAAGCAGCTGGCAGGTGGAAGCAATTTCATCTTCTGCAGTGCCAAACCTGTGACTTTTCTCAGGCCATAAGGTATGGTTTTGACTCCACCACCACCTCCAGGACACTGCCATGGCAGACATCTCTGCTGCAGTTCTGTTAGATGCTGAATCTGTTTGCACCCTTCCTGCTGGCTCAGAGGCTTGAACAGAGCTTGTACTCCCCACCCGAGTTCCTCCCTTGGCCTCTATCCTGCTAGGCTGGCTGCAGGTCAAGGTGACATGGATTGCAGTGCAGGTATGAGCAGCAGCATGTGTGCCTAGCAGAAAGCTGCTCTCCACAGAGGCACCCCTGGGCTTCAGCAGCTGCAGGCTTCATCTGAGCCAGCCACTGTTTTCAGCTGGCTCACACTGGGCACAAGGGACTCTAAAGGAGCCTTTAGACTCGACAGGACCTTCTCTGACCATACCTCCCCAATCTCCTCCTCCAGAGAGAGCACCTGCAAAACATCTTGGAGTGCTTCCCCGGGCTCCTCCAGGTCTCTGCCAGCTCTTTGAGCTTCCTTTCTGTGTGTGAGGACAAAGCTCTCTGCTCTGTGAAACGCTGGTCAGCCCTGAGCTAATGTAAGATGACATTCAAGGAGCCAGAAATAATCTCTAATACTCTCAACCAAAAGACCTTGAGGCCTCAAAATGCAATCCCTTTCCTCTGTGTGAGCTGCTGAGCTGTGTGGCTGCAGAGATGGGTATTGCTACACCCCCCTGTGTTTTGGGAGCTGTTCCAACAGGGGGATTTGCCACTGCTGGCATAATCCAGCAGGTGCTAAAGGTGTTAGAGCTGCTGACTGCATTATCAGAGCAAACAAACAAGCAAGCCCCGATGTGTTCCCCCCTCCCTTCAGGAGGTGGATTCTTGTCATGCTGATCTCTCTCTCTCTTTTCATCTAGTAGTATTTATAGTCTTCACTTTCTGGCTGCCTCTATCTCTTGTGCTCAAGGCTCACCTCTTGACTGATCCTCTCCTCTCTCAGCTGTGGCCATAAGCCCCAGGCACCTGCTTTCTCCTCCTCCTTCCTTCTGCCATCTCTTCTTTGTGTCACAGAATCACTCAGGGCTGGAAGGGACCACAAGGATCAGCCAGTTCCAACCCCCCTGCCATGCCCAGGGACACCCTACCCTAGAGCAGGCTGCACACAGCCTCAGCCAGCCTGGCCTCAAACACCTCCAGCCATGGGGCCTCAACCACCTCCCTGGGCAACCCATTCCAGCCTCTCACCACTCTCCTGCTCAACAACTTCCTCCTCACCTCCAGCCTCACTCTCCCCACCTCCACCTTTGCTCCATTCCCCCCACTCCTGCCACTCCCTCACAGCCTAAAAAGTCCCTCCCCAGCTTTTTTGGAGCCCCCTTCAGGTCCTGGAAGGCCACAAGAAGGTCACCTGGGAGCCTCCTCTGCTCCAGCCTGCACAGCCCCAACTCTTTCAGTCTGTGCTCACAGCAGAGCTGCTGCAGCCTCTGAGCATCCTCCTGGCCCTGCTCTGGACACTCTCCAGCATCTCCACATCCCTCTTGTCCCAGGGGCTCCAGAACTGGATGCAGTATTCCAGGTGGGGTCTCAGCAGAGCACAGCAGAGGGGCAGAATCCCCTCCCTGGCCCTGCTGGCCACACTGCTGCTGCTGCAGCCCAGGCTCTGCTTGGCTCTCTGGGCTGCAAGTGCACACTGCTGGCTCCTGCTGAACTTCTCCTCCAGCAGCACCCCCAAGTCCCTCTCCTCAGGGCTGCTCTCCAGCCTGGCACTGCCCAGCCTGGATTGGTGCTTGGCATTGCCTTGCCCCAGCTGCAGGACCTTGCCCTTGCTCTTGTTGCACCTCCTGAGCTTGGCTTGTGCCCACCTCTGCAGCCTGCCCAGGTGCCTCTGGCTGGATCCTGCCCTCCAGCCTGGCTGCTGCAGCACACAGCTTGGTGTGGGCAGCAAACCTGCTGAGGCTGCACTCAGTGCCTCTGCCCACGGCACCCACAAAGATGCTGAATATGCCTGGTCCCAGGACTGATCCCTGAGGGTCTCCACTTGTCCCTGGCCTCCACTTGGCCATGGAGCCATTGACAGCCACTCTCTAGGTGTGCTATCAAGCCAGTTCTCCATCCATCCAGTGGTGCATCCCTCAAACCCATGTGTGAGCTTGGGGGCGACCATGCTGTGGTGTGGGACAGTGCCAACAGAGTCATAACATGCCAGGGGCTGGAAGGGACCTCAAAGGATCCTCTAGTCCACCCCCTGCCCTTGTGCTGCAGTGTCTCTTGAGCTCTCTTTCCTCCTGCTCCACAACACTGCCAGGTGAAGCCCATCTGAGTCTTCACAGCAGCTCCTCCTTCTGCAGCAAACCAAGGCAGGGGCAGCTTCTCAGCACCGCTTGGTGGAGTGAGATGGGCACTGTGAGGAAGAGGAGCACCACTGCCACCCATGCTTCAGCTGCCAACAGGTGATTGATAGAACTGTCTGGCTCAGACTCAACTACCTGACTCAGACTCAACTGCCTGAGTCAGAGGCAAACCATTTTTTGTGGGATCAGTGTGAAAAACACAGAGATAGAACCAAAGTGGCACAGTTGGCACCATCCTGAGTCACCTCCTCGGAAGAGGATTCCACTCTGGGGCTGATTACAGGTAAATGGCAGCATTATCCAGCAGCTCAGCTGGCAGCAGATACCCAACCCTGGCTGTCGACTTCAGCTTCCTAAACCATTGCAAATGTCATATTTGTTGTTAGCTGTGCCCCGGGGGAGCGCAGCCTGAGTGACCCAGATCCTTGCCTTCCTCTTAGCCATGGAACTGATGGCTCCTCAGTGGACTAGAGCTGGGTGAGCCTGACGTGAACAGACCCTAACAGAACCAAAGACAGAATGTGGGCTGTGGCCCAGGAGGCTGCCCAAAGAAGGAAGACTTCAGCATTAATGACAGATGAAAGCAAGCCAGGAGCAGCTGTGGAGCTGTTGGAGGGTAAGAGAGCCCTGCAGAGGGACCTGGCCAGGCTGCATGGGTGGGCAGAGGCCAATGGGATGAGACTGAACAAGGCCAAGTGCAGGGTTCTGCACTTTGGCCACAACAACCCCAAGCAGCTGCAGGCTGGGGCCAGAGTGGCTGAGAGCAGCCAGGCAGAGAGGGAGCTGGGGGTGGTGGCAGAGAGGAGCTGCAGATGAGGCAGCAGTGCCCAGGTGGGCAGCAGAGCCAGTGGCATCCTGGGTTGGCTCAGGAGCAGTGTGGGCAGCAGGACCGGGGAGGTTCTTGTGCCTGTGATCTCCTTCTCCACCACCTCCATGGGCAGCCCATTCCAATGCCAATCACTCTGTGAAGAATGTCCTTCTAGCACCCAGCCTGACCTGCCCTGGCACAGCTTGAGGCTGTGTCCCCTTCTTCTGTCCCTGGCTGCCTGGCAGCAGAGCCCAACCCCACCTGGCCACAGCCTCCCTGCAGGCAGCTGCAGACAGCAATGAGCTCTGCCCTGAGCCTCCTCTGCTGCAGGCTGCACACCCCCAGCTCCCTCAGCCTCTCCTCACAGCAGAGGTGTTCCAACCCCTAGAGCATTTTCATGGCCTCCTCTGGCCCCACTCCATCAGCTCCATGTCCTACCTGCACTCAGAGCTCCAGAGCTGCATGCAGTACTCCAGCTGAGGTCTCCCCAGGGCAGGAGAGAGAAGCAGACTCCTGCCTGCCCAGCTGCTGGCAAGGCTCTATTGATGAAGCCCAAAATGCCATTGGCCCTCCAGGAGTGACCCACAGGTGCTACAGCTCAGCACAAGGTTAACAGCTAACAGCTGTGCTCAGAAGGCTCCTGGGGTCATTGTTGGCCATGAGTGTTGGCAGCTGCCAGGCTGGGAGGGGCTGCAGACACTTTGGATGCCAGGATTATAACAGCCAATCCTGCTCACAAACTGAAGGAGCAGCTGGGGGGGAGGTGAATGACATTTAATAAAGGGAAAGAAACCCCCACAGGATTTGTTCTTAAGGACACAGAGCTGTGGAGAGAGCCCAGAGGGGGCCACAAAGGTGCTGCCAGGGCTGGAGCAGCTCTGCTGTGAGCACAGGCTGAGCGGGCAGGGGAGCAGCTCTGCTGAGCACAGGCTGAGCACAGGCTGAGCGGGCAGGGGTGCAGCAGCAGGGCAGGCTGAGCGGGGCGGGCTGGAGCAGCTCTGCTGAGCACAGGCTGAGCGGGCAGCGGTGCAGCGGCAGGGCAGGCTGAGCGGGGCGGGCTGGAGCAGCTCTGCTGAGCACAGGCTGAGCGGGCAGCGGTGCAGCGGCAGGGCAGGCTGGGCGGGGCGGGCTCGGAGCTCTCTCCCCCCTGGGCTGCGGGCGGGGCCTGCGCGCGCGCGGCGCGGGGCGGAGCGCGGGGCGGCGGCGGTCGCGTGAGCCGTTGCCGTGGCAGCGGAGCCCTCCCCCCGCGGCCGGGCCGGGCCCTCCCAGCATGCCCCGCGGCGGCGGCGGCGGCGGTCGCTGAGCTGCGGCGCCGCTTTTAAATCGTTCCCGCCGCAGGCCGCCGCTGCCGGCCCAGGGAGCCCCGGGGGCGGCGGGGGGCAGGGCACCGCTGCGGCGAGGCCAGGGCGGGCGGACTGGGGGCTTCCCGCTCCGGGCGTCATCGCACGGTGTACGATCTGAGAAGGCCTTTCGGCCTTCGGCCCCGCTCGCCTTCCCCTCGGCCCGGGCCGCTCCTTCCCGAGCAGGGAGACGCACAGCCGCGTGAGGAGATCGGCAGCTCGCTGCGCAGCGCGGCCGCCTCTTGTCTCCTGTGCGGTGCTGAGTCTGGTGCGGGACTGCTAACAAGGTCTGGTAAGCACAGGACGAGGAGGAATGGGTTTGTGCTGGCAGAGGGGAGGTTGAAACTGCATGTGAGGAAAGGGCTCTTGACAGAGAGGGGAGGGAGACACTGGCACGGGTTGCCCAGGGAGCTTGTGGAACACACAAGCTCCCTGGAGGCGCTCAGGACTGGATTGGATGAGGCCTTGAGCGACCTGTTCTAGTGAGAGGTGTCCCTGCCTATGGCAGGAGGCTTGGAACTGGCTGATCCTCGAGGTCCCTTCCAACCTAAACCGTTCTGTGATTCTATGATTTCAGTATCTGCAGAAGTCCTGCAGGAAGGCTGCCAAGGGACTGTTCAGAAGGCCTGGCAGTGATGGGACAGGGGGCAATAGTTGAAGCTGGAGCAGGGGAGGTTTAGGTTGGACATCAGGAGGAAGTTATGTACAATGAGGGGTGAAAGGCTGGACCAGGCTGCCCAGGGATGTGATCCAGGCCTCATCCTTGGAGACATTCAAGATCAGACTTGCTGTGGCCTTGGGCAGCCTGCTCTAGCTGGAGGTGTCTGTGCTGCGTGGGGGGGCTGGACAAGATGAGCTTGGAGGATCCTTTCCAAACCGATTCAGTATGTGAACTTGTGTTAGAAGGTCTCCTGTGATGAAGAAGCAGTGCAAAATGTCCGTGGCAGAAGCAGATTAGCTGTGCTTGGGTACAGCTGGGTTTGCACCTGTAGCACCTGTGTCCAATGTCCGTCTGATTAGTAACTCCTGACAGGCTGGCTTAGCTGTGTATGTGGCTAAAGCAAATCCTGAGTTAAGACACAACCTTGTTTGGTGCTTTTCACCTAATAACTAACCTGATCTCTGATGGCATCCTGGGCTGGCTCAGGAGCAGTGTGAGCAGCAGGACCGGGGCAGTTCTTCTGCCCCTGTGCTCAGCACTGCTCAGGCTGCACCTTGAGTGCTGTGTCCAGTTCTGGGCTCCTCCATTGCAGAGAGATGTTGAGGTGCTGGAAGGTGTCTGGAGAAGGGCAGCAAGGCTGGGGAGGGGCCTGGAGCACAGCCCTGTGAGGAGAGGCTGAGGGAGCTGGGGGTGTGCAGCCTGCAGCAGAGGAGGCTCAGGGCAGAGCTCATTGCTGCCTGCAGCTGCCTGCAGGGAGGCTGTAGCCAGGTGGGGTTGGGCTCTGCTGCCAGGCAGCCAGGGACAGAAGAAGGGGACAGAGCCTGAAGCTGTGCCAGGGCAGGTCTAGGCTGGCTGTGAGGAGGAAGTTGTTGTCAGAGAGAGTAATTGGCATTGGAATGGGCTGCCCAGGGAGGTGGTGGAGTGCCCATGGCTGGAGGTGTTGAAGCCAAGCCTGGCTGGGGCACTTAGTGCCTTTGTCTGGTTGGTTGGGCAGGGTTGGGTGCTAGGCTGGGCTGGGTGAGCTTGGAGCTCTCTGCCAGCCTGCTGCATTCTGTGATTCTGCACGACAGAGATTGAAAGGATGATATTGAATGGATGCTGAAATAATGTGTGCTTAATTGCTTTGATTTGTGATTTGAATGGTGGTGTGAAGGAAACAATAGCAGCTTAAATAAGATTGGTATCTTCTGTAAGGTACAGTCATAGAACTGTAGAACCATTAAGGCCTCCAAGCTCTTCAACCTTCTACCCAACACCCCCATAACCACTCGACCATGTCCCAAAGAGCCACATCTACTCATTCTTTGAACACCTGCAGGGATGGTGACTCCACCACCTTCCCGAGCAGCCTGTTCCAATGCCTCAATTATATGAGCATTTAAGTATTTTTCCCTCCCCTAATATATAGGCATTTAAGGTGATTGCTTTGGCTGTTGCAGGCTGATGATGGTGGGTTAGTAGGCTGTGGTCTGTTCTAGTAGGAAGTATGTTATCTTACTTCTCAAATTGTATCTATATAATTTGGGGATTTTATGCTGTTAATTTTCCTGGGCAGTCTGATCCTGTGAGTGTGTCACAGAACAGAGTTTGTTTCACTGGACTTTGACTAAAAGGCAGGTGTCCAGTCCAAGGCTATGATTTTGTGAGCTCATGATGTGACAAGTCTCTGCTCCTGAAAGGAGAAAGCCTTGCTCCTCCTCCTGCCTGTTTCCTTGGCTCTTTGTTCCTGTCTCCGAGCCAGTACCAGCTGCCTGCTTTCACCGATGATGTAGCTTGTGGGATTTTTCCATGACTCACTGACCCCACAGAAAGACCATTGAGTCTTTTCAGCTTATTGAAGTGTCTTGGCTTCTGGAGTTAATTCAGTTCATGGAAGGGGCTGGTGGGTGACAAATGGCAGGGATGGGGGAGAAGAAAGGAGGAGTGGAACCTCCCATTCCTGGTGACAGTGAGCTCTTGTATTGGATTACACTTTGCCATTAGTCCATTATCTAGTCTTACTCTACACTCTTAAGCAGGGATGAGAAGGGGTAGTGTTTGAAGAGCCACTTGCATTAGGCTGTACTTCTTTTGCCTGCCTCATTATTTCAGGCAAATAGTTTATTGTTTCACAAGATCTTGGCTCATTCAATTAGAGGGAGAAAAAAAGAGAGAAGAAAGAGCATATAAAGAGGTCTAGAGCCTGACAGAAGCAGGCAAATGGGTTCAACCATGCATTGTGTGAAACAGCTGTTTGGCTTTCCACAGAATCTGCTGGCAATTTTACTGCTTGAACAAAACATGGCACAGGGCTAAATAGTGCTGGATTTTTTCACCAGTTGTTGCAAAACTATGTTCATTCTGTCATCCGTTAAAACCCTCTTCCAAGGTGATCACTTCATGTGTTTTAAGTGTGGCTGTGACTTCTGGCTGTCACCCAGGTGAGTTACCAATACGTGCTTCTAGCAATCCTGTGATTTGATTATGGCAGGAAAGCTGCTCTGAGTTAAAAATAAATAGAATTGATTTGATGCATTTTTATTTTCTCTGCATGCAAAATTTCTTGCCATGAAAAAAAAAAATAAAGCCAGAATGAAAATAATAATAGCTGAAAAAAAACCTCATGGAACTAAAAAAGCCCTTTGAGGATGCTTAGTTATAAAGAAGAGAGAGATGTGAAATAGGCTTTTGGGCAACATTCCTCTCTGCCTGAAAAGAAACAGCTGGAGAAGAAAATCAAGAGAAAGGTGATTCTTGGAAAGGTCACTGAGCTGCTCCACTTCTCTGGGTACGCTGCAACAAATATTGCAAGTTTAGCTCCTGAGCTCCAGCACTCTGCAGCAATGCCTTTGTGTGGACACCTGCACAAAAACATGTTGAAATTTCATAGGATGAGCCTGGGGCATCTGGTACAAGGTTGCAGTTCTGCAGGAGGTTCTGTGAAAGTGTGCTTGTGGAGAAACAGTTTTGCATACGATGTGCCTTTGTTTCTTTAAAGCCTGTGTTATGGTTCACAGATGTTCACTACATCTTGAGCAGCTCTGCAGGCAGGAGAGGAAAGACTTGAAACTAGTGTTCCTTTAAAGCATTTCTCAAAACCCATGGCTGTGCCCTTGTGTAATTCTGAAGACTATTTAAGGTCTGCTCATTGGCTCTGAGGAAATTAGCACAGAATAAATTCTTAGTGATACACTTCAAGTATTTGTAGCCCTAAACAACATTGGCTGTTGAGAGATCACTGCCACCGACTGTTTTGTGCTTTAGAAGAGGAAAGAACCCCACATTCTTATTTGTAAGGATGTGAGTAGGTCAAATGTTACAGTTGCAATGAATGATGTCAAGGAAGAAGCTGTTGTGAAGTAAAGAATTCTGAATCTTGAGCGCCTTTCAGTTGCCACCAAGGCTGCAGTTCAAGACATTGGCCACCAGGTGTCGCTGCAAGCCAGAGGAGTGTTGCTCCCTGAGCTGCCGCCCGCGGAGGGCTTTGCAGCTCGAAACTATTGTTTGAAGCTGCATTTCCCCCGCTCCCTGCTTTCCTTTTTCCTTTTCCATGCAGCCTCCATGCGGATGAATGCGTGCCCAGGTGTGTCTTGCTGTATGATTTGTATGTAAGAGTTGTGAGCACACACAGGGCAGGGTGGATTTGAGAATACAAAAGGGTGTTGCGTTTAGCTTCTCCCTTTGGCTGATGTGCTCCCAGGACATGCTGCATGTTTTGGGTGTCTTTGACTTCAGATCTGTTATGACACTTCAGAAATGCTTCTTACTCGAGTGAGCTGTGGGATTGCTGAGCCAGGGCTGGATGTAAGGAAGAAGTTCTTCACAGCAAGAGTGTTTGGCATTGGAATGGGCTGCCCGGGGTAGGTGGTAGAGTCACCGTGCCTGGAGGTGCTTAAAAAGAGACTGGATGAGGCACTTAGTGCCAAGGTTTAGTTAATTAGAAGGTATTAGGTGATAGGATGGACTCTATGAAGGTCTTTTCCAACCTGATTTATTCTGTGATTCAGACCTGACATTAAATCCTGTGTTGCTAACTCTGAGCTTTGGTTTTCAGTTTCATAGTTACATTTGGTGTCTCTAGCTTGTGAAAGTAGAGACCTGACACAGAGAAAAGAACCAACCAACTGGTGGTTGGGGGGTTTTGAGTGTTGTTGTTGGGGTTTTGCCAGTTCTTGTACAGATGTTGATTTAACAATGGAAAGTGTCTATATTTGGAAATTGCCTTTATATCTCAACAACCATCAAAGTGAAAAATAGATTCTGCACTGATCTGAAGGGTCTTCAGAACCTGTGCTGTTACTGCTTGAAATTGTTCTACATACAAGACAGTCACTGAGGAGAACATTCTCTGTTTTCACTTCTTTCCCCTTACTCTCAGCAAATTTAAGTAAAGCCAAATAGAGAGTTGCTGTTGTAATTTTTGCATGTACTGGTGGTGTAACTCTGGTAGATTTCCCTCCAACCATTCCCAGCTTTAGTGATGGAGGAAAGAAAAAATGGGAAAGAAAATGTAAACCTAGAGCTAGAGAGGTGATTCTGCCACTTTGCTCTAGTAGACCTCACCTGGAGTACTGCATCCAGCTCTGGAGCCCTCAACACAGGCAGGACATGGACCTGAGGGAGTGGGTACAGAGGAGACCACATAAATGATCCAGGGTTTGGGGCAGCTCTGCTGTGAGGACAGGCTGAGGAAGCTGGGGATGTTCAGCCTGACAGGAGAAGGCTCCAGGGACACTTAAGAGCTGCCTGCCAGTACCTGAAGGGGCTACAATAAGGCTGCAGAGGGACTGTTTGCAAAGGCCTATGGGGACAAGCTGAGGGCAGTGGTTTGAAATGAGAGCAGAGCAGATTGAGGTTGGATGTGAGGAACAAGTCCTGCACCAGGAGGCTTCTGGAACACGGCAACAGGCTGCCCAGGGAGGTGGTTGGGCTCCATGCCTGCAGGTATTCAAGGTCAGGGCTGTGAGCAGCCTGCTCTAGCGGAGGCTGTCTGCTGAGTGCAAGGGAGTTGGACTCCTCCTTACCCAAAGCATTCTGTGATTCTGTGGCTTTTTTGGGCATTATTAGGCCTTAGTGAAATGGGCACTGACATACAACAGTTTTTTCCTATATGGAAGGCAGATTTTCATCTTGCCGATAGTTCAGGGGTTTATAAAACCAAATGCTAAGTGCTAAGATTGATCCATCAAAGCTGTTGTTTGAGATTGATCCAAGAATGGTTTCAGGAGTGCAGCGATAGAAAAGATTCTGTGTCCAGCTGCCCAGGCAGGGGGCCTGAGGTTCTATGCAGTGATAGTGGAGGTTTAACCTTTGAATTTTAGTTTGTACAATGTTACACTGTGCAGCTGCTGAGTTCCACTTTGTGCACCGCAGCTATAGAGCTCTCAGCTCTGCCTCCAGCTATGCCAGAACCTGAAATAAATGCTTTTGAGGTTTGGAACTTCCCTAAAATTTAGACAGTCTACCCTCCCCCAGATGCTTTAAAACTGTCAGTACTGCTCAGCCCAATAACCTTGCTTCTAATAGCAAGGAGAACTAATGAGGCATGCTGGAACACTTCCTCATCTCTCAGCATCTGCTGATTTGCAGGGCTCTCACACCAATCTGATGTCACATTTAGCAGGGCCCTTTCTGGAAAGGTCAGAGGAAACCATGAGATAAGATTTGCAGATGAGGAAGTGACGCGTTTCAGTGATGTGTTTCAGGGCTGAGCTGTGAGCAGGCATCTTCCACACTATCCATGGCATTTTAACTCTTCTCTAGAGAGGCCTTATTAGGAAATCAACAAGGGAACCAGCCTGCTCTTCTTCTATCTGGAATGATGGTGTATGGAGTAGTACATCTTGCTAGGATGGCGTGACAGAGTGTGACTGTCATGAGCAGTAAAAGCTCTATGTGTCTGATGTCCATGGCCTCTGCCTGAGCTCTGGTTAGCAAGCCTTCACTGGGGCATTGCTAGCATCACACTTGGATTCTCAGTCTACAGCACAAGTAAGAATAACAAGAGTAATGTCTCCAGAGAAGGGCAGCAAGGCTGGGGAGAGGCCCAGATCACAGCCCTGTGAGGAGAGGCTGAGGGAGCTGGGGGGGTGCAGCCTGCAGCAGAGGAGGCTCAGGGCAGAGCTCATTGCTGCCTGCAGCTGCCTGCAGGGAGGCTGTAGCCAGGTGGGGTTGGGCTCTGCTGCCAGGCAGCCAGGGAGAGAAGAAGGGGACACAGCCTGAAGCTGTGCCAGGGCAGGTTCAGGCTGGCTGTGAGGAGGAAGTTGTTGTCAGAGAGAGTGATTGGCATTGGAATGGGCTGCCCAGGGAGGTGGTGGAGTTGCCGTGGCTGGAGGTGTTGCAGCCAAGCCTGGCTGGGGCACTGAGTGCCATGGTCTGGTTGGTTGGGCAGGGCTGGGTGCTAGGCTGGGCTGGATGAGCTTAGAGGTCCTTCCAACCTGCTGGATTCTGTGATTCTGTGATTTCATGTAATCTCTCAGAAAGAAGTGCTTGTGCAGCTTTTATTTGTTTGTATTGATTCCATTTCCATGTTGAAATTGATTCTGTGCCCCTGGAAGGGCTCTCTGCGAAGAAGCAGAGAAGGGTTGCCCTTTCAGTGCAGGTTTCTCTTCTAACCAAGCAAAGCCAGGAGTCTTCTGTGCTGAAGGCAAAAGCAGTGTGTGAAGTCCCTGAGCTGTGCCTGTACTCAATTGCTAATTCCATGTCCTTGTCTTTGTTCAGGTGGTGTGGTCTTCAGAGCCAGCAGCAGCAAAAGTGGACGGCAGCGAGGTTAGCTCGAGATTAATCGTGGGTTTGTCCTCTCCATACTCCCTGTGAGCAGTCATCCTAAAATGCAGGCTTCGGGCAGCCTCCTTCCTCCTGTGCTTGGGAGCTGTGATGCAGCCAGTTCCCAAGAGCTGCAGAAGCTTCTGGCTGATGAGAAAATGCGATGTGATCTCCATAAAGCCAACTACCAGACTCTGAAGGCAGAGCTTCTAAGGTACGCTCATTTAAGCAGGATTCTTCATTTGAGCTGCTGAGAGGTGGAGCTAAACGTTAGGTGGAAGGGATTTGTGTGTGTGAGAGAGCTGTTTCTGTAGTTAAGGACAGATTTGGGCACTGCTCGTATCAGAACAGAAACAATTCCCAAGGAAACAATCCCAAGGACCTGGAGACCCAACAGAAGGAGGTGCAGCCTGTGCCACATCAGTGCCACAGTAGTGCTGGTACTTCAGTAAACCTCATTCTTCAGCACCCTCAGTGCACAGGGCACTAATTGCTGGGTAGAGGGAGAAGAGATTGCTTCTTACAGCCACAGGCCTCTGCACAGAGGCTGCTTTGCCCCCACTCCCCCCAAGGATCATCTCTCAGAGACCCCTGCCACCTTTTTAGTTTAGGCAGGAATGGCTGTGCCAGACCAGCAGCTGCCTGGACAAGAGAAAATGCCCTCAGGTTGTGCCAGGAGAGGTTTAGGTTGGAAACTAGGAAAAATTTCTTCCCCAGAATGGTCAAGCCCTGAGAGAGGCTGCCCAGGGAAATGGTGAAGTCAACCTCTGACATCCTGTCAGCCTGTGATCCCATCCCTGAGGAGATTTAAGAGCCACGTGGATGTGCTGGAGGACATGGTTTAGTGGTGAGCTGGCAGTGCTGGCGTTATGGTTGGACTCCATGGTCTTAAAGGGCTCTTCTAAGCAAAGTGGCTGTCTGGATCTCTTGTCTTTCTGCTCTTCTGTTTGTTTCCAAATACTAGGTCACTTTTCAGGATACTGCAGGCAGAGGATGTTAATAACTTGGTATTTGTATGTTTGTTTCTGCGTGGGAGCTTTTGGAGAGGGAAATACAAGCTGAGTCTTGCTTTTTATCCTGCAGCTTGCAGGAGGAGTATAGAAGATCCCAGGATGAAGTGGAGAGGCTGGCGGCTGAGAGGCAAACTGAACGTGACAGCTTCCAGTTACTCCTTGCTGACTGCCAAGAGCAATTGCTGGGTAAAACACAAGAGGTGGAAAAGCTGAAGATGCAGGTGGGGTAGCTTACTGGCAACCCTTGGTATGAATTTCAATCTGTGCATGTGTTTCTGTAGATGCCAAGTTCCTGAAGGCCCCTTCCAACCCAAAGCGTTCTGTGAATCTATGAACAGATTTCACATCTCTTGAGTTTCACCCAGCCTCAGTAATGCTGCTGCCTTAGAGTGCCTTTGGGTTCAAATGGCTTTTTTCTTGTATAACTGAATCTTTCAAATCCTGTTGCTTTGGTCTGTGTTGATAATAAGAACCCCCCCAGCCCCAAAGCTCTTTTTTATGTAGGGAGGGACATCTGCCCTGGAGGACAACTTAAATCTCCAGACTTATTAAGATAAGTGATTGGGAAAATAGTTGTTTCTGTTCACAATGACAGCTGTCTTCATCTTAAAAACCCCCACACAGACACAACCCCACCCCACTCGGGATTTAAGCTAAGTTGGATGATGCTTTCTATAGCTGCTTGTTTCCTTAAACTAGTGCAGGACTTCCTGGGAGACAAATGTAGCATCTAACAAAGGGTCCCAATGGAGGAGATGGACCTCAGTGCCAGAACTAGGATTAGTGTTCAGGGACTTCAGAGTACAGAAAAACAGAATCATAGAACCAGTCAGGATTGGAAGGGACCACAAGGATCAGCCAGTTCCAACCCCCTGCCATGCCCAGGGACACCTCACACTAGAGCAGGCTGTCCACAGCCTCGTCCAGCCCGGCCTGAAACACCTCCAGGGATCAGGCTTCCACCACCTCCCTGGGCAACCCCTGCCAGGCTCTCACCACCCTCATGCTGAGCAACTTCTTCCTAACACCCAGGCTGAATCTCCCCATTTTCAGCTTTTTTTTGGTTGCTCCCTGACGGCCTCAAAAGTCCCTCCCCAGCTTTCTTGTAGCCCCCTTCAGATCATGGAAGGCCACAATAGGGTCCCCTGGGAACCTTCTCCTCTCCAGCCTGAATAAACTCCAAGCTGTCACAGGATGTGGATGGCGTTTTTGTTTTCAACCCTTTATCTTGCTTTGCTACCCATAGCCTGGGAAAGGTAACAAAATGCCATGCAGCATGGAGCTTAGAGCAGGGAAGCTCTCCTGACCTTAGATTTATTTCACACTGGTACCCATGTATCTCTTGAAGAACATCTTCCAGCTTTGGTTTGCTGTTGCTCATTTTGGCTCTTTGGGGTCAGTTCACTTCATGCTGGATCTTTTCCCCAAACTCTCCATCCTTCATCTTTTACGCTCCGCACCCTCCTCAAAGACATACATCTCTTGGCAGCTCAGCTTGACATTTCTGTTTCTTCTGCCAGTAAATAGTGACATTTGAAATGCTTGCTATCTGCCCAGAATATGATCAGCTCATTAATAGAATGGTTGGGTTGGGGTTTTTTGCTTTTATAACTATCAAAAACGTATTAGAAGACCATAGAAAATTAAAGCAGGAATCCTAAAATCGTAATGGAACTCATTTCTTCTTAGTCATTTTTCCTAGGACACGATAAATAAATGAGTGTGACTAATTATTTATGATGCCTCTGTGTCTTAAGGTGCTAACCCCTCAGAAATTAGAGCTGTTAAAAGCACAAATCCAGCAGGAACTGGAATCTCCTATGGCAGAACGTTATCGGAAGCTAGAAAATGTAAGTGCTTGGTATTGAAAGTCTGTTTCTCTAGGTCAGTGGTTACCACTTTATAGTGATTCCTAAAACCTTGGAAAATTAAAACTGAGCAGGGAGCAAATGATCACATTCTTTGTCTGGTACTGCTGCCCTGGGCAGTGAATGTCAAAGGGGCAGAAATTGGGATTCAGGTTGGTAAATGTGGTTTCTGAAATGCTGGGAGCATTGTGTGGGCATTTGAAGGAAATCAAGCTGAAAGCTCCTGTGATTGATAGTTTGGGGTTGGGTCTGTTTGTTTGTCTTTTTCTGGCTTAGGAAGTGGAAAGATACAGGACAGAGTATAACAAACTCCGTTATGAGCATGCCTTTCTGAAGTCAGAGTTTGCACATCAGAGCGAAGCACATGCACGGGTTTTGGAAGAGAAGAAGATAAAGCACGAGGCTGAGGTACAGGGAGTGGTCCAGCAGCTTCAGGTGGCTCTGGTGCCCGAGCTGCTCGAACGTGGTGCAAGTGCTGTGCTGGGGGGGAGTATCAGCTTGACACCCATTCACACTGGGGTCTTTGTTTCCTTTCTCTGCATCTCCCAGACCCTTTTCTGCCTTGGCCTCAAGCTGTCTCTGGGTTTGTTCAGTGATGTGTTGCAATACCATTTTGGCAGCAGGAGCAGACTTGCCTTCTGATAAATGACAGCTAGCCTGTAGCTTCACTTAATGCTTTGCATCACATCTGTGATGGAATTTGAGACATTGAGGTTAATAAATTATCTGAGCAACTGATGTGAATTTAGATTTTAAATTACTTCTGTAGCAACTCATCCAAGAAGAAGACAGCAAAAGATACTGCTAATACCAGGCGAGAGGATGCTTTGCAGCTAAGCTGGATTGTGACAGTGATGGTCAACTGAAACCTTTGCTGACTTTGTTTCAGTTGCATTAACTCTCCAAGAAACCACTCATGAGTCTTCTGGTTCAGAATTGGACTTTCAAAGTGCAGCTAAATAATTTTAAACAGATGCAGCAGTACCAATGGCTGTTGCATAGCTCATTTGCATATTCATTTAAGTGTCTGTCTGGGGGCAGATATCCCAAGATGTCAGGTTTGAATGTATTAGTCCAGACTTGAGCAATCTTCCCTTTCAAAATCAGTCCAGCTTTGCAAATGCATTACACTCAAAGCTGAACAGCAGCTCTGTGTTGTCCTTGTGCTGGAGACACCAGAACTGGAGGCAGGATTTGAGGTGGTGGTCTCACAACTCAGGCAAAAACTGCCTGGAAGCCTGGCAGTAGAACTGTCTGTTGATGTTCCTGCTCTAAGAAAACAAACACAAATGTGATTTCTTGATGGTTTAGAGGCACACTGCTATTTCCTGAGTTGTCAGCTGCTGTGCTTGTTGCTGCTTGCCAGCCACCCAGTGTGAAAGCTCTTCTTTTTCTGCTGCACACCCCTCAGATTGCAAGGCTGGATAAAGATAAAGAGGAGCTCCGTCATCAGCTGCTCAGCGTTGATCCCACGAGGGACAGCAAGCGTGTGGAGGCTCTCTCTAGAGAAAAGGCACAGCTCTGTCAGAAACTGAAAGGCTTGGAAGCAGAAGTAGCAGAACTAAGAGCAGAAAGGGACAACTGTGGGGCTCAAGCTGAAAGTGTTCAGCGAGTGCAAGTCCGACAGCTGGCTGAGGTGCAGGCTGTGGTCAGGTCTCTAGAGGTAAGAATTAGTCTTTCTTTTTTCCTTTAACTTTGCCTCTTTGTAGAGCAGTGAGAACAATGCTTGGCCTGGTAGAACTGCCACTGAAGTCACTGATCATTGTGCCTTTGACTCCACAGATTGTTAAATCTGGAGTGTACAAGTGCAGGTTCGCGAGCTGGG
This sequence comes from Pogoniulus pusillus, assembly GCF_015220805.1. Taxonomy (NCBI): domain Eukaryota; kingdom Metazoa; phylum Chordata; class Aves; order Piciformes; family Lybiidae; genus Pogoniulus; species Pogoniulus pusillus. The sequence goes on from NC_087278.1 coordinate 812,581, forward strand.
TGTTGTGCCCTGACTGCAGGAGGATGCAGAGCTCAGCTCCAGGTTCTGCTGCATGGGCTCCTTTCTAAATGTGGGAGAGAGGCCTGTTTGCAGCCAGAGGGTAGTCGAGGCAGCGCTCACCACTTGGAGTTAGGTTATTAACACATTGTCAGCACCTTTGTCACAGAGAGCTCTGAATTCTTTCACAAGTGGCGTGGAATGCTCCCAGTTTCTCTGCAGAATCACAGAGTGGTCAGGGTTGGAAGGGACCTCCAGAGGTCAGCTCTTCCACCCCTTCTGCAGTAAGGAGGGGCAGCCTCAACTAAATCAGTTAAGCCTTTCCCTGTCTGTCCTCTGTCTTGCTTACCTCTGCCTCTGCTTTGTCCAGCATTTCCAACACATTGCTGCAATTGTTTAGTTGTTGGCTGTTGCTCTCCCTTAAAGAGCCTTTGGTCTTTGTGGCCTGTTGTGTGTTTCCCAGGGTTCCACTCTCTTCCTGATCTGTGGCCTTCAGTCCTCCTGTCCATTCTTGCTGCCTCTATAGAATCATAGAATCAAGCAGGTTGGAAGAGCTCATCCAGCCCAGCCTAGCACCTAGCCCTGGCCAAGCAACCAGACCACTAAGTGTCCCAGCCAGGCTTGGCTTCAACACCTCCAGGCACAGCAGCTCCACCACCTCCCTGGGCAGCCCATTCCAGTGCCAATCACTCTCTCTGCCAACGACTTCCTCCTAACATCCAGCCTGAACCTGCTCTGGCACAACTTGAGGCTGTGTCCCCTTGTTCTGGTGCTGGCTGCCTGGCAGCAGAGCCCAACCCCACCTGACTACAGCCTCCCTGCAGGCAGCTGCAGGCAGCAATGAGCTCTGCCCTGAGCCTCCTCTTCTGCAAGCTGCACCCCCCCAGCTCCCTCAGCCTCTCCTCACAGGGCTGTGCTCCAGGCCCCTCCCCAGCCTTGCTGCCCTTCTCCAAACACCTTCCAGCACCTCAGCATCTCTCTGCAATTGAGGAGCCCAGAACTGGACACAGCACTCCAGGGGTGACCTGTCCAGTGCACACCACTGGTGCCAGCTGCCAGCTGGATGTGGCATCATTCACCACCACTCTCTGGGCCCAGCCCTCCAGCCAGTTCTTGACCCATATCAGAGTGAATCGTGCCCAGCCATGAGCTGCCAGCTGCACCAGGAGCTGCTTGTGGCAGACAGTGTCAAAGGCTTTGAGTCTTTCTGTGTAGTTTTCTCACACAGTTGCAGCAGAGAGAGTTGCTTTTCCTTTTTGCTGTTGTGGCTGCTGTTCAGCTTGCTTACAAAATGCTCTGATCCCTACTTGCAAAGAGGAGTTCTGTAAGATTCTTAATCTAGAAGAAGTAAGAAGTCCAGATGGGAACAGATCAGTTTCTAAAGAGGAAGGGAAGTTGTGGGTTAGGTTATCTCAAGTTAGACACTCAGGAAAGCTCAGGGTTTTGCATCTGTAATGCTCACAGCAATTGCATTGTGTTTCCTCCCCACGGTGTTAACTCTTGCCTCAATGCCTTTCTGAACAGCATCTGCAGTCCTACTGGTGTTTGCATCAGTAACTTGCTGGTAGGAATCTCCCCTAACCAAGGGAGATTACCTCTGCCTCTTGTGAAGTGTGACTTTCTGAGCAACATTCTGGACCCTTGTGGTATTGGAGCATACTCTTGAGTAAAGATAAATACTTCTGTGTTGTGTGAGATGGTCAAGGGGAGAAGATAAGCTGAGAAAGTTGGGGTTGTTCAGCCTGGAGAGGACAATGCTCCAGGGAGACCTTAGAGGAATGGGCCCTATCAGGGAGTATAGTCACAGGACAAGGGGTAGTGGTTTCAAGCAGCAAGAGGCTTAATTTAGATTAGGTATGAGAGAGAAGCTCTTTAATGTGAGGGTAGTGAGACACTGTGACAAGTTGCCCATAGAAATTGTGGGTGCCTCATCCCTGGAAGTGTTCAGGGCCAGCTTAGATGAAGCTTTGAGCAGCTGGGTCTAGTGGGAGGTGTCCCTGCCCATGGCAGGAGGGGCTGGCCTAGGCAGTCTTTAAGGTCCCTTCCAACCCAAGCCATTCCCTGATTCTGTAGCATTATTGTATAACATAGAGTCAGTAATACCTGAACGTTCAGATCCACTGAACCTTTCAAGTGAATAGCAAGAGGCAGCCTTTGTCCAAAACTCCTTCCCACATTTCCTTTATTAAAGGCAGAGAAGAGGTCTGCAGAGCTGCAGATTGATCGGCTCGAGAAAGAGCTGCAGACAAGTCACGAGCAGAACATTCTCCTAACAAGCAGACTTCACAAGTCCGAGCGGGAAGTCAACTCCTTAGCTGCCAAAGTAAGTGCTCTTTGGAACACAGCTTTCCTTCCCTCTTGTGCCCAGGCTTTTCTGTTCATTCTTCATGGCAGGTCAAAAGCAAAAGGTTTTCTCTGTGACTTAGCTTTGGATTTCGTGTCCCATTTTCATCTGGGAGATGCAGAAGATGTGACTTTAAAGGGTGGTGTTTTCCTGTGAAGTACCTGAACACTGAGGTTATCCTCTCTTGGTTTAATTTTCTAGTCTTATTTCTGAACAGGGCTTGAAGCAGTGTCATGTTTTCAGTGCTCCTGAGAGCAGCCAGCCTCATGTGATGCAAACAAGCACTGCTTCATTAAAAAGGGGTGTCAAGTGGAATATGGCTTTAAATGGAAATCTTCATTTCCACTTTATTTTATTCTGCTGCTGTTCAGTGGAGCTGTGGCTTCTGGAAATCTTTAAAGTATCCTATGAATGGGCTGTTGGCCACAGGAAGCAAGCTGCATGGACTCACCTGTGGGGATCTAGGTTACATTAGAAGCAGGATGCATTAGAAGCAGGTCACATTAGCATAACATTTGTCTTGGGCTGATGCCAGCAGGGCTTGCACAGAAACATCTCTGTTCAGCACTGCATCTGCCATATGAGGTTCAACAAGTCACAGTGCAAGGGCCTGCATCTGCCTCAGGCCTCTCCCAGGCACCAATCCAGGCTGAGTGCAAAATGGGTTGAGAGCAGCTCTGAAGAAAGAGCCTTGGGGGTGCTGGGTGCTGAGCAGCTCCCCAGCAGTGCCCTCCTGCAGCCCAGCAGGCAGCTGTGTGCTGGTTGCAGCCAGAGCAGTGTGGGCAGAGGGCAAGAGAGGGCATTGTGCGCCTTGGCTCTGCTCTGCTCAGACCTCACCTCCAATCCTGCCGCCAGGGCTGCTGCCCCCAGCAGCAGGACACAGAGCTGTGGAGAGAGCCCAGAGGAGGCCACAAAGATGCTGGCAGGGCTGGAGCAGCTCTCCTGTGAGCACAGGCTGGTGTGGGTATTTCACTTCCTGGGCTGGCACCAGATCTCAGAGGTTTTCTTCTGTGTTTGTATCTTCTTTTATTTTGTTTTTTATTGCATCTTAAGGACACTTCTAGAAAACTCTGATCTTTTTGTTTCTACAATAAGGTTGCAAATTCAGGGAAAACCTGGAAGTGCTTAAGAAACTTGAGGTCCCTGCTTAGTATTTCAGCATCGTTAAGTTAGTACGGATGCAGCTGCAGAGTGCTCCTCAGCCACACGAAGCTGGCAGGTCCTTGATACAACTTCACAGATGATGATTTGAACAAAGAAAGAAAGAATGGACCCACAGTAACTTCTCTTACCCTCAAATGTTGTAGACTGCTACATTGCCTTATGCAAATCTGAGTCACAATCCTAGGCCTAAGGAAATAGTTACTTGGGTCAATATTAGCTTTCTGCTGTCTCTTATTTCCTTCCCTCTGGAGAGAATATTGGGTAATAAATCCTAAATTTGCTGCCAGAGGTGATAAATCTCCTATGTTTTCTTACCTTAAGAGGCTTAAGTTAGGTCTGAACTGACTGTAATGCCCCAGTAACCCTGCTCTTGTTTGTCTAGCTGAGTGCAGAATTGCTTTAAGCTCTCTCTTGGTGTAAAGCTATCCTGCATTTCTCAATTTCCTTTTCAAAACAACCTTGGCACCTGTTTTGTGTGGGCACAGCTCTTCATATTGTCAGACTATGCATTAAGAAAGACACAACAGAAGAAGGAAACTTCTCACTTGTACTGTACTTGCTCTTCTTCAATCTCAAATGCAGTTCCAAGCAGGCTCGACAGTGCACATTGCTGAGGGGGAAGTGGTTCACTTTGGTCCTTATTCCAAAACAGTTCAAATTCACTGTAAGAATAGGGTGCACCTGGACCAGGATTTAAAGCCAACATGTCCAGAGTGGAGCAACAAAGCTGGGGAAGTGGCTGGAGAACAAGGCTGGGGAGCAGCAGCTGAGGGAGCTGGAGGTGTTTAGTCTGGAGGAGACTGAGGGCAGACCTCGTTGCTCTCTGCAGCTCTCTGAAAAGAGAGTGATCTGCTCCCTAGGATCAGGTGATAGAAGGAGAGGAAATGGCCTGAAATTATGCCAGAGGAGTGTTAGGTTGGAGAGGAGGAAAAATGTCCTTGCTGCAAGAGTGGTTAGGGCCTGGCACAGGCTGCCCAGGGGGGTGGTGGAGTGGAGGTGGCCATCCCTGGAACTGGCCACTTGGGGACGTGGTTTGGTGGCCATGGTGGTGTTGGGTTGACAGTTGGACTCCATGACAGAATCATAGAATTGTTTTGGTTGGATGAGACCTCTGAGATCCCCAGGTCCAACCCCCAGCCTAAGGCCTGTGGGGTCTCAGAGGTCTTTTCCCACCAAAACAGTCAGTGATGCTGTCGTTCCATTCTGGGCTGCCATGAACAATATACACAGCAGGGGACTGCTTCTCTTGAATACTTTTTGATCAGTTCCTTATCAAAAGCTGTAGAAGGTTGTTAGAATCAGCTGCTCTCCCCTGAGCTAGAAGAGAAAACGTCCATTGGCCTTTCTTGGAGAGAGGAAAGCAGAAACTCATTTCTGTACTAAACTCTGCTCCCTTCTGCACTCACTCAGACTCACCTGAGCACAGCTGCTTGCATTTCTGGAATTTGTGCCTCCAAAAAGCCACCTTAAATCTTTGTGTGTTGCACTGAAAGGTTCTCAGCTGAGCATTTAAGCAACCAAATCCACCATGGAGTGTCTTAATAAGATCCTGTGTCATTCTTAACCTTTCCCACTTGTGTAGCGAGCAGGTTGTAATTACATTTGTCACTGTGAATGGGTTTTCAGCAGCAGCTCTTTCCTCCAGATACTTAATTCTCACTGCCCATGTAATTACTGCATACCACTGCCTAAACTGGAGAGAGTTTCCATGTCAGCAGCACCCATCTTGCATTTGATGGTCTTAAACTCTCTCTTTTATGAGAGCATTTGATGCCTGTATCACAGCTGCAGAGAAATACTTAAGATGAACTTTGAAATGAGGAAGACCTGGATTTTGAGGAAGTAGTGCAGCACTCCAGCAGTAATTAAGTTTGGTAACTACTTAAAGCCTCCCTGACCAGTCCAGGAGGTCAGGGTGGCTTTAAGTAGTTGATAGGTTCATAGAGTGATTTGAGTTGGGGGAACCTCGATGATCATCCAGTTCCAGCCCCCTGCCATGTGCAGGGACATCTCCCACTAGCCCCTGTTGCTGAAGGACTCATCCAGCTTGGTCTTGAACACCTTCAATGAGGGAGCATCCACATCCTCCCTAGCCACCAAATGGGAACTGCTCAGGGAAGCAAAGATCTGGGTTTGCATAGCACTGTTTTGTGTGACTTAGGGAGATGAACTTTGTTTTGGCTTCACTTGGAGGGGTCTTTAGTCAGAAGTGAGGGGCCTGGAGCACAGCCATGAGGAGAGGCTGAGGGAGCTGGGGGTGTGCAGCCTGCAGCAGAGGAGGCTCAGGGCAGAGCTCATTGCTGGCTACATCTCCCTGCAGGGAGGTTGTAGCCAGGTGGGGTTGGGCTCTGCTGTCAGGCACCCAGCAACAGAAGAAGGGGACACAGTCTCAAGCTGTGCCAGGGCAGGTCTAGGCTGGATGTGAGGAGGAAGTTGTTGTCAGAGAGAGTGATTGGCATTGGAATGGGCTGCCCAGGGAGGTGGTGGAGTTGCTGTGCCTGGAGGTGTTGCAGCCAAGGCTGGCTGGGGCACTCAGTGCCATGGTCTGGTTGGCTGGCCAGGGCTGGGTGCTAGGTTGGGCTGGGTGAGCTGTTCCAGCCTGCTTGATTCTCTGATTCTATGTGTAAAGTGAGGTGCTAGTGAGCGAGGTGTCAGTGTCCTCTGCACTCTGGCTCAGTGTCAAAGCAAGCTCTTTCCAATTCATCTTCACAGAAGCACCCCAGTATTTGGAGGCTGGCTGGCAGAATGTGTAGTATTTGCTCAGACCCCAAATTTTCACACCCCCCCCCCCGTGCTCCTCTGCATATATCACCAAGGCTTCTTAAAGGAGCAGCTGTTGTGCACTGCAGCTTGTATGAACTGGCCAGTCCAAGGTGAAATGAGGGGAGAGTGAACTGGAGAGTAGGAAGAAATTCTTGACAGTGAGGGTGGGGAGACTCTGGGACAGGTTGCCCAGGGAGGCTGTGGATGCCTCCTCTCTGGAGGTGTTCATGGCTAGGCTGGATGAGGCCTTGAGCCACCTGGACTGGTGTGAGGTATCCCTGCCCCTGGCAAGGGTTTGGAACTGGATGAGCTTTGAGGTCCTTTCCAACCCAGCCTATTGTGTGACTGTGTGAAGTGCAGGCCAGTGGAAGGGCAGGCAGCTTGCTCCTGCAGCATGTGTTGTGTGTGAGCACTTTAGCAAGGAGCATCTAAAACTTGCATTTCAAGGTGACTGGCAGCTCCTTCAGCCATCTGCAGGGTGTGACTCGAGGAACTAATGAAACCAGCTCTGGTTAGGATTTGGAGCATCAGCTGGGGTCAATAGCTGCAGTGTTACATGTCTGCATAATCCCCTCTGCCAAATTATCTCCAAGAGTGGGTATTCAGGGAAGCAGTGGAGGAAAAAACTATTCAAAACGTGTTTAAAATAAGCACAGTCTGTGATTATTTGGCAGATTTTCCTCTTGAAGAACTGTGAATATTTATATGTCTATTTTAGTTGATTTGGCTTTTTCCCCTCCTCATTCATAGGTAGAAGAACTGAAACATTCACATAAATTGGAAGTAACAAATGTCAAACTGGAGGCAGCAAGAACAAAGAGCGAGGTAGAAAGAGAGAGAAACAAGATTCAAAGTGAAATGGATGGTAAGAAGTGCAATTAATTCAAAGTGATTTCTTTTGTGACTTCTAATTAGACTGCTCCAATTATTTCTCCTTCAGACACTTCCCCAGCAACCTTCAGCTTCTTCCTCTGCTCTAGGTCACAGATGTGACAGTTCATTTTGTAGCTGAAATGAGTCTGTTGCTTCACTTGGTCTGCTCCATTAGGAAGAACAGTTACAGAACAGTTCTGCATTTATGTAAATTAGGGATTTGTGACACAGGCTGAGCATGATCTGTCTCCAGTAGTCTGCTTCCTATGCTTATTCTGTCTGAGGCTGCCAAATTCCAGAGGCCTCCACTTGAACTGGAAGTCTTGCAGGTCTGTCACTTGAAACCTTTTCAAGGACAGGGAACTGCTGGAGAGTCCAGCACAGGGCAGCTAAGATGCTGAGGTGACTGAAACATCTCTCACATGAGGAAAGGCTGAGAGGGCTGGAGCTGGCTACTTGGAGAGGAGGCTGAGAGGGCTGGAGCTGGCTACTTGGAGAGGAGGAGGCTTTCTTCTCCCCTCCTCCTTTCCCTCCCCCCTTTCCTGTCCGTGTCAGTTGTGCTTTGAGCTGGCTGTGAGCAGTTGTTGAGCTGTGTCACTGCTGCCCTGGGCAGCTGCTGTCACTAACGGCACCGTTTGGCTGTCCGCAGGGCTGCTGTCAGACGCGGCCGTCCTGAAGGCAGCAGTGGAACGCCACAAGGTGCTTCTAGTAGAGAAGGATCGGGAGCTGGTTCGCAAAGTGCAGGCTGCCAAGGAGGAAGTTTTTGGGCAGATTGCAGCCTTGCAGGAGGAGAAGTATGTTTGTTGTGCTGGCTTGCTGGCCAGCTTCTGAGTGCCGAGTGCTTTGAATCGCTCTGCAGTGTCACTGCACAGCCACAGGCTCGCTGCGTTTTGTCATGTCTTGTGTGCCTGTTCCATCGTGTCCCAGGTTGGAAGTGGAGAGCAGATTGGCTGATCTAGAGAAGATGAGGCTGGAGCAGGACAGCTGGAGACAGTCTGAAAAGGAGCAGTATGAAGAGAAGCTACGGGCTGTGCAGGTGGCAGAGGAATCCAGCAGAAAGGAGCTGCAGCGCCTGCGGTAGGGCGCACTGCTGACCTTCACACGCAGTTCTCAGCCCCAACCCTGCCCCAGCGTCCTTACAGTAGTCACTGTAACACTTCACGGTCCCTAGGTGCACACATCATTGTGGTCAGATGAACAGAGTGCCCTTTGGACTTGTGTAAAATCACACACACAGTGGGTTGGAATCCTCCTGTCCATCAGACCTGTGGTCAGCAGGGACACCTCCAACTAGAGCAGATTGCTCAGGGCTCCAGAAGTTTGACATTGAATGTCTCCAGGCATGGGACCTCAACCACATCCCCAGGCAACCTGTTCCACTGTTTCACCACTCACTGTGCAGAGCTTCCTGCTGATGTCCAAACTAACCCTGCCCTGCTCCAATTTCAAACCGTTGTCTCTCATCCTATCACCACAGGCCCTTCTGAACAGTCCCTCACCAGTGAGTCCAGAGGAGGCCACAAAGATGCTGGCAGGGCTGGAGCAGCTCTGCTGTGAGCACAGGCTGAGGGAGCTGGGGGGGGCAGCCTGCAGAGGAGAAGGCTCCAGGGCACCTCAGAGCTGCTGCCAAGAGCTGAAGGCATCCTGCAGGAAGGCTGCAGAGAGACCTGTGCTGAGGGGGTGTGAGGCAGGCCAAGGGGCAATGGTTTGGAGCTGAGGCAGAGCAGGCTGAGAGTGGAGCTGAGGCAGAAGCTGCTGAGTGTGAGGGTGGTGAGAGCCTTGCCCAGGCTGCCCAGGGAGGCTGTGGCTGCCTCCTTGCTGGGGGTGTTGCAGGTCAGGCTGGATGAGATCCTGAGGAGCTGAGTCTAGTTGAGAGGTGTCCCTGGGCATGGCAGGAGGTTGGAGGGGCTGAGCTCTGAGCTCCCTGCCAGCCTGAGCCATGCTGTGATTCTCTGAATAAAAAAATCTTGTTTAGTGAAATATTGATTGACCTTTCACCTGATGGTCTGTATGCCAATAAAATCTCCTTATACCATTTTAGATCCAAAATTCAACAACAAGCTCTACAGACAGAGGAGTTGGAGAAAAAGAAGTGTGAAAATGCTGACCTGAAGCAGGTAAGGCTTTGCCGCACTCCAACCCTGCCTTGCCTGCCCCTTACCGTGGCCAGGGAGTGAAGATTAGACTGGTTTGGTCAGGCTTTTTATCCTGAGGGCCCAAATGCATGCCTACAACAAGCTGAACTGTGTAGCAATCACTTCTGCTTTCCTGGACCGGTGTAAATGCATTACAGCTCTTTGCTTCATCTCTTTTGTGGCTACCAAGAATTTCCAAGCTGGATGTTTATAGACTGTTCTGCTGAACGTGGTTCTGCACCATTTAACTGGAGATTTGGTTTCCATGGAGACTTATAAATTGTTTCTAGGTAATGCTTTGCGTTTGCACTGCATCTCTCAGCTGAGGTTCTTCAAGTGCTTAACAGATGTTTCCTAAATGACTAAACTAGTTTAAAGAGGTATATTCCTATTGCAGAGTGAGCCGATGGCAGGCTTGAAAGTAAAACCTAATTCCTTTAACTCCTGCTCAGCCATGATGATTTCTAGTGAAGAGCAGCATAGCTCTGCATCAAAGCAGGCTGCAAGCTCTGGCTTCAAGGGAATTTATCTTTTTTCTCTCCAGAAGCCAGAAATTGGTGTGTCTGAGTGTCCATATGGGGGAGGAAAAGGGAAGAGAAATCATCCTTTATGCTGACTGCACAGGCTGAGTCTTTGGTTTGATGAGCTGCTTGGGCCAGACAGTGCTGACTGGAATGCATTGAGTGTTATGGGAGCTCCACGTCCCTGCTACTAAATCTTGTCTGGTGCTCTACTTCTGTTCAGCCCTGGGGCTTCATGCCGCATTTCTTAAGCCTCGGGGGACTCTTCAATGACTGCAGACTCCTGCCCCCCTTCCCCTCATGTTAACTACAATTGCAAACCTTTGTCTCGCAGTGATCTACTGTAGAGCTCCTGGAGAAGCTGTTGGGTAAGGAGCAGAGGGAAGAAATAAGAGGGGCTTAGGAAAAGCTGCTGCAGCCAGTTGGTGCCTGCCTTTTGCTCTGGGTGGCAGAAGCAGTTGTTAGCTATTTGCATGCTTTCTCAAACGGAAAACAATTCTGTTCTTGCAGCAAATCGACGAGCTGCAGCTCCAGCTTGCCTCGCTGTCTCAGGCGAAGAACGATTTGCTGGTGTCCAATCAGAAGCTGAAGGAAACAATAGAGAGGCTAAAACAGGAATGTCAGCATGCAAGGACTCAGGCAGAAAAAGCTCAACTGCAAACAGAGAAGTAATTATTTTTTTGTCTTCCTTTTGGCTTTCCTTTTTGTTTTCCTGCTGCTTGTAATCCTTTCACGTGGGTTGTAGATTGTGAGGTAGTCAGAAATTCGAAGTGAGGGGGAAGTACTGGACAGTGATCCAAAGTGAGGCAATTCTCACATCCTTCTGTTATGCAGGAAAGCTTGGCCAGGAGTCTGTTTGCACTGATGATTGGTGCAGTTAATGATTGATTAGTGAAATGCACTATTTCCATGAAAGGAGATCCTCTGTTGAGGTGGATGTCAAACTTGTATTGGCTTTTAACAGTCTTCAAACCCCAACATTTAATCATTGCATTATGCTTGGTAAGGTGTCAGGAGCTCTGTATATCATGAACAGATACTTCCCCCTCCCTCCCCCACCTGTTTCCCCCTGGATCCTTCAGCAGACACAAGGCAAATAAAAGTGTATTGGATATCTTCTAATTCTTCTTATCAAAATAAAAACTGATCTCTTCTCTTTTAGCACAAGACTGACCACAGGCCATCACAATATGTCAGTAAGTGCTGAAGGAAGCTGCATCTTGGTCAGACTCCATCCAGCAAAGAAACACTTCCCTGGAAGTGTATTTTGCTTGTCCAGATTGCTCTTGGGTGAGGCCTTGAGCAACCTGGTCTAGTGGAAGGTGTCCATGGCAGGAGGGATGGAACTAGATAATCTTCAAGGTCCCTTCCAACCCAAGGCATGCTATGAATCTGTGAAATGTCAAGATTCACTAGCCAGTCTGAAGTGCCTCTAGTGTTTCCTGTCCCACTAACCAAATACCTGCCTAGCTTCTACTGGATTCTTATGTGGAGGGGTTTGTAAAGTCCTTGCCCCAGATTAGAGACAACCTCTATGAGATAAAAAGTGGCATTTTGAGTTTGATCTTCTCTTTTGCCACACGTTGGCACTGCAGCTGCTTTGCTGCCCTTAGGTTCAGTATTGCTTTTCAGTTTAACACGTGGGCAGTTGCTGCACTGGGACTGCAGAGTGCATTCAGCAGCATGGCAAATACTAAGGCTGGCTGGTTGAGGAAGATGTATTCATACTTGGAGTGAGATTGTCACTCTATTTGAGTGGCTGTCAATGGCATTTATGTATTTCTGGACCACTGACCAGATGTCACCAGCCAGCTTGTCCTGGGAGGGCAATGGAAGGAACTTGGCAGCCCTCAGAGATCCTTCTGTTAGTATGTAGGTAACAGGAGATGCACCAGGGCTGGCAGTGTAGAAATAAAGCAGCTTTGCAGCCTGCACCTGAGTTCTTCAGTCCTAAGCAGGTCTGTGCTGCTGCTACCCTGGGAGCCCTGGGCCATTTCCATTGCCTTTCTGTGATGAAGCTTCCTTCCTCACTGTAGTCGTACTTGAACTCCAGTAATACTTAGCTCTTGCAGCTTGAACTCCAAGAGTTAAATTGTACCACAGCAACTTGACATAAAGAGAAAGTGAAGTAAGGACAAGAAGATAAGGAGGCCTAAGATTAAAGGCTTCAGATAAATCAAATAATTCAAGTTGAGCCATAAGTAGGCAAGGCAGCTGCCTGCCTGGCTGTGACACTCTTAGGCTTGGAAATGGAAATGTTTAATGAGAAAAGGGCTGAAGGCAAACTGTGAGACTGAGGGAGATCAGAGATGAGCTCAAGCAGGCACTTGTTCAGCATTTCAGGGACAGCACTAGTGGCATTGAACAAAACCACTCCTGGCACTTTTAACCACTGGCTCAACTGGAATTCTTCTGCTGCTAAGCAGTGCTTTTTGAGGAAGCACTGTGGCTCCTGCGTGCTGTAGCTGTGCTCAGTCCACAGCGAGGTACAAACCACACCAGTCTGCCAAATGAACTGAGAGGCACCAAGTGGGCAAGGATCCTGCTTCTGCTGTGCCAGTGCATGACTCCTAACACTGCTGCTGTGGGGCAAGGAAGTGGTGTCTGGGGAGACACTTGTGGAGATCAGTGTCCTTGCAGGAAAAGTGCAGCAGTCCTGGAGTGGAGCAGCATGGCTGTACTCATCCTCAGCCTTGCAATGCATTTCCTAAGGCCTGCTGCACAGACCCTCACCATTGGATTGTTTGAATAGCAGTGAAGTGAGATGTGCAATTAGTCCTTGTCTGCTTATGCCACAGTGCAGAGAGCCCAGGCAAACCGGGCAGCAGAGAGCCACTGGCTGCTTTCCCAGGGAACACAGCCTGGTTATGCTGTGCTGTGCCCTTGCCCGGGCCTAAACATGTTGCTTGTGGTGTGTAGGACCCATACTGGAGGTGTTTCCTGGTCTGTTTGAAGCTTAGGTTGAATTTCCCAGGGGTTTGTGTTTGTTCTGTTCAGGAGCACAGGCTGGTCAAGTCTTCTGCCCTTGTAACAAAGAGGTAGTTGCTGCACAGGGCAGCACCCTGCTGCCTTACAACTTACCCTCCCAAACACAGAAGGGAGCTGCCAGCTCTTGTAACAAGCAGCATGTGACAGAGGTGTCTGCTCTCGTGTTCCAGTCTGAATGTAGGCATTTCCCATGGGATTGTGTGGGTTTGGCACATTGCCAGGCCAACCAGCAGCCAACAATTAACCAGTTTATTGGAACGGGTGCTCAGGCTGCCTCCCGGGCTGCTGGAATGTTGTTAGTCACTACGAGGTCGTTAGCACAGGCAGATTGAAATCAGATTTGAGTACAGAAAGGTAGGAGCTGTGAAAAGAAGAGCCTGAAGGCACTAATCAAACGCAGAGCTGTGTCTCTGTGACCTCCCCATGGCTGAGCCTGGTTTTTCACAGGACTCTGGAGCACCAGCGCCTGGAGTGGCTGCAGGAGAAGCACCTGCTGGCACAGCGCCTGGCAGAGCAGGAGGAGAGGTACAGCCAAGCCAAGAGCAAGCTGTGCCGAGCTGCCCTTGCTCAGAAAAAGGCAGGTGGACTCTTCTATCAGTTTTGTCTTCCCCCTCTACTCTGCTCTGGTGAGGCTGCATCTGGCATGCAGTTCTGGGCTCCGTGGTTCAAAGGCAGGGACTTGCTGGAGTGGGCACAGCAAAGGGCTACAGAGATGCTGAGGGGACTGGGACAGTTCTGTGAGGGTGAGAGGCTGAGAGAACTGGGGCTGGGGAAGAGCAGCCCGAGAGGCTCTCATCAAGGATGGAAAATACTTCTAGGGTGGGTGTGAGGGGGATGGGACCAGGCTCTGTTCAGTGGTGCCCAGTGACAGGACAAGGGGTAATGGGCACAAACTTGACCATCAGAGGTTCCATGAGGAGGAGCCTCTTAATTTAGGGGTGCTGGAGCAGGCTGCCCAGAGAGGTGGTGGAGTCTCCATCTCTGGAGACATTCAAAACTCACCTGGCTGTGTTCCTGTGTGACCTGCTCCAGGTGAACCTGCCTTGGCAGTGGGGATGGACTGGATGATCTTCCAGCCCCTGCCACTCTGTGACTCTGACCGTTTCAGCTACTTTGGCCAGCTGGAATTGGTGTGAATAGTAAGAGTATATTTGCAGCCTGTTGTCTGGACAACAAAATGTATCAGGCTCTTCAGGGTTAGCACAGAAATAGCTTGACATGCAAGAGCCCCTCCAACCAACACAGCACCTCTTCTTCAGGGAGGAAGATCCTAAAAGATGTCACTAGCTTGCAACTAACCCAGGGTGGATTTAACCTTCCCAGGCTCTCCTCCAGCAAAGTGTTGCTCAGCTGTCTGTTTGTTTGACAGAGGAAGACTCTCAACGACAACAAACACAGGAGGATGCGGGAGAAGCTGGACCTGTTGGAAGCCAAGATAGAAGAACTAGAAAAAGAAAACCAGGTGCTAAATAGGTGAGAAGCTTTCCTTAGCTGGAGAGCTGGCATGTGCCTAGGCATGCAGAGGGCTTTTGAAGCTGCCTGACAGCTGGCAACTGCAGTCCTGTCTGATGGCAGCTTCAGCACTAGAATCCTTTAGGGGAGTCTGGCTGGGGTGGGCAGCTGAAAGCTTCTGAGGCAATTGCAGGGTTGTGTCTTCGTGAAGAAATAGAGGAAGAGTAGCTGATAGATGGAGTTGCAGGAATCCCTTCAAAGGCAGGAAGTGAAAGAGGCTCCAGAACTGCAAGAGATGCAGACTTAGCATCCAGTGTGAAAGACAAACTCCTCATTGAGCACCTGTGCAGGGCTGGATGCAAATCATTAATGAACTGCAAGAGTCATTGCTGTAAGGGTCCCAGAGCACTGGCACAGGCTGCCCAGAGAGGCTGTGGAGCCTTTCCAGACCTGTCTGGATGTGTTCCTGTGTGCCCTGAGCTAGATTAGATGGCCCTGCTCTGGCAGGGGGGTTGGACTGGATGAGCTCTTTGGGTCCCTTCCAACTCCTGACATCCTGTGATCTTGTGACCTGTGGCTCACTGCTGTGGGTGCCACTAAGAGATACACTTGTTCCATGTAAATTCTGGTCTGGAATACACCACAGAATGGTGAGGGTTGGAAGGGACCTCTGGGATCATCCAGTCCAACTGCCCTGCCAAGGCAGGGTCAGCTATAGAAGGTCACACAGAAAGATATCCAAGCAGGTTTTGACTGTCTCCAGTGATGGAGACTCCATCACCTCTCTGGGCAGCCTGTTCCAGTGCTCCAGCACCTTTAAATTAAAGATGTTCCTCTTCGTGTTTAGATGGAACTTCTGATGTTCAAGCCTGTGCCCCTTATCCCTTGTCCTGTCTCTGGGCACCACTGAACAAAGCTGGTCCCATCCTCCTGACACCACTCTCAAAGCATTGATCAGCATTGATGAGATCTCCCTCAGGCTGCTGTTCTCCAGACTGTAAAGCCCAAATTCTCTCATCTTTACTCATCACAGAGCTGCTCCAGTCCCCTCAGCACCTCTGCAGCAGATAGCTCAGTGTGTAGAGAGACTTCTGGGTAGGCAGAAGAACAGCCACAGCTCTGCCAGTTCTCGTGTATGGAGTTTTCCTTCACAGGGACAGTAACCAGCAGAGTACTCATGGTGAGGGGAAGTTCAGCTTGGATATTAAGAACAATTCCTTTGCTGCAAGAGTGGTCAGGGCCTGGCACAGGCTGCCCAGGGAGGTGGTGCAGTCCCCATGCCAGGAGGTGTTCAAGAAAGGTGTGGCCATGGCCCCTGGGGACACAGTTTGATGGCCATGGTGTTCGGACTGCATGACCTCGGAGGGCTCTTCCCTGCTGTGTGCTGGGGCAGTGCAGACTTGGAGCAGTGAGCAGTGTGTGTCTGGCAGGCAGAACGTTCCCTTCGAGGAGCACAGGCGGCTGCAGAAGCGGCTGAAGGAGCTGCGCCGCCGGCACGACGACTTCCGCAGCCTCATCCTCAACCCCAGCCTGGCGCCGCCCGGCGCGCTCCCTGGCACGCCCGCCTCTGCCCTGCCTCCTGGGCCTGCTCTCTCCTTCCCCCTTCTGCAGGTAGGGATGCACAGTGAGTCCTGAACACAACACAGCCAAGGGACACTCCAGCTGTCAGTTTTGCACAGAGGGAGTGATTGGCATTGGAATGGGCTGCCCAGGGAGGGGGTGGAGTGCCCATGGCTGGAGGTGTTGAAGCCAAGCCTGGCTGGGGCACTTAGTGCCATGGTCTGGGTGATTGGCCAGGGCTGGGTGCTAGGTTGGGCTGGCTGAGCTTGGAGCTCTCTGCCAACCTGCTTGGTTCTATGATTCATTGCGGACCTTGGGTCCCTTCCAACCCAAACCATTCCATGAATGTCAGAACAAAAGCCACAAGCCCCTGGGGAGCAAAATGTAACAGTGAGGGTTGTGGGCTTCACTATTTCTACCTGAAAGTCATTAACTGAAGCTCATTTTGCTCCCTTGTAGGTGGTGTACAAAATGTCATAGAGCTACTTCTGTGCTGTTTCGGTTTCATTTCAGGAGGAACAACATCAGAGAGAACTTTCCCTGCTCCGCAGGCGGCTGGAGGAGCTTGAAACCACACAGAGAAAGCAGTTGGAAGACCTAGGGCCAGCTAGAGAGACACCAACATTGGGCACCTGCAACGACTTGGCTGGAAATCAGGTCAGCAGAGAAGGTGATTCATGAAGTGAGGACTCCAAATGACATCTGCCAGCTCTCTGCTGTTGGCTTTCAGTGGTTATCCTCCCACAGGGTGGCCAAAGCCATGCCCACATGTACCTGAGTAGCATAAACTGTCTGCTGCAGCTGGTGTTCAGCTTTGCTAGCCTGGCAGAGAGGATCAGATCTGATGATTCAGAACAAGCCCTTGGAAGCCTAACTGCATCTGTAAAGGGGTTTGTACTAATGAAGTACCACTATTTGGGAGTCAGGCATGCACTGGTTCACCTCCTCACAGATATTTATCAAGGTTGGGTTGTGCTGATATTTGACATAAAAATGGGGTTTAAAAGCTTTGAAAACTTCCTTTGGGATCACTGATCCCCAGAGGTGCCTCCCCAGCCCTGCCCCTCGCTGACAGCTTCTTCCTCCTTCAGTGCAGAAGTGTCTGTGTCACTGTGGAGGTTTGCTGAGCTGGGTTGTTAACACTGGACAGTCCAATACAGACAGGGAGGATGGACACAGTGCTGAGAGCTTTCCTGTGCTGCCCCTGGCAGTGTGCCTCTTGTGCTGGCACTCAGCAAGAATCAGGTTCTCTAACAGCATGAGGGCAAGAGAGTGCCTTCACCTGCTGGCACTGGGCAGCTGTTTGCTGCTGCTGTTTAAGTAATAATAAAGTGATTTATTCAGAGCACTATATAATGAAAATCCCTCCCCCCTTCCTCCAACACTCAGTGTCTGATGGAGCTGCAGAGGAAGTCCTCAGCTCACACCAGGCACTGTCTGATGGAGCTGCAGAGGAAGTCCTCAGCTCACACCAGGCACTGTCTGATGGAGCTGCAGAGGAAGTCCTCAGCTCACACCAGGCACTGTCTGATGGAGCTGCAGGGCAACTCCTCAGCTCATACCAGGCAGTGTCTGATGGAGCTGCAGGGCAGCTCCTCAGCTCACACCAGGCAGGAGCTGCAGTGGAACTCAGCTCACAGCAGCTGGTGTCTTACAGGACCTGGGCACTGCTCCTTCAGGCTGTGCCTGCCTTCTGTCCAGCATTTCAACGCCCACAAGTGAGTGACCCTCCAAAGGCATTTTATTCTAGAGGAACCCATACAAACACCAACATGGCTTTGCCATTTGCACTTTTTTAAACCATTCATTTTAAACAACAGGTTAACTTCTGTACAACAGGAATTACTTCACACATTAGTAAGAGTTGACTTTTACCCTAGATGACTGCAAACTAATGCTCTGGAAGCTAGTGTTAGAAAAGCTGCTCTTTGCCATAGCAGTTTGCCTGTAAACATGTGGAACTCAGTGAAAGGGGAGTTTGCTTTCACTGCAGGGAATGCTGTTGGAACTGTTGGGTTGCCATACTACAGCTTTACTCAGAGGTGGTTCTCTGTTCTGTCCATGTAGCAGAAAGGGTGAGTTGCAGGGGTGGAGGTGTGCCGATGGTTTGTGTGCTGACCCAAACCTACCAAACAGCCACGAGCACTTCATTAGACTTCACATCACTTGGTGAGATCCACTCTGATGGGTTACAAAGGTCCCAGCATGACTGGTAAATGGTTTACTAACAGTGACAGTGTTGAGGAGGCTGGAAGAAGAGGCAAGACTCCTAGTGCAGGCCTGGGCTGGAGCCACAGGGCCTGCTGCAACACATACTTCATCTCTAGAAATCATTAAAGCTATTGTAGCCAACAAGCAGTAGTACAAATACAGAACTGGACTGAGTTTTGTTTCCTCATCATACCAACACAGAAAAGTGAAGTTCACAGGATCAGACCCACGCAAACAGATTCTATTTTACACAATTATTTTCTTCCTTTTTTTCTTTTTCCCCCTTTTCTCTTTTTCTCAAGCAGAAAGGTTGGGTTTGGGGTTGCTTTTCTGCCTGTACAGAAGGTTACTGTTGAACAAAACTCACAGCTCATCCAAATGCACTGCCAGCAAACACCTGGAGTGGAGCAGAGGTGCTGAGGCCTCACTGCAGGCAGAGCTCTGCTCCTGCTCCACCTCTCATTAATTGTTAATAATTACTGTGCTTTTTTTTTCTTTTTTTTTTTCATTTGATACTGCTTTAAAAGGTTAAGCAATGATAAAAATCAAGCCCTTAAGTACAGGTACTCTAAGCTTAAGTGCTGCTCAAGCCAGGGGCTACTGCTTTAGGAGAGAGAGAGAGCAGGATGGGCTGGGGGTGGTTTTTTGTTGTGGCTGTTTTCTTCAGTTAAAACTCGAGCTTCCCCCAGCTCTGCTGTGCCAGGCAGAGCAGAGAACTGCTGCAAGCACTGCACCAGTGCAGGGGCCTGAAGAAGCCATACGTTCCATCAGCACCACGTGTAAACGGAACAGCAAGTGCAGGCTTGGACTGGCTCTAAAAACCAGCCCCAGAGGGAAAAGCCATCACAGTATGGGCTGGTGGCTGCCCTCTGGCACCCGAGAGGGGCCACTTGTGCAGTCCTGTGCTGGGGAAGGGGCAGCCCAGGAGGCAATGGCTGTGAGTGTATACTTTTGTTCCCCAGGTGAGCAGGCAGCCATGCTTCTGCCACAGGATGCTTGGCATTTGCTGGTGCTTGTGCCTGGTGCCAGCTTCTGGCAGCCTTTGCAACCAGAGCAGGAACCATCAGCACTGCTGTGCTGCGTGGATCAGCTCCCCTGGGCAGCAGCTCACAGTGGAGGGCAATGGGTTGGCTGCCTGGGAGCCCTGCACAGGTGTCTCTGCCTGCTTACCTTTGCTGCTGCCAAGGCTGGGGACAGCTCTTCCCCTCCTGCAGGTCACTGTGCTGCTCCACCTGCCCCCAATGGTGGAGCCCTCTGGAAACCCAGAGGGGTTGTGGATCTCCTTCTCTGGAGACTTTCGAGACTCATCTGGATGCATTCCTGTGTGGCCTCCCCTAGGTGCCCCTGCTCTGGGTGAGTCCCTGAGCAACCTAGGTGAGTGGGAACTGTCCCTGCCCCTGGCAGGGGGTTGGAACTGGATGATCCTGAGGGTCCCTTCCACGCCAACCCATTCTATGACTCTATGAACACTCCAGCAGGACTAAGGCAGACAGTGACCCCCTTCCCACCCCCACCACCCTTAGCTACCACAGAGGTTACAGCAGCCCTCCTGTGCTTCTCCAGCACTAAACTTAATCCTCTTGTGACAAAACCTTTGTGTGAACGACCTGGAAACAAAGGGAGAAAAGCTTCCTTTGGGCTTGTGAAGCCCCTCCAGAGGGGCGGCAGGAGAGGCCAATACTGCTGCACCTGAGCACAGGTTTGTGCAGCCAGGCAGCAGCTCCCCAGTGCCTGACAGCTCCTGAAGGAGTGAGAGGTGGAAATGTAAACACGGAGTGGTGCCAGCCCAGCTCGTAGCGCCAAAAGCCTCCCTGCCCTGCTCGCTGCCTGGCTTCGCCTTGCACCTGGAACCTCTAAGCTAAGGGAGGTAAGGCCTGCCCCGTGGGCTCACAGCCACCTTCCTGCCAAGCACACTGGGCCCAGGGGCTGGGGGCTTTGTCCCAAACAGGAGCCAGTGTCTGCTGGTGTGGAAGGAAGGAAGCTGGTAGCACCCCAGAGCTCGTCCTCGTGGGGTGCTGAGGCTGCTGAGAGGCTGTGGCCTGGCATCAGCGTTCTCTCCTCAGGGAAACCCAAAAAGGGCCAAGCCAGTGCCAGGCTCAGGTGGGCAGTGCTGAACGTGCAGTGTGCTTCGTGCACCTCCTGCAGCTTGTGAAGCAAGCAGAAGGCTTTCTGAGGCAGTGGCTGTGACTCAGGGCTTGGTGCCTCCAAGTACCCAGCAGTGCTGGCCCTGCCACCATCAGCCTCAACGTGCCAGGCCCACACTGGAACATCTGCTCCCGGCCCACACCCAATTCCCAAAGGCAGATGCTGGAATGGTCAGCGTGGAGAAGTGTCCAAAGGTTCCAAAGCCTGCAGGTGCAGTCGGGGTGGGGTGGGACGCAGCAGCCTGGCCCCCAGGGCGCCGCAGCCAGCCCGAGCTCTGCTCAGTGCCACTTACATTTCTTCTTCTCGTCAAACAGGGCTTTCACTTGCTGCAGCTGCTTCTGGACCTCCTCAAACCCCCTCTCCCGCTCCAGTTTGCTGACAATCTGTTAACAATTAGCAAAAGAGACACAAGCTTTGGCCTGTTTTCTCAGTGCTTGTTTTTCACAGCCTGCTTCTCTGCAGCCCAACGACTGCTGGCAGGCAGCAAGCTCCCTCCGCACGCTGCCGCCGGGTACCCAACTCCTTCCTGCCTCTGCACTCCACTCTGGGAGCTTTTCCTTTCAATGCTGATGAGTAGAGGACTTGAAACACTTCCACAGTGCCAAGCAAAGGGGAAAAAAACACACCCAAACAAATCCTTTATGGCCTTCCAGGAGCTGAAGGGGGCTACAGGAAGGCTGGGGAGGGACTACTGACAAGGTCATGGAATGAGAGGAGGAGGAGGAACAGGTTTGAACTGGCAGAGGGGAGATTGAAACTGGATGGTGGGAAAGGGGTCTTGATAGTGAGGTGGTGAGACACTGGCAGAGAGTGGTGAGACACGGGCAGAGGTTGCCCAGGGAGGTGTTCCAGGCCAGGCTGGATGAGGCCCTCAGTGTCTAGGGAGGTGTCTAGGGGCTTGAATTTGGATGATCTTTGAGGTCCCTTCCAACCTAAACCATTCTATGACCTCCAACTCCCATCTCCTGCAGGGCTCAGTGCTCCAGCTCTGCCCCGCAGCACATCTCCTGTTATTTATTGCCTCTCCCCTTTGCCCTACAAACCAAGGGCCAGAAGCTGCCTCTCTTCCTCTGAGTGGCCCACTTGGCAGCAGCCCAGGTGATAGGAAGGAGCTCTGCTGCTGTCTGAGAGGCCAGGGCTGGCAGCTCCACAAAGCCACTGAGGTCTGAGCAAACAAGGAGTGAGCTCTGGCAGCTCCCAGGCACAAGTCAGAAGGGGAAGAGCAGCAGGAGGGTTTCTCGCTAGGGCAGGGCTAAGTGCAGCCAGAGCTTGCTTCAGAAGAGGCAAGAGTGGGCACTAAGGTCAGGAAGCATCTGAAGCCTCTTGTCAGCAATGTTAATGAGCCTCACAAAGTGCAGTGCCACTCTGAGTGTCATCCTGAGCTCTTCTGAGCAGAGGTTTGATGCTGAAGCCAGAGCAGTGGAGGTGTTAGAGATCAGAAGGGCTAAGCTGGCTCACAGGTGCCTGAGAGCTGGATGATTACAGCCTGTGCTGAGCTGTGATGCTGAGGATGAAAGAGAGGAGGGTTTGGTTGCTGGGAGACCCAGGCAACCTGCTGCAAGTGGTAAGGAGGCCTTCAGGCAGCACAGCCCAGCTGGCTCTTGCCCGCACCCCCACGCAGTTAAGGATGCCAGGCAGAAAGGAGACCTCTGCCGTGCTCGCAGGGGGCAGAGATCTGCTTGCAGAGCAGCTCAGAGGTAGCCTGGCACTGGGTGTGTCCAGCGCAGAAACCATTTCTGTGTTGGCAACAGCAGTGCCTGGCAGCTGCAGCTGCTCCTCTCCCGGAGAAAGCCTGCTAGAGCCGCGCCGGGGCGGGGAGAGGAGCAGCCAGCCCCTGCTGCAAGGCTGAGCCAGCGCTGCCAGGGTGCCTGCCCTGCCTGAGCCCCTGCCAGCCCTGCTGCCACACTGAGCCACCCTGCACCGGCAGGGAAGGGCAGCTGGAGCAGGGCAGCTGTGGCAGGCACTGGCAGATGCTCTGCAGCCACAGGAAGAAAGCAAGCCATGGAATCAGAGACACACAGAAGGGGTTGGCCTCGGAGGGACCTTAAAGCTCATCCAGTGCCAGCCCCCTGCCATGGGCAGGGACCCCTCCCACCAGCACAGGCTGCTCAAGGCCTCATCGAGCCTGTCCTAGAACACCTGCAGGGAGGGGACATCCACAGCCTCCCTGGGCAGCCTGTGCCAGTGTCTGCCCACACGTACTAGAAAGCCTTTCTTCCTCCTCTCCACTCTCAGTCTCCCCTCTCCCAGCTCACAGCCATTGTCCCTCGTCCTGGCACTCCCAGCCCTTGTCACAAGTCCCTCTCCAGCTCTCCTGGAGTCCCTTCAGGTACTGAAAGGCTGCTCTAAGGTCTCTGGAGCCTTTTCCAGGCTGACCAACTCCACTTCCCTCTGCATGCCCCCACAGGAGAGGTTCTCCAGCCCTCTGATCATCTTCATGGCCTCATCTGGACCCTCTCCAGCAGTTCCATGGTGCTGGGGACCTCAGAGCTGGACTCAGTGCTGCAGGCAGCCTTCAAGCCTGGCCTAGATACCAACTTACTCCCAGCTGCAGGCAGGGTTTTAGTGCTCCTATCTCTGTGGAGCAGAGGGGACAGCAAAAGGCATCTACAGACCTTTGGGCTGTGACTCCTCCGAGCAGTGTGAAGCAGAGGGGACAGCAAAAGGCATCTACAGACCTTTGGGCTGTGGCTCCTCTGAGCCACGCTGGGGGGGTTCCCTGCAGCAGGAGCAGCCTGGGCTGCAGCACTGAGCAGTGTTTCTGGCTGGCACCCAGCGGGTCACAGGCACGGCCAAGCCTTGGTGGCTGAGTCAAGGCTGAGGGGCTGTGTGGGCAGGGCAGAGCTGCTTACCTCATCATAGTACTTCACTATGTATCTGTTGATTTCAAGCAAGGCAACTTTCTCATTGAACTCATTTTCATGTTTCTAGGAGAGAGAACAGCTCTGGTCAGACCTCTGAACAGCACTGCCAGGGCTGGGGGCAGGGGCAGCTGCCACTTCTCAGCCTTACCATAGATTCCTGAGTTAGAAATTCTTCAACCTCTGAAGTGGTCAGTGGAGGCAGGTCCCTGATGGCTTTGTAGTAGGCTTTCACCTCCTTCTTGTAGAGTGGAATGTCCTTAGCATAGAGAAGTTTATTTGTTGGTGCTTCCTTAAAAGCAAAGGTGAAGCCTTGTCAGTGTCACAGCCCAGCTCTGCTCCCAGCTCCCGCGGCTAACTGCGGCTGCTCTCCCTCTGACTCACTGCTCTGTGCTGCTGGCCTGCAAGGAACCAAGGCCATGGAGTGAAGATGAACAACAGCCACAGGGCCTCGGAGCACTCTGCTCCATGGCAGCTGCCAAGCACTCCTCTCTGCTGGCAGCAGCAGAGAGCAACATCTGCCTCTTACCCATGGCTTGCTTGCTTTCTCCCTGCCTGGTGCTGCTGGCACAGGAGTGCAGCAGTGCCAAGCAGAAGGGACAGTCACTGCCCTGCTCCCGCTGCCCACACCACTGCTGACACAAGCCAGGATGCCATTGGCCTTGGCCACCTGGGCACACTCAGGGCTTCACCAGCCCAGGTCAGCACCACCCGAGCAGGCAGCCTGAGGCTGACCTGATCACATAAGTGCTGAAGCTGCCCTGCGGTAGGAGCTGAGGCCCCAGCTGGAGGCTCTGCTTTCAGAGTGCAGCTAAGTGGGGGCTGGGAGCTTCCTGTCTGCTCTAGCTGCGATTCTGGGCACCAAATGCCACAGCCACCTGACCTCTTGTCACTGCTGTGCCACTGTCTGATGGAGTGATCTAAACGTTTGCCTCCCACGTGGCTACAGAACACTCAGAGGCTTTAAAGGTCACAGAAGCAAATGAGCAGACCTGAGTAGTCCAAGGCCAAGGTTTAGCAGGTATTTTCTCAGCCCTCTCAAGCGGCTGCTGGGAGCTGCTGCAGCAAGCAGGGATGCTGGGCCCAGAAAGGAGCAGCCCCTGCTGATTCCCAGGGAGGAAGTGATGTGAGTGGCTTTAGCTCAGGACCCCTCACTCCTGAGCCAGGAGGAAGCAGCAGACTGTTGTTTAGCTCTGAGAGCAGCACTTCACTCAGCTCTCACAGGCAATGAGGGCATCTCCAGGTCACTCCTTGGGTTTTTGGGTAAAAAACCCTCTCCTGCTTTTCTTCCCTGAGCCTGAACCAAGAATCCTTTCTAAGCTTGCATCTCCTCTTTCTGCCTTTCCATCCCTCCATGTCCCAGGGGCTGGCAACACTTCATGGTGCACATGAAGAGGTGAAATGGAGCTTTGCAAAGAGAGGCTTCAAACAGCAGCCAGTCAGAGCTGCTCTGCAGGGCTGCACCAGGACAGACACCAAGTCCCACCTAAACGTGAGGCAGAGAATGGCTCAGGTAGGAAGGGACCTCAGGGCTCATCTCCCTCAACCCCCCCACCAGGGGCAGGGACCCTCTCAACTAGACTCACATCCCCAGCCTAATCCTCCCCTGGCACAATTCCAGGCCATTTCCTCTCCTTCTATCACCTGTGACCAGGGAGAGGAGACCAACTCCCACCTCACCACAGCCTCCTCCTACGGCCACCAAGCTCACCCATTAACATCAGCCAGCCTGCTGCTGGCCACAGCACCACTCCTACCCCTGCCTGAAACACCTCCAGGGGCAACAGCAGCAGCAGCAGGACTAAACTCTTACACAGTGAGGGGGACACTGGTGCAGGAGACAGCAGCAGGCTGGCAGAGCTGCATTACCTTGCCCAGTGTCTGCTCAGCAAGAGAAAAGGCATCCATGAAGGCCTGGGCAATGACAGAGAGGCAGCCATCGATGTGAGAGGTCTTCTTAATGTCAAAGACAAACTGGGGGTTCTTCAGGATGTTCACCCAGAAGCGCAGGGGAAGGCTGGGCAGAGAGAGGACAAACATCTGTGAAGGCAACCAGCACAGGGCACCTGTCTGGGGCAGCCAGCGTGGCAGTGGGCGCTGCCCAGGCCTGAGTGTGCTCAGGGCACACACTTGGGTGTCCTGGAGGCTGTGGTGGTCTGCATCAGTGCCCAGCTCATCACAGAGCTGCTGAAGCTCACCCAGCCCAACCATTCTCTAACCCTACCAAGGCTGGGGCTAACCCACAGCCCTCAGCACATCTCTGCCTCTTTGAAACGTCTCTGGGATGGAGACTCAAGCAGCTCCCTGGGCAGCCTGTGCCAGGCTCTGAGAACCCTTTCAGCCAAGAAGTTTCTTCTCATGTGCAACCTAAACCTCTCCTCATGCAACCTGAGTCCATTTCCTCTCCTCCTATCACTTGTTCCTCGGGAGCAGAGCCCAACCCCCACCTCCCTGCAGCCTCCTCTCTGGGAGCTGTAGAGAGCAATGAGGTCTCCCTCAGCCTCCTCTAACCCCCAGCTCCCTCAGCTGCTCCTTCCCAGCCCTGTTCTCCAGACCCTTCCCCAGCTTTGTTACGCTCCTCTGGACCTGTTCCAGCCCCTCAATGTCCTTCTTGCAGTGAGGGCCCAAAACTGAACCCTGTACTCAAGGGCAGCCTCGGCAGTGCTGAGTCCAGTGGCACAGTCACTGCCCTGCTCCTGCTGTTGGCTTGCTTGCCCCCCAAGCACACTGCTGGCTCAGGCTGCCAGCAGCCCTCTGCCTCTCTCTTCAGCCACTCTCCCCTAACACACTCCTGAGATCCACAAAGCTAAGCCACATCTTCACCCAGGCCTGCCCACACCTTCCTCTCCTCCTGTGCCCTGCTCCCCCTCCTGCAGACCCCGGAGCTCACCTGTTGGTTTTCCAGATGTGAACCACATCAGGGTCTGTAATTTTTTTGCTCTCAGCTTGGGCATCCAGGAAGTCAAAAAAGTACTTGATGGCCACAGGTGCTTTGTTGTTGGGTAAGCTCCAGATGCTCCTGAAGAGCTTCTCAACCACAGAGTGGATTGCAACCTGGACAGTGAGAAAAAGACCAAGGCTGGGTTATTCTGCCCCTGTGCTGGGCACTGCTCAGGCCACCCCTGCAGTGCTGTGCCCAGTTCTGGGCTACTCAGTTCAAGAGAGATGCTGAGGTGTTGGAAGGTGTTTGGAGAAGGGCAGCAAGGCTGGGGAGGGGCCTGGAGCACAGCCCTGTGAGGAGAGGCTGAGGGAGCTGGGGGGGTGCAGCCTGCAGCAGAGGAGGCTCAGGGCAGAGCTGATTGCTGCCTGCAGCTGCCTGCAGGGAGGCTGTAGCCAGGTGGGGTTGGGCTCTGCTGCCAGGCAGGCAGGGACAGAAGAAGGGGACACAGCCTCAAGCTGTGCCAGGGCAGGTCTAGGCTGGATGTGAGGAGGAAGTTGTTGTCAGAGAGAGTGGTTAGCATTGGAATGGGCTGCCCAGGGAGGTGCTGGAGTTGCTGTGCCTGGAGGTGTTGAAGCCAAGCCTGGCTGGGGCACTTAGTGCCATGGTCTGGTAGGTTGGGCAGGGCTGGGTGCTAGGTTGGACTGGGTGAGCTTGGTCTGCTCCAGCCTGGCTGGTTCTATGATTAGGAAGGGGATCTCCTGTCTGAGAGCTGAGGCAGCCACAGGCAGAAGCTGCACCAGATTTGTGGCACACACCTAGGCCACAGGCAAACCAGAGTCAGTTACAGAAATGAAACTCCAGCTAGACCACAGCCAGCTGCTTCCTCCTCCCAGCACTCTTCTGAGAGGAGAGCTGTGGTGAAGGACTGCAGTGGGACCATTTGTTCCAAGAGACAGCATCAACCCTTTGGATGCTGCTGGCACCACTGCTAAGGGCGTTTGGAACCTGTGACAGAAAGGAGGATGCAGCTGAGCAGGAGCTCAGCCAGTTCTGTCTGCTCTCCCTGGTGACACATGTTGAGATGTGCTCAGCAACACCTCACAGCCAAGGGACTGTGGCACTTGAGCTGATTCTGGGGTGACAGCTTTGAGTGGCAGACAGAGGCACCCACATCCAGCCCAACCAGCAACCCACCCCACCATGGCCACCAAACCGTGGCCCCAGGGGCCATGGCCACAGCTTTCTTGACCATCTCCAGGGATGGGCACTCCACCAGCTCCCTGGGCAGCCTGTGCCAGTGCCTGACCACTCCTGCAGCAACTACCTCCAATCTGAATTGGTCAATCCCAGTACAAATCCTGCAGACCTTGTCTCTAAAATCAGTTACTTTGGAAGCTTCATTTGAGACCTTCCAAAGATTATTTCATTTTGTGGGCACTGCTTTGTGAAAGTCCCAAGCCTGGAAGCTGTCCCTGAGCTGGGTGAGCTGCAGCAGAGAGTGAGGAGAAGAGGAGGCTCAGGGCAGAGCTCATTGCTGGCTGCAGCTCCCTGCAGGGAGGCTGCAGCCAGCTGGGGTTGGGCTCTGCTGCCAGGTAGCCAGGGACAGAAGAAGGGGACACAGCCTCAAGTTGTGCCAGAGCAGGTCTAGGCTGGATGTGAGGAGGAAGTTGTTGGCAGAGAGAGTGATTGGCATTGGAATGGGCTGCCCAGGGAGGTGGTGGAGTTGGCATCCCTGGAGGTGTTGCAGCCAAGGCTGGCTGGGGCACTTAGTGCCATGGTCTGGTTGCTTGGCCAGGGCTGGGTGCTGAGTTGGGCTGGGTGAGCCTGGAGCTCTCTTCCAGCCTGCTGCATTCTGTGAGATCACTGAGCTCCAGCTGTCCCCTGTCCTGTGGGACTCAGCAGCAAACCTCACTTGCTACAATCTCACTACATGTGATCTGCTCTGGGTGCTCCTGCTCTGGCAGGGATTGGACTGGATGAGCTCTGGAGGTCCCTTCCAGCCCCTGACACTCTGTGGTACTGTGAACTCCCTCTTCAACCAGAGAGAAGCTGTGTTCCACCCTGTACCCATTGCTCCCTATCCCTGGGCCCCACCACACAGAGCCTGGCACCTTCATCCTGACCCCTACCCTGCAGATATTCACACACACTGCTCAGGTCCCCTCTCAGCCTTCTCCTCTGCAGGCTCAGCAGCCCCAGGGCTCTCAGCCCCAACAGCAGAGCTGTTCCAGTCCCTTCAGCATCCTCACAGCCTCCTCTGCACTCTCCCCAGCAGGTCTCTCTGGAACTGTGCAGCCCAGAGCTGGGCACAGTGTTCCAGGTGTGGTCTCAGCAGGGCACAGCAGAAGCTTCTGCTTTGAGTTCTGTTTCTGCTGTGCCAGCTGAGCCAAGTTTACCACCAGCCCTGCCCAAAGCAAAGCCTTTGCAGGTTACCTTGGTTGACAGAAGCTTTGTCAGATACATTTCCTTCACTTTGAACTTTTGCTTTCCTTTGTGACCTGCTCCTTTCACATCTTTGTTTGCTTCAGAGTCTGGTAAAATCTGTGATGAAGAGATCAGAGAGGTCAGAGACTGAGAGAGAGCAGTGCAGCTCCCTGGGCATTCCAGCACCCACCCAGCACCCAGGGCTGAACTCACCAAGTGGCAGTGCTGATCTGAGTAGTCCACATCTAGGCAGGAGAAAGCAGAGAGCAAACAGGCATTAACCAAACACACCTGCAGGCTTGGGACACCATAGGACAGGTTGCTCAGGGCCTCATCCAGCCTGGTCCTGAACGCCTCCAGGGAGGTTGTGGAGCTCAGAAGCACCCAATGTGATCAAAGATCACATTGGGTGCTTCTGAGCTCCACAACCTCCCTGGACAACCTGTGTCAGTGTTGTCATCATCATCATCATCACCTTCTGCCAGGGTGAGCTGGCAGCAGAGCAGAGCTGCTCTGCAGGGGCACACAAGAGGCAGCAGCAGGATGGTGGCACTGGGTCGTTCGGGGTGCTCAGCGCTGGCAGGCTGAGGTCAGGCTGCAGAGCAGCAGCTGGGAACAGCAATCCTGCTGCTGCTGCTGAGGGAGGCAGCAATGCCAGCCCTGTGGCTTGCACCTCAGGGTACATCTAACCTCAGATGCCCACATGGCACTGAGGTGAGTCACACTCTGTGTCTGTTTCTCCCCAAGGACTACACAAAGTCCTCTTGCCCTGGCCACGAGCTGGGCAGGGTAACCTCAGAGCCCTGCTAAGCACCCTCTGACTGCTGACCTGCTGCAGAGACAGAGCTCAGGGCTTCCAGAAACACAGCCAAGAGGAGGAGGAAAATGCCCAAGCTGTGCCTTCCTGTGATGCCTGCCTCTGGGCAGACCTCTGCTGTGCCCCTGGCACACAGCAGCAGGCAGGGCACGGTCCTTGTGCTGGCCTCACCAGGCAGGACCTTCTGCCACCCTCTCCTCCCTGCCCTGCTTTCCTGTGGCTTTCAGCAGTCAGTTGCTGAGGGTTGTGAAGTCTTTCTGACCTGCTTTGCCTTCTCCTCCCAGGCTCACTGTGCCTGCCAGAGGCCTGGTGCCAGGGTACCGTGGCTCTCCTTTGGCTCAGCTGTGTCCAAGTGCCAGCTTTCCTGACCTGCTATTAACCAACACCCAGCCTGTTCCAGCTCAGCCCTCTGCTTCCCCAGCAGGCTGCAGCTCCTCTGTTACCTGATCTGGTGTTTGCCTTCTTTTTAAAGACTCTGATGGTTGCTCCATTTGCAATCTGAAAGCAGAACCAAACAGCAGCAGTTTACTCTCCTCAGTCCCTAGGGGGGCAGCACGGGAGGGGGCAGCAGGGGAGCCAGAGAAGCCTGCCCTCAGCCTTGCTCCTGGAAAGCCAACACCAGCTATGGCAGCAGCAGGAGTGGGGCAGCCTTGGCACTCAGCACAGTGCTGCAGAGCACTCGGAAGCCACAGCAGCTGCTCTAGGGCTGCCTTCTGAGGTGACACCAACACCACAACGGCCTCCTCCTTGGCCCTGAAGACAGGGAAGCAGGAAGAGGGCTGACCAGCAGCAGCCTGGACAGCAAAGCTGCCCCCACTCCACTTCCTCATCTCCACTGAGCTCCCCTTCCTCTGGCACAATTCCAGGTCATTTCCTCTCCTTCTGTCACCTGACACTGGGCAGAAGAGACCCTGGAAGTTGTGTGTCCACCAAGAGAGGCACAGGCAAAGCTGCTCAGCAGATCTGGGCCTACAGAAACCTCTAAAGGGACTCCAAGTGAGGCTGTTCCCTATCTGAGCAACCTCATGCTCTGCTCCAGCTCCTGCCAGCCCTGCCTGCCAGTCCTTGTCCCTCTGTCTGGTGGCACCGTGGATGCCATGCAGACAGCACCGTGCCCGGGGCTGGCTCAGGTTTCCCAGCACCTCCTGACACAGACCCACCCTCACCAACACAGCTCCTCAAGAAGCAAATCCTGCTCCAAAAGGCAGGCTTGGAAGTGCAACAGGAGGCAGGAAGGAAGCTCACTGAGCAGCCAGCATGCTCAGCTCAGCATCAGGATGTGAGCTGCCACAGCACCAAGGCCAAGCCTCTGGCACGTGCCACTGTGGCCTCTCACCCTCTAACCCGAGTGGGGGCAGTGGAAACTCTGCCTGCTGTGCTCATGCCAGCCTGCTAGAGCCAGGAGGGCTCTGCCAGCAGCTGGACAGGCTGCAGGTGCCTGCTTCACAGTGCAGCTGGGAGCAGAGGGGAAAACCTCTGCTGCAAGTGGTGCCAGTGGATGGAAGCACAAGGAGAGAACAAGGGAAGGCAGAGGAGGCCTCCAGGGGAGAGCAAGCAAACTCCTCACTCCTCTTCACTGGCTCTCAAGGAGCGTTCACAAGTACCACTGGCACCTGCCAGCCAGCAGAGGAGGTGAGAAGGGACAAACAACCGCCCAGGGTGCAGGAAGAGAGCAGAAGGGCTGAGGGGGATGGGATGTTCACAGCTGGGAAGCAGAAGCTGCTCTAGCAGAAGGAAAGGTTTGCCCGCAGGGCTCGGGCCAAGCTCCCCTGCCACGGCACAGCTCTGCAGAGCAGCACAGAGCAGGGCTCACGGTGGGGGGAGCCTGCTGTGACACGGAGCTGTCCTGCTGCTGCTGCTGCTGCCCTGCGCCGCTCAGCCCCCGGCACGGCTGCCCTGCTCACCTCGTAGTGCCCGATGGTGTTCAGCTTCCTGATGCCGTCCTCCAGCACCTCCGAAGAGCCATCCACGTCCAACAGCTCCCTCGGCTGCTCCTCGGACACCAGCTCTGCAGTGCGGAGAAGGCACCTCAGAGCGGCTGGGGAGGGGCCACAGAGACCACCTGCTCTGGGGCAGCCTCCGGACGCTGTGGGCTCCCAGGCAGGTGCCAGGCTAGCTGCTGCCTGCTCCAGATGCTGTGTGCTCTCAGGCAGGTGCCAGGCTAGCTGCTGCCTGCTCCAGATGCTGTGTGCTCTCAGGCAGGTGCCAGGCTAGCTGCTGCCTGCTCCAGCTGCTCTGTGCTCTCAGGCAGGTGCCAGGCTAGCTGCTGCCTGCTCCAGCTGCTCTGTGCTCTCAGGGAGGTGCCAGGCTAGCTGCTGCCTGCTCCAGCTGCTCTGTGCTCTCAAGCATGTTCTCAGGCATGTTCTAGTCTAGCTGCTGCCTGTTCTCATGCATGTCCTCGCTGCTGCCTGTTGTGCTGCAGCCAGCACTCAGGGCAGCCACGCAGCCAGCACCCAGGGCAGCCACACAGCCAGTACCCAGGGCAGCCACGCAGCCAGCACCCAGGGCAGCCACGCAGCCAGCACCCAGGGCAGCCACGCAGCCAGCACCCAGGACAGCCACGCAGCCAGCACCCAGGGCAGCCACACAGCCAGCACCCAGGGCAGCCACGCAGCCAGCACCCAGGGCAGCCACGCAGCCAGCACCCAGGGCAGCCACGCAGCCAGCACCCAGGGCAGCCACACAGCCAGCACCCAGGGCAGCCACACAGCCAGTACCCAGGGCAGCCACGCAGCCAGCACCCAGGGCAGCCACACAGCCAGCACCCAGGGCAGCCACGCAGCCAGCACCCAGGGCAGCCGCAGCAGCCAGCACCCAGGGCAGCCACGCAGCCAGCACCCAGGGCAGCCACACAGCCAGCACCCAGGGCAGCCACACAGCCAGCACCCAGGGCAGCCACACAGCCAGCACCCAGGGCAGCCACGCAGCCAGCACCCAGGGCAGCCACGCAGCCAGCACCCAGGGCAGCCACGCAGCCAGCACCCAGGGCAGCCGCAGCAGCCAGCACCCAGGGCAGCCACGCAGCCAGCACCCAGGGCAGCCACACAGCCAGCACCCAGGGCAGCCACACAGCCAGCACCCAGGGCAGCCACACAGCCAGCACCCAGGGCAGCCACGCAGCCAGCACCCAGGGCAGCCACACAGCCAGCACCCAGGACAGCCACACAGCCAGCGCCCAGGGCAGCCACACAGCCAGCGCCCAGGGCAGCCACACAGCCAGCACCCAGGGCAGCCACACAGCCAGCACCCAGGGCAGCCACACAGCCAGCACCCAGGGCAGGCGCACAGCCAGCACCCAGGGCAGCCACGCAGCCAGCACCCAGGGCAGCCGCAGCAGCCAGCACCCAGGGCAGCCACACAGCCAGCACCCAGGGCAGCCACACAGCCAGCACCCAGGGCAGCCGCAGCAGCCAGCACCCAGGGCAGCCACACAGCCAGCACCCAGGGCAGGCGCACAGCCAGCACCCAGGGCAGCCGCAGCAGCCAGCGCCCAGGGCAGCCACACAGCCAGCACCCAGGGCAGGCGCACAGCCAGCACCCAGGGCAGCCGCAGCAGCCAGCACCCAGGGCAGCCGCAGCAGCCAGCACCCAGGGCAGGCGCACAGCCAGCACCCAGGGCAGGCGCACAGCCAGCACTCAGGGCAGGCGCACAGCCAGCACCCAGGGCAGCCACGCAGCCAGCACCCAGGGCAGCCACACAGCCAGCACCCAGGGCAGGCGCACAGCCAGCACCCAGGGCAGCCGCAGCAGCCAGCACCCAGGGCAGCCGCAGCAGCCAGCGCCCAGGGCAGCCACACAGCCAGCACCCAGGGCAGCCATGCAGCCAGCACCCAGGGCAGCCACACAGCCAGCACCCAGGGCAGGCGCACAGCCAGCACTCAGGGCAGGCGCACAGCCAGCGCCCAGGGCAGCCACACAGCCAGCACCCAGGGCAGGTGCACAGCCAGCACCCAGGGCAGCCACGCAGCCGGCGCCAGCTGCCCGCCAGCGGCCCCGGGGCAGCTCTCACCCAGGCCGAGCTGGTCCAGCTGCAGGCCGTAGGGGAAGCCGTTCTTGCAGAGGAAGGCCTGCAGGCTCTTCTCCTTGGCCTGGCCCACGGTGTCGCAGTCCAGCACGGTGACAGCGACGCTCTGGCAGCCGTCCCCACCCTCGCTCTCGGGCACTTTCTCGAAGACAACGTTCAGGGTCTGGGGAAAGAGACACAACTCTGAGCCTGGGGATGGCCCTCAGGGCTGAGGGGCCAAGGGCATCCTGGGGTGCAGCCAGAGGAGTGTGGCCAGCAGGGCCAGGGAGGCTCTCCTGCCCTCTGCTCTGCCCTGCTGAGCCCACACCTGCAGCACTGTGCCCAGCTCTGGGCTGCCCAGGTGCAGAGGGACACAGACCTGCTGGGGAGATGCCAGTGGAGGCTGTGAGGATGCTGAAGGGACTGGAACAGCTCTGCTGGGAAGAAAGGCTGAGAGCCCTGGGGCTGCTGAGCCTGCAGAGGAGAAGGCTGAGAGGGGACCTGAGCAGTGGCCAGGAACACCTGAGGGGTGGGTGCCAGGGTGAAGGTGCCAGGCTCTGTGTGGTGGTGCCCAGGGACAGGGCAAGGCACAACAGGTACAGGCTGGAACCCAGGAGGCTGCACCTCAGCCTGAGGAGAAAGTTGTTTGGTGTGAGGGTGCTGGAGCCTGGAGCAGGCTGCCCAGAGAGGCTGTGGAGTCTCCTCCTCTGCAGACTTCCCAGCCCCACCTGGCTGTGCTCCTGTGTGCCCTGCCCTGGGTGCTGCTGCTCTGGCAGGGGGCTCGTCTGGATGGCCTCTGGAGGTCCCCTCCTGCCCCTGCCATGCTGTGATTCTGTGACTCCCCGGGGACACCTGGCATGGGAAACCTACAGGCTCCTGCCAGCAAGCCTGAGAGACTTGCAGCTCATGGAAACTGCTTCAGACATAGATGGTTGGAATTCGAATTCCTTCAGCCCAGAGAGTCAAAGGCACAGGGCCACAGATTTCCAGAAGGCTCTTTTGTCTCCTGCTTTGGTGCAGATCTGTGCCAGGGAATCACCAGCAAAAAGGGAGTCAGGGGAGTGGGACAAGTGGCAGAGCAAGGGCTGCAGCTTTCACTGGAAACCCAAGCTCCAGAGCCAGCCTGTGAGGGGCTGGGACCTGCTAAGGTTGCTAAGGAAGCTGTCATGGTAAGCATGATGGATGTGGAGGGGCTGGGAAGCAGTGAGAATGGATCTGCACTCCAGCACCTTCTGCAGAGTGCCCTTTACTTGTCTGCCTGCACACAGCTCAGCCTCCACAGGCAGCAGTGCTGGGAAGGTAATGCAGGCAGCAGGCAGGGCTGGCAGCGCCCCAGACCTGCACAGGGAGCTGGGATCTGCTCTGTCCTTGCTCCAGGCCAGAGCTCACAACAGCCCTGGCCCTGAGCTGACAGCTGCCCTGGGCTGGGACACAGCTGCAGGGAGGTGCCAAGCCCCCTGGGTGAGCAGGGAAGGGGTTCAGGCAGGCCACACTGGTGGGCAAGATCAGGTAGAGCAACTCACCACAGGCAGGGGCAAGAGGGGAGTGCAGGACTGCTGCTGTGGTGAGACACTGGAGCAGGTTGCTCAGGGAGGTTGCGGATCATAGACTCACAGAGTGGCTCAGGCTGGCAGGGGGCTCACAGCTCAGCTGCTCCAACCTCCTGCCATGCCCAGGGACACCTCTCAGCTGGACTCACCTGCTCAAGGCCTCCTCCAGCCTGGCCTGCAACACCCCCAGCAAGGAGGCAGCCACAGCCTCCCTGGGCAGCCTGGGCCAGGCTCTCACCTCCCTCACACTCAACAGCTTCTGCCTCAGCTCCACTCTCAGCCTGCTCTGCCTCAGCTCCAAACCATTGCCCCTTGGCCTGCCTCACACCCCCTCAGTACAGCTCCCTCTGCAGCCTTCCTGCAGGATGCCTTCAGCTCTTGGCAGCAGCTCTGAGGTGCCCTGGAGCCTTCTCCTCTGCAGGCTGCACCCCCCCAGCTCCCTCAGCCTGTGCTCACAGCAGAGCTGCTCCAGCTCCTTCTCTGAAGGTCTTCAAAGCCAGGTTGGATGAGGCCTTTAGCAGCCTGGGCTGGTGGGAGCTGTCCCTGCCCAGGGCAGGGGTTGGCACTGGATGCTCCTCAAGGTCCTTTCCAACCCAACTCATTCTCTGAATCTATGCTTGTACCATTCTGGGATCACATCCAGTGCCTACTCCTTGCACCACCACTCAGCTGCACAAACTCAGACCTGCTGCTGGAGCTGGGATCATGTCCAGTGCCTGCTCCTTGCACCACTCCTCAGCTGCACAAACTCAGACCTGCTGCTGGAGCTGACTTGGGCCAGGACCAAGTGGCTCAGATGCCAGCACTGGAGTGCAGGTGGCTCGGGACAGCCTCTCTGCTCCAGCCATGCTGGCTGCTGCTGCCCTTTCTGCTCTCAACCTTACTCAGCGTGAGAGGGCTGCAGGTGTGACTGAGTGCAGGAGGAAGCAGCTTGTAACTAATTCCCCCCCCTGCTGCCATGTGAAGCAAGGAGCTCCTGTCCAGGCTGCTGCAGGGACAACCTCCCTCCCTTCTTAGGAAAATGAGCTGCTAATTAGAGCTGCAGGATGCTATTTTCTACTTTATCACCCATCACCAGTGGAAACTACACCGCAGTGGAGGTGACAAATAGCAGGGCAAGGAGCTACAAATTAACTTTGCTGCTTCCAGAGAAGCAACAGGAAGAAGTTAAAGGAGGTCTGCAGGACTATCCAGATGAAACAAAAGACTTAACAAAGGCTAGGATGGAACTGAGAGCAACCTAGAGTCAGAGAGCAGCTGAGGCTGGGGGAGACCTCTGAGGGCATCACATCCAAGCACTCACCCAGGGCTCACAACCCAACCACTGCTGCTGAGCCACTGCCACCAGACCACATCCCTCAGCACCACATCCCTCCAGGAATGCTGCACTGCCAAGCAGAGGGGGGAGAGCCACATCCCTGCTCCTGCTGGCCCCACCACTGCTGGCATGAGCCCAGGGTGCCACTGACCCTCTTGGCCACCCGAGCACACTGCTGGCTCCTACTCAGCTGCCCTGCAATCAGCACCCCCAGTTCCTTCTGCAGCCACTCCTGGCCAAGCCTGCAGCTCTGCATGGGGTTGCTGTGGCCCAGGTGCAGCCCTGGACACTTGACCTTGCTGAGTGAGGACAGGGAGAGGCTGAGTGGTGAGAGAGGAGCCCGTGGGGAGGGCAGAGGGCAGGGAAGGGCAGGAGCTGTGGGAGGGCTGCCTGCAGAAGGAGCAGCAGACTGGATGCCCTGCCTCAGGTCGGGATCTCATGTGGAAAATTAGCAAGAACTGTATTGGCAGAGGGCTGGGGAGGCCTGCAGAGCAGCTGAGCAGCCCTGTCCTTGACCAGCTGCCCTGGGGCCACGGGGAAATGGGCAGCGACTGACTGCATCTTGGCTTCCAAGCTCCTTTCAGAGCTTCTCCCTCTGCCAGCCTCTGAACTGATCTCTCTGGAGCTCAGAGATGCACAGAACGGGTTGGGCTGGAAGGGACCTTCGAGTTCATCCAGCTCCCATCGCCTGCCATGGGCAGGGACAGCTCCCACCCCCTGCCCTGGCTTCAGAACCCACTCATCAGGAGCTGACTGGGAGGAGAATCAGGAATGGCTACAATAGGTACAAAATGCTTTTAGGATGACCTATGAAGGTCAGAAAGCATCAAAGAGAACTCACAGGACACATGGAGGTGACAAAGAAACATCATCACAGAATGGTTGGGGTTGGAAGGGACCTTAAAGGTCATCCAGTCCAACCTCCTTGCCCATGGCACCTCCCCCTGCAGCAGCTTGCTCAAGGCCTCAGCCAGCCTGGCTTTGAACCTGGCAAGGTTGGAGCCTCCCCAAGTCCCTCTCTGTGGGATCTAAACAGCATCTGTGATAGGAGTGGGGTGAAGGATGCTCAGAGCCTCCTCTGGTAGCTTGTCTGAGCAAGAGGGAAAAGAAGCCAAAATGTCCATTTCTGTGCCCTGAGGATGAGAAAGAATCAAGGAAGCATTGGCTGGGGAAGACCTTGGCTTAAAGAGACCTTTCAGATCATCAGCCCAGCACTGGCAGGCCACCACCAAACCATGTCCCTCACCACCACATCTCCATGCCTTTGGTACCCCTCCAGGGAGGGCTGTTGATAGACCCCCTCAGCACAGGGCCCTCTGCAGCCTTCCTGCAGGATGCCTTCAGCTCTTGGCAGCAGCTCTGAGGTGCCCTGGAGCCTTCTCCTCTGCAGGCTGCACCCCCCCAGCTCCCTCAGCCTGTGCTCACAGCAGAGCTGCTCCAGCCCTGGCAGCACCTTTGTGGCCTCCTCTGGGCCCTCTCCAGCAGCTCTGTGTCCTCCTGCTGGGGACAGCAGCCCTGGAGGTGAGGTCTGAGCAGAGCAGAACTGAGGATCAGCCCAGAACTGAGGATCAGCCCCACCAAGTGCCAGTGCTGTGCAGCAGAGGCTGAGCACAGGCTGCAGCAGTGGTTCCAGGCTGCTTAGGCAGAACAAGGCAAGCACCTGCAAGCACTGGTCTGGGGGGCAGCAGCCTGGAGCCCAGCTGGAAGAGAGCAACAGCTTCGAGAAGCCTTTTCCTCCCCCTGCTGCAGTGCCAGGAGTGCCAACACTGCAGACAGTGCTCACTGCTGGTGGGCCTGCAGCTTTCCAGGGGTCTGGAAAGTGCTCTCTAAAGAGGGAACTCTTTGGTGGAGCTATTAATAACCAGGGCAGATGACAAACAAGGGAAGAAATGTGAGCACACCACATTTCCTCAGCAGCTTACTGCAGGGGGGGTTGGACCAGATGACCTTTAAAGGTCCCTTCCAACCCAATACATCCCTGATTCTATGATTCAAGCACTCCTCCTCATTACCCAGCTCTCTGCTCAGCTGAAGCAAGCACAGCTCCACTTGGCAGGCAGGATCAGAAGAGGGAAAGCCTGAGACTGCTGAAAGTTAGGAGGAGAGGACACTCTGATGGCAGCACAAGGAGCCCACTCTAACCTGCTCTCCTGCCACCCAGACTGTGAAACACAGTGAGCAGGAAAGATCAGATTGAGCATGGAGCCACAGAGAGAGGTTTGGGTAGGAAAAGCCCTGCAGGGTCACCCAGGCCAACCAGCAACCCAGCTCCACCATGGCCACCAAACCACAGCCCCAGGCACCATGGCCTTTGCTGGACACCTCCAGGGATGGAGACTCCAGCACCTCCCTGGGCAGCCTGTGCCAATCCCTGACATCTTGCAGCAAAGACATCTTTCCTCGTGGCCAAACTAACCCTCCCCTGGCACAACTTCTGGCCATTTC
The DNA here is from genome assembly GCF_015220805.1 of Pogoniulus pusillus. NCBI lineage: Eukaryota > Metazoa > Chordata > Aves > Piciformes > Lybiidae > Pogoniulus > Pogoniulus pusillus. The sequence continues at coordinate 851,033 of NC_087278.1, forward strand.
CTCTCCTCCTGTACTTGAGACCAGGGAGGAGAGAGCAAGGAAGTCCTGTGTTACTCTGCAGACAAGAGTCAAGAGGGAAGTCCCTCTGCAGCCTTCCTGGAGGATCCCTGCAGGGGCTGGCAGGCAGCTCTAAGGTCCCCATGGAGGCTTCTCTTTTCCAGGCTGCACAAGCCCAGCTCCTCCAGCCTGTGCTCACAGCAGAGGTGTTGAGAGGACTCTCCTGCAGCCACCACCTGCTCACTGCCTAGGGCAGGCTGCCAGTGATAGAGGTCCCAACCTGTCACAGAGAATCACAGAATGGTTCAGGGTGGAAGGGACCTCAAGGATTATCCAGTTCCAACCCCCTGCCATGGGCAGGGACACTAGAACAGGCTGCTCAAGGCCTCATCCAGCCTGGCCCTGAGCACCTCCAGGGAGGCTGTGGAGCACAGAAGCACCCAATGTGAGCCAGAGTCCCTGGGCTGAATCTCTGCTCCTCTCCTGCAGGACCCTCTCATCTCTTCTGAAAGTCTGAAAAGGAACACTCAGGCACTGCTCAGCCAAATCCACCCAGCTGAGGAGTGAGGTGGGGGTTGGCCTCTTCTCCCTAGAATACTGAGAGGAAATGGCCTGCAAGGGCAACCAGCAAAGAAAGAGGGGGGGCACTTAGTGCCATGGCCTTGTTGCTTGGCCAGGGCTGGGTGAGCTTGGAGCTCTCTGCCAGCCTGCTGCATTCTGTGATATTGTGCCAGGGGAGGCTGGCCCCAGCCAGGCTTGGCTTCAACACCTCCAGCCATGGGCACTCCACCACCTCCCTGGGCAGCCCATTCCAATGCCAATCACTCTCTCTGTGAACACAAAGTCTAAAGCATGTATGAGAAAGGCTCTCTGCTCTCCCAATTCCTCACTCACCCCCAGCCAGCCTTCCCCACTGACACCAAGGCCTTCAGACCACTTCCCCTCCCTCCTCTTGCCTGCAGGGTGCCCACAGGAGCTCATCGATGCCTGTGTGCATAGAAGGAGCGCAGGAGGAAGCATTTCTGCCCTGCTGCTCAGCAACTCCCAAGTTTTACCTGCCCCAAAGTGCAACAATCCTCCCTGGCCCCTCTCATCTGGGGGTCAGAATGACAATCAGTGAGGGAATTCCAGCTTTCAGTTCTGCCTCCAAGTGTCAGAGGTGCTCAGAACCTTAGCTGGGCTCCCAGGCACCTCGGTCCTCACCAAGCAGCTCACTGACCTCCACCACGCTGCACCCTGGCTAGCCTGCAGCCAGCAGCATGGAGCCAGCAGCTGAGGATCAGCCACAAGTGAGCACAAGAGGAGAAGCAAGCCTCTGGCTTCCATCCTCTGACTCAGTGGAGAAGTGGGATCCAGATGCTTAGGTTTCTGTAGTGCACTTTGAGAGGAGAAAGGATTTGAACACCCTCAGACTTCATTAAGCCTAAGCTTGAGTGCTTAAGGCACACTGTGAGGCGAGGAGGAGAGCTCTCTGTGCAGTGGCTGTTGGGCAAACACCAGCAAGGGAACCTCTCCTGTGTTGTCAAACTGGCAGCAGTTTGACACCCCAGTGCCCAAGAGCCTTCATTTACCCTCTTAGGAGAAGACAAAGCCCTGTCCATAGTGTCCACAGGCTCAAGTTGTGCCAGGGGAGGGGTAGGTTGGAGATGAGGAACAGTTTCTTTGCTGCCAGAGTGGTCAGGGATTGGCAGAGGCTGCCCAGGGAGGTGGTGGAGTGCCCACCCCTGGAGGTGCTCCAAAAATCTGTGGCCGTGGCACTTGGGGACAGGGTTTAGTGGCCGTGGTGGGGTTGGGTTGAAGCTTGGACTGGATGACCTCAGAAGGCTTTTCCATCCTTGATGGGTCTATGACTGAGTGTTTGGAGGGCACACAAACTGGCAAACATACCACAGATTTGAACTCAGACACTTGCCACAGCAGCCAGTCTTCGTTGAGGGTGTAGAGGGCCTTGCAAGTGATGGCATCCACAGGGCCTTTGTTTATCCTCTGGTTGAGAGTTGTCACCAGCAAATAGAAAGGCTCCCCAATTGTCTCCTGCAAGAAGACACAGAGAGAAGGAAGGTCTTTAGCTCTGTGCCCATGGGCAACCAGAAGGAAAGGAAAAGGATAACACATGAGGCTTTTTGACCAGCTCACCCAGCCCAGCCCTGCCCAACCAACCAGACCATGGCACTAAGTGCCCCAGCCAGCCTTGGCTGCAACACCTCCAGGGATGCCAACTCCACCACCTCCCTGGGCAGCCCATTCCAGTGCCAATCACTCTCTCTGACAACAACTTCCTCCTCACATCCAGCCTGGACCTCCCCTGGCACAACTTGAGGCTTTGTCCCCTTGTTCTGTTGCTGGGTGCCTGGCAGCAGAGCCCAACCCCACCTGGCTACAGCCTCCCTGCAGGGAGCTGCAGGCAGCAATGAGCTCTGCCCTGAGCCTCCTCTGCTGCAGGCTGCACCCCCCCAGCTCCCTCAGCCTCTCCTCACAGGGCTGTGCTCCAGGCCCCTCCCCAGCCTTGCTGCCCTTCTCCAAACACCTTCCAGCACCTCAGCATCTCTCTGCAATTGAGGAGCCCAGACCTGGACACAGCACTGCAGGGGTGGCCTGAGCAGTACTGAGCACAGGGGCACAAGAACCTCCCTTGTCCTGCTGCCCACACTGCTCCTGAGCCAGCCCAGGATGCCATTGGCTCTGCTGCCCACCTGGGCACTGCTGCCTCCTCTGCAGCTCCTCTCTCCCAGCACCTCCAGCTCCCTCTCTGCCTGGCTGCTCTCAGCCACTCTGGCCCCAGCCTGTAGTGCTGCTTGGGGTTGTTGTGGCCAAAGAGCAGAACTCTGCACTTGGCCTTGTTCAGTCTCATCCCCTTGGCCTCTGCCCACCCATGCACCCTGGCCAGGTCCCTCTGCAGGGCTCTCCTACCCTCCATGAGCTCCACAGCTGCTCCTAGCTTGGTGTCATCTGCAAACTCACTGCTGCTGGACTCAATCCCCTGCTCCAGATCATAAATAAAGACACTGAACAGGCCTGTGCCCAGCACTGATCCCTGGGGCACACCACTGGTGCCAGCTGCCAACTGATGCCTGCCAGCTCCTTGATCTGCTGATCCTCAAACACTTCTGCTGCTCTCCTGCTGCAAGCACTGATCTGAGTGAACCCAAGTGATGCACAACCACCACACTGCTGGAGGGAGAGAGGAAGCACAGCCAAGCACTGAAACCAAGCACAAAGTGCTACCAAGTGGCCTCAGAATAAACAAACAGGAAAATGAAGGGATGGAGGTCATCCAGCTCCTGAAATCTGCAGTGCTGCTGGGAGGTTAAAACGCCTAGAGAGAAGGTCAACTCTCCAGAAGCTGGCATTCCTTAAATCCCCAAGAGCCTGGATAGAAGGGGGCAGCTGCACTTTGGCAAGGGTGCCAACCTTTTAGCACCATCACACAGCAGCTCATGGGGGTGAAATGAGGTCTGCCAGGAGAGCCATGGAGTGGTTGGAAGGGACCTCAAAGCTCAGCCGGTTCCAACCCCCCCTGCCATAGGCAGGGACACCTCCCACTAGAACAGGTTGCTCAGGGCCTCATCCAGCCTGGCCCTGAACACCTCCAGGGAGGATGTGGAGCACAGAAGCACAGAATGTGATCTTTGATCCCATTGGGTGCTTCTGTGCTCCACAACCTCCATGGGCAACCTGTGCCAGTGTCTCACCACCCTCAATCTGCGCCAGTGTCTCCACAACCTCCCTGGGCAACCTGTGTCAGTGTCTCAGCACCCTCAACCTGTGCCAGTGTCTCACCACCCTCAATCTGTGCCAGTGTCTCCACAACCTCCCTAGGCAACCTGTGTCAGTGTCTCAGCACCCTCAACCTGTGCCAGTGTCTCAGCACCCTCACTGCAAACAACTTCTTCCTCACATCCAGTTCCATTCTCCCCTCTGCCACTTCAAACCCATTCCTCCTCCTCCTCCTCTCATTCCCAGACCTTGTCAATAGTCCCTCCCCAGCCCTCCTGCAGCCCTCTTCAGATCCTGCAAGGCCACTCCAAGGTCGCCTGGAAGCCTTCTCCTCTCCACGAGGCAAAGGACATCAGAGTCAGGAAATGATCCCAAGTAGCCATGAGAATTGGCAAATGATGCCAATGTCAGCCCAATGAGCCTCACTTACAGATGTGCTCCTTCCCTACACCCCTCTGGTGGCACTAGCCAGGGCACCTGAAGTGCCCACAGATCATGCCAAAGGTTAGAGTGAATGCTCCAGCAAGTGTTTGGGAAAGCCATGAGTTCAGAAGAGGCTTTCTGGCAGCTGTGGTGTGGTGAGAGGTGCACAGGTACCCGCAGGAAGCCAGAGAGGCAGACAGACATCCAGTTGGTCAGCAGCTTTTCCACCACAGACTCAGTCCTCCTGAGCAGGAGCTTGGGCTGGACATTGCTCGACTGTTCCATCAAGTCCCTTGTCAACACTTCCAGAATCTGGGTTAGATAAACCAGCTTAGTTTGGAGTGCAATAGTCAAGAAGGATGCAAACAAGCACCTGTTCAGAAAAAGGGGGGGAAAAAAGGCAGCTGTAACACCTGGGCTTGCCCTGCCCAAAGCCCTCCAACAGTGCAACACCCTGCAGGGCACTGTGCACCCCAGGCCTTCCCTCCTCAGGCACACAAACCATCCACTGGGCTCCACAAAACCAGGGCCACTGCACCTCCACCTGCTCTTACTGCTCTGTGCCTCTGCCCTGCTCTTACTGCTCTGTGTCTCTCCCCTGCTCTACTGCTCTGTGCCTCTCCCCTGCTCTTACTGCTCTGTGCCTCTCCATCTCACAGCAGTTTAGAGGGGCTGGGAGGGACCTCTGGAGAGCCTCAGGTCCAACCCCCGCTGCCAGAGCAGGACCAGAGACTCCAGCGCAGGTTGCACAGAACACATCCAGATGGCTCCTGAAGGTCTCCAGAGAAGGAGACTGCACAGCCTCTCCAGGCAGCCTGCTCCAGGGCTCTGGGACCCTCGCAGCCAAGAAGTTCTTCCTCATGTCGAGGTGGAACTTCCTGTGCTGCAGTCTCCATCCATTGCCTCTTGTGCTGCCACAGGGCACAAGTGAGCAGAGGCTGTCCCGGTCCCTTCCTTCCTGACCCCCAGCCCCCAGACACTGACAGGTGCTGCTGATATCCCCTCTCAGCCTCCTCCTCTGCAGACTGTGCAGCCCCAAGGCTCTCAGCCTTCCCTTCCCCTCTGCAGCAGCTCTCCTGCTCCCGTGACAAGAGGTTTCTGCACTGTGCAACTGCTGCTCTACCTGCAGGCAGCATCTGGAGGTTAGGGGGGAGCTCCTCTGCCTCTCTCTTTACATGCACCGCGGCTCTGATTTCCCTTTCACTGCTGCTTTGATGGCAATGGGTGGTTGTTTTGCTGGGGTTTTCCTCCTCTGCCTCAGTGTGCACAGATGGAGGAGATGGGAAGAATGCTCTGGAGTAATGCAAGCTTGTTCTGCAAGCAGCAGAAGTTACATTTGCCTGCTACAATCCTCGTTGGGTTCTCTTTCCCCCTCCCCTGCTAACTGCCTTGACGATGAGAAGCATAATCATACTGCACCTGTCCTTCACTGAGAAATTCTTCTGCTTTTCAAGGGTGTGAATGAGAGTAACAAGAAAGTTCTTGTTGCAAATCAAAGCATGCAACATGTTGAAGCTCTCATCCTTGCTCGTTTGGTCTCTGCTCTGCAAGAGTTAAACAGAAACAAGCAAGCTGTAGTTCGGCTGTGATGCATTCCCCACGCCCAGACAAACCAAACCAAACCAAACGGGAAGCAACACGTGGGGCCAGGTCCCGGCCTCGGAGGGGACACTGCACTCTCTCCTGGCTCTCAGGATTTGCAGCCAAGATGCATTTCTGGCTCGGCTGGCACAGAGCAGACCTCTGCCGCCAGCGACGCCGCTCGGGAAGCTTCCCTGCCGCAGCTCCTGCCGCTGTCCGCTCCGGCGGTCCCAGCACACAGCAGCTGTGGGTGTCCAGAGCCGTGAGCCGCCCGCGGGGGAAGGGAACGGCGTGAGAAGGCAACCTGCTGTGCCGCAGGGCAGCGCTGAGCCGAGGCCAGCGGGGCCGGGGAGCACATGGCCTTACCTGGGGCATGTCCTCGCTGAAGATGGACGCGTAGCCTCCCGACTGCAACAGAACAGGACAGGTTCAGCATCCTCAGCCCTGCCAGAAGCTTCTAACGCACAGATTCAGTGACTCACAGGATGCTGCTGGCTGGAAGGGACCCCAAAGGGCATCCAGTTCCAACCCCCTGCCGTGGGCAGGGACATCTCCCTCTAGAGCAGGCTGCTCAAGGCTTCATCCAATCTGCCCTTGAACACCTCCTCGGGCAACCTGTGCCAGTGCCTGGAATCAAGAAACCTGGACCAAAGCAGTGGGAATGCTGAACTCTAATGCAGCTATGAGAGACAAACGCCACACAGTGAGTCCTGCAAAGGTGCAGCCAAGGCTCACGGCACATGCAGCTCTCCAAGACGCCCTGGTGTGGACCTCAGTGCTCCTGCTGCTGCTGCTCCTGCTGCTGCTGCTCCTGCTGCTGCTGCTCCTCCGTGCTGCTGCTGCTCCGTGCTCCGTGCTGCTGCTGAGCTGTGCTACAGCAGCCAGCCCAAGTGCTGCAGGAGCAGCTGCTCGTCGCTACTCCTCACCTACAAAGGCTGCTGCACCCCTCCTGGATGGCACTGACAGCCCCTGGCAGCCAGGCTCTGTCACCGAGTGACTCTTGAGTTCCTCTGCCCCCACTCAGCTCAGGGCACCTCGTGAATGCTCGCTAATGATCCCTGCAGGAGGTCCATGCTGCAGCCCCCAGAGCGGCACAGCTGCCACCAGCATCTCCTCCTAGCCAGAGCTCTCCTGACAAAGGGCAGCCCCAGCCCCCAAACACTCTGTCAGTGCCTCTTGTCTGGTTCCCACTGCCTCAAAGGGTCCAAAGCAGCTGCATGCTCTCAGCGGCACTGCCCCGACAAGCTCACACTGCTGTGTCTGTGCTGCCGGCAGCTCCTGCTCTCCTCACACAGCTACAGAGTGGCTTAGCTGGGAAGAGACCTTCAACGCCAGCTCCTCTAGGGATCAGGCTGCTTGAAGTCCTGCCCAGCCTGAGCCTGAGCGCTTCCAGGAGAGGGCATCCACAGCCTCCCTGCGTGACCTGCTCCAGTGTCTCATCAACCTCACCATAAAGAATTTCTTCCTGAGGTCCAAGCTAACTCCTCTCTCTTTCAGCTTAGAACCACAGGCCCTGGTCCTGCCACTGCAGGCCCTGGTAAAAAGCCCCTCTCAGTCTCTTCCAAGCCTCCTCTATGTTGCCAGGCTACTACGAGGTTGCTGGAGCCTTCTCTTCTCCAGGCCTGACAGCCCCAAGTCGCTCAGGCTCTCCCCACAGGCTGTTCCAGCCATTTCTCTGGCCCTTCTCTGGGCCTGCTCCAACAGGGCCATGGACCTGCTTTGCTGGGGACCCCCAAACTGCACACAGCGTTCCAGGTGGGGGGTCAGAGAGCAGAGGGAGAGGAGCACTTCCCTTGGGCTGCTGTAGCCCAGGACGTGATGGGTTGCCTGTGCTGCGAGCAGACTTTGCCACCTCACAGCTAATCCCTCGTCTGATTTGTCACCCATGCCATTTTCCTCAGGCCTCCTCCTCCTCCCTTCCCTTCCCTTCCAGCCTCTTCTCACCTTTCCTCCACTAGGTACTGCCAATTTCTCCTCAGCACCCCTATTCCTACCTACCACTGAAAGGCAGACCTGCAGGCACTGGAACAACCAGAAGCATCTTAAAGGTGCTTGTGAGCTGTGACCAAGCATGGTAGCATTAAACCAAGCAATGTGGGCAGCTGGGGCAAAGCAGAAACCACAAATCCAAATTTAACAAGTAAAGCCAAAAAGGAGGTTGTGAGCAGGGAAGAATTCAGTAACAGCTGCAAGCTGCAAGCAGAAACCAAAAAGCTATCTGGAAAACGGAGGCAGCAGGGAGCTGGAAGCTCAGAATGAAGCTGGGCTCCACCACTCTGCAGTGGAGAGAGGTGATGTCCTCCTGCAGCTGCTCAGCCCATCCTGAGAGAGAGGTCTCAGGCGAGTGGGATCAGTGCCTCTGGGGCTGCTCTCTCTGCTCTGACTACAGGAAGCTGCTCAGTGAAGAGCTCTGATGTCCATGCTCACACAGCTGAGCAGAGGTGAGACAAAGCCCACAGGATGCACCAGAAGGCAGCAGGAGTGTAACGCCGCCACGGTGCTTTGCCTTCTCAACCCTCCTGTCAACACTGCCCACACTCAGTGGCAATCTGCTCCCTGATTGCCTTTTCTGTTCATCTTCAGTGTTTGCTCAGTGGAGCACTGCCCTGCTCCCGCAGCCTGGCAGCAGAAGGCATGTTTGAACACCCCTGCAATGCAAACAGCAGGCACTAGCAGGGCAAACTGGTCACACAACAAGTGAAATGACTGCCACGTGGCAGCAGAGCTCCGAGTGCTGGGCTGACCTCCGTGGTCTCAGCACCTCGAACTGAGACAAAAGCTAACAGGAATCGTTTTCAGGATGAGCAGTGCCACGAGACTCACCAAGGCCAAGCTGGAGGAGCCCTTCCCTCTCCGACCTCACACACTGCAGCAGTGGCAGCCTTTGTGCCTTCTGTTCTTTCCTTTGTGCTCTGCATAAAGCAAAGCATCCCCAGCCAGACTGGCACTGTTTTGCCAGGGGACTAGCACTGGGAAAAGAGCAACTCCTACAAACAAAAACCACTGCTTTAATGCTCAGCAGCCTAGCAACACAACAGACTGAAGGGGAAGTGTGGATCCCTTGATCCACTTTCCTCCAACCTCCCCAGGGACCCCCTACAAGTCAGCCTGGGAGCACCAGAGGGGCATCAGAAGAGATGCTGCCAGTTTCCTTCGGTGTGAGAACTCAAAGGGCCCAAAGAGTGAGCATGTGTAATTCCACAGGGTGCCAGGGGCTGCTCCAAACAGGAAGGACCTCTGAACTGCACACACTTCACTGACCTTTAGCCATCTGCCCTGCTCTCCTCTCAGCTTGGGTTCTGCCATGTCAGCAGCCTGCAGAGCAAAGCCAGCAGGACCTCAGAGCCATTTCTTCACCCACAAGCCTAACTAGGAGGGGGCAGGATGGCAGCTGGCATGACAGCCAGCCTGGCTGCTCCTTCAACCAGTCACAGCAGGAGGGCACAGAAAGCAAGGGGTAAGCCACAGCTTACTTGCAATGGCCTGAGAGGCTCAGCGAGGCTGGGCAAAACCCACACAACCCTTCAAAATCCAAGCAGGATGCTTCAGCAGGTAGGCTTAGCTCAGACCAGAGCTGCACAGCCTTCAGCCTTCTGTGCATACTCTTGACTTCAGAAAAGCCTCCTGTGGGAGCAATGCCCAACTACTGCACAGTATTCACTTCACTGCTTGGATCCTGAGCTTCCTAGGTCTTCAGGATCAGGCAGGACTGGCAGCTGAGAGAGTTGTTAAGCATTTACCTCTGGAAAGAAAGTTCTAAGAGCAAAGTGTTTGTAGTCAAGGAAGGGAACGGTCCCAAAGCTATCCACCACATCCAACTCATCCATCTGCAGCTCAGCAAATCCTGCAAAAGAAGCCCCCCTCCCCAGCCAGAGAGTTAATGTAGGTGACAGAAAATCTCCTTCACAACTGTATCTGCCCCAACAGACCACACAAACACAGAGCCATGGAATCACAGCGTGGCTCAGGCTGGCAGGGAGCTCAGAGCTCAGCCCCTCCAGCCTCCTGCCATGCCCAGGGACACCTCTCACCTACACTCAGCTGCTCAAGGCCTCATCAGCCTGGCCTGCAACACCCCCAGCAAGGAGGCAGCCACAGCCTCCCTGGGCAGCCTGGGCCAGGCTCTCACCACCCTCACACTCAGCAGCTTCTGCCTCAGCTCCACTCTCAGCCTGCTCTGCCTCAGCTCCAAACCATTGCCCCTTGGCCTGCCTCACACCCCCTCAGCACAGCTCCCTCTGCAGCCTTCCTGCAGGATGCCTTCAGCTCTTGGCAGCAGCTCTGAGGTGCCCTGGAGCCTTCTCCTCTGCAGGCTGCCCCCCCCAGCTCCCTCAGCCTGTGCTCACAGCAGAGCTGCTCCAGCCCTGGCAGCATCTTTGTGGCCTGCTCTGGGCTCTCTCCAGTAGCTCAGCTTGCTCACACACGTTCCTGTGGGGGCTGAGCTGCTCAGTGAGCTGGACCTGGGCTGACTGCACTCCAGCTTGCCCTCCCAGACAGAGCTTTGCTGATGCAGAGCCCTCTGCCACGAGCAGGGACACCTCCCACCACACCAGACTGCTCAAGGCCTCCTGATGTTCCTTAAGCAGCAGCTTTCAGGTAAGCTGGGGCTGCCTTTCTAGCTGGACCTCCCGGGAGGGGGAAGGCACCAACCCCCTGGAAGGCAACATCAGCTGCAGTCCCAGCAGCTCAGGAGGACTGAAGGCAGTATCACTGCAATCCCAGGTAGCTGCTGCTGCAGTGCAGCACCAGCACTGAAGGGGATCTCTGCCAGGGCACAGGAAACAATCTAACAGCTGTGAACTGGCAGGTTTCTGGGATGTGAGCCCCCTGGCAGCCTCAGCCCAGGAGGGCTGCAGTGGCTAAGCTCTGCAGAGCTCTCCAGACCTACCCTCGCGGATCTCCTTCCGAATCTCATACTCCAGCAGCTCCAGTTGCTGGCTCTGCTTACGAGTCAGCTCTTTGGATTTGTACCTGGTGACTATGAATGCCACTGCAAAGGAAGGAGAAACAGCATTTTAAGTGGAGGAAGGCCAGGACAGGCCAGCCCCACACCTGCTGCATCAAGAAACAGCAAGAGCAACCCCAACCTGCGCTCCCCCAGAGGTTTGTGTCTGCTGCTGCCACCCCACAATGAATCAAACCCACTCCTCACAACCAGGCCTTGCACCTGCCAGTCCAACCTGATGTGACAGCACAGCACACCCTGCTACACACCACCTGTACAGTGGGACACAGTCCAGCAACCACTTCCAGCCACTAACTAGCTGCGTGCAGGGCAACCACAGAGCATGCTGCAGGACTGGGTCACAGAGCAGCAGGCAGTTCAGATCCACAGCAGCTATGCCCTAAGACACCCCAGCACTAACCAGGGCTTTCACAGAGCTGTCCTTGTTGGGAGGGACCTCTAAGATCCCTTCTCCAGGGAGCTCTGGCAGTGCACAGAATGGCAGGAGCTGCAAGGGACCTCCAAAGCTCAGCCAGTCCAAGCCCCCTGCCGGGGCAGGAGCATCCAGAGCAGATCACACAGCAACACAGCCAGGTGGGGTTGGAATATCTGCAGAGAGGGAGACTCCACAGCCCCCCTGGGTACCCTGTGCCAGGCTCTGGCACCCTCACAGGGAAAAATTCCTCCTCATGTTTCCATGGAACTTCCTCTGCCTCAGCTCCCACTCACTGCCCCTTGGCCTGGCACTGGGCATCACCCAGCAGAGCCTGGCTGCAGCTCCTGGCACTCACCCTTTACTGCAACACAAGGATGCCAATCCTGTGGCTCACCTGACTAAATGACAGCAACCCCAGCAGCACAGCCACAACTCCTGCACTCTCAGAAGGGCCTCCCCACCACACCAGGCTTCAGTGTCCCTTCTTATGATGGAAGGACAACACCAGAGTGCTGTGACAGCCCCAAACGTGTCTCTGTGCGCTTGTGTGCCACGGCCAGAGGGCAGAGGAGATGCTGCTGTACTCACCTATAATGACACCCACTACGATGGGCAGCAGAATGAGGACATACAAATAGATGTGTGATGATGTGGGCTTGACTTCATGCTCAAAGTTTCCTAGTTTGACCTGCAGAAAAGAGAATAAAAACCCATCTGTGTTAAGAGAGAGGAGGAGGCAGAGCAGTGCTGTATAGGGTTAACACTCCTGGGGGAGTGACCCTGAACCTGACCCTAGGGGTCTTGGCCCCTCCCCAGGGGTGGGCCACACTCCAGGTGATGGTTAGCCCACTCCCCCCACTGCCTGTGGTATAAAAGACAGAGGAGTTTCCTGTCTCATTCTCTTTTCCTGCGTTCACTCTACACACACACACACTGATACTGCATACCAGCACACCCCGTGGCAGCCACGAGGCAGAGACACCATCACACTACTCGGGTTGTATCCATCCCTGTTTGTATTTTGCTGTTTTCCCTTCCTTATCCTTTGTAAACTCCCCTACCTCCAATCCCTTTTTCTAAGTTATTGTTAAACTTTTCCTTTTTAACTTCCAAATCGAGTGAGATTGATTTATTGGGGTGTCCCTACCTTTTATCTCTCTCCCTGTCTTTTGGGGAAAGGAGGGGGAAGAGGGGAGGGCACTCTATAAATTCTATAAATTGTCATTGGGTCTATTAAATTTATAAGAGTCTCTGGGAACCTGCATTTGAACCCAAGACAAGTGCTGAGCATGGCATTCAGTGGAGAGGAGCCAGAGCTGCGTGCTCACAAAGGGCTCTGCTCCTCCAGGCTGCTGCCGCGACAGCAGCACTGCAGCAGCACAAACCCAGCACTTAGGCAGGGCAGCACAGCTGGGAGAGGAGAACATGTGGGAGACCTCAACAAGCACCGAATGTTGTCACTGTTCTCGCTGCAGAGAGCCCTCAGGTGAAGGGCAGGACCTGGCCTGCAGCTGGCCAGGTGGCTCCTGCACCTCTGAGCTGGTGCTGACTGCTCTGGCATTTTGGAGTGGCAGGACCTAGCCAGGTGGCTCCTGCACCTCTGAGCTGGTGCTGGCTGCTCCAGAGGGGGTGGGGAAGGTACATGCAGGCAGTTCAGAACTTTCCCTTGCACTCAGTGTGTTACTCTGATGAGTAGAAGAGCAGGGCAGGACTGGAGCTGCTCAGGAGGGAAGTCCATGCTTGGCAGCTGCCTGGCCTGCAGCCCTCTTCCCCATTTATTTGCAGGAGCTTCAACCTCCTTCTGCAGGCTGCAGGATGCTGCTGAAGGTCTGCTCAAGAACAAACACAGCACTGCACACCCAGCAGCCCTCAGCAGGCACTGGGCTTGTCAAAGGCAGGAGCACATGGAAGTGCTGAAGCCTGCCAGCTGCATTCACCACTGATAATTACGGCAGGAGACATCTCACACAAGAAGATCTCCAGGAGGACCATGGGAACCCATAAATAAAGGGTAGCTAAGCCTATAAACAGACTAGGAGTGGGAATGTGCTTTGAGAGAGGCAAAGAACACCACCGAAGGCCAGGGATAGAAATGAGACTGAGTTAATTGATAAGGAGAGCTGGGCTGGGGTTATTTTGGGCTGCAGCAGGGAAGGCAGAGATGTGATTACAGGCACTGGTCACAGGGATGAGCAGGGCAGCTGGGACCTGTGGGTGCTCACACTGCAGCCACACACCCAGCAGCAAAGAGACCCTTGAGGGCTGGGGGGACACAGCCTTTGTGGATCTGAGGCTACAAAGAGCAGAAGCCAGGGCAGGGCTGTTTCTCCCATCCAGTGTTGACTTCCCCCTGCTTGTTTGTGTCTTCTCACAGCTCCTGCACAAGGGACTCTCACTCTGTGCACTCCTAGGACCCCACTGGCTTTTCCAAAGCTGAAATGTATTAGTGCCTAAACACATTCACCACCTCCTGCCCATCACACCTGCCCTTCTCCACTTGTCATGCCCAACCATGGCCCCACTTCTTTCCTCATCTTTAAATGATCTTGCTTATGAATCATGGACAAAATAAGTTAGACATCGTAAGAAGGACACAGAGCTTCTGGAGAGAGCCCAGAGGAGGCCACAAAGATGCTGCCAGGGCTGGAGCAGCTCTGCTGTGAGCACAGGCTGAGGGAGCTGGGGGGGTGCAGCCTGCAGAGGAGAAGGCTCCAGGGCACCTCAGAGCTGCTGCCAAGAGCTGAAGGCATCCTGCAGGAAGGCTGCAGAGGGAGCTGTGCTGAGGGGGTGTGAGGCAGGCCAAGGGGCAATGGTTTGGAGCTGAGGCAGAGCAGGCTGAGAGTGGAGCTGAGGCAGAAGCTGTTGAGTGTGAGGGTGGTGAGAGCCTGGCCCAGGCTGCCCAGGGAGGCTGTGGCTGCCTCCTTGCTGGGGGTGTTGCAGGCCAGGCTGGATGAGGCCCTGAGCAAGCAGAGAGGTGTCCCTGGGCATGTCAGGAGGTTGGAGGGGCTGAGCTCTGAGCTCCCTGCCGGCCTGAGCCATTCCAGGGTTCTGTGACCCTAAAGCAGCTCAGCACTGTGAGTGGGACCCGAGGCAGGCAGGCTCAGACACAAGCTACCTGTGGCACAAGCACCACAGGAGCAGCAGATGCCTCTGTCAAGGACCCTGGTGATAAGAGCATGTCTGACTACATCCCAGCGCTGCTGAATGGCAACAGAAGGGAACTCCACTCACAAAGACTTTGACTGTGGAGAAGTCAATCTTGTCTGTCCCTTCCCTTTTGAACTTGCAGAGGATAGTGCTGCGGTCTGGCTTCTTGGTTATGTTCTGGACACTGAACCAGATCCTTTTGGTCTGGGCACCACTCAGGTAGGACAGGTAAACCTCTACCTCACTTTTAGAAATGTTCAGGTTGTCATTTTCTTTCTAGAGAGAGGGGAAAAAAAAAAGACAACAAAGAGTCTCTAAATGCAGTAAGGAACAAAATAATCCCCCAGAGGAGTTCTGAAGGAGCAGTCAGAGCTCCTTCCCTCCCCACTCACGTAGATCTTCAGTTCCAGGTCAGGGTCCAGCTCAGTGTGCAGCTGGTAGTTAATGAAGACTGGGTCAGGGTGGTAGTGCAGCTTGACACACGGTATGAAGGTAGTCTCCACTCTTAACATCAGATCAACAACTTTGCCCTCCGTGGCGTGGCTCAGGCTCGGCGTTAAATAACGATACTCAGACTCATCGCCAGGGCACCTGGAAACCTAGCAACGGCAATTGCAACGCCATGAAACCCTCCGGAACGAGCACAGCCAGAAACAGAGGCGCCCAGAGGCCAGCTCGGTGCCTCCCTGACCCGACAAAGGCAGCTGCTGCGGCTCCGCTGCCACGGGGGCTGCGCGGAGCTGCGCCTGCCCCGGAGCGCACCGAGCGAGCGCTGCCTGCTGCCGAGGGCTGACCGCACAGCGCCAGGGCAGCTGCTGCCTGCTGCCGAGGGCTGACCGCACAGCGCCAGGGCAGCTGCTGCCTGCTGCCGAGGGCTGACCGCACAGCGCCAGGGCAGCTGCTGCCTGCTGCCGAGGGCTGACCGCACAGCGCCAGGGCAGCTGCTGCCTGCTGCCGAGGGCTGACCGCACAGCGCCAGGGCAGCTGCTGCCTGCTGCCGAGGGCTGACCGCACAGCGCCAGGGCAGCTGCTGCCTGCTGCCGGGCAGCACAGCGACCGCTGCGGCCCCCCTCAACGAGCGTCAGAGGGGCAGCACCAGCTCAGCCCCCGCGTCCGCCCCACAGGGTGCTGCTGCTTTCGGCGTGTGCTGCAGGCTCAGGAGCTAAGGGTGCCTGCCTCCGCACAGCCCCAGAGCAAGGCGTTTGGCTCTACACCAGCTCAGCCTGCACCCCTTGCTGCTGCAGTGGCACCATCTGGGTGGGTTCTCAACACAGAACCAGAGAGGAATACCCCTCCTCCTCCTCCAACAGACCCACGCGTGGAGGCTGGGGAGACTTAGAAAGGACAGACCTGGAACAAGTGTCCAGAGCAGAGAGGAAAGGCTCAGGGCACTTTGCAGGGCAGCAGCTGCCAGGCAATCCCGAGCTGGTACCGAGAACATGCAAGGGCCATGCCAGCAGCGGGCACGCTGACTGCAGCGAGGTGACTGACCTGTGCCCGAGGGTGCTGCCAAAACACTGGGGTTCTCCTGAAAGCCTGGGAGCCAAACCTAACCCCCCAGGGAGACCTCTGCTGGGTGCTGTGAGCCTGAGACTTACAGTGAGGTTAGCTCTCTGCTCGTCGGAAATGATCACACTGTCCACCACGTTGAAGTTCCTGCCGATCGTCGTGATCCTGCGGCCGCCGCTGCAGAGAACGGCAACGGGGGAGGGGAGGCAGGGGAGGGAGGGGATTAGTGCCTGTGTCCCCCCTCGCAACTGCTGCGTTCAGGCTTCGGCCTGAAGAAACCACTCCTGTGCACTCTGCTGTGGTAGCAGCCAATGCACTGAGGGGCAGCTGCAGCAGAGGATGGCTGCAGCTGAGCTGCACTTCCCAACGAGGCAACACGAAACACTTTGGCACCACAGAGGCTTCCCAGCACGCAGCCATGCTCCTGCAGGCACCCTCCAGCTTCTCTGCTACTCATGCAGCCCAGAACTAGACTGTGATTCACTGCTCTGGCTTGAAGAAAGAGCAAGGTGGCATTTCCGTGTGCCCAGGTGAGCCAATGGCATCCTGGGCTGGCTCAGGAGCAGTGTGGGCAGCAGGAGCAGGGAGGTTCTTGTGCCCCTGTGCTCAGCACTGCTCAGGCCACCCCTGCAGTGCTGGGTCCAGTTCTGGGCTCCTCCATTGCAGAGAGATGCTGAGGTGCTGGAAGGTGTTTGGAGAAGGGCAGCAAGGCTGGGGAGGGGCCTGGAGCACAGCCCTGTGAGGAGAGGCTGAGGGAGCTGGGGGGGTGCAGCCTGCAGCAGAGGAGGCTCAGGGCAGAGCTCATTGCTGCCTGCAGCTGCCTGCAGGGAGGCTGTAGCCAGGTGGGGTTGGGCTCTGCTGTCAGGCAGACAGCAACAGAAGAAGGGGACAGAGGCTCAAGCTGTGCCAGGGCAGGTTCAGGCTGGATGTTAGGAAGTTGTTGTCAGAGAGAGTGATTGGCATTGGAATGGGCTGCCCAGGGACGTGGTGGAGTGCCCATGGCTGGAGGTGTTGAAGCCAAGCCTGGCTGGGGCACTTAGTGCATGGTCTGGTTAACTGGACAAAGCTGGGTGCTAGGTTGGGCTGGGTGAGCTTGGAGCTGTCTTCCAATCTGCCTCATTCTACGATTCACTGCCCAAGAGCAGCCTTGCCTGTGCTTCACTCCTGCCTTCTTCAGGAGCTGGCAGTGCCAGGCACCTGGCAGGGGTCGTTCCCAGCAGTGTCCCGACCATCTGCCTCGGCACACGTAGGGGTGTTTGTGTCTGGAGGCTCTGCCTCCCAGTTGCTGCTGCACACAGTCTGAGTGGTTTAAGGTATTATTCATTTCCAGCTGCCTGAACTGCCTCTCCCCTGGAGATGAGGACAAGCATCCCAGCAGCTCAGCTGCTGCAGCTGGCAGCTCCACTCATTACCTCAGCTCCACACGTGCCAGTGCTCACTGCCAAGAGATCAGGTGAAGAAGGTGGCAGTGAGCAAAGCCTGTGCAGGCAGAGGTGTAAAGCTGTGCCTGACTGTACTGAAACCACCGTGTGGAAGGCAGCAGAGGCTCAAGAAGGCTTTCTCTGGCTTTAGGGAAGTCAGGCCTGAAGCATGTGCACAGCACTGCTGCTGCAGTGGCTACTGCCAAGCCGCTGCTGCTGCTTCACACCATGCTGAGCTGAAGAGGAGAGCAGCACCAAAGGGAACTGGAGCTGGCATTTCTGTGTGCTGCCCACATTCTGCTTTAGCTTTAATATGATGAGACTATTTTTGACTTCTAAGGAGATCTGAGGTGAGCAGGCATGAGTTGGAGAAGGGCTGTTTAGAAGGGCTTGGAGTGATAGGCTGAGGGCAATGGTTTGGAACTGGAGCAGGGCAGTTAGCTTGGACATCAGGAGGGAATTCTGCACAGTGAGGGTGGGCAGAGACTGGCACAGGCTGCCCAGGGAGGTGGTTGAGCCTCCATCCCTGAAGGCATTGCTTGTCCCTGGGCAGCCTGCTCCAGGTGGAGGTGTCCCTGCCACCTGCAGGAGGGTTGGACAAGGTCACCTCGGAGGGGCCCTTCTAGCAGGATGCCATCTGAGAGGCTGTTTACAGAATGCTTGCAGAGCAGAGAACCCACCCTGCACCTCTCACGGCCCTGCCTGTGTGCCGAATGTGGAGCCAGCCCAGCGGCGGCAGTGTGCTGCAGCAGCCAGCCAAGCTGCAGCCTGCCCAGGAAGGAGGCTCACGCAGGCTCCCCGGGACTCCATGGGAATACCTCCCTAAGAAGCACAGAAAGGCAAATTTACCTGACCCAGGAGGTGTTTGGTGTGATGGCAAGGCAGGATGGCAAGGAGACATAGTGCAGGGTCATGGGTGGGGAACACTTCTTGCCGGCAGCCTGGATGCAGATGCTTTTGGCCTCTTTGCGAGTGGGCGGCAGAGCGAAGGTCATCTGGGTGTCGTTCAGCACAGTCCTCACTTTGATGCTGGGGCAGGAAGAGAAGAGCCAGGGAAGGAAAGGAGCTGCCACTGCGCCCCTCCTTGGTGCTACTACACAAAGCCTGCACCCTCCAGCAAAGGCTGAGCAGCAAAGACAAATGCATCTCACTTGGAGCTGCCAGATGGGGGTGGAAAGACAGAGCAGGGAGTTGAAAGGACAAAGTAGGGCAGCTCTTGAGTGAAGCTGCTACGTGTCACCATAATCACAGGAGACAGACATCTTATGGCCTTGGGAGGAGGCTCTGGCATGCAATGTGTGATTCTGCTCTTCCCTCTCTACCACTGCTCTGCTACCAGCATGGGCCAGGGGCGAGGCAAGAATGAGAATCTCCAGTTTCCTTCTCTCTTATTTGTCTTTCTTTTCCCCTTCTTTCCTCCTTCCTCTTTCTCTCTACTTCTCTCTCCCTCCTTTGCTCCTATGTCCTCTGTCATTGTCTCCTCTTCCTCCCCCTTTTCTCCCTTGTACTCCCTCCTCTCTCTACTTCTCTCTCCCTCCTCTTTCCTCCCTTGTACTTCATCCTCTTTGTCTCTGCCTCTCTCTCTCCCCTCCTCTTTGTCTCTCCTTCTCTTTCCATCCTTCTCTCATTCCTTCTCTCTTCTCTCTCTCCTCTCCTCTTTTCTCCCCTCTTCATCCCTTCTACTCCCTTCCTTTCTCTCTTTCTCCTCTTTCCCTCCTTCCTCCATTTGTTTTCTGTGGTGTTTGTGGCTGAAGTAAAAACTGAACAGCACTGCCTGAGTGCCAACGATGCAAAATGGGCTTGGAAATCACAGGCAGCCACTGCAGCTGCACCTGAAAATTACTGTTTCAGAATAAAGTAGCCCAATTATGCAGGGGTTGCACTCTGCAATCATCAACAGGGAAAAGTACAAGCCACTGCCTGAGAGATTCCCTTCCCTGGCATGGGGTTTGTGCTTTCACCAGCAGAATCCTAGGGCATGTGGGAAATACTCTGCACCAGAGGGATTGGAATGGGCTGCCCAGGGAGGTGGTGGAGACCCCATGACTGGAGGTGTTGAAGCCAAGCCTGGATGGGACACTCAATGCCATGGTCTGGGTGACTGGGCAGGGCTGGGTGAGCTTGGAGCTCTCTTCCAGCCTGGCTGATTCTATGATTCCCTGAGAACAGAGCAGCCTCCCCTGCTCTGCTGAGGAGAGCTGTCCATGCCAGCTGTTCACACAACTGCAGTGCCCAGGCCACCTGGGCAGGATTTTCAGCATGCAAGCAAAGCAGGAGCTGCACTCACATGTCTGTTTTGCAGCCAGTGATGCCAGCCAGGACCAGCTTTATGCCCGACGCCCGAGTAAAGTTCTCTCCTTTCACTGTTATCTCACTTTTGCCCAAGGTAGAAATCCACAGGGGCTCGATGGAACGAATGCTGATGTGCTGGGAGGGAACAGAAAGCAACCCAAAAGAATAAACCTGGTCAGAAAGAGAAAAGGCTGAGCAGTGACAACAGCAACTGCAAACCCAAGCAGCAGGCGGGAAGCAGGGGACAGGACGTGGGGAGGCAACTTCTCACTCGGCAGAAAGCTCGGAGGAGCTTGGTCCTGGGAAGCTCTGCCAAGGAGCAGTTCTTCTGTCAGCCAACTGTTGGTACTCCGGATTTTACACTGCCATTCATCTCACCACAGAGTCACCCCCAAGGAATCACAACCTTCTGGGAAGGGAGGGATCACAAAAAGCCAGCCTGAAAGGCTGCTGCTTGCTCTGACCCTTGAGGAACCAAGCAACACCACCAGCCCAACCCCACGCTGCTGGGGCTCACAGGAACAAAGGCATCTCCTCCGGCCTGGAAAGGGGAGCAGGGTCAGAGCCTAGAATGAAAGGCTGGGGGGGAGCCCCAGGATTAGCTTTACTAGAAAGCCTTGTGGCTTTGGCTGCCTTTGGGAGCCCATTTTGCTGCTACAGAAGTCCACCAATCCATTCTCCAGCAGCTCAGAGCCTGCCCTGCTGTGCTGTGCTGCTGGCAGAGCCTGGCAGCTCGACAGTGTCCTCTTCTCAGGAGATCTCTTCATTCTTTTAGCTTGCTCACAGGACTGAGCCAGGAGGAATTTCTGCTTCCCCCCTCCCCCTCGGTGTATTTACTTGATGCATCTGACAGCATCTCATGTTTAATCAGCTTCTCTGCTCGCCCAGTTTCACAACCACACAGACAGCTTCCTCTCTGCCTGTCTCGCAGACCACACACTGAACGTGTTTGAGGAACCAGACAATTACACAAGTGAAAGCAGAAACTGTTTGGGGCCTGCTCAGGCAAACCATTTCTAGCTGGCTTTTGGTCTGCCCCAAATCCCAGCTTAAAGGGAGCCTTCCGAGGGCTGCCACCAAACTGGTTTCTTCTGGGGGTGCATCCACTGGGCACACTTCAGCCCTCCTGCCCCTGAGCTGGGTGCTGGTGCCAAACCTCCAGGAAGACTCTTCCCACAGGGCTTTCCTCCCCACTGATCTCCCCGTGCCCCCGGGCAGCAGCAGGCTCCGGGGCTGGCAGCCCGAGGGGCAGGGGGCACTGCCTGCTCTGCGAGCACAGCAGCTGCCCGCTCGGGCGGTGCCCAGCAGGCTGTCCCCGCACTCGGGCACGGCTGGCTGAGCACCACAGCTCGGCAGCAAACGAGAGACCTGTCACAGCTGACGGGAAGCTGCAGATTCTGCCGCGGGAAAGGGCAGCAGAGGGCAAGGGCTGGGGCCAGAGGGCATGCAAAGGGAGCTCCAAGATGACCTCTGGTGCGGGTGATGAAGCAGGGCAAAGGAAAGCCAGGACAAGCAGCCCGGGGGAGAGAATCTGCTCCCGTCCCGCTCTGGGGATGGGCTTAAGCCTCACTTAGGAGAGCTGAAGCAGAAGTCTGAGGGCTTTCAAGCCAGCCAAGCACCAGGGCTGCCCTCCACCCCTGCCCCATGCCTGTGCCCACTCCCAAACAGCCTCGCACACACCTGGAAGCCGAATGCCAGCCGAAGGGGCAGCAGCCTGCCAAGGGCTCACTCTGGCGAGCAGAAGGGAGCCCTGAAGCACAGGAACCACACAACAGCAGCAGCCCCAGGGAGCCCCTGCGGGGCTGTGAGCTCTGCCGAGAGAAATGCCAGGCCAGGGCTGCAGCAGGAGGCTCCAGCTGGCCTCTGTGCCAGGCACCACACACCGCAGCGTGTCTCAGCCTAGCTTCCCTGGTGCCTTTTCTTCCAGCAAGAAGGAAGGGTGGGCAGAACGGCTCTGTCTGGAAGTCTGGGCCTCCCTGCCAGCATGCCTGCCCCAGCCCCCTCCCCATGCCCTGCCTCGCCCTCGGGGCACCAGTGCAGTCCCTGGCAGCACCGAGGCAAGCAGGGCTGGGCCACCCAGGAGCCTGCTTCCCACCTCGACCACCACAGCCCATGACACTTCCTTCAGCAGCACCAGAAACCAGGACTTCGCTCACTGAAGGCAGGAGGGACCAAAGCTCCTCCTTGGGGTGTGCAGCCCTCCCCTGCCCGGCACCGGCGCCGCTGCCCCTCCAGTGCTGCATGGCAGGGGCAGAGGTGCCCAGCAGCAGGGGCAGGGAGGGAGGCAGGGGAGAGGCAGAGGCATCGCTGCAGAGGTCACCGCTGGGGAGGCATGTGAGGAAAGCTGTGCAAAGGCACAGAGACACAGAGCAAGCTTGTGCCAGCTCCTCAGGTGGTGTACATCAGCACAGCCTTGTCAGCTCCATTAGAGCTCCACTCTCTGAGCCATGCCCCCCCCGGACAGCCTCAGCTTCCCCCAGGCTGTGCAAAGAGTGCCAGGCACATCCTCAGAGGGGTGCTGAGCATGGCTGCAGGTCCCAGCAAGGTAGCCAGCAGCAGCCCAGCTTTAGCAGCCTGTGCCACCCCAGGGAGCTCCCTTCTCACTCCAACACAGCTCCTGACATGGCACTGGCAGAGGGCCCTGAGGCCAGGCAAAGACCTGTCCTGGGGGCCTGGCCCAGCTGAAGGATGACCTGCTGGAAGGCAGGGGCCACTGCCAGCCAAGTGCCTCCTGCAGCCACTCCAGCTGCTGCTCCGGCGTGGGAAAGGGGAAAGTGCAGGCATGGAAAGCAGCAGCTGGAGGCAGGAGGAGGACTGGGGTGAAGATGTACATTCACCTCAAAGCTCAGCTGGGGGTGTGGGCAAACACAAATCCTCTCCCTCTGCTCTCCAGCACAGCCTCTTTAAAGGCCTGGCAGCCAGGGAGCAGGATTTCAAATGCAATTTCAAGCCCTCTGCACGGATCAATCACTCCTAAACAAACATCTGCCTCCGGAGTGCCTCCAGCGCTTCGGCTGCCTTGCCCACCGCTGCCTCTCCCCGATAAGGCAGGGGGAAGAAAGCCATCACCCAGGCAATCCCAGCCCTCCAGCAAGGGCAAAGTAATGCACTTGGAGGCAGAGCAAGGAACAATTTTCTCTGCTCTTCCAGGGGCTGCAGTGCTTCCTCTGCAGACCCAGGCTCGGGAGCACAAGCATCACAATCCCACTCAGCCCTCTGAAACCCAGAAGGGGGCTGCTGATTTTCCTTCAAGAAACCTCAGCCTGAAGAGCTGAAGTCAAGAGGTAATTCTTGTCTTTACAGTTAAAAGCTCTGCTGGTTTCAACGAAACCTTCAGAGGCAAGAAGCCAGCAGCTATTTATACCAACCAGGCCATCACTCACAGAAAAGCAGAACCCAAAAGGTGTAGGCAGCAAAGCTCCCTGTCCTTACTCATCACTCACATTTCTCTTCCCCACTCATTCCTCCCCTAACACCTGCACATCACAGCAACCACTGCCGACAAGGCTGCTCAGCCTGAGCAGAAGGGGAAGCCCTCTGGGCACCACCGGGGGTGAAGGGATAACCTCCTGGTTGAAGGGCTGGCCCCTCAAGCAAACCTATGCACTCCAGATAACCTCAACAGTGAGCTCCACCACCAGACTCAGAAGGGACTTTGGCAGCAGCAACACTTGACCCTTGCCAGAGATGCAGCCTGAGCGAGGAGGACCGAGAGCAGCTCCAGCTTTCCAGCCCCCAGTGATGGCTTCCAGCATGACCCAGGGATTTCAGCCCCTCCAGACACCCTCTATCATGCAAAAACCATGCAAGCATCTGGGTGTCACATCCTCCCCTCCATTCTGCTCCCCTGGCAGCTGTGTTTCAGGAGAAGCTGGGATAAAGGCCCCCAGCTCCTTGTATTTCGGCAGTGAGAGCAGGAGGGTGTGGAGCAACCAGCCTGGCTGCTCACAAGCCTTACGAGGAGCAGCTGAGGCACCTGGGAGTGGTCAGCCTTCAGAAGAGGAGCCTGAGGGGAGACCTCATTGCCCTCTGCAGCTGGAGGAAAAGCTGGACTGGCTCAAATGAGCTGAGGATTGGGCTCTTCTCACATGCAACAAGTGACAGGACAAGGGGAAATGGCCTCAAGTTGTGCCAGGGGAGGCTCAAGTTGGAGATGAGGAAGAATTTCTTCCCAGCGAGGGGTCTGAGGCTGCCCAGGGAGGTGCTGGAATCACCACTCCTAGGGGTCATGGTTTAGTGGTAGCAGCTGAGCAGTAGAGGGGTTGGGAGCTCCACGTTGAACTGGGTGATCTCAAAGGTTACAGAATCATCCAGGTGGGAAGACACCTCCAAGATCATCCAGTCCCAGCTATCACCCAGCCCTGTCCCATAAAAGGGTCTTTTCCACCCCTGGCAGTTAGCTCCATGCTTCTGTCTGGCAACACAAGATGAGGAAGAAGCTTTGACACTCTGCAACCTGCCTGCACAGAGCTGTCTGTGGCAGCAGGACTCAAGCATGCATTTAAACCCAGGTAAGAGATGAAGCCTGAGATGTCCCCCTTGGGGCTGGCAGCTTACACATCCCAGCCATTGCCATGCTGACTCCTGTGGAGTGTCTTAAATACAGCCCACAGGGAACTTGGCCTTCAAAGCCAGGCTGTAAGCCCTGTGTTTGGAGGCAGGCACAGGTCTGTTGCAGTGCTCAGTGTCTCAGTGCAGAAACCTCTGCTGGCAGCAGCCAAGCACTGAGTGAAAATGATGTCAGTGCAAGGCCTGCACTGCCCTGCTGCAGCCACATCTCTGCTCCTCCTGCATGCCAGAGATCCAGAGAATACCTGGGAGGGATCTCAAGGGTCATCTTGTCCAACCTTTCAGGGCAAGACTGGATTCTCAAACAAGCCTGGTTAAAAGAAACCCCTCTCAAACAAGCCTGGTTAAAAGAAACCTCTCTTAAACCTGGTTTAAAACTAATCTCTTTTCAATCCATTTAAAGAAACCTGTGTTAAATGAATCTGTTTTAACTAAATCTGCTTTCACTAAGCTCATTTTAAATCACTCTGCTTCCACTAACTCCCTCCCCCCCAGCCACAGCAGCTCAGCACTGCTGATGTGGGCACAGGGCAAGGGAGGGGATTCTGCCCCTTGGCTCTGCTCTCCTCACACCCCACCTCCATTCCTGGGGGCAGTTATGGAGCCCCCAGCACAAGCAGGACTTGGAACTGTTAGAGCCAGTCCAGAGGAGGCCACCAAGATGCTGAGAGGGCTGCAGCAGCTCTGCTCTGAGCACAGGCTGAGAGAGTTTGGGCTCTGCAGGCTGGAGAGGAGAAGGCTCCCAGGGGACCTTGGAGTGGCCTTGCAGGATCTGAAGGGGGCTGCAGGAGGGCTGGGGAGAGACTATTGACAAGGTCTGGGAATGAGAGGATGAGGAGGAGGAGGAATGGGTTTGAAGTGGCAGAGGGGAGATTGAAAGTGGATGTGAGGAAGAAGTTGTTTGCAGTAAGGGTGAGACACTGGCACAGGCTGCCCAGGGAGGTTGTGGAGCAAAGATCTTTGATTGAAGATCACATTGGGTGCTTCTGTGCTCCACAACCTCCCTATAAGGTGTTCAAGGCCAGGCTGGATGAGGCCTTGAGCAACCTGTTCTAGTGGGAGGTGTCCCTGCCTATGGCAGGGGCTTGGAATTGGCTGATCCCTGAGGTCCCTTCCAACCCAAACCGTTCCATGCCCAGCTGCTCACCTCTGCTCTCTGCACTGCAGCGAGCCCCTTGGAAGCAGCTGCCTCACAGCTATCCTGGAAAAGAAAACCAAGCAGCAGCATTTAAGGACAAGGAAGAGAGAAGAAAAGGAAAAGGCAGCTGAGGGGAGTGCAGCCCTCCCCAGCAAGCTTCACCTGGCAGGTGGTGGCAGAGGAGACTGGAGTCCATCTGCAGCTGGCACAGCTCCCCTCGTGTATGCACCGCGAGCAGCTGGAGAAACAAAGACAGGAGGCTCTGTGAGACACAACCTCAGCCCAGAGGCAGGCAGGCAGGAATGTGACACTCCAAGTGACAGCAAGAAGCACGACCCCCCAAGAGGACAACCTGGCAGACATGGAATGAAATGTGTGAAACACACAACCTGCATCTACCCTCCCAGCCTCTTGTGCTGTGATGCTGCGTAGAGGGGGGGCAGGCTGGGGGTGGAATCAAACCTGTGCTGAGGAGCAAGAAGTCCCCAAAGCCACGAAGCAGGCAGGGCTTCACTTTGCTGTGCCCTTCCTCAGTACAGAAGTGGTCAGAAAAGGGCAAGAAAACATCACTGATTCTTTCCCAGCTCCTCTGTCTGCGTGTGTGCTGCTGGGGAGAGCTGCTCATTTGCTGGTGCCTTCCCCTGCCACAGGCTCCTGCCTGTTGGGATGAGCTTGTCCCCAGCTTGCCTTGCAGTGCATCTATCAGCAGGCAGCAGAGCCAAGAGCAAGCACAGGCTCTCCCCAGGCATGCTGAGAAATGCTCTGCTTCAGAGACAGCAGCTCCTTGCCTGCGCTGTGCCAGGCTGCGGGGAGCGATGTGCCACTTCCCCAGGAGCAGGAGTGCAGCTCTGCCCCAGGTGCCTCTAAAGGAGACTCTCTGGACAGGGCAGGAGCATTCTGAATTGGTTTGGCTGGAGAAGCCCTCTAAGATCATCCACTCCAACCAGCAACTCAGCCCCACCATGGCCACCAAGCCATGGCCCCAGGTGCCACGGCCACACCTTTCTGAACACCTCCACGGCTGGGCACTCCACTGCCTCCCTGGGCAGCCTGCTCAGGAGCAGGAGGCCTGCAGCATGCCCACAGCTTCTGTTAGCCACAGCCCTCCAGGGGTTAAAGCCACACATGGAAAAGGCTGGGCCATGGGGAGGCCACAGCTGGAGCACTTCTGGGTGCCACAGGATAGAAGGGCATGGAGGTGCTGGAGTGGGTGCAAAGAAGAGCAGTGAGGCTGGTGAGGGGTTTGGAGGGCATCATGTGAGGGGTGGCTGAGGGAGCTGGGATTGCTCAGCCTGGAGAAGAGGAGGCTGAGGGGAGACCTCATTGCTCTCTGCAAGAAGCATCACTACAGGCTGCAGAGAGGCTGCTTGCAGTCTCTTCTCCCAAGTAACCAGCCACAGGAGGAGAGGGAATGGGTTTAGGTTGTGCCAGGAGAGGCTGAGGCTGGAGATGAGGAAAAATCTGTTTGAGTGGGCAGGGAGTGGCACAGGCTGCCCAAGGAGGTGGTGGAGTCCCCAGCCCTGGAGGTGTGGGTCTTCAGGAGACAGCTAGTGGCCATGGGAGCTGTGTTGTGGTTGGACTGGATGATCTTACAGGTCTTTCCCAACCTTAGTGATTCCATGATGCCAGGTACTGGGCCAAATGCTCCCCCTGCCACCTCTCAGCAAAGAGCATGGCTCTGAGGAAGGAGAGTGCAGAGGCCTGGACACTCATGCAGCTCAGAGGCTCCTGCTTTAACTGCACTGAGCAGAGGTAAGCTGCATCCAGCTCTCTGCAGAACCAGCTCCAGAAAGTGACTTGTACAGCATTCCTTGGCTTCTCTGATGCAGGCCTCACCCTGACTCCCAGCCCCCCCTCCTCCTCACAAGGACAGAAAGGATTTTAACATCACTGTGACATCCTCTATTATCTTTCCAGGCACTTGTCATAAACTCAGTCACTGTAATGACTCCTTCAGCTGGCTGCCAGGCTGCCATTAAATGAGAGGCAGCAGCAGCAGCCTTCTAAGGGCAATAAAAAGAGGAGGAGGAAATGGGGCAAGAAAAGGGATGTGCATATCTTTAGCAAAATCTGTGTCCTTAATAGATACCAGAGAGAAAAAAAAGATCAGCTGGGTGAAGGGGAACCTCTGCAGGGTCCTGCACCTGGGGAGGAACAACTCCAAGCACCAGGACAGGCCGAGGCTGATCCTGCTGGAAAGCAGCTCTGTGGAGAAGGACCCTGGGATCCTGGTGGGCAGCAAACCCTCCATGGGGCAGCAAAGTGCCCCTGGGGCCAAGAGATAGCCTGGGGTGCAGCAAGAGGAGTGTGGCCAGCAGGGCCAGGGAGGCTCTCCTGCCCTCTGCTCTGCCCTGCTGAGCCCACACCTGCAGCACTGTGCCCAGCTCTGGGCTGCCCAGCTGCAGAGGGACACAGACCTGCTGGGAAGAGTGCAGAGGAGGCTGTGAGGATGCTGAAGGGACTGGAACAGCTCTGCTGGGAAGAAAGGCTGAGAGCCCTGGGGCTGCTGAGCCTGCAGAGGAGAAGGCTGAGAGGGGACCTGAGCAGTGGCCAGGAATACCTGAGGGGTGGGTGCCAGGGTGAAGGTGCCAGGCTCTGTGTGGTGGTGCCCAGAGACAGGACGAGGGGCAAGGCACACAAAGTGGAACCCAGGAGGCTCCAGGTCACAACATGAGGAGAAAGTTGTTTGGTGTGAGGGTGCTGGAGCCTGGAGCAGGCTGCCCAGAGAGCTGTGGAGTCTCCTCCTCTGCAGACTTCCCAGCCCCACCTGGATGTGCTCCTGTGTGCCCTGCCCTGGGTGCTGCTGCTCTGGTAGGGGGCTTGTGGGGATGATCTCTGGAGGCCCCTTCCAGCCCCTCCCATGCTGTGATGCTGTGATTCAGCCCCCCTCTGCACACACAAAGCCCTCACTACAGATGAGGAGGAGGCAGGCTCTTACTTCTTCAGCTGAAACGTTTGTGTGACATCCCAGGAGCTGGAGGACAGCGACGCTTCCAGAACCAGGCAGTCTGCAAAGAGGAGCCTGCGTGTTACAAGGAGTAGCTCTGAAGGGACACAACAGAGTCACCTGGGAGCTCAGGTGCCTGCAGCTCCATGCCCCTTCTCACACCCATTCACTGTTCTGATGAAAGCCTCCAGTGTGCTCAGGTGGGCAGCAGAGCCAGTGGCATCCTGGGCTGGCTCAGGAGCAGTGTGGGCAGCAGGACAAGGGAGGTTCTTGTGCTCCTGTGCTCAGCACTGCTCAGGCCACCCCTGCAGTGCTGTGTCCAGTTCTGGGCTCCTCCATTGCAGAGAGATGTTGAGGTGCTGGAAGGTGTTTGGAGAAGGGCAGCAAGGCTGGGGAGGGGCCTGGAGCACAGCCCTGTGAGGAGAGGCTGAGGGAGCTGGGGGGGTGCAGCCTGCAGCAGAGGAGGCTCAGGGCAGAGCTCATTGCTGCCTGCAGGGAGGCTGTAGCCAGGTGGGGTTGGGCTCTGCTGCCAGGCAGCCAGCACCAGAAGAAGGGGACACAGCCTCAAGCTGTGTCAGGGCAGGCTCAGGCTGGATGTTGTTAGGAAGTTGTTGTCAGAGAGAGTGATTGGCATTGGAATGGGCTGCCCAGGGAGGTGGTGGAGTGCCCATGGCTGGAGGTGTTGAAGCCAAGCCTGGCTGGGGCACTTAGTGCCATGGTCTGGTTGGTTGGGCAGGGCTGGGTGCTAGGTAGGGCTGGATGAGTTTGGAGCTCTCTGCCAGCCTGCTGGGTTCTGTGAGTCTATGAACTTTTGTCTTTCCACAGCACTCTGCAGCTAAGCTGTTCCAAGACTCTACTCATTGCCCTTCGTAAGGTTGATGCCACCACTGCATGACATGCAAAATGATGTCACTGTCAGGATTACAGACAAGGAAATGCAGCCACAGAGTGAGGCAGCAAATCCACTCCCAAAGAGCACAGAGTGGCACAGCCAGAGCCTGAGTTCAAGCCTCCGAACACAGCAGCCTCTGCTAACCAGAGAGACCCCAACACACCATACTCACAGGATGCAGCAGGCTGGCAGAGAGCTCCAAGCTCAGCCAGCCCAACCTAGCACCCAGCCCTGCCCAACCAACCAGACCATGGCACTAAGTGCCCCAGCCAGGCTTGGCTGCAACACCTCCAGCCATGGGCACTCCACCACCTCCCTGGGCAGCCCATTCCAATGCCAATCACTCTCTCTGACAACAACTTCCTCCTCACATCCAGCCTAGACCTGCCCTGGCACAGCTTCAGGCTGTGTCCCCTTCTTCTGTTGCTGGGTGCCTGACTCCTCTCTCTCTGTCTCACAGAGTTGGTTTCTGAGCCTCCTTTTGTAATCCATGCAGTAGCAATTTTCACCCTATTTAAATCTTTTATGATGGCATGAGTCAATTTGCCATTATTTCAGCTAGCAATTACTACACCAACAATTCCCTGGCAGCTGTGGAATGAAAGAGCATCTTCTCCTCTGAGCAGAACAGCACAGCCAGGAGCAGAGTTAGCTGCAGACCACTCGAGCCACAGCCCCTTTCATCTGGGCGCCTGGAAATGAATGGCTGCCTGAGATCAAACAACACCCATCTGTGCTGACTCCTCTGGCTCCTCCAGGCTGGGACTGGAGAGCTTCCTCCTCCAGAAGAGTTTCCCAGATGTAAAGCACACCTTCCTCTGCCTCCATCAGAGGCTGCCTCGTTGAGGTGAAGGCCAGCCTTGGCTGCACACACACTGCTCAGCCACAGCTGTCCCTGAGCCTCACACCTCTGCGTGCTGCTTGGCTGCTCACTGCCAAGCTCACCTGCAGTGCTTCTTAGAGCCAGCCCTTTGCACTGCTCACACACTTCAGCATCTCCATTGCAGAGAGCTGCTGAGGTGCTGGAAGGTGTTTGGAGAAGGGCAGCAAGGCTGGGGAGGGGCCTGGAGCACAGCCCTGTGAGGAGAGGCTGAGGGAGCTGGGGGTGTGCAGCCTGCAGCAGAGGAGGCTCAGGGCAGAGCTCATTGCTGTCTACAGCTGCCTGCAGGGAGGCTGTAGCCAGGTGGGGTTGGGCTCTGCTGCCAGGCACCCAGCAACAGAACAAGGGGACAGAGGCTCAAGCTGTGCCAGGGCAGGTTCAGGCTGGAAGAGGCTCTCCACAGCAAGAGTGACTGGCACAGGAATGGGCTGCCCAGGGAGGTGGTGGAGTGCCCATGGCTGGAGGTGTTTGAAAGTGTCTGCACTGTGCAGGGGCTCCTCTCTGGCACACAGCACAGGCAAGGTGCTTCACAGCTCCATGCTCTCCAAACCTGCTCATGGTGCAGAGACAGCCTCAGGCTGAGCAAGCAGAGCACCTCCAGAACGTGCTCCACAAGCACTGGGTCAGCAAAGGACATCCTCTCCTCTCTATCTCTCATGCCTTTGTCCTTCTTGGGAATCCACTGAGACTGTTTACCAAGGACAGGTCAACAGAGCAGAGCACTCTCACTGTCACCTGCTACTGACAAACTCTTTTCTTCTCCACTCCCTGCTGGCCAGGAACCTGGCATCACACACAGAGTCAGGCAGGGTTGGAAGGGACCACAAGGAGCAGCCAGTTCCAACCCCCTGCCATGCCTAGGGCTGCACACAGCCTCAGCCAGCCTGGCCTCAAACACCTCCAGCCATGGGGCCTCAGCCACCTCCCTGGGCAGCCCCTGCCAGGCTCCTCACCACTCTCCTGCTGAACAGCTTCCTCCCCCCCTGCAGGCTGACCCTCCCCACCCCCAGCTCTGCTCACTCCCCATAGTCCTTGCAGGATGCCAGAGAGGCTTCTGCCACACCGGAGCCATAGGATGAGCTCCTGAGAAGCTCCTTCAGGGGTAAGGGACTCCCAGAGAGCTGTCTGCAGCACGGAGCTCTTCAGGACAAGAGGCTGTTGTGAGTCCTCTCCAACAACACTCCAGGCCTCTCTCTACACAAAGGGGTGGTAAGAGACTCCTGCAGAGTGCTGTGCCTGTGGGACTGCAGGAGCAGGCAAGGATAAAGGCAGGCATTTGTCTGAAGGTCCTGCCTCTTCCTCAGGCCCTTGAAGAGCACATGGCCATCCCTGAGCTTGCTCTCTCTGTCCCTCTGCTGAATTTCTCTCTCTCTGTATCCGAGCACAAGCAGCTCCTAAAGGGCAGAAGCCCAACCTGCCCTGAGGGGCAGTCTGTGCTTGCAGACAGGCTCCTGCAGCAGTGCAAGAAGCTGCCCTCCTGCTACTCAAATAAGGCTCTCCACTGTGGGACACCCACCTGAGACCACAGCCCAGCAACAGCCTCAAGTCAGGCACCAAGCACCACCTCAGCAGTGGCCATCAATGTGTGCAGCTGAGTGCCAGGAGCTGGAGCCAGGCTCTGCTGGGTGATGCCAGTGCCAGGAGCTGGAGCCAGGCTCTGCTGGGTGATGCCAGTGCCAGCACAAGGGGCACTGGGTGGGAGCTGAGGCAGAGGAGGTTCCATGTGAACCTGAGGAGGATTTTTTCCCTGTGAGGGTGCCAGAGCCCTGGCACAGGCTGCCCAGGGGGACTGTGGAATCTTCCTCTCTGCAGATATTCCAACCCCACCTGGCTGTGTTGCTGTGTGATCTGCTCTGGGTGCTCCTGCCCTGGCAGGGGGCTTGGACTGGCTGAGCTTTGGAGCTCCCTTCCAGCCCCTGTGACTCTGTGCTTCTATGAGTAGCCCCAAATCACTGAACCAAACAGGAGATGCCCCCCAAGAATGGGCACCTTTTCTGCAGGGGCTCTTCCACCAGAGCAGCCTGCTGGAGGCAGCTTTTCTGCTCAGCCCCCCAGGAAGAGGCACTAAAGCCCCCAGGAGGCAAACCTACCGTCGTCAGCTGTGCCGGGGCTGGTGAGGTTGCAGAGGCAGGAGGAGCTGTTCAGCACCACGTTCTCATAGAAGATCTCCACAGCTGTGACCACTTTGATGATGCAGGCAGTAAGGAGCTGGCTCCTGCTTGCAGCCACGGCCACCTGGCAAACAGCAAAGCCAAGGACACAGCAGATCTGTCACCTCTGCACGGAACTACAAACAGGCCTTGAGCAGCTGAGTCTGGTGCAGAGGTGTCCTTGCCCGGGGCAGGGGGGGTGGAGGAGGTGAGCTCTGAGGTCCCTTCCGCCCTGAGCCATTCAAGAGTTCTATGAGTCTAAGATCCTGGGACAAAAGGCACAAAGGAGTTTTTGTGTGTGCTGAAAGCAGAGAACTCAGCAGGCAGACCCTCAAAGGAGAAAGCTGTAACCAGCAGAGTCTCCCAGGGATCAGTGCTTGCTCTGGTGCTGTCCAGCATCTTCATCAATGCCATCGATGAGGGCACAGAGTCTGCTCAGCAGGTTTGCTGCTGACACCAAGCTGGGAGGCTTGGCTGAGACAGCTGCAGGCTGTGCTGCCATCCAGAGAGCCCTGGGCACAGAGCTGGGCACAGAGGAGCCAGAGGAGGTTCAACAAGGACA
The DNA here is from genome assembly GCF_015220805.1 of Pogoniulus pusillus. Classification (NCBI taxonomy): domain Eukaryota; kingdom Metazoa; phylum Chordata; class Aves; order Piciformes; family Lybiidae; genus Pogoniulus; species Pogoniulus pusillus. The sequence continues at coordinate 883,639 of NC_087278.1, forward strand.
AGTGCAGAGTCCTGCACCTGGGCAGGGACAATAAACTGCAGCAGTCCAGGCTGGGAGGTGACTGCTGGAGAGCAGCCCCAAGGAGAGGGAGCTGGGGGTGCTGGGGGAGAGCATCCATGGGGCAGCAATATGCCCTGGGGGCCAAGAGGCAATGGGGTCCTGGGGGGCATTGAGCAGAGTGTGTCCAGCAGAGCCAGGGAGGTTCTCCTGCCCCTCTGCTCTGCCCTGCTGAGACCTCATCCTGAGCACTGCCTTCAGTTTGGGGCTCCCCAGTTGCAGAGGGACAGGAACTGCTGGAGAGGGTCCAAGGGAGGGCAGTGAGGATGATGAGGGGCCTGGAGCAGTGCCTGGTGAGGAGAGGCTGAGGGCCCTGGGGCTGCTTAGTCTGGAGAAGAGAAGGCTGAGAGCAGATTGAATCAATGTCTCTAAATCTCTGAGGGCTGGGGGTCAGGAGGGGGGACAGGCTCTGCTCACTGCTGCCTGGCACAGGACAAGCAGCAATGGATGGAAGCTGCAGCACAGGAGGTTCCAGCTCAGCACAAGGGGGAACTTCTTGGCTGGAAGGGTCCCAGAGCCTGGCACAGGCTGCCCAGAGAGGTTGTGGAGCCTCCTTCTGTGGAGCCTTTCCAGGCCTGTCTGGATGTGTTGCTGTGTGCCCTGAGCTGGATTGTGTGGTCCTGCTCTGGCAGGGGGTTGGACTGGATGAGCTCTTTGGGTCCCTTCCAACCCCCAACATCCTGTGAAAGCCTCTCCCAGCTGAAGAAGCAGCAGAAGGCTCAGCACTGCTCGCTCCAGAAACTAAATGCATCTGCAGGGCATGGTAGGGAAGCAGCCCAGAGCAAGCTGGGAAGCCAGAACTTTGAGTTCCATGCTCTTAGAGAGTCCCAGAGCAGTTGGGTGGGAGGGCACCTCAAAGATCATCCAGTTCCAACCCCCTGCCAGGGGCAGGGACACCTCCCACCACCCAGGCTGCTCAGGACCAGTTTGCTCCCTCAGAACACCCCATCAGGAACACAAACATTTGGGACTTGAGAAACATTTGCATCCCCTGAGCAAAGTGCACTTAATTAGCAACGAGAACCTGCCCTGGCAGGCATTGTGCTGCTCCTGGCTGAGCACCAGGGCAGCCCACCAGGCAGCCACGGCAGCAGCATGCAGCTGAGGGGGCCAGTCCCAAGAGCTGAGGATCAGGTCCCCAGAGCTGCTGCACTGCCAGCAAGGATGCTGAGCAAGCCCTGACACCAAGCTCCTCAGGAGGCAGTTCTCTGAGCCCTTTTGACCCACTGAACAGCTCTGGAACCCATCAGAGAGCTCAGAACTCCACTGAGGCTCTGCATATGTTGCCACTGGGAATATTCCAACAGCTGCTCAAGTGCTGGAGCAGAAGAGTTGCCTTTGTCAGCACAGGGCAGCTCTGGCCCAGCCTGATGAGGAGCAGCTTGGGGCTAACATCTGCCTGGGGAGGAAGGCAGCTGATGATGGCATCTCCAGTGCCTCTGCCAACTGCTGAGACCAGAGGGCCATTAGGGGACGTGGGGAGAAAAGAAAGCTGCAGTCAGGGACACAGTGACAGCCACGACACAACTGGGTGCTCATACCTGGTTCTTGGCAGGAAAGCTTAGCAGGATCCTCACATCTTCATCAGGTGCATGTGAAATGTTAACCCAACCCTTTGTGCTGCTTGAATGTGTACAGCTCTCTTTTAATGTGCACCTAAAAGCAGACATAAAGTTACAGCAGGCTCCTCCACTGGTGGCTTTGCCTTCAGGCACTCTGCCTCAGCCCACTTCATGCCACTGCTTTCTCACAGCAACACCACAGGGACAAGGCTATGGCTGCAGAAAAACAATCAGTAAAGTCTTCTGCTCATCCAAATGAACCACAGGGCACTGAGGGATGCTCTGGGGGCCTCAGTGGGATCCCAGCAAGCATTAGATGCTTGGCCAGTAACCAATGGGCTTTGGGAGGCTGGAATGGAACTCATCATCTTGGGTCAGCCCTGGACACCAATCCAGGCCAGGGGGTGCTGAGTCTGTGCAGCCTGCTCCAGCTGGAGGAGTCCCTGCTGGGTGCAGGAGGTTGGACTTTGGGGTCCCTTCCAGACCAATGCAATCTGTGGCTCAGTGAATCTCCAACTTGATTGCTCTGTTGTACAGCTCCAGACATGAGAGCACCACTTACCTCTGCCCTCAGTGGGGTGAAATGTGCTCTTCCAGGGCCTGCAACACCCCCAGCAAGGAGGCAGCCACAGCCTCCCTGGGCAGCCTGGGCCAGGCTCTCACCACCCTCACACTCAACAGCTTCTGCCTCAGCTCCACTCTCAGCCTGCTCTGCCTCAGCTCCAAACCATTGCCCCTTGGCCTGCCTCACACCCCCTCAGCACAGCTCCCTCTGCAGCCTTCCTGCAGGATGCCTTCAGCTCTTGGCAGCAGCTCTGAGGTGCCCTGGAGCCTTCTCCTCTGCAGGCTGCACCCCCCCAGCTCCCTCAGCCTGTGCTCACAGCAGAGCTGCTCCAGCCCTGCCAGCATCTTTGTGGTCTCCTCTGGGCTCTCTCCACAGCTCTGTGTCCTCCTGCTGCTGGGGACAGCAGCCCTGGAGGCAGGATTGGAGGTGAGGGCTGAGCAGAGCCAAGGGGCACAATGCCCTCTCTTGCCCTCTGCCCACACTGCTCTGGCTGCAGCCAGCACACAGCTGCCTGCTGGGCTGCAGGAGGGCACTGCTGCCTGCTGGGGAGCTGCTCAGCACCCAGCACCCCCAGGGCTCTCTCCTCAGAGCTGCTCTCAGCCCCCTCTGCACCCAGCCTGGACTGGTGCTGGGATCTGTTTTGCCCTGCAGCAGGAAGAAGACACAGAACTGCCAGACACTGCCACACAGCCTCACTAACACTGACCTAGGCAGGAGACTTCAGCACTCTGGAGGTCTGCTTTAGGTGTGGAGGGGAAAGTAAATCATTGCAAGCATTTTCAGGTGGAAAAAGCTAAGTCATGTTTCAACTGGCTCAGGTGGGAGGCTCACTGGGGTGAGCAGAGTGCAGAGATGAGGACCTGCTAAGCTCTTTCCCAGGAGCAGCTGCCTGTGCAGATGTGCTCCCAAACAACCTGCTTTATCTCCAGGAGGAGTAACTGCAGAGTGACTTGGAAGAAACAACATCCACCTCTCCTCCTGAGAGGCCCAAAATAAGGCAGAGAAGCACAGCCTCATCTCCTCTGGAGGTCAGGACGCTGGCAGCTGGAATGCAGCTAAGCACAGGGTCGTTTCCTCTGTGGTTTAACTCAGGAAACAGTTCCTGCTGCACAAGAACCTGCTGGGGCCTGGCGTCTGAGTGCACTCAGGTCACAACTACACTGTAAAACAGTCTGGGCTGTGCCTGACACCTTTTCAACTCTCTGAATTGTGCCCAGGTCTGGAGCCCCCCAGCATAAGAGGAGCAGGTCCAGAGGAGGGGTAGGAAGATGATCAGAGGGGCTGGAGACCCTTCCCTATGGGGACAGGCTGGGAGAGTTGGGGCTGTGAAGGCTCTGGGGACACCTTAGAGCAGCCTTCCAGGACCTGAAGGGGCCAGAGGAGAGCTGGGGAGGGACTCTGGACAAGGGCTGGAAGTGACAGGATGAGAGGGAATGGATTGAAGCTGGAAGAGAGGAGATTGATACTGGAGATCAGGAAGAAATCCTCTCTAGTGAGCACAGGGAGACAGTGGCACAAGTTGCCACCCCCTGGAGGTGCTCAAGCCTAGGCTGGATGAAGCCCTGAGCAGCCTGGGCTGGTGGGAGGTGTCTGTGCTCACGGCAGGGGTTGCCACTGGCTGATGTTTGAGGTCCCTTCTAACCCAACCCATTCTGTGCATCTGCACATCTCACTTTCCTCTCCCTTGGCCCTGCTGCAGTGGGTGAAGATCCATCAGCAACAGAGCTTTAGAAGCACCCAGGCTGGGAGCTGGCACCAGCAGATGTGCCAGGTGCTCAGATGTGCCAGGTCAGATGTGCAGGGGCAGGTAACCCTCCTGGGCCATGCTGCCTGGGAGAGAGACATCCCCTAGCTTCTGCCAGGCTGAGATCCCTGCCACTGGAGATGCCAGGCAGCACAGCTGCAGTGGCTGGCACCAAGAAGGTGTGTGCCCTTCAGTGGCAGCCACACTGCAGCTCAGCAAAGCTGCTGCTGGAGCTGAAGCTGCAAACAGCCCAAGCAAAACGAGATTTGCCTTCCCAGGAAGGCTGCCTGAGCACACAAGCAGCAAGGCTGCTCCCCCAGCTACAGGAAGAACCTTAAGGAGGGGGGAAACAGAAGTGCTGCCAGGCAGGAGCCAGAGCTGTGCCTGTCCTCCTGCCAGCAAACATGTCCCTCGTGCTCTAAAAGCTGCCCTTTGCCACCCAAACACTGTGCTCTGGAGGAAGCAGGCACAGAGGGGGCAGGAGGGCATCTGCTGCTCCTCAGCATCAATTCTCACACTTGCCCAAGACCAGCCTGAGCTGCACTCACTCCAGATCAGATTATTTTGCTCTCTCTCTATTTTTAGACAATTGATAATGTGTGCAGGCTCGCTGGGGTGAGGCCAACAGAGGAATCTGAGCTGTGAGCTGCAGCACAGGCACTGAGACAGACTCCAAGCCTGGCTGAGCAGGATCACAGAACGCATCAGCTTGCAAGGGACCCTCCAAGGGCATCTTGGCCAACCCCCTGCAGGCAGCAGGGACACCTCCAGCTGCAGCAGGCTGCCCAGGGCCACAGCCAGGCTGACCTTGAGTGCCTTCAGGGGTGGAGCCTCTCTGGACAACCTGTGCCAGTCTCTCCCCACTCTCACTGTGCACAACTCCCTCCTGATGCCCAACCTAACTCTGCCCTCTGCTCCATTTCCAAACCACTGCCCTCAGCCCACCCCCACAGCCCCTCCTGAGCAGCCCCTCCCCAGCCTGCTTGCAGCTCCCCTGCAGGTATTTTGTTCTCAAGATGTGCAGATGTTTTGTCACCCAGAGATGAGCTGTGAGGCCAGAGAGGCTGTGAAATGAGCACTGCTGTAAGCTTGGAGTCAATAATGGACAGACCCAGTGGAAAAACTATTTCCCAGCAACAGTGGAAACCATTCCACTGAGCTCAACATGATTGGGGAATGCAGTGTTTTAGTGGACACAGGATCATGGAATGGCTCAGGCTGGCAGGGAGCTCAGAGCTCAGCTGCTCCAGCCTCCTGCCATGCCCTGGGACACCTCTCACCTACACTCAGATGCTCAGGGCCTCCTCCAGCCTGGCCTGCAACACCCCCAGCAAGGAGGCAGCCACAGCCTCCCTGGGCAGCCTGGGCCAGGCTCTCACCACCCTCACACTCAACAGCTTCTGCCTCAGCTCCACTCTCAGCCTGCTCTGCCTCAGCTCCAAACCATTGCCTCTTGGCCTGCCTCACACCCCCTCAGCACAGCTCCCTCTGCAGCCTTCCTGCAGGATGCCTTCAGCTCTTGGCAGCAGCTCTGAGGTGCCCTGGAGCCTTCTCCTCTGCAGGCTGCACCCCCCCAGCTCCCTCAGCCTGTGCTCACAGCAGAGCTGCTCCAGCCCTGGCAGCATCTTTGTGGTCTCCTCTGGGCTCTCTCCACAGCTCTGTGTCCTCCTGCTGCTGGACTTTGATACCACCCTGGCTAAACCCACATCTTCCCCTTGCAAGAGCTCCACTCAGAACCTCTCTCCACAGACCTCACTGCTGGGGGATACTGAGTGCTCAGCAGTGAAAGCTGCTGTGGGGGTCTAGGGAAGCTCACATCACAGCAGTTCATCTCTTCTCTGAAAGAGGAAATTCTTTCTGGTTCAGTCAGGTGGAAACTTTGGGTGATCCCCTCATCAAGAGGGGGTTCACTGACTAATAACTGCTACTCACCAACTCCTCCTGAGGCACCTAAGAGCCTGCAAAGCTCAGCACTGCTGCAGACAGCCTCTAGCAGGGCAGTGAGGAGGAAGAACCTCCCAGTAAACAGCAACTGCCCTCCAGGCAGCACCTCTGCAAACACCAAGCAGCAAAACCAACACTGAAACAACTCAAAACCTCCTGAAATCAGGCTACAAGTGGGAGAACTTCAACCTCAGTGCTCTGTGCCACTGCCAGCCTGGCAAGAAGGTTCACACTGGTGGCACCTGCTAAGGACAGCAGCTGGAGGTCACTGTGCAGGAGGGGGAGAGCACTGCACAGGAAAGCTCTGCAGAGCCACAGAACCACACAGCTGCTGAGGCTGGAAGAGAGCTTTGAGATCACTGAGTCCAAGCCTCTCTTAGGGCTCTCGACCCCCCCACTGCTGCTGAGCCACTGCCACTAACCCACACCCCTCAGCACCACATCCATGCCCCTTTTAAATCCCCTCAGAGATGGTGACTCCACCACCTCCCTGGGCAGCCTCTGGGGCACTGCCTGATGGCCCTTGCTGGGAAGAAGCTTTTCCTAATATCCAACCTGAACCTCCCCTGGCACAGCTTGAGGCTATTTCACAATCCAAAGCACCAATCCAGGCTGGGCAGTGAGTGTCTGGAAAGCAGCCCTGAGGAGAGGCACTTGGGGGTGCTGCTGGAGGAGAAGCTCAGCAGGAGCCAGCAGTGTGCACTTGCAGCCCAGAGAGCCAAGCAGAGCCTGGGCTGCAGCAGCAGCAGTGTGGCCAGCAGGGCCAGGGAGGGGATTCTCCTCCTCTACTGTGCTCTGTGAGACCCCACCTGGAGTCCTGCATCCAGTTCTGGAGCCCGTGGGACAAGAGGGCTGTGGAGATGCTGGAGAGTGTCCAGAGCAGGGCCAGGAGGATGCTCAGAGGCTGCAGCAGCTCTGCTGTGAGCACAGCCTGAGAGAGTTGGGGCTGTGCAGGCTGGAGCAGAGGAGGCTCCCAGGGGACCTTCTTGTGGCCTTCCAGGATCTGAAGGGGGCTACAAAAAAGCTGGGGAGGGACTTTTGAGGCTGTGAGGGAGTGGCAGGAGTGGGGGGAATGGAGCAAAGCTGGAGGTGGGGAGAGTGAGGCTGGAGGTGAGGAGGAAGTTCTCCATGAGAGTGGTGAGAGCCTGGCAGGGGCTGCCCAGGGAGGTGGTTGAGGTCCCATGGCTGGAGGTGTTTGAGGCCAGGCTGGCTGAGGCTGTGTGCAGCCTGCTCTAGGGTAGGGTGTCCCTGGGCATGGCAGGGGGGTTGGAACTGGCTGCTCCTTGTGCTCCCTTCCAGCCCTGACTGATTCTATGATTCTATTTCCTCTTGTCCTATGTGAGAACAGAACAATCCCCACCTGGCTCCAGCCTCCTCTCAGACAGCAATGAGCTCTGCCCTCAGCCTCCTCTTCTCCACACTGCACAGCCCCAGCTCCCTCAAGCTGCTCCTCCCCAGCCCTGTTTTGTTGCCCTTCTCTGGACCTGCTCCAGCCCCTCAATGTCCTTCTTGCAGTGAGAAGCCCAAACCTGAGCACAGTACTCATGGTGTGACCTCACCAGTGCCAAGCAGAGGGATGCAAACAAGGGTGCTGAAGGCCAGGCTGGATGACCCTGGCCCTGCTGGCCACAGGAGCAGAGGAGCTTCCACATGAACATAAGGAGGAACTTTGTCACTGTGAGGGTGCTGAGCCCTGGAGCAGGCTGCCCAGAGAGGCTGTGGAGCCTCCATTGGAGGCTTTCCAAACCCACCTGGATGTGTTCTTGTGAGACCTGCCCTGCCTGACCCTGCTCTGGCAAGGGGGCTGGAGTGGAGGATCTGCAGAGGTCCCCTCCCGTTCTGTGTGTGAGGGAGAAGGGAAAAGCTATTGGCCAGGAGCCTGTGGGCAGCAGGGAAAGCCAGCAACCTGTCCACTAAAACACAGGTGATGAAAAGTGAGCAGAGAGACTGCCACCAGCAGGGAAATGAGCCTGCCAGGGAGCCACACCAGCAGGGCAGGGAGGACTGAAAGGCCTCTCTAAAGTGAGGCTGGTCCTTGATCAGTTCATGGGTAGGTTTACACGATGGGGTTGCTTCCAACTGCCCAGGCTTGATGCCCCAGGAACTTACCAAAGAGACAAAACAGCTGTCAGGAGTGTCTCAGTGGCAGCAGCAAAGCCCAAGCGTGGGGATGATAGGTTTAGAAGGAAAGTTGAGCTACCTGCTCCAGTGGGAGGTGTCCATGCCCATGGCAGGGGTCTGGGATCTAGATGGTCTTTAAAATGCTTTCCAAGCCAATCTGTGATCCTTTGACTCTCTCCTCCTCTGGCCTAGACCCAGCAGTGGTTCCAAAGCAAGCAGCCATGAACACTGAGGAGCACTCAGCACTCTCTGCCCATAATGCTGAGGCTATGAAGATGTTCCAAGCACAAGCATGCAATGTTGCTTCTGAATCAGTCTGGTAATCAAAACCGTGCTCTAAACCCAAATGGAAACCTTCTCCTTAGCTACAGCCTGGGGCCAGAGTGGCTGAGAGCAGCCAGGCAGAGAGGGAGCTGGGGGTGCTGGCAGAGAGGAGCTGCAGAGGAGGCAGCAGTGCCCAGGTGGGCAGCAGAGCCAATGGCATCCTGGGCTGGCTCAGGAGCAGTGTGGGCAGCAGGACAAGGGAGGTTCTTCTGCCCCTGTGCTCAGCACTGCTCAGGACACCCCTGGAGCTCCTGAATTGCAGAAAGATGTTGAGGTGCTGGAAGGTGTTTGGAGAAGGGCAGCAAGGCTGGGGAGGGGCCTGGAGCACAGCCCTGTGAGGAGAGACTGAGGGAGCTGGGGGTGTGCAGCCTGCAGCAGAGGAGGCTCAGGGCAGAGCTCATTGCTGCCTGCAGCTGCCTGCAGGGAGGCTGTAGCCACGTGGGGTTGGGCTCTGCTGCCAGGCACCCAGCGACAGAAGAAGGGGACACAGCCTCAAGTTGTGCCAGGGGAGGTCCAGGCTGGATGTGAGGAGGAAGTTGTTGGCAGAGAGAGTGATTGACATTGGAATGGGCTGCCCAGGGAGGTGGTGCAGTGCCCATGGCTGGAGGTGTTGCAGCCAAGCCTGGCTGGGGCACTTAGTGCCATGGTGTGGTTGGTTGGGCAGGGCTGGGTGCTAGGTTGGGCTGGCTGAGCTTGGAGCTCTCTTGCAGCCTGCTTGGTTCTAGGATTCTATGACTCTCTCTCCCCGTTACAGCTGAAGCTCTGAAGCTGTTTCAAGCAGAAGCATGCAGTGTTATCTCTCAATCAGTCTGGTAATCAAACCCATGCTCTAAATCCAAAGGAATCCTTCTCAACAACTATTGCAGGAGCAGATCTCAGAAGCCTGAGGCTTGCCATGGTCCTCAGAAGGCGCAGAGCTCCCTTTAAAGCCCGAGAGGGGTTTTGCTGCCATCAAAATGTAGTAGGCACAATCTCAATGCTGAGGAAACCCTGAGGCAGCCACAGAGGAGACTAACAGTGCCCTGCTTTGCCATGGAAGTCTAAAACACCAAGCAATACCTTTGCTTCAAAGAGCACCACCCACAGTAGGGATCCTTTGCAGATAAGCACTCTTGCTCGGAAACGTATCTACTGCAATTTGCAACTGGTATTCTTCTCACCTGAAAGCAAAGGAGGCAATAACAGACTGGATTAAAACAGCTTCCAGGAGCAGGGAGAGGGAAGGGTTACCAGGACAGATCTGACAGCCAACAAGCACAACCCCTTTGGGGATGTTTTCCTTAACAGCCTCCCCTCTGCCAGAACACCTTGGGATAGAAACCCGCAGCTTGCTCGCCGCAGGCTGCGCTTCGCCACCAGATGATGAAAAGCCTCTGACAAGGCCAATTTGGTTCTGAGCACTCAAAGGCCAGCACAGGCAAATTAATGCAAGGAGGGCTGATTAGCATAGGGAATTAAGAGATAGCAATAAAATGGAGGTAATTCCCTTCCACAAGCCACGCTCTGCTGCACGGAGCACAGCTTGCCCCTCCTCAGAACCGGTTGTCTCTTTCAATGACTGATGAAGGTGCATCCAAAACCTGCATGCACAGAACAAAATGCATCTGTGTCTGCATCACCAGGTCAGGTTACTGCATGGGCACACCAGAAACAAACACATGCAACTACTCAGCATGCAGGGAAATGCCATTTGAAGGGCGGGGGGGATGTAGGTAGCTGTGGCTATATGTCAGGGAGCTGTACTTGTACATTCAGCTTGAATATCCTAGCCAGCCATTTTCAGAAAAGGAAAGGGAAGAAAGAACAAGAGAAAGCTGATTACAAACACTGAATGCAAATTAATCTTAGTCAGAGCAATGTTCATCAATTATCTTGCTAAGGAAAACACTCCTCCAACAGTCAGGTTGTTTTGTATTTAAACCAAGCTGGTGAGAATGGGCAAAGCTGCTCTGCTTTGTGAGCAGACACAAGGGCTGTGGCTCTGAGGGAAATCAGGGTGACTGGGTGACAGGTTGGACTAGATGAGCTTGGAGGTCTCTCCCAACCTGGTTGATGATTCTATGGTTCTATTTTTTCCTCCCAGTCACAGCTTGTCAAATCCAGCTTCTCTGCAGGTGTGCGACATCAGCAGCCAACAGCACAGACTACTCCTCAAAAAAGACAGAGCAGAAGCCCTGTTTAAGCTCCAGGAGATGAGTGACTCCTAAAAGGCTCCCGGGGAACAACCTGCTCTTTCCCCAAAGCCAGGGGAAACCCAAGGCTGGGGATATCCACTGCTGACAGCTTGCCTTCCGCCTGCAGGCTGCCTGTCAGCCAGGAGCTCTCCTCTCGCCTCAGCCACCCTCCTCTGGTCGCTGCTGGAGCAGGGGGTTTAGGGTGAATGGAAGCAATCAAGTGCTGGGGGAGACCCTGCCCAGCTCCGACGGGTGCCCAGCCCCTCTCTTTGCAGTCATCCTCCCTGCTGCTGGCCAGACAAAGGAAACTGCTGGGCTGACGCTCAGCTGCCCTGCTGCGGGATGTGCTGCAACAACTGCCGAGCTCCTGGGAGCTGCTGCCTGCTTTGCAGGCGGCTCTGACAGCTCTGCTCACACGCAGCGGCTGCGAACCCCGCGGTCTGCTCAGCACACACGGCAGGCACTTCTCACTGTGTGCACGGTTTGCTCTGGGGGGTGCTTGGAAGCCTGTGCCTAACTGGAGGCAAAGAGGATCTCACCACTGGTTAAAACTGCAAACCCAGCAAAGAGATTCCTCCACATGAGAAACTCCCAAACTGCCTAACAAAGCCTCATCTACCACGACCTGGACTGCTAATTCAGAGCAACTCCATCTCCAGTCTACAAGTTTCGTTGGCTACCTCCAAGCTACTCCCAAGAAGAGAGGAAATAAATAGTGACTCAAGAGAATGGCATCAATTAGGCAGGGAATTAAGGGTGTTGCTGGAGCATGGCAACAGTGGGCAGCACTGTGACAGCACTGAAGCTCTTCTGGGCTCTGCAGAAGTGCAGCCCAAAGGCAGACACCACCAGCAGGTACTAGATGCAAAGTTGGTAACTGCAAACTGGGATAATTAAGGACTAACTGACCCAGAGTGATGCTCCAGCTACAAAGCAGCAGGAATCCTTAAAGCAGTAGTTCATCTGAGCTCTTTGCCTTCAGTGTTGGGCTTACCTTGTTGGCAGAGGACAGGTAGATGTAGTTATTGTCTACTGGATCAAGTCGAAGCTTGGGGAAAACTGAGGTCTCTTCCTTGATTTCATACAAAACCTCTGGGCAATTAGATTCCATATCCTCATTAAGAATAGCCTGAAACAGATGAAATCAAACTGCTCACAAGTCCTTTCAGTGGTCAGTCAGCACTTTACACCAGAGCCTCATTCCAGCTACATCCCAGCTCCTAAGATGATGTAGTAATTCACCTTCTGCACTGGGCACCTCCCACTGCAGAAAGGAGAGAGGAAAAGACCTCCAGAACAGGACTGCAACAAAACCCACTTCACACTGAACCTGGCACTGCTTTAGGGGATGAAACACTCCTCACACCAAGTATCTTCCTGACTGGTGCAGAAACTGAACGTGGAAGAGATGCCTCCATGCCCAAGTCACAGTGCACTAAGTACTCCTACGAATGGAGAAGGAAGACTCAGCCTTCAGAAAACTAAGTGCCACCCAGAAAGCCAAGAGAGTACAAAGGAACCTCCACAAGTCACTGACAACTGGCTCCAGGACAGAGGTTTCTTCCTGGCCCCTGTGAGCACAGAGCTGAGGTGGAATTTCGTTTTCTCCCCTTGCTCAGCTCTGCAGTTTTCCACCACCCTCTGCATGGGACTGAAGAGAAGCAGAGACCACAGAAATTTAGCTGTGCAGGTGAATAAGCAGAGCAGCACTGAGATGAGTGATAACTCCTGACTGTACTAAGGAGATGTGGAGAAGGAGTGTGAGTTTGTGAGTGGTAACTCCTGACTGTACTAAGGAGATGTGGAGAAGGAGTGTGAGTTTGTGAGTGGTAACTCCTGACTGTGCTAAGGAGATGTGGAGAAGGAGTGTGAGTTTGTGAGTGGTAACTCCTGACTGTACTAAGGAGACGTGGAGAAGGAGTGTGAGTTTGTGAGTGGTAACTCCTGACTGTACTAAGGAGATGTGGAGAAGGAGTGTGAGTTTGTGAGTGGTAACTCCTGACTGTGCTAAGGAGATGTGGAGAAGGAGTGTGAGTTTGTGAGTGGTAACTCCTGACTGTACTAAGGAGACGTGGAGAAGGAGTGTGAGTTTGTGAGTGGTAACTCCTGACTGTATTAAGGAGACGTGGAGGAGGAGTTTGAGTTTGTGAGTGGTAACTCCTGACTGTGCTAAGGAGATGTGGAGGAGCAGTTTGAGTTTGTGAGTGGTAACTCCTGACTGTGCTAAGGAGATGTGGAGGAGCAGTTTGAGTTTGTGAGTGGTAACTCCTGACTGTGCTAAGGAGATGTGGAGGAGCAGTTTGAGTTTGTGAGTGGTAACTCCTGACTGTGCTAAGGAGATGTGGAGGAGCAGTTTGAGTTTGTGAGTGGTAACTCCTGACTGTACTAAGGAGATGTGGAGGAGGAGTTTGAGTTTGTGAGTGGTAACTCCTGACTGTACTAAGGAGATGTGGAGGAGGAGTTTGAGTTTGTGAGTGGTAATTCCTGACTGTGCTAAGGAGATGTGGAGGAGCAGTTTGAGTTCCTGGGTTGCTATCAAAAGCACAGCGAAATCCACCGGGCAAAAGCTTTCCAAGCTCTCTGCTCCGCTGCCCTCCAACTGCCTGCTTCATAAAACCAGCAGCTGAGAGGCATCCTGTGCAGGGCAGGCAGGAAATGCACATCCTTGCAGAGCCCACAACTGAAAACTGAAGCCTAAACCCATCTGATTGGGCGGCAGAGGAGTCTGACAGCGAGCTAAGGCGGCCTGCCCTGCCAGCGGATTGAGCTGAGCGAGCAGAGGGCAGCTCCCCCGAAGCGGAGGCGAAAGGAGTCTTGACTTTTCTCCCTAACAGCTACTCACATCACACAAATGGGCTAACAGACAAATATGCTCCCAGACCTAGCCATATTCCAGGTTTCTACTGGAAACTCGAAGCAAGGAAGGAAGAAAAGAGGAACTGAGAACTCCCCAGCCCCTGACTGGATCCTGTGTGCATTAGCAGTGTCTGGAGGGGTACAACTGCTTTGGGAAGTGCCCCCCCTCGCCAAGTACCACCACGGCAGGAGCTGCTGGAGCTAACAGGAGTAACAGAGATCCAGGGGGCTAAAATAAACCAAACTAACAGAGATGCAGGGCATGAAAGCAAACCAAACTAACAGAGATGCAGGGCATGAAAGCAAACCAAACTAACAGAGATGCAGGGCATGAGAGCAAACCAAACTAACAGAGATGCAGGGCATGAAAGCAAACCAAACTAACAGAGATGCAGGGCATGAGAGCAAACCAAACTAACAGAGATGCAGGGTATTAGAACAAAGTTAAGCCAGAGCCAGTGTAATAAACCAAGCAAAGCTAACAGAGAGCCAGGGTATGACATCTGTTTAAACAGAGAGCCCAAGGCAGGCGAGGCTGAGCCCCGTGAAGAGAGCAGCAGGCGGCGGAGCAGGGCAGAGCTGCTGCACTCTGCTTACCTTCAGCAGCTGTCCATCGTCCGTGCCCAGGAACAGAACTATCTGGTTCAGAACAAGGGTGCCATAAACAGCCACCAAGCCAGAGTGAACCAAGGTAGGTAACTTCTTGATTGACCTTGCCTCCTGAAAAATCAGATGGGAGAGAGCCGTTACAAAGGCACTCAGCCACGCTGCAAAGCGTGCAGGGAAGAGTCACAGACTCACAGAATGCAGCAGGCTGGCAGAGAGCTCCAAGCTCACCCAGCCCAGCCTAGCACCCAGCCCTGCCCAACCAACCAGACCATGGCACTCAGTGCCCCAGTCAGGCTTGGCTGCAACACCTCCCCAGTCGGTGACTCCAACACCTGCTTTCCAGAGCAGCAGCCCTGGAAAGCACTCAGAGAACTCAACCTGAGGCAAGCCCTTGGTGACAAACTGTGAATGCAAAGCTTCACTCTCTCATCTCCAGCCCCTGACTCTAGTCTGGGTGATCTTCTTAAGTGGGGGGGGGGCAGGGAACACCCAAACCATCACAGCTCCACATGAGGAGACTCCACAACCTCTCTGGGCAGCCTGTGCCAGGCTCTGGGACCCTTCCAGGCAAGAAGTTGCCCTTGTGCTGAGCTGGAACCTCCTGTGCTGCAGCTTCCATCCATTGCTGCTTGTCCTGTGCCAGGCAGCAGTGAGCAGAGCCTGTCCCCCCCTCCTGACCCCCAGCCCTCAGAGATTTAGAGACATTGATTCAATCCCCTCTCAGTCTTCTCTTCTCCAGACTAAGCAGCCCCAGGGCCCTCAGCCTCTCCTCACCAGGCACTGCTCCAGGCCCCTCAGCATCCTCCTGTCCTCCATTGGACTCTCTCCAGCAGTTCCTGTCCCTCTGCAACTGGGGAGCCCCAAACTGAAGGCAGTGCTCAAGATGAGGTCTCAGCAGGGCAGAGCAGAGGGGCAGGAGAACCTCCCTGGCTCTGCTGGACACACTCTGCTCAATGCCCCCCAGGACCCCATTGCCTCTTGGCCCCCAGGGCACATTGCTGCCCCATGGATGCTCTCCCCCAGCACCCCCAGCTCCCTCTCCCTGGGGCTGCTCTCCAGCAGTCACCTCCCAGCCTGGACTGCTGCAGTTTATTGCTCCTGCCCAGGTGCAGGACTCTGCACTTGTCCTTGTTGAACCTCCTCTGGCTCCTCTGTGCCCAGCTCTGTGCCCAGGGCTCTCTGGATGGCAGCACAGCCTGCAGCTGTCTCAGCCAAGCCTCCCAGCTTGGTGTCAGCAGCAAACCTGCTGAGCAGACTCTGTGCCCTCATCAGTGGCATTGATAAAGATGCTGATCCTTACACCTTCAGAGGCCCTGGGAGTGCAAGAAGCTGTGTGGCTTCCCTGCAGAGCCCAAGCTGTGGGGAGAGGCCATCAGCAGTGACACTGCCCGGAGAGGGGAAGGCATTTCTCAAAGGTATGAGCCAATCCACCACGCAGGGACAGCTACACTCAGCCCTTGCTGCTTTAATCCCCAACAGTCCTTCCACACAGGAATCATTTCCCTTCTGAGCTGCAGTCCTAAGTCAATTAAAATCTTTTTCAGTCATCTGAATGGTTTTAATTAGCTCCCAAGAACAGCCACTTGGAATAAAAGAAGAGTTGATTAACTTTCATATTTAAACATCAGAGAATCACAGAGTGGCTCAGGCTGGCAGGGAGCTCAGAGCTCAGCCCCTCCAACCTCCTGCCATGCCCAGGGACACCTCTCAGCTACACTCAGCTGCTCAAGGCCTCACCCAGCCTGGCCTGCAACACCCCCAGCAAGGAGGCAGCCACAGCCTCCCTGGGCAGCCTGGGCCAGGCTCTCAGCACCCTCACACTCAACAGCTTCTGCCTCAGCTCCACTCTCAGCCTGCTCTGCCTCAGCTCCAAACCATTGCCCCTTGGCCTGCCTCACACCCCCTCAGCACAGCTCCCTCTGCAGCCTTCCTGCAGGATGCCTTCAGCTCTTGGCAGCAGCTCTGAGGTGCCCTGGAGCCTTCTCCTCTGCAGGCTGCACCCCCCCCAGCTCCCTCAGCCTGTGCTCACAGCAGAGCTGCTCCAGCCCTGGCAGCATCTTTGTGGCCTCCTCTGGGCTCTCTCCACAGCTCTGTGTCCTCCTGCTGCTGGGGCCAGCAGCCCTGGAGGCAGGATTGGAGGTGAGGGCTGAGCAGAGCCAAGGGGCACAATGCCCTCTCTTGCCCTCTGCCCACACTGCTCTGGCTGCAGCCAGCACACAGCTGCCTGCTGGGCTGCAGGAGGGCACTGCTGCCTGCTGGGGAGCTGCTCAGCACCCAGCACCCCCAGGGCTCTCTCCTCAGAGCTGCTCTCAGCCCCCTCTGCACCCAGCCTGGACTGGTGCTGGGATCTGTTTTGCCCTGCAGCAGGAAGAAGACACAGAACTGCCAGACACTGCCACACAGCCTCACTAACACTGACCTAGGCAGGAGACTTCAGCACTCTGGAGGTCTGCTTTAGGTGTGGAGGGGAAAGTAAATCATTGCAAGCATTTTCAGGTGGAAAAAGCTAAGTCATGTTTCAACTGGCTCAGGTGGGAGGCTCACTGGGGTGAGCAGAGTGCACACAGTGAGCTTCACTCAGGCTCAGGAGCATGCAGATGAAGCTTCCAGGCCTTCATCTCCACCAGCATCAGGACCTTTGTTTCTGTGTAGAATCACAGAATCAGTCAGGGTTGGAAGGGACCACAAGGATCAGCCAGACCCTTGTGCTCCCTAGGTCAGGCAGCCCAGGGCCTCAAAGTCCAGGCTGTAGCAGTGTGTAAGGAAAGCAAAGCACCTCCAGCCTCTGTGCAGCAAGAGCACAGAAGAGGACTCAGCCAGTCCCTGCAGGCTCTGCTGCCAGGTTTGTTTTGGCCCACATAGCAGCAAGCAGCCCGTGTCACATCAGAGCATCCTCCTGGCTGCGGGAGGAGCCCATGCTGACAGCCTGGAAGCCTCCCCCTCCCCCTGCCTGCTGGAGGGAGGGTCAGGGCGACACTGAGCTAATACAGCAGAGGGATGCAGCGGCTGGGCAGGCACCACCAGAACTGCCTTCTCTCCTCTGCAGCCTCCTCCTCCAGCCTGCCTGCTGCCCCCGGGCTGCAGCTGCTGCTTTCACCCCTCTGCCATGTCCACTTATTTGCTCTCAAGCCTTTTACCTTCCCCACTGTGCCTAGTGGGGTCACACACTGCAGGGCCGTCCCAAGCTTGTCCTTTCACAGCTAAAACCATCCCCAAAAGGCATTTACAGGCTAAACTTTGCTTTTGAGGAGTCACCATGGCCACCATCGTCTGTTTGTCTGTCCTGTAACGTCTTCAGGGCCATACAAAACCAGGAAAAGCTAAGGAAAAGGCAACACTGCTCTAGAAGACCTTTTTCTTAAGCCTCCAGTCCCACCTCTGCCTTTCCTCTCCCTTCTCTTCTTTCCTACCTTTCTTCATTTCCTTTTTCTCTCCCCTCCCCTCCCCTCCCCTCCTCTCCTCTCCTCTCTTCCCTTCTCTCCCCTCCTCTCCCCTCCCCTCCCCTCCCCTCCCCTCCCCTCCCCGAGGTAAGCCCCAGAGATCCCCTGAATTAACCCGGACTGTGCTTTTAAGTTCCCCCCACCCCTCTGCAGTTTGGTTCCCGGCAGGGAAGGCATCCACCCCAATTTTCCCTTTTGCATCCCCTTCTCAGACTGCTCTCCCTCTGATGCCAGCTGCAGCAACCTCACTCACACTGCTACCTTCTGCCCTGCCTTCCTCCTGCCCATCTCACACTGGGGGCCTCAGAGGGGATGGCACTCATCATCCTACAGCTGGCCAAGATGGGAAGAGAAAGGGTTTGAGCACCAGTGAGGGCACAGATGCAGCAACACAAAAGGGCACCAGGCTTTGTGATCAGCCTGCAGCAACAGGCAGCTGCAGGCAGCAATGAGCTCTGCCCTGAGCCTCCTCTGCTGCAGGCTGCACCCCCCAGCTCCCTCAGCCTCTCCTCACAGGGCTGTGCTCCAGGCCCCTCCCCAGCCTTGCTGCCCTTCTCTGGGCACCTCCTCTCTTGAACTGAGGAGCCCAGATGAGCCTGAGCTCACTGTGATGCTCAGAGCCTGCAGCACCTGCTCCAGAGGAAAGGGTGCACTGCTTCAGCCTACACAAGAGGCAGCTTTAGAGGAGCCAGAGAAACACAGGCAGGCTCCTGAGCTGGCTGTATGCAGGAGAACAAAAGCCAAGGACGCAGCGAGAAGAGTGGAGGTTGCTAGTGGACAAGAGATGAAACCACATCACTGTGAGGACAATTAAGCAGAACAGGTTGTCCAGAGATGTTACATAGTCTCCATTCCTGGAGGTTTCAAGATCTGACAGGGCAAAGCCCAGAGCAACCTTGTCTGATCTTAGATCTGACCCTGCTGTGAGCAGGGAGCTGGGCTGGAGACCTCCTCTGAGGTTCCATCCAACCTGAATGTCTCTGCAGTCCCAAGGAAGCAAATCCTCTGCTCAGGAGCCCCCAGGCTCCCCTAAGTTTCCATTCAGAGCACCTGGGGAAGCCAGCTGACTAACAGCAGCTCCTCTTCTTCCTGACAGCCTGAGAGCTCTCAAGTCTCCTGTGGTTTGCTTTCCACTCCAGAGTGGGATGAACTGAAAATTGATCCTAACTGGGCAGAAATACTCCCCCTGGAGATGTTAGCTCCACAAGACTGTCGAACGTCAGAGGAGACCCTGGCAGCCTGCTAGCACACAGGAGATCACTCTGCTACTAGACAATTAATTACAACCTCAAATTTGATACCAAATGATATTTAGGGGCCTGCAACTGTTTCCTTAACTAAAAGGCCATTAATCATTCTGGAATTAGCTCCCAGCCCAACTCAAACATCACTGCTGTCAATTAATGGTCCTGATTAAACTGATGGGACTGCTGACTGCAACCAGCTCCTTCCAGCACATCTCAGAGCAGCTGATTTCTCCCAGGATTCCAAACCCTGCTTGGTATATTAAAGGCCATAAAGCAACCCACATATTTATCACCCACTGCAAAGTGCAGAACTTCACAGAACAGCCTGTTAGGGAGCTGTACTTGCAGCACAGAGCAGATGAGAACTCAGCCGAGGCAGCTCTCCACGCCGCAGCTCTCGCACCTACGCAGCGCCGCAGCAGAGGTGGGGCCAGCAGGGCAGGGAAGGGACTGTCCCCTGGTGCTCAGCACTGCTGAGCCTGCACCTCCAATCCTGCCCTCAGCTTTGGGCTCCTCACTCCAATAATCACAGAATCAAAGAATTAACCAGTCTGGAGAAGACTTCTAGGATCACAGCATCACAGAATGCAGCAGGCTGGCAGAGAGCTCCAAGCTCATCCAGCCCAGCCTAGCACCCAGCCCTGCCCAACCAACCACACCATGGCACTAAGTGCCCCAGCCAGGCTTGGCTGCAACACCTCCAGCCATGGGCACTCCACCACCTCCCTGGGCAGCCCATTCCAATGCCAATCACTCTCTCTGACAACAACTTCCTCCTAACAGCCAGTCTAGACCTGCCCTGCCACAGCTTGAGCCTCTGTCCCCTTCTTCTGTTGCTGGCTGCCTGGCAGCAGAGCCCAACCCCACCTGGCTACAGCCTCCCTGCAGGCAGCTGCAGGCAGCAATGAGCTCTGCCCTGAGCCTCCTCTGCTGCAGGCTCCTGCACACCCCCAGCTCCCTCAGCCTCTTCTCACAGGGCTTTTAGTGCTATCATCGAGTCCAACCTATCACCTAACCTTTCTAATTATCTAACCCATGGCAGTAAGTGCCTCATCCAGCCTTCAAGAAGGACACTGAGGAGCTGAAGTGTGCCCAGAAAAGGGCAACAAAGCTGGGGAAGGGTCTGGAGAACAGGGCTGGGGAGGAGCAGCTGAGGGAGCTGGGGGTGTGCAGTGTGGAGAAGAGGAGGCTGAGGGAGACCTCATTGCTCTCTGCAGCTCCCTGAGAGGAGGCTGCAGGGAGAAGGGGGTTGGGATCTTCTCCTTAGTATGGGGCAATAGAAGGAAAGGAAATGACCTGAAATTGTGCCAGGGGAGGGTCAGGTCAGAGAAGAACACCCTGGAGGTGCTCAAGATAGGTATGTCCACAGCTCCTGGGGCCATGGAAGTGCTGGGCTGATGGCTGGACTGGAGGATCTTGGAGAGCTCTTCCAGCCAAAACTGTGACTCTCAGAGTCCTCCTTGCAGTGAGAGGTCCAGAACTGAACCCAGCACTCGAGGTGTGGCCTCAGCATTGCTGAGTTCAGAGGCACAACCACTTCCCTGCCGCCGCAGACGCAGGCTGTGCTGTAGCAAGCCCTCACCAACAGACTCCTCCAGCACGCTGGGAGGCAGGAAGAATCCAAAGCAGAAGATGTGGATCAGAGGAAAATGAGCTCTGTAGCAAAGTGCAACATCTTTTCAGAGGCATCTCACCTCGGGCACCGCTTGCCTCCTGCCACCGAGGGCTCATGCCTCTGGGAAGGCAGCGCTGCAGCCGTCCGGGGCGAGCACCTCCAGCTGGCAGAAAACGCCTCCTGCCGCTGCTGCACAAAGCAAGCCCGGCACTAGCTCGGGCTCACAAGCAGCAGCTCCACAGGCTCGGTAGCTGTCCCAGGCTGTTTGAAACAGCTGGATGTGAGAAGTGACTTCCAGGGACAGCATTCAAACTTCATGCAAATGTCACCTCGGGCCGAAGCAATGCAAAACTGCGGAGACCACGCAGCCGCTGGCAGGATGCACAACAACTTGGTTGTGATCCAGCGAGGTACTCAGGCTCATGCTTAACCTCAGATGCGTGGGCACAAAGATGATGCAGGCACTTATATACCTTAGTGTTAAATATGCCCTTAAGTGCTCTCCTGGGTTAGGGCCAGAAAGCTCAGGACCTTCCTCGCAGGGAGGAGCTTAAGAGCAGGATGCGCAGCAGCAGAACAGTAAGGCAGTGAGGAGCACAGACACTCAGGACTAAGTTCCTCTTGCACAGCACTACTGAGAAGTGGTGTCAAGACACAGGGCAACTACAAGCAGCTGCCTGAGTGCAGCCAGGCAAGAGGCTGTCTTGCCCACAGGTAATCAGAGCCGTTGCAGAGAGCTGGGGAACCACAAGCTCAGAAGGGAAACAAGCTGCAGCTGCTTCCTCACCCCGACTCCAGCGACTGTACTCCTGCTGGGAAAGGCTCTGCTGCCTTCAACTCCTGCACAGGCTGACAGCCCAGCCCGGGCACTGTGTACCACACCACCCCTCGGCCCCACAGCTCCGGTGTGCCCACCGAAGAGTGGGACTAAGGTGCACACAGATGCACCAGACAGCAGCTGGCACCTGCAGTGCAAGAGGCAGGCTGGTGCCTACTCTGGCCCACCTGCCACACACACCACAGGGGGCTGCACTCCCAGCAATCAGTCATAGACTCATGGAACTGGTTCAGCCGGAAGAAACTTCTAGAATCATCAAACCTGCAACCCAACCACACCAGGGCCACTAAACCACGTTCCCAAGGGCCATGGCCACACCTTTCTTGAACACCTCCAGGCATGGGGACTCCACCACCTCCCTGGGCAGCCTTGTGCCAGGCACTGACCACTCTTGCAGCAAAGAACTTCCTCATCTCCAACTTAACTGTCCCCTGGCACAATTCCAGCACATTTCCTCCCCTTCATTCTCCTGATCTTAGGGAGCAGAGACCAACCCCCACATCCCTGAAACCTCCTTTCAAGGAGCCATAGAGAGCAGTGATGTCTGCCCTCAGCTTCCTCCTCTCCATGCTGAGAAACCCCAGCTGCTGCCTCCTCTGCAGCTCCTCTCTGCCAGCACCCCCAGCTCCCTCTCTGCCTGGCTGCTCTCAGCCACTCTGGCCCCAGCCTGCAGTGCTGCTTGGGGTTGTTGTGGCCAAAGTGCAGAACCCTGCCCTTGGCCTTGTTCAGTCTCATCCCATGGCCTCTGCCCACCCATGCAGTCTGGCCAGGTCCCTCTGCAGGGCTCTGCTGCCCTCCAACAGCTCCACAGCTGCTCCTAGCTTGGTGTCATCTGCAAACATACTGATGCTGGCCTCAACCCCCTGGTCCAGATCACCAATACAGATATTGAACACTCCATGTTTGCAGGGACTCCCACCACGGCTTGGTGAGAGACAGGGGAAGGAGCTGGTCTAAAACAACCAGAAGCAGCAGCATATGGGCCTGTCATCTTCCAACTTACTCTGCAGTAGCCTTGCCTAACCTTCTGGAGTATAAAAAACATATTAAAGCTGAACTACTTGTGTTTGCTGCTGTTTGTACACCATCAGCACACACAATTAGCATTAAAAGGGAGCCTAATTAGCTGTGCAGTGTTGTAAGTCCTATTACTACACACACACACACAGATGTCCTGCCAGCTCACAGCACGTTCAAACACCAGCAGGTCACATTGGAAGTGATCTGGATGTACTGCTCCAAAACACCACCATTAATAACCCCACCACAAGTGGGGCCAGGGCGGTAAGCAAACAATCACGGAATGGTTTAGGCTGGAAGGACCTCAAGGATCATGCATTTTTATGCTGAGATTCCTCTGCACTGCAGCAAAGATAACCTACACTTCCAGCAGGGGCAAGCCCCCTGTGACATCAAAGTAACTTCTGGAGTCACAGGTGTCCAATCTGAAAGCCTGCTCAGGTGTTGGCACAGGCTGCCCAGGGAGGTGGTAGAGTGCCCATCCCTGGAGGTGTTCATGAAACCTGTGGCCGTGGCACTTAGGGGCATGGTTTGGTGGCCATGGTGGGGTGGGCTTATGGTTGGACTCAAAGGTCTTTTCCAACCCAAACGATTCCAGGATTCTAGGATCTGAGTCAGACCAACCCTTAGACAGGTGGATTGTTGATATCTCATACTCAGGCACTGGGAAGCAAGGGGGATGGGAGGCTGAGAGGAATGCGAGTCAGAAATAGCTGCTTCACACCTGCTTCACACCACTCCATGGCATCCACGAGAGCCTCCTGGCATTTCCAGCATGGGGCTTCGGGAAGCAGTTATAAAAGCCCCTGCTGCCCAGGGAGGTGCTTGCTCTGCTCTGTTCTGCAGGCTCAGAAAGCACCTCACCAAGAACGCCCGGGAGTAATTAGGGGCTAAGAACACAAAGTCAGCCTCCAAGCAGCCACTCGCTCTCTGGGGACCAGGATGAGGCTCCAAATTCGCGCAGTTTGCCTTGTCAGAGCAGCAAGCTGTAAACTGGCACTGGAAAGCAAAGGATTGGCTTGGGCTCTGTTGTTAGACTTTCACTATTTACTTCACCCACATATGGGCTTCTCATTCATAAGTGCATCCTCTAGCACTGGCAGCAGTCTCACAGCTCAGTAGGAAGAGGAGCAGTGATTCACACATGCCCTCCGGTGCTTTGTGTTTGGAAGGAGCTCAGCGCCGTGCGCTGCTCTGGGCTAGCGCTGGGGAGCCAAGAAGTGACAGTCGAGCCACTGTGCTTCTCTCAAGGGAGGTCCAACGGCTCCCATCCAAACGCAGCAAGGAACCAGGGGGCCCTGATGGAGGATGCAAGAGACCAGGGCTTGCTTCATGATGCCTCGCTCCATCCCCTCTGCTTCTGCCCGACGCTCTTCAGTGCTCCGTTTGCCAGAGCTCTGAAAAGCCTCCTGAGCGCGACTTGAAAGCCCTGCCCAAGCACCTTCTTCACCTGAACTCTGTCTGCAGCGTCAGTTTTAGCTGATTTCTCTCCTCGTTACCCAGAACCACAGCAAATCCAGCAACCTCGCCCATCCTGTCCTCCCGCTGCCCAGCTCACCCTCAAAAAGGAGGAGGAGCTGACGAGAGAATGTTAGGGAAGGAGGTGATCTCCATGGGATACCACTGCCTGCGAAAACGTAACCAGCGCAACAACAAAGATGCGCTGCCTGTTGCTGTCTGCTGCACAGACGGACTTAGGAGGGTGGCTGTGAGCCCCTCTGCAGCGAGGCTGATCCTGGGAGGTCTGGGGGACACCCACCAGGGCACAAGCAGCCATAAACAACCGGCGAGCAAAGGGGGTAACAAGGCACACAGCCCAGCGCACAGAGCCAGCTGGATGGGCTTTTGCTGGCCCCTGAAGTGGCTGCAATGACAGCAGTGGGTGCACACAAGGCAGGAGGTGCTGCACCTAGGCTGGACGGGAGGTACAAGGAAGTGCGACTCATCCCTGGAGCTAAAACACACCGCTCGTGGAGTGGGAAGCCTGAGACTCGGGCCCGCCCCGGGATGCCCTCAGACCTACGTCTCTGCTCACACGCAGGTGGGAACGGTGCCCCTACCCTGGTAAGGCCCTGGCTTCTTGGAAGGGCTAACGAGCAGAGCCTGGCGCAGCTCTGGAGTTCCTGCTAACTTCATGAGCCCTCAGGCCAGGGCCACGCTCCACAAGAGTCACTCACACACAGCAACACCAGCCACAAGCACAACAGCGTCCACAAGGGCGTGCGGGACGAGGGCTTAGCAAAGCCAAGCGCAGACTTACGCAGCTCTTGCCGTTCACGATGAAGTGCGTGGAGGCGCAGGCTTGCTGCTTCACCTCCTCCATCCCGAAGATGCAGACGGCAGTGGTGTTCCAGGCCTTGGCACCGTGGTTGTGGTGGAAAACGCCTACCCACCAGCCCTGCTCGCCCCGTCGGATGAGGCTGGAGGAAACGATGAGGCTCCTGCAGCCGCAGTCCAGATAGACGTGCCCCTGCAAAGTCAGGCCGCCCTCCGTGGGGCGCAGCTGGCGCAGGACAGCCATGCTGGGCGGCTCCACGTAGCCAGCCCGCCTGACCTTCAACCTGTAGTAGGGGAAGAAGAGATGATCCCCCCACTGCAGCGCGTCAACAAAGTGCAAGGGCTCCTTCTTGCGCTTGATGATGCCCAGCTCCTCCTTGGACTCCAGGTTGTCCATGCTGCGCACCGTGATGACGGTCGCCTCGTCCGACTGGGAGGGCTCGCAGCCCAGACGGCTCTCGGAGTCGCCAGTCGAGTAGGTGGCCGCCACGGCCAGGTACCAGGCGCCGGACAGCTGGAAGACGACGCCGGCGGTGGAGCCGTCGGGCAGGCAGCTGACCACCTCGCTGCGGTTCAGGCGCTGCCGGTAGGCCGGCCGCTCCCACACCTCGCAGGTGCCGTCCTTCTGGGTCCAGCCCGCCAGCAGGACCCCCACCCCTCCGGCCTCCTCGTAGGGCAGCAGCAGGTTGCTGCGCATGCCGGGGGGCTCCCCGCAGCCCTGCCCCGCGGCCGCCGGCACTACGCGGCGGCGGGGCCGCAGCTCGGGCCAGAGCTCGTAGAGGCAGCTGCCGCCCGCCACCAGCACGCCGCCGCCGCTCACCTCGATGTTGTCGATGGCGGCCCCCGGCAGCTCGAAGCTCTGGGGGCCGCTGGCGCCCGCCAGCGCCGCCAGCAGGGGCAGCGCCCAGCGGAGGGCGGGCGGCGGCGCCGCCATGGGCGCGGGCTCGGCTCGGCGGGGCGCCTCAGGCGGCGGCGGGCGGCGGGCGCTGCTGCGCCATGGTGCGCCAGGGGCCGGGCGCTGCCGCCGCCGCCGCTCTCGCCGCCGCGGCCGCGCTTGTGTGCGGGCGGGAGTTCCTCTTTCGGGGCGGGGAGCAGAGCAGAGGAGGGGGCGCCCGCACGAGAGCGGTGGGCCGGGCTCCTCCGGGAGGGCTGCCGAGCCACCTCGCCGCCGTGCGCCGCAGCTCCCCCCCGCCCCCGGCCCCGCCGGCCCGCCTCGCCGCGGACAGGGGGCGGCGGCGGCGCGGGAGCCCACCGCGACCGCGGGGCTTGGGGGAGCGGCGGCTGGGAGCGGCCGCCGGGACTCGGGGAGCCGGAGATGGGGGCGGTCGCCGGGCTCTGGGGAGCCGGAGATAGGGGCGGTCGCCGGGACTCGGGGAGCCGGGGATGCCGGTGGCAGCCGGGGCTGGGGACGGCCGCTTCCCCGCGGCGCGGGGCGACACCCGCCTCGCCTCGGGCGGCCACTTCGCTAAGCTGCCGGCCCCGGGGGGTGGCAACCCCCTCCCGTCCTTCCCCGGCGGCTCAGGACCCTGGTCGCTCACCTGGACCCCGCCGGGGCAAAGGGGTTCCCCCGCGCACCCCTCTGCGCGTCTCTCCCTGCCCGGCTGCAGCCTCCCTGCTGGCAGCGGGCGGAGGAGCGAGGCGGCGCGGCCGGGGCGAAGGTGCTGCGCGGAGGCAGGCCCGCGGAGCGGCCCGCGGCTGGGTGTGGGGTGCGGGCACGGGGCCAGGCTCTGCTGAGCACCGGGCTCTGCACGCTGCCAGCTCGGCACCCCGGCTGGTACCCGTTAAAAGACTGCACAGCCGCTGGATGAACAGCCCAGTCCATCGCTGCCACCCTGCCCAGGACGGTTGAGCTGTGTGGGGACTTACGGGCTTGTCCGAGCTGCAGCAAAGGCTCCAGACTTCCTCCCGAGTTCAGCAGGGTAGGCAGAAGTCCCTGTCCTCTGCAGCCCTGCTGCCGGGACACCGACACCTGTCCAGCGCAGACAGGAGGCCGGGACGGGTCGCTTGGAGCGGCGCAGCTGACAGCGATGCAGGGTGGGTGATGAGACCGAGAGCAGCCCTGCTAGGAAGCACTTTGCAGTGCTGGTGGACGAGAAGCTGGGCAGGAGCCAGCAGTGGGCACCTGCAGCTCAGAAGGCCAAGGGCAGGCTGGGCTGCATCCAAGGCAATATGGCCAGCAGGTCAAGAGAGGGGATTCGGCCCCACTGCTCTCTCTGCTCAGACCTCACCTGCAGTGCTGCGTCCAGCTTTGTACCTCCCAGGGCAAGAAGAGTGTGGACCTGATGGAGAAGGTCCAGAAGGCCATAAAGATAAGTGACCAGAGGGCTGGAGAACCTCTGCTACAAAGAGAGAATTGACGTTGTTAAGCTTGGAGAAGAAAAGGCTCCAGGGAGACCTCAGAGCTGCATTTCAGGCTCTGAAGGGGACCTATGAGCAGGGTCAGGAGGGACTGTTCAGAGGGCTTGTAGCAACAGCACGAGGGGCACTGGCTTCAAACTACAGCAGAACAGCTCTAGGTTGGACATCAGGAGGAAGTTCTGCACAGTGAGAGTGGTGAATGCTGGAACAGGTTGCCCAGGGATGTGGTTGAGGGCCCATCCCTGGAGATCACATGTGGTGTGTCCCAGGGCAGCCTGCTGTAGCTGGAGGTGCTCCTGCTGAGTGCAGGGGGGCTGGACAAGATGCCCTTTGGGGGTCCCTTGTAACCCAGTGCGTTCTGTGGGTCTTAGGATTCTGTTCCCCATGGGGTTGTTGCTGGCACAGGATCAGCAGGATGAGGAGCAGAGGCTGCCAGCTCTGCTGCCAGTAAAACAGCATTTTGATGAATTATAAATGGAAAAGTGGGTTTGTGAAGGGCAGGGATGGACTCATTTCACTGTTCTCACTTGGGTGAGGATGGGCATAGGACCCACTGCCACTGTCCCTGAGAAGAGCACATCTCGTTCAGAACCAAGAGGCCATCTGACCCTCCATTTACATTGCTTTTATCTTAAATTAGCTTTCAGCAGGCAAAAGTGGAACTCTCAGCACTAGAACAAAAGTAACCTCTGTACAAACGAGTCAAGTGCAGTTTTTTCAAGGAGGAAGTGTGATGCAGTTACCAAATTTTGATTCTCTTTCTCCACTGCCACCCCCAGTGGCAGTTATTGTGCAAGAATTGTTGTCGCTCAGGTCAGCAAAAACACAGCCCCAAAACAAAGTAACCTTGCAGCAATCAGTGTCTAGGACAAGCACCACCCTGAAATCCCTTCACAACTCATCTGCTGAGCTCTGGGACAGTGGCTCTAAAATGAATCACAGAATGCAGCAGGCTGGCAGAGAGCTCCAAGCTCATCCAGCCCAGCCTAGCACCCAGCCCTGCCCAACCAACCAGACCATGGCACTAAGTGCCCCAGCCAGGCTTGGCTTCAACACCTCCTGCCACGGGCACTGCACCACCTCCCTGGGCAGCCCATTCCAATGCCAATCACTCTCTCTGACAACTTCCTAACAACATCCAGCCTGGACCTGCCCTGGCACAGCTCCAGGCTCTGTCCCCTTCTTCTGTCCCTGGCTGCCTGGCAGCAGAGCCCAACCCCACCTGGCTACAGCCTCCCTGCAGGCAGCTGCAGGCAGCAATGAGCTCTGCCCTGAGCCTCCTCTGCTGCAGGCTGCACCCCCCCAGCTCCCTCAGCCTCTCCTCACAGCAGAGGTGTTCCAACCCCTAGAGCATTTTCATGGCCTCCTCTGGCCCCACTCCATCAGCTCCATGTTCTACCTGCACTCAGAGCTCCAGAGCTGCATGCAGTACTCCAGCTGAGGTCTCCCTAGGGCAGGAGAGAGAAGCAGACTCCTGCCTGCCCAGCTGCTGGCAAGGCTCTATTGATGAAGCCCAAAATGCCATTGGCCCTCCAGGAGTGACCCACAGGTGCTACAGCTCAGCACAAGGTTAACAGCTAACAGCTGTGCTCAGAAGGCTCCTGGGGTCATTGTTGGCCATGAGTGTTGGCAGCTGCCAGGCTGGGAGGGGCTGCAAACACTTTGGATGCCAGGATTATAACAGCCAATCCTGCTCCCAAACTGAAGGAGCAGCTGGGGGGGAGGTGAATGACATTTAATAAAGGGAAAGAAACCCCCACAGGATTTGTTCTTAAGGACACAGAGCTGTGGGGAGAGCCCAGAGGGGGCCACAAAGGTGCTGGCAGGGCTGGAGCAGCTCTGCTGTGAGCACAGGCTGAGGGAGCTGGGGGGGTGCAGCCTGCAGAGGAGAAGGCTTTAGGGCAATGAGCTCTGCCCTGAGCCTCCTCTGCTGCAGGCTGCACACCCCCAGCTCCCTCAGCCTCTCCTCACAGGGCTGTGCTCCAGGCCCCTCCCCAGCCTTGCTGCCATTCTCTGGGTACCTTCCAGCACCTCAACATCTCTCTGCAATGGAGGAGCCCAGAACTGGACACAGCACTCAGGCTGT
The DNA here is from genome assembly GCF_015220805.1 of Pogoniulus pusillus. Taxonomy (NCBI): domain Eukaryota; kingdom Metazoa; phylum Chordata; class Aves; order Piciformes; family Lybiidae; genus Pogoniulus; species Pogoniulus pusillus. The sequence continues at coordinate 912,476 of NC_087278.1, forward strand.
GGCAACATCAACAATGCATCCAATATGAGCAAAATGCAGTAAAGGATGTGGAGCAGGAGGGTTGGATGATTTCTCTCCTTGTCATATAAGAAGAGATGCTCTAGGTGCTAACAAACGCTGCCTGCAGCTCCCTGTGCCAGGTAAGCAAAGCCAAGCCTCATGCCAAGAGCACCAACGTGGGTTGTGCACACGAATGCAGCTGGCACAGCTGTGCAAGGGGAGCTGAACGTGGCACACTGGGCTGCATCAGCCCCTGCCTTGCCTTCTGTTGCTTTTCACTGCAGAGGCAAAGCTCTCAGCTATTTATGTCTTGCTCACAGCTTCAGAGGCTCAGCAACCTCCCATCTGCAAGACATCTTTGATCCTGCCCACAGACCACGTCCAGCAATAGGTCTTCTCCTGCAGACGTCCCTCCCTCTGCCAAATCCCCAAGCTGTGCCTTTGCTGGCTCCCAGGGCTGACCAAGCAGCCTGTTTCTCAGGCTCTATGTTTAAAATAAGCCACATTCTTCACCAAATGACTGATCTGGCTCAGTGGGTGAGGCCAGGCTGACTCCAGCCTTGGAGAGCAGCAACGTGAGAGCTCCCGGGGCTGCAGGCTGCTTTGGCTGCCCGAGCAGCAGTGTTCTGCTTCAGGTTCTGCTTAGATTAGACTGGGACCTGGAAAGGCTGCACTGCAAAGGCTGCTGCCAGGAGGAGCAGAGGGAGAGGAGGCTGCACCCCACCTGTCCCAGGGTCATCCATATGAGCCCATTTCTAGAGACTTCCTGCCTCTTTCACTGCTCTGTTCCTGCTCTTTCCTCCCTCTGCCCAAGGAAGCAGTGGCTTGGACCAAAGCCTCATCTTGCAACGTTTAATTTTGCATAGGCTTCTGAAGCAGCTTCGTGCTGAGAATTACTGCCTGAAGTCCTTCTGCTTGTGAGTGGCCCAATTCTTGCAGTGGCAAAGCATTCCCAGCTCCTTCCGAAGCCCCTGAAGGAAACAGGAGCTCCTGGCTTCAGCTCCTTCCAGAGACACCCACCAGCAGTCCAGCTGAGCTGAGCTGCTGCTGATAGGGAAGCAGAAAAGGAGGCTGCAGAGGATATTTGTTATTAATCAGAATTCATCAGGTTGGAAAAGAGCTTCAAGATCACCGAGACCAACACATCACTTAACAGCTTGTAATCAACTAAGCCATGGAACCAAGACCCTCATGCAGCCTCCTCTGAAACACCTCCAGCCATGAGCACTCCACCACCTCCCTGGGCAGCCCACTCCAGTGCCAATCACTCTTTCTGACAACAACTCCCTCCTAACATCCAGCCTAGACCTGCCCTGGCACAGCTTCAGGCTGTGTCCCCTTGTTCTGGTGCTGGCTGCCTGGCAGCAGAGCCCAACCCCACCTGGCTACAGCCTCCCTGCAGGCAGCTGCAGACAGCAATGAGCTCTGCCCTGAGCCTCCTCTGCTGCAGGCTGCACCCCCCCAGCTCCCTCAGCCTCTCCTCACAGGGCCGTGCCCCAGGCCCCTCCCCAGCCTTGCTGCCCTTCTCCAAACACCTTCCAGCACCTCAACATCTCTCTGCAGTGGAGGGGCAGACCTCCCTCCCTGGAGGTGTTCAGGAGCAGGTTGGATGAGGCCTTGAACAACCTGTTCTAGTGTGAGGTGTCCCTGCCTATGGCAGGGGGGGTGGAACTGGATGAGCTTTGAGGTACTTTCCAACCTAAACCATTCTATGATTGTATGAAAGCTAAGAAGACACCAGCAAGCCTCTTGCTGGGTGCTGGCCTGGCTGTCAGTCCCACTGCTGCTGGTTTTGTCCAGCCCTGCTGCTGGGTGCTGGTTTGGCTGGGTGCTGGCCTGGCTGTCAGTCCCACTGCTGCTGGTTTTGTCCAGTTGTTGCTCTGAGTTTTGTTTCTCAGGCACTGCAGGAAGAGCAAATGAAGGACTCTGCCTGCTAGGGTTAGGCTGCACAGAGCCTTGCTGCCTAACCCTGGCACTGCCACCCAAGCTTCTGCAGAAGCCAGGGAACCAAACTGAGCTTCCCTCACTACCCTGAGCAGGCTTTATATATTTCAGGGGGGTGTAGGAGAGCTGAAGTTAGAATCACAGCAGGGCTTGGCTCCACGTGCAATGTACAGAGCACTCCTTTGGATCCTCCTCGGTGTGAGGCAGAACACATCTTGAATTAAGTTACAATTGCTTCCCCACTGCCTGCTTCCCTCCTCCTTGTTTCTCATCAGCATGCTAAATTGATCTGAGTTTATGACTCTGCAGAGAATCTGACAAAATAGTGCTCAGTAAATGAGATCTGGGTTTGCATTTCATTCACTGGGCCCCACTTGCCTGTCTCCCCTGCTCTGAGGCTCCAAGCCCCATCAAAGGGCGATTTAATTTATTTATTTACTGCATGTGTTTACCTCAGCTTGGCTCTGCTGTGGCGTTTTTCTTTTCCCAAGGGGTAAATAAGCTTCCTCTGACAAAGTAACAACAGGTAGCACTAATGCTAACCTGCACCCTGTCCTCAGGGTAAGGCTTTAACTGACTGCTCTCCTCCTTAGAGACCTGAGGCACTTCTGTACTGCTACTCAGCTCCAGCAGACCTCGGGGAGTCATGCTGGGCAGGATTCCCTCCCTGGCCAAGTGAAGTGCCTTTGAATGCCGAACCGGAGCCTGCAGGGTGGGATTTTAGCTCTGCTTTCCACTTTTGTCTCTGTGCATCACCGAGCCGGAAAGTTGCTGACCTGCTGCATTGCTCTTGGTGGGCTTCGCGGGGAGGGAGGGGCAGGTTCAGCCGCGGGCACCTTTGTGACCCTGCAGAGGAAACTCCAGGGGCTGCCGCAGGAGAAGAAAAGGAGCAATTGACTGTGAAAGGGCTGCAAATACTGCGGCTGAAGGGAGAGGACAGGGACCTGAATCCCATCTCCATTAAAACACTTGGGGAAGGGACTCAGGGAACCACAGTTCTCTACGTGAAGCACTCCCCCCGCTCCGAGCTCACTGCGCTTCCTTTTCAAACGTGGTTTTGGAGACCTGGTAGCTGTGTTAGGGAAAAGAACTGGAGAGAGGCACACAGGAAGGTCAGAGCTTGCTCTCCGCTGCGCTGAGAGGCGCTGGTCACGCAGTGAAAGCAGCCCTGCAGAGGCTGGGCTGGGGTTGGAAGCGCAGACCTGGGCTCTAGATGTGCCACCGCATTCCTGTGGACAAGCAAACCCCCCCCCGAGCCTCAGGGCTGTCTCCTCTGCTTATGGAATGCATAAAGTGATCTACCTGTCAGGAGGCTCTGGGAATCCACATCAGTGGAGGCATTCCCTGCGTGGGAAATGGAATTGCAGGGCTGCAGGAAGGCACAGAAGCCATCCAGTAACACCAGAACCAAAGCCACTGGGGTTTCATCCTCCGCTTGTCTGAGCTTCCAGAGCAGGCACATGGCAGCAGCTCTGCCTACCCAGGATGTGCTTCACTTCTACTGTACTTACTACAGAACTCTGTACCACTGCCATGGACCTGATGGAGCATGTTGGAGCTACATTTTGGCCACAACAACCCCACACAGCTCCACAGGCTGAGGCCAGAGTGGCTGAGAGCAGCCAGGCAGAGAGGGCCCTGGGGGTGCTGGCAGAGAGGAGCTGCAGAGGAGGCAGCAGTGCCCAGGTGGGCAGCAGAGCCAATGGCATCCTGGGCTGGCTCAGGAGCAGTGTGGGCAGCAGGACAAGGGAGGTTCTTCTGCCTGTGATCTTCTCTTTCCTCACCACCTCCCTGGGCAGCCCATTCCAATGCCAATCACTCTCTCTGACAACAACTTCCTAACAACATCCAGCCTGAGCCTGCCCTGGCACAGCTTCAGGCTGTGTCTTCTGTCCCTGGCTGCCTGGCAGCAGAGCCCAACCCCACCTGGCTACAGCCTCCCTGCAGGCAGCTGCAGGCAGCAATGAGCTCTGCCCTGAGCCTCCTCTGCTGCAGGCTGCACACCCCCAGCTCCCTCAGCCTCTCCTCACAGGGCTGTGCTCCAGGCCTCTCCCCAGCCTTGCTGCCCTTCTCTGGGCACCTTCCAGCACCTCAGCATCTCTCTGCAATGGAGGAGCCCAGAACTGGACACAGCACTGCAGGGGTGGCCTGAGCAGTGCTGAGCACAGGGGCACAAGAACCTCCCTTGTCCTACTTCTCCTCTCTGGCTCCACAGCTGCTTTCCACGAGCAAGTCTTCAGAGCAAGTTAAAAGCTAACCCAAGTTTAACTCCTCCTTTGTCACTCCAGCAACTGGTTTTGGTGTCCCTGTCACACTTCCCCATTCTGGCTTCTGCTGAGGAGACTTCTGCATGGCAACAGGACACGAGAAGCTGAGAAGCCAGCTCAGTGCTGCAGGGTGCTCAGTGCCTGCAGGCTGCAAGCTGAGGAGTTTTGCTTCTGCAGTCATCTGAGAGGAGTCAAAAAGACAAAGGAGTGAAAGTCTGGCTCGGCACAGAGGAAAATCCCAGCTCTATAGAGCAGCTTTTCCCAAGCCTGGGTATGAGCAATCTCTTAATGAGCTCCCCCCCCCCGTCCATTATCTACACAAAAGCTGTGCCTAGTTGTTTTTGTCGTTGCTTTTAATGAAAGTGTGATTAATTAGGTTAGCCAAATTAATTAAGCTAACGACATTCAGCAAGAAAACTTTCAGCTCATGTCCAGAGGCTACAAAAGTAGCTTCTGTCGAAGCATCTCCTCAGTGCTGACACTCTGAGCTAAGAGAGACCCAGGACATGCTCCACCTTTGCCACCAGAGAGCAGTGGAAGTATTTTAATTACAGCAGTAATTGGGTATAATTAGCAGCACACACTGAATGCAAGAGCTTGCCTCTCCTTGGCTGCTGCTGGATAAAGGTGTCCCCAAAGGGTACAGGGACAAACACTGCAGTTGGGTATAGAATCATAGAATCCAGCAGGCTGGCAGAGAGCTCCAAGCTCAGCCAGCCCAGCCTCCAGCCCTGCCCAACCAACCAGACCATGGCACTAAGTGCCCCAGCCAGGCTTGGCTGCAACACCTCCAGCCATGGGCACTCCACCACCTCCCTGGGCAGCCCATTCCAATGCCAATCACTCTCTCTGACAACAACTTCCTCCTAACATCCAGCCTGGACCTGCCCTGGCACAGCTCCAGGCTCTGTCCCCTTCTTCTGTCCCTGGCTGCCTGGCACCAGAGCCCAACCCCACCTGGCCACAGCCTCCCTGCAGGCAGCTGCAGACAGCAATGAGCTCTGCCCTGAGCCTCCTCTGCTGCAGGCTGCACCCCCCCAGCTCCCTCAGCCTCTCCTCACAGCAGAGGTGTTCCAATCCCCTGAGCATTTTCATGGCCTCCTCTGGCCCCACTCCATCAGCTCCATGTTCTACCTGCACTCAGAGCTCCAGAGCTGCATGCAGTACTCCAGCTGAGGTCTCCCCAGGGCAGGAGAGAGAAGCAGACTCCTGCCTGCCCAGCTGCTGGCAAGGCTCTATTGATGAAGCCCAAAATGCCATTGGCCCTCCAGGAGTGACCCACAGGTGCTACAGCTCAGCACAAGGTTAACAGCTAACAGCTGTGCTCAGAAGGCTCCTGGGGTCATTGTTGGCCATGAGTGTTGGCAGCTGCCAGGCTGGGAGGGGCTGCAGACACTTTGGATGCCAGGATTATAACAGCCAATCCTGCTCACAAACTGAAGGAGCAGCTGGGGGGGAGGTGAATGACATTTAATAAAGGGAAAGAAACCCCCACAGGATTTGTTCTTAAGGACACAGAGCTGTGGGGAGAGCCCAGAGGGGGCCACAAAGGTGCTGGCAGGGCTGGAGCACCTCTGCTGTGAGCACAGGCTGAGGGAGCTGGGGGGGTGCAGCCTGCAGAGGAGAAGGCTCCAGGGCACCTCAGAGCTGCTGCCAAGAGCTGAAGGCATCCTGCAGGAAGGCTGCAGAGGGAGCTGTGCTGAGGGGGTGTGAGGCAGGCCAAGGGGCAATGGTTTGGAGCTGAGGCAGAGCAGGCTGAGAGTGGAGCTGAGGCAGAAGCTGTTGAGTGTGAGGGTGGTGAGAGCCTGGCCCAGGCTGCCCAGGGAGACTGTGGCTGCCTCCTTGCTGGGGGTGTTGCAGGCCAGGCTGGGTGAGGCCTTGAGCAGCTGAGTGTAGCTGAGAGGTGTCCCTGGGCATGGCAGGAGGCTGGAGGGGCTGAGCTCTGAGCTCCCTCCCAATTTAAGCTTGTCTATAAAATCACAGAATCAGCCAGGGTGGAAGAGAGCTCCAAGCTCATCCAGCCCAACCTAGCACCCAGCCCTGCCCAACCAACCAGACCATGCACTAAGTGCCCCAGCCAGGCTTGGCTGCAACACCTCCAGCCATGGGCACTGCACCACCTCCCTGGGCAGCCCATTCCAATGCCAATCACTCTCTCTGTGCAGAGCCTCCTCCTAACAGCCAGCCTGAACCTGCCCTGGCACAGCTCAAGACTGTGATTCTATGTAAGCTGATGAAGTCTCTGGAAAGGAGAAGGTTCCCTGTGGGACTGACACCAGTGCAGCAGGCCCAAGGCTGGCAGCACAAAGGTAGCCCAGGGTTGTCCAGGATCCTTGGGGTTTCCTGTCACAAGCTGGGTGTGAATCAGCAGCAGCAGGCCTTAGTGCAAAGGCACTTTGGGCTGAACTTGTGTGTAAGCAGAAATGCTGTCTGCAGGGGCATGAGGCAACCCTTCTGTTCTGCTCAGCACAGGCAAGGCTGCAGCTGATGTCTGCCCTCTGGGTTTTTTTAGGGCATCTGCTTTAAGGAGGAGCAGACCTAGTGGAAAGCAGCAAAAACTAGAATGGGCCTTTGAAGACAGGGCTGGACCCAGCAGAGTTGTTTGGGATTGATTTCTCCTCTGGGGAAGAGAGAAGAGGGCAAATGCAGAAGGGCTGTGATGGTCTTCAGCCATGCAGCAGGAAAGGAAACCATTTGTTCCCCTCCTCTGTGGTTGATTGCATGACAGGAAGGCTGCAGTGAGTAAAGTTCAGATTTGACATTAGGAAATGTCAGGAAAGCAAAGTCTTAAAGGGTCAGCTGCTGGGCAGCACTTCAGAACAGGAGCCTTGGCCAGCAGTGGCAGGCAGAGCTGGTCTTGTCTGAGTGGTCCCACAGAGTCCCATCACATTTTCTACCGATCTGAGTCAGTCTGGCAAGGGCTGGGCCTGAGCAGGGGTGAGGGATGACCAGATGGAAGAGGGAGCTGTCGGTGCCACCCTGCACTGGAGGGGACGTTATGCATTTGGGGCTGTACCAGTGAGTGCCATCTGGGTGCGGTGCTGAGGGATGCGCTTGGGAGCTCCTGGGGCCGACCTTGCAGTCTCGGTCGTGGCCGCTGGGTGGCGCTCTCGGGCCAAGAGAAGCCGAAGGCTGCGGCAGCAGCTCCGAGGCTCTGCAGCCCAGAGCCTGCCTGCCGCTAGCGCAGCCCGGGACGGCAACACAGCCAGACAGTTCCTGAATATCCCTAGAAAGGGAGACTCCACAGCCCCCCGGGCAGCCTGTGCCATGGCTCTGGCACCCTCACAGGGGAAAAAATCCTCCTCAGGTTCACATGGAACCTCCTCTGCCTCAGCTGTCACCATTGTCTCTTGTCCTGCCACTGGGCATCCCCCAGCAGAGCCTGGCTCCAGCTCCTGGCACTCACCTGCACACATTGATAGCCACTGCTGAGGTCACCTCTCAGTCTCCTGCTCTAAGCCCCAAGCCTCAGCTCCCTCAGGCTCTCCTCCTAAGGAAGATGTTCAGCTTCCTTCCTCATCTTTGTGGCTCCCTGCTGGACTCTCTCAAGCAGCTTCCTGAGGTCCTTGGAACTGGGGAGCCCTGAACTGGACACAATACTCCAGATGTGGCCTCACCAGGGCAGAGTATAGAATCAGAATCAAGCAGGTTGGAAGAGAGCTCCAAGCTCACCCAGCCCTGTCCAATCAACCAGACCATGGCACTAAGTGCCCCAGACAGGCTTTGCTTGAACAGTAGAAGGGCAGGAGAGCTTCCCTCGACCTCCTAAGCACAGCCCTTCTAATCCACTCCATTGTGGTATGGTTGGAGACAAAAATGCTGAGAATAAGCTGTGAGGCTCTGCTGAGGTATCCATGAAACCAGCTGAGCAGGTAACCCAGTCCTGAACTGCAGCACCTCATGGGACCATAGAATAGGTTAGGTTGGAAGGGAGCTCAGAGCCATGCCCAGGGACCCCTCTCAGCTGGACTCATCTGTTCAAGGCTTCACCCAGCCTGGCCTGCAGCACCCCCAGCAAGGAGGCAGCCACAGCCTCCCTGGGCAGCCTGGGCCAGGCTCTCATCTCACCACCCTCACACTCAACAGCTTCTGCCTCAGCTCCACTCTCAGCCTGCTCTGCCTCAGCTCCAAACCATTCCCCTCTGGGGGGCTCTAGGCACCCGGAGGGAGCACTCAGCTGGGTCTCTTCTGAGAGCCAGTGGCCACGGGAAAGGACATGGTGGAATCCTCTGCTGGGCAGCCAGGGAAGAAGAGGGGAGTGGTGGCAGCAGCAGCACCAAGGACAAGTGGCAGGAGGAAGAGGAGCAGGCCTCGGGGGCTGAAGGGGGAGGTGTATAACAGTATCCATTTTCTCCAGTGAGCCTTTCCTGCAGAACAACTGGGAGCCACTGAGCTACAGCTCATGGCTCTGCAAGTGGTATGGGCTTAGCCTCACCCCAGGAACTATCCTTTTCTTTTCCTCCTGGAAATCAGGGCTTCTTGAATGCTGCTGGCACCAGGACAAGGCAGCTATAATTCTCCCTGACCCTCTGCCTGAAGTGAGCTGATGATAGTGCAGCAGGGCTAGAGCCTGACAAACACCCTCACAGAGCTGCTGCTGACTGGGGAGGGCACTTCACCTTTTATTTATAGCCAACTGCTTTCACTGGCCTGATATTAGCTCACGCAACAGTGACTCCCAGGCATGCACTGCAGTGCCAGAGCCTTTGAAAGCAGCTTCACATCCTCTCTCTTTTTTTCCCTGTTAGTCATCTATCACCTTGTCTGACTCCCCTGCACTCTGCAAGATCCTGGGCTCTCAAAAGTAAACAGCAGGAATTAGGGGCAACTCCATGCCATTTCCGTGCCAGGCACAGGGCTGATGCTCCCACAGGAAAAAGAGTCTGCTCCGTTCCCTACATGTGAGCTCAGGAGAAATCCCCAGGTCCTCATTAAAGGGCTGGAATGTGTCAGGCTGCAGAAATCCAAACACTCTGCTGAAGTCGTTGGGAGGAAGCTCTGGCAGCCTGCTGCCGGTGTGTGTGTGAGCGCGCACGGACCGAGGCACCGACGTGCCCCTGCCCCGGCTGCGGCAGCTCAGCCGTGGGCTGCAGCCCAGAGCTCCTGGCTGCCACCTCTCAGATTCAGTCACTCACACTGCTTTGGCTTGGAAGGCAGCTTCAAGACCTTCCAGTTCCAACCCTCTGCCATGGGCAGAGACATCTCCCACTAGACCTGGTCAAGGACTCATCCAGGCTGGATTTGCACACTCATGGATTTATGCACTCACAGAATGGTTTGGCTTGGAAGGCAGCTTCAAGACCTTCCAGTTCCAAACTCCTGCCCTGGGCAGAGACACCTCCCACTAGACTTGGTCACAGACTCATCCAATCTGGCCTTGAATGCCTCTAGGGAGGGACCATCCACAGCCTCCCTAGGCAACCTCCTTGCAGAGAATCAGAGAATCCAGCAGGCTGGCAGAGAGCTCCAAGCTCACCCAGCCCAACCTAGCACCCAGCCCTGCCCAACCAACCAGACCATGGCACTAAGTGCCCCAGCCAGGCTTGGCTCAAACACCTCCAGCCATGGGCACTGCACCACCTCCTTGGGCAGCCCATTCCAATGCCAGTCACTCTCTCTGCCAACAAATTCCTCCTAATATTTGGTGTCTGCTCCCTGACAGGAGGAAAACCCCTTCCAGGACTCCTAAAGCCTCTTCTAAGACCAAATCCTCTTCTAAACAAATTCATCTTGTTCTGGCAAGTCCAACCACTCTCTTCAATCTCCTTTTTCCCTAGCAAGGAGCTGCAGTGGGGTTTTGACTTGCACGAGCTATTTGCTTACACAGCCAATGCCACAGGAAGTCATCACTGATCTTGGAGGTCTCTTCTCACCTGCTTGATTCCATGATTGCTGTCCAGGAATTTCTGTCCAGATGCAGAACCACAGAACTGCTGATGTTGGAGGAGCCCTTTGAGATCACCAAGTGCAACTGCCTGGAGCTCTCCAGCCCACCACTGCTGCTAAACCATGTCCCTCAGCAGCGCATCCACGCAGCCCTTGAGACCTCCTATCTTGGAGCAAGCAGCTGCTTTGAAAGCTCCCATGGCTGCTCCAGCACTCTGCATCCTCTTCCTTCTGCCTCATGAGGACTTTGGGGCAAGGAAATGTTTCTGGTGGCAGCTAAGACAGGAGCTGGGAGAGCTCTGGAGGTTACTGGCACGGGAGAAGAGGCATTTGACTCTGCTGATCTACTTGGTGGGGCATTTTCCTGCACTGACAACCACATCCCCTTTTCCTTCAGAAAGATCCCTCTGTTCCCACAGCTTCTCACCTGCCTGCTTGCAGCAGGTGCAAGGGCAGGCTGGGCCAATCCCTTCAGCTTTCACAGGTCTCAGGATGTGGGCTGGAGCTGGCAACTGCATTTACAATGGTGGGAAAGGGCAGTACTTATTTAAAGAACTAAGAGAAAGAAGATGGGAGAAGGACCTGCAGGTAACCCCTGGCGCTGGTGCTAATCAAAGACAAGAATTCTTCTCCTCCAGAGCTGCACACTGCTCAAACTCAGCTGTGCTTTGTGAAGGAGCTCTGACAGGAGCAGGAGTGAACATGCATGGAAGGAGGCCTGGCTCAATCAGTCCCTTTTTTGTTGATGCCCCACACAGGCAAGCTGGCAGGAGCAGGAGTCTAAGATTTCAGGGAGGAATAAAAGGAGGAAGGAACCAGAAGAAAAATAGAACAGCAAACCCCAGAAGTAGTGTAGTCTTCTTTAGCAGAGGCTGCAGGACGAACCAGGGGGAGGTCTGCTGGAGCCCTCTGCAGGGAAGAGCCTGCCCACCTTTATGTGGGCACAGCTGAACAAATACTCTGCCTCTGCCGTGCTCCAAGCACGCAGCGCCTGAGCCTTCTGCCCTCTATTAGCTTTCTAAACACGGCGCAGCCACAGCAGGCTCCGGCTGCAGCTTGCAGAGCCCTTCCAAAAGCTCAGAGCCGTTGCTCCTTGGCTCAGGCTGCTTTGGATATTCCTGAAGTGCGTTGCAGAAATAATCACAGCCTCACTGCTTTCTGCTGGTCTTGCTCTGACTCGAGACCCACCGAAGCTGCAGCCTGCAGGATGGTCCAAACGCTCCTCTCGCGTCCCTTCGCTGCGGCTGGATGGTCCCAAAATCGGGCTCCGCACCGTAGCTGCCACTGCAATTAGCGGCTTCAAGGGAACAAAGCAGGGGCTCTGTTAGACGGCGACGGGGCTGGTAAGATGATCTCTTTCCCAGCCCCAGGTTCCCGCTAGTCCAGTCATACCCAATAAGTGGGATTCGCATCCCTCGCATCCCCGGGGAGGCACTCGCAGGGCGCCGATGGGCGCCGCCGGCGGGAGCGAAGGGCGCTGAGAGCGGCCGAGGGGAGGCAGAGGGAGCAGGGCCGCGCAGGAAGGCTCCTACAAAGCTCCATGCCAGCGCCGAGGAGCTGAGACAACACAAGGGCAGTCCCAGGGAGGAAGGCAGGGCAGGGAGGGCGCTGCCTTGGTGGGTGGGGAAGGAGCTGCCTGGCAGGCAGGAGGCTGCCGCGCCCCGGTTTGTGCCTGGGGGTCTGCGCCAGAGCTGTCGCCAGCAGCACAAACTGTGGCGATCCTCCCTGCAAAGCCAAGATGCCAGATGGCAGCCTCCCTGCCCGAAGCAGAGATGAAGCCTGTTGGCAGAACTCCTCGGGCAGCAGGAAATGCCTGCACGGTGCTTCCTGCTCCCTTCCCAGCACATCCCTCCCGAGCCGGCAGCTCCCAGCACCCACGGGCGGCAGAACCCAGGGCTCCCGAGGCTCTGCAGTGGCAGAAACGACTCTCTGCACCTCCCCTTCACACCAGCTTCTTCCCAGCGCTTCAGACAAAGCTGGTGAAGGGTCTAGAATTCAAGACAGATGTTGAGGTGCTGGAAGGTGTTTGGAGCAGGGCAGCAAGGCTGGGGAGGGGCCTGGAGCAGAGCCCTGTGAGGAGAGGCTGAGGGAGCTGGGGGGGTGCAGCCTGCAGCAGAGGAGGCTCAGGGCAGAGCTCATTGCTGCCTGCAGGGAGGCTGTAGCCAGGTGGGGTTGGGCTCTGCTGCCAGGCAGCCAGGGACAGAAGAAGGGGACACAGCCTGAAGCTGTGCCAGGGCAGGTCTAGGCTGGCTGTTAGGAGGAAGTTGTTGTCAGAGAGAGTGACTGGCATTGGAATGGGCTGCCCAGGGAGGTAGTGGAGTCCCCACCCCTGGAGATGTTCAGGACAAGCCTGGCTGGGGCACTTAGTGAGGGTTCGTTTGGGTCTCATCTGCTGAGCACAGCTCCACAGCACCACCAGCTTGTCAGGGCAGGAACCTAACCAAAACTGCCAACATTTAACCAAACACATCCAAACTTCAGGAAAGATTTGGGCTCCTGCTCGTGGGTCTCATAGAATTATAAAATCCAGCAGGCTGGCAGAGAGCTCCAAGCTCCTCCAGCCCAACCTAGCACCCAGCCAGCCCTGCCCAACCAACCAGACCACGGCACTAAGTGCCCCAGCCAGGCTCTGCTCCTAACAGAGCTGTTCCATTCCCTTCAACATCTCTGTGGCTCTGTGCTGGACTTTCTCCAGCAGTTCTACGTCCCTATTGAACTGGGGGCCCAGAACTGTGGACACAGTGCTCCAGATGTGGCCTCAGCAGAGCAGAGGGGCAGGAGAACCTCTCTGGACCTGCTACCACAGCCCTTCTGACCCACCCCAGAATGAACAGCTGTGGACTGCTGGGTCCTGTTTCTATCTGAGGCACCAGGGTGGGAACCATGAGATATCTATGTGAATTTTGGTCTGTTTATCATAGAATCAACCACGTTGTAAGAGACCTCCAAGCTCATCCAGTCCAGCCTAGCACCCAGCCCTATCCAATCAACTAGAGCATAGCTCAGGGCTGGGCAAAGCCCCAGCCCGTGGGGCTGCAGAGGTTCCCGCGGGCAGAGCGAGTTGCCAGGAGGGCAATCTCTGCTGCCCTGGGGGCTGCTGTGGGACAGTGTGCCAGGGAATCTCAGACAGGGAGGGGAAAAAGCCCGGCCCCAAAGCCCACATATTGCTTTTGATAAGTGCTCACCCCCAGGCCTTCTGAACAGATGGGAGCACTAAACACCCACATTCTTCAGCTTACCAGCTGGCAGGGGGCCCGGCGGCGCCGCGCGCAGAAGGAGCCCTGCGAGCTCTTCATCATTTACAAATTGAAATTCTTCTGGAAAGAATTACTGTAATATGTAGGACATGATCCCAGGGTTTTGGCAAAACCTATTAGTAACACGAGCTATTGATCCTAGGAATTAGATTAGAGCCTGGAAGGTTCCAGGGCGCTGCTGTCGAACGCGGCAGGAACTTCGCCTCCCGTGGGAAGCTGCTGACACCTGTTGTGAGCGCTTTAGTTAACAGAGGGAAGCTGCTCTGACCACCAGGGAACGGCCCAGCAGTGCCCGTGGGAAGCAGGAGAGCAGCTCTGGGCTAGAGGCATCATTACAATGCCCCTGCCCAGCCCCTGGTTCTGGCCATGCGCAGCCTGCTGGCCCCAAAGGTCTCGTTTGTGGCAACCACTGCAAATCAGTCACAGTTTAGTTGCTTGTTATGAAATACTCTAAAGAGGAGGAAGGTTTCTGCTTCCAGGTAGTAGGGAAAGAGTCTGCTTGAAGAATTTAACTGAACAGAATCAAACAGGTTGGGAGAGACCTCCAAGATGAATCCTCAACTATGTCACCTCTGACCTGCTCTAGCGGGAGGTGTCCCTGCCTCTGGTGGGGAGCTGGAACTAGGTGATCTTTGAGGTCCCTTCCAACCTAAACCATTCTGTGATCCTATGAGGAAAGGCTGGAGAGCCCTGGGGCTGTCCAGCCTGGAGAAGAGAAGGCTGAGAGGGGATCTGAGCAGTGCCTATAAACAGCTGGAGGATGGGGGTCAGGAAGAAGGGGTCAAGCTCTTGTCAGTGGTGGCAGTGGACACAAATGGAACCCAGAAGGTTCCAGCTCAACACTGAGGAGAAACTTCTTTGGTGTGAGGGTGGTGAGCCCTGGAGCAGGCTGCCCAGAGAGGTTGTGCAGTCTCCTTCTCTGCAGGCTTTCCAAACCCACCTGTGTGGTTTGGGAGTTCCCTGCCCCCCTGCTCTTATGAAATCACCCAGGCTAGACTCAGCCAGCTGGAAGTGAAGGACTGCAGCTGTACGTTGCCAGCCCAGCACAAGAGACAAGCAGGCACAGTATGTTACAGCCACAAACAAAGAGACAAGGTAAAAGTCATCCAGAAACACAACAGCCCTCCCAGGAACCAGAGTCCCCACGAGGGGCTCTCAACCACCCTCCACCTTCTCCCCACCCCTTTACCTCATCCCAGAGTCTGCCTGAGGTAGAAGGTGAGTTTGGAGGATGGGCCAGGGGGTTAGAAGCAGAAGCAGCCTAGAGAGACACACAGACTGTCTTGCCTGTGTCCTTGCTTTTATACATCTCAGGCAGCTGTGAGTGGAGCAGACATGCCCTTTGTTTCCCTTTTCACAGCCTATCATCTAATTCTTCTCACTAAACTACTCCAATTAGCCTCAAACCAGCACACCTGCTGAAATGAGAACCAAGAGCTCAGGATGCAAACAAAGTCTGCCCCTGGGGAAGCCTGGCACAGCAGCCAGGAGCTGAAAAGGAAGTGTCAAAGCACAAGCCTGGGGAGCAGCCCCAAGGCACTGGATGCTTTTAGCACCCTTTACCTCCAGATCAGCCTTTTCCAGATGCATTAGACACAGGCTGTCAGTGAGACTCCACAGTAACTAACTCAGAGCACCACAGCTGCCTGCTTCACACCACTGTGCCTACCTCTGCTCTGCAGTGCCAGTGCCAGGTATGAAGCAGCCTCCTCTGGACCCCACACGAGCCCAGCTAACAGCTGAGAGCCAGGCCAGCAAGAGCTGCTTTTCTCCTGCTCAGTCACACTGCAGTCCAGGCCTGAGCAGCCCACCACAGCAGCAGCTCTGTTAGCCCTCTGCTTGCTGGAGAAGCAACAGGAGTCTTCCCTGCCCACCCAGGTCACCCAAGCACTGGTCTGCTTTCTGCTGCTTGTCAGACCTCCTAAAGCACCACAGCTAATTAGGCCTTTGCCTTCCAGACCCCACTTCAACATCTGGAGAAGAGGAGGCTGAGGGAGACCTCACTGCTCTCTACAGCTCCCTGAAGGGAGGCTGCAGGGAGGTGGGGGGCAGCTTCTCTCTACGATCAGGTGGTAGAAGGGGAGGAAATGGCCTGAAATAGTGCCAGGGGAGGCTTAGGTTGGAGACAAAGAAAAGTCTTTTTGCCGCAAGAGTGGTCAGGGACTGGCAGAGGCTGCCCAGGGAGGTGGTGGAGTGCCCATGCCTGGAGGTGCTGCAGAAAGCTGTGGCAGTCTGGGAGGTGGTTTGATGGCCATGGTGGTGTGAAGCTGGTGGCTGGACTGGATGGTCTTTTCCAAGCAGAACAACTCTGTGATTCTCCTCTTACTGCTGTCCTCCAGTTCCAGTTTTAGCTGGCTTGTGCAGGTGCAGCTGAGCAAGCCTGGGGCCCTTGTATGTCCCAGCTTCAGAGGGACAGGTAGGGCAGTGAGGAGAAGAGCCTAAGCCCAGCACCTGATGGAGCTTTGGCCATTTCTGCCTCTTTTCCATCTGAATGAGAGGCAGACATTCGAAATGCCCTTGAAAGCCAAGGCCTTAAGGGAGAGGAAATTGTACACTGAGGGTTTTATCCTCAAGCTGCTAGAAATCATTGTGACTGCAGCCATGCGTGTGGCCGAGATAATGAGCAGCACCACAGCCAGCAGCTGGTGCCCAAGCTGTCCCCAGGCGTGAGAGCCTGTGAAGAGGGCAGTGGGGAGCCCACACTCTGCCCATGCTGGCACCACAGCACGTTCAAGATGCCTGGCAGTCACGGGGGGAGGTGGGGAGCAGTCAAGGTCATTGTGCTCTGTGCGGTCTGGCAGCCAGAGAAAGGCAGAAGGCAATGGGCTGGAAGGGATCCAACCCTGCTGCAGTGAGCAGGGACATCTGCAACCAGATCAGGCTACACAGGGCCACATCCAGTCTGGCCTTGGCTGTCACCTTCCCCCCTGTACTTAGCACTGGTGAGGTTCAGTTTTGGGCCCCTCACTGCAAGAAGGACATTGAGAGGCTGGAGCAGGTCCAGAGAAGGACAACAAAGCTGGGGAAGGGTCTGGAGAGCAGGGCTGGGGAGGAGTCACAGAATGAATCAGATTGGAAAAGACCTTGAAGAACATCGAGTCCAACTCAGCACCCAGCACCTTCTAATCAACTATCCCATGGCACTGAGTGCCTCGTGCAGCCTCCTCTGAAACACCTCCAGCCATGGGCACTGCACCACCTCCCTGGGCAGCCCATTCCAATGCCAATCACTCTCTCTGACAACAACTTCCTCCTAACAGCCAGCCTGAGCCTGCCCTGGCACAGCTTCAGGCTGTGTCCCCTTCTTCTGTCCCTGGCTGCCTGGCAGCAGAGCCCAACCCCACCTGGCTACAGCCTCCCTGCAGGCAGCTGCAGACAGCAATGAGCTCTGCCCTGAGCCTCCTCTGCTGCAGGCTGCACACCTCCAGCTCCCTCAGCCTGTTTGATGTCTGTCCCTTTAAGCTGCCAGAAACGAGGCAGCTGGAGTTCGGTTTAGGCAACCTAGTGAGCTACGTGCAGGCAGTGGGAGCCACCTAGGATGTGAAGCCTGGCTCAGGTTTGCTGCCATCTCAGTGAAGCTGAAGGAGCTGCTCCGGGTTCAGGCTGCTGCTCCGCAGCACTGCGCTTGGCTCTGCCTTTCTAGTGCATGCCATTGTGCTGGCTGCTGCAAGGCTGACCTCGAGCTGCTGAGGGTTCTGCGTGGAAACAGCTGTGCCACACGTTGTGTAATCCCTCTGATGGATCTTGCTGCACAGGTGGGGGTCTCTTGTGGTGGCTGTCTCCAGCGGATTGGTTCCCCACCGCAGGGCTGCCCCCAGCAGCTCCAAGCACTGCTTCGCAGCCGCTCCCCGCCAGGCAAAGCCAGCCAACAGGAACCACTTCAAAGCAAGGAGTCTAGTGGCAGGCAGAAGTTTCTGAGTCTCTGCCCTGAAGGAGGAGGCACTTTCCTGGCATGCCTGTGGCTCCTCTCCCACGTGCCTGCCCCTCCCCACCCTTACCTGCCAGCTCCAGCAGCTCCCTGGCACACGGGCAGGACTCTCCGCAGCGGACGAGTTGGACAGCCTGCGCTGCTTGTTCCTCAAGTCACTTCAGGGCTCCTCCTAACATCCCAGCTACTTGCTGTGGAGCAGATCAAAGATAAGGCTGGCAGGTAGGAAGATTTATGGCCCAGCAGCCATGGGTGGCTTTAGCAGAAGGGCTCTCTGTGCTTTGTTCCCACTTAGTTGCCCGCGAAGCACCCAGCTCGTGGCAGCTCAGAAATGGCAGCTGAGGAAAAGGTCACCTCAGACCATGCCCTTCTCCCTTGGGCTACCTCAAGTCCTGAAAGCCTCTTTGGTCTAGAAAAGCACAGAAAGCAAGCTGCAGGTGTAAACAGTGCAGAGCAGCCAGGCCTGCGATGGCAGCTGGGCTCACCACAGAGCCAGCCGCAGGGGAGCTCTGCAGTGAGCCTGCCTAGAACCCAGGACTCCAAAGCAGGGCAGCCGAACCCAGACCAAACAGCTCAAGCTCTGTACTCAGAGTGCTCTCTGCTGAGGCAGAGTGAAGAACCCACCCAGCTCCTACCAAAATTAAAGACATATTTATAGAGAGAATTGTTCCTAACAAGAAGACAAATCTCCTCCTTGTGTAACTGTCCCGAGGTCAGTGGAGAGCCCCAAGGGATTAATTAACAGCAGAAGGTTCACAAAGGCCTGCTGTGATGTGCCAGCTGCTCTTACACCGGGAAGCACAGTAGTGATTTCTCAACAAACTTGTTGCAAGATTAGCTCCCTTTATTCAGCAGCTCTGGCGGCTGAAAAGTCTCTTTTTGAGATGTTTTCCCCCCTTTAAGTATTCCTCAGGAGGACTGGGGTGGGGTGAGGGAAAGAGAATTTAAACCTGCTGCTGTCTGGGTGGATGCTAAACCTCTAATCTGGTCTGCAGGCTCTGGAAGCTAATTGTTTTTTTCCTTCAACTGTAGAAAATGCTGAGGGTGTCAAAGTCGTTGGTTAGAAAGGTTCAGAGTTTTGGCCACCTCTGTCTGCATTCAAAGCCAGGGCAAAAATGTAGTCTCAGACACAATCTGCTTAATCCTCCGAGCTGCCTTTCTGCTGTGAGAGCTTCACCTCTGTGCACTTACACTCACTTTGGGAAATGCTTTCCAGTCTCAGTGGAAGAGACCATTGCATGGAACCACAGAACCCAGCAGGTTGGCAGAGAGCTCCAAGCTCAGCCAGCCCAACCTAGCACCCAGCCCTGCCCAACCAACCAGACCATGGCACTAAGTGCCCCAGCCAGGCTTGGCTTCAGCACCTCCAGGGATGCCAACTCCACCACCTCCCTGGGCAGCCCATTCCAATGCCAATCACTCTCTCTGACAACAACTTCCTAACAACATCCAGCCTGAGCCTGCCCTGGCACAGCTTGAGACTGTGTCCCCTTCTTCTGTCCCTGGCTGCCTGGCAGCAGAGCCCAACCCCACCTGGCTACAGCCTCCCTGCAGGCAGCTGCAGGCAGCAATGAGCTCTGCCCTGAGCCTCCTCTGCTGCAGGCTGCACCCCCCCAGCTCCCTCAGCCTCTCCTCACAGGGCTCTGCTCCAGGCCCCTCCCCAGCCTTGCTGCCCTTCTCCAAACACCTTCCAGCACCTCAACATCTCTCTGCAATGGAGGAGCCCAGAACTGGGCACAGCACTGCAGGGGTGGCCTGAGCAGTGCTGAGCACAGGAGCACAAGAACCTCCCTTGTCCTGCTGCCCACACTGCTCCTGAGCCAGCCCAGGATGCCATTGGCTCTGCTGCCCACCTGGGCACTGCTGCCTCCTCTGCAGCTCCTCTCTCCCACCACCCCCAGCTCCCTCTCTGCCTGGCTGCTCTCAGCCACTCTGGCCCCAGCCTGTAGCACTGCTTGGGGTTGCTGTGGCCAAAGTGCAGAACCTGCCCTTGGCCTTGTTCAGTCTCACCCCATTGGCCTCTGCCCACCCATGCAGCCTGGCCAGGTCCCTCTGCAGGGCTGAGCTATTTCCTCCTCTCATAAATGAAAATATCATCTTCTTTATCTCTCTTTCCTCTCCATCTCTTTGGGAGGCAGGAAGGCATCCCTGGAGCAGGCAGTGAAGTGCAGCCATGTGCCTGCTGTGTGAGGCAGCAGTGCCTGCCTGACAGCAAGGCAGAAGCAGGGCTGGGGAGGAGGGGACACCCTGCTGTACATTTGGTAGACCTATTCTGTGGCCCAACAAAAGCTCTCTATAGAAACATTCCATCCTCCAGCACAGTTCCTGGAAGCTCAAGAACTGGCTGCAAACCCTCCTCTAGCTGCTCTCTTACATAAAGTCCTAATGGCTTACCACTGACTATGAACTGTCAGCTCTCAGAAGCTCTGCTTGGGAATGTCTTGACTGGACTTCCAGGGGCTTATTTGTGCAGAACAGAGAGCAAACCTTTTAACTTTGGCCAAATCCAGAACCCTCTCAGGCTCTGCAAGGACTTCAGGCCTCGCTCCTCACAGCCCAGCGTTCTCCAGGCGAAGCCTTCTCACTGTGGTGGTGCTTTTGCTCCTGCTGGCTGCAAGCAGCAGCTCCTCTGCCTGCAGGCAAAGTCCAGCACACAGAGCTGCTGGAGCCAGGCCAGGAGAGCCCACAAAGATGAGCTGCAGCACCTCTGCTAGGAGGAGAGGCTGAGGGAGCTGGGGGTGTGCAGCCCGGAGAGGAGAAGGCTCCAGGGGACCTCAGAGCCTCCAGCATGATTCTACCTATCACATCCCTCAAAGTTCTCCCAGCAAAAGCAGGGAGTTCAGAGTGGGATGTGGCAGCCTGGGGCTGACTCAGAGCACATGTTCACATAGGAGAGGAAAGGGGATGGTCACAGAGGTGTTCTGTCCTCTGGGAAAGCTTCTCACTCCCAGCTTTGCCCTGCAGTTCCATTCCAGCTGAGGAGGAGGAGTGCCAGCCACACATGGCCTGGCTTCCAAAGCTCTTCTGCACCAGCCCTACGGAGTGCTTTGGTCCTATTTCAGTTCTGATCACAGACAAACTCTTACCAGAGCCTTACATTGGAGATGGAAGCAAAGTGCTTTAAAGTCATCACTGCCTACAGCTCTCTGACAGGAGGTGGCAGGCAGTGAGGTGGGGGCTGGGCTCTGTCCTTTGTGCCAGGTGATAAACAGGAGGAAATGGCCCAAAACTGCACCAGGGCAGGGTTATGGTGGAGATGAGGGAATGTTTGTTTGCTGCAAGAGTGGTGCAGAAGTTAGCACACCCCCAGCCCCCTCAGCCTCTCCTCACAGGGCTGTGCTCCAGGCCCCTCCCCAGCCTTGCTGCCCTTCTCCAAACACCTTCCAGCACCTCAGCATCTCTCTGCAATGGAGGAGCCCAGAACTGGACACAGCACTGCAGGGGTGGCCTGAGCAATGCTGAGCACAGGGGCACAAGAACCTCCCTGCTCCTGCTGCCCACACTGCTCCTGAGCCAGCCCAGGATGCCATTGGCTCTGCTGCCCACCTGGGCACTGCTGCCTCCTCTGCAGCTCCTCTCTCCCAGCACCCCCAGCTCCCTCTCTGCCTGGCTGCTCTCAGCCTCTCTGGCCCCAGCCTGTAGTGCTGCTTGGGGTTGTTGTGGCCAAAGTGCAGAACCCTGCCCTTGGCCTTGCTCAGTCTCATCCCCTTGGCCTCTGCCCACCCATGCAGCCTGGCCAGGTCCCTCTGCAGGGCTCTGCTACCCTTCAACAGCTCCACAGCTGCTCCTAGCTTGGTGTCATCTGCAAACTCACTGATGCTGGACTCAATCTCCTGCTCCAGATCATCAATAAAGACATTGCACAGGACTGTGCCCAGCACTGCTCCCTGGGGCACACAGAACAGGCTCCCTTCCATGCTGCACAGGCTCAGTGGCACAATTCCAAGTGCATTTTGTTTGCCAGCACTTGCTGGGAAGGGATTTGCATCTGAACCTGAGCAGCGACTTCTCGACTCTCCTCCCCTCGAAGCAATCCAGCAGCAGCATCACAAGCAGGGCGAGGAGGATGAGAAGAGGAAGCTTTGTTTGGAAGATGGGCAGCAGGGAGCAGCAGCTCCCAGGAGTTGGGAGCTGTCAGGCAGCCGAGCAGCTCCCGCTGAAGTCAGCGATGCTGCGCTTCGCCCTCTCCAGGGCAGCTCCCTTGGTTCGAACCTCTCCTAGCCACATGCCCCCTGCCCAGGACTCCCCCAGGAACTGCCCTGGGAGGAACAGGGAGCACTCCCCCCTGCCTGCTGCTCCTTCTCCTCCCAGCAGCCACCCCCCGACGCTGGGTTCCTGTCAGGCTGTGTGGAAGGGATATCAGAGGAAGGTCTGCAAACCCAGAGGTAACTTCTGCGCCGAGGCTGCCCCTGCCCGGAGCAGCAGTGGAGCCTTCCCCGGGGCTGCCCAGGCTCTGCAAGCTGTGTGTCTGTGTTTATGAGCCCTGCTAAGTGCCTGCAGGAGGCTGTATGCGCTCGGCTCTGCCAACTCTGCTCATTACTCTCACTCCCAGCAGCCTGCCCCAGCAGGAAGGCAGAGTTACAATCCTCTGGTTTCCTGGCTCCCCTCTGGAGATCACTTTCTGAAATTGAGGCCACATTTGCCACCTTCCCCTGCTCTGGAACCGGGGCCAAAGTAAGCCACAGCTTACACACGGCCGAGGGCAGCTCAGCACTTTCCTATCTGAGTTGCCTCCCATCCCCGCAGTGACTCTTACCTGCTCCTGCCAAGCTGCTGCTGCTCACTGGGTCGGTTTGCTCTGCACTCTCTGCTGGCACAAGCCTCAGCCTCGCCCTGCAAATAAAGACTCTGTCAAGCAAACTTCCTCAGGCTGCTCTCTGCTGGAATCCTGACACAAACAATCTTCCAGGGTTTCCTTCCTCTTTTCCTTATTGCCCTCCCCTTTCCCCTTCTCCCTTCCCTTTCCCCTTCTCCCTTCCCTTTCCCCTTCTCCTCTTTCCCCCTTCCCTTTCCTCTTCTCCCTTCCTTTTGCCCTTCTCCTCTTTCCCCTTCTGCCTTCCCTTTCCCCTTCTGCCTTCCCATTTCTTTTCCCTCCTTTTCCCCTTCCCTTTTCTTTCCCTTATCTCACCTTTCTTTTACTCCTCCACACCTATAACCTCCTAAGGGGGAGCCTCCTAACCCCCTTTTGCCTTGCAAACCCAAACCCAGAATGGCAGTAGGCTGATCCTAGCAAGGCTTCCCTGTCCAGATGAAGGCAGGGACTGTGTTCTGTGATCCACTCTCCTTGTTCTTTCCTGATGTATTTGCTTGCTGGGGCTAACCCAGTAACAATCCCATGGCCACTGCCTGACCTTTATTAAGTAAAGCCTGAACTGCTTCATGTAAGGCAAACCCAATTAGCAGCAGCAGCAGCAGAGCACAGCTCCTGGGATGCAGGCATCTGATGGAAATCTGAGGAGAGACCCCGAGAAGCAGAGTGGCACAAGCAGGTGCCCACTGCACCTCATCACACATCCACCTGGGCATTTCTGCAGCCAGTGTGGGCAGAGGGCAGGAGAGGGCATTGTGCCCCTTGGCTCTGCTCTGCTCAGACCTCACCTCCAATCCTGCCTCCAGAGCTGCTGGCCTCAGCAGCAGGAGGACACAGAGCTGTGGAGAGAGCCCAGAGGAGGCCACAAAGATGCTGGCAGGGCTGGAGCAGCTCTGCTGTGAGCACAGGCTGAGGGAGCTGGGGGGGGGCAGCCTGCAGAGGAGAAGGCTCCAGGGCACCTCAGAGCTGCTGCCAAGAGCTGAAGGGATGAAAAATAAGAGGATAGAATAGAAAGAAAGATAATTTTGCTTCAGGCACTGAGTTCACAGTGGAGCACAGCAGGAGGAGGTAAAGAGCAGCAACGAGATCAGAACAGCATCAGTAAACCCAGGAATCAATCCTGTGGAATGTGATGGGAAGAACTAAACAGAGAGAGCTAAATACTGCTGCAAAAATAGACTCCTGCCTTGCTTCCTGCTGAGTCTGATAAAGTCTCCAGATGTCAATTTCCTAGCAGCAGACTACTGAGCCTGGTCCTGCATTTGCCTTTCTTCCTATCCTTGCACCAACAGTGTGCACCAATCTCTGCTCTCAGAAAGCAACCACTTATGGGGCTCCCCAGCACGGGAAGGACATGGAGCTGCTAGAGTGAGCCCAGAGGAGGCCACCAAGAAGACCTGGAGAACCTTCCCTATGGGGACAGGCTGGGAGAGTTCTGGGCTGGGCTGCTCAGCCTGCAGAAGAGGCTGCAGGGAGGTCCCAGAGCTGCATTTCAGTACCTGAAGGGGTCCCACGGGAAGGCTGCAGAGGGACTGTGCAGAAGGGATTCCAGTGATAGAATCACAGAGTTATTCAGGCTGGAAGAGAGCTCCAAGCTCACCCAGCCCAGCCTAGCACCCAGCCCTGCCCAAGCAACCAGACCATGGCACTAAGGGCCCCAGCCAGGCTTGGCTGCAACACCTCCAGCCATGGGCTCTGCACCAGCTCCCTGGGCAGCCCATTCCAGTGCCAATCACTCTGGATGAGCTTGGAGGTCTCTTCCAACCTGCTTGATTTTATGGAACAGAATTTGCTGAGGCATTTATGTTCCTTTCTGGGCAACCTGCAGCCTCTCCTGTTGGAAGGGTTCTTCCTTCCTATCAGCTGTGCTCCATTCAGCAGCCACACCAGTCCTGGAATGGAATTTGAGGAACCAGCTGGGACTTGACCAGAAGAAAAGAAGGAAAATAACCACCACCACCCAAGCAGCCAGGCTGCCTCTTCCAAGTGGGCTCTAAACCTGAAGTGTGAGGAGGTGACATTTAGGAGCCCTGAGCCCTGAGGAACAGGCTGATCACAGACCATTAGCACAATTAGTTTCCCATAAATAGCACTGCCTCTGTCTTAGCTCTTCAGAGCTCCCTCCCAGCCCTGCCACTCTCTGATAAGCTTTTGTTGGGAATGCAGAGCATGCTCCAATTACAGCCTGTGCCTTCTGCCCACGAATCACAGCCAGGCTGGCACACCCCTCAGGGGCACCAAGCCCAACCTAGAACCCTGCTCTGCAAGGTTCACCTTCAACCATAGCCCCAAGCACCACAGCCAAACCACCCTGGAACACAGCCCAGATGAGGGACTCCAGCATCTCCCTGGGCAGCTCATTCCAGCCCCTGACCACTCTCAACAGGAGAAACTTCTTCCTAAGGTCCAATCCAAACCTCCCCAGCCTCAGCTTGAGGCCATTCTCCCTTGTTCTGGCTTCAGTTCCCTGTGAGCAGAGCCCAGCAGCAGCCTCTCCACAGTGTCCCTTCAGGTAGCTGTAGACAGCAATGAGGTCTGCCCTCAGCCTCCTCTTCCTCACCCTACCCATCCCCAGCTCCCTCAGTCTCTCCTCATCAGATTAATAAAGCTTCCCCAGCTCTGTTGCCCTCCTCTGGACCCACTCCAGCACCTCCACACCTCTCCTGTACTGCAGTGCCCAAAACTGAACACAGCACTCGAGCTGTGGCCTCACCAGAGCAGGGTCCAAGGGCACAATCCCCCCCTGCTCCTGCTGGGCACAGCATTTTTAACCCAAGCCAGGCTGCCACTGGCCTTCTTGGCCACCTGGGCACACTGCTGCCTCACACTCAGCTGAGCCACAGAGATGCTGCAGGGAATGGCACAGCTCTCTTAGAAGCAGAGCCTGAGGGAGCTGGGGCTGTGTGCTGGGAGAGGAGGAACTGAGAGGTGACCTCAGCAATGGTTATCAGTGTGTGCAGTGAGTGCCAGGAGCTGCAGCCAGGCTCTGCTGGGGGATGCCAGTGCCAGGAGCTGCAGCCAGGCTCTGCTGGGGGATGCCAGTGCCAGGCCAAGGGGCAATGGGTGGGAGCTGAGGAAGAGGAAGGGACCCAAAGAGCTCATCCAGACCAAGCCCCCTGCCAGAGCAGCACCACACAATCCAGCTCAGGGCACACAGCAACACATCCAGACAGGCCTGGGAAGGCTCCACAGAAGGAGACTCCACAGCCTCTCTGGGCAGCCTGTGCCAGGCTCTGGGACCCTTCCAGCCAAGAAGTTCCTCTTGTGCTGAGCTGGAGCCTCCTGTGCTGCAGCTTCCATCCATTGCTGCTTGTCCTGTGCCAGGCAGCAGTGAGCAGAGCCTGTCCCCCCCTCCTGACCCCCAGCCCTCAGAGATTTAGAGACATTGATTCAATCCTCTCTCAGTCTTCTCTTCTCCAGACTAAGCAGCCCCAGGGCCCTCAGCCTCTCCTCACCAGGCACTGCTCCAGTCCCCTCAGCATCCTCAGAGCCCTCCCTTGGACTCTCTCCAGCAGTTCCTGTCCCTCTGCAACTGGGGAGCCCCAAACTGAAGGCAGTGCTCAGGATGAGGTCTCAGCAGGGACACCATCAGCATCCAGACAGGCTGTGAAAGGCTCCAGAGAAGGAGACTACAGAACCTCTCTGGGATGGGGATGCAACCTCCCTGCTCACATACATAGGTGGGGGCCAGGCTGTTGCTGATGGCAAGAGAAGAAAGCCTTCCCCATACTGAAGATCACAACCTCTGATGCCTGCCTTCTGTGCTCCACTGGAGATCAATCAGCTGGAGAGCAGCCTGGGCCCTGCTGGGGCAGGTGCAGCTCCCAGGACACCTGCTGCTGCCTCAGCCCAGCCTCACTGCTGGCCCCCTTGTTCCTGAGCTCCTGGCTGAGAGATGCACTCAGGTGGAACTGCCAGAGTTCATTTATGCTACTTCACCAAACTTCCCCTTTTAAACTGCTTAAACAAAGAGGCACTTCAGAGCACACCTCTGCTGCTTCAGCTCTCAACCACTCACACCTGTCAGAGCTAAGCTGTGATTGGAGAGTGTTGTCTGAGCCTGAAAGCCCTGCAGGATGCCAGGGCATGGGCACACTGCTGGCTCACACTCAGCTGCCTGGGCACACTGCTGGCTCTCACTCAGCTGCCTGGGCACACTGCTGGCTCTCACTCAGCTGCATGGGCACACTGCTGGCTCACACTCAGCTGCCTGGGCACACTGCTGGCTCTCACTCAGCTGCCTGGGCACACTGCTGGCTCACACTCAGCTGCCTGGGCACACTGCTGGCTCTCACTCAGCTGCATGGGCACTCTGCTGGCTCACACTCAGCTGCCTGGGCACACTGCTGGCTCTCACTCAGCTCCTGTCCATTCCAACTCCCAGACTCCTTTCTGCCAGCAGCTCTCCAGCCACCCTGCCCCAGGCCTGCAGCGTTGCCTGGGGCTGTTGTGCCCAGGTGCAGGAGCTGGCAGTTGGCCTTGCTGAAACTTATGCCATTCCTGCTGGCTCACTGGTCTGAGCCTAGCCAAGTCCCTGGGGAAGAAGATGAAGCCTTCTTTAGACCACCTGAAGGTGTTTCTGGATCATAGTCTGCCTCTCATGGGAGACTTCAGCTCCCCAGATGTGTGCTGGATGAGCACTAGAGAGGGATGCTGGCGAGCCAGAAGGGTCTGGGGAGACATCAGGGCCAGGTGCTTGACATGAGCATCAGAGACACCAACCTGGGACCACAGACATGGGCCCTGGAGCTGCTGTGCACAAAGCACTCAGGCTGGCTGCAGGAGGGACAATCAATGGCAGGCCTGGCTGGAGAGAGCCTGAGAGGGTGGAAAGATGCTGAAGGGCAGGAGCAAGAGAAGCAGCAGATGGAGTTGAGCAGAGCAGAGAGCTCAGCGTCCTCGGGCGACTGAAGGTACCCTGAGAAGACCACATGGCAGAGAAGGAGCAAGAGAGCCCTGGAAGCATGAGGCTTCCCTTGCCTAAGCTGGGCAGGACCTGTCCTCAGGCTTCCATGACAGAGCCCCAGACTGCCCAGGGCTGGAAAATTCCTGTCCTGCCTGTGCCGGGACCCAGCCTCCCTCTTTCCAGGAAGGGCCCTTCACGGAGCAGGGAGCAGTGTTTGCTCTCCAGGGGTGATGGAGCAAAGCCTCCTATCAGCCCAATCTTCCCAGCAGCTTATCTTACTGGGCAGGCTGCCAGGGATGGCTACAGCCACAGCAGCTCTGCATCTGAACAGAGCCTTTGTCAGATCACTCACAGCTGGGAGGAGGCCAAGCCAGACAGCGGCTGCAGAGTGGGAATCCTGCCTCAGAAGTAGGGAGAGGAACTGTGGATCAGGTATTCAGAAGCTGTGTGGGCTCAGAGAGACTCTGCCAGGGGGGCAGCAGTGCCACCTGAAGAAGGCATGCCCCCCAGGCAGCGCAGATTCAGCTGGAGGAGCCACTCCAGCAGGCAGCACTTCACTTTCTGCATCCCTGCAGCTGCTCTGCCCAGCGCAGCTCATCCAAACCAGACCCCCTCAGGCTGGAGAAGACCTTCAGGACCCAACCATTGGCCCTACCAAGGCCAAAACTAAGCCACATCTGCAAGCACCACAGGGGTGAACCTCACTGCTGTCTACACCTCCTTACCCTTTCTGAAGACTGGAGCTGTGCTCAGGCTGGCAGGAGCAGCCTGGCTGCAGGGATCAGCAACATGCCACATGTGGCAGAGCCCATCCCAGGGGCTCAGAGAGCCTCCTGAGCTCCCACACGAACAATGCCCACCTTGGGAAGGGATAAAGCTGCCTCAGCACCTCATGGGGCAGCCTGGCACTCCATGGTGACACAGTACAAGAGGGATGTGGAGGTGCTGGAGTGGGCCCAGAGGAGGGCAACAAAGCTGGGAAGGGCCTGGAGAATAAATCTGATGAGGAGAGGCTGAAGGAGCTGGGGATGGGTAGTGTGAGGAATAGGAGACCTCATTGCTGTCTACAGATATCTGAAAGGACACTGTGCTGCTGGGCTCTGCTCACAGGGAACTGGAGACAGAACAAGGGGGAATGGCCTCAAGCTGAGGCTGGGGAGGGTTAGACTGGACATTGGGAAGAAGTTTTCCTGTTGAGAGTGGTCAGGGACTGGGATGAGCTGCCCAGGGAGGTGGTGGAGTCCCCCAGCCTGGCTGTGTTCCAGGATGGTCTGGCTGTGGTGCTTGGGGCTGTGGTTGAAGGTGAACCTTGCAGAGCAGGGTTCTAGGTTGGGCTTTGCCAGCCTGGCTGGCTCTGGGAGGCTGTGACTCTGTCAGACTGGCCTGGGCTCTGGAGAACAAGGCTCAGCCTGTGTCTCCAGCACACATGCTCCCTGGGTGCCCTCTGCCCAGCCACCCACTGCCTCTTCCAGAGCCAATCTCAGCTAGAAAGTGTTCCCATGGCAATGCTCAGCCCGTGGCAGGAAAGGCTTCCTTCTACCCACCCCACAGTGCTTGCTTCTCCACCTGCCACTGACCTGCTATTAGAAGGGAGAGGGAGCTGCCCACAGCTTGCACCTTCCCCAGGCAGTCTCCACTCTGCTCTCACATCCAGCACCAGACTCAAGGCAGGAGGAGCCCGAGGGAGGCTTGTGCAAGAGCAGGAGGGGCAGGTGGATGGGACTTCTCCTCAGCAGCTAACAGAACCACCCACCACACAGGGCTTGGCACTAAGCAGATTAACTCCCACGCAGGAATGTGCTAGGAGAGAAAAACAGCAGCACAGAGACAGCCCACAAGAGCCTGGGATGTGCCAGGAGGGCTGCTAATGCAGAGGGTGAGGGAGAGGGGTGTTGAAGCCAAGCCTGGCTGGGGCACTTAGTGCCATGGTCTGGTTGGTTGGGCAGGGCTGGGTGCTAGGCTGGGCTGGGTGAGCCTGGACCTCTCTGCCAGCCTGCCTGATTCTATGACTCTGTGATTCTGTGTCTGTCATCTTTCTGGACCCACTCCATCAGGTCCATGTCTCTCTCATGCTGGGGGCCCCAATCCCACCACTGTAACATCATCAGTGGCAGAGACCTGTACCCAGAGATAACTTCACTTCCCAGGACATCCCTCTCACCCTCCAGCCTCCTCCCACAGCCCCTGGTGCTCTCCTAGCCCAGTGGGTCCTTCCCTGCCACCATCACTTCTGGCAGCCTTGAAACCCTTCTTTTGCACTGTCCTCTCTGGAGGACAGCTCTGTCACTCTGGAGCCTGTGCTGCTGCTCCTCGTTCCCTGCAGCTTGCCCCTCCCCTGGTGTATGATCCTGTGCACTGCCCTCAGTGGGGTCAGCTTTCTGAAGGTCACAGAACTGGCTCCAGTGACCTCTTCAGTCACCCCTGGTGCCATGGCTGGTTCCCTTTCTCCAGCCCTCTGCACCTCTGCTTTCACCAGAGAGCTGCTCTGAGCACAGAGCTTTCTAGGGATGTTGCTCTTGCTCTACCTTGAGAGCCTTTTAAACCAACCCCTTCAGCTCATTTCTCAGTGCTTACCCAGGGCACTTTCTGCTGCCTTATCCTCCCTCTTTAAACTGTTGTCTCTCATTATTTCCCACTCAGCTGCTGGCACTGCCTTTGCATTAACTCCTGGGTGTTAACTGAGATCACAGGATACTGAGGAAGAGCTTCACTGCTGCTGCAGGCAATTACAGACTCACAGAATGGCTTGGGTTGGAAGAGCCCTCACAGCTCATCCAGTCCCAGCCCCCTGCCACGGGCAGGGACAGCTCCCACCAGCACAGGTTGCTCAGGGCACCCACAGCCTCCCTGTGCCAGTGTCTCTCCCTTTCTTCCTAACCTCCAGTCTGCCTCTTACCCCAAGACTTGCAGGATCCCTGAGATTTCTCCCTCACTGCCAAACAGGATGGGATGTAGTCAGCACGGCCAGAGCTATGGAGAAGGACTGGGCAGACACAGAGGGACAGCACAGGTGCAGAAATGGCCTTGCCATGGCAAATCAGTTTGCCAAAGAGCTTCCTCCCAGACACAGAATCAAACAAACCCAAGAGTTTGGTTTCATTTGCAAAGAATTTGCAGTCTGGCATTTGTGGTTTTCTGCTGGGCAGGCTGAGATAAAGGTTTGAATTCCAGTCAGGGGCTAGGCAGAGTGAAAGAGTGAACCTCCTGCTCCTGGGGCTGGGGCAAGCAGGGTGAGCAGCACAGCAGCCCTGTGCCAGGAAAGCTCTCAGGGCTGTGCTCAGGTAGGGGCACAGAGTGGCTCAGGCTGGCAGGGAGCTCAGAGCTCAGCCCCTCCAACCTCCTGCCGTGCCCAGGGACACCTCTCAGCTACACTCAGCTGCTCAAGGCCTCACCCAGCCTGGCCTGCAACACCCCCAGCAAGGAGGCAGCCACAGCCTCCCTGGGCAGCCTGGGCCAGGCTCTCACCTCCCTCACACTCAACAGCTTCTGCCTCAGCTCCACTCTCAGCCTGCTCTGCCTCAGCTCCAAACCATTGCCCCTTGGCCTGCCTCACACCCCCTCAGCACAGCTCCCTCTGCAGCCTTCCTGCAGGATGCCTTCAGCTCTTGGCAGCAGCTCTGAGGTGCCCTGGAGCCTTCTCCTCTGCAGGCTGCACCCCCCCAGCTCCCTCAGCCTGTGCTCACAGCAGAGCTGCTCCAGCCCTGGGATCACTTCTGCAGTACAGAATCACAGAATCATAGAATCAGCCTTCCAGAGTGGAGATGGAACAACATGCATGGGGTAGGCAAGAGTCACCTCCCCTGACCTAGCCAGACCTGCCTTGGCATCATTTAGAGCCTACAGAGCAGCCCCACAGTGCCCATGAGCGCTTGGCAATGGCACCAGACAGCAGAGATGGAGACTCCAAGCCAGGGTTTGGTGGTGGTGACCAGAAGTTTGTCTCCCAGGGGGGCTGCTTCATGCCCTCCCCATAGGACATGAGCTGCTGCTGTCAGTGCTGTTCCCAGAGGAGAAGTGCTCCAATCACCAGAGCTGTCAGCAAGGTCAGCACCACGCAGCTTTCTCCATGGCTGCTTCAGGCATCAGCCCGAGGCTTGTCTCAGCCTCTTCCCACTCACAACCCCAGTGCCTTAAATCCAAGCCAGGCCCAAACCTGGACAGCCTGGGAGGGCAGATCTGCCTCTACCCTTAGGAAAGAGCTGCTGGAAGAAGCAAGCAACAATGCACCACCAAGGCTGATTTTCAGCTGCCCACTCTCAGCCTCGCTCCAGCTGCATCCCAGCAGCCACAGCTCACAGTCCCTGGGGGCAGCTCTGGCAGATCAGAGAACCACAGAATGGGTTAGGTTGGAAGGGACCTCAAAAATCACAGGCAGGGACTAGAACAGGTCACTCAAGGACTCATCCAACCTGGTCCTCAACACCTCCAGGGAGGTGGTGGAGCACAGAGGCACCCAATGTGATCAAAGATCACATTGGGTGCCTCTGTGCTCTACCACCTCCCTGGGCAACCTGTACCAGTGTCTCACCACCCTCAACCTGTGCCAGGGTCTCAGCACCCTCAACCTGTGCCACCCTCACTGTATGGAACTTCTCCCTCATCTCCACTGTCAGTCCTCTCTCCCCCAGCTTCAATCCACTCCCAGCTGTCCTGGCACTCCCAGCCCTTATCCCAGGTCCCTCCCCAGCTCTCCTGCAGCCCCCTTTCGGCACCTGAAGGCTGCTCTAAGCTCTTCCCAGAGCCTTCTCCCCTCCAAGCTGAACAGCTCCAACTCCTGCTGGCGGCTCAGCGGGGATGGAGCCGCAGGGCTCTGGTGAGTGCCCGCAGCAGGCAGCCCCCAGCTGATGCCATCTGCTGCTGTGAGCTGCACAGTGCCCTGCAGGCAGTGTGGTGTGCTGGCCTGGCTGCTGCATGAGTCACAAGCCAGGCTTGGGCTCAGCAAAGTGCTGCCAAAACTTCTGTCCACACCCAGAAAGACAGATGAAAATATTCCTCCCGGGAAGGCAGAAAAAAGCCCCAACAACCACCAGGAAGCTGCTTCGAGGTCACTTTGGGGCTTGGCTGTTTTGGGCCAGCTAACTGGAGCTGACACTGGGAGAGGAAGGATCAAAAAGAAGGCCAAACCCAAAATGAAGCAGGATGAAAGCAGCATTGTCCTTCCTCCCTCACACTGGAGCTGCAAACCCTTCAGAGGGATTTGTTTTCATCACTGGGCCAAGATCAAAATCACAGAATTACAGAGTCCAGCAGCTCCAGGCTCAGCCAGCCCAACCCAGCACCCAGCCCTGCCCAACCAACCAGACCATGGCACTAAGTGCCCCAGCCAGCCTTGGCTGCAACACCTCCAGCCATGGGCACTCCACCACCTCCCTGGGCAGCCCATTCCAATGCCAATCACTCTCTCTGACAACAATTTCCTCCTAACATCCAGCCTAGACCTGCCCTGGCACAGCTTGAGGCTGTGTCCCCTTGTTCTGGTGCTGGCTGCCTGGCAGCAGAGCCCAACCCCACCTGGCTACAGCCTCAATGAGCTCTGAGAGCTGGGAGTGTGCAGCCTGCAGAAGAGGAGACTCAGGGCAGAGCTCACTGATCTCAACAGCTACCTGAAGGGAGGTTTGGCTGCCACCTGCCCCCACTTCTCCAGGCAGCCCCCACTTTGGGGAGCATGCAGTGCTGAGCTGTTTTGCTGAGACAGCCAACAAAGGCTGCTGTAATTGAAACAGGAGGTGGTGGAGGAGGAGGACTTCCAGGTTCTCTTCTCAGAGCTTATTACACAGCTATTAGGCTGCAGCAACGTTTGGCCACTGCTGCTCTGGGCTGATTCAGTGACCCAGGAGGGAAGGACTCTGTGTCCCACGAGCAGCCTGCCCAGCTGGGCCAGAGCCCACTGCTCTGGGCTAGTCTGTAACCCAGTGTGAATCCAGATCTGGAGTCGATCCAGAGCAGCTCCAAAAGGCAGCTCTACAACCTCTCTCACATGGCACAGCAGCACCTCCCTCCTTCGACCCAGAGGTGGGGAAATGCTCATTCCCATGGGATTTCCTTCACTGTGGTGTGGTGGAGCTGTGATGGGATGGAGATTGCATCCCTGGAGACATCTGAGGTCAGACTCCATGGAGCCCTGAGCACTCTGAGCTAAAGATGTCCCTGCTGACTGCAGGGGGGGGTTGGCCAAGATGGCTTTGGAGGGTGCCTTCCAACCAGGGTCCCTTCCAACCAATCACAGATGTGGTCCTGTGCTTTGCTGCACTCTGATACCTTTGCTAAGTGCAAAATGCAAGCTGAATACTTCAGATTCTAGCTCTGGTCAGCTCTGCTCTGCACTTTGCTGCTCCCAGGTGGCAGAGCAGGTCTGGCAGTGGCAGGTCTTGAAAAGGGGCAAGAGTCACTTCTGTCCTGCAGCCTTGGGTGGCTCAAGGCCTCACAGTGGGGCACAGTCACCGGGACACAGGTGTGCACTGCGAGGGCAGGCTCCAGAAGGGCTTGAGAGTCACACCCCACAGCCTGTGTCTCCCAAGCCCTCTCCCTGCTGATCGATTGCA
Source organism: Pogoniulus pusillus (assembly GCF_015220805.1). NCBI lineage: Eukaryota > Metazoa > Chordata > Aves > Piciformes > Lybiidae > Pogoniulus > Pogoniulus pusillus. Next base: position 946,016 of record NC_087278.1, read on the forward strand.
GCTGGTGGGAACCTCCAACTGGCACAGGGCCACCGTGACAGGGCCTTCCCAGGGCATGCTTCAACCCTGCTCCCCATCCTGCCACCCACGCAGCTGCTGGTGCAGGGAGTGAGCGCTCGGCGCAGCAGCGATAGCTCCAGATTAGCATCTCAATTCCAGCAACAAAGTGATAAGGGAATACCAGGAATGCAATGCTGGGAGTGGGCTGTGGCTGCTGGGGCCTGTCCTGCTCTTGGCAGCCGATGCCAGTGGTTGCCCAGGTAGGCTCTGTGTGCTGGGCTGCCAGCCCAGTCGTGTGCGGCGCCGCAGCTTCCCCTGCCCGCTCCTGCCGGAGCCTGCAAGCGAGGAGAAAGAGAGCAGCAGAGCAACACACATCTGCAAACAACCAACCAGTGCCCCCCTGCCCTCCCCCCTGCCCCCAGCCCCCAGCCCCTGTGACGGGAGGAGGGGGAGAAGCAGGAGCAAACACATCCCCCCCAGCCCCCTTCACGCCCTGCTGGCCGAAGAGCTGCGGCAGGGCAGCGGCGTGGGCAGCTCAGGCTGCAGCTGGGATCCAGTCCGGGCTTTGCGTGGATCCCTGCTGGCAGGAAGCCATTTCTCTCGAGTGGATTTCCAAGAAGCAGTTGACAGGCTTGGCACAGCTATTCCTGGAAATGTTCAATAGGTCATCCTCTGGAAGAGAGTGCTGACTGATGGAATCGAGCAGCTCCCGCGCCGTGCCCAGCCCCTGCCCCCGGGCAGCACCCCCAGCCTCTGCCATGCACCCGGCCCACTCTGCCCCAAACTGGCCTGCAGGACTCCTGCCTGTGTTGCCAGCTGTGCTTCCTCCCTGCCAGCAGCAGCAGCAGCAGCAGCAGCAGCAGCAGCAGCGTGGCTGTCCTGCCCTGCCCTGCCAGAACAACTGCTGTGTGGAGGCGAGCAGCCCGACCCTGAGTGCCAGCACTGCCCCTTGGCAGCCCCCAGCCTGTCTGCTGGCATCCTGTGCACCTACACACACAGGTGCACATGCAGCCATGGGGGCTCCTGCACTGTGCTGTCCCTGCTTGCCTCTGCCTGTCTCCTCTGAGCTGCAGCAAACGCTGCAGACAGGCTGCTGGGTGTTGCTGCTCACCAGCAGTGAAGAAGTGGTGCTGGGGGCAGAGGAGTGCTGGAGGCAGAGGAGTGCTGGAGGCAGAGATGTGCTGGAGGCAGAGATGTGCTGGAGGCAGAGGAGTGCTGGAGGCAGAGACGTGCTGGGGGCAGAGACGTGCTGGAGGCAGAGGAGTGCTGGAGGCAGAGGAGTGCTGGAGGCAGAGGAGTGCTGGAGGCAGAGATGTGCTGGGGACAGAGACGTGCTGGAGGCAGAGGAGTGCTGGAGGCAGAGACGTGCTGCAGGCAGAGGAGTGCTGCAGGCAGAGGTGCTGGAGGCAGAGACGTGCTGCAGGCAGAGACGTGCTGGAGGCAGAGGAGTGCTGCAGGCAGAGGAGTGCTGGAGGCAGAGATGTGCTGGGGGCAGAGATGTGCTGGAGGCAGAGGAGTGCTGCAGGCAGAGACGTGCTGGAGGCAGAGGAGTGCTGCAGGCAGAGGTGCTGGAGGCAGAGGTGTGCTGGAGGCAGAGATGTGCTGGAGGCAGAGGAGTGCTGCAGGCAGAGGAGTGCTGCAGGCAGAGGAGTGCTGCAGGCAGAGGTGCTGGAGGCAGAGGTGTGCTGGAGGCAGAGATGTGCTGGAGGCCCCACCCCTGGAGACATTCAACGTCAAGCCTGATGTGGCCCTGAGCAACCTGACCTAGTCCCTGCTCACCGCAGGGAGGAGGGGGTGGACAAAATGACCTTCTAGGGCCCCCTCCAACCCAATGCACTCTATGACTTATCATCCTCAGCGTGCAGAGTGCCAGGGGCTGTGCCCTCAGGGCACCAGCCAGTGGGGAAAGCTCACTTCAGAAAAGCACACGAGTTTGCTCCCCACAAAGTGCCACAGCCTGGCTCTGCAGCTCCCTCACTTCAGCCTGGCTCTGTGGCACCCCCACTTCAGCCTGGCTGCAGAGGAGCACAGGAGTCCCCTGCTGTGCCAGGGCTGCAGGGTCAGGCTCACCTCTGCCCTCCGCGGGGCCTTTCTGCCCCCGTTCAGAGGGCTGTAGCTGGGCTGGCTGGGTCTCATCCTGCCCTGCACAGCAGGATCTTCGCTTCTGCAGCAGCAGAGCCCAGCAGGTGTACTGCTGGAGCCAGCAGCGGCAGCCCCGGAAAGCTCCCAGCCTGTGCCCCCAGGGGAGGATGAGCAGAGCTGGTCCCTGCCCAGCGGCGTGAGGCAGATAAGGGCCAGCAGGGCCAGCCGAGGTGCTGGGCTGTGTGCTAAAGCCAGCCCTGCCCCTCTGCTTGGGCTGTGGTGATGCTGCAGGTTAAATGATGTCTCTGCCCTCATCCCCAGGGGCTTCTTCCTGCTCCCCTGCAGCCTGGGAGTGCAGCTGCTCACTGGAGCTGATGACAACCAAAGCTTTGCTCTCTCTGCTGGCCCTCCCAGCTCTACCCACAGATAATGTCCCTGCCCCCCGCCTGAGTGAAGTCTCATCCCTACCTGTGCAAAGCACACTCAGCTCCAAGCCTTGCCAGAGCTGGCACCAGCCCCGCTGGGTCTCCAGGCAGAGGCTCACAGGAGCCTTCCTCTTCCCCCTTCTCACTCATGGACACTCTGCACTGCTGCTTGACTTCTGCCTTTGCCCAGGCTTTGTCCTCTTGTCCCCTACTGCCCCCTCCTTGGCCCCCAGGGGCCCAGGATCTCTGGGCTGTGGGTTCCATAAACTCCTTCAACATACAGCTGCAGAGGAGCAGCTTCACTGCTCTTCTCCAGACACCATCCAGCCCCTCAGGGTCCCTCTTGGAGTGAGGGGCCCAAAAGCCAGCCCAGGACTCCAGGGTTCCTCACCAGTGCCCAGCACAGGGGCACTATCACTGCCCCACCTGTGCTGCCCACACCCCTGCTGAGCCAGGCCAGGATGCCTGTTGGCCTTCTTGCCCACCTGGGCACTCTGCTGGCTGCTGCTCAGCCAGCTGTGAACCAGCACTCCCAGCCCCTTTTCTGCTGGGCAGTCTCCAGCCACTCTGCCCCAAGCCTGGAGTGCTCCTGGGCTTGTTGTGACCCCAGTGCAGGACCTGGCACTTGGCCTGGTGGAGCCTCCTCCAGCTAACCTCAGTGGCAGATCCAGGCTGGGCAGACCCCTCTGCAGAGCCTTCCCACCCTCCAGCAGATCAGTGCTGCCCAGTCTGGTGCCAGCAGCAGTGGTGGCTGTTCAGCAGCTGTGCAGTTCAGCCCCAGAGCAGGACTTGCCCTACAGCTGGGGCCAAGTGTGAGGCTGCAGCTTGGCTCTGCAGAGGCTCTTTGCACGGGAGGAAGCTGGAAGCCTCCCGAGCAGAGGAGCACACCTCTGGGCCTCACTCCCTCTTCAGAGCATGGGACTGAGGAGCATCCCTCCCCCAGCCACCCCCGGAGGTGTGGGTGCAGGTGCCTGCTGCAGCATGCTGCAGTCAGAGCCATGCCCGGGGCTCCCCTCCCTCCTCCCTCCGCCCAGCCTCCGTGGGTCCTCTCAGCGGCTCAGGGTCACCCCAGGCAGGCAGGCAGGCAGCACAGACCTGCTGCCATATTTCTCTCAGTCAAGCCTGCTGTGGGATGCACCTGCCCTGCAGCACTGAGAAAGCTCAGGCCTCCCAAATCTGTGCCTTCCAGTCCTGCTCTCCAGCCACCAGCAAGCATCTCGCATCACCACTTGCTGCTGACTTCATCCTGGCTGTCAGCACTCAGCACACACTTCAGCCAGCTGACAGTGGGAAGCAGCCTGCCATGTGCAGCAGCAAAGACCTTGAGAAAGGATCTCTGCCACAAAAAGGAAGCTCACAGTGACACTTCTCGGGGGGCAGGGGGCTGGTCCTTGCCTCCTACTGGGTGCACATCGAGGAAAATGGGCAAAAATCCTCCTTCCTCCCTCCCTCCCTCCCTGTTCCAGGGCTGCACCCTCACACCACAGAAGTTTCTTCTCATGTTGAGTAGGCTCTTCCTGGGTTGCCCTCTGTGTCCACTGCCCCTTCCCCTGTCACTGGGCACCTTAGAAAGAGCCTGTCCCTTCTTGACCTCCACCCCCTCCAGCACTTGCAAACACTGCTCAGATCCCCTCTCAGCCTTCTCTCCCCAGGCTAAGCAGCCCCAGGCCTTCCCTCACCCCACAGAGGCTGCAGCCCCTTTAGCACCCTGGTGGCCTCTGCTGGACACTCTCTAACATTTCCCTGTGCTTCTTAGGATCACAGAACCACAGAATGCAGCAGGCTGGCAGAGAGCTCCAAGCTCACCCAGCCCAGCCTAGCACCCAGCCCTGCCCAACCAACCAGACCATGGCACTAAGTGCCCCAGCCAGCCTTGGCTGCAACACCTCCAGCCATGGGCACTCCACCACCTCCCTGGGCAGCCCACTCCAGTGCCAATCACTCTCTGGCAAGAACTGCCTCCTAACTTCCAGCCTAGACCTGCCCTGGCACAACCTGAACTGGGGAGCCCAGAACTGGGCACAATACTCCAGGTGTGGTCTCACCAGGGCAGCGCAGAGGGGCAGGAGAACCTCCCTTGACCTGACCTCACTCTTGATGTGCCCTAAGGGCACCCTGCTGCCCAGCAGGACCCCAAGGTCTTTCTCCAGGGAGCTGCTTTCCAGCAGGTCAATCCCTAACCTGTCCTGGTGCCTGCTGTGGTTCCTGCCCAGGCGCAGCACTCTGCCCTTACCCTTGCTGAACCTCATTTGGGTTCCCCTTTGCCCCCAGCTCTCCAAGCCTGCCCAGATGCCTTTGCTTGCCTGTCTGACCAGCTTGTGGCTTGGCCATTTTCAGTGACTGACAAAGAAAACCACCCCAAGCCCAAACCAAAGCCCTCCCTCTGCAGTGGTGCAGCAGATGTGTCCTGAGACATCCAAACAGATGCTAGGGGGTTTGAGGGATACATGCAATTAATGCTGAGCAGATGGCCTCAAGTTTCCTGCCCAGCTGCTTCTCTGGTATGTGCCTTGACTCTCAGTGGCACAGAGGTGAGACTCACAGACATGAGGAAATGTAAAGGCTATTCCAAATTAAAGCTTCTAAAAGTCAAGCAGCAAAGAGGGGGGGGAGAATAAAAGCCAAAGCACCAAAACCTCTCAGAAGGCAGAGGATGGAATATTTGTGCTCTGCTGCCTCATAAAGCAGACAAACAGCTCAGGAAAGGTAATGCTCACAAGACACTGCCTGGCAGCTGATCCTTGCTGGGAGCCACCCTTGGTCTGCTGGCTGCCTCTGGTACCACAGCACCACAGACACACAGCACAGGTTGGGTTGGAAGGGACCTCGAACATCATCCAGTGCCAGGCCCACCGCTGTGGGCAAGGACATCTCCCACCAGCCCCAGGTTGCTCAGAAGCACCCAATGTGACCAGCAGTACAGGGTGTAGTAACCCTGGAGTAGCTCCTCAGAGATGAGCACTTCTGCTCTGCCATCTGAGCAGCTCTCACCCTGGGGGCTTTGGGCTTTTACTGCTGCTGCCAGGTGGAGCCCTTCAGCTCCTCCTCTTTTTGCTTCCACAAGTTTATGTCCCCAGCAGAGCTCACAGCAGCAAACACAGAACCAAAGCCCTGAGAGCTCACCCAGTCCAACCACCAGCCCAACACACCAAGGCCACCAAACCACGGCCCCAGGTGCCAGCTCGCCAAGGCAGCCCTTGCTGGCACTTCAGATCACTTCTGCCTTCCCTTGGGCACTGCTCCTGCTCTGTTGCCCTAATGGCCCTGAGCAAACCCAATCCTCTGCCAGTGTGCCCAGGGAGAGGAGGCCCCATGGCCCTGAGCAAACCTAATCCTCTGCCAGTGTGCCCAGGGAGAGGAGGCCCCATGGTACCAAGGGAGAAATGCTGGCTCTTAGTGAAGCCTCTGCTGTCTGCTGGTGGGCAGAAGTGTTTGCTGCTGGCTGTGGTTAGGCAGGCTGCTGCTGCTGCTGCTTCTCTCAGGTGCTTACTGCTGGGGCACTGCTGCCTTGCCAGCTGGCCAGGGCCCATGCCTGGCAGCACTCACTTTGGCAAGGGCAGCTGGGTGCCCTCTGAGCAATGCCTCTTCTAGGAAAGCACTTCGAGGCTGCAGGCAGCCTGGCAGCTGCTGTCAGGGGACACCCCATGTGTTGGTTGTGTCTGCCTGGGAAGAGGCAGGCAAATCCTGCCTGCTGTGGCATCTGCTGGTGCCAGAGGACACAGCTCCTGGTGCACAGCAGCAGGCAGGGACCTGGGGCACTGCTGAGGGTGCAGCAGGACTGCAAACAAGCCCTCTGGGAGCTCTGGAGCTCGTTCCCTCCTCTCCCAGTCCCTGTATCCTTGGCCCCTAGCTGCTTATGCACACTCGTCCCTCTCTGCCCTGGCTGCTGTGCCCTGCGGTGCCCACGCCTGCAGCAGCTGCTGGCCAGAGCCTGGAGCTGCCATGCCAGGGGAGAAGCCAACCAGCCCTGGCACAAAGCCCTCTGCCAGCTCTCAGCTGCACAGCAGCCTGCTTGCCCACGCTCAGAGCTTCCCTTCCACTCTGATCATCTCCCTGGCCCTCCTCTGGACCTGCTCCTGCACTTCAGGCCCTCACTGCTGCCCCTGCCTGCTCTTGCTCTGGACAAGCAGTGCCAGGGAGAATCTGGGGGCTTTAGCCGAGGTCTGTGGGAGCCAAGCAGGGGCTGCTGCTGAGAAAACCTCTCTGTGGCCAAGCAGCAAAGCCTCTGCCTGCCTCTTCAAGGCTCACATCCACACCATGGCTTAGGGCTTGTAGAGACAGGAGGAGAGGCAACAGATTGGAGCTTGAGGAGCACAGACTAAGTCTGGAGAGGAGGAGGAAATTCTTCACAGTGAGGGTGAGGAGAGGCTGGCACAGATTGCCCACAGAGGCTGTGGATGTCCCCTCCCTGGAAGTGTTCAAGGCCAGGCTGGATGAGGTCTTGAGCAACCTGGGCTGGTGGGAGGTGTCCATGGCAGGGGGTTGGAACTGGGTGATCTTGAACTTGTTTAGCCTGGAGAAGAGGAGGCTCAGGGCAGAGCTCATTGCTGCCTGCAGCTGCCTGCAGGGAGGCTGTAGCCAGGTGGGGTTGGGCTCTGCTGCCAGGCAGCCAGGGACAGAAGAAGGGGACACAGCCTCAAGCTGTGCCAGGGCAGGCTCAGGCTGGATGTGATGAGGAAGTTGTTGTCAGAGAGAGTGATTGGCATTGGAATGGGCTGCCCAGGGAGGTGGTGCAGTGCCCATGGCTGGAGGTGTTGCAGCCAAGCCTGGCTGGGGCACTTAGTGCCATGGTGTGGTTGCTTGGCCTGGGCTGGGTGCTAGGCTGGGCTGGCTGAGCTTGGAGCTCTCTGCCAGCCTGCTGCATTCTGTGATTTGATGATTCTATGATTCTATCCTCGTGGCCTCTTCCAACCCTGACTGATTCTGTGATTCTGTGCCTTAATGATTCTTTGATTCTCTGATCCTGTGACTCTGTGATTGTCTGATTCTGTGATGCCATGACTGGAGGTGAGGTGGGAGCACAGGAGCAGACTCCCTTTGAGGCTGGCTCCAGCCCACCCCTGGAGCTGGAGGCGCAGAGCTGGGTGCCAGGCCAGCAGGAGCCCTGCAGCAGCTCTGCTCCCTCACTCCCTGCCCTGCTGGGCTGCTCACCCTGAGCCTGTTCTCGGCAGGCTGCAGCCACCCAGAGCAGGGGAGGGTGCTGCTCCTGCTCTGCTTCTTGGAAATGGCTGGGAGGCAGCTTGCTGGGAGGTAATTCCAGGTGGGAATCTGCAGACAAGGTGTTGCTCAAGCACTGTTTGAGGAACAATCGAGCACTTGCTCTGCAGATTGTTTAATAACCTGGGAGAGGGATCCTTATCAGCAGGCTCCACATGCTGCAGTTATTCAACTACTTTCTTCTCTAAATAGAGCCCAGCAAATGTGCCTGTGAAAAGAAAACCCTCATCAGAGGCAGCATCTGCCTGCCCAGGCAACTGGAGCCTCTGTTTTCCTCTCAGTCTCTCTTCAGAGCCTTATTGTTTTGGTGGGGTTGTTTTTCATCCCCAGGCTTGTTGGGTGCCTGTTGAAGCTTTGAAAGGCAGTGGCTGTGCCACATGGTGCCAGCAGCATGCCTGGTAGGGTGTCATGAAGGCACTTCAGCCTCCTCTGCTCCAGACTGCTTCAGTGTGTAGCCTCTACAAGCCCTCTGCAGCTCTCATCCCTCTCTACAGCTCCCTGAGAGGAGGCTGCAGTGAGGTGGAGGTTGGGCTCTGCTCCTAAGATCAAGATGGCAGAAGGAAAGGCAATGACCTGTGCCAGGGCAAGGTTAGGTTGGAGAGGAGGAAAAACTTCTGTGCTGCAAGTGGCACAGGCTGCCCAGGGAGGTGGCAGAGTCCCCATGCCTGGAGGTGATCCAGAAAGGTGTGGGCATGGCACTGAGGGCCATGGCTTGGTGGCCATGGTGGGGTTGGGTTGCTGGTTGCACTGGGTGGTGTCAGAATGGTTTAGGATGGAAGGGACTTCAAAGATCAGCCAGTTCCCACCCTGCCACTAGAACAGGTTGCTCAAGGCCTCGTCCAGCCTGGTCCTGAACACCTCCAGGGAGGTTGTGGAGCACAGAAGCACCCAATGTGATCAAAGATCAAAGATCACATTGGGTGCTTCTGTGCTCCACAACCTCCCTGGGAAACCTGTGCCAGTGTCTCACCCCCCTCAACCTGTGCCAGCGCCTCACTACCTTCACTACAACAACTTCTTCCTCACATCCAGTTCCAGTTTCCCCTCTGCCACTTCAAACCCATTCTTCCTCCTCCTCCTCTCATCACCAGACCTTGTCAATAGTCCCTCCCCAGCCCTCCTGCAGCCCCCTTCAGATCCTGCAAGGCCACTCCAAGCTCTCCTGGAAGCCTTCTCCTCTGCAGGCTGCACAGCCCCAACTCTCTCAGCCTGTGCTCAGAGCAGAGCTGCTGCAGCCCTCTCAGCATCTTGGTGGCCTCCTCTGCACTGCCTCCAACAGTTGGATCCCAGAGGGCTTCTCCAACCCAGTTTGCAGATTCTGTGGTTCCATAAATGTACCTGAGGGCTCCTCGTGGCTGTCCTCAGCTCAGTGGGAAGCCTCCCAGCTACTTCCTGGAGTTTTCCATGGTTGTGAGCTGGGAATCATCACCTTCTTGGCAAAGGTTCCTTTCTTCTCAAGCACTCAGTCAGCAGTGCCCTGCACTCAGGCCAAAGAAAGCTAAATCACTGCCTTTCATTTGGAGCCTGCTACTGGGTGCTACAAAGGCAGCTTGGAAGTCCAAACTCCTCTCATTGCATGCAAGCTGGACAAAGGTTTGGAATGTTCACTGGAACTGCAGAGAGCTTCCAGGAACTGTCTTTTCATCTCTGCTTCTGCTATACCTTGACAGGAGTCTATGGCCTTGGAGAACATCACAGGATCCTAGAATGGCTCAGGCTGGAAGGGCCCTCAGAGATCATCTGCTGCAGCCCCCTCGCCATGGGCCAGCCTGAAGTGGCCTCTGGCTGCAGGGGATGAGCAGTGGAGGGGGAACCAGTCCCTTGCAGGGAGTTAGCCCTGGCCAGGCTCTGCCATGCACTGGAACACAGTGGGCAAGGACAGGAGGCTCTGTGCAAGCCCCCTCTTGTCTGGTGGCACAAGGCATGCGTCAGTCCCAAGGCCCAAATGGACTCAGACAGCTGCTGTGGGCTTTGCTGACAGCCTCTGTGAGCAGCCAGAAGAGGATCTGGTTGGGTAAGCTGTGAGGGAGAGGTAACAGGACCATGATCTGCTGAAGGGCACAGCTGTGGAGAGAAGATTCAAACCAGACCACCACCAGGCTGCCCTGGCAGCTGCAAGGGCTGATCCTGCCTGTTGCCATGCTTCTGAAAGGCAAAGTGGGCAGGACTGTCCTTAACACCTCTTTGTCTGTCCTACCTTCCAAGCTCTGGATACAGGAAGAATTAAAATCAAACGAGGTGCAAGGGAGTCAGTTCAGCCTTGCCCCACTGCAGGCTTCTGCTTAGGCTGTTAAATCACACAGGGGAGCTGCAGGGCTGGAGCCTACCTGGCAGTGACTGCAGATGAAAGTCTGTCATAAACTGCTCATAAACTGACCTGGAATCCCTGCAGCCAAACCTATCCTTACTCTACAGCTTCCCGGGGCAAATTAAGATCTATTCTGCCTCTTAGCAGCAGGCTCAGAGAGCAGCTGGCCACTTCCATCACCTTTGGATCCAGTGCCCTGTGCAGTGATCCACACCCACCTGGGCAGCCAAAACCAACCTGAGGTCTTGCAGCAGGAAGACAAATCTCCCTGGCAGGAGGGAAGGAGGAGCAAAGCTCAAGGTCTGCTGCTCTTCTGGGTCAATTCCAATCACTGAATCAGACTCATTGGCTGGAAAGGACCCCTGACACCACCGAGCCAACACTCAGCCCCTCACCATGTCTGCATCGCTTGGCATGGGCACTCCACCGCCTCCCTGGGCAGCCTGTGCCAATCTCTGACCACTCTTGCAGCAAAGACATTTCTCCTAATCCCCAACCCTCCCCTGGCACAATTTCAGGCCATCTTCTCTCTTTCTACCCCCTGAGCCTAGGGAGCAGAGCCCAATCCCCACCTCCTGCAGCCTTCTCTCAGGGAGCTGTAGAGAGCAATGAGCTCTGCCCTCAGCCTCCTCCACACCAAACCCCCCCAGCTGCTCCTCTCCAGTCCTGTTCTCCAGACCCTTCCCCAGCTTGATTGTCCTTCCCTGGACCTTTCCAGCCCCTCAATGTCCTTCTTGGAGTGAGGGGCCCAGAACTGAAGGCAGGACTCACCAGTGCTGGCTGGAGGAGGACAACCTGTGGCTAGACCTGCTGGTCACACCGCTCCAGAAGAGGAGGCAGAGGCAGGAAGTGTCCTCCCTGGATGAGAGAGGTCTTGGAGATGCTGAGCAAGGACAGTGCCATGTATGTGTCACAGACTCACAAGCCCTCCAGGCTGGCAAAGCCCCTCAGAGTGGCACTCTGCTGGCTCATGTGCAGCCAGCTGTAACCCAGCACCCCCTGGTCCTTTTCTGCCAGGTAGCCTTCCCCTGACTGCCCCAAGCCTGGAGCATTGCTCGAGGTGGCTGTGAGCAGGACCCAGCACTTGGCCTTGCTGAACCTCAAACAATTACCCTGTGCCCACTGACTCAGCCTGGCCAGACCCCTCTGAAGAGCCTCCCCACCTGGCAGCAGTCAATGCTCAGGCACACCAGGCTGACTCCCAGGTCATTAGAGCAAACAAACATGGGTACCTTAGAAGCTGTCTCAGCTTTTAGGCTCCTTCTTGCTCTGTTTGCCTCTTCCTGCCTATGTTCTGCTTCACTTTTCTACTGCCTGCCTTCCCTGAGGCCTCCCCACCCCTGCCATGCTAAGCTTCTGTGCTTGGTGCCTGTCTCCTGGCAGCAGCCTACGCAGTGACACAGGAGAAACCCTCCCAGGCCCAGCAGGCTCCTGTGCTTCCACCCAGAAGCCAGTTCCATGGCAGAGCAAGGTGGCAGCCACCCCTCCCAGCCAGAGTCTGCACCTGCAAGGACTGCTGCAAAGCTGTGCAGTTAGCCACAGTGGGGATGCTCCTCCCTGCTGGGGTAGCAGGAGCTAGCAGGGAGCAGCAGGGAGAAGAAAAGGCTCCTGCACAGTGCAGAGAGCAGCTGCAACCAAGTGCTGCTCTGCAGCGAACCCAGAAACCTTGCTGGAGCCACTGCAGGAGTACAGTGTCAGCCTACACCCCCTGGAAGCAGCCAGCAGCCAAGGCTGACCCAGGGCCTGAACGCCTGCTGCGACAAGAGGAGCTGCAGCTCACCAGGTGGCACCTGGAACGTTTAAGCTTCATTGAACCACAGCTCCCCGGCCCAGGCTGCTGCAGCCTCAGCTCCCAGATCCCCTCCTCCCAGCCCCCACCCCAGGTCTCTGCGGGTCCTCTGGGCTGGGCGCAGCCGGGAGACAACAGCAGAGCTTCACTGCAGCATGTCCTGCAGCAGAGCTTCACCTCAGCATGTCCTGCAGCAGAGCTTCACTGCAGCATGTCCTGCAGCAACAGAGCTTCACTGCAGCATGTCCTGCAGCAGCAGAGCTTCACCGCAGCATGTCCTGCAGCAGAGCTTCACTGCAGCATGTCCTGCAGCAGCAGAGCTTCACCGCAGCATGTCCTGCAGCAGCAGAGCTTCACCGCAGCATGTCCTGCAGCAGCAGAGCTTCACCGCAGCATGTCCTGCAGCAGCAGAGCTTCACCGCAGCGTGTCCTGCAGCAGCAGAGCTTCACCGCAGCGTGTCCTGCAGCAGCAGAGCTTCACTGCAGCGTGTCCTGCAGCAGCAGAGCTTCACTGCAGCATGTCCTGCAGCAGCAGAGCTTCACCGCAGCATGTCCTGCAGCAGAGCTTCACTGCAGCATGTCCTGCAGCAGCAGAGCTTCACCTCAGCGTGTCCTGCAGCAGCAGAGCTTCACCTCAGTGTGTCCTGCAGCAGAGCTTCACTGCAGCATGTCCTGCAGCAACAGAGCTTCACCGCAGCATGTCCTGCAGCAGCAGAGCTTCACCGCAGCATGTCCTGCAGCAGAGCTTCACTGCAGCATGTCCTGCAGCAACAGAGCTTCACTGCAGCATGTCCTGCAGCAGAGCTTCACCGCAGCATGTCCTGCAGCAGAGCTTCACTGCAGCATGTCCTGCAGCAACAGAGCTTCACCGCAGCATGTCCTGCAGCAGCAGAGCTTCACCGCAGCATGTCCTGCAGCAGCAGAGCTTCACCGCAGCATGTCCTGCAGCAGAGCTTCACTGCAGCATGTCCTGCAGCAGCAGAGCTTCACCGCAGCATGTCCTGCAGCAGAGCTTCACTGCAGCATGTCCTGCAGCAGCAGAGCTTCACTGCAGCATGTCCTGCAGCAGCAGAGCTTCACCGCAGCATGTCCTGCAGCAGAGCTTCACCGCAGCATGTCCTGCAGCAGCAGAGCTTCACTGCAGCATGTCCTGCAGCAGCAGAGCTTCACCGCAGCATGTCCTGCAGCAGAGCTTCACTGCAGCATGTCCTGCAGCAGCAGAGCTTCACTGCAGCATGTCCTGCAGCAGCAGAGCTTCACTGCAGCATGTCCTGCAGCAGCAGAGCTTCACCGCAGCATGTCCTGCAGCAGAGCTTCACTGCAGCATGTCCTGCAGCAGCAGAGCTTCACTGCAGCATGTCCTGCAGCAGCAGAGCTTCACTGCAGCATGTCCTGCAGCAGCAGAGCTTCACCGCAGCATGTCCTGCAGCAGCAGAGCTTCACTGCAGCATGTCCTGCAGCAGCAGAGCTTCACCGCAGCATGTCCTGCAGCAGCAGAGCTTCACTGCAGCATGTCCTGCAGCAGAGCTTCACCGCAGCATGTCCTGCAGCAGCAGAGCTTCACTGCAGCATGTCCTGCAGCAGAGCTTCACCGCAGCATGTCCTGCAGCAGCCACGGGTCCAGCTCCTCCCGCAGCAGGCTGCCCTGCAGGCTCCGCAGGGTCGCTGCTTTCCCCTGCCGCTGCCTCCACAGCACCAGGGCGGCCAGGACCTGCGACTGCAGGTTGTGCGGGTGCTGGACCTTGCATCGGTAGATGTCAGTGTGCGACAGCCCCAGGCACAGTGCGATGTGCTCCCACTCGGCGCCCAGCCCTCGGGCCAGCCTGTTCAGCTGCTGGTCTGTCGGCGCAGCCTCCAGGACGCCTGCCGCAAGCTCGGGGACACCTGTAAAGGAGTAAGGGAGAGGAACAGGTCACTGGGCGCTGCAGCACGGACTCAAGGGGCAGCCTGGCTGAGGTGAAGGGCCTGGAGCTGCAGAGAGCAATGAGCTCTGTCCTCAGCCTCCTCCACGCTGCACACCCCCAGCTCCCTCAGCTGCTCCTTCCCAGCCCTGTTCTCCAGACCCTTCCCCAGCTGCATTGCCCTTCTCTGGACCTGCTCCAGCCCCTCAGTGTCCTTCTTGCAGTGAGTGGCCCAGAACTGTGCCCAGGACTCGAGGTGCAGCCTCAGCAGTGCCCAGCACAGAGGCAGCATTGCTGCCATGCTCCTGCTGGCCACACCACTGCGGATCCAGGCCAGGATGCTGGTGGCCTTTTTGGCCACCTGGGCACACCGCTGGCTCCTCTTCAAGTGCTGTCAACCAGCACCTCCAGATCCTTTCCTGCTGGCTGGTTTCCAGCCACTCTGCCCCGAGCCTGCAGCACTGCCTGGGCTTGCTGCAACCTGAGTGCAGGACCTGGCCCTTGGCCTTGTTGAACCTCAGCAGTTGGTCTTGGCCATCAACCCATCCTGGCCACATCCCTCTGCAGGGCCTTTCTCCAGCAGATCAGTACTTCCACCCCAGCTTGGTGTGGTCTGCAAACTCACTGGGGGTGATTGATAGAGAGATTCCAGAACCCTGGGGAGCACCACTGGGGCCACCAGCTGCATTTCACTCCATCCCACACCACCCTCTGGGCCTGGCCATCCAGCCAGGTCCTTACCCAGGGAAGCATCCACCCACCCAAGCCACGAGCAGCTTCTCCAGGAGGAGGCTGTGGGAGACAGGTCCAAGGCTTTACTAAAGCCCAGGTAAAAAACATCACAGAACCACAGAAATGTAGAACCATAGAACCACAGAACCAGGCAGGGCTGGAAGGGACCACAAGGATCAGCCAGTTCCAACCCCCTGCCATGCCCAGGGACATCCTACCCTAGAGCAGCCTGCACACAGCCTCAGCCAGCCTGGCCTCAAACACCTCCAGCCATGGGGCCTCAACCACCTCCCTGGGCAACCCCTGCCAGCTTCTCACCACCCTCCTGCTGAACAACTTCTTCCTAACACCCAGGCTGACTCTCTCCATTTCCAGCTTCGCTGCACTCCCCTAACCCCATTCCTCCCTGAGAGCCTAAAAAGTCCCTCCCCAGCTTTCTTGTAGCCCCCTTCAGATCCTGCAAGGCCACAATAGGGTCCCCTGAGAGGCTTCTCCTCTGCAGCCTGCACAGCCTCAGGCTCTCCTCACAGCAGAGGCTCTGTCCCAGTCTGATCTCTGCTGGACTGACAGCAGGGCTGTGGCTTTAGCCTCGAAGCCCACAGCCTGCTGTGGAGCCTGTGCTCCTCTCCAGACATCCACAGCCTTCCCTTTCTCCTCTGAGTGGCTGTCAGAGCAGCAGCAGAGGTTCAGCAGGCAGAACCTGCCCTTCAGGAGCCCACACTGCCCGAGCTGGGTCACCTCCCTGCCCTGCACACGCTGCCCTGTGGCACTCAGCCCCATCTGCTCATGACCTCCCATGCAAGATGTTTAGCATCGAGTTGCTCCCCGAGTCACAGAGCACAGATCAATACAGCTGCCCAAGCAGCACTCACAGGAGGCAGCTGTGATGATCCCTGAGGGACTGCACCCAGTCTGGCACACACAAGTGATGCCTCTGTGCATGCCCTACCAAGCCCCATTAACAGGAGCTGCTAATTGCAGAGTGAGAAGCCAGCACTCTTCGTTTGGGATCTGCCTCACCTGACTCCAGGCAGCCTCTCCTCGACTAATTATGCTAGGATTAATTATTGCAAGGAGAGAAGTAGGTTCTAGTAGCCTGCAACCCATCTCACCGGGAGGCTAAGGTAACCCCATTCATTATTGCTCTAACTATGCAGGCTGCTCTCATTGCCTGCAGGAGGGGCACTGGCTGTGAGCTCAGGTCCTCTGCTCTGCTCTGCTCTGCTCTGCTGAGACCACGTCCTGAGCAGTGTCCAGTTCTGGGCTCCCCAGTTCCAGAGGAGCAGGGAACTACTGCAGAGAGTCCAGCAAAGGCTCTGAGGATGCTGCAGGGACTGGGAGCTCTGTGTGGTGAGGAAAGGCTGAGAGCCCTGGGGCTGCTGAGCCTGGAGAGGAGAAGGCTGAGAAGGGGACCTGAGCAGTGTCTGTGAACATCAGCAGGGTGGGGGGCAAGCAGCTGGGGCCAGGCTGCTCTCAGTGGTGCCCTGTGATAGGACAAGGGCCAAGGGACACAAACTGGAACCCAGGAGGTTCCATCCCAACACAAGGAGAAAGTTGTTTGGTGTGAGGGTGCTGGAGCCTGGAGCAGGCTGCCCAGAGGGGCTGTGGAATCTCCTCTAGAGACATTCCAGCCCCACCTGGCTGTGCTCCTGCGTGCCCTGCCCTGGGTGCTGCTGCTCTGGCAGGGGCTGGACTGGGTGATCCCCAGAGGTTTCTTCCAACCCCTGCCAGTCTGTGACTCCATGAAACCATTCTCTGCAAAGCCACAGCAGGCAGCAGCTGCCTTCCAAAGGTGCATTTAGCCAAGCAGTGGCAGGTGTCTAGGAAGCACATTTGCTCTCTGGCACCCTTTGTGCAGCAGCAGCTGGAATGCAGGGCCAGTGCAGCCTGCAGCTGCTGTGCTGCTTTGGCTGCTGTGAAGATGCTGCATCAAAACAGAGCAAATGCTGCTGGGGAATGCTGCTGGCCTGGGAGCAGGCTCCCTGCAGCAGAGGAGCAAAACCTCACCTGGAGCTCCAAGTCTGGAGCTCAGAGTCTGCAGCAGAGCAGAAGAGCAGCACTAGAAAGCACCACTCTGCATTCTGCCAGAAGGAACTGGGGTTTGCATAGAGCCTCCAGAGCCTGCAAACCTCTGCAGAGCTTGAGCCCAGCCATGCATCAGTGCCACACAAAGCTGCTCTGAGCAGAGGGAAAGTTGCTTGCTGGAGAGTATTAAAGTCCCTTTGACCTTTGTCTCCAGATTGCCCAAGTGGCTGCTTTGGGGACAGAGCAGAGGATGCACAGCTGCTGAAGAATCCCTGAGTGGCTCAGGCTGGCAGGGAGCTCAGAGCTCAGCCCCTCCAACCTCCTGCCATGCCCAGGGACACCTCTCAGCTACACTCAGCTGCTCAAGGCCTCACCCAGCCTGGCCTGCAACACCCCCAGCAAGGAGGCAGCCACAGCCTCCCTGGGCAGCCTGGGCCAGGCTCTCACCACCCTCACACTCAACAGCTTCTGCCTCAGCTCCACTCTCAGCCTGCTCTGCCTCAGCTCCAAACCATTGCCCCTTGGCCTGCCTCACACCCCCTCAGCACAGCTCCCTCTGCAGCCTTCCTGCAGGATGCCTTCAGCTCTTGGCAGCAGCTCTGAGGTGCCCTGGAGCCTTCTCCTCTGCAGGCTGCACCCCCCCAGCTCCCTCAGCCTGTGCTCACAGCAGAGCTGCTCCAGCCCTGCCAGCATCTTTGTGGCCTGCTCTGGGCTCTCTCTGCAGCTCTGTGCCCTGCTGAGGACAGCTGAGCAGCACTGCTGGGGCTGCCTGCTGCTGTCACCCTGCACAGATGAGCCAGGCTGAGGCAGAGCCTCTCATGGATGCAAATCCTTGAGAGGAACTAAGCTTGCACTAAGCACAGCTGCACTCTGCTGCTGAGATGCCAAACCCCTGCCCTGATGACCTGACGATGCTGAAGCACGATGGGGCAGGGAGGACTAACAACAACCCATATCAGCTTGTCCAGCCAGCCCTTGATGCAGCCTGGCTGGTTGTTTTTTTGCTGCAACAAGTCTCTTGCCTTTAGCCTGTTGTCAGCCCTTGTATAAAGTAAATGAGAGCCAAAAATCCCCATCCAGGAAATCTTTTCATCTCTCACTGCCATCTGATGCTAATAGGGACGGGGGAAATTCTGGGACAGGAGCCAAGTGCTGAATGTAACACAAAGGCTCTGCTATTTTAGTCCCATTTTGCTTCCTCTGATAGCTCTTTTGCAGCTCTGGGGTGAAGTCAAGGAGCAAAATCTGAGACAAGTGTTCCAGGATGGCAAAACTGCAGAGGAAGAGAGAAATCCTGAGGGAGACCTCCTGGCCATGGTGAGCGCGGAGGCACCCAAGGGTTGGCTGCACTCCAGGACCACTGCCACTCCATTCAGTGAGCACAAAGGCACTGCAGGTACAAGGGGGATTAGTCCTCTGGGCCCTGCACACACCTTGCTGGAATGACCAAGTGCCCAGCAGCCAGCACTGGCAGCCCACAGCCAGCTGTGTGCTGTTTGCAGCCAGAGCAGGCACAGCCCCAGCACAGGGAGGGGATTCTGCCTCTCTGCTCTGCTCTGCTCTGCTCTGCTGAGACCCAACCTGCAGCACTGCCTCCAGTGCTGGGGAACTCGGCTCAAGGAGGACCTGGAGCTGCTGGAGAGGGTCCAGAGGAGGTCATGAAGACGATCAGAGGACTGCAGAACCTCCCCTGTGGGGACAGGCTGGAAGAGTTGGGGCTGTTCAGGCTGCAGAAAAGAGAGATCTCAGAGCAGCCTTTCAGTACCTGAAGGGGCTCCAAGATAGCTGGGGGAGGACTCTGGACAAGGGCTGGGAGTGCTTGGATGAGGGACAGTGGCTGTGAGCTGGGAGAGGGCAGAGTGAGAGTGGAGAGGAGGAAGAAATTCTTTGCAGTGAGGGTGGTGAGGCACAGGTTGCCAAGGGAGGCTGTGGATGCTCCCTCCCTGAAGGTGGTCAGGGCCAGGCTGGACAAGGCTTGGAGCAACCTGGGCTAGTAAAGAAGTGTCCCTGCCCATGACAGGGCTTTGGAACTGGAGGACCTTGAAGGTCTCTTCCAAGCCAACCCATTGCATGGCTCTAGAGCTCTGTGCTTTGAACACACTGCAGGGACACTAAAGCTGCCTCTTCTCAGTTGTGCTTACCACAGACCCTCACTTATGGTCTCCATTGCCTGAGGGAGGTGCCAAGGTCAGAGCAAAGCTTGGAGCTGCATTTGAAAGGTGCCTTTAGGACACCCAGACCTCAGCTCTGCCTTTAGAGTGCTGAGACCTCTGTGAAGCTCCTGGTGCTTGAGGCTGCCCCAGCCTGGAGGTGCCTGCCTCACACACAGGCTGCAGCCCAGCCACACGGGGCCAGGGAGCAGGGCTCGGGGCACCACTGGGGGCTGGCACAGGGCTTCCCAGAGAAGGTGACTTCCAGTGCCCTCACCTCCAGTGAAGCCCTGTGCCAGCTGTGGGCACAGCCTACACCGCCAAGTGCTGTGGCGATGGAGAGGCTGCAGCTCACTGCTGGCGCTGAGGCCACTGAGGAACAGGAGTGGGCAGTGAACCAGGCTGGCACAGAGCTGCCCTCCTGGACTGGGAGCCAGCTCTCTGGCAAGGAAATCCCCTTTCTCCAGGCTGGACACCCTCCACTCTAGTGCTGGAGGTGCAATAGGCCCAGAGAAAAAGACCTGCAGCTCCTTCCACTGCAGGAACAAGCTCTGCACCAGGGGGGTGCTGGAGCACTGGAGCAGGCTGACCAGGGAGGTACTGAGGCACCATCCCTGGAGATGTTCAAGGTCAGGCTGAACAGGGCTCTGGGCAGCCTGATCTAGTGGAGGACGTCCCTGCTGAGTGCAAGGGGTTGGACTGGCTGAGCTTGGGAGGTCCCTTCCAGCCCAGAGCATTGTGTGCTGCTGTGATTCCACTGAGAGCAGCAGCAGCAGCAGCAGCAGCAGCAGCAGCAGGAGGCAGTGCCCTTCTCCCTGCCCACAGCTCCAGCTGGGCAAGGAAGCTCACCCCCCCAAGCCTCTCCCAGCTGTCCCAGTCGTTGAGAAATGGGAGATGCTGACACTCTCTGGCCCGGGTGTGCATCTGTGCTTCCAGGGCACTGCACAGGCTGGGAGTCTGCAGGCTGGGGAGAGGAAACAGAGCTGGCTACAAACAGCATCACAGAGAGGGACCAGAGCAGACACAGTAACCCAGACAGCAGAGCTACATACGGGGCAAAGGCAGCTGCCCACCACTGCTGCAGTCCCTTTGTCTCCAGGACCTCTCCAGCTTGGAGTGGGAGACTCCAAGATGCTGTTGCAACAACCAAGGGGATGGAAAATAAACTCCCTCCAGCTCTGTCCTGCTTGGTACAAGGAGGGGGATTCCAGATAAAGTCCAGTGAGAAGAGGATCTGGATCAACTCGAGGCATGTTCTGCTCCTGTTCCTCACCTCCAGCTCCAGGAAAAAGGGCTGAGATGCTTTCTCAGGGCTGCCTTGTGCCACGGGGAACCTTTCCTGGCACTGAGGAACTGCAACAGAGGCTATGAGGATGCTGAAGGGACTGGAAGTGGAATCTCTGTGTGATGAGGAAAGGCTGAGAGCCTGTCGAGCCTGGAGAGGAGAAGGCTGAGAGGGGACCTGAGCAATGGTTACAAGTACCTGAAGGGTGAGGGGCAAGAAGCAGGGGCCAGGCTCCTGGCACTGGTGTCCTGGGATAGGACAAGGGGCAAGGAACACAAAGTGGCACTCAGGAGGTTCCAGCTCAGCATGAGGAGAAGGTTCTTCGGTGTGAGGGTGCAGAGCCCTGGAGCAGGCTGCCCAGAGAGGCTGTGGAGCCTCCTCCTCAGGCAGCACCCACAAACCCCCTGCAGGGGGACCTGCATAACACAACCAGCTGAAGATGCTTTCCTCACAGGACGTGAAGCAAGCAGGACACCAAAGCAGCCTTGACAAAACTCTTCATTCCCCCTAGATATTAGATTAAGGTTGGGGCTTTCCCCCCCTTCAAGTTGGCTCCTCTCCTTTTTTTGTTTCCTTTTGCTTTGGCTCAGGGAGTTTGAAGTCTCAGCAGGAAAGATCTGCACAACAGATGGAGCTGGACTGGGAGCAGTGATTTTGGCTGCTGAGGACCTTTGCCTGGCAGGTGTCACACCAGAATTAATGCTGCACTTATTCAGTGAGCTGCAGAGTCTAGCAAAGGGAGGCTGAATTCCTTCCCCACCACAGACAGCTATTAATAGCATGAGCCATGCAGAGCAAGCTGCAGCACTGCTGCACTAGGCTGGATCCTCCACTTGGCACTTCAGCCCTTACACCCAAAGCCAAACGCAGTGGCTCAGCTCAGTGTCTCTTCACAGATGCCTCACTCCACACAGCAGCATGGACTCAGATCCCCTCCTGCTCTCCTCTTCCCTCCCTTGTTGTTGTTGTTTTTCACTTGCAAAAAAGGCTCAGGAAATTCAGGAGAGTTCTCAGCATTTCCTACCCCACAGGGGGGAAAAAAAGGTAGAGAATCATAGAAGGGAATCACAGAACCCAGCAGGCTGGCAGAGAGCTCCAAGCTCCCCCAGCCCAGCCTAGCACCCAGCCCTGCCCAACCAACCAGACCATGGCACTAAGTGCCCCAGCCAGCCTTGGCTTCAACACCTCCAGCCGTGGGCACTCCACCACCTCCCTGGGCAGCCCATTCCAATGCCAATCACTCTCTCTGACAACAACTTCCTCCTAACAGCCAGCCTGAGCCTGCCCTGGCACAGCTTGAGCCTCTGTCCCCTTCTTCTGGTGCTGGCTGCCTGGCAGCAGAGCCCAACCCCACCTGGCTACAGCCTCCCTGCAGGCAGCTGTAGGCAGCAGACCTGAAAGAAAGCACCCTGGAATGTCACATCCCCTGGCAGGTTGAGAGGTGTCCCTGCCCATGGCAGGGAGGTTGGAGTAGATGAGCTCTGAAGTCCCTTCCAACCTGAGCCACTGTAGGTCCCACCAGGGCTCTTTCTGCCACTGCCTGCAGAGCTGCCCAGGAGGAAGCTGCCAGCAGCCCCAGGTCTCAGCCTTCCCTCCTCAGGCAGATGCTCCACTCTGTCTTCATGGTCCTGGTAGCCTCCACTGGGCACTTCCACAGCTGCAAAGGGCATGGGGCAGGAAGCTGGAAAGTGAGGAGCCTCCCTGCCTTCAGGAAGCTCTGTGGCAGGCGACTGTGAAAGCCAGGAGAAGACTCCCTGCAGCAGCACCAGAAGCCATGAGGCTTTTCAAACAGCTCAGATGCAAAAGCATTTGGCAAAGAGGCTCCACAGGCCCCTTCTGTGCATCAGGCACGGAATGCAGAGGCAATTCTCGAGGCTGCTCTTGGGGTCAGGCAATTATTTCCACCAGCAAGGAGAGGAACTTGGTCAAGCAAAGCAGCCTGCACCTGGGAAGTGTGGCAGGGGCACCCCTTTAACAGGCAGCAGAAGGCTGTTTGGAACAGCTGAAGAGAAGCTGAGTGGAGCAGTTTCAAACGACAGCTCAGATTGCCTCACATAACACAACTGTAAGAGATCTGCAGCTCTGCAAGGGCAGCTCTGCAAGGGCAGGGATTGCTGTCTTCAAACAGTTTCATTAAGGAACACAGCTTGAGGATATCTATCAAAGATCAGAGCTCCACGAGGGGACAGCAGGAGGCAGCTGAAGCCATCTGCAGCAGCTCTGGTGCTTATCAGGCTCCGACCCTCAGCAAAACCACAACTGCTGCATGGATGCAGAGATTGAGCCAGCAGAGGAAGATGAGGAAAAGGCAAACTCTGCTAGAAAGCAATGGGAGAAACTCCTCAGCTGGTAATGGTGGAAACTCCTTAGGTGTTTGCAGTGAGCTCCAGCCCGAGCAGAATCACAGACTCATGGAGTTGCTTGGGTTGGAAAAGCCCTCTAGGATCACCCAGGCCAACCAGCAATCCAACCCCACTCTGGCCACCAAACTATGGCCCCAAGTGCCATGGCCACAGGTTCCCTGAAGAGCTCTAGGGCTGGGCACTCCACCACCTCCCTGGGCAGCCTGTGCCAGTCCCTGACCACTCTTGCAGCAAAGACATTCCTCATCTCCAAACTAAACCTCTCCTGTGCAACCTGAGGCCATTTCCTCTCTTCTGACACTTGACAGAAGTGATGGAGAAGAGACCAATGCTCACCTCACTGAATTGTAGAGCCCTCTGCCTCCTTTCCTCCAGGCTGATATCAATGAATCATTGAATCACACAATCATAGAACCAGTGAGGGTTGAAAAGCACCACCAGGCTCAGCCAGTTCCAAGCCCCCTGCCATGCCCAGGGACACCTCACCCTAGAGCAGGCTGCACACAGCCTCATCCTGCCTGGCCTCAAACACCTCCAGGGATCAGGCTTCCACCACCTCCCTGGGCAACCCCTGCCAGGCTCTCACCACCCTCATGCTGAACAACTTCTTCCTAACACCCAGGCTGACTCTCCCCACCTCCAGCTTTGCTCCATCCCCCCAGTCCTGGCACTCCCTGACAGCCTAAAAAGTCCCTCCCCAGCTTTCTTGTAGCCTCCTTCAGATGCTGCAAGGCCACAAGAAGGTCCCCTGGGAGCCTTCTCCTCTGCAGCCTGCACAGCCCCAGCTGCCTCAGGCTCTCCTCACAGCAGAGGCTCTGTCCTGGTCTGGTCTCTGCTGGACTGGCAGCAGGGCTGTGGCTTTAGCCTCGAAGCCCACAGCCTGCTGTGGAGCCAGCGAGCACAGCACCCTTGTCCTGCTCTACAGACACACAGCTCTGCCGTTGCTTTCCCTTCCTCTGAAGCCTTAACTCGATTGCACAACACCCTTAGGATGCTTTAGGCATGAGCTCATCTGTCCACCACCCCAGGCTTTCCAGGAACTCCGCAGAACAGCCTCCCAGCCCTGCTCCTACCTCCACTACTCCCTTTCATGGCTCACACACAGCAGTGGCTGGGAACTCCCTGTGAGGCTGCCCAGGAGGTGCTCAACCCAAACACACAGGGAGCAGGGATCCAGCAGGGATCCCAGCCTTGGGTGCAGGCTCTGCTGCTTCAGCTGCACACAGCCTGCCCTGGTGGCCCTTATGGAACTCCAGGGGAGGGTCAGGTTGGAGAGGAGGAAAAATGTCTTTGCTGCAAGACACTTACACAAAGCGTAAATCCAGAGAGGAGATTCCTGCTTTAAGGGCACTGGGGTGGGCAGGGCTCTGAGCAGGCTTGGGACATGATGGTCATGATAAGAATGGGATCATTGAATCACAGCACTATGGAATTGTCTGGGTTGGAAAAGCCCTCAAAGATCACCCAGTCCAACCAGCAACCCAACCCTGCCACAGCCACTAAACCATGTTCCAACTGCCATGGCCACAGGGTTCTGGACACCTCCAAAGCACCTCCCAGCCTGGGCAGGCTGCTGCAGTGCCAGGCAGACTCCTGGAGTGTGTGCACACAGCCCCTGCTGGCTCTCCTTCTGCTCCAGAGCCACAGAACAGAATCAGGGATACACAGAATGCAGCAGGCTGGCAGAGAGCTCCAAGCTCAGCCAGCCCAACCCAGCACCCAGCCCTGCCCAACCAACCAGACCATGGCACTAAGTGCCCCAGCCAGGCTTGGCTCCAACACCTCCAGCCATGGGCACTCCACCACCTCCCTGGGCAGCCCATTCCAATGCCAATCACTCTCTCTGACAACAACTTCCTCCTAACATCCAGCCTAGACCTGCCCTGGCACAGCTTGAGCCTCTGTCCCCTTCTTCTGTCCCTGGCTGCCTGGCAGCAGAGCCCAACCCCACCTGGCTACAGCCTCCCTGCAGGCAGCTGCAGGCAGCAATGAGCTCTGCCCTGAGCCTCCTCTGCTGCAGGCTGCACCCCCCCAGCTCCCTCAGCCTCTCCTCACAGGGCTCTGCTCCAGGCCCCTCCCCAGCCTTGCTGCCCTTCTCCAAACACCTTCCAGCACCTCAGCATCTCTCTGCAATGGAGGAGCCCAGAACTGGACACAGCACTGCAGGGGTGGCCTGAGCAGTGCTGAGCACAGGGGCACAAGAACCTCCCTTGTCCTGCTGCCCACACTGCTCCTGAGCCAGCCCAGGATGCCATTGGCTCTGCTGCCCACCTGGGCACTGCTGCCTCCTCTGCAGCTCCTCTCTGCCAGCACCCCCAGGGCCCTCTCTGCCTGGCTGCTCTCAGCCACTCTGGCCCCAGCCTGCAGTGCTGCTGGGAGTCGCAGGAAGCTCTGCCTGAGCAGATGGCTGCTGGGTGAAGGTTCTGTTGCCAGCCCAGCCCCTGGCTGCTCTCTTTGCCAAGGCAAAAGCAGTCACCTCTCCAACCCCCCCCATCCCAGCTCTCCTTTCATCTGTTACTGCAGCCCTTAGCCAGCCTGGCTGCACAATCAATGTTACACAACTTCTAATTAACTACCTACATCAACCTTCCTGCTCCAACTGCTGATGGTGTTGGAGGCTGTTGGGTTTCCTGAGGCTACCAGGAAAAACTGAATTCCCACCCACCTCAGGCAGAAAAGACAAGGGAAGGTCTCCCTCAGTGCTCCTGGCTCCTCTCAGAGAGATTTCAGCATCACCTCTGGCAAGGAGATGTGGGAAGGGTGAACAGGCCTGTGGCAGGGCTACCAGCTGCAGCCAGGCTTTCAGTCCTCCATGTACACAGGGAACTCACAGCCTCACTGACTGCATCCAAGGGCATCCTGCCCAGCCCCCTGCAGCCAGCAGGGACGCTCCAGCTGCAGCAGGCTGCCCAGGCACACGGCAAGGCTGAGCCTGGAAGTCTGCAGGGATGGAGCCTCTCTGGACAACCTATTCTAGCCTCTCCCCACTCTCACTGTGCACAACTCCCTCCTGATGCCCAACCTAACTCTGCTCTGCTCCAGTTCCAAACCACTGCCCTCAGCCTATCCCCACAGCCCCTTCTGAGCAGTCCCTGCCAGCCTGCCTGTAGTCCCTGCAGACACTCAATTGCAGCTCTGAGGTCTGCCTGCAGCCTTCTCTTCTCCAGGCTGAACAGCCCCAACCCTCTCAGCCTGTCCTCACAGCAGAGGTTCTCCAGCCCTCTCCTGATTATCTTTGTGGCCTCCTCTGGACCCTCTCCATCAGGTCCATGTCTCCCTTGCACTTAGGGTCCCATAGCTGGATGCAACACTGCAGGTGAGGTCTCAGCAGAGCAGGAGGACTGACTCCCCTCTCTCCACCTCTGCCCACGCTCTGCTTTCTTCCTCCATCCTGTAGGGGATGAGAGGATGAGGAAATTCTCTCAGCTTCCCTTCCCACATTTGAAAGCTTGACTTCAAAAGAAACCCCAGCAGGCCACTGCCAGCAGGCTGGGCTTTTGCTTCCAAAACACTTCCTCCTGCATGGAGAGGGCCAGCCTTGGAAGGGCCAAGCAAGGCAACCCTGTTACACAAGAGACAGGAAAGCTGCTGGTGCTGCTGCGCTGTGGTTTTCGTTCCTCTGAAGGCTGTTTTCCTCCAGGGAATTCCAGTAACTGGACTAACTGAAGTCTGCTTGGACAAGTTCTGACAGCCCAGAAAACCCACCTCTGCAATTACATCCTGGGAGCATCTTCCAAAGTAAACTGAAACCTTGGTTTGCCTGGGAAACCACCAGGGCTCAGCCTCCTCTTGGGATGAGCTCACAGCTTGGGGCTTGCTGCAGGCACCACATGGAGCTGCACCTCGTGCTGTGGCTTCAGCCTGCCCTCAACCAGGGGGGGTCTACTCCCATGGATCACCTCCTGAAACTCTGACTGCAGAACAGAAGACTCCAGGGAGACCTCAGAGCTGCCTGCCAAGAGCTGAAGGGATCCTGCAGGAAGGCTTCAGAGGGACCTTTTACAAAGGTGTCCACCCACGGGACAAAGGGGAATGGATTTAAGTGGAAGGATGAGCTGGGTGTTGTTGTCAGAGAGAGTGATTGGCATTGGAATGGGCTGCCCAGGGAGGTGGTGCAGTGCCCATGGCTGGAGGTGTTGCAGCCAAGGCTGGCTGGGGCACTTAGTGCCATGGTCTGGTTGGTTGGGCAGGGCTGGGTGCTAGGTTGGGCAAGCTTGGAGCTCTCTGCCAGCCTGCTGCATTCTGTGTATCCCTGATTCTGTTCTGTGGCTCTGGAGCAGAAAGAGAGCCAGCAGGGCTTGCTGAGGGCAGGGGGTTGGCCAAGATGCCCTTGGAGGGTCCCTTCCAACCAGATGCAATCTGTGCAGGTGTGAACATGTGCTTCAGGATTCAGGTGGCAGCAGCTTTGAAATGCCAGAGGTGGGAACATTCTGGCAAGTTGAGCCACAAGAGGTAGGGATGGAACTAATCCAGGCCAGCTCCTGGGCTCTACAGTTAGCACACCCTGAAGATATCCAGCAGGAAGGCAAAGGAGAGAGAAGCAGAGAAGAGGAAGGAAATCCCAGGCTCAGATATTCCATTTCTCTGGATCTTTGTTCCTGAACACCCCAAAGCAGGAAGCAGCCAGGCTGGCTTTGCTCAGCAGTGACCAGGCTTTATTGAAGGCAGGATACTGATGTGAAACATTCAGGACCCTCAGCCTAGCAGAGCTTCTCTGGAATGGAATTCACCAAAGATCAGAGCCAAGAAGCTCTAACAGAAGTGGAGTTGGTGGCTCTCAGCTTCATCAGCTCGAACCAGAGGCTTCTGAAGGGAAACATTCCTGCAGCAAGGAGGCTCCAGGTCTCCTCAGGCACCTGGGCTACCAGAGCAGCAGATGGAGTGCAGATTTTATCCAGCAACAGGCTACAAAGCAAATCCTCTAACCATCCTCTAAGCATTTACTCTAACCCCCCTGAAACCTGGGAAGGTATGGGAAGGAGAGCCCCTGGCCTGCTGGTGTGGGGCATGTAGAGGGGACAGAAACAGCCAGCAGAGACCCTACTGCATTGCCACCTGGGGAGCACAGAATGCAGCAGCTAGGAAGAGAGCTCCAAGCTCAGCCAGCCCAGCCTAGCACCCAGCCCTGCCCAACCAACC
Organism: Pogoniulus pusillus; assembly: GCF_015220805.1. Taxonomy (NCBI): domain Eukaryota; kingdom Metazoa; phylum Chordata; class Aves; order Piciformes; family Lybiidae; genus Pogoniulus; species Pogoniulus pusillus. The sequence goes on from NC_087278.1 coordinate 973,432, forward strand.
AGACCATGGCACTAAGTGCCCCAGCCAGGCTTGGCTTCAACACCTCCAGCCATGGGCACTGCACCACCTCCCTGGGCAGCCCATTCCAATGCCAATCACTCTCTCTGACAACAACTTCCTCCTAACAGCCAGCCTAGACCTCCCCTGGCACAACTTGAGGCTGTGTCCCCTCCTTCTGGTGCTGGCTGCCTGGCAGCAGAGCCCAACCCCACCTGGCTACAGCCTCCCTGCAGGCAGCTGCAGGCAGCAATCAGCTCTGCCCTGAGCCTCCTCTGCTGCAGGCTGCACCCCCCCAGCTCCCTCAGCCTCTCCTCACAGGGCTGTGCTCCAGGCCCCTCCCCAGCCTTGCTGCCCTTCTCCAAACACCTTCCAGCACCTCAGCATCTCTCTTGAACTGAGTAGCCTAGACCTGGACACAGCATTCCAGGGGTGGCCTGAGCAGTGCTGAGCACAGGGGCACAAGAACCTCCCTTGTCCTGCTGCCCACACTGCTCCTGAGCCAGCCCAGGATGCCATTGGCTCTGCTGCCCACCTGGGCACTGCTGCCACCTCTGCAGCTCCTCTCTGCCAGCACCCCCAGGGCTCTCTCTGCCTGGCTGCTCTCCAGAAAGAAAGGGAGAAAGAGAGAAGGAGAGAAAGAAGGAGAGAAAGAGAGAGGAAGGAAGGAAGGAAGGAAGGAAGGAAGGAAGGAAGGAAGGAAGGAAGGAAGGAAGGAAGGAAGGAAGGAAGGAAGGAAGGAAGGAAGGAAGGAAGGAAGGAAGGAAGGAAGGAAGGAAGGAAGGAAGGAAGAGAGAGGAAGGAAGAGAGAGGAAGGAAGGAAGGAAGGAAGGAAGGAAGGAAGGAAGGAAGGAAGGAAGGAAGGAAGGAAGGAAGGAAGGAAGGAAGGAAGGAAGGAAGGAAGGAAGGAAGGAAGGAAGGAAGGAAGGAAGGAAGGAAGGAAGGAAGGAAGGAAGGAAGGAAGGAAGGAAGGAAGTCCCAAGCAGTGAAAATTAAGCAAGCCAAGCAAGCAGAACAAGGTGGGAGGAGGCTGTTTGGGTTTGATGCTTCCCCAGAAGCATCTCTAGTCCAAACATTACAGCACAGGTCAGACCGAGGGGAGCCAGAAAGAGAAGCACTTTATAAATAGCCCTGGAAAAGGAAAGTGAAAGTGGCCCAGGCCAGATCCATGACCATGAAGTGCAGACTCTGTGATGTAACCCAAAGTCTGAACCGGGTACCACCACTTCAGGGTCAGCAGGCACTGCAAACCCGCACGTGGGAGAGCCACCAGAGAAAGGCAAGCCCAGCTCCTGCTGCTCCTCCAGCCACAGCAACCCAAGCTGCTGCTGCTCTGAAGGGAGCTCCCATTCTGATGTCTGGGTTTGGGACTGAAGAGTTTAAACACTGCAGACTCCCTCAGCCCCCTGCCACAGCCCCTCCAGGCTGCCTTCCCTGCAGACACACAAGTCACAGCAAAGCTCTCCCATGGTATCCTGGGGGCAGCAGGAGGAGTGTGGCCAGCAGCTCTGGGGAGGCTCTCCTCACTCTGCCCTGGGGAGGCCACACCAAAGCAGAGTCACCCAGGGCAGGAAAGCATTCAGGTGGGTTTGGAAGTTCTCCAGAGCCAATGGCATCCTGGGCTGGCTCAGGAGCAGTGTGGGCAGCAGCACAAGGGAGGTTCTTCTGCCCACCTCTGTGCTCAGCACTGCTCAGGCCACCCCTGCAGTGCTGTGTCCAGTTCTGGGCTCCTCCACTGCAGAGAGATGCTGAGGTGCTGGAAGGTGTTTGGAGAAGGGCAGCAAGGCTGGGGAGGGGCCTGGAGCACAGCCCTGTGAGGAGAGGCTGAGGGAGCTGGGGGGGTGCAGCCTGCAGCAGAGGAGGCTCAGGGCAGAGCTCATTGCTGCCTGCAGCTGCCTGCAGGGAGGCTGTAGCCAGGTGGGGTTGGGCTCTGCTGCCAGGCAGCCAGGGACAGAAGAAGGGGACCCAGGTTCAAGCTGTGCCAGGGCAGGTCTAGGCTGGATGTGAGGAGGAAGTTGTTGTCAGAGAGAGTGATTGGCATTGGAATGGGCTGCCCAGGAAGGTGGTGCAGTGCCCATGGCTGGAGGTGTTGCAGCCAAGGCTGGCTGGGGCACTTAGTGCCATGGTCTGGTTGGTTGGGCAGGGCTGGGTGCTAGGTTGGGCTGGCTGAGCTTGGAGCTCTCTGCCAGCCTGCTGCATTCTGTGATTCTCCTGTGCTGTGACAGTCTGTGTCCTGTGTGGCTCAGCAGGAACCACCTGCACAGTGGAGGTGACACTCTGCACTTGCATGGTGCTGCCTGCTCAGTGCCTCAGCCCATAACAGAGCTTACCAAATGAAACACAACAGCAAACCACAGCACTCACAGCAGTGCTTCGCTGTCAGACACTGTCAGACAATAAACCTCACCACAAATACCAGGCTCCCAACAGCCCCTGACATGCTGTCAGCTTCCCAGCCCTGCACAGAAGGGTCAAGGGCTGGGCCTGTGCTCTGAACATGAATTCCCAGGAGTCAGCATTTGAAATGCATCCTGAATGCATTTCTTGTTTTCAGCTCCTTTTGCTCTGCAGCTACTCCAGGCAAGGACTCCTCTCCTTGCTGCAGGCTGTGTGGGTGGCTCAGAGAGCAGCAGGGCATTTGCTTGGGCATTCACAGACTCCCAGGAGGGCTCAGGATGGAGGGGGGCTTCAGGCATCACCCCCTCCAGCCTCACCCCACTGTCAGGAGGGACAGCTCATTGACTGGGCTCTGCTGCTCCAGGCCTGGGATGTCTACAGGAGACTGAGAGGAGCTCAGTGGGAGCTGAACCCCACTGTGCTGACACAGAAACAGGGAGCTACAGGAGCACAGCTACAGAACTGCTCTCTTCTCACAGCTAAACAGGGACAGAACAAGAGGGAATGGCCTCAAGCTGCCACTGGGCAGCTTTAGACTGGACCCTAGGAAACCTTTTTTTCCCAGCAAGAGTGGTCAGGCATTGCAAGGAGCTGCCCAGGGAGGTGGTGGAGTCCCCAAGCCTGGAGGTGGTTAAAGGTCCTCTGGATGTGGTGCCTGGGGCCATGGTTTAGGGTGAACCTTGCAGAAGAGGGCTGCCAGTTGGGCTTGGTGATCCTGAGGGGCTCTGGCAACATGAATGTTTCTGTGATTCTCTGTGGTTCAGGGGTTGGAAGGGATCTCCAGAGACCAATCCCCCCTGCCAGAGCAGGACCAGCTAAGGCAGGCTGCACACAGCAACACATCCAGACAGGCCTGGGAAGGCTCCACAGAAGGAGACTCCACAGCCTCTCTGGGCAGCCTGTGCCAGGCTCTGGGACCCTTCCAGGCAAGAAGTTGCCCTTGTGCTGAGCTGGAACCTCCTGTGCTGCAGCTTCCATCCATTGCTGCTTGTCCTGTGCCAGGCAGCAGTGAGCAGAGCCTGTCCCCCCCTCCTGACCCCCAGCCCTCAGAGATTTAGAGACATTGATTCAATCCCCTCTCAGCCTTCTCTTCTCCAGACTAAGCAGCCCCAGGGCCCTCAGCCTCTCCTCACCAGGCACTGCTCCAGTCCCCTCAGCATCCTCACTGCCCTGCCCTGGATCCTCTCCCTGAACCTCTGCAACTGGGGAGCCCCAAACTGAAGGCAGTGCTCAGGATGAGGTCTCAGCAGGGTAGAGCAGAGGGGCAGAAGAACCTCCCTGGCTCTGCTGGACACACTCTGCTCAATGCCTTCTTGCTGTGCCTTGTCCTGCCACTGGGCACCACCACACAGAGCCTGGCACCTTCACCCTGGCACCCAGCCCTCAGGTACACTGCTCAGGTCCCCTCTCAGCCTCCTCCTCTGCAGGCTCAGCAGCCCCAGGGCTCTCAGACGCAGCAGAGCTGTCCCAGTTCCCTCAGCACCCTCCCAGCCTCTGCTGGGCTCTCTCCAGCAGATGCCTGTCTCTCTGGAGCTGGGCAGCCCCAGACATGCTTTCTGGCAGCCTCAGGCTTGCTGCCCAGGAGTGCCAGCTCTGGCTGCCAGGGCTGGGGCTCAGCCGTGCCGCAGCGACTGCAGGTGCAGGGTCAGAAGCAGTGACAGAGCTGTGACCCAGCTGCAGGAGCCTCAGGCTGTGCCAGGGGAGGTCTAGGCTGGATGTTAGGAGGAAGTTCTTCACAGAGAGAGTGATTGGCATTGGAATGGGCTGCCCAGGGAGGTGGTGCAGTGCCCATGGCTGGAGGTGTTGCAGCCAAGCCTGGCTGGGGCACTTAGTGCCATGGTCTGGTTGACTGGATAGGGCTGGGGATAGGTTGGGCTGGATGAGCTTGGAGCTCTCTTCCATCCTGGTTGATTCTATGATTCTATGATTCTGCTCTCCTCAGGAGACAGGTCCCCTCCATTAGATGGCTTCTTCACTGCTCCACACCTTGCTGACTCCCAGCTGAGTCACGCTCAGGGCCTGGCACATGCCCAGGAGCAGAGGGAAGCGAGGGCAGGCTGCACACATGGCCCAAAGGCTGCCCTGTCCACACAGCTCTGCCCCAGGAGCTGGCCAAAGGCTGTCTCCTGCATGAACTGCAGCTGTGACCCCAGCTGAACTCAGGGGACAGTGCTGGAGTGGCACCTAAAGAGAGCTCTCCAGAGGTGGGGCCTCAACTACCTCCTTGGGCAACCTGTTCCGGTCTTACACCACCCTCATGGTGCAAAACCTACTCCTGACATCCAGCCCAAGCCTCTTCTCTCCTTCCAAACCATTGTCCCTTGTTCTGGCCCTTCAGGCCCTTGCAAGCAGTCCCCCTGCAGCGCCCTTGTAGCCCCCCTCAGCCACTGGCAGGCTGCTGTTAGCTATGCCCAGAGCCTTCTCTTCTCCAGGCTGAACAACCCCAGCTCCCTCAGCCTGACCTCACAGCAGAGCTGTTCTAGCTCCCTGGTCCTCTTTGTGCCCCCCAGCACATCCATTCCTCCTGTGCCAAGGGCTGTCCTCAGCCAGAGGGACCTAGGGGCAAGTTCCAGCACCAGAATGGTCTCTGCTGAAACCTCAGGAGCAGATGCAAAGTGCCCCACGGGGCTGGACCACTGCAGGTCTCAGCACCAGCAGCTCTAGGGCACAAATCTCTCCAGAGGGATCCTGCTTTTCACCACATCTCCTGAGGGATGAGTGCTGCAGCCACGCAGAGTGGCAGGCTGGATGGGGGACACAGGGAGATTTAGACTGCAGAGTAAGAAGCAGCTCTTTGCAGGGAAGGTGGTGAGGTCTGGACAGGCTGCCTGGGGAGGCTATGGATGCCTCCTCCCTGGAGGTGTTCAAGGCCAAGCTGGATGAGTGCTTGAGCAATCTGGGCTAGTGGGAGGTGTCCCTGACCTGGGACAACCCCATGAGGCAGGGGAGCTGGAAATCACAGAACCACACAGTCACAGAATGCAGCAGGCTGGCAGAGAGCTCCAAGCTCACCCAGCCCAACCTAGCACCCAGCCCTGCCCAACCAACCAGACCATGGCACTAAGTGCCCCAGCCAGGCTTGGCTGCAACACCTCCAGCCATGGGCACTCCACCACCTCCCTGGGCAGCCCATTCCAATGCCAATCACTCTCTCTGACAACAACTTCCTCCTAACATCCAGCCTAGACCTGCCCTGGCACAGCTTGAGCCTCTGTCCCCTTCTTCTGTCCCTGGCTGCCTGGCAGCAGAGCCCAACCCCACCTGGCTACAGCCTCCCTGCAGGCAGCTGCAGGCAGCAATGAGCTCTGCCCTGAGCCTCCTCTGCTGCAGGCTGCACCCCCCCAGCTCCCTCAGCCTCTCCTCATAGGGCTGTGCTCCAGGCCCCTCCCCAGCCTTGCTGCCCTGTTCCAAACACCTTCCAGCACCTCAACATCTCTCTGCAATGGAGGAGCCCAGAACTGGACACAGCACTGCAGGTGAATGATCTTTAAGCTGTCTTCCAACCCAAACCATCCTACAACCCTCTATGATCTCGAGTTAGATGCTGAACCCCTTTGGTCTCATATAACCTTTTACATCACCCCAAGCCATCTTAGCTCTGATTGTTTCTCTTGCACTGGGTTCAGCTGTGCCTAAATACAGGACACATTGCTGCTGGAATACAGAACCCATTTCTGCTTCAGGACAGGACACATTTCTGCTTGAGTATCTAATCTGCTCCCTCCAAAGTTAGGCACCTCGCAGGAAAAGCAGGAATCATAGAAAGGTTTAGCTTGGAAGGGACCTCAGAGCTCAGCCAGTTCCAACCTCCTGCCATAGGCAGAGACACCTTCCACTAGAACAGGTTGCTCAAGGATTCATCCAGCCTGATCCTGAACAGGATGGGGAGACAGGCTCTGCTCACTGCTGCCTGGCACAGGACAAGCAGCAATGGATGGAAGCTGCAGCACAGGAGGTTCCAGCTCAGCACAAGGGACAACTTCTTGCCTGGAAGGGTCCCAGAGCCCTGGCACAGGCTGCTCAGAGAGGCTGTGGAGTCTCCTTCTCTGGAGCCTTTGCAGGGCTGTCTGGATGTGTTGCTGTGTGCCCTGAGCTGGATTGTGTGGTCCTGCTCTGGCAGGGGGTTGGACTGGATGAGCTCTTTGGGTCCCTTCTAACTCTGACATCTGTGAGCCTCTGATCTTGTGTCCCTGCTCATGGCAGGCAGGTTGGAACTGGATGACCTTTAAGGGCCCTTCCACCCCAATCTATTCTGTGAACTTGTTCAACACAGCAGTTCCAAAGTGTAGCTCAGGTTCCCTACCAAATGCAAGTCTATGTTGAAGAAAGGAGGCCTGAGAAGCCTTCCTCACCTTCCCCAGCAAAGGCAGCAGAGGGTCCCAAGGGACCTCCAGTTCCCCTTAGACTCCAGTAAAAGCAAGCTCCAGTTCAGAGAAGAAAAGCCTTCAGCATTGTGGCCTTGATTCAGATTCTATTAAAGCAGGGAAAGAAACCTGAAGGAGAAGAGAATGAGCAGGAGCAGGGGGGATGCTCCGAGCACTCCAGCCACCTGCTCTCGCCTCTCTTCACCTCAGTGAATGCATCCCAGCTTCAAGGATTTCTTTGCTGCTGCTGCTGCAGAAAGCTCTGCTTTGCTCCAGAGAGAAGTACTTCAAGTCACTTTAAAAGCCTAGCAGAGAAATCCAATTAAAGAGCCGAGCAGCAGCTACAGCTGCCAGTCCCTGCTCTCTGCCAGCCCTTCTGCTGCTTGTCTCACAGCACCAAGCAAAGCTCTCACCAGATGCATCCCCTGGCAGAGCTCTGAGATGCCACCAAGGCAGAAGCAGAATGAGTTGGGCTTCTCCAGGCTGGAAAAGTCTCAGCAAGCACAAAAAACCTTTTAATGTCTTCTAATGAGGGCCTCCTAATGAGGGAACTGAAACCTGGGTACATCCTGTACACCACTGCTCTCTCTGCAGGCAACCAGTGCCTCTCCTCCATGCTCCATGCTGTGTACCTGGATGGGGCTGGGAGCATCACCAAGGGCAAGGGGATCCTGCTGGAGCCAGCACAGCCCTCACTGCTCTCCTCTGCAGGCAACCAGTGCCTCTCCTCCATGCTCCTTACTATGTGCCTGGATGGGGCTGGGAGCATCACCAAGAGCAAGGGGATCCTGCTGGAGCCAGCACAACACTCACTGCCCAGCAGAAACCACCAGAGCCTTGAAGCCAGATTTACCTTTCTGCTAAATCAGTGCCATTTACACTGCATAGAAGGCAAGGACGAGGGAGGAGGAAGGTGGTAAAAGGTTTGGATGTGGTTCAGCAGACCACAGGCTGAAAAGAGTCAGCCTGCATCACTCACATCCCCTTCCATCCAGTGGCATTATGGATGGCAACAGCAGACTGCAAAGAAAGGGAGGCACTAGACCTTCTGAGCCCAGAACACTGTGCTCAGGAAGCAAGAGAGAAAGGCTCCAGTTCTCCTCTCGGTTAAACAACAGCAGGGTTGGTTGCACTCAGTCATCACAGAGTCACAGAATGGGATGGGCTGGAAGGGCCCTCAGAGCTCATCCCCCCTCCATGGGCAGGGACATCTCCCACCAGCACAGGCTGCTCAAGGCCTCATCCAGCCAGGTTTGGAACACCTCCAGGGATGAGACTACTGAACAGCAGAATCAGGATGGGTAAGGAAACTCTTCAGGTTTAAATGACTGAGTAACAGAAATTTACTTCTCCAGGTGCCTTAAAGGTACCTGCAAGAAAGCTGGGGAGGGACTTTTTGCAAGGGCTTGCAGTGACAGGGCATGGGGAAATGGAAGAGGAGGGATTTAGACTGGAGATTAGGAAGAAATTATTTCTAGTGAGGGTGGGGAGACACTGGCACAGGTTGCCCAGGGAGGCTGCAGATGCCCTCTCCCTGGAGGGGCCATTCTGTGAACCAGATGGAAAGGAAGGAAATGGGAGAAAGGTCAAATGTGGGCATGTTTAGTGTGACAAAAAATGAATAGGGTAAGTAGAGGAAAGAAGGAACTTCCTATGTTCCCAGTGAGAATAAAAAGCAGAGACCACAGAGACATAGCATCCAGCAGGCTGGCAGAGAGCTCCAAGCTCACCCAGCCCAACCCAGCACCCAGCCCTGCCCAAGCAACCAGACCATGGCACTAAGTGCCCCAGCCAGCCTTGGCTGCAACACCTCCAGCCATGGGCACTCCACCACCTCCCTGGGCAGCCCATTCCAATGCCAATCACTCTCTCTGCCAACAACTTCCTCCTCACATCCAGCCTAGACCTGCCCTGGCACAGCTTCAGGCTCTGTCCCCTTCTTCTGTCCCTGGCTGCCTGGCAGCAGAGCCCAACCCCACCTGGCTACAGCCTCCCTGCAGGCAGCTGCAGGCAGCAATGAGCTCTGCCCTGAGCCCCCTCTGCTGCAGGCTGCACACCCCCAGCTCCCTCAGCCTCTCCTCACAGGGCTGTGCTCCAGGCCCCTCCCCAGCCTTGCTGCCCTTCTCCAAACACCTTCCAGCACCTCAACATCTCTCTGCAATGGAGGAGCCCAGAACTGGACACAGCACTGCAAGGGGTGGCCTGAGCAGTGCTGAGCACAGAGGTGGGCAGAAGAACCTCCCTTGTCCTGCTGCCCACACTGCTCCTGAGCCAGCCCAGGATGCCATTGGCTCTGCTGCCCACCTGGGCACTGCTGCCTCCTCTGCAGCTCCTCTCTGCCAGCACCCCCAGGGCCCTCTCTGCCTGGCTGCTCTCAGCCACTCTGGCCCCAGCCTGCAGTGCTGCTTGGGGTTGCTGTGGCCAAAGTGCAAAACCCTGCCCTTGGCCTTGCTTAGTGTCATCCCCTTGGCCTCTGCCCACCCATGCAGCCAGGAGAAGATGTCAGCTCATTTCTGGCCTCCAAAACACCCAGCCATGTCGAGCACTTAGTTATTCCTCCCTTCTATTTCTTCTTGCCCCTGCTTGCTTTGTTATTCACTCTCCTCTCTTTGAACGTCTGTTTCAGGGGGGGAGGCTGCATCTGCAGTCCCTGTTTGTGGGAGGGTTTTTTTGTTCCACAAAGGGCAATTAAATGATGTGAAAGCAGTTTAGGAGGTGGCAGAGAGAGTAACAAAGGAGCAAGCCTGCGTTCCACTGCTCTCCCCAACTCCAAAACAAGCTCAGTGAAGGCTTCGTCTTTGCAAATTCTAAGTAGAACATTTCTGAGTTCCAGAATTCCTGGAAAACAGTAAGAGTAACTGAGAAGGGGGGGGGGGGGGAAACCACCCACAACACCCAACCAACAACCCACCCAAACGAGCTCAGGAGCAGCAGGAGCTCCATAAACAGCAACTGTGACTCCACCAAAACTGCTTCCATTCCGCACACTCCGGCGCAGGAAACACCTGCAGGAGACAGAGCCTTGGTCCCTGCTTCAGCTCTCAGGCTGCACTCCGCTGTCAGCACTCCCTGCTCTGCCCCAGCACAGCTTTGGCTGCACAGAGAGCATCAGGCACCAATTTTTCCAAAGATTTAAACTGTTCTAAAGTGGAGGGGGGAGGGGGAACCCCAAAACCACCCAACCCACAACACCTTCTCAGTCTTGAGACTCTTGACTGTGACTGTGACTCCACCAGCCCCCAGGATCACAGACCACAGCATCACAGATGCCAGGGGTTGGAAGGGATGCAAGGAGATCATCCAGTCCAAGCCCCTGCCAGGGCAGCACCACACAATCCAGCTCAGGGCACACAGCAACACATCCAGACAGGCCTGCAAAGGCTCCACAGAAGGAGACTCCACAGCCTCTCTGGGCAGCCTGTGCCAGGGCTCTGGGACCCTTCCAGCCAAGAAGTTGCCCTTGTGCTGAGCTGGAACCTCCTGTGCTGCAGCTTCCATCCATTGCTGCTTGTCCTGTGCCAGGCAGCAGTGAGCAGAGCCTGTCCCCCCCTCCTGACCCCCAGTCCTCAGAGATTTGGAGCCACTGATCAGTCCCCAGACTCCTCTCCCTTCCCAGTGGCTCTAGCAGACTTGCCTGCCTGTCAGACATGACTCTGGGCGCTGCCGGCGCTGTTTGCAGGCTCAAACAATGCCAGGGGAATGTGTCTTGCTAGCAGCAGAGAGATGCTGCTTTGCTCTGGTACTTTGGCTTTTCGACAGCTTCAGCCAGAACTGAATAAGGCAGGGCGGTGAGGGAGGAGGGAGGTGACTTTGCCAGGCGAGGGAAGCATCCCTTGCAAAGCGCAGCCTGAAAGGCGCTCTCGGTGCGCACCGGCAGCGCTGCGCGGCGATGCCGCTCCCTGGGCTGGGGCTGCGCTCTCTAAGCAGATGTTTCCTCCAATACAACAGCAGGCAGCATGACATGCCTCAGCTCGATGCGACTGCTCGATGCGAGGCTTGCTCCTCAGCCATTCCCCGAGTCATCAGGGGACGTACTTCTAGAGAAAGAAGCCAGGAACCCTGGAGCAGATCCAGCGGCAGAGAGCAGGGAAGAGGGCAGGCTGGCTCGGGAGCTGGGGAGGGGAAGGCTTTTCTCACGGGTTTGTGGTGGTGACCAGCTCGGGGCAAGGATGAGAAAACAATGCTGGTGGCTGGGACAGCAGTGGGGCAAGCCCAGATAATGACAGAGAGGAGTGGATATGGAAAAGGAGGTGTCCTGCATCCTTGATGGGGTACTGGGCAGGTGATGTCCTACACAGCACAGCTCAGTGCTGCTGCAGGGATGTGGCACAGGCTTGACAAAACTGAAGGAACATCCCTTGGGTAAGGATCACAGGATCACAGAACCACTGAACCACAGAATCACAGAACCACAGAACCACTGAACCACTGAACCACAGAACCACAGAACCACTGAACCACTGAACCTCAGAATCACAGAACCACTGAACCACAGAACTACAGAACCACAGAACCACTGAACCTCAGAATCACAGAACCACTGAACCACAGAACTACAGAACCACAGAACCACTGAACCTCAGAATCACAGAACCACTGAATCACAGAACCACTGAACCACAGAACCACTGAATCTCAGAATCAGAGAACCACTGAACCACAGAATCACAGAACCACTGAACCACAGAACTACAGAATCATAGAACCACTGAACCACAGAACCACTGAACCACAGCACCACTGAACCACTGAACCACAGAACCACTGAACCACAGCACCACTGAACCACTGAACCACAGAACCACTGAACCACAGCACCACTGAACCACAGCACCACAGAACCACTGAACCACAGCACCACTGAACCACTGAACCACAGAACCACTGAACCACAATCATAGATGTCAGGCTACTGACACTTAACCTCCAGAGAAGAGAAAGTGGAATTGGAATTGCTGGTGCAGAAGGTGTGGCAGGAAGAACAGGAGCAGAACAGGGCTGTGTTCAGGGAAGGTAACAGCAGCAGTGAGGATGATGGAGAGGAGCCCAAAGGGAATGGTGTCAGTGGCAGTGTGCTAAGGAGTACCATCAGTAACACAAAATCCACTCTGCAGCAGACTCTCAGCTCCTTTGCAGCAGACTTCTCCCCAAAGATATTTTCACCTGACACTCAAAAGCCACAACTCCTGGGAGAAAACAAGATCTGAAGTCGTGAGACAGAGGCAGCAGGACAGGGTCTCATGCCAGCAGGACCCAATCACTTCTGGATGTGAGAGCCTATCGATCTCTGAGCCAAATCCTGGCTGAGCAAGAGGGCTGTGGGAGCCTGAGGGTCGCCCTGGGGAGTAGCAAAGGTATCTGGAACACAGCAGGATAGACACTCCTGAGGTGCAAGACTATTGCTGCTTTTCTTTAAACAGAGAGATAAGCAAAGTGCCTGCAATAAAAGTTCAGGACTTCAAAGGGGCAGGGTTGATAAAGCCAGAAGAAATCAGCTTATTAAATAGTCACCTGGCCTGGGAGATAGCAGAGGAACTGTCTGAGCCTGCGGAGCTCTGCCATGGACATGCAGCTGGAAAGGCTGAACAAAAGGACTGAAAGGAAAACTTCTGCTGTGAACTGGAGACATAGCAGCTGGGAAGGTCAAGGAAGACAAACCCCTAAAATCACAGAGAGAGGCAGCTTGGTGCAGTCATGAAACGACAAAGACACTGCTGGGGTGTACGACAGAACCACCGCAGAGTGGCTCAGGCTGGCAGGGAGCTCAGAGCTCAGCTGCTCCAACCTCCTGCCATGCCCAGGGACACCTCTCACCTACACTCAGCTGCTCCAGGCCTCACCCAGCCTGGCCTGCAACACCCCCAGCAAGGAGGCAGCCACAGCCTCCCTGGGCAGCCTGGGCCAGGCTCTCACCACCCTCACACTCAACAGCTTCTGCCTCAGCTCCACTCTCAGCCTGCTCTGCCTCAGCTCCAAACCATTGCCCCTTGGCCTGCCTCACACCCCCTCAGCACAGCTCCCTCTGCAGCCTTCCTGCAGGATGCCTTCAGCTCTTGGCAGCAGCTCTGAGGTGCCCTGGAGCCTTCTCCTCTGCAGGCTGCACCCCCCCAGCTCCCTCAGCCTGTGCTCACAGCAAAGCTGCTCCAGCCCTGCCAGCATCTTCGTGCTTCTGCTAGCGACAGACCACTGCAGTGCAATTGCTCTACTAAGAGCTCACCTGGAGTGCTGAGCAAAGGTTTTCACTGCCCATATTGAAGGTAAATGGTCTCAAGCAGGGTTACTGTGTGGGCCAAGAGAGCAGAGAAGCTCTCCTAGAGGAGAAGAGGACTTGAAGAGCTTGGCTTGGTTATCCTTGTTGGGGGAGGCTGTGGATGCCTCCTCCATAAGGTTGTTCAAGCCCAGGTTGGATGAGGTCTTGAGCATCTGAGTCTAGTTGAGAGGTGTTCCTGGGCATGGCAGGGAGGTTGGAGTAGATGATCTCTGAGGTCACTCCCAACCTGAGCCATTCAGTGATCTTCAGAAGACACAGAGTGAAAGGGCTGCAGCTGATAGGACCTGGCGGGGGAGAATGGGCCAAAGCTGGAAATGGAGAGAGTCAGCCTGGAGGTTAGGAAGAAGTTGTTCAGCAGGAGGGTGGTGAGAGCCTGGCAGGGGCTGCCCAGGGAGGTGGTGGAAGCCTGATCTCTGGAGGTGTTTGAGGCCAGGCTGGCTGAGGCTGTGTGCAGCCTGCTCTAGGGTGAGGTGTCCCTGGGCATGGCAGGGGGTTGGCACTGGCTGCTCCTTGCGGTGCCTTCCAGCCCTGCCTGGTTCTGTGATTGTGTGATTCTGTGATCTGTTTCTAGAAAGGCACTGCAGAGGAAGCAGAGGAGCTGCTCAAGCAGAACGACAAAGCTGCCTCAAGAACAAGTGGCTATAAAAGAGGCCACAGTGGAATCCAGGCTGGAGCGAGCAGAAGGCTTCTAGCCTGACCACACTGAGGTTCTGGAACAGATTTTCAATGACAGTAGTGAAGACAAAGAACTTAACAGGGTTTCTGATCACTTTACAAATGGCCTAGCAGGAGGAGGCTGCCTGGAACAGCAAGAGAACAAATGCTAGGTTCAGGAATCTTTCCCACTCCCAAGTGAAATAAGAATTGGTTCACCAAAGCCTGGCACCGGTTGCCCGGCGCTGTCTGGTAGTGGCTGCCTTTGTCACCTCGGGAACTGCACTTCAAAGGCTTGTGAGCAGTCAGACCCTCCTGGTGAAAGACAGCCTGATGCTTTTATGATGTCCAAACAAGCAGGATGCTGGAATCCCAGCCAGCACACTGAAAGCCCTTCAAATAACTCAGGGCAAACTCATTAGCAGCAATGAAAGTATAAACCAAGGAGGAATTAGTGAAGCAGCTCAAAGCTCAGGCAGTCTGCAGCTCAGTGCTTTGGTAACACTCCCCAGATCCAGCCCTGGATGCTGAGTGAGAATTCAGTGCAAGTACTCTGATAGCTGTTCTGTGTGCACACTGATGTGCAACTGTGCTGCAGCAGAACTTCTCTGCTTTTCACACACTGAACCCAGTCCTGTTCTGGATCTCCACTGATGATCTGGAGCAGGGGATTGAGGCCAGCATCAATATGTTTGCAGATGACAGCAAGCTAGGAGCAGCTGTGGAGCTCATGGAGGGGAGGAGAGCCCTGCAGAGGGACCTGGCCAGGCTGCATGGGTGGGCAGAGGCCAAGGGGATGACACTAAGCAAGGCCAAGGGCAGGGTTCTGCACTTTGGCCACAACAACCCCAAGCAGCACTGCAGGCTGGGGCCAGAGTGGCTGAGAGCAGCCAGGCAGAGAGGGAGCTGGGGGTGCTGGCAGAGAGGAGCTGCAGAGGAGGCAGCAGTGCCCAGGTGGGCAGCAGAGCCAATGGCATCCTGGGCTGGCTCAGGAGCAGTGTGGGCAGCAGGACAAGGGAGGTTCTTGTGCCCCTGTGCTCAGCACTGCTCAGGCCACCCCTGCAGTGCTGTGTCCAGTTCTGGGCTCCTCTATTGCAGAGAGATGTTGAGGTGCTGGAAGGTGTCCAGAGAGGGGCCTGGAGCAGAGCCCTGTGAGGAGAGGCTGAGGGAGCTGGGGGTGTGCAGCCTGCAGCAGAGGAGGCTCAGGGCAGAGCTCATTGCTGCCTGCAGCTGCCTGCAGGGAGGCTGTAGCCAGATGGGGTTGGGCTCTGCTGCCAGGCAGCCAGGGACAGAAGAAGGGGACACAGCCTCAAGCTGTGCCAGGGCAGGTTGTGGGTGGATGTGAGGAGGAAGTTGTTGTCAGAGAGAGTGATTGGCATTGGAATGGGCTGCCCAGGGAGGTGGTGGAGTTGCTGTGCCTGGAGGTGTTGCAGCCAAGCCTGGCTTGGGCACTTAGTGCCATGGTCTGGTTGGTTGGGCAGAGCTGGGTGCTGGGTTGGGCTGGGTGAGCTTGGAGCTCTCTGCCAGCCTGCTGCATTCTGTGATTAATCTCTGTGCTGCCTGATCTGCAGAGCTGAAGTAAGCCCCTGGGCTGGCAAGCAGGGATGCAAGAATGAAAGGAAAGAAAAATAGGATCTAATACAGGGCAGGGGCAGCCTGTCAGGAATTTAAAGAATTGTTTTATCAGGTTGTCTGTAAAAGACTCTGATGGACTTGAAATGCTGCTTCTCTACAGGGAAAAGCAATTCCTCTCCTCTTTAAAACTAAAGAGTCAGATGAAAGGAGACCTCAGCCTCAGAAATTAAATCCTCATGAAGCTTTAAGTAAAATAGGTACCAGATCTGAAAGCACTCACAGGCTGAGAGCAAAGAAACAGACAAGCAGAGAGTCAATGGATGGGAAGGGGTGGAAGGGACCTCTGGAGAGCATCCAGCCCACCCTCCATGCCAGAGCAGCAGCACCCAGGGCAGGGCACACAGGAACACAGCCAGGTGGGGGTGGAATGGCTCCAGAGGAGACTCCACAGCCTCTCTGGGCAGCCTGCTCCAGGCTCCAGCATCCTCACAGTGACAAAGTTTTCCCTGCTGTTTCCCTGGCACCTACTCTGCTCCAGCTTGCCCCCAGTGCCCCTTGTGCTGTCCTTGGGCATCAGAGCAGAGCCTGGCTCCAGCCCTGCACATCTTTATCAGCAGCAGTGAGCCAGCTCTCAGGCTCCTCTGCTCCCAGCTCCCCCAGCCTGTGCTCACTGCCTGCAGGAGGAGGAGGAGGAATGGGTTTGAACTGGCAGAGGGGGGATTGAAACTGGATGTGAGGAAGTTGTTTGCAGTGAGGGTGGTGAGACACTGGCACAGGCTGCCCAGGGAAGCTGTGGAGCACAGAATCACAGAATGCACCAAGGGAGCAGGAGAGGTTGGGGACTGAGCTGCTGCAAGGCAGTGAAGGGGAAAAGGATTTGAGGGTCCTGGTGGATGGGAGGATGGGCAGGAGCCAGCAGTGTGCTCTGGGGGCCAGGAGGGGCAATGCCAGTCTGGGGTGGGTCAGAAGGGCTGTGGTGAGTAGGTCGAGAGAGGTTCTCCTGCCCCTCTGCTCTGCCCTGCTGAGGCCACATCTGGAGCATTGTACACAGTTCTGGGCCCCCAGTTCAAGAGGGACAGAGAACTGCTGGAGAGAGCCCAGCACAGAGCCACAGAGATGCTGCAGGGAATGGAACAGCTCTGTTAGGAGCAGAGCCTGAGGGAGCTGGGGCTGTGTGCTGGGAGAGGAGGAGCTGAGAGGGGACCTCAGCAATGGCTCTCAATGTGTGCAGGTGAGTGGCAGGAGCTGGAGCCAGGCTCTGCTGGGAGATGCCAGTGCCAGGAGCTGGAGCCAGGCTCTGCTGGGGGATGCCAGTGCCAGGAGCTGGAGCCAGGCTCTGCTGGGGGATGCCAGTGCCAGGAGCTGGAGCCAGGCTCTGCTGGGGGATACCAGTGCCAGGAGCTGCAGCCAGGCTCTGCTGGGGGATGCCAGTGCCAGGAGCTGCAGCCAGGCTCTGCTGGGTGATGCCAGTGCCAGCACAAGGGGCACTGGGTGGGAGCTGAGGCAGAGGAAGTTGCATGGAAACATGAGGAGGAATTTTTCCCTGTGAGGGTGCCAGAGCCCTGGCACAGGCTGCCCAGGGGGGCTGTGGAGTCTCCCTCTCTGCAGATAATCCAACCCCCCTGGCTGTGTTGCTGTGAGATCTGCTCTGGGTGCTCCTGCCCTGGCAGGGGGCTTGGACTGGCTGAGCTTTGGAGGTCCCTTCCAGCCCCTGGCATTCTATGATTACAACCCACAGGACAACCCAGGCACCCACTGCACCTCCCAACAAACTTCCTTCTTTGAAAAGCCCCCAGGAGCTGTGGGCCAACAAGCACTGCTTAGCATGAGACAGGCTACAATCTGCACAGAGCACTTCCATCTTCTTCCTCAGTGCCAAGGAACCCAACAGAGAGATGCAGGAGCAGAGCAGACTGAGCAGCTCCTGTGGCAGGTCCGGAGGAGCGCCCACGCCGCGCAGCCGCCACGCCACGGCAGGCACTGCTCTGCGCTGCCGCTGAAGCAAACCACGCAGGTGAATCCCACCCAGGAGAGACAGCACCAGCGCTGGAAGCTGTGCCAGCCTAAGGCAGCAGCCACTCGCTGCTGGGGACTCCTCTACAGCAGAGACAGGCAGGCAGCGCTGCCCTGCCCCGGGCGCCGCCGGCCGCGGAGCACTGCGCACGGACAGGAGCAGCCCCAGGCTCCGAGCACGGCTCTGCCAACGACGGCCAGCAGCCAGGCTCGGGCAGTCGCTGCCACTGCTCTTCATCGGGAGGACCTGCCAGGCTGGAACAGCCTCAGCTCCTGGCTTTACAGAGCCAGCTCTAAAGGCTAACAAAGCCCCTCACTGCTGTCCCGAGCCGAGGAGGAGCCCTGTGGGGAATGGAGAGAGGAAGGCCAAAGGGAAAGGCTCTCCTTGCATGCATCCCTTCGCCTTAGTGCTTGAAGGCGATGTCTGTACCGGCCACGACAGGCTGCATCCTCACGGCGCCTGCTGCTCACTCTCCTTCAGCGCAGCCATGCCCGGGGAGCAGAGTGCAGCAGATGCACCTGGAGGGGAAGGCAGCTAAACTGCCGCAGCAGTTGCAGTCTCCAGGTTTCAAGAAGGACTTTCTCAAACGAAGGGAGAGAAAAACCCACACCAAGACACGAGCTGCACCTCAGGAGCAAAGGCTGACAGAGCTGGGACTGCTCAGCCTGGAGAGGGAGATGGCTTAGGGGAGACCTTATTGTCATGGACCAGGGCACCAAGAGAGGCTCCCAAGAGGATGGAGACTCTTTTTACGAGGAGTCCCACGGAGAAGACAAGGGCTGATGGGGACAGGTTACTGCTGGGCAGATTCCCATCAGCACAGGCAAGCATCAGAATTGTGTCCCAGGGTGCAGTCCCCTGCACTGGGCAGCTCTAAGGCACAGCTTGGCAGGCTGCTGGGGCAGCTCATCTAACTCCACCATCACCTCGAAAGGTTGCAGCAGACGACCCTTGGGGCCCCTTCCCACCTGGCATTCTATGAAGCCTTCAAGCCCCTGCAGGAAGAGTGTGGTGGGTACCTGCTGCTAAGGGCAGGACCTGCTCTTGCAGCTTTCCCTTGGCCTCCCAGCTACAGATCTTAACAGGAAGCAGACTGCTGAGACAGATGGGCTTGGGCTGCTTTCATGTGCCCATCTTTAGATGATTTCTCTGTTCCATGGTTTTGCAAAGCCTACTCAAGCAAAGTAAAACCAGCCCAGCCACACAACCTGCTGTCTCAAGGAATCACAGAATCAGAGAATCAAGCAGGTTGGCAGAGAGCTCCAAGCTCATCCAATCCAACCCAGCACCCAGCCCTGCCCAACCAACCAGACCATGGCACTAAGTGCCCCAGCCAGGCTTGGCTGCAACACCTCCAGCCATGGGCACTCCACCACCTCCCTGGGCAGCCCATTCCAATGCCAATCACTCTCTCTGACAACAACTTCCTCCTCACATCCAGCCTGGACCTGCCCTGGCACAGCTTCCCCTTGTCCAATTGCTGAGTGCCTGGCAGCAGAGCCCAACCCCACCTGGCTACAGCCTCCCTGCAGGCAGCTGCAGGCAGCAATGAGCTCTGCCCTGAGCCTCCTCTGCTGCAGGCTGCACCCCCCCAGCTCCCTCAGCCTCTCCTCACAGGGCTGTGCTCCAGGCCCCTCCCCAGCCTTCCTGCCCTGCTCTGGACACCTTCCAGTATGCAGTGATGGGCTCCTCTCAGCTGTCTCCTCCTGCTCACTGCTGGTGGCTGCTCCTGCCCAGCACAAGTGGAGCAGGCAGCCCAGGCTGGGTGGCTGGCAGCAGCCCCACAGCCCTCTCTGCCCAAACCCCACAACTTACACTCCCACCTCTCACTGCCAACACAACCCAGGAACCAGGGCTGCTGCCATTTCCAAAGCTGCACTGTGAACTCTTCTGTGAGGCAGGAGCATGAGGAACAGAAGCGGTGAGGAGGCCACAGAGGCATCTCCTGCTGCGGCAGCGGCAGGGCTGCAGCAAGCAGAGGGCGGGCAGCAGTCGGGCTGGCGTTTCGCAAGCAGCTCCTTCTATTTTCATTTCTTTCCCTCCCTTCCCCCCAGACAAGAGCAGCTTCAGCCACAAAATGCGGCTCCTCCAGGTGGGTGCCTCCGGCTTTGTCTCTCAGGCAGGAGCTAAAGGCAGTGGCAGGGCTTTGGGACGGGGCAGGCATCGCTGCATCTGCCGAGGGGCTGCCGCTGGTCCGGCCGCAGTGGCGACGTTCGTGGCAGCAGGACTCGCAGGGCTGGAAGGCTCCAAAAGCAAGAGCTGTAAATATTTATCTTTTTCTGCTGGGGGAAAAAAAACCCCAACCCAACAAAGATGCAACTGACTGCAGAGAACTGCAAGGTGCTGGTGGAAGGGAGGAGGCGGAAGGCCACGGAGGGTGTCTGCCGAGCTCCTTCTAAGGTAAATTCTCCGCCGTCGGCTGGCGAGGGAAGTCTCCGCTCCGCAGAGCGGCAGGCACTGGCGTGGTTTGTTTGCTCAGAGAAGTGTGGAATTCGAAGCCAGATCCTTTGGCTTATCTGTTGTAAACCATGAGTGTGCTTCGAAGCGCCACACCACTCACAATTTCCTAGAGGAGGGATTCTGAGAAACCAGAACGAGCCCCAGTTCCCTAGAAGCATTAAATTAACGCGAGGCATCTGTAAACGAAAGAGCAGAGCTCTGCAAGCCTCTCACCCTGCGCTGCTTCCTGCTTTCTTGGAAACCGCGCAGCGCTCGCACAGATTGGATTACATTACAGGGCTGCCTGCTGCCCAAGAATGTCAGCTTTGGGGGGGGTTACAAAACACAATGTTTGCTGCTTGGCTAATTCCATTCGGGGCTTTTTTACCTCCCGTCCCTAAGGCTCCCTGTGAGAAAGCGCAGGTTGTTGTTGCCTGCCTGCCTGCGAGCTGCCTCCCGCCTCATCTGCTCTGCCTTTGCCGCAGCCAACGTCTGCCGGAGCAAAGTCTGCAGTGCGAAAAGTGTGAGGGCTGAGCTAAAGATGGGTGGCAGCGTTTCAAACCCATCTGCGGCTTTCACCTTGGGCATAGTGACAATAAAGAAAGAAAGAGGAGAACATCAAATACAATAAAATACAATCCAATGAAATAAGAGACAAGAAAATGAAATAAAATTAAATGAAATGAAATAAAAGAAAATAAAATTAAATAAAATGAAAGAAGAGGAAATAAAATGAAATAAAATAAAATGAAATTAAAGAAAAGAAGAGAAAGTAAAAGGAAATTAAATGAAAGAAGAGAAAATAAAATGAAACGAAATAAAATTAAATGAAATGAAATAAAAGAGAAAATAAAATGAAATAAAATTAAATTAAATAAGAGAAAATAAAATGAAATAAGATAAAATAAAATAAAATTAAATTAAACAAGAGAAAATAAAATGAAATTAAATAAGAGAAAATGAAATGAAATGAAATAAAAGGAAATAAAATGAGATTAAATAAGAGAAAATAAAATGAAATAAAATGAAATTAAATAAAATGAAATAAAATAAGATGAAATAAAATTAAATAAAATTAAATGAAATAAAAGGAAATGAAATGAAGTGAAATAAGAGAAAATAAAATGAAATAAAATGAAATGAAATAAGAGAAAATAAAATGAAATAAGATAAAATAAAATAAAATAAATAAGATAAAATAAAATGAAATTAAATTAAACAAGAGAAAATGAAATGAGATTAAATAAGAGAAAATAAAATTAAATAAAATGAAATTAAATAAAATGAAATTAAATAAGATAAAATAAAATGAAATAAAATAAAATGAAATAAAATTAAATGAAATAAAAGGAAATGAAATGAAATAAGAGAAAATAAAATGAAATAAAATGAAATTAAATAAAAGGAAATAAAATTAGAGAAAATAACATGAAACAAAATGAAATGAAATGAAAAAATAATAAAAGTAAACGAAATTATAAAATAAAATATTTTTTTAAATCAAATTAAAAAAAAAAAAAAAGATAAATTCGAATTAAAAATAAGTTTAAAACCAAGGTAAAATAATAATTTTTTTAAAAGGTAAAGCTAAAAATAACTAAATAACATGAAATAATAAAATAAAATTATGAAATAAAAAAATCTAACTGAAAATAAATTTAAAACTAAAATAAAAATAATGAAATGTTAAAAGGTAAAACTAAAAATAAATAAGTAGAATGAAATGATAAAATAAAATGAAACAATCAAATAAAAAGTCAAATTAACTAAAACTAAAAATAAATTTAAAATTAAAATAAACCAATAACATTTTAAAAGGCAAAAATACATAAATAAAACGAAATAATAACATTAAAAATTAAATGATAAAATGAAAAATCAAATTGACTAAAAGTTTAAAACTAAACAAAAAAAATTTCAAAGGTAAAAATTAATAAATAAAATGGAATAATAAAATTAAATGATACAACAATAAATGAAATAATGAAATAAAATAAAAATGTAAGAAATTAAATTGAAAATAAAAGACTGAAATGAAATCATAACGTTAAAAAATACAATAAAAATAAAACCCAATTTCAAACTAAAAGGCAATAATACAATTTTCAAAGGTAGCAGTAAAAAAGAATGAATAAATGAAATTAAATAATAGCCTCAAATAAAATCACACCATGGCATGAAAGAATTAAAGAAAAGGAGATCAAAGCAAACCATGACATTAAAGCCCACAACAGCAAAGCAGATGACAGGTAGGGAGTGCATGGCCCCCAAGGACAAAAACCAACAACCCCAAAGGAGCAGCCAAGGTTCGCACGTCCGAGCTGCAGCACACACCGAGCGTAGCGCTCCCAAGCAGCTCAGGGGAACGCAAAGCAGGCAGCCTGCAGACCTCGCTGCTGCTGCTGCTCTCTGCATGGGCTTCTGCCTTTTGCAGCGCAGCTTTCAGCTGCAGTCACAGCACCAAAGCAGCCTCGTGTGGGCTCGGAATCGGTTCACCACAAAGGGCTGCCTGCACCTCCAGCCCCCAGTCCTGCACCTCCTGCCATGAGGACTCACACTCAGCAGTGGGAATTTTCTTTTCTCTTCTCTTTTTTCTTTTCTTCTTTTTCTTTTCCCTTCTCTTCTCTTCCTCTTCTCTTCCCTTCCTCTTTTCTCTTCCTTTCTTTTTTATTTTCTTTTCTCTTCTCTTCCTTTTTCTTTTTCTCTTTTTTCTCTTTTCTTTTTTTTCTTTCAGTTTCTTTCCTTTTCCTTTATTTTTTTCTCTTCTTTCGCTTTTATCTTCTTTTTTGTTCTTTTTCTTCTCTTTCCTTTCCTCTTTTTCTCTTTTTTATCTTCTCTCTTCTCTTACGTTCTTTTTCTTTTCTTTCCTCTTTTTCTCTTTTTTCCTTTTCTTTTTCTCATCTCTTACGTTTTTTTTCTTCTTTTCTTTTCTCTTTTCTTTTCTTTCTTCTTTTCTCTTTTCCCACTTCCTTTCATCTTCTTTTTCTCTTCTCTTACGTTCTTTTTCTTTTCTCTTTTTCTCTCTTCTTTTTCTTTCTTTTTCTCTTCTTATTTTTCTTTTCTATTTTTCTTTTTTTTTCTATTTTACTTTTTTCCCCCTTTTCCTCCTTTCTCCTTCCCTTCCCTTCCCTTCCCTTCCCTTCCCTTCCCTTCCCTTCCCTTCCCTTCCCTTCCCTTCCCGCCAGGCGACAGCCACAGGACCAAACTTCCTGGGCTAGGACTCCAAAGATAAATAAACCTAAAGCAATACATATATTTATTTTTTCTATCGAGGCTCCAAATGTTTTTAAGTAGGTGAAGTGAACATTCTTGGCACTCCCCAGATGACATCAACAAAAGAAATTAAGAAGATTGAGGGAGGAGAGGGGAGGGAAAACAGAAACAAAACCACAACACAAATGCAACCAACCCCAGCAGCTTCTTGGCAGCAAACCTATCCAGCACCTTTCTTGGAATGCAATTGTTCCTGCAAAGTGTTAGGGGGTGTATCCATATGCCTCAACCACTCTCCTACAGTAAACTCCAGGCTCTGAACTCATACAAACCCTCAAGAGTAGTACACAAAACTGCCTCAAGAGGCCTGACAATGCTCATAAAATCACAGCCTCCCACAATAACTCCCAAGATAAAGGGGGGTGATTAATTTTCACCTGGGAGCTAGGAAAGGAGGTTGCTGCACATGTTACTGCCATTGCAGTTCCTCTGCACACTGCAGTGATGCTTTTCACGTAGCATGGCAGGACACAATTAGCATGGAAGTGGCAGGCTCCAGGCTAGGCACAGGCTCTGCCCTGCCACATGTATAGAGACACATGTCAAAAAATGGGATTGAGCTGTGGTCTGATTTTTCCCCCCAGGTATTGATGGGTTGTGTGAAAAATGATGGGTCAAGAAGAGGGGAGGTTGCTGTCAAGAGTAACGCAGGTCAGGATTGCTTTTCCTGTCATCTTTTAGTGTCTGCTTGGTTTAATCTCCTGCCACCTGCATGCTAAAACAGTGAAGCGTTAAGGAAGAACATTTAATGCTTGTGAGCAATATTCCTCCTTGGCACAGGCCAGCACAGCACTGTAGGATTTGGGGGGAAAGGGAATTGTGTGAATCAAAGCCTACAGTCACTGCCCTGTGTGTGAATCAAAGCCTACAGCCACTGCCCTGTGTGTGAATCAAAGCCTACAGCCACTGCCCTGTGTGTGAATCAAAGCCTACAGCCACTGCTCTGTGTGTGAATCAAAGCCTACAGCCACTGCTCTGTGTGTGAATCAAAGCCTACAGCCACTGCCCTGTGTGTGAATCAAAGCCTACAGCCACTGCCCTGCCTGTGTGTGAATCAAAGCCTACAGCCACTGCCCTGTGTGAATCAAAGCCTACAGCCACTGCCCTGTGTGTGAATCAAAGCCTACAGCCACTGCCCTGTGTGTGAATCAAAGCCTGCAGCCACTGCCCTGTGTGTGAATCAAAGCCTACAGCCACTGCCCTGTGTGTGAATCAAAGCCTACAGCCACTGCTCTGTGTGTGAATCAAAGCCTACAGCCACTGCCCTGTGTGTGAATCAAAGCCTACAGCCACTGCCCTGCCTGTGTGTGAATCAAAGCCTACAGCCACTGCTCTGTGTGTGAATCAAAGCCTACAGTCACTGCCCTGTGTGTGAATCAAAGCCTACAGCCACTGCCCTGCCTGTGTGTGAATCAAAGCCTACAGTCACTGCCCTGTGTGTGAATCAAAGCCTACAGCCACTGCCCTGTGTGTGAATCAAAGCCTACAGTCACTGCCCTGCCTGTGTGTGAATCAAAGCCTACAGCCACTGCCCTGTGTGTGAATCAAAGCCTACAGTCACTGCCCTGTGTGTGAATCAAAGCCTACAGCCACTGCCCTGCCTGTGTGTGAATCAAAGCCTACAGTCACTGCCCTGTGTGTGAATCAAAGCCTACAGCCACTGCCCTGTGTGTGAATCAAAGCCTACAGCCACTGCCCTGTGTGTGAATCAAAGCCTACAGCCACTGCCCTGCCTGTGTGTGAATCAAAGCCTACAGCCACTGCCCTGTGTGTGAATCAAAGCCTACAGCCACTGCCCTGTGTGTGAATCAAAGCCTACAGCCACTGCCCTGTGTGTGAATCAAAGCCTACAGCCACTGCCCTGTGTGTGAATCAAAGCCTACAGCCACTGCCCTGTGTGTGAATCAAAGCCTACAGCCACTGCCCTGTGTGTGAATCAAAGCCTACAGCCACTGCCCTGTGTGTGAATCAAAGCCTACAGCCACTGCCCTGCCTGTGAATCAAAGCCTACAGCCACTGCCCTGTGTGTGAATCAAAGCCTACAGCCACTGCCCTGTGTGTGAATCAAAGCCTACAGCCACTGCCCTGCCTGTGTGTGAATCAAAGCCTACAGCCACTGCCCTGTGTGTGAATCAAAGCCTACAGTCACTGCCCTGTGTGTGAATCAAAGCCTACAGCCACTGCCCTGTGTGTGAATCAAAGCCTACAGTCACTGCCCTGTGTGTGAATCAAAGCCTACAGCCACTGCCCTGTGTGTGAATCAAAGCCTACAGTCACTGCCCTGCCTGTGAATCAAAGCCTACAGTCACTGCCCTGTGTGTGAATCAAAGCCTACAGCCACTGCCCTGCCTGTGTGTGAATCAAAGCCTACAGCCACTGCCCTGTGTGTGAATCAAAGCCTACAGCCACTGCCCTGCCTGTGAATCAAAGCCTACAGTCACTGCCCTGTGTGTGAATCAAAGCCTACAGCCACTGCCCTGCCTGTGAATCAAAGCCTACAGCCACTGCCCTGTGTGTGAATCAAAGCCTACAGCCACTGCCCTGCCTGTGAATCAAAGCCTACAGTCACTGCCCTGTGTGTGAATCAAAGCCTACAGCCACTGCCCTGTGTGTGAATCAAAGCCTACAGTCACTGCCCTGCCTGTGAATCAAAGCCTACAGTCACTGCCCTGTGTGTGAATCAAAGCCTACAGTCACTGCCCTGCCTGTGAATCAAAGCCTACAGTCACTGCCCTGCCTGTGAATCAAAGCCTACAGTCACTGCCCTGTGTGTGAATCAAAGCCTACAGCCACTGCCCTGTGTGTGAATCAAAGCCTACAGTCACTGCCCTGTGTGTGAATCAAAGCCTACAGTCACTGCCCTGTGTGTGAATCAAAGCCTACAGTCACTGCCCTGTGTGTGAATCAAAGCCTACAGTCACTGCCCTGTGTGTGAATCAAAGCCTACAGTCACTGCCCTGTGTGTGAATCAAAGCCTACAGCCACTGCCCTGTGTGTGAATCAAAGCCTACAGCCACTGCCCTGTGTGTGAATCAAAGCCTACAGCCACTGCCCTGTGTGTGAATCAAAGCCTACAGCCACTGCCCATCCTGCCTGCTTGTTCCTGACTCTTTGCAAGCAGCAAGAAAGCAACAGGAGGGTCCAGCAGCATCCCCCTCTGTAGCACCAAGTATTTTTCCCCCACCATGTTTATGTTTACAGCAGACAGACAGCAACCCAAAAGCAGGCTCTGGAGACAGTTTTAAGCTGGGCATGAACATGAAAACAGAAGTGCAAATGCCATCAGAGCCCCTACAGCCTCTTCAAGGATTCATCCTGCTTCCCCCTTTACAAGAGGTAGTCCCTAATAGCAGGAGCAGAAAGCACAGACATCAAAACTCCCTCAGAGCTATGACAACATCCAACAAGTACCCAGGATAGAAAATATTCTGCATTTCACACTGAAACATTGAGATTCTTTGTCTCTTTTTTCCCTCCCCCTCCCCAAAAGAAAGGAATTAAACACAAAACCTATGGCTTGGACTTGCCTAAAATTTGCAGGTGACTTGAAATGACTTGGGGGGAAAACACCCACCCCAACGAAGGTAACTATTCACCCAACTGAATGTGCTGGTGGAGTGCTCGGGGTGCAGTGCTTTCCAGCTCGGCCCCGCAGTCACAGCAGATCTGACAGCAGAGGGAATGTGACTGCGGCTCCCAGAGAAGCCTCTCTGCCTCCCAACCCACAGCTACCTACTGAGTTCTGTAAGACCTTAGAAGTATCTGCTGAGAAATGAAATCACTTTGGGTCTTGTGGTTCCCATACACAATATTCCTCAGCCCTTAATACTTTCAAGACTGATCTTTGACTTCTGCCTCTCCTCCTCTGGAGCAAATTCCCCACCAGCTTCCTCTGCCTGCCTGGGGATGTGAGGGGCTGCTCCTCGCTGGAACAATTAAGCCCCAAACTCCAGCAAAAAGCCACGTGAATGGCCTCCAAAACGACTCTCAGCTGCCAGAAGCAGTAAATATCCATCTCTGAGTGCTTCCAGGGGCAGTCTGTGCTCAGCCTAGGTCCTCTCAATCCAGCCACAAGCGTGCCCACTGCAGTGCCATGCCAGCAGAAAGGGACCAGCCGCAGCTCTTCCCCCTCTCTGGCAGCACAGTCCCTACCAGCTCCCAGGGAACGTCAGGCTGCAGGAGAGCTCAGCCCCACTGCACACTGAATTCTCTGGGAACGAAGCCTTGAAACTCCTTGTCAGACTCTCCATCCACTTTCTCCCACCCCCCTCTCTTTTCTCTCCCTGTGAGCCAGGCGTGGGTGGGTTATTTTCAGACACATCTGACTCCTTCCAGAGCCTTCGCTATTGATCACACTTTGCATGATAACCAGGAAGGGCTCAAGCTACCCACAGCCAACAACAGGCACAAAACTATCTGCAGAGCAGGTTTTTTTCCTCAGGCTCTTGGAATACTTGCAGAGTGTTTCACATTTATAACCAACCCTTCCCCTCCCCCCC
Organism: Pogoniulus pusillus; assembly: GCF_015220805.1. Taxonomy (NCBI): domain Eukaryota; kingdom Metazoa; phylum Chordata; class Aves; order Piciformes; family Lybiidae; genus Pogoniulus; species Pogoniulus pusillus. Next base: position 1,000,915 of record NC_087278.1, read on the forward strand.
CCCCCGAACCCAAATTTACTCTCCTAGCAGATTGGCTGTGCAAAATACCTCATATCTGGGAGAAGCCTGCAGGGTAAACGTAATTAATGGCTACAATATCACTTACTGTACACAAACATGCCAGTTGGGAGACTATGAGGATGCTGTTTCAAAGGGGCTGTGCTAGCAAAGAGGTTTAAGAGTGCACAAAACACATTTGCCATGAAAATGATATGCTTGGAGGGACACAACCTCCTGGGTCCAGTGTGGATGGTGCAAGAGAAAAATGCTTTGGAGGAGAGGGAGGGACACAATCAGAAAAGCAAACTCCTTCTGCTGGGAACACTTAAACCATCTGGGTGAGCTCCCTACTCAAGTCCTACTCAGTGTGAAAGGGAAGGGGATAAAAAGTCAATAGAGGTGGATAATAAAAGCGGAGGCAGTGATGTGGGTGCAAAGGACCCAACCTGCTTGACCTGAGGTAGGTTCTTAGTTGATGGTCCCCCTGGTTTGGCTGCTTTCAGGGGGGAGACTGTGACCCAAGCAGAAGCACCTGAAGGATTGCCCTCATCATTTTGTGGTGCAAACAACTCAGTGTGATCCCTGTGTTCAGGTGGGGGACTGTGACCCAAGCAGAAGCAGCTGAAGGACTGCCCTCATCATTTTGTGGTGCAAGCAATTCAATAAGGTCCCTGCTTTCAGAGGGGAAAAAAAATCCCCCAAAGTACCACCCAACAAACCCCAAACCCCAAAGAAAAAGGGGCAAGGCTTCTCATCAGAGGAAGCCCCCCCACCTGATTTTGTGTTTTCTGTGTTTTCACACTAGGCAGACCTCTGAAAGTCAATAACAACAATATGAGAGTGGAGATGTGGGGCTGAAGTCAATAAGGCCCAGTAAATGCAGTTATGGGAAGCAGCTCTGCATGGTTTTAATTCTGTTTTCCTAGAAAGGCTCCCAGGCTGTTACTGATACTTGACCTGGATGGCTCTGTTTTCTATTACAAAGCACAGAGTATCAATACAGCACCACAGCCCTCTGCACTCAGCACTCCTTAACCCTTTGCAGGCTGAGAGGCAGGTGAGCAGAGAAGCACAGAATCAAGCAGGCTGGAAGACAAGAGAGACTGGAGCTGGCTCTTGAAGCTGAGAACAGCAAGATGCCACCAAAGCTGTCACCTGGCACAAAGCACTGCAGCTCCAGGCAAGGAAGTGAGGAGAGCTGAAGCAGCACCAGGCTGGAGCAGCATGGAGCAGGAGCAGGCTGCTCACTCTGGCTGCTGTTTGGATGCTAAGTGCATCACACACCTGCCTCCTCCGTTCCCTCTCCTCAAGCCTGCTCATATGCCAGGCTCTGGCCAACCTGCTCTAGGGTTGGGTGCCCCTGCCCATGGCAGGGGGGGTTGGAGCTGGGTGATCCTGGTGGTCCCTGCCTGCTGCTGTGATTCTGTGAAGGCTCTGCTGTCAGGCACTTCTCAGTCTGCACACTGCAGCTGACTGAATCTTGTATTAAATGAGATACTCTCATGCTGAGAAAAGAAAGATGGAATGAAAAGGACAGGAAAAAAAGAAGGAAGGGGAAGGGGAGGGGGGGAGAAGGCAGCCATAGGGTATGAACAGAGGAATCCAGCTTCTTGGAACTATAACTTTCAAATCCATCTGGCCTGGGAGGGGGACAATAAAAATATACAGAAAGTGATTAAGAAATGCTCCATGCTACCCACTGCAGTCAGGTACTGCAGGTCCCGTGGGGCCACCACACTGCAGGTGCACACGAGAGTATCACTGCCTCCAGTGAACAGAAGGCAAAGCAGAGCAGCAGTCACTTGCCCAAGGCCACTACTCAAATCAGCACCAGAGCTGGGAATCAAATTGCCCAATCACAGAATGCAGCAGGCTGGCAGAGAGCTCCAAGCTCAGCCAGCCCAGCTTAGCACCCAGCCCTGCCCAACCAACCAGACCATGGCACTAAGTGCCCCAGCCAGGCTTGGCTCCAACATCTCCAGCCATGGGCACTCCACCACCTCCCTGGGCAGCCCATTCCAATGCCAATCACTCTCCCTGCCAACAACTTCCTCCTAACATCCAGCCTGAGCCTGCCCTGGCACAGCTTGAGGCTGTGTCCCCTTCTTCTGTCCCTGGCTGCCTGGCAGCAGAGCCCAACCCCACCTGGCTACAGCCTCCCTGCAGGCAGCTGCAGGCAGCAATGAGCTCTGTCCTGAGCCTCCTCTGCTGCAGGCTGCACCCCCCCAGCTCCCTCAGCCTCTCCTCACAGGGCTGTGCTCCAGGCCCCTCCCCAGCCTTGCTGCCCTTCTCCAAACACCTTCCAGCACCTCAACATCTCTCTGCAATGGAGGAGCCCAGAACTGGACACAGCACTGCAGGGGTGGCCTGAGCAGTGCTGAGCACAGGGGCAGAATTCTGCTTGCCTGACCCTGCCTGGATGGGTGGCACATCTGGCAGTGGGTGGAAGAAGCCTTCCACTGCTGACGTAAGCAGACGGCTCTTGGGGTGGGCTTGTTTTGATGTGTGAGGAGGAAGTCTTGGGACAGGACACAGGCAGTGAGCATAAGGGCAGGAAGCAAATTCGGCAGTCTGAAAGGAGGAACTCTTCTCTTTTTAGGCTGGAGAAGAGAAGACTGAGAGGGGATTGAATCAATGTCTCTAAATCTCTGAGGGCTGGGGGTCAGGAGGGGGGACAGGCTCTGCTCACTGCTGCCTGGCACAGGACAAGCAGCAATGGATGGAAGCTGCAGCACAGGAGGCTCCAGCTCAGCACAAGGGGAACTTCTTGCCTGGAAGGGTCCCAGAGCCTGGCACAGGCTGCCCAGAGAGGCTGTGGAGTCTCCTTCTGTGGAGCCTTCCCAGGCCTGTCTGGATGTGTTGCTGTGTGCCCCGAGCTGGATTGTGTGGCCCTGCTCTGGCAGGGGGTTGGACTGGATGAGCTCTTTGGGTCCCTTCCAAGCCCTCACATCTGTGAGCTGTGATCTTACCACTCTCAAACCACGGCAGGATCCTGGGCTGCATCAGGAGAAGTGTGGCCAGCAGGGTGATTCTCCCCCTCCACTCTGCTCTGGTGAGACCCCTCCTGGAGTACTGCATCCACTTCTGGAACTCCCCTTACAAGAAGAATGTGCTCCACAACCTCCCTGGGAAACCTGTGCCAGTGTCTCAGCACCCTCACTGCAAACAACTTCTTCCTCACAGCCACTTTCAATCTCCTCTCTGCCACTTCAAACCCATTCCTCCTCCTCCTCCTCTCATCACCAGACCTTGTCAACAGTCCCTCCCCAGCCCTCCTGCAGCCCCCTTCACATCCTGCAAGGCCACTCCAAGCTCTCCTGGAAGCCTTCTCCTCTGCAGGCTGCACAGCCCCAACTCTCTCAGCCTGTGCTCACAGCAGAGCTGCTGCAGCCCTCTCAGCATCTTGGTGGCCTCCTCTGCACTGCCTCCAACACTTCCATGTCCTGCTTGTGCTGGGGGCTCCAGAACTGTCCCCAGGACTGCAGGTGGGGTGTGAGGAGAGCAGAGCCAAGGGGCAGAATCCCCTCCCTTGCCCTGTGCCCACACTGCTCTGGCTGCAGCCCAGCACAGGGTTGTGTCTGGGCTGCACTCACCCTGCAGGCTCCTGTGGAGCTTTGCATCAGCCCAGACCCCCAGGGCCTGTTCCTCAGGGCTGCTCTCAGCCATTCCTCACCCAGCCTGGAGCTGTGCTTGGGATTGCACCCACCCAGGTGCAGGACCTTCCACTTGGCCTTGTTGAATGTCCTGAGGTTGGCCTGGGCACAGCTCTGCAGCCTGCCCAGCTCCCTCTGGATGGGTCCCTGCCCTCTAGCAAGTGACTGTGCCACACAGCTGGTGCCATCTGCACACCTGCTGAGGCTGCACTGATTCCTCTACCCATGGCACTGACAAAGATGTTCCACATCACTGGTGCCAGCACTGGCCCCTGAGGGAGCCACTTGGCACTGGTGTGCAGGTGGAGGTCCATGTCCTTGTGCTGGGGCCCCAGAGCTGGGAGCAGTACTCCAGGTGTGCTCCCAGGAGAGCAGAGCAGAATGGGGAGCATCCCCTGAGAGATGTCAGCAGCACAAACACAGCTGCTTACTAACATGGGGTGGGGGAAACCCCAACCACCAACCAACCCTCACCACGACAGACTGCAAGAGAACACCAAACCAAACAGCCCACATCAAACCCAGAGTGCACCCCCAGAAGGCTGTGCAGAAGCAGGGGGGGTCTGGCTGCTTGTCCCTAGGCTGGTGCCTGCTGCTAGCAGCGAGTGTGTGCACAAACCTCTGCTGCAGGCTCTGCAGATCTCTGCGGTCAGGAAGGCAGCCAAGGCTGTAAAGGTCACACCCAATCTGCAGGGGAGATGGCAACGTGCAAAAGGACCTCGGGAAACTCGAGGATGCCTTTGAGCCTCTGCAGAAAACAGCTCCCCTATAGCCTGCAGGCACCAGGATGTGGCACAAGGGCACTCCTCCACCTCCAGGCCGACCCCAGGGTGCTAAGCACAGCCCTTCGGACAGGCATGGTGCTCATCATCTGAGTCCTGGGATGGTGCTTATGGTGAGCTGAGTCTTGGGTAGGTGTTCATGATTTAAGTCTTGGGTTGGTGTTTATGATGATTTAAATCTTGGATTAGTGTTTATTATTTAAGTCCTGGGTTGGTGTTTATGATTTAAGTCTTGGGATGGTGTTTACGATGACTTAAGTCTTGGGATGGTGTTTATGATGATTTGGGTCTTGGGTTGGTGTTTATGATGATTTGGGTCTTGGGTTGGTGTTTATGATGATTTGGGTCTTGGGTTGGTGTTTATGATGATTTAAGTCCTGGGTTGGTGTTTATAATGCCTTAAGTCTTGCAGTGCCTCTCTGCAGAGTGTTTTATGCCCTAGAAGCACAGAAGGCCAGGTTGGAAGGGCCCCCAGGGATGGCCTGGTCCAAGCTTTCCAGGTGCTGCCCCAGCAGGCTGTGTGCAAGAACCTGCCCCTATGACTTTCAAGTCAAGGCAGAGCTACTGACCTCCAGCAGCACAGCACTTGGCATTTTCTGCTTGAGATTCTGTGATGCTGTGGTGCTGTGGTTCTATGATGCTATGGTTCTGTGATTCTGTGATCCAAAGGCCTGCACAGAAAAATCCCTGTGCCTGTGCCACAGTTTCTGACACTCAAGAGAAAAAAACCCTAACAGTCTGCTTTTATAGAAACACAGAATCAGGCAGGGCTGGAAGGGACCACAAGGAGCAGCCAGTCCCAACCCCCTGCCATGCCCAGGGACACCTCACACTAGAGCAGGCTGCACACAGCCTCAGCCAGCCTGGCCTCAAACACCTCCAGGGATCAGGCTTCCACCACCTCCCTGGGCAGCCCCTGCCAGGCTCTCACCACCCTCCTGCTGAACAACTTCTTCCTCACATCCAGGCTGACTCTCCCCATTTCCAGCTTTGCTCCATCCCCCCCCGCCCTATCCCTCCCTGAGTTTAAAGTCAGTGAGAAGTGGAAGACTCTAACATGAAATCTTCCTAGATGCACAGAATGGGTTGGGTTGGAAGGGATCTTAAAGCTCATCCAGCTCCAACCCCCTGCCATGGGCAGGGACACCTCCCACTAGAACAGGTTGCTCAAGGCCTCATCCAGCCTGGCCCTGAACACCTCCAGGGACCCTTCAAGCAACAATTTTCAACCTGCCCTTAGTCCTGCAAAAGACCTGTGAAAGCTGAGGGTGCTTTGCTTGAGTAAAGAGGATTTTCATGGAGGGTAAGTGAGCAGCAGGCACAAGATTCCTCCCCACATGGATGATTCAGAGCTAAAAACACACCCAGAGGAGTTTAAGACCAGAGCCCACGATGCCAGCTCTCAAAATGCAAAGGGTTTCAGGGTGCCACTGAAGGCAGGCTGCAGGTGGCTGCTTTCTGCACCCAAATGCACTCTTTACAGGACATCAGCACAGAGTCACAGCATGGGCTGGAAGGGACCTCCAAAGCTCAGCCAGACCAACCCTCTGCACTCAGCAGGGGCATCCTGCACCAGAGCAGGCTGCCCACAGCCCTGTCCAGCCTCACCTTGAAAGCCCCCAGCTGCCTCCCTGGGCAGCCTGTTGCAGCAGCCTCCTGGTGCAGCACTTGTTCCTCACGCCCAACCCAAATCTGCTCTGCTTTGGAGCTACTGCCCTCGTCCTGCCCCTGCAGGCCTTTGCAACCAGTCCCTCTGCACACTGTTGCAGCCCCTTCAGGCACTGGCAGGCTGCTGTTAGGTCTCCCTGAAGGCTTTTCTTCTCCAGGCTGCACACCCTCAGCTCCCTCAGCCTGTCCTCATAGCAGAGCTGCTCCAAACCCCCCTGAGCATTTCCATGGCCTCCTCTGGCCCCACTCCATCAGGTCCATATCCTGCCTGCATTCAGGGCTCCAAAGCTGGATGCAGTGCTCCAGGTGAGGACCAGCAGAGCAGAGCAAAGTGTCAGGATCCCCTCTCTGGCCACACTGCTTTGGATGTAGCCCAGGCTGCCGCTGGCCTTCTGGGCTGTAAGCTCACACTGCCTGCTCCTGGCCAGCTTCTGGTCCATCAGCACCACCGACAACTCCTCACCTGCTTCCAGGGGGGCAGAGCTGAGGTTATCCAGCAGGGTACTGCAGAACACACTTAGCTGGGGTTGATTAGAGCCAATGGCTTTTTCCATGCTCGAGGCCAGACTATGCTCAAGCACTCTGCTGAGACAAAAGCTCACCAGTTTGTTGTTCCCAAGGCAAAGTCAGGCTCTGCATCCCAAACCACATTTCCATGCCTACAATCAGCACAGATGCTGCTGCTTACAGTTCCAGATTCATTCCAGGGTGCACTCAGCATTTATTGGGGCACAGATGGTTGCTCTGTTCCTTTGGCATCTAAAGAACATCCCTAAATATTCAAACACACTTGGCTGCCTGCCTCCTGATCCTCTTCTTGTGCTCTGGATTGCCACAGCAAAAATAACAGTAACCTTTGATCTCATCTGGAAGCCTTCTCTGAGCTGCAGCCAGAATTTGGCAATAGGATTATGGAGAACAGTCACAGAATCAGAGACTTGCAGAATGGCTTAGGTTGGGAGGGACCTCAGGGATCAGCCAGTTCCAACCCCTGCCATGGGCAGAGACACCTCCCACTAGAACAGGTTGCTCAAGGCCTCATCCAGCCTGGGCCTGAACACCTCCAGGGAGGTGGCATCTTGTCCAATGCCTCTGCAGCCAGCAGGGACACCAAGGTCAGGCTGCCCAGGAACACATCAAGTTTGACCTTCAATGTCTCCAGGGATGGAGCCTCAACCACCTCCCTGTGCAGCCTGTGCCAGTCTCTCCCCAGCCTCACTGTGCAGAGCTCCCTCCTGATGTCCAACACAACTCTGCCCTGCTCCAGCTCCAAACCACTGACCTTAGCCTGTCCCCACAGCCCCTTCTGAGCAGTCCCTCCCCAGCCTGCCTGCAGCTCCCTGCAGAAAAGCAGCCCTGAGCTCTGCCTGGAGCCTTTTCTTCTCCAGGCTGAACAGCTCCAACTCCCCCAGCCTGTCCCTGTAGCAGAGGTTCTCCAGCCCTCTGAGCACCTTTGTGGCCTCCTCTAGACACTCTCCATCAGCTCCAGGTCTCTCTTGTGCTGGGGGTCCCATAACTGGCCCCAGCCCTGTAGGTGAGGTCTCCCCAGAGCAGAGCAGAGGGGCAGGATCCCCTCTCTCTATGTCTGCCCACACTGCTCTGGATGCAGCCCAGGCTGCCCTTGGCCTCTGGGCTGGCAGTGCCCATGCCTGGCTCCTGCCCAGCTATTCAGATGGCCAAACTGAAATGGAGGGGAGAGGAGGGCTTGGAGAAAGGTTAATCAAAGTGCTCAGAAACAACACTCTCAGGGGAGGACTTGCTGGTAAGGTGAGGTTAGCAGCCAGGGCACGCTGCCAGAAGTCCAAAACTCACAGACACAGAGGGTGTTTGGTGTTGGGAGGGATCTGCAAAGATCATCTAGTCCAAGCCTTCTGCACTCAGCAGGGACACCTGCAACTGGAGCAGGCTGCTCAGAGCCTCGAGCAACCTGACCTGTTGTGCTGACATCAACAACTGCTCAACAATTGCACGGGCACCTTGGTGAAGAGACCACTTCTGAATGAGCACCTAGAGCAGGAAGCTAAGTTTAGAAGCACACTGGAAGGTCAGGAAGCCAAAGATATGACTGAACAAGATTACAAAACACCCATTCAACCAGCTCCTAAATGTGTCCTGCCAGCAGGCAGTGGCCATTCAGTTTGGAAGCAATCACCCTGGATATTTGCACTCCAAATAAACCTACCAAGCAACACAAACCCAAACTGGCATGTGACACCAAACCAAAACGACAGGAGAGGCCAAGTGAAAGCAAATAAATGCTCTGACAGCACAAGCAGCCCAGACACAGAGCACTCCTGACACTCAGAAACCAAAGGAGAATGAGCTGTGGAGGGTGGAGAGGCTCTTGTGTAGCTACTTGAAGCTACTATTTGTCAGCATAGAAAACACACAATGGGTTGGGTTGGAAGGGACTTGAAAGACCATTCAGTTCCAAACACCCTGCCATGGGCAGGGACACTTCTCACCAGCCCCAGGTTGCTCAGGGCCTCATCTAACCTGGCCTTGAACACCTCCAGGGAGGTTGTGGAGCACAGAAGCACCCAATGTGATCTTTGATCACATTGGGTGCTTCTGTGCTCCACAACCTCCCTGGGAAACCTGTGCCTGTGTCTCAGCACCCTCAACCTGTGCCAGTGTCTCCTCACCCTCACTCTCTGTGCTCCACAACCTCCCTGGGCAACCTGTGCCAGTGTCTTACCACCCTCACTGTCAAGAATTTCTTCCTCATCTCCAGCCTCAATCTCCACTCTTCCAGCTTCAATCCATTCCCTCTCATCCTATCACAAAGAGCCCTTGGGAAAATTCCCTCCCCAGCTGCCCTGTAAACCTCTCTCAGGTACAGAAGGCAACTACCACAGAATCATATAAGGTCACCCCAGAGCCTTCTCTTCACCAGGTCTGCCAACGGTAACTTCTCTTAGTCCAGTACCTGAAGGGGGCTCCAGGAAGGCTGAGGAGGGACTATTGGTAAGGTCTCGTAAAGAGAGGATGAGGAGGAATGGGTTTGAAGTGGCAGAGGGGAGATTGAAAGTGGATGTGAGAAAGAAGTTGTTTGCAGTGAGGGTGGTGAGACACTGGCACAGGTTGCCCAGGGAGGTTGTGGAGCACAGAAGCACAGAATGTGATCAAAGATCACATTGGTTGCTTCTGTGCTCCACAACCTCCCTGGAGGTGTTCAGGACCAGGCTGGATGAGGCCCTGAGAGACCTGTTTCAGTGAGAGGTGTCCCTGCCTATGGCAGGGGGGTTGGAACTGGATGAGCTTTGAGGTTCCTTCCATCCTCCCTTCGAGGTAATTGAGTCTAGGTCCTCCTACATCCCAGCCTCTCCCAGGACAGCTTTTCCTGCTGTCTCCTGGGGCTCAGCCTTGCCCACTCCTCAACCTCTGCAACACTTCCTGGCTTCCAGGAAATTCAGCCTGTCCCCTTTTCTTGGTGCCATGCTCCACATCTCCCTGCAATTCCTGCTTATCTCCAATACTTTCAAAACCACAGCTCGAGAAGCAGCTTCAAAGCATCACCACAGCAATCCTGGCCTTACCTGCAGGCTCCTGCACTGTCATCTCCTTACGCTTCGCCAGCAGCTTGTCTTTAACCCAGGGGAACTCCTGCAAGGACTCCAGGAACACCTCGAAAGCCTTGGGTCCTCTGCTGGGGAGAATGTCAAGGAGCATCATGGTTCTCCTCTGGGTGGTGGTCTGGGCTTTTATTTCCTGAACATGACTGTCTGTGAGGATCCCTTCTTGGTAGAGATACTGAGTCACAACTCCATCCACCAGCACCTCCGTGCAGAGCTCCAGGCGCAGCGAGCGCAGCAGCTGCTTGTCTCTGGCATCCATCTGGCAACCTGCAGCAGCAGACAGCAGCAGAGAAGTCTGTCAGGATCAAAATGCTCCAACCTTCAACACCCAGAAGTGATGTTAGAATGCCCTGAGGTGATGTTAAAATGCCCAGAAGTGATGGTAGAATGCTTGGAATGCTTAGAAGGGATGTCAGAATGCCCAGAGGTGACAATAGAATGCCCAGAAGGGACATTAGAACACTTAAAAGTGATGTTAGAACACCCAGAAGAGATATTAGAATGCCCAGAAGGGACTTGAGAATGTCCAGAAGTGATGTTACAACAAGCAGAATGGATGTTAGAATGCCCAGAATGGATGCTAGAAAGCCCAGAATGGATGTTAGAACGCCCTGAATGGATGCTAGAAAGCCCAGAATGGATGCTAGAACACTGAGGTGATGTTAGAACACCCAGAATGGATGCTAGAACGCCCAGAATGGATGCTAGAACGCTGAGGTGATGTTAGAACGCCCAGAATGGATGTTAGAAGGCCCAGAATGGATGTTAGAAGGCCCAGAAGTGATGCTGGAACATCCCTTCCAACCTAACCCATTCCATGATTCCAATGTGCCCACAGGATGCCCTCTGCTAGCTTCCATTCCACCTGACTAACACTCCCACCAGGAAGGAAAACCACTGGAAAAGCATTTTATAGCCACACTACAGAAGAGAAGCCAAGACAGAGATCAAGCAACTCATTCAAGGCAATGCTGGGAGCCTGTGGCAGAGCTACAAACAGAATTGAGCTGTCTTGTCTAGGACTTCATGGCAAACACATCCCAGGGCCCATGAATGGCACTCGAGGGGCAGAGAATGGCAGAGAAGCACAATGGGAGGCCTTCTTGTGACAAAATAATGAAGTCAAAGCACTGCAGCAGGTGTGGAGCCTGCTTGCCAAGGGAGCTGCTGCTAATGAAACGAGGCACTGCTGTTCCAACAGCCAGAGCGCAGGAGCTGCACTTCACTCGCAGCTGGAGGAGATGAGGGGAGGCAGACAACTCCCAAGCTTTCCTGAGCAGCCTCCTGAAGCCACAGGGATCACAGAAACACCCAGGCTGGAAAAGACCCTCAGGATCTTCTGCCACGCAGCCAGCAACAGAACAAGGGTACACAGCTTGAAGCTGTGCCAGGGCAGGTCTAGGCTGGATGTGAGGAGGAAGTTATTGTCAGAGAGAGTGATTGGCATTGGAATGGGCTGCCCAGGGAGGTGGTGCAGTGCCCGTGGCTGGAGGTGTTGCAGCCAAGGCTGGCTGGGGCACTTAGTGCCATGGTCTGGTTGGTTGGGCAGGGCTGGGTGCTAGGCTGGGCTGGGTGAGCTTGGAGCTCTCTGCCAGCCTGCTGGGTTCTGTGATTCTGTGATCACCAAGTCCAACCTACGAAAGAGAAGTCTTTGTATCAAGAGGTGGCTCCACCAAAGGTTGCTAAGCACTCAGGTATGGAAATGTGTCTGGACTTCGGCTCAGAACAGTGCAGGGATGGAGTTTGGTGCAACACAGGTATTGATTTGAATTCATTTTAATCCCAGCCTGTATGCAGGGAGCTGAATAAATAAACTCCCTGAAAGGAGGCTGCAACGAGGTAGGGGTTGGTAAGATCCTCTTCTCCCTAGGATCAGGAGGTAGAAGGAGAAGAAATGGCCTGAAACTGTGCCAGGGAGGGGGTAGGTTGGAGATGAGGAAAAATGTCTTTGCTGCAAGAGTGGTCAGGGATTGGCATAGGATGCCCAGGGAGATGCCTCATGCCTGGAGGTGTTCAAGAGACATTTAGCCATGGCACTCTAGGACATGGTTTAGTGGCCATGGTGGTCTTGGGTTGGGACTTGATCTTAGGTCATCTTCAGCCATGGTTAGGTTGAGCATGAGCCAGCAGTGTGCTCTGGGGGCCAGGAGGGGCAATGCCAGTCTGGAGTGGGTCAGAAGGGCTGTGGTGAGTAGGTCGAGAGAGGTTCTCCTGCCCCTCTGCTCTGCCCTGCCCTGCTGAGGCCACATCTGCAGCACTGTGTCCAGTTCTGGGCCCCCAGTTCAAGAGGGACACAGAACTGCTGGAGAGAGCCCAGCACAGAGCCACAGAGATGCTGCAGGGACTGGCACAGCTCTGTTAGGAGCACAGCCTGAGGGCTGTGTGCTGGGAGAGGAGGAGCTGAGAGGGGACCTCAGCAATGGTTCTCAATGTGTGCAGGTGAGTGGCAGGAGCTGGAGCCAGGCTCTGCTGGGAGATGCCAGTGCCAGGAGCTGGAGCCAGGCTCTGCTGGGTGATGCCAGTGCCAGGAGCTGCAGCCAGGCTCTGCTGGGAGATGCCAGTGCCAGGAGCTGGAGCCAGGCTCTGCTGGGGGATGCCAGTGCCAGCACAAGGGGCAATGGATGGCAGCTGAGGCAGAGGAGGTTCCATGTGAACCTGAGGAGCAATTTTTACCCTGTGAGGGTGCCAGAGCCCTGGCACAGGCTGCCCAGGGGGGCTGTGGAGTCTCCTCTGGAGATACTCCAACCCTGCCTGGCTGTGTTGCTGTGAGATCTGCTCTGGGTGCTCCTGCCCTGGCAGGGGGCTTGGACTGGCTGAGCTTTGGAGCTCCCTTCCAGCCCTCACTCAGACCTTCCCCAGGCAGCTCTAAAAGTGCATCTTCTCCGCTGCAGAGCCACATTCCAAGAAGCACAGCCCCAGGTCCTGCTCTCTGCCCGGCAGGTCTGCATTTTCTCTGCATCTGACAGATAATTTATCCACGAGTGGAGATAAAACTTCCGAAAGCCCCGAAAAAAGGCTCCTCCTGGCCCTAAAGAGCACACTCGCTGAGCAACCGGCGAGCAGCCCCCGGCCGCCCCCCGAGCACCGGCTGCGCCCGGACAACACCGCCCCGTGCCTTGCGTAGCTACGGGCAAGGTCCCCCTGCCCAACCGCGGAGCGAGTCCGGCTGCTCGAGAAACTGCTCCCCAGACCCCAGACTTTGGCGTTTAGCTTCTTCCCTACAGCAGGGCTCTGGAAGCTGCTGCTCCTGCTGCTGCTCCTGCCGCAGCCCCGCGCCCTGCTGCCCCCGAGCCCGCAGCCTCCCGCCCGGGCTCCGCCAGCAGCAGCCCCCCGGCTCCGCCAGCAGCAGCCCCCCGGCTCCGCCAGCAGCAGCCCCCCGGCTCCGCCAGCAGCAGCCCCCCGGCTCCGCCAGCAGCAGCCCCCCGGCTCCGCCAGCAGCAGCCCCCCGGCTCCCCGCACTCCCTCCGGCCGGGCACGGCTGCCGCAGCCAAGGCCAACGCAGGCGCCGGCCGCGGCCCGCCCCGCGGAAGCCCTTCCCCCGTGCTAGCTTCGCAGCGCTGGGGCTGCCGCCGCCGCCGGGCCCTCGGCAGCGCTGGGGCTGGCAGCTCCGGCTCTGCTGCTGCTGCTGCTGCGGCAGCGGCGCTGGCACCGCACTGCCGAGCGAGCGGAAGGAGGGCTCGGGGCGGCGAACAGGCGAGAGGACAGCCCCCGCCGGCGCCGGGCCGTACTTACGGGAGGGCGGCGGGGCCGACGCGGAGCCTGCGCGGGCAGCACCGTCTCTGCTGCCGGCAGGGAGGCGCCGCCGGAAGCCGCCGCAGCGCCCTCCGCGGGCCGCCGCGGAACGGCCGCGCCGCGGGCACGGGGCCTTGCCGCCATCTCAGCTGCGGGACCGGGGCGCGGGAGCAGGCTGTGGCGGTGAAGGGCTGTGTTCAGGGGCGCCCCCCGGCCCTGGCGGGGCGGAGGGGAGCGCCCGGGGAGGGCCGGCAGAGCCGCCCGGCGGACCCCGCGCCAGCCCAGGGGCAGGCCGGCGGAGACAGGCGGCGGGGGGCCGCTGCTGGAGGCAGCAGCTAGGAGCGGGGGTCCCCGCGGAGGAGGGGTCCCCGCGGAGAGGATCCCTTCTAGGCGCCGGGAGGAGATGCTGCGCTCTGGGCATCGCGGGGCGGGGGGAAGGGTTTTGTTACCGAGTTGGAGGATCCGCATCTGGCATTGCATCGGGAGCGGCAAAAGAAGAGCTGTTTGGGCTGGAAGAGAGCTTTAAGGTCACCCTGCTTAGAAGGAGCTGGTCAAAGAAGAGCTGTTTGGGCTGGAAGAGAGCTTTAAGGTCACTCTGCTTAGAAGGAGCTGCTCCCGCTGCTTTCTAGGGATGCTGGCGCCTGTTAGCTGCGCTGCAGCGAACCTGCCGCAGCGGCTGGCAGCACCACTCAGGCACAGCAGTGCTGGCTCGAGTGCCGCACGTTGAGCTTTATTGCTCTCACCTGAGCGACCTGAGCCATGAATAAACTCTCACAGGTGAAAGCCATTTAGGAAAGCAAGATCCATGCTGTGCCTCCCACGTGCTAGAACATTCTCGTTGGTTTATGCAGCTGCTGAAGGCAAAACTCATCTCCTTCACCTGGTTTTGCCCACGGATGTGAAACCAGAGTGAGGACAAAGAGAGAAAATTCATAGAGCTACATTAAAAAAAACATGGAGCAGTGTCATTTCCTAGCATGTCCTGGGATGATGGAATGGTTTGGGTTGGAAGGGACCTCAGAGATCAGCCACGTCCAACCCCCTGCCATGGGCTGGGACACCTCACACTAGAACAGGTTGCTCAGGGCCTCATCCAAGCTGGTCCTGAACACGTCCAGAGAGGTTGTGGAGCACAGAAGCACAGAATGTGATCAAAGATCAAAGATCACATTGGCTGCTTCTGTGATCCACAACCTCCCTGGGAAACCTGTGCCAGTGTCTCACCTCCCTCAACCTGTGCCACCACCCTCACTGCAAGCAACTTCTTCCTCACACCCAGTTCCAATCTCCCCTCTGCCACTTCAAACCCATTCCTCCTCCTCCTCCTCCTCTCATCACCAGACCTTGTCACTAGTCCCTCCCCAGCCCTCCTGCAGCCCCCTTCACATCCTGCAAGGCCACTCCAAGCTCTCCTGGAAGCCTTCTCCTCTGCAGGCTGCACAGCCCCAACTCTCTCAGCCTGTGCTCAGAGCAGAGCTGCTGCAGCCCTCTCAGCATCTTGGTGGCCTCCTCTGCACTGCCTCCAACACTTCCATGTCCTGCTTGTGCTGGGGGCTCCAGAACTGTCCCCAGGACTGCAGGTGGGGTCTGAGGAGAGCAGAGCCAAGGGGCAGAATCCCCTCCCTTGCCCTGTGCCCACACTGCTCTGGCTGCAGCCCAGCACAGGGTTGTGTCTGGGCTGCACTCACCCTGCAGGCTCCTGTGGAGCTTTGCATCAGCCCAGACCCCCAGGGCCTGTTCCTCAGGGCTGCTCTCAGCCATTCCTCACCCAGCCTGGAGCTGTGCTTAGGATTGCACCCACCCAGCTGCAGGAACTTCCACTTGGCCTTGTTGAATGTCCTGAGGTTGGCCTGGGCACAGCTCTGCAGCCTGCCCAGCTCCCTCTGGATGGGTCCCTGCCCTTTAGCAAGTGACTGTGCCACACAGCTTGGTGCCAGCTGCAAAAGACTTGTTTCCATCTTCACATCAGTGTCAGGTGGTTTGAGCAGTGTCAGCTTTTGGGTTGTTTTTCTTTTCATGGCAGGAATATTGATGAAAGGGGAAGGGGAAAAAAAAGGAGAAAGAAAAAGGTCCTGGAAGATCACACAATCACAGAATCCAGCAGGTTGTCAGAGAGCTCCAAGCTCACCCAGCCCTGGCCAAGCAACCAGACCATGGCACTAAGGGCCCCAGCCAGCCTTGGCTTCAACACCTCCAGCCATGGGCACTCCACCACCTCCCTGGGCAGCCCATTCCAATGCCAGTCTCTCTCTGAAGAACTGCAGAGCAGGAAGGTGCAATCTTGAAGCTGCAGGCAACCACAGTGAGCTGCCTGTGGTGTGCTCCACTTGCTGCTGTCTGCCCTCTGGACAAGCAGCAGAGGTGGTTGCTGCTGGAAGTGCTGCTGCTGTGTGGGTCCCATGGGCACAGTCACTTTAGGCTCAATGCACAGAGTGTTTGGAAGATTTAAGGGCATTTGGATATCAGTTATAGAATCCTTTGGGTGCCTTATCCTAGCTCTGGTACCCAGGAAATCCTCGCCGTGGAGAAATAGAACTGCAGGTGCTGCAGGCAGAGCTGCTGCACTTCAGATCATCCTTTAGCTGCAGGGTGAGGCACTTTGCATCATGCTCAGAAAGCTCAGGTCCTCTTGAATTTCCATGTTTGAGTATTTATGTGGACACAGAATCCAGAATCACAGCCTTGAAGGCAAAGTTTTGTGTGCTGGACTTTAGAGAAGTTAAAATGCACACACACACACACACATTGTGTGGCCAGCTTCTGCAGTGGGGCTGCTCAGTTGGTGCTTGTAAAGCAGTGCTTTATTGGGTAATGCTTTTCTTTCTAGGTAATAAATTTGATAGAAGGGATTGCCTTTGAATCATTGATCAGTGCTGTTTTATCCCCATGCACTTCCCGAGCCACGGTGAATGTTACTGTCTCAGGCCAACACGTTAGGCTGCTAGGAACAGAGAGGAAACATCCCATGGGTTGTGCCAGAGGGATGCAGTAAGATGTTTACTGTGACCTTGACAGCTCTGGAAACCACACAAGTGAGTCAGAGATTGCACTGGGTTGGAAGGGAACCCTCCAAGGGCATCCTGCCCACCCCCTCTGCAGGCAGCAGGGACACCTCCAGCTAGGGGAAGCTGCCCAAGGACACATCAAGCCTGATCTTGAAAGTCTCCAGGGGTGGAGCCTCAACCCCCTCCCTGTGCAGCCTGTGCCAGTCTCTCCCCACCCTCATGGTGCAGAACTTCCTCCTGATGTCCAACCTAACTCTGCCCTGCTGCAGTTCCAAACCACTGCCCTCAGCCTATCACTCCGAGCCCTTCTGAGCAGACCCTCCCCAGCCTGCCTGTAGGTCCCCTTCAGCTACTGAAATGCAGCTCTGAGCTCTCCCTGGAGCCTTTTCTTCTCCAGGCTGAGCAGCTCCAACTCCCTCAGCCTGCCCTCAGAGGAGAGGTGCAGTGACTCTAGGACATGGAGCAGGCTGCTGCTGTCGGCACAGGAGAGCTGCAGTGGTTTTAAATGTTCCTGTCACAGGTAGGTTGCAGTACAAGTTGCAAGAAAACAACGTTCATAAACAAACCAGCACCAGGGAGCAGAGGACACCACAAACCACCTGAGTGATCCTCAGCACTATGCAGCTACTCAAAGTTTCCTTTCTTGGCTTCTATTTCTGACTGCCAGCTTCTTCCCCCACCCCCCCTTTTTCCTCTCACTCCTGATCTAAGGAAGTGCATTCTATCTGGAATTAGAGTGACCAAGCCTGGAGACTTAAAATATCACATCATTGTCATCCTGACAGCTGCATTTAATTGCAGATGATGTGCCTGCATCTTAAAATAGAACCCCAGGACAAGCAGTTGCATCACTTGCATTTGCTACAGCTTCTTCTTTTTCTTTGCCAGATGAGGCAATGAGGATTATTTGTTTTATACTGTCCAAGAATATCTTAGAAAGTTAGCAAGACATATGGATATGCACAGAGCAACTCCAGATCCCACTGGAGCAAGTGGGAGCTGTCCCACAGCCAGCTTGAGTCACGTCTCTGCTTCCAGTCTAAACAGAGATGCAAGGAAGGAAGGCAGTGAGAGGAAACAGATAAGGCTAGGAAGGAACAGGTTGGCAGCAGAGGTGCAAGCCTGGTGCTCCCTTTTCCTTCCACTGCTGCTGCAGACTCACCTGCAGAAGCTGAATGTGCTCCTGCTGTTTTGGGGTTCATCAGCTGAACACAGTGCTCAAGATGAGGTCTCAGCAGGGCAGAGCAGAGCAGAGCAGAGGGGGAGGAGAACCTTGCTGGATCTGCTGGACACACTCTTCCCACCCTGCAGCCTCTCTCGTGGCAGTGCTGTTCTCTCTGCCTGGGAGGTCTACCAGGTCTGAACACTCATTTTTGATTTACCATAAACTTTGCTTTTCCCTTTTTTTTTTTTTTTTTGTCTTTAGAGCTCACTTCCAAGTCCCAACTCTTTTTAGGACTTTGGGCATGCAAAATGAGACTTTCATAGGGAAAAAAGAGCTATTGAGAGGCTCCTTTATGTTAGAGTCATCATTATATAGCAGCAGCTCCTTTTTTCTTCTACAGCCTAATTTGTTTCTGCTGATAACAAGAGCCCAAATGTGGTTTTAAAGTGTAGTGCAAGCAGATTTAATCTGTTAGGGCTATGCTGTTTCCAATTGTCTGGAGGACAGCATTCCAACTCTAAGGACAAGAGAAATATGAGCCTCTAGATTTGTTTATTAAAAGCACATCTAATTGCTTAAATCTCTCACAAGACCTCTGAAATGAAGACTGGGGGTGGGGGGAGAAAGAAACACCAGTTCTATTGTTGTCAGTTTTAGGATGGAGCACAGGAAACCTTTCTGAACCTGATGGGTCTCAGTGATGCTGTTAAAATATGCCAGGGCCCCCTGCAAACCAGAGCAAGGATTTGCAAGCCATTGCCATCTGCTGCCATCCCTTCCCTTCCTCCCTCACCTCTTCCTCCTCACTCCAGTCTCCACTGCATTCCCTCTGGCAAGAGGGTTGGGGTTGGAAGAGACCTCCATGGGTCATCGAGGGTGACTCTCCCTGATGCTAATACGGGGCTGTGCAGGCTGGAGCAGAGGAGGCTCCCAGGTGACCTTCTTGTGGCCTTCCAGGATCTGAAGGGGACTGCAAAAAAGCTGGGGAGGGACTTTTGAGGCTGTCAGGGAGTGACAGGACTGGGGGGAATGGAGCAAAGCTGGAGGTGGGGAGAGTGAGGCTGGAGGTGAGGAGGAAGTTGTTCAGCATGAGAGTGGTGAGAGGAAAAAGGAGAAAAGGAAGAAGGAATAAAAAAAAAGAAATAAAAAGGAAAAATAAAAATATGAGAAAATGAAGAAAGAAAAAGGAAGAAGAAAGAAAAAGGGAAAGAAAAAGGGAAATAAAAAGGGAAAGAAAAAGGGAAAGAAAAAGGGAAAGAAAAAGGGAAAGAAAAAGGGAAAGAAAAAGGGAAAGAAAAAGGGAAAGAAAAAGGGAAAGAAAAAGGGAAAGAAAAAGATAAAAGGAAGAAGAAAGAAAAAGGAATAAGAAAGGAAGAAGAAAAGGAAAAAAGGAAGAAGAAAGATGAAAAATAAAAAGGGAAGAGTGAAAAAGAAGGCAAAAGTAAGCAAAAGGGGGAAAATAAAACAGAGAAAAAGGAAAAGGAAAAAAGTGAAAGAAAAAAGGAAAAATGAAACAAAAAGGGAAAGAGGAAAAGGAAAAAAGTGAAAGGAGAAAAGGGGAAGGAAACAAAGGGGGGAAAAGAGAAGAGAGTCTCTGCAGTGAACAGCAGTGAAGGGCCTACAGTTAATGCCTGCAAACTGTGCTCAGTGTTTCTCTGCATGCTCAGTCCTTGAAATAGATGAATCCATTGAGTTCTGCTGTTAAAGCTTCACTGAGAGCTGCTTGGAGCAGAGGGATGAAATACTGCAAACTTCCTACACATCTACTCCAGACTTAGGAATCCAGGTGGCTTTTTTTAATTGCAAAGCAACAATTTTTACTCACCTGAGAAGGAAGGAAATTCACAAATTAGCCTGGGAAAAAATGAATCCTTGACAAAGCAATAAAAGGAATTTCAGTTCCAAGTCTGAGACCTTTTCATCACAGTCCCTGCAGTTTACAAGCTGCAGCAAATGTTTGCCTGGGTGGAGGAGGAGGAGGAGGAGGAGGAGGAGGAGGATTACTGCTTTCTGTGATCTGTTTCTTGACAAACATATTTCCTACCTCTGGTTTTTTTAAGGTTCTTGCTTTGAGTTTGATCTTTTGGGGAGTTGGTGATGATTCATGGCAGGATTCTGCAGGTAGCCTCTGCCACTGCTTAGGCGTTTTCCTTACACCCAGATTCATTCTCTTTCCCATCTTATTAAGAGTGGTCTGGGTTGGAAGTGACCTCCAAGGCTCATCCAGCCCAAGCCCCCTGCAGCCAGCAGGGACGTCCTCCACTAGATCAGGTTGCTCACAGCTCTGTCCAGCCTCACTTTCAGTATGTCCAGGCATGGGGTCCCATGGGCTATCTGTTGCAGCGTTCCAGCACCCTCATGGTGCAGAATTTGTTCCTCACATCCAATCTCAATCTGCTCTGCTCTCATTTCAAACCAATGCCCCTTGTCCTATCACCACAGGCCTCTGCAAACAGTCTCTCTCCATCCATATTGTAGCCCCCTTCAGGTACTGGAAGGTTGTTATTAGGTTCCCCAGAGCCTTCTCTTCTCCAGGCTGCACAGCTCCAGCTCCCCCAGCCTGTTCTCATAGCCGAGGTGCTCCAACCCTTTGATCCTTTTCAGTTCCTGGCAATGCTGATTGAAACAGACGTTGATTAATGACAAGTGTTAAGTCCTGCCCTCTTTACAGACAGCTGAGTTGGAGCTAATGTAGGCTCAGTCTTGCTTAATACTGCTCCTCTTCCAAAATGCCATCAAAAATAAACAGCTGCTCCACAACTTCTGCTGCCCTCCAGACTGTGCCAAGCAGCACAGGAGGTAAGGAAACAGCACAAGGTAAGGTATGTGCAATGCAGGTGTCTAAGGCAGTCCCTCAAGCTGCAGATTCATAGCATCATAGAATCATTCAGGCTGGAAAAGGCCCTGGAGATCACCAGGTGCCAGCATTAGCCCTCGCACCAAGTTCACCACTAAGCACCACATCTCAACAACCTTTAAACACCTCCAGGGATGATGACTCCAGCACCTCCCTGGGCATCCTGTTTTGATGCTTGGCTGCTCTTCCAGTGAAATAAGTGTTCCCAGAGTCTAGCCTAACCCTACCCTGCTGGTAGGTAAAAAAAGCCTGGCTGGGGCACTTAGTGCCATGGTCTGGTTGCTTGGCCAGGACTGGCTGCTAGCTTGGGCTGGCTGAGCTTGGAGCTCTCTTTCAACCTGCTTGATTCTATGATTCCATGGTTCTACTGAGTGCCCCATCCAGTCTTGTCTTGGACACCTCTAGGGATGGGCACTCCACCACCTCCCTGGGCAGCCCATTCCAATGCCAATCACTCTCTCTGCCAACAACTTCCTCCTAATATCCAGCCTAGACCTCCCCTGGCATTTCCTATTTGCTCACCAAATAGCAATCCTCAGCTGGGAAACATCCATCATGGAACAATGTGACTGAAAAGAGAAGGATTTGCTTACATAAACCCTGCCTGCCACTGGAAGAAAAATGAGGGCAGGGAACATGGAATTGGAGGGGCTTAAAATGTCTTTTATTCTTTGCAGCACTCAGCACTCCACTTTTCCTGGGTATTAGCTGGTTGAACTTTTCCCCATTAAATGCCAGCTCATTCTTTATGCTAATAGAAATAGGTTTTGCTCCTGCAATTTATTCCTCCTTAATAGCACAGAAAGTCATTAATATTTCATCATTCAGTTCCTGAAGAATTAATGGCTCCTGCTCTGGAGGAAAGCAAAACAAAGCACAGGTGCAATGCTTGTTTCAGTGGTGTTTAAGCAGAGTGAAATCCAGAGTCTGTCACACACCATAATTATGGTGATGATGTTTTCACACTCCCCTAGATCTTCAGAGGCACTGGCAGATGGCCTGGTTAATAAACCCCACCCTTGACAACCCTGGGACCAGCACAGGCTGATTTGGCTACACTCTTATATCCAGATTCCTTTGTATTGGTGGTTTCAAACCGCTGATCCTAGTTAATTTCCTGGGCTTTTAAGCTCTACTCATCACCTTTCAGCTTCCTGATGGTTAGCCCTTGGGCACACCTTGTGAGGAGTGCACCTCTCACAGCAGCTGCTGGTTTTGTCATGTTCTTGCCCTTCAGTCAATGCTTCAGACACCAGAAGCCAGATAGGTAACTTTCCTCAGCCAGCAGGACAGCTTCTCTCTGCCTTCATAGAATCACAGAACCCAGCAGGCTGGCAGAGAGGTCCAAGCTCAGCCAGCGCAACCTAGCACCCAGCCCTTGCCAAGCAACCAGACCATGGCACTAAGTGCCCCAGCCAGGCTTGGCTTCAACACCTCCAGCCATGGGCACTCCACCACCTCCCTGGGCAGCCCATCCCAATGCCAATCACTCTCTCTGACAACAACTTCCTAACAACATCCAGCCTAGACCTGCCCTGGCACAGCTTCAGACTCTGTCCCCTTGTTCTGTCCCTGGCTGCCTGGCAGCAGAGCCCAACCCCACCTGGCTACAGCCTCCCTGCAGGCAGCTGCAGGCAGCTGCAGGCAGCAATGAGCTCTGCCCTGAGCCTCCTCTGCTGCAGGCTGCACCCCCCCAGCTCCCTCAGCCTCTCCTCACAGGGCTGTGCTCCAGGCCCCTCCCCAGCCTTGCTGCCCTTCTCCAAACACCTTCCAGCACCTCAGCATCTCTCTGCAATGGAGGAGCCCAGAACTGGACACAGCACTGCAGATTCCAGAGCTCCACAGCTCTGAGTGAGGAGCAAGTTCTGGATTGTTTTTAGGTACAGAACCTAAGCCACCACTCTGCCCCCATGTCCTTGTGAGCAATCTTCCTGCCTTGCTACCAATCCTGTAGTGTTTATCTGGATGGTGGTTCCATTAAATATAATTAGGACAACACTGAGGAGATCAGATTAAAATAAAGTTGCTTCTAATGCAACGGTTGCAGCTGCTTGGTTACATTCCCACTCTACCCACCCATCCTGGACTTGAAAGGTTTTCTGTCTCTGGTGATAATAGCAGTAGCAGCAGGGCAGTGCCCATACAGCTAGAAATGGAGCCAGAGTTCATAGTGCTAAACTGAACACAGCCACTTGGTCCATTTCCATAGTTCTTCTTGCACTTATTGTTGTTAGCTGTTCTTCAAGCATCACCTTTTAGTGTGGTGATCTGTGTTAGGTTGGATTGTCCTGCTCTGGCAGGGGGGTTGGCCTCCATGATCTCCTTGGGACCCTTCCGACCCCTAACGTCCTGTGAGATTCTCACTTTTCCTTTAATTAAAACAAAGGCTTTCAGCAAATAATATTCCAGCAAGAAGATGGGGAAAAAATGAAACTCCAAACCTGAAAAACAAAAGCAACACATGGAATGGGAAAAAAAATAAAGGGCTTAGGATTAAAGACCTTATCAGGATGTTTGGTTGAGTCATGGGCACTGAACCTGTGCAACTGGCTTCCTGAGCAGCCTGTGCTGGCAAATCAAGATGACACAGATCAGTCAGGAGTCATTGATTGGAATCTGAAGGGACAGTGATTTAAAAGCTACTGTTGCAAACAAGCCACAACAACATCCATAAGGTAAAAACAAAGTAAATGAAAGCAAAATAAAATAAAGCAAAATACAAGCAAAATAAACTAAAATAATAAAGGGAAAAAAAGACAGCAAAATGAAAGCAAAATAAAAGGAAAATAATAAAATAAAAGCAAAATAAAGCAAAAGTAAAATAAGTTAAATCAAAATAACAGCAAAAATAAAAGCAAAATAAAATAAAGCAAAGGTAAAATAAATCAAAATAAAAGCAAAATAAAGTAACATAATAAAATAAATCAAAATAGAATCAAAATAAAGTAAAATAATAAATCAAAATAAAAGCAAAAGGAAGCAAAATAAAGTAAAATAAAAGCAAAGCAAAGTAAAATAATAAAATAAATCAAAATAAAAGCAAAAGGAAGCAAAATAAAAGCAAAAGGAAGCAAAATAAAAGCAAAAGGAAGCAAAATAAAAGCAGAATAAAGTAAAATAATTAAATAAATCAAAATAAAAGCAAAATGAAGCAAAAGAAAAGCAAAAGAAAGTATAATAAAAGCTAAATAGAGTAAAATAAAGACAAAATAAATTAAAATAAAATAAATCAAAATAAAAGCAAAAGGAAGCAAAATAAAAGCAAAATAAAGTAAAATAAAAGCAAAATAAAGTAAAATAATTAAAGAAATCAAAATAAAAGCAAAATAAAGTAAAATAAAATCAAAATAAAGTAAAATAAAAGCAAAATAAAGTAAAATAATTAAAGAAATCAAAATAAAATCAAAATAAAGTAAAATAAAAGCAAAATAAAGTAAAATAAAAGCAAAATAAAGTAAAATAATTAAATAAATCAAAATAAAAGCTAAATAAAGTAAAATAAAAGCAAAATAAAGGCAAAATAAAGTAAAGTAATAAAATAAAACAAAACAAAAGTGAACTAAAATAAAGTGAAACAATAAAATAATGTGAACCAAACCAAACCAGAACAGCACTGGAACCTTAAAAAGCCAACGTTTGGACAACATCAGTGTGCCCAGAAGCTCCAATCTAGCCACGCTCTGCCGCTGGGTGCTTTGGTAGCAGCAGTGCCTCCTCCGCGCTGCCTCAGCACGCAGCCCAGCTCTCGGCAAGCTCTGCTGTGGTTAGCTTCACTGGAGCAAGGCACCAGCCTGGGGCTGGCATCCCGCTGAGGCCAAGAGCTGCGCTTTCATGCAAAGAGGACTAGTTCCCCCTCCAGTCTGCTCAAAACACTGTTCACTGCCTCAGGCACACCAGAGCTGCAGGCCCTGCTTCTCCACCCGGGAGCCAGGACAGGCGACAAGGCGTCAGGGCAGCTGCTCAGTGCTTTGGGGGCTGCATTCCACATCACAGCAACCGCTTCCCATGATTTGTGAGAGGCACTTCTCAGTCCGCTGGCGCTCCTTAATTTCAGCCTGCCGTTTGCCCCTGTGCTTTGGGGAACCACCAACAAAAAGGCTAAAAGACCACTAACAGAACGAGCTGCCCAGCATCTGCCCTCTCTCCTTCCTCAGAGCTTGGCTTTATTTGGCCTCCAACAGTAGGCTGCAAGCAACAAGCCCTAAATCATTTCTTACGTGTACCAGACAATTGTCTCATTGCAGCCCAGAGCTCTTCTCTCCTCAGCCTGCTTGTTCCAGCATTGCTATTTGTGATTTCACATCCCTGGGACAGGAGCTAGCCTGGAAGGAACGTATCTTAAAGGACCTTGGTGTAACAGGTCTACCACCAAGACCCCAAGTGGATCACAGCTGAGTGTCACTGTGCCCAGTAGCAGCAGATCAGAACATTTCCTACTGCATCCGAAGCTGTGCCATGCAGCAGCTGTCTCACCTGGAGGTACGGCCAAGCAACAACTGTGAGAGAGCACTGATCAGCACGGGAAGTCTTCCCAGGAGTGCAGATCTTTCATGGGTGCTGCTCACTGGGAAAGGTCCCCAGTGTTAGGGTGCCAGATGCTAGCAAGACAGATGACAAGCACAGAAGTGTGGTTGCTGCATGTACCTGGAACATGAGAATGCATCTGGGATGGGAACTGGAGAGTGGTCACTGTATATGAGAAGCTTCAACAACCTCCTACATGCTGGCAAGGCATGGAGACAAAGTTACCACCACAAAAGCTTTTGCTTGGCTTTTCAGCAGAAAAGTCCACTTCTACACTGAAGCTTGCATTAAAAATGGGGAGAAAGAATTGAAGCCATGGAAGAGGTGGGAGCAAAGCCACCTTTTGCAGAGAGAGGACAACAGCATATCAAACGTTTGCCATACCAAGGGACCATCTCTGCCTCGGGTTCTTGGTGTCCTCCTTGTCTCAGTGAACAGGCTCCTCAGTTCTGCCCGTGTGCTGGTGACAGAACTGAGCGCACAGCCCTGGGAGTTTAGGCCCAACAAAATGAGCCAGTCAATGTCCCAGGGCTTGTGAGAAGGGACAGAACTACCACAGAGCAGTTAAGGCACAAGCAAAAGAAGAAAACTGTACATTGATTTTAGTTCAGCCTGGGCAGAGCTAGATTACAGCAAGTCTTGGCACCTGGTGTCCAAACGTTGGTCTGATTGCTTTAATCAAAAAGCAAGCCAGGGAAAGAGTTAAATCCCTGAAATTGTTGACTAAGGATAAATCTATATCCTTGTTTCTGTCTTATCTGCCCGCCTCTTACTCTCACCCTGAGTATTTGTTCTGTTAAACACTTAGTCTGCTAAATATTTAGTCTGAGGAACAGGTATTGAAGGTCTTAGTCCCTTCCTGTCACTGCTGAAAGAGGCAAAGCAATGCCATAATAATGCCAAATTACAGGAATGCAGCCTCTAAGCCACTAATCTGAACACAATCCAAAGATACCTTTGCCCCACAAAGGCAAAGCCCCACGAAGGGTGTTCATCCTCACTGGTACACCTGCATTTATTTATTAGCTGGGAAATGATCCCTGTTTCCTGAACAGCAGCAAATCCATACATCCAACCACTGCCAGATTGTTGTGTAATTTGACTTACTTTATTGAGTAATGGTCTGGTAGCTACAATGGTGAATTAGAGGAAAAGAAAACCCAAAACCTTCCTCAGACGACCAACCAAAACAAAATACCCCCAAACCAACAAAATAAAACAATCAAAAAACCCAAATGAAACAAAACGAAGCAAAACACCAAAACCCAAACGAAAACCAAAATGAAACAAAACACCCAAACAACCAAAACCCCTCAAATTCTGTTTCCCCACATTTTGGGAAAGAAGCTGAAGAAAAACATTCTACACTGTAGAAGACAGCTGTAAACTGCTGATATCCATGTTCTGACACTGGAACTCTGCAGAGTACCAGTCCTAGAGCCTCAGGCAAAAGAGGCTTTGACAGTACTACCATGGATATATCACCACCGGGAGATGCTAACGTGTTCAAGGTTCTGGGATACCAATTTGGTATAATCAGCAGCATCCTGGGTTGTGGCATTGCTCCTTAAGGTCAGCTTTTAGAGAACTTTGGAGGAAAAAAATAAACCAAAAGCAAACCAAAATGTGTTCTGGTTACTTACAGTATTCCTTTGCCTGCAGAAAAGCACGAGAGTTCTACTTCACTAACAACTGAATACATGGTCACTGTTTTGTCTGACTGGATTTGATTAGTTGCATAACTTTGGCAAGATTATCACAGTGTGATCCAGTTAAGCTTTCAGGATTGTAGGAACACCAGCACCAAAGTAATCTTGGAATCAGACAACTGAGAAACTTAGAGAGTCTCACACACCTCTGAGCACTTCTGCAGTCTCTCCCAGCCCCACCAGTCAGCCTTTGATAGTGCAGTACGTTATGCTACTGACAAAGCAACGCAGTCTGGACAGCTTCCTGGCTTCTTTCTCCTTGAAGAATAAGCATGCCGCCTTGTCCAGCCCCCACAGATGCAAGCTGGGGTTGTTCTGCATAAAGTCTCCCTTTGTAGCATCTGAAATGAAACCCGTTTCCCCCAGAACTGCCACTGTTTTGATAGTGAATTCCATGACTCAGTTCTTTGGCCGATTTTAAGAATTGCATTTCAATGTCCCTCTCCATTAGAGGCATTCAGAAAAGCCATTTAGACCTGGTATTGGTACTCTTTCAAGTACTCTTTTAGCCTTGTTGGTAACGGCAGCTCCCAGATCTGATTTGTACATTTGTTGATGGTTATTCTGCAGCGGTGTTGCAGAGATGGAGCAGATGTATAAAGGGGTTTGTTCAAGTAAAGATGAACTGTTCCATTCGAAGGCGTTTCGGCTCTGTCCTTGCACATCAGCACATAGTACTCGATCAAATGCACGACGCTGTTGAATTGTTTAAGTCTAGACCTGACACAGGTGATAGAATCCAGTCTGAACTTGCCATCTTGATATTCTATCCGGAGGTTGGTCGGCCCTGCTGATGTTTTTACCGAAATAGTCAGCAGATATTCTGAATGTGAACTATCCCTAACCAAGAAGGTCCCTTCGGGGGCATCCTGTAATCTCTCTTTGGCTTCAGCAACAGTCATGCTGCCCCAGTACCATCCTGTTAAAAGAGGAAAGATGGGAGGGGGGATTTGTTTATTCCCGTTTGTCTGTTTGCAAAGCTGCTCTTTGGCCGACAGATTTGCAATAACATATTTCCTGTTATTTGAAAGTTGCAGTCCTGCGGGCACCCTACACTATTATTTCTTATTTAAATCCATTTGCTTTACAATGCGGCTCGTTCTGACACAGCTTTGCAGAGCACTCTTTGCATTCACATCTACGCGGACACACGCAGGGACTTTCCTGCAGCGCCCTGCGGGGCTGGCGCCGAATGCAGCGACCCCACGGGCCGCGTCCCACTGCTCCGCGGCGCGCACACGGCCGGGCCGGGGCCGCGTCCGCAAGGCGCAGCTGGCAGCCGCTTTCGGTAACTCTCTCGTAGGCTGCTGCTGAAGGGAGCCTTGCCTAGAAATCGGCAATAAAACAACTTCGGCGGTGCCAACGGGAAGGCAAAGGAAGACAAAAGCCCTCCCCTCCGCCGGCGAGCGGAGCGCAGGTACGCGGGTCCGTGAGGGATGCAGCACCGCGGAGCTTCGACCGGCGGCAGCGCCCGGCCCGCGATCCCGAGCTGCCACCGGGGCGAGGCGCTGCGGGCACTTTTCGCTTCGGCCGCCGCCGCCCCTCACCGCCGCGACCCCGCAACGCCGGGCGGCGACGGCAAGTGTCGCCCCGCCGCCCGCTTCCCCCTGCCCCCCTCCCGCGACCCCGGCGCGGCGGGTGCGGTGGGCTGGGCACCCTGGTGAGCGCCGCCGCCCCGGGCGCTCGCCGCTTCCCGGCCAGCCGCCTTGGCTTACCTGCCCGCCGCAGCTCCTCCATGGCCTCGGCTAGCGGCGCCGCCTCACGGGACTCCTCGGCAGCAGGCGGCGCTGCCCCGGGGTGCCCCCAGCGCACCCGGGAGCCCTCCGCGCTCTCCAGGGACCCGGCGGAGCGCAGGGTCATGGAGGGCGGCGGCGGCGGGCGCGGCCCCGTTCGCACGCAGGTCGGGGGCTGCCCGCTGGGAGAGGGCTCCGCTTCGCCACCGCCGCGGTACTCAGCACGGCGCCGGATGCATGGCCCCGGCCCGCGGCCCGAGCGCAGCCTGCGAGCGGAGAGAGAGCGTGGTTAGCGGCGAGCCCCGGGAGAGTCGCTCCCAGCAAGCCCCGTGTGTCTCTGGCGCTCCTGCTTCGAAACTTCCCAGCATCCAGAGAACGGACCCCAGGCGAGAGATCACCTCCCGGCGGAGAGAGGGAGGGAGAGACATCACCTCCCGGCGGACACAGAGGGAGGGACATCTCCTCCCCTCTGCCGCCTAGCCTGTCCCCGGCTCCTCTCCGCCGGGGGCGAAGCAAAGGCAGCGCTCCGCCGAGGTGGTCTCGTTTTGTCGCAAGGGCAAGCCCGCCGATGCACCGCTCCCTCGGCCGGGGAGCCAAACTCTGGCCGGTAGTGCCGGGGAGTGCGTTTGGGAGAGAGCAGGTCGTGGGGGGAGAGCCGAGCACGGAAAGGTATGGGGAGAGGGGGGGTGTAACCCAGCAGCGGGGCAGGTCCCGGGCTGCACGCTGCATCGCGTAGGAACGGCACGGCACGGCACGGTACGGTACGGTACGCCTGTCAATAAGGTCATAGGCGAAGTCGTACCTCTAGAAATGGCAGCCTGGCCCACGCCAGGCTCCCGCACGGGGAAGGAGCCTCCCTTCCCTGGGCAGCGCCGGCTCCCGGGGCTCGCCGGCCTCTTGGGTGCGGAAAGCGGCAGCGCCGAGAAGGGCGCGATATATTTAGCGCGGGGCAGGAAATGTGCGTTTCCCGTTCCATTAAATGCTGATATTGAAAAAAAAACCCAAAACCCACAAAAAACCAATCTTCCTGCTCGGCCGAAGCACACGGGAGGGACAAAAAGAGCCTCTGTCTCCCCCGCTGTCACACCGGGAACGATCCGGAGCCAGGCAGCACCCGAGAGGGCGAGCCCAGACGGCTGGAAGCGGGAGGCTCTCACAGGGCAGTCAGGGACCCCCCTTCCAGCCTGTGCTTGCGAACCGGGCAAAGACCCCGCGTCCAGGTGCAGGCTCTGCCGCGGCGGCTCCTCCCGTCAGAAGTTAGGCGGTGAAGCTCGCAACTTCTCCAAATTAAACTTTAGCGGCAGCTGATAGGTTGCTCTGCCGGCTTTCTACCGCAACACAGACAGGCACTCAGGCCGCTACCCCCTAGCAGAGCCCAGCCCTTTGCCTCTCTTTCGCTGCCGGCCCGCGGATCGGGCGCAGGTGCGCCTGCCAGCGCAGCGGCTGCGGGGCCGCCGACCGCGAAGCCCCGAGCGCAGGTGGAATCCGCCGGACCGCGGCTGCCCGGGCGCGACCCCTTGTGAAGGGGAAACGCCGAGTGTGGCCGCCCGCGGGAGCTTGGCGGGGACAGGAGGGTCTGCGAGGCGGTGGCAGTTACTAGCTGCGGCGGGGCGTCCTGCGGCAGGGACGAGGAGCGCCCCAGCAGCCTGCCTCCGGCCTCGGGGGAGCCCTCATCCCGCCTCTCAGCAGCTCTGTCCGGGAGCAGGGAGGCAGGCTCCTTGCTCTCCAGGAGCGGTAGGGCACCGGGCGCGGGGGGAGGGGGGAAGAACGACGACGGGACTCACCCAGGCTCGGCGTAACGGGGCTAGGGGCCGCCGCTGCCGCCGCCTGGAGGTAGGGCAGTCAGGTTGTTCTGGCTCCTGGCGGCGTTGTGAGCCACAGCAACAGCTGCCGCGGGGAGAAGCGCCGGTGCTGTGCGCGGGCAGGCAGGCAGGCAGGCAGGCTGCCGCTGCCGGAGGAGGAGGATGGTGCTCCTGGGAAACAACACCCTCCGCTCCCTCCCTCTCCCGGCGCGGGCGCTCTGCTCGCCTTTGATTGCGAGGCGAGGGCATCCTGCCCCCGCGCTCCCCCTTCCCGAGATGGCTACATACAAAGGCTGCTTTCCAGGAACTTTCCAGGAACCGCATCATGTGACAGGACCCGCTCCGGCGCCTCCGCCGCGATCGCGGCCAGCCGGGGCCGCCGCACCGAGCCGCCGCCCCTGTCACGCCGGGGCAGCGCTCGCTTAGCCCTTCCCCTCCCCCAGCCCCCGCCACTCCGGCGGGCCGGGCCGCCCCTCCTCCCCCTGCGCCCCGCCGAGCCGCGGGGGGACTGGCGGGCAGCGGCAGGTCGGGGGCCGGGGCCGCTGGGGGGCCGGGGCCGCTGAGGG
The DNA here is from genome assembly GCF_015220805.1 of Pogoniulus pusillus. NCBI lineage: Eukaryota > Metazoa > Chordata > Aves > Piciformes > Lybiidae > Pogoniulus > Pogoniulus pusillus. The sequence goes on from NC_087278.1 coordinate 1,031,689, forward strand.
ACCGGGGCTCGGAGCACGGCGCCGCCGGCAGAGGCTCCAACGGCCGCCCGCGCGCGGGCCGCGCGGCACCGCCGGAGGTAAGCGGGAAGCGCGCGAGCGCGGCGCCCCCCCCTCCCCCGCAGCCGCCGCGGGGTGAGGGCAGGGGGTGCGAGGGCAGGGGGTGCCCGGGCAGGGGGTGCGAGGGCAGGGGGTGCGAGGGCAGGGGGTGCCCGGGCAGGGGGTGCGAGGGCAGGGGGGGCCCGGGCAGGGGGTGCCCGGCCTGGCCGGCCCCGGCAACCGCGGGCACCTGAACGCGGCAAACGCGGTCCGCCCTCCGAGCCCGGGAGGCGCGTCCGGGGGCCGGTGCCAGAGACCTCGGCGGTGGCCGAAGCTCCTGGGACACCCCACCCTGGTTCTCCCCCTCCCTCCTTTCCCCCTGCGGCTCCAAATACCTCCTTGCTACACACAGCCGTGGCCCGCCGATCCGCCCCCCCGCCCCAGCCCTCCCATCTTTTAGGCGTTCTTTAATTATTGTTTTTTTCTCTTTTAAATGCATTAATTTTGCAATAAGCCTGAAGCTGGGGCGGGCGGGGGGAGGGTTTCAGCGAGGAGATTGAGCCGCGCCGCGGGCGCTGCTCGGTTAAACCAAGCCACCTTCCGACGCTACCCGGGGCAGGCTCCGCCGACTTCAGAAAGACTGGAGAGGAAAAAAGAAAGGTTAAAACAGAAAAGGAAGAAAAGAAAAAGAGAAAAAAAGGAGAAAAACCAAAAAGGAAACAAAGCAAAAGTCACCCGATTAGTCTCACCCCCTCCCCTTGTCTGCACAGCCCACAGCAGGGTTAGGGAGGGAATATTTTTCGCCTTGGACAGCAGAAGGGTTAAGAATTGTCTTAAAAGTCCTGGAAAATAGAAGATAATACCCAAAAAATCGCTGTAAAAAAACCCCACAACCCGGGCAGGGCGATGGGGAGAGCCTTCGTTATCAAAGAGATAAATGCATATGTATTAGGCTGGACGGTTTGGCAGCTCCCTTGCACAGAAGGGAGCTCCCACGGCGACGCTGCTGCCTTGGGTCCTACTCTGCAGAAGCTCCTGAAATTCAACATTTATTTTCATACATTGTATATATATATTGTGTATATATATATATATACATATATATTGTATCTTCATATATTGTATATATATATTTATATATACACACACCACAGAGGACAGCTCCTGAAAGTTTTTGTGATAGGTAGTAGATATAATCTTTATATGTCGAGGGACAAGCGAAGAGCATTAGAATAGTTCTAGAGTTAACAGTTCTCTCAATAAAAAAAACAACCCAGCTGAAAATCCCAGCTGCTCTATTTAGTGATTAAGCAGATTTCACCTGGGGGAAAAAAAGAATCCGTTTGCTCCGTGAGTGGGTCGGTCTGGGTTCATCTGCTTGCAGTGCTTGGGTGCCTTTGGGTTGGATTTCTTCAGCTCTATGAAAAAGGGTGGCTTGAAAGCACCGACAGCACCGCAGATGTCAAGTAAGGGCTGGGGAAAGGACAAATGAACCAGCCCTGGGCTTTTCTTCCTTCAGCATTCTCAGAAATGCTCCGAAACAATTTCGATCTTGAAGGTCAGCCTTGTTCCTGTTTTTGTCGGTTCCAGTAGTCTCAGATCCAGCCCCGGGTGACTTCTGTGAAATCCCTACTGTCTCTTCGTGGGCTGGATGTGAGGAAGGGGGAAAAAATACTGTCTGTGCCCTTTGAAATGCAGTTAACAGCTCTGCTACCAACGATGTGCGAGATGTTGCATGAAACCTCATTTACTCTTCCAGAGTTGCACGCAGGCTTAGCTGTGTTCAGAAGGACAACAACAACAAAAAAAGGAAGCCAAATCTGGTTTTACTACTCAAATAATACTGTGTCTGCATGTGCAGACACGGAGCTTTTCCTCAAAAAGAGGTGATTTTGATGTCACAGTGTTCAAATTATGACTCTTCCTTTAAAGTTCTCTTGATACATCTTAGAGGAATGGACTGGACCTCCCTCCCCTAGGTGCAAAGCTGCTTTTGTACAGCTTTGCTCCGGTCCTCCTTCCCCACGCTCTTTATTAATGGCATTTGTTACGTGAGTAGTATCTCAAGGCTTCCTCTGCTTCTGCTCTTTATTCATCACTTGAAGTCATAATAATTGGTTCCTAAAAGCAAAGCTTAGCTGCTCTGGAGGCAGAGAGGAGACCCTGATTTGCGTGGTGAAGGAGAAGCGAGGGCAGAGGAATGCAATCAGCGTTTCTTGCTTAGAACTTGATCTTGTTGTGGAAAAGGCAGCATAAAAGAAATTAAACAGGCAGTGTATCAGCAGATCTTACCCAGACAGAGCTCTCTGAAGGTATTTATGTAGGAGAAGCTGATCTCTTTGAAAAGAACAACTCCTAAAGATCTGATAAGCTTACAGGAGGAATGAAAATCAAGCTTAAAAAAAAAAAAGCAAACCACCAAGCCTGCAGATCAGTCTTTAAACGATGCCTCTGGCACCTCGGGAGAGCGCTTGGGTTTGCAGCGATCTTTATTCTCTGGCAGACTCCCACAAGCACGGTAGGGCTCGGTGGCGTGAGTTAGCAGTTCACTCTTTCTCTCGGCAGTGTGAGCTGCTTTTCTGCCCTGCCTGGGTGAGTCTTTCGCAGAGTCACAGGGAGAAGGGGAAAAAAAATCAGGAGTGAGAAAAGGTGATTAAATTAAATTACTTTTGGGATTATGGGCCACACGTGGTGCATGAAACTACTTTAAGCTACTTTTTAGCTTCTTTAGCCTGAGGATGTTTAATAGCTGCTTAGTCTGCCGTAAGGTTTTGTTGGGGTTTTTCTTTCACTGTATAAAAAAAAATAAATATGATGGACTAGGAGAAAGATGTGAGATGGAGTAAGAGGAAAGAAGAAGAGGACTGAAAGCTGAGCTTTCCCTCGTGTAAGCAAAAGCAGGTTCTTTAATTTGCCATGCAACAAACAGTAATTCTGAGCAGAGTCCCTGAAATGGAGAAGGAAACTAATGAATTGCATGGAGATTGAAAATGTGAGTCCAAGTGAAGCCAAATGCTCTCTTCAACCCTCTGTGTTTTGGGACAGATGTCCTGGTGTACAGCTGAGAGTGCTTCTGAGCCAGCGTTAGAGCTGTCGTCCGACTGCAGATGAAAGCCACAAACTTAGGACCTCCCTGGATTTCTTACCCAGACCCTTGGTGCTGTGAGTGAGTGCTCTGCTCTGGGTCAGTCTATCAGCCCTAGCCTCAGCGTTTTCAAGGGAGCTTTATCTTAGCAGTGAGAAGCTGGACAGTAAGAGCTCTGGAAAATCACAAGCAGAATATCTGCTGCCTGACCTGTCCTCAGACAGAGGTGCTTAAAAAAATAGAGAGAAGGGGAGGGCTGAATGGGTTTATTTTATTTTGTTGTTCCTTGAGGCAAAAGTCCCTTTTGTGAGCAAGGAAGGAGGTAATAAGATTTTGACAATAGTGTGAAGTGCCTGCTGCTAGAAGTTATTTTCACTTTGTTCCTGAAAAGCCTGCCAAATTTACTGGAGAGCTAGCAGGCTCATTTATTTATGTAGCGGGACAGGAGCTGGGGGAGGGAGGGATGCAGTTTTGGCCCAGCTGATTTTGCTCACTTTGCTTTGATTTGCTGAAAAGATTCCTGATGTGTTTAGCTGCATTTCTCCAGCGACCTGGCAGCATCCAAGGGGCCTTTCCTCGCTCACTGTGTCCTTGCTTCCCGAAGGTGCAGCAGAGGAGGTTCATGACCCACTGTGTGCTGTTTGGTCAGATAAAAAGCAGGGCAGGGAACAGGCCAGCTAGCACACGGCTGCTTCTGGAGCATACTTTGACAGCTGTTTACCTGCCCCGGTGGAGATCACAGCCTGTAGCTGCCTCGGTTCCTCCCTGTCCTGTCATCAACAGTGCTTCTCCAACAGAGAAACGAGAACACTGAGCCTTTACCCCAAGCAGCTTAGAGCAGGTTAATTGCAGCTCCACACCGCCGCTGAGGTGAGCCCTTGGAGAGCTTCTCACTGGCAGTCAGGAGGAAGAGTTGCTTATTTCACAGAGAGTCCCTAAAATATAATCAGTGCAGCAGAGAGAAAACAAATCTCTCCGTCAGTGGAGTCACTCTGCTCTTCCCAGCTGCTCGAGGGGCAGAAGGGTCTGATGAAATACCAAACAATTTGACTCTTAACCAGCTGCCACCTTATTCCCTGTCATTTTGGTCTGTGGACATGTGCATCTTTCTTGAGAATATATAGGTGGTAAAGGAGAAGAACCAGGAATTCAGTGAGATCATTTCTGTGAACCAGTGGTGTTCCAAAAGAAAACCAGCACCCCTAATTTAAAAGCAAACCATCAAGAGATAACAGTAAAGAAAGTAGTACTTGGAAATAACACCCAGCTTATTTTCTTTCAGAGGCAGACAAGAGAAGGAGAGGATCCTTCAGTTCAGTGGATAGGCAGCCAGCAGGCAGCACGAAGCTCTGGCCATACAGAGTGGTGCTTAAATCCTTCTCTCAGCTCCTCACATGCCTTACATATGCTGTGTAAAACAGCAACAGCCTCCCAGGGCCTCGACTGGTTGCATATCCTTGGTTAAAAACTCAAATGCACTGCTTTTGTAATTTCTCTCATTTACAGTTCAGAGTAGATCCAAAACTAAAACACTGTGGCTGGACACAGTAAGGGAAAGGGTATCAAACACATCTAACCTCCATAGTGCAGCTCTCACCTTGTCCTGTCTTGGGCTCCTTTATGACTTCTGCTCTGTCGCTTTAGTGTCTTGTGAATTCCCCAGTTTCACTCTGTCCAGCACTAGCTAAATATTGCTGGGAGTTACCTGAGGCTGCTTTGTAAATATCTGTGCTTTCACAGGGCTTTTTTTTCCCCTGTTGTGCTGCCTTTTTGTGAACAGCAATAGGGATAGAAAAAGAGACTCCTGGCAGGAGCCACTCTGGTAGCAGTAATGCCAAACAGTAAGCAGGAGCATACTTGCAGTGGATTTCAGCGTTCAGATGCTGGTGTAAGATGCTGTGGCCATAGTGTTTGTTGCCTCTTTTTGGCTGAGCGAGTGTCTGTATACCTGAGCAGAAGTGTGTGTGTGCAAGCAGGCTCCTGGCAGGCCTGGAGGAATGGACACTCTTGTCTGTGGGTTAGAAAAATCCTAGAGATAGCCCAGCTGAGAGCACTGTGAAATCTTACATTCTTGTCCCAGATGCTGCCAGGAAAAACAACCCTTTTAGGCCCGAGGAGGCTTGAGATGTTTTCTTGCCAGTTGTGAGTCCTACTTCTCCAAGTAAAAGAGACCAAGCAACGTCTGTGAAAAAAAAGTTGTGCTGACAGACGGCATGTGGGCAGCTCCCCTCTCTTCTGTCAGCCCAGAAGTCATTACAGCTCTTTTGTTGGCCCAGAGTCAGCTGTGGCAGGAGGGAGGAGGATGAAAACAGGTGAGGTAGTGGCTATCTCCAAAGGAGAGAGTTTGCAGCTGCAGGGCAAAATGGAGACGGCTTAAAAGCTGGCTTATGTGGCCCTGAACAAATGGCCTCCGTGCTAAGAAGCTGAGTTTTGAATCTCTCTTCTACTCCTTACATGAAAGAGGGTTAAATTCACCCAGAGCTCTTTGGCCTTGAGGATGAATTCCTGCAATTAAGTGTTTATGATTGAAAGTGCTGCCATGGAAAGCAGACAGATGAATATCATTTCAGGAGCACTGTGAATCATGAAACGAGCTGTAGAAGCTTTTCCTGGGCATAGGCCACTTCTGCATTTCAGAGTGAGGCTCTGTCAGCTTTCAGCCTCAGGCCTGGTGTGCTGCTGGCTGTAGGAGTCTGAGCAGCAGGATAATCAACCTGTACTGATGTCTCTATCGATTTAAACTTCTTACAGCCAGCTGCAAGTGAGCTGCCCCTGGGACCTGTGTGTGCTGCCTGGACCAAGCAGACGGTGCAGATGAGTGTGCTGAGTGTTAGTGGCAGGTAATGAACTTCACCTGCTCCTGATGTGCTGGCAGGCATGGCTGCTTTCCCCCTCTTGGGCATCAAGAGAGGCTAACCCTGCACGGGGACCTGAGCACTGCTGGCTGCCAGCTGCCTTCCCTCTATTTGCTGTGCCTGGTTTTGCCAGGGAGGCCCAAGGCATCAGCCTGTGACCGACTGGCACCGTGGGAGGATGCCACCGGAGCTAGAGGCCAGACAGATAGGCTGGCCCCTTTTGGGCTCAGCAGACACAGGGCTGCTCTGCTGCTCAAGGAAAGCACTGGTCCACAGCTCCCCTTTCCTTGGCGCTGCCTCTCCCTTTCCAGGCTTGCTTTCCCCTCCGGTGAGCAGCTGTGCCAGCCCTGGGGGAATGAAGGCTCACACAGGGGTAGGTGAAGTGGGGTAGGCTGCTCGAGGCAGTTCCTCTCTTCCCTCCCTCTGCCTGAGCCTCCCTTCCCTGGCGGCTGCCTGCAGAAGGCGTGAGAAGTGAGGGCACATCTGAGCAGCCTGTGCCCAGTCCGGTGTGTGAGGAGCAGCCGCGGCTCCAGCCTGGCTCACAGCTGCAGTCCTTCGGGAGCAGCTTCTTGAGCCGTTCGGTCGTGAGGTGGCAAATTCTGTCACAGGGTGGGGTGAATGGTTGGGGCTGAGAGTAGTAACTCCCTCAGCCATCTGATTTTAATCCCTTACCATATGACTCGAAGTCCTTAGATGCCCTCTGCCGCCGTACACCAGAATTAACAGATGGCTCTTTGTAACCAACTTCAGGTTTGCCCGAGTTTGTTATTATCTCTCTGCCTTTGTAAACGGATGGAGGAGGGGAGATAATACCCATGACTATGACACAGTGTGCCAGGTCCTTTACAGAGTGTGAGCTTGGGCTAGACATCCTTTCTGCCTTGCAGTGCCATTGCCCTCTATCCCCAGATTTTCACTCTGCTATTTTTAGCATTCCTCTCGGAGCTCACGTCTGATAAATTACCCCTCTGGGAATAAATCTCATCCAGAGAGATGCCTGAGGCACAGCAGAGCTCTTCCCCAGCACTTCAGCCCCCCTGGTGCAGTGGAGGAGAGCTGCAGAAGCTGCTGCTGTAGAGCAGTCTCTGTGCTGGGAGGGAACTAAAGGATGCCATCAGATCTGTCATTTGCCTGAGACAGAACAGCAGGCAAGAGCCAGTCTCTAGCACGGAACAAGAGTGAAATCTGTCCCCCGTTTGTCTCTGTTATGACAGGTTCTGTGTGCTGGCAGGCACAAAGCAATCTCAAGTCAAGCTGAGCTAATCCTGTAGGGAGTCACTGAAGGCTCTAAGAATCAAGTGTTGCTCTTGTGTTTGAATTTGAGCTGGGCTGGTTTTCTCAACTCCTTTTCCCTTCTCCTGGAACACCCAACAGAGCAATCCCACCCTTAATTCCTCTGCCCTAATGCTGACTGGACTGAGTGGGCACGAGTGGGCACGTTCTGGGTGTTTTGAAACACGTCTAACCTTTGCTGAGGACACTCTGTCACTGTTCATTTCACTCTAGGTGGTTGCCAGGGCTGAGGCAGAGAGAAGCAGGCAGGAGGGAAGCTGGCCAGTGGCACATGTGACAGCCAGATCTGCTCCAGGTAAGTCAGGGGCACACGTGGAGGGGACAGGGAGAAGGACCTCTGCCAGGCTGGTTAGAAGCTAAAGCCTGGGCTGGTGGAAGGGGTGAGCTTGTACACTGTGCTTGCTTTCCCCCAGCACAGCCCTCTGCTCCGAGGGACACTGCTCTAGAAAATGCTGCTCAGGTTTTCCAGGAGCTTTTGTAACTCCAAAGGAACACAAGCCCACGGCAAAGCCTTGCTGTGAATGGGAGCTTTGTTCCTGGAAACACCTGGCTCTTTGTTACCCGTTGCACAAAAGGCTGAAGCATGGATTTGTTCTTGTGCTCTTGTTTTCAGAGTCTTTACTCCTTCAACCTCTCCTTTCTCTTTCTCCAAGAGAGGCAGGGAGCTGTGCCAGTGCCCCTGGCAGGTGAGCTCTGCGTGCCTCTGGTGGCAAACCTGTGAAGCCCTTCCAGCCTGTGTGCCAGGCAGTGTGCTCCATTGCTTAGCTTCTTACTGGATCCATATTTCCCCAGCTTCAGGTTCTTTCCATGCCATTCCCCCCCCTATTCATCAGGGAGTGGAATCCTCTGTCCAGAGGATGTAAATAACAGCTGTTTCCACTCCATTTGCATTTCTATCCTTAACACTTCCAGATAGATTATTTCTAGCAGCTTTCACAATCCAGTTCAAACTCCTCCTTAGACAGAGGTACCAGTGAGATCTTAGCAGAAATGCCTTGGGGCTGCCCGATGGGAAAGAGGCAGCAACAGTGAAACTCTCCAGCTGTTAGACTACAGCAACAAATGGAAGCTTATCTTGGAAGCTCTTTGGGCGTTTTCAGGATCAGTTCCTTTGGCTGAGAGTGCACCAGGTAAGGAGGTGCACTGCTGAAAATGTCTGTGCTGAACTGGTGCTGGAATTCTAACACAGAATCACAGAATGCAGCAGGCTGGCAGAGAGCTCCAAGCTCAGCCAGCCCAACCTAGCACCCAGCCCTGCCCAACCAACCAGACCATGGCACTAAGTGCCCCAGCCAGGCTTGGCTTCAACACCTCCAGCCATGGGCACTGCACCACCTCCCTGGGCAGCCCATTCCAATGCCAATCACTCTCTCTGACAACAACTTCCTCATCACATCCAGCCTGGACCTGCCCTGGCACAGCTTGAGCCTCTGTCCCCTTGTTCTGTTGCTGCTTGCCTGGCAGCAGAGCCCAACCCCGCCTGGCTACAGCCTCCCTGCAGGCAGCTGCAGGCAGCAATGAGCTCTGCCCTGAGCCTCCTCTGCTGCAGGCTGCACCCCCCCAGCTCCCTCAGCCTCTCCTCACAGGGCTGTGCTCCAGGCCCCTCCCCAGCCTTTCTGCCCTTCTCCCAACACCTTCCAGCACCTCAACATCTCTCTGCAATGGAGGAGCCCAGAACTGGACACAGCACTGCAGGGGTGGCCTGAGCAGTGCTGAGCACAGGGGCACAAGAACCTCCCTTGTCCTGCTGCCCACACTGCTCCTGAGCCAGCCCAGGATGCCATTGGCTCTGCTGCCCACCTGGGCACTGCTGCCTCCTCTGCAGCTCCTCTCTGCCAGCACCCCCAGGGCCCTCTCTGCCTGGCTGCTCTCAGCCACTCTGGCCCCAGCCTGTAGTGCTGCTTGGGGTTGTTGTGGCCAAAGTGCAGAACCCTGCACTTGGCCTTGTTCAGTCTCACCCCATTGGCCTCTGCCCACCCATGCAGCCTGGCCAAGTCCCTCTGCAGGTCTCTCCTCCCCTCCAACAGCTCCACAGCTGCTCCTAGCTTGGTGTCATCTGCAAACTCACTGCTGCTGGACTCAATCCCCTGCTCCAGATCATCGAAATTCATTTACCATAGGAGTGCAGCTGAAAAGGGAAGCAACCCAAGCCATGGCAAGCTGTATGAGGTGCACAGCTTCTTTGCCAGGGTCATTTGGTTTGGAGTGCAGCTCTTGTGTCCTGAGAAGAACTGAGAGCCAGCTTCTTGGGGTTTTTATTTTTCCAGCACTGTTTTCTTTTGTGGGCATTTCACTAACCCCAAAATGGCAACACAACATTTTTATTTGGTGATGCCTAAAGCAAGCTTGTAAGGATTCTGCCCTGTTACTGTGTTGTTGTTGTGGGGTTTTCTCCCTCCCCCCAGAAACCTTTGGAAGCCTTTCACCTCCTTACTTTGCTAAATGACTCAACTGCTTTAGGTTTCTTTGATCCCCTGAAGGTTGAGAATTGCAGCACGTTGACATTTAGTGACCTTTGCTGTGGTTCGTTTGCTCCATGTGGACAGCTGAAGATACTTGCTCCTACATCCAGATTTTGTTTGAAGTTACAGAAATGCACTTTCTCCTCTGCCTGTTTGCTTATCCAGAAGAAAAGATCCTTTTCTTTTAACAGGAGTCTCAGCTGGGGCCTCTACCCAAGCTGGACTGGGACAAACTTGATGATTCAGATTGTTTAGAGAGCAGTAATTATGTGTGTGAGTTGCTGGGTTTGCATATCTGGACAAGCCTGCAGCAGACTGATCCAGGCTTGGTAGTCTGAACAAAGACAATCTGAGCTCAGAACATCTGTAGAAACTGTGGGCCCCAACTACCTGATTTCAGGGGGCAGGCTTGTGTTTGAACCCCAGACTGTGACACAAAGAGCTTTTGCTTGCATTCAGCCTAGCTGGGGCTAGTTCTTCCAGAGCAGACTCCTGTATTCACATCCCTCCTTCAGCTCCTTCTGAAGCCCTCCCAGACCTAACATGTCATCCTGTTTTTTTCTGTCTATCTTTCAGCTTCCATGGAACTGCCCTGCAGCCTGTGAGGATGCTGCTTGCCTAGCCTGAAAGTGAGGGTAGGTATTCCATGCTTGGGACTGTGGTGACACTTGAGAGTGCACAGCCAGCCTGACCAGTTCAGAGAGCATGCAGGTTACAGTCCATCGAGGTGTGATGCTGGAAGTGGTGCTGGTGCATGCTCTCCCTGCTGGGCTGGTGCTTTAAAAGAGGGCAGGGTGGAACAGCAGCAAGTAGCAGAGGTGTGGGCATCAGCAGCCAGAGCTTGAGCTTGCTCCCTAGCCTGCAGCAGGAAGGATGTGCTCAGAGGGACCCAGAGTGTCCCATCTGCTGCGCTCTTGGGAAGTAGCAAATGAATCACAGAATGGTTTAGGTTGGAAGGGACCTCAAAGCTCAGCCAGTTCCAACCTCCTGCCATAGGCAGGGACACCTCCCACTAGAACAGGTTGCTCAAGGCCTCATCCAACCTGGTCCTGAGCACCTCCCTGGGTAACCTGTGCCAGTGTCTCACCACCCTCACTGCAAACAAAACTCACAGAACTTCCTCACACCCAGTTCCAATCTCCCCTCTGCCACTTCAAACCCATTCCTCCTCCTCCTCCTCCTCCTCTCATCACCAGACCTTGTCAATAGTCCCTCCCCAGCACTCCTGCAGCCCCCTGCAGATCCTGCAAGGCCACTCCAAGCTCTCCTGGAAGCCTCCTCTGCAGGCTGCAGAGCCCCAACTCTCTCAGCCTGTGCTCACAGCAGAGCTGCTGCAGCCCTCTCAGCATCTTGGTGGCCTCCTCTGCACTGCCTCCAACACTTCCATGTCCTGCTTGTGCTGGGGGCTCCAGAGCTGCCCCCAGGACTGCAGGTGGGGTGTGAGGAGAGCAGAGCTAAGGGGCACAATCTCCTCCCTTGCCCTGTGCCCACACTGCTCTTGCTGCAGCCCAGCACAGGGTTGTGTCTGGGCTGTACTCACCCTGCAGGCTCCTGTGGAGCTTTGCATCAGCCCAGCCCCCCAGGGCCTGTTCCTCAGGGCTGCTCTCAGCCATTCCCCACCCACCCAGGTGCAGGACCTTATGCCACTGTACTCCAACTGGTAACTAATCCAGGTCAAGGAAGACTTTTCCAGGCATTAGGTTCATTATTTAGCTGAAATCCTCAGTGTGTCTCCACTGAAGCAGAAGGCAAAGAGCACTGCTGCAGCACAGCTCTGGTGCAGCAGAGCTCCTCAAGAGGCTGACTTCTGCAAACTGTTCACAGAAGTACATCAGAAATGGGAGTGATGAGTGATGAGAGAACCCAGCAGCATTTCAGAGACAAAGATCTTCACATGAAACTGTAAAAGTCCCTTCTGTGGCATTGGTGAGTAGGAAATCTGTCTGTACCCCAGGGTTACACTGTCATTAATCTGTCACTTAGGGCAGTTGTTGTTCTGCAGGATGCTGGCTTGATGCAGTAGCTGAAATTAAGTCACTTCTCACTGTTCATTTAGATTTCCCATGACACTTTTCCATGGTGACTAAACTCCTCTGCTCTGGCAGAGGAGATGCTAAAAACCAGCTCTTCCAGAATTCCTTTTTTTCCCTCCTGTGATACTTCACTTTTGCTGCTAGGGAGATTCTCTTGCTGAGGAACTGAGATATTTGAGAAGGGTTTGCTGGCCTCATTTCAAAGAGTTTGCTGCTGCTGCTGCCTCAGGAGTGGGTTTCATCCTGACAAGCAGTAAAGCTGACTATAAGCACAACTGTTTCCCTCTTGCTTGCTTGCTTCCTTTTTCAGGAAGACCAACAGGCAAAGTGTCTCAGTCCTGTTGGCCATTCCAACCTCCTCTGCTGCCTCCAGGTGTTGCAAAGCTTAGGGATGTATTATCATTTCTCACCTCTATCCTGACACTTAATAGAGTGGCACTCCAGGCCATAAACTTCAGCTTCTCTAGAACCCAGCCAATGCCCTGTTGCTGACCAAAGATGGCATTTGGGCCCTGCAGCTTCCATATAGCTCCCACCTTGTAAGGTGCTGTGTCCTAACTGCTGATGAGAGGGAATGGCTTTCAGCTGGAGGAAGGCAGATTTAGACTGGATATTGGGAAGAAATTCTTTCCAGTGAGGGTGAGGAGAGACTGGAACAGGTTGCCCAGGGAGGTTGTGGAGCACAGAGAGTGAAGAGACCCTGGCACAGGTTGCCCAGGGAGGTTGTGGAGCACAGAAGCACCCAATGTGATCAAAGATCACATTGGGTGCTTCTGTGCTCCACAACCTCCCTGGAGGTGTTCAAGACCAGGCTGGATGAGGCCTTGAGCAACCTGGGGCTGGTGGGAGGTGTCCCTGCCTATGGCAGGGGCTGGAATTGGATGATCCTGAAGGTCCCTTCCAACCTAAACCATTCTATGAACAGCTGCAATTATAGCCAGTGGAGCCAACAGAAATGCAGTAGTGGCTTTAAGTAGCAGCAAAGCACTGAGACCTGTAGTGGAGCTGCAGAAATGCAGTCAGAGCCAGCAGCTGAAAGCCAGAGCTGTTCCAGCAGTGAAGGGAGAAGGGAAGTCTCCTAGAGGTAGGGCTGGGTAACTAGGGAGCAGGAAGAGAGGGCTGGATGTGTGGGTGGGTGACTGCTCTCTCCCTGACAGGCATGAGGAACTGAAGCACAGGCAGGAAATGTGTCCCCCAGGTGCACCGGCAGTGGGGTCCTCCTCACAGCCCACTGCTGGCTCCTCCTTTCCCAGACAAGGAGGGTGCAGCTCTTTGTTTTATTCCTCGAATGGGCTGAGTTGGAAGGCAGCTTAAACATCATCTACTTACACCTCCCTGCCAGGGCAGGCACAGCTTCCCCAGTCCTGCAGAAGAACCTGGGCACTCCAACCGCTTTCAGACCTCTGAGGGAGTCCTTTTTCCGAAGGCCTTCCATGTTCCATTGGAGAGCAGCTAGGGCCTGTCCCTCTCAGCTGCAGCTGGAGCTTGTTTCAGCTGCAGCTCCCAGGGCCTGGCTGTGTTTCTGCTGCCTTCAGCCAGACGCAGTTGCTGCCGGGCAAGGTCGCCTCCTGGTGGCACTCCCGAGGAACTGCAGAGAGAAAAGGCAGCAAAGCTGCTTCTGGCACACTTAGAATCGTAGAAGGGTTTAGGTTGGAAGGGACCTCAAAGCTCAGCCAGTTCCAAGCCCCTGCCATAGGCAGGGACACCTCCCACTAGAACAGGTTGCTCAGGGCCTCATCCAGCCTTGAACACCTCCAGGGAGGTTGTGGAGCACAGAAGCACCCAACGTGATCTTTGATCACGTTGGGTGCTTCTGTGCTCCACAACCTCCCTGGGCAACCTGTGCCAGTGTCTCAGCACCCTCAACCTGTGCCAGTGTCTCAGCAGCCTCCCTGCAAAGAACCCTTTCCTAACACCTCGTTTGAATGGACATGAGGATGGGTTGAAGTGCAGTTGAAATGGTCACCATTTTAACAGCTGAGTGCATGGTGACAAGCAAAGCCCAAGAGGACTTTTAGTGAGATCAATCAGTGAGATCCAAAGTTTATACTACCCACAGCAGAGAGTTTGAAACTCTTCACTTTCAACACCCTTTCAGGTACTGGAAGGCCTCTAAGGTCTCTCCAGAGCCTTCTGCAGGCTAAGGAGCCCCAGCACTCAGCCTGTCCCTGCTGCAGAGCTGCTCCTCTGATCATCTTCATGGCCTCCTCCTCTGGACCCACTCCCACAGTTTGATGTCCTTGTGTTGGGCTACCAGAACTGGACGCAATGGTCCAGGTGGAGTCTCCCTCCTCCCCTATGGAGTAGCAGCTGAGGTTGCTCATTCCCACACCAAACTCCATGACCAGGTGGTCTCCATCAGCCTCCTTACCTCCTAGGTCTGGGCCACAGCAAGTGGAGGTGGTGTGAGAAAAACAGTTCAGAGATGTCCTCAGGGAGGTTTCCACTGGGGACACTCTGACTGGTTTCAACAGGCATGTAGAGGCCTTTCACACACATCCAGCAGGGATATTTTTTTTCCCCCCACAATTAAAGGGAATTGAAGGAATAAAAAAGTTGTTTGGTGATCACTTTGTTGAAACAAGTGTTCTTTAGACCACCTGTGAGCAGCCTTCCTGCCACTCAGCTGCTGGCACAGTCTGTAGGCAACACATGCTGGCAAATGGTGCTAACCTGACAGAAGAAACAAGACCCTTCCTAGCTTCCCCAGCTTGCCTTGCAAAGGAAAAGCACTCAGTGTGTGAGGGAGTTATTTTCTGAGTGTTAGGAGCTGCTAAGAAGCCTTACTGAAGGTCCCTGGGATCTCTGCAGGGGCAGTGTTCCAAGCTTGCTCCTCTGTCAGAAGCCTCATGCCTACAAGTGTAGACTAAAGAATGCTTTTCCTGAGGGCAGAAAAGCAGCTTGATGACATAGCAGGCTATAAAAGCACAAACTCTTAACCAGCAAAATGCTGAGCCCAGGAAGCAGAACCAAGCCACATTTCCTGAATTCAAAGCATTTTGTACTCTAAAGGGCAAATCCTCCCTGCTAGGTGTGCCAGAAAGAGCTGGGAGTCTTCTCAGCAATCCTCTTGCTGAGGCCAGGAACTCTTCCTGCCCTGAGTTACAGCTTTCCTCATTTCTGTGCTGCTATCACATCCTCACTGAAGTGCAGCTGAGGTGGGCTTAAAACAAAACCACAAAGCACCCCTCCAGGAACCACAAGTGCCCCCAGAAGTGCCCTCAGGTCTTTGGGAACGCTGGGTGATTCAGTTGGCATGCCTTGGAAGCTGCAGTTTAACCAAGCTGGCCAGGGTTCAATCCATGACAGCAGCCTCAAGTGCAAGCCCTTGGTTGATGCAGGATTGAACACGGACTCAGACACTTCAGCAGTGCAAGGGAAGTAAAACCATTGCCTTGTTTCCATGGACACCTCACAGTGTCCCAGCCATGCTGCTTGGGGACTTCCTCACTATTCAGCTGCATTTCAGTTAATAGATTGCTTTAAAATAACCCTCCTAAACCAGCCCATGAGCAGCCTCTGAGTTAAAGCAGAGTGCTCCAGCACCACTTCCATCCCGCTCTAAGGCCAGCACATGGGATCCTTGCTTCAGGGATGCAGTTTCTGGTCTTGCTGTCAGCGATTCGAGCAGAAACCAGCAGCCCAGTTCACCTGTGGCTGTTTTAGTGACAGCACTGACACAGAGCTGCCAAATCTCTCTGGGTTTTATTTCCAGTCAGGTGGGAGAGCAGAGTGCTGCCAGGAAGTCCTCTCAACTAGCGGTCTTTAGGAGGATTCAGATTCCTGCGTCTTCTGTGGTACCTGGAAGAGAAAAAAGGCTGCAGTGAGTGCAAGCTTTGGAGTCTTTGATTCTCATATCTCCCCCCCTGCCCGGGTGAGTGGTCTGGAGGTGACTCCTCAATAGAGGCCATCCCTGTTGTTCACGGGGTTACATAACGCTGCTTGCTCCCCTTGCTGTAATCCAGTCAGTGCTCCAGCTGAAGGGGTACAAAGGCTGCTGTTTGTTCCTGGTCCTTTGTCTGAAGTTAATTTCATTACATGGGCAGCTTTTCCTTTGGCTAAAGTGATTGCTACAGAACAAAAGAGACTTGATGTTTCAAGGAGTTCTGCCAGCCTCTACATTAAACAGTTTGTAGGCAAACCAATCCCCAAACTGATCCCTATTTTCCTCCTAATTGCACACCCTAAACCAATGAAGATCTTGTTTCATGCTCATTCCACTGACAGCTCCCCTTTGGCTAGAGAAGGTTCTACCACTTCATTCTTTGTATTTACAGAAAATAAAGCCATTA
This sequence comes from Pogoniulus pusillus, assembly GCF_015220805.1. Classification (NCBI taxonomy): domain Eukaryota; kingdom Metazoa; phylum Chordata; class Aves; order Piciformes; family Lybiidae; genus Pogoniulus; species Pogoniulus pusillus. Next base: position 1,047,745 of record NC_087278.1, read on the forward strand.
ACAAGTTTTCTGTGGACAAAGCAACTCCCAAACGTTCTGCCTGTACTGAATCTCCAAGGCTACAAATTAGCAGCTACCAAGTGGCGTAACACCAGGGACTGGACACGAACCAGGAGGCCATTGGTTTGCAGCAGTGGATCTGGAGGCATCCAGCTCCTCTTCTAGGCTCAGTCTCACATCTTTGTACCTCTCCTCCCAGCTTTTGCATGCTGAAGTCTGCTGCAGCTTTAATAAATCACCTACAGAGGCAGCTAAGGAGGTGGTATGGAAGGTTCCTACTCTTCACAACTGCAAACTGCTGAAAGACACTGAGGGGCTGCAGCATGTCAAAGAAGGGCAGTGAAGCTGGTGAAGGGTCTGGAGGACAGAGCTGGGGGCAGCAGCTGAAGGAACTGGGGCTGTTTAGTCTGGAGAAGAGGAGCCTGAGTGGGACTCTGTACAACTCCCTGAAAGGAGGCTGCAGCCAGGTGGGGGGTTGGGCTCTTCTCCCTGGTATCAGGTGATAGGAGAGGAAATGGCCTGAAATTGTGCCAGGGCAGGGTTAGGTTGGAGATGAGGAAAACCTTCTTTGCTGCAAGAATGGTCAGGGATTGGCACAGGCTGCCCAGGGAGGTGGTGGAGTGCCCATCCCTGGAAGTGTTCAGCAAAGGTGTGGCCATGGCTTAGTGGCCCTGGTGGTGGTGGGCTGATGGGTAGAATCTTATCTTGGAGGGTAGAATCTTATCTTGGAGGCATCTTCCAACCAAACCAACGACCACCACCTGCAGAGGCTATCAGAGGAGCAGCACCACAAAAGCTTTCCCAATCCACCTTCCCTTTCTACAGCACTGCACTGAACAGTTCACATAGGAGCCCAGGTGCTAGCAGTGTCTTGTCTCCTACACTTATCCTAGGCTGCATCTAGTCCTCAGCTCGCTCCTGCTCCTGCTGCCTCCCCCAGGAAGAAGCACTGCAGACACTTACTGCCCCACAGGGTACCAGCGATGCTTTGTGGTGTAGAACATTTTGCTGAGCTCTTCCATCGTGGGACCTGTGCTGTTCTTCAGCTCATCTGCGTTCAGTCGAGCTTTCAGGACTTGATCAAGGCTTTCCTCTTTATTGTCCACTGGGTCTGGCCTTGGGATGGGCTATGGAAAGAGTACTGTGTGATTCTTTTTCTCCCAAAGCCAAGCTCCACAGACAGCATTACCACTGACTCTGATCAGCTGAAATCAAAGGAATACAGGAGAGTGACTAACTGCTGTTCACTGCCCTCCCACCTCCTCCAGCCCAAACAGGCACTGGGGAGCAGCTGGCCAATTACCACAGGTGCTACAGCTGACCACCTGCCCCTACAACCAGCACTGCTGCCCTCATCATAGCTGATCTCATCTTTATCACTCAGCAGCTGAATCATGAGCTTCAGCTCTGCAATTCCACAAGCCCTCAAGTCATTCCTGCTCAGAAATGTACTGAGTGACAACCAGCACCACTATAAAAAGCTTAAAGCCAATTTATACCTGGCACAAGAATGTCACTTCCTAATTGTGCATCTGTGAAGACCAAGATGATGCTTCTCAACCTGAAACTCTTTGCACTGCCACAAACCTTTCCTGGTTTAGTTGCTGACCCCTGTTTTTCCTGACCAATTTAAATATACTCCCTAGGCACAGAGTGCTAAAATATTAAGCAGAGGAAGAAGCAGAACTGTGTGGTTTTGGCCATACCTTTGTATGCTCATATGGAATCTCCAGTGAAGGGTGGTAGCAGACAATTGTCTTCAGATCTGATGTCACTGCCAGCTCCACTTTGCTATAAAAATGAAGAACCCAGACTCTTAAATCATAACCAATTTCAAATGCCATTGTAAACACCATCTGCAGAAGTTCTGAGCAACTGAGCAGTCTTAGTCCCAAGAAAACCAGATTTGACCCTGCAGTTTTGAGTCCTTAACTGTCTTCTATGAAATAAACCATTACAAACTAAAGGCCACAAATAGATGATCTTAAATTTCTCTGCCATCATCTTCAGAGCTGCTGCTTGGGTTTTCTGACTGAGGGGGGGAAAAAAGGACTGAAATAGCATCCCACCAGCCCAGGTTGTTCAAGGTCTCATCCAGCTTGGCCTTGAGCACCTCCAGGGAGGTTGTGGAGCACAGAATGTGATCAAATCACATTTGGTGATTCTGTGCTCCACAGGCTCCCTGGGCAGCCTGTGCCAGTGTCTCCTCACCCTCACTGGAAAGATGATGAACACAATGAACAAAAAGTCCTCCTGAGAGAGCAGAATATGTGCATGGTGAGTGCCAAGAGGCTGCAGCCAGGCCCTGCTGGCTGATGCCCAGTGACAGGCCAAGGGGCAATGGGTGGAAGCTGAGGCATATAGAGTTCCATGTGAACCTGAGGAAGAATTTTTTCACTATGAGGGTGCCAGAACCCTGGCACAGACTGCCCAGGAGGGCTGTGGAGTCTCCCTCTCTGGAGATACTCAGACCCTGCCTGGATGTGTTCCGGTGTGATCTGCTCTGGGTGACCCTGCTCTGGCAGGGGGGCTGGACTAGATGAGCTTTGGGGGTTCCAGACCCTGACATTCTATGATTCTCCAAGTCCTTCCTAAATTCCATGAGACAGTACCCTCCTAAAACCCTGTACTAGACAGCTGCTGAGTTCCTCACTACATTGGGATCACCTTTTCTGCTTCCAAACCTCCCATGCAGCAGCACGAGAACACCTGGACATTGTCATAGCAAGCATCAGCAAAAGTGAGTGCTCTTAGCTACTTCTGCTCCTCCACAAACAGAAGTGGAGGGGTGCTGGGACCATCACATTTAAAATGAGTCCTGACTGACTTTTAATTCTGCTTGGTTTAAAAACCCTTCTCACTGGAAATGGCACTTCAGTTAAAACTGGCAGAGGACGCATCTGATGCCATTACATGACCACATCAAGACACAGAAAGTCCCAGGCACCAGCAAGACATGAGAAGGACACACATCAAAGCAGTCTGAAGTACCAGTTGTAGTCTTCAGGGAGAACAGAGTAGGTAGATTTATGGCAAGCATGGCCCACAGCTTCACCTGCAAAACAGGAAGCAGCAAAACCCCATGAAACACACAGTAATGTGAAAACAAACCTCATCCTGCCTGGCTGTGAACACCCCAGGGAGGGAGCATCCACAGCCTCCCTAGGCAGCCTGTGCCAGGGACTCACCACCACTGCAAATCATTTCTTCCTCATCTCTAGCCTCAACCTCCCCCCTTCCAGCTCCAAGCCATTGCCTCTCATCCTGTCACTCCCAGCCCTTGTCAAAAGTCCCTCCCCAGATCTCCTATTGCCCACTTCACGCACTGAAAGGTTGCTCTAAGGTCTCCCTGGAGCCTTCTCCAGGCTAAACAGCCCCAACTCTCCCAGCCTGTCCTCACAGGAGAGGTGCTCCAGGCCTCTATCATCTCTGTGGCCTCTCCAGTTGATGTTAAGCAATGAGATTTCACTGCAGCCTTTCCTCACTACTGTTTCTAAGTCTGAAATGTTTAATCTTCCAATCTCCTCAGTGGTAAGAGGGGCAGAATTAACTGCCTGATTCATTAGAGGAGCATCATATGTGGGCCATGGAAGCTTTAAAGGCAAAAATCCCAACCCAAGGCATCCTTTAATTATTAGCAGAGAACACAGAGTATCAGACTTGATTCTGATCAAATCAAATTCACCTCCATGCTTCCCATCCTTTAAACAACAGGAGAAAGAGGCTCTCAAAGAGCAGCCTCAATGCAGAGCTTGTCACAGCTACTCACTCTGCAGCAGAGCCTGCTTGCAGCTTGCCACTGAGCGCATCCGCAGGCAGCTGGACTGCACAGCTCGAAGTGATGCTGCCATGCTGGCAGCAGAGAGCAAACCAGGCCTGGGCAAGGCAGAGCTCAGACAGATCCCACAGCTGCAGCACACCCCCTGGAAGAAAGCAGATTGATAGTTGTTCATGGTAAGGCCTGGCAATGTCATCTCCTGAACAACTTAAGGATCAATAAAAGTGGAGCAGTAAATTCTTCATCACTTGCCAGCTGTTTGGAAGGCCTTAAGAAGGTTGGACCAGAGGATCCTTGGGGTCACTTCCAACCTGCCATTCTGTGACTCTTATTATTTGAGATAGTAGCACTTTGATAGTCAAACATGGTACAAGATTTTATTTCCTGAGACATTCTTTAAACCAACACAGGATCAAGCAGGCTGGCAGAGAGCTCCAAGCTCCCCCAGCCCAGCCTAGCACCCAGCCCTGCCCAACCAACCAGACCATGGCACTAAGTGCTCCAGCCAGGCTTGGCTGCAACACCTCCTGCCATGGGCACTCCACCACCTCCCTGGGCAGCCCATTCCAATGCCAATCACTCTCTCTGACAACAACTTCCTCCTCACATCCAGCCCGAGCCTGCCCTGGCACAGCTTGAGGCTGTGTCCCCTTGTTCTGGTGCTGCTTGCCTGGCAGCAGAGCCCAACCCCACCTGGCTACAGCCTCCCTGCAGGCAGCTGCAGGCAGCAATGAGCTCTGCCCTGGGCCTCCTCTGCTGCAGGCTGCACCCCCCCAGCTCCCTCAGCCTCTCCTCACAGGGCTGTGCTCCAGGCCCCTCCCCACCCTTGCTGCCCTGCTCTGGACACACAGCATCTACAGGGCTGCTCCTAACCGTCCTTTAGGCCCCCTTCAGGTACTGGCAGGCTTCTATTCGGACCCCCCGGAGCCTCCTCATCTCCAGACCGAACAACCTCAACTTCCCTTCCTCTGACCTGGCTCGGAGGCCTCGATGTGTGGTTTCCTTACATCAGCCCGGCTTAAGCTCTCGTTAGCTACGAAGAGAAGCTGGGGTGGCTGCGGGGCTGCGGGACGCGGCCGTTCCGCGAAGCAGCGCTGGCGCTCGGCGGCCTGGCTGTGGGCTGCCCGGGACCGCCTGCCGACACCAGGCCTTCCGCGGCGCACGGGCCCGCCTGCGGCCGCTACCGGCAGGGAACCGCCACGGCCCACGGCCCACGGCCCGCCTCCCTTCTCCCCTCCTTCCTTTGCTTCTCTCCTCCTTTCCCCCGTCCTTCTCCGCAGCGCTCACCTGTGCAGGTGTCCCCACGCCCCGCTGGTGTCCCCGCTCCGCTCCGCTCAGCGCTCCGCCCCGCTCAGCGCTCCGCCAGCGGCCCGGACACCGGAGCGGCACACAGCAGCTTCCGCTTCCGGCGGCTGCCCGGCCCGCGGCACGCCGGGACCTGCAGTGCGAGACTATGGGGCCTGCCCCGCCCCGCCTCCCGCCACGCCCCGCCCCCCGCCACGCCTCTCCCTCCAGCCCCGCCTCTCCCCAGCCCCGCCTCTCCCTAGCCCCGCCTCCCGTCCCCCGCCCCGCCTCTCCCCCGCCCCGACTCTCCCCAGCCCCGCCTCCCCCCAGACCCGCCTCTCCCCAGACCCGCCCCCGCCCCGCCTCCCCCCAGCCCCGCCTCTCCCCAGCCCCGCCTGCCCCTGCCCTGCCCGGCCCCGCCCCGGCGGCAAACCCTGAGGCGCTTCAGGGGCGGCTGCGGTACCGCATCTTAGCTGGAGGCAGCGCCGAGGAGCGATCTAGGCTGAGCAGTGCCTGGCCTGAGAGCAGCCCTGGGGGTGTGGGGGTGCTGGCGGATGCGGAGCGCAGCAGGAGCCCTCAGCCTGCCCTGGCGGCCCGCGGCGCGACCGAGCCTGGGCTGTAGCCAGAGTAGTGTGGGCAGCAGGGCCAGGGAGGTGATCCTGCCCCTCTGCTCCGCACTGCTGGGACCCCACCTGCAGTACTGCATCCAGCGCTGGGGTCCCTGGGACAAGAGGGATGTGGAGGTGCTGGAAGGGGTCCAGAGCAGGGCCAGGAGGATGCTCAGAGGCTGCAGCAGCTCTGCTGTGAGCACAGCCTGAAAGAGTTGGGGCTGTGCAGGCTGGAGCAGAGGAGGCTCCCAGGGGACCTTCTTGTGGCCTTCCAGCATCTGAAGGAGGCTACAAAAAAGCTGGGGAGGGACTTTTTAGGCTGTGAGGGAGTGACAGGACTTGGGGGAATGGAGCAAAGCTGGAGGTGGGGAGAGTCAGGCTGGAGGTGAGGAGGAAGTTGTTCAGCAGGAGGGTGGTGAGAGGCTGGCAGGGGTTGCCCAGGGAGGTGGTGGAAGCCTGATCCCTGGAGGTGTTTGAGGCCAGGCTGGCTGAGGCTGTGGGCAGCCTGCTCTAGGGTGAGGTGTCCTTCACACCACAGATCACATTGGGTGCTTCTGTGCTCCACAACCTCCCTGGAGGTGTTCAGGACCAGGCTGGATGAGGCCTTGAGCAACCTGTTCTAGTGGAAGGTGTCTGCCTGTGGCAGGGGGTCAGAACTGGATGATCCTTGAGGTCCCTTCCAACCTAAACCATTCTATGAACTCTGAGTGTCCCCCTGATGATGATGATGATGATGATGATGTCCATTTGGTCAGCTGGGTCAGCTCTCCTAACTTCTCGTGCTCCCCAACCTACTCACTGGTGGGGTGAAGTGAGAAGCAGAGAAGGCCTTGACTCTGTTAGCACTGCTCAGCAGGAACCAGAACAGCCCTGCCTTGCCAACACTGTTTGCAGCACAGATCCAAAGCGTGGCCCTGCCCTGGGCTGAAGGAAATGAACTGTGCCAGCCCCCAGCAGCAGGTGATGTAACCATTTCTTGTGCTGCTAACCCACCAGTGCCATGGCCCAGGTTGTAACTTAAATCCTGCTTCTAAAAGCTTGCAGCTGAAGGCACTGCAGACCTGTCACTGTTGTCGGTTCAAAACTAACCCAATTCCCCTGCCAGAGCCTCCAGACTATTTTTAGCTGGTTTCTATAAGAAGGGTTTTTAGCAGACAGTAGATGAGGTCTACCTCTTCCCTGACACTTAATGTTCTGCAAGCCTATTCTTAGAAGCATGCTCTGACAGATTACAGCTGTCTGGTAGGGAGAGGGGAATTGCTTCAGGACAGCTCAGGAGCGTGGCTGCACACTTGTGTGTGTCTGCAGAGAGGGTTATTAATAACTGCCAAGGGCCCTGCTTGCTTCAGCACACTGTAGGCAGCAAGCAGCAGAGCTGCTCGCCCTGTGCTGGCTCAACAGAAAGGAGCTGCTGCTCTGTGTGCTGCAGAGGCACTCATGGTGCAAGCACAGGGCTCAGACAGCTGGGATCAGTGGGGCAGAGCCTAGTCAGGCCTGTGGCTAGTGGTGCCCCCCCGGGGTTGGTGCTGGGCCCAGCTCTGTTCAGTGCATTCAGTAGTAACCTGGATGAGGGGACAGAGTGGACCCTCAGCACATTTGCTGGTGGCACAAAGCTGTGCTGCTGACATGCCAGGAGGCTGTGCTGCATCCAGCATGACCTGGACAGGCTGCAGAGCTGGGCAGGGGGAAATAAGTGGCATTGGGTAAGGACAAGTGCAGGCTGCTGCACCTGGGGAATAACCTCATGGATCAGCACAGGATGGGGGCTGAGCTGTTGCAGAGCAGCTCTGGGAGAAAGGACCTGGGAGTCCTGGTGGACAACAGGGTGGCCATGAGCCAGCAATGCCCCTGTGGCTGAGAAGGCCAAGGGCATCCTGGGGTGCAGCAAGAAGAGTGTGGCCAGCAGGGCCAGGGAGGTACTTCTGCCCCTCTGTCCTGTTCAATGTTTCTGGGCAAGGCATTATTGAATAAAGACCAACAAATCAAAACTTATTTGCCACAGTGAAGGCTCCTCCCCACAGCAGCCCATTCTGCTGCCTCCCTGCAATTACAGCTCTGCTTCAAACCTCAGACTGCAGAGTGCTGTGAGGAGGAAGGGAGATTAGTCAGCCACAGGCTCAGCTGGCCGGGGTGCTCCCACTCAGTGAGCAACTCAGTGGCAGCCAAAGCTGTCACAGGAAGCTGGTCAGCAGCTGTGCTGAATTGTCCTGGCAGTAGTCATTGCATCACTGTCACTATTTCATTACCTTTTGTGCCTGGGGTAAGGCTGCAGAGCACTTTGTTGGCAACGGGATGGGTGCTTCAGTTTGTTCTCAGAACTGCTGTAATCCCAGCTAGGATGTGATGCTCCTGGGTTTGTGGGGAGGGGGATTCATAAAATCATGGGATGGTTTAGGTTGGAAAGGACCATAAAGATCATCCAGTTCCAACCCCCTAAAACAGGCAAGGGACACCTCCCACCAGCCCAGGTTGTTCACTCAACCTGGCCTCGAGCACCTACAGAGAGGTTGTGGAGCACAGAAGCACAGAATGTGATCAAAGATCACATCAAAGATCACATTGGGTGCTTCTGTGCTCCACAGCCTCCCTGGGCAGCCTGTGCCAGTGTCTCCTCACCCTCACTCTCTGTGCTCCACAGCCTCCCTGGGCAGCCTATGCCAGTGTCTCACCACCCTCACTGTCAAGAATTTCTTCCTAATCTCCAGTCTCAATCTCCCCTCTCCCAGCTCAAAGCCACTGCCCCTTGTCCTGGCACTCCAAGCCCTTGTCGAAAGTCCCTCCCCAGCTCTCCTGTAGCTCACTTCAGGCGGCTCTGAGGTTCCCTGGAGCCTTCTCATCTCTAAGCTGAGAAACCCCAAACTCTCCCAGCCTGTCCCAACAGGTGAGATGCTCCAGGCCTTTGTGCCCCGCCTTGGGTCCACCAGGTCCAGGTCCTTCTTGTGCTGTGGGCCCCAGCACTGGAGGCAGCGCTGCAGCTGTGGTCTCAGCCCGCACTGCCCGGCGGAGCGGAGCGGCTCCCATCGCCCGGCGGAGTGGAGCGCAGGAGCGCAGGAGCGCAGCGGCTCCCATCGCCTGGCGGAGTGGAGCGCAGGAGCGCAGGAGCGCAGGAGTGCAGTGGCTCCCATGGCCCGGCGGAGCGCAGGAGCGCAGGAGCGCAGCGGCTCCCATCACCCGGCAGAGCGCAGCAGCGCAGGAGTGCAGCGGCTCCCATCGGCCGGCGGAGCGGAGCGCAGCAGCACAGTAGTGCAGGAGCGCAGCGGCTCCCATCGCCCGGCGGAGCGGAGCGCAGCAGCGCAGCAGCGCAGGAGCGCAGCGGCTCCCATCACCCGGCGGAGCGCAGGAGCGCAGGAGCGCAGGAGCGCAGCGGCTCCCATCGCCTGGCGGAGCACAGGAGCGCAGGAGCGCAGCGGCTCCCATTGCCCGTCAGAGCGCAGCAGCACAGGAGCGCAGGAGCGCAGCGGCTCCCATCGCCCGGCGGAGCGCAGCAGCACAGGAGCGCAGGAGCGCAGCGGCTCCCATGGCCCGGCAGAGCACAGGAGTGCAGGAGCGCAGCGGCTCCCGTCGGCCGGCGGAGCAGAGCGCAGGAGCGCAGGAGCGCAGGAGCGCAGCGGCTCCCATGGCCCGGCGGAGCACAGGAGCGCAGGAGCGCAGCGGCTCCCATGGCCCGGCGGAGCGCAGGAGCGCAGGAGCGCAGCGGCTCCCATGGCCCGGCAGAGCGCAGGAGTGCAGGAGCGCAGCGGCTCCAGTCGGCCGGCGGAGCAGAGCGCAGGAGCGCAGGAGCGCAGCGGCTCCCATGGCCCGGCGGAGCACAGGAGCGCAGCGGCTCCCATGGCCCGGCGGAGCACAGGAGCGCAGCGGCTCCCATTGCCCAGCGGAGCGCAGGAGCGGAGCGCAGGAGCGCAGGAGCGCAGCGGCTCCCATCGCCCGGCGGAGCACAGGAGCTCAGGAGCGCAGCGGCTCCCATGGCCCGGCGGAGCGCAGGAGCGCAGCGGCTCCCATCGCCCGTCAGAGCGGAGCGCAGGAGCGCAGCGGCTCCCATGGCCCGGCGGAGCGCAGCAGCACAGGAGCGCAGGAGCGCAGCGGCTCCCATGGCCCGGCGGAGCGCAGCAGCACAGGAGCGCAGCGGCTCCCATGGCCCGGCGGAGCGCAGGAGCGCAGCGGCTCCCATGGCCCGGCGGAGCGCAGGAGCGCAGGGGCTCCCATGGCCCGGTGGAGCGCAGGAGCGCAGGAGCGCAGCAGCTCCCATGGCCCGGCGGAGCGCAGCAGCACAGGAGCGCAGCGGCTCCCATGGCCCGGCGGAGCGCAGGAGCGCAGGGGCTCCCATGGCCCGGTGGAGCGCAGGAGCGCAGGAGCGCAGCAGCTCCCATGGCCCGGCGGAGCGCAGCAGCACAGGAGCGCAGCGGCTCCCATGGCCCGGCGGAGCACAGGAGCGCAGCGGCTCCCATGGCCCGGCGGAGCACAGGAGCGCAGCGGCTCCCATGGCCCGGCGGAGCGCAGCAGCACAGGAGCGCAGCGGCTCCCATGGCCCGGCGGAGCACAGGAGCGCAGCGGCTCCCATGGCCCGGCGGAGCGCAGGAGCGCAGCGGCTCCCATCGCCCGTCAGAGCGGAGCGCAGGAGCGCAGGGGCTCCCATGGCCCGGCGGAGCGCAGGAGCGCAGCGGCTCCCATCGCCCGTCAGAGCGGAGCACAGGAGCGCAGCGGCTCCCATGGCCCGGCGGAGCGCAGGAGCGCAGCGGCTCCCATGGCCCGGCGGAGCGCAGGAGCGCAGCGGCTCCCATCGCCCGTCAGAGCGGAGCGCAGGAGCGCAGGGGCTCCCATGGCCCGGCGGAGCGCAGGAGCGCAGGAGCGCAGCGGCTCCCATGGCCCGGCGGAGCGCAGGAGCGCAGGAGCGGAGCGCAGGAGCGCAGCGGCTCCCATCGCCCGGCGGAGCGCAGGAGCGCAGGAGCGGAGCGCAGGAGCGCAGCGGCTCCCATCGCCCGGCGGAGCACAGGAGCGCAGGAGCGCAGGAGCGCAGCGGCTCCCATGGCCCGGCGGAGCGCAGGAGCGCAGGAGCGCAGCGGCTCCCATGGCCCGGCGGAGCGCAGGAGCGCAGGAGCGCAGCGGCTCCCATCGCCCGGCGGAGCGCAGGAGCGCAGCGGCTCCCATGGCCCGGCGGAGCGCAGGAGCGCAGGAGCGCAGCGGCTCCCATCGCCCGGCGGAGCGCAGGAGGGCAGGAGCGCAGCGGCTCCCATGGCCCGGCGGAGCGCAGGAGCGCAGGAGCGCAGCGGCTCCCATCGCCCGGCGGAGCGGAGCGCAGCAGCACAGCAGCGCAGGAGCGCAGCGGCTGCCATCGCCCGGCGGAGCGGAGCGCAGGAGCGCAGCGGCTGCCATCGCCCGGCGGAGCGGAGCGCAGGAGCGCAGCGGCTGCCATCGCCCGGCGGAGCGGAGCGCGGAGGGGGTGTGGGCGGTGCCGCCCCCGGAAGCGCCGCGGGGCTGCTTCCGGCCGCGCGCCCCGCCCGAGCCGCAGCGCGAGGAGACAAGATGGCAGGGCTGCCCCGCAGGATCATCAAGGTACCCCCGCACGGCCCCGCACCGCCCCGCACCGCCCCGGCACGGCCCCGCACCGCCCCGCGACCGCCGCCGCACCGCCACCGCTCCCCTGCGGCGGCCACGGCCGGGCCGGCTCGGGCGCCGCTTCCGGTGCCCGCGATCAGGGCCGCGCGGGGGCAGGGCCGCTCCAGGCCTCCTTGGCTGGCCGAGGGGGGGGCGGCTGCGGGAGGCGCTGAGGCGAGCGGGCCGCGCCGGGCCTGGCCTCCTCATCTCCGCTTCCCGCTGCCGCTGGCGGAGGTTCCTCGGCCCGGCGGCGGCGTGCGCGGGCGGTGGGGAGCGGCCGGGCCCTGCCGGCGAGCGGGAGCGGGCCCGCGTCTGTGGCGGTAGCCGCCCGGGCGACTCCGGCGCTTCGCAGCGCTCAGTGCCGCCGACCGCCGGGTGCTTGGCGCGCCCGCTCCTCGCCCCGCAGCTCGGAAGGGCGGCGGGCACGCACCCCCGCCCGGTTCCGCCAGCGCTGTGGATCCTCGGCGCTCTGCCCTGCCCGGCCCCGGCTCCCTGGCTCCGCTCTCGCAGCGCTGGGGCGGAGGAGCGCGGCGGTGGCCGTGCGGTGTGCGGGTCCCGCCTTCTGTGCGAGAAGGGACGAAGCACAGCGAGGCCTCGCCCGGGGCTCCAGCCGCACGGCAGGGACATCCGTACCGGCGCGCACCAGGCCGGGCCGGTGACTGCTTCCTGCGCCCTGAGCAGGCCACTCCGCATTTACCTGGTGGTTCAGTGTCCTGCTTCGGCTTTCGTTCACCAAGCTTTGCATAGGGACTCTTAACCTTGGGGTCCTTTCAGCTGACTCTCCCATTGCAGTTTCAGCTCCAGTCTTGAGTGCTTTGGAGTGGCTCAGCAGAGCTGCCTCTGCAGAGGAAGCTATGAACAGAGCTTGGTTCTGTAGCTAGCCTGCTGATTTGCAGTAAGGTGACTTGAAGGCCCCAAATTGGTGATGGCTCCTTTTGTAGAAGTCGCTAAGTAGGGTTTGTCAGCCTTCAGCAAGCAAGGAGCATCCTGTGGAGGCAGCAAATGTCGCAAGTGGTGTCTGGCACCGCAGGGCTCCCCTGGCTGAACATGCGACGGTGGCAACCCTTGGAATGCACCTGGGGACAGAATGTCACCGAGGGCATGGAAAAGAGAGCCAGATGTCTCAGAGAAGGATGCAGTGCTGTCTGGAGCCGGGGTAGCATGGCAGGAGCAGTGTTTATCGTGCGTGAGACAGGCTGAAACATGATCACTGCTCAGAGCTGTAAGCGGCACTGAGTAACGAGGACAGATCTTCCGGCGTGAGTCTGAGGCTCGTCTGGCTGCTGGAGTGCACAGCATGCAAAGCTGGGTGCGTTTCAGGTGTGAGAGGGAGCACTGATTCGTGATTCAGCACAGAGCTGTGCTGAGAGCTCAGTCGTGATGCTGCTGGCTGTTACTTCTGGGGTTAAGAGCTCTGGACAGTTCCCCTGAATACAGCCAAGGAGTGCACCCACCTGTGTGTGCATTTCCTCCTTGGCAGTTCTGGGATTTTCATGCTTTTCTAGGGAAAACCTGGAGCAGTTCACACTGCTCGCCTCAAAAAATGGAAGGTTTCTTCTCCTGGAGGAGAGGAGGTGGAGGGCAGCAGGAGGAGACACATAGAAACTCCAGATTTCCTCTGGCCAAGCACCCTGAAGGGTTTTGGGGATCATTTTCTGCTAGAGGGTGGGGGTGTGGTGGGTTGTGTATCCGTGTGTGCACGGAAGGGCAGCTGTCTGCAGCTGCTCTCTGGCTTTTAAGTCTTGGTTGGGTTGTGTTAGGTGGTCAGGCCTTGAGCTGTTGGATCTTGGGTGGGTTGTGTTAGGTGGTCAGGCCTTGAGCTGTTGGATCTTGGGTGGGTTGTGTTAGGTGGTCAGGCCTTGAGCTGTTGGATCTTGGGTGGGCTGTGTTAGGCGGCCAGGCCTTGAGCTGTTGGATCTTGGGTGGGTTGTGTTAGGTGGCCAGTTCTCTGTCTCCTCTGCTGTGCCTGCCCTGCCAGATGTTCCCATGGCCCAGGACTTGAATCTGACTTGTTACTGCAGCCTGAACGTGCAGAGTCGTACTTGGAAATCTTGCAGGTGCAGAGGTGCAGACCTAGAGAGGCCTACTCGAGTCTTCAGGAGCCTTAAGTGAGAACAGTTTTGACCTCTTCTGACCTGGCAATCTTGATGTTAAGAGTTAAGTCTCCTCTTGCTGGTTGTCTTGGAGGGAGTGAACTCTTGTTAGTGAGAGGCTGATAGAAAAGCGAAGTGGGAGATGGAGGTAGGAAGGAGCTGTAGAAGGATGAGACAACTCCAGTAACAGGGAGATCTGATTTTCTGATGCCCTGATGAACAAGTGGCTTGGGTTACTGGTAGGAAAAGACCTTCTCCACATGCAGCCTTTGTGTTGTGCTCAGCCAGGCCTGCCAGGGGCTGGCTGGGGACAGCAGGGCCTATCTGGACTGTAATGAAGTACAGAATCCAGTCAACTGCTCAAAATGCAGCTGGCGTTCCTCGTCGTGACCGGCTGCTGGCAGATGGCCTGGCTCTCAGGTTGACTAGCAGCCCTGCCTCTGTGCAGCCTGTCATCTAGCTCAGCAGGAGAGCAGTAGCTTTCCTTGTCTGGGCAGAGAGCTCTGCCTGCTATTTCCAGTACTTCCCCTAAATTCAAAGTTTTGCCCTCAGATTACTCTGCTTAGAAACAGAGACCTGGAGCAAGCAGAGGGAGAGGATGTGTAAGCTCAAGACATGACAGGACAGCAGGGCTGGCTCCCAGGAGGATGGGAGCCCCATGGAAAAGACAAGGAGTGATGGGGGCAGGTTACTGCTGGGGAGATTCCCATTGGGCTCCAGAAGAAAATGTTCCCCATGAGTACAGTCAGACACTGGAGTCGTCCCCCAGGGGCAGTGCTGGAGTCCCCTGCACTGGGCAGTTTGAAGACTCAGCTCAGCAGGCTGCTGGGGCAGCTCAGTGCAACTCCAGCCTCACCTAGAAAGGTTGGAACAGATGATCCTTGGGGTCCCTTCAACCTGGCATCCTGGGATTCTTCTTCAGGGTTATGGCTTGGCACAGCACAAATGGTGAGTAGAATATGATAGTTTTGGGTCTCTAAAGACCCAACTGGAAAGCCTTCTGTCTTGTGAACAGAGAGCAGGTATTCTTGTTCAATTGAGTAGCCCCAACGACCAGGGGTCCTTTGAGAATCCCTTCAGTGCATGGATGTGTTAATGCAGCTAACTCAAAGCTGTGGTGTGGCACAGTTAGGTAGGTGTCTGGGTTTGATGCTGTAGGCTCTGTTCTCCCCAGGCAGCCTTCCAGAGCGAGCCCTTGCAGCATGCACAGTAAATAGCCCCAGCGATTCACTCTTCTCTTGCCCCCCTGGTTCCCTCCAGCCTTGCAGAGTCACGTAGTGCCAGTTGAGGAAGGAGTTGAATTGCATCTGAATTCCTTTTTTTTCCTCTGGCTGACATTCAAACCTCCTCCTTGCTGTGTCAAGTGCAGTTGGTGCCTCTGAATGGGACGGGCAGTGCTTCTTAGTGTCAGCCTTGCAAATCCTTTCTCTGCCCCTGCTGCTTTCACTGCTGCAGTGATCTCATCATTCATGATTTCGTGTCCAGGTCTGTATGTTGGCTGCAGCCAGCTGCTAAGGAGCATTTGTGTTACAGTCACTGCAGCTGCTCACATAGTAAAGTAAACCATCTGAGGCAGGAGCTGAGACTGCTTTCTTTTGCTTGCCTTTTTTTTAGATGAGTTTGTCAGTGTTGAGTTATTGAGGCATTGAGTTCTTCCTCCACAGGGCAGTGTTTGCTCTCTGAGAGCTTTCTGTGCTGTTGAGAGGGGGGATTCTCTCCCTCTGTTCTGGTGAGACCTCACCTGCAGTACTCTATCCAGCTGTGGGACTCCCATCACATGGAGATGGAGCTGGCAAAGCAGGTCCAGAGGAGGGCCACAAAGAGAATCAGAAGAGGGCTGGAGCATCTCTGCTGTGAGGACAGGCTGAGAGACTTTGAGGCTGTTCAGCCTGGAGAAGAGAAGGCTCCAGGCAGACTTTAGAGCTTCATTTCAGACTCCAAAGGGGACCTGCAGGCAGGCTGGGGAGGGACTGTTCAGAAGGGCCTGTGGGGGTAGGCTGAGGGCAGTGGTTTGAAACCGGAGCAGGGCAGAGTTAGGTTAGGAGGGAGTTGTGCACAGTGAGGGTGGGGAGAGACCAGGACAGGTTGCCCAGGAACGTGGCTGAGGCTCCATCTTTGGAGACATTCAGGATCAGAGTTGATGTGTCCCTGGGCAGCCTGCTCTAGTTCGAGGTGTCCCTGCTGAGTGCAGGAGATTAGCCAAGATGCCCTTGGAGGGTCTCTTCCAACCCGGTGCAGTCTGTGGGTGTTTACTGTGGGCTATTCCCACGTTGCTGCCAGTGAGCTCCTGCATGCAGCAGTGTGCAGGAATCTGGGTATCATCTGAACTGCTGACTCATAAAATGCTCCTTCAAAGAGTGGAATTTCCAGGAGGATTTCTGGTGGTGTGAGTGGTGATAAGTGCCTCCTGCACTCTGCTAGAGCTCAGTATAACCAGCATTTAATGCTTTAAAAGTTAGGAACCAGCCATATAGTCTGCAGCTCCTGGAAGGTTCTGGATGGTTTTAATCAGTATTACTGGCAGTAGACTTGAACTTTCTTGAAAGTTCCATCTTGGAAGCTATGGGCTTCTGGGACATGGACATCTGTCTCCAGGGGAAGATTGAAGTCACCATCACTTTTTGATTTCTCTGCCTCTTCTGTGTTTTAGCTTCCTGGATTAAAAACAACCCAACAAAAAAAGTCTGGCTACAAACTCAGCACCTCCCTCTGCTGTTCTGCATTTCTTTGGTGCTTAGGCATGAACCCCATTCCTCCTGGACACTGCTGTCCCTTGGCACTTGCCAGAGGAGCTGTATTTTGGTCTCTGTAATGTCACTGCCCCTCGTGTGATGTCTGAATCTAGTGGGTACCTAGAAGGCAGGACACTCTGGGAATTTTTGGAGAGGTTTTTGGGCTCTTAAACCACCTTACTCATAGATTGGTTGGAAGGGACCTTGAAGGTCTAGTTCCAGCCTTTGCTGGCATTTCTTCCCCTTTCCTCCACAATAAATGTAGGAAGATACCACATAGACTCTGCAGCCCTCTTGGAGTTTCCTTGCCAGGCAGCTTGTATGGCATAGGCTGGCTGTGGTGGCAGCAGGGATGAACAGGCAGGGGCTGGAAGCCTGAAGTTTGGCAGGGCAGGTCTTGTGTGGAGGTGTAGGATGGAGTCTGAGGAGGAGGCTTGGGCCTGGAGGACAAGAACACTCTTCACAGAGTCACAGAAGTGTTTGGGTTGGAAAAGCTCTCTAAGATCATCCAGTCCAACCCAACACCATTGCAGTTAAACCATGTCCCCAAGGGCCATAGCCACAGGTTTCCTGAACACATCCAGGGATGGGATGGGGACTCCACCACCTCCCTGCGCAGCCTTTTCCAACCTGTTCCTCACTATGGGCTGCAGAGGAATTTTCTCCAGTGCTTGGAGCACCTCCTTCTGCCTTCCCTGGCCCTGGTGTCTGCAGGCTTGTTTTCTCATGTACTTTAACTCCTCTCTGCTCTTCTTCACAGAGAGAGTGATTGGCGTTGCAATGGGCTGCCCGGGGAGGTGGTGGAGTGCCCATGGCTGGAGGTGTTGAAGCAAAGCTTGGATGGGGCACTTAGTGCCATGGTCTGGTTGACCGGACAGGGCTGGGTGCTAGCCTGGACTGGATGATCTTGGAGGTCTCTTCCAACCTGTCTGATTCTGTGATTCTGTGTCTGCTGTATTGAGAAGGGACAAAAACTGCTCAGCAACCGCAGAGGTGCTGTTACTGATGGGCTCAGCCCTGGCCAGTGGTGGGTCCACCTTGAAACCAGCTAGCATTGGCTCTGTAGGACATGGGAGGAAGATTGTAGCCATTGTGGGTGCCCACTCCCTGGAGGTGCTCAAGGCTAGATTGAGCAGCCTGGGCTAGTGGGAGATATCCCTGCCCATGGCAGGGGGTTTGCCTAGATGATCTTTAAAGTGGCTTGCAACCCATTCTCTGATCCTGTGACTGTAATGCCAGTGTGCTCCACCAGTGTAATTGCAGGAATGGTTTCTGCTGGTAGTGAATTCAGTTGTGCCTCACTTCCCTGTGGCTGGAGATGCACCATGAAAAAGCCTGATCTGTGCCAGTACATAGATAATCCTCTAGGAATTTGCATCCAATCTCAGCTTCACACTTCCAAGCTCCTGTAACCTGTGAAAATTGAAGAGTGAGGTCATTCCTGAGGGAGAGTGATGCTGACCTTAAAAATGCTCCTCTTAACCTATTACTGTTGCTTGGCAGCTTCCAGGAGTTGGGTTGATGATGGATTTTAATTGTTTCCTTCTGGGAACTCGCTGTTACCTGGAGTGCATTTGGCCTTCTCTCACTGTAAATGACTTTGCAAGGGTTAAAATTCATGGAATGGTTTGGCTTGGAAGGGACCTTGAAGGCCATCTGCTTCCAACCTCCCCCTCACCGTGGGCAAGGACACATCCCACCAGCCCAGGCCTCATCCAGCCTGGGCTTGAACACCTCCAGAGAGATTGTGGAGCACAGAAGCACCCAGTGTAATCTTTGATCACATTGGGTGCTTCTGTGCTCCACAACCTCCCTGGGCAACCTGTGCCAGTGTCTCCTCACCCTCACACTCTGTGCTCCACAACCTCCCTGGGCAACCTGTGCCAGTGTCTCCTCACCCTCCCTCTCTGTGCTCCACAACCTCCCTGGGCAACCTGTGCCAGTGTCTCCTCACTCTCCCTCTCAGGAATTTCTTCCTATCTCCAGTCTCAGATCTCTTCCAGCTTCAACCCTTTGTCTTATCACTACAAACCTGTTCCTTACGTGCTCATAGCTAATGAATTGGTAGACCCTGGAGAAAACAAATCTCTGCCAAAATCACCGAGCTGTTTGGATTGGAAAAGCCCTCTGAGCTCAGCAAGTCCATGGCCATTAAACCATGTCCCCAGGTGCCACAGCCACCCATTTCTTGAACACCTCCAGTTAGGAAAAAGAAAGTTTTGAATGAAACCTTTGTGGCTTTTTTGGAGACAGTTTTATCTCTGTAGGTAGAAGACAGTTTTGACTGATGTTTCACTTTCTCCTACTGCCTCCCCCTCAGAAATCAAAGCTAACACATGCCTGTGGCTTACCTTCTTGTGTGTAACTGAGCCCTTCTTGGTGGAGGAGATAAGTGTGAGCTTCCTCCTTATCCTGCTCTGACAGAATAGGAAGGAATTCTGGCTTGGCCTTGTGCTGGTACCCTGCTTTTAAGTTTCTCCCTTTACTTGGTATTTCATACCTCAAAATTAATCCTTCCTGTTAAGATGTGGCCAGACTAGAACAGCACTGGTGGCTGCAAGGGTTTGCTGCAGGCAGAAGGAGGACGTGAACCAAATGCTTGTGACCAGCAGGAGTGAAGTGAGTCCAGTTCTGGGGCTTCCAGCATAAGAAGGACATTGAAGTGTTGGAGGTGATCCAGAGCGGGTCACAAAGATGATCAGAGGGCTGCAGCAGCTCTGCTGTAGGGACAGGCTGAGAGAGTTGGGGCTGTTTGAGCTGGAGAAGAGAAGGCTCTGGGGAGACCTTAGAGCTGCCTTCCAGAACCTGAAGGGGGGCACAGGAGAGCTGGCGAGGGACTTGTGACAAGGGCTGGGAGTGATAGGATGTGGGGGGAATGGCTTTGAGCTGGAAGAGGGGGGATTCAAACTGGAGATCAGGAAGAAATCTCTTTTCCTGTGTGTCTGGGGAGACACTGGAACAGGTTGCCCAGAGAGGTCATGGATACCTTTCCTGGGAGGTGCTCAAGGCCAGATTGGATGAGGCCCTGAACAACCTGGGCTAGTGGGAGGTGTCCTTGCCCGTGGCAGGAGAGCTGAAACTAGATGGTCTCTAATGGATGGAAATGCTGAAGTTGCAGAGAGCCAGCACAAGGCACAGAGGCAGCACCTGTACGGTAGAGCAGGGAGAAGATCTCAAGGTGATGAGGCTGCAGTCCCTGCTGAGCAGCCTTACTGCAGAAGCAGATGTAGCCTGGGCTGTGCTGGCACGCAGGGGGTTGTGCTGCTGTGTTAAACTTGGACCAGGGAGCTGGTCTGGCTCAGGACTCTGCAGTGCAGGTTATTGCTTAAGCCAGACCAGCTCTGCGATCTCCTTTGTTGTTTGGCTTTGCGAACGGTAGGGGTGCGTGGAACAGCAGCAGCACAGATCGGTGCTGCTGCTGCTGCCGAGGGGTAAACCTTGTGTTTTGTGGGGAAAGGGAGAGGTGGAGGGAGGTACCTATGGAGGTGAGGTTGCTCAGGAAGGACTGAGAGCCATGCTGGAATGGTGTGCAGGAAAGCATTTTGATTCAGCTGTAAATTCAATAGCTTAAGCCCCTGGAGAGTGAGCTAAAGGCTTGCACTGACTTTGGGTCCTTGAGAGTGGAGTATCAGGTGCAGCTTGTTCTTAAAGACTCTTTGCTTTTGGTGGTGACCTTTCATCTGCTTCAGAAGTCTTCCTGGAGAGGGAATGGATTTGAGCTTGAGGAGGGTAGATTTAGACTGGACAGGAGGGGGTAATCCTTTCAGTGAGGGTGGGGAGACACTAGCACAGGTTGCCCGGAGAGGCTGTGGATGTCCTCTCCCCAGAGGTGTTCAGGGCTGGGTTGGACAAGACTTTGAGCCTCTTGGGCTAGTGGGAGGTGTCCCTGCCCATGACAGGAGGTTGGAGCTGGATGATGTTTAATTTCCCTTCCAAACCAGACCTCTTTATGAACCTGTGACTTGACAGCAAGTGTCTGATCTCCTCTGGGAAGCAAGTAGTGAGCAGACTGATGAGCGCTGAGTTGACCTGAAAGAGACCTGTTCCCATCACATCAGCTCCCACACAGATGGGGGCTGTGGTACCCTCCAAGTTCACAGAACCATGGAGCTGTGTAACTGAAGCTGGGGCTTCCCTTGTAAGTCTCATTTCTTTTGGAGAATCTGTAACCTGCAACATCATCTGTGGAGTCTGAAACTGTCTGCCACATCCTCTCTAGAAGTGCCTCTGGGGTGTAACCTCTGTGGTAGCAGGTGATGCTGAAGGTAGATTGCTCCAGTGCTGCAGAGAGAACTGAGCTAGTAAAAGAGCTGCTCAGAGTACCAGGGAGGAGCCATTCCCCTGAGGCTTTGTGGAAAGATGCAGTGTTGTGCCTTTTAACATGTGCCTTTGAAAGATTTAATGAGGAAGGAGGAGCTAGGCTGCTCTCACTGGTGTCCTGGGACAGGGCAAGGGGCAGTGGGTACAAGCTGGAACCCAGGAAGTTCCACTTCGGTGCTGGGAAGACTCCTTTGCTGTGAGGATGACAGAGCCCTGGAGCAGGCTGCCCAAAGAGATTGGGCTCATCTGGATGTGTTCCCGTGTGACCTGCCCTGGGTGGTCCTGCTTTGGCCAAGGGGGTTGGACTGGATGATCTCCAGAGGTGTCCCCCAACCCCTACCGGTCTGTGTTTCTGTGTTCTCTCTTTTTAAGGTAGCAGCATAAAGCTGCTGGTCACAGAGATGCTTTTCTGTAGTCTCACCACTACAGAAGGTTGCCAGATGACTATTCTAGCAAGAAGGAAGATAGACAGACTCTTTTGGTGGTTAAAACCTGTACCCCCAAATGCTTTCCTGCAGGGCTGCTCTGTCTCATCAGCCCCAGCCTGATTTTGAGGCTTGCCCTTACTCAGGTGCTGCACCTTGCACTTTGCCATATTGAACCTCATGCGATTCTCCTCAGCCACCTCTCTGACTTGTCCAGATCTGTGTGGCTGGCTCCCCTCCTTAAGCACAGCACTCTCTTTTCTGGAGGCTTCTTGTCCTCACAGCTTGCAGTAAAAACAGGTTGGGAGCTTCTCCTCCCTTGGATACAATTATTTTTCAGTGTAATGTCTTCATAGAAGAGCAAGAATGCAGCCTGTCAGCTGCACCATCTGTCCCATCCCTATCAGCTGTCATCCTGCTTCAGGCCACCTGTGGTAATAAGAGGAGATTTGCTTTTGCTTGTCAAAACACCTTCAGCACTTCTGTGCTTTGTGACCACTTCCTCAGAAATGAGAAAGCTGAACTGGAGGGGGGATACAGCCAGTAGTAAATGGCAGTGATGTGGTGGGGCTGTACCTTCAGCTGGGCTTTAGGAACTTCCTTTAGCCACTGGGAATGCTGACATCAGCTGGGAAAACGTGGAGTAAAAGCAGGAGCAAGAAGAGGTCTCAATCTGTAAACACTGCAGCGTGACAAGGAGAGATAACTGCTTAAGGCAGCAGGAGATAGTTCACTGAAGGCTTTAGAGGTCGAAATATGTCCTGAAATCTCTTCTGTGAGGCTGAGTTCAGACTGCTGGAGGAGAGCTAATAAGGAGCACTGTGGGATCCTCTTCTGGAGCAGGGTTAGTGGATAGGAGTTTGAGTTCCCATAGAGGAGAGCTAATAAGGAGCACTGTGGGATCCTCTTCTGGAGCAGGGTTAGTGGATAGGAGTTTGTGTTCCCATAGAGGAGAGCTAATAAGGAGCACTGTGGGATCCTCTTTTGGAGCAGGGTTAGTGGATAGGAGTTTGAGTTCCCATGAGGACAAAATGAATTGCTCTCTTACAAAAGCATTTACTGCAAACAAATACATTTAAACGTAAAATAATAAACAAAGGCTCCTGCAAGTGCTCTGCTTTTCAAGAGCAGGTGGCCAAGAGGGCCAGCTGCATCCTGGCCTGGATCAGCGGTGGTGTGGCTGCATTAGCTCCTGGCAGGTCCCTCGCTGATACCTTGCAAGTGGTGTTCATCATCTCCCCTGGAAAACAGCTTCCATTATGTGGTGGAGTTGCGTGCTGAGGGCAGGCAGTGAAGCATCCTTGCTTTTAAAGCAGTTTTCATCCAATATTCATGTTCCCCAGGGGCTGCTGAGCAGCCTCAGCATTTGTGCAGCTGTGTTCAGCAGAACTGCTGTCTGCCCTCCCCCTTGCTGAGGGGTTTTATAGCAAGGTGACCACAGCCAGGTCACGAAGAGCTGTCTGAAGGTGCTGAGGTGCTAGCAGTGGTGTAGCCCCCTCGGTGCCTCAGTTAGGAGATCATTTCCTTCCTCGTTCGTGGGTGCTCTCATTGTTTGTTGTCCAGTGGCAGGATGTGCAGCCTGCAGCCAGGCTCTGCTCCCGCAGCCAGGCTGGCAGGCAGCAGTGCTGCTGCCAGGGGACTGCTGAGCGTGGGGCGTTTGGAGCCAGAACTGGCTGCCTGCTGTGCTCGCAGCGTGCTGGTGGTGCTGGGGGCCAGAGTGACTGATGGGAGCCGGGGGCTGCTGAGATCAGCCCGACCATTAGGATGTGTTACTCGGAGAAGGAAGCATTTAGATTGGGAAAGACCTTCAGGATGGTTGAAGGAGTGAAGCTTGGGGAGGGCAGATTGAGAGTGGAGAAGGAAGAAATTCTTGCCAGTGAAGGGGGTGAGACATTGGACCAGGCTGCCCAGGGAAGCTGTGGATGTGTCCTCCCTGGAAGCATGATGCCTTGAGCAACCTGAGCTAGTAGAGCTGTACCTGCCTATGGCAAGGGCTTGGAACTAGATGATCTTGAAGGTCCCGTTGGAGCCAGCCCATGCTGTGATTCTCGCAGCAAAGGTCCTTTAACACAGCCAGTGTTGCTGTGGATGCAGGCAAGCAGCTCCGAGTGAGGTTGAAAAGGGTTTGTGCCTGTTTGTCAGACAGTTGGTGCTTGCTTTTAAAGCGGTTGGAACGTGTCTGTACGAGGGGCTGAGTTTGTTCCGTGGCTGCTTCTCCCCTTAGGAGACCCAGCGCCTGCTGGCAGAGCCTGTCCCCGGGATCAAGGCGGAGCCGGATGAGAGCAACGCGCGTTACTTCCACGTGGTGATCGCAGGGCCGCAGGACTCCCCCTTTGAGGGTGGGACATTTAAACTTGAACTATTCCTTCCTGAAGAATACCCCATGGCAGCTCCAAAAGTACGTTTCATGACCAAAATTTACCACCCTAACGTAGACAAGCTGGGAAGAATATGTTTAGATATCTTGAAAGGTAAGTGCTGCCTCCTCCTCTTTCTTATGATCTTACTGAGAGCAAGAGACTTGTAATTGACCCTAAAGAGAGCTGTCGTTAACGAGTCCTTTGCTGCTGCTACTCTAGCCGGGGAGAGGGAGGCTTGCTGGCTGTGTGGCTGATGCTGCCCCTGGTGTTTCACCCTGCTGTAAATGTCTCCTTAGATAAATGGTCCCCAGCCTTGCAGATCCGTACAGTTCTGCTATCAATCCAGGCTTTGTTAAGTGCTCCAAATCCAGATGATCCTCTAGCAAATGATGTAGCTGAGCAGTGGAAGACCAATGAAGCCCAAGCCATAGAAACAGGTGATGTATCTTGCACTACTTTTTCTTTGCCTCCCCTCCTTTTAGGAAGTAGCTGATTGCTAATTGGTGACAGTTACTGCATCCAGGCACAGTCCAGGTAACCTACACACATGTGCCTGCAGTGCTCTCTTGAGGTCCTAGAGCTCCTGGAAGTCATAGAATGGTTTTGGGTGGAAAAAGCCCTTTGAGGTCATCCAGTCCAACCATTCTCTGCCTCTACCAAGGCTGCTGCTAAAGCTTGTCCCTGAGCACCACAGCTCTGCCTCTTCTAAGCACTTCCAGGGATGGGGATTTGGTCACCTCCCCAGGCAGCCTGGGCCAGCCTTTGGGAACCTTTTCAGTCAGGACATTTCTTCTCATATCCAACCTACACCTCTCCTGGGGCAACTTGAGGCCATTTCCTCTTGTCACATCCCTTGTCTGGAGGAGAGACAAGCCCCCAGTTGGCATCAGCTTCCTCTTGGGGAGCTGCAGAGAGCAGTGAGGTCTCCTCTTCCCCAGACTGAGCAATCTCATTTCCCTCAGCTGCTCCTCACCAGCTCTGTTCTCCAGACCCCTCACAAGCTTCATTGCCCCTCTCTGGACCTGTGCCAGCACCTCAATGTCTGCAAGTCACTGCCCATGCCAGTGCTCAGTATGTGACTACTTCTTATGTGCCTCTAAGGAAACAGAAATCTCAGAAACTGCCCTGATAAACAACAAATCAAACCAACCCAGGATGTCAGCAACTGCCCTGATAAGACAAACAACAAATGAAACCAAACACAAAACCTGGGAGACTGCCCTGAAAATAAAAAGAAACAAATCAACCTAAAATCAACCCAGAAGCTCAGAAACTGCCCTAAAAAAAAACTCCCAACAAATCAAATCAAACCAAAGCTCTAAGAAACTGCCCTGAAATAAAAAACCAAATCAAACCAACCTAAAATCTGAGGAACTGCCTTGAAAAAAAACCAAATCAAACCAAACAAAAAAACTGAGAAACTGCCCTGAAAATAAGCAACCCAAATCAAACCAACCCTAAAGGCTCAGAAACTGCCCTGACAAAAAAAAGCCCAAATCAACTCAAACCAAAACCCAAATCAAATCAAACAAAAAAACCTGAGGAACTGCCCTGGGGAAAAAAAAAAAATCAAACTAACCTAAAATCTCAGAAACTGCCCTGCCTAAAAACCCAAATCAAATCAAACCAAAAACCTGAGGAACTGCCCTGGAAAAAAAAAACAACAAATCAAACTAACCTAAAATCTCAGAAACTGCCCTGACAAAAAGGAAAATCAAATCAAAAATCCCTGAGAAACTGCCCTGAAAAAGAAGCCAAAGCAAAAATCTGAGACATGGCCCTGAAGAAAGGGAAAAGAACACCAAAAAGCCAAACAAAGTCAGAAACTGCTCTGAAAAAACTCTGAGTGCCAGCAAGTGCCCTGGACAAAGCAAACCAGAGCAAGCTGCTGAGCCCAGAGCTGTGGGCAGTGCCCCTGTGCTCTGCCAGCTGCTGTGTCCCAGGGATCTCTCAGCACTGCAGACTGCTTGAGCACTGCCAAATGCACCTTTGCCTAAACCTGTTTCCTCTTCCTTTGCAGCCAGAGCATGGACTAGGCTATATGCCATGAATAATATTTAAACCTGCTTTCAACATCAAGTGTGCATCACTTCTCCTCTTCTGCCAAGACCTCTTCCTTGTTTTTTGGGGTTTTGTTCTGATTTCCTTTATTTTTTGGTGTTTTGTTTGCATTTAATGGACACAGTCTTAGAAAACCATGACAGAATAAAAGCCCAGCCATCTCCAGTCCTTTGGTGATTAAATGCACATTAGCAACCCTGTGTCTTGTCCTAATTCACTGTTGTACCGCATGAGCAGAGGCTAGAAGCAGCATCTGGATTGTCGTGAAGTCGTTTGAAAGCAGCAGCAGCACATCTCTGCTTTTGATCAGTTTCGGTCTCCCTGCCCCCCTGCCCTTGGTCTCAGTATAAGCACTGTGAATGACGGTAGGCAAGGGTTAGCTGCAGGGCTTTGTTTTGATTTCGTGGGCTCCTCCTTCCCCCCCCCCCCCCCTTTTTATGGTGATGCTAATTGCATTGGTAAAAGCAGCTAACCAGTTCTAGACTATTCCCTCTAGCCCAGTCTAACTTAGCCGCTGTAGGTGGAGAAGCTTCACTGTCTGAGCGCCCGGCTGGGAGCGCGAAACCATCCATCACCCTCCCTGATAACGTCGTGGTTCTGCTGTTGAGTGTAGAGAAACAACCCCCCGAGGAAAAGCTTGTGAGCATTCTGTATGGCTTGTCTGGAAACAGCCCCTCCTGTACATCTTCTGTTCTAGTAAAACGTTGGTTTGTAATTCTACTTTGGCCTTTGTACAGTCTCTTTTTGCTGTCTTCTCCCTGCTCTGGCAGTCACCGGAGGAGCAAAGGCGATGCCCTGACAGATCCAAGCCTCCAGAGGTGGAAGGAGCAAGCTTTCAGCTCTCTGTTCTCTGCTGCTTTCTTGGTTAGTTGGTGTTAGGTGGCTGACCTTGCCCTGGCCGAGCTGGCAGGGAGCTGTGTGTGCAGTGGCTTTTAGACCCCAGTCTCTGCTGGTTCTCACCAGCCCTTTAGCAGTCCTTGCGGTGCGTTCCCGGGGAGCTCCTCGGGGCGGGCGGAGGCTGAGGGCGGCGACCTGCACCGCTCCTCTCTGCTGCTCCTTGTCGCCTCTTAGGCTGCACACTTCTCTCCCTCCTTTAGTCCCTGCCCTCTACGAACACAAATCACCGGTGTGTAGAAGCAGTTGCCAGCAGCTTGTGTACCATCTGATGTGTGCTTAACCACTTACTACAGCCTCATGCCACTGGTTTTCTCTACAGCTCCTAGTAGCTACTTGCTTGAGCAACTGCTCCGCTTCCATAGCGACAAAGCTGCTTTAGTGCAGGGAAGGGAAGTGATGGAAGAACTTCCCTTTCATCCTTGGTTTTTTTGTGTCTGCATCTTGTCTGGGAGTCCAGCATCTTCCCTGAGCACCTCTCTTTTTGCTTCCTTCTAATTTTTTTTTATCCCTGTTCTCTTTATTCCTCTCCCCTCAGAAAAACAAACACAAAAGAGAGAGGAGAGGGGGGAAAAAAGGCTCAAAAAGCTTTTGTTGAGGCAGAGCTGAAGTGTGTGAGCTTGTAGTGGCTGCAGTAGGGAGTGTTTAGTCAGGCAGCTCAGGAGTGATGGTTCTGTGGTCTGTTGGTTTTCTCCCTCTTTTCCTTCAGTGTCATCTGAAATGTCTCTAGACTGTGGTGTATTTATTGTGCTCTAATGTAAGATGAAGAATATCTATTAAAACTACATTTTCCAACAGACAGTGCTCTCAGTGCTCACTAACTGCTCTTGTCCCTCCAGCTGCTCTTTGTGACACACTGCAAGCTTGGGTCAGAACTCAGCTTTTTCACCAGAGTGAGCTATAGAAGGATCACAGCATGGGAAGGGTTGGAAGAGACCACTGGAGATCATCCAGAGCAGGCTCACGCAGGGCAGGGCCCCCAGGAGCACAGCCAGAAGAGTCTTGGAAGTCTCCAGAGAAGGAGACTCCACAGCCTCCCTGGCAGCCTGCTCCAGGCCTCCAGCACCCTCCCAGTGACAAAAGTTCCCCTGGCACCTCATTTGCTCCAGATTGCCCCCAGTGCCCCTTGTGCTGTCCTTGGCCATCCCTGAGCAGAGCCTGGCTCCAGCCCTGCACATCTTTAGCACAGCAACGAGGGCAGCCTCAGGCTCCTCTGCTCCCAGCTCCCTCAGCTTGGCCTTACAGGAGATGCTCACTGCCTGCAGCAGCTTTGGGGCTCTGGGCTGGACTCTCAAGCAGTTCTCTGAGGTCCTTCTTGAAGCCAGAACTGGACACAGTTCCAGATGTGGCCTCAGCACAGCCCTTCTAATCCAGCCTAGGACATCCTTGGCCACAAGGGCACACTGCTGGTTCGTGGGCAGCCTTTTGGCCACCAAGACCCCTGGGGCCCTTTCCCCTGTGCTGCTCTCCAACATGTGAGTCCCCAGCCTGTACTGGTCCATGGGCTTGTTCTTCCCCAGCTGCCAGGCTCTACCCTTGGCCTTGTTGGATTCCATTTAGTTCCCACCCCTCCCTCCAGCCTGTTGAGGCCTGGCTGAATGGCAGCACAGCCTGAGGGGTGTGAGCCACTGCTCCCAGTTTGGTGCCATCAGCAAAGTGCCCTCAGCCAGGGCACTGATGAATGTATTGAATAGTCCTGAGGCACTCCACAGGCCTGCAGCTGGAACCTGCTCCACTGACCACAGCTCTGACTTCTCTCCTTCAAGCAGTTCACATCCACCTCACTGCTGCTTGTCCAGAGGATGCTGCCTCATGCTGTCAGATGCCCTCCTGAGATCAAGATAAACCTCAGCCACTGCTCTACCATCAGCTGCCCACCTGGTGATGTCCTCAGCAAAGGCTTGCAGGTTAGAATCATAGAATGGTTTAGGTTGGAAGGGACCTCAAAGCTCAGCCAGTTCCAACCCCCTGCCAAAGGCAGGGACACCTCCCACCAGAACAGGTTGCTAAGGGCCTCATCCAGCCTGGTCCTGAGCACCTCTAGGGAGGTTGTGGAACTTTCTCTTCTCCCTGAACCCCCTGGTGGTGTTCAGGGCCCGGATGGATGAGGCCTTGATCAACCAGTGGGAGGTGTCCCTGCCCATGGCAGGGGGATTGGCACCAGATGCTGTTTAGGTCCTTTCCAGCCCAGCCCATTCTGGGTTTTGTTGCTTCCTTGGGTTTGGTTTGTGTTGTTGTTGCTTTCCCCCTCCCTGTGTCTCAATGTGCCTGGTTTAGTACCAGAGTTTCCTCCTTGTGTGCAGGTTGGACACTTTCCAGCCCAGTCCAACTGATAGGTGGAGTCAGCTCTGGCAAACTTGCAGCATGAGTTGGCCCAAGCTGAGTCACTGCAGTCTGCTGTGCTGGGGCTAGCAGCAGGTATGGCAGCAGGGCATTCCAAGAGGGGCACCCAGCAGTGGTAGCTACCTCAGCTGGGTGGTGGATCTGTAAGCTCCCCTCAACACTCAGGACAAGGAGGAGGGGCTGAGCAAGTTGCCCAAGTCTCCATTTGTCTGCAGGGCAGACGAGGGTAAAACCTGCTCTGGTTTCAAGGGTGGTGGTGGAAGCTGGCAGCTGAACACCACCCACTGCATGACCTGTGCTAGGACAGGGGACTGCAGCCCGAGCTGACTCACCTCTGTTGCCAGGGAGGTGTCACTGTTGATCACCCTGACTACTCTAGGAGTCAGAGCCATGGAATGGCTTGGGTAGGAAGAGACCTTCAAGATCATCCAGTTCCAACGCCCCTGCCGTGGGCAGGGACACCTCCTGCCCACCCAGGTTGCTCAAGGCTTGGCCTTAAGCACCTCCAGTGAGGCAAGAGCCACTGGGAGGCAGAGAGCCCTGGTTTGTGTGTGGCACACCCTGTGGGCCTCCCCAGCCTAGGAGAGGGATGCAGGAGCTGACATGGACCAGGACTTTGCTTGCTTTTGTTTGTAGAGTAGGAATCACCTCACAGGAGGAACCAGCCCTGGCTGGAGCCCCTATTGTGGCTGTCACACAGCTGCAGGCTGGGCTCTTGCCTTCAGTTAGAGAATCATAGAAGGGTTTAGCTTGGAAGGGATCTCAAAGCTCAGCCAGGTTTGACCCCTGCCATAGGCAGGGACACCTCCCACTAGAACAGGTCACTCAAGGCCTCATCCAACCTGGTCCTGAACACCTCCCTGGGCAACCTGTGCCAGTGTCTCACCACCCTCAGCCTTCTCTCCAGGCTGCACAGCCCCAACTCTCTCAGCCTGTGCTCAGAGCAGAGCTGCTGCAGCCCTCTCAGCATCTTGGTGGCCTCCTCTGCACTGCCTCCAACACTTCCACGTCCTGCTTGTGTTGGGGACTCCAGAACTGCCCCCAGGACTGCAGGTGGGGTCCAAGGAGAGCAGAGTTGCTGTGAAGGAGTTTTGGTTTGGGCAAGCTGAGAAGTCCATGAGGGCTGCAGCCAGGCTTGCAAGGCCACCCAGACATGGAGAAGAGCTCCTGGCTGAGCTCTGGGAGGTGCTTGCTGCAGCAGTTCTGCTTCTCAGCCCAAATGCCTGCCCTGCCTTCAGAGGTGCTGCTGTGGTTCTAGCATCAGCTGCTCATTGTGATGGGCAGGTAGCACTCAGCCATTTCTGGAGGGGTGTCCATGGGCTTATGCCCCATGGACTGCTGTTAAAGGAGCTCAGAAGACACAGCAAGATGATTCCAGTGGCATTTTAATTCAGTTGCTGGGGCTGTTTGCCTGCCTTACTCAAAGGCAGGTTGTGCCAGAGGTGTACCCAGGGAAGCAGGCAGGCACTGTTTGCTGCCCACCCCTCAGAACCAGTGGTTTGGAAAGCAGAGCTGCCAGTGGGAGCTGGTGGAAGCTGAGTGTGGGCCCCCAGGCAGAGAGCAGCTGGTCAGAGAGCTGCTGCACACAGGACAAGAGCAGCAGCCACAGGACTAATCCAGCTTTTATTCTAGCACTTCTCAAATATAAAAAGTCAAAATTCTTACATCAATCTTGGAAGAAAATCCATGCAAGCAGCTCCAAATGTTTACAGCTTCAGCTGCCCTCCCACACCCCCCAGCCCCTTCCCTTCCCACCCTGCCGGTTAGAACCCAGTGTTTGCCTCGGGCTTCTGCCCAGCACCCTGCCAGGTGCTAACCCCAGGCTAAGCCAGGGCTGCAGGAGGCACCAAAAGGAGGAGTTTTCCTCTCCCTTTAACGGCCTCTCTGCCCCCCCTCAGTGTCTTTCGTGGTGTTCCAAAGCACTTCCTTCAGGCTCCACCTGATGTTCAGCTTCCAGGCTGCTTGTGTTTGCTGCCACCAGCATGGAGCAGCCAGCAAAAAGCAGAGCTGCAAAGCAGACCTGGTGAGAACTGACCACTGAGCACCTGCCCCTTCCCTTGCTTTGCTGGACAACTCAACCTGAACAGAGTAATGGCATGAGGAAGGAAAAACATCAACCCAACTCAACCCAAACGTGCTCTGTGTGGAAGAGGTTTGGCCCAGCTGAACAGAGATGCAGGTGGAAAGCAAACACAAGCCACCAAAATGCTTCCACTGAGGTTAAAACCCCAACTTGGAGCTCTCCTTTGGCCCAGCTGAACAGAGATGCAGGTGGAAAGCAAACACAAGCCAACAAGAAGCTTCCATTTCATTTGGTAGGTAAAGTAACCTCCAACCTATAGCACTCCTGAGCCTCTCTGTCACCACTTGCTGAGGACAGAAGCCACCCTGCATTTGCTCCCTGTAGCATACCTGAAGTGCTTTCAGTTTACCCTTTGAGAGGGAGGAGAAAACCAAACCAAGATGATCTCTGGAGGTCCCATCCAAACCCTCACACTCTGTGATCCTGAAAGGCTGCACAGAGACCGAAGAGGTTTTTACACAACAAATGCTGGTTAAAAAGACAAATGAAAAGTGAGAATAACAAAGGAAGACTCTGGCACTACTGAACAGCTCCCAAGTGTGTGTGGCCAGCAGGAAAACAGCCCCAGGAGCTATGGGCAATCAGCTCTCAGCTCGTTAGCAACAGCAATACTGTACAGAGTTTACATTGTCATCAAATACATCGTTCAGGAGTTACAAAAGGATCATGCAGGACAGCAGAGCTCAGGCAAGCCTGGCTTGCTTTCACTCCAAGGAGCTGGAATGGAGACAGAGGCAGTGAGAATGGGTTTGGTAAATGAGAACTCAACACTCTGGACTCACTCCTGGTTCAGCCTTCACAGGTTCTAGACCACCTTGGTTTACAAGCAAGCCTGCAGGTGTTTGCTCAATTGAAAGTGTTCCGAAAGGGAGCTCAAGGATTGACTCTTAAGGGCAGCTTTAGACCCAGAGCCACCCTGGCAGGCTCTGGGCAGGACTTCTACCAGCAGACGTTTTGCAGTGTGCCCAATTCCTCCTCCTCCTGTTTCATCTGGCAAAAAAGTGCTTTTGACAGCCCAGAGGTAAAGAAGTGAGCTGAGCAAGTGCTGCCTGCAGCAGGGGGGCTGGAATTGGGGGAGCATAAGGTCCCTTCTGAGCCAAGCCCCCCAGGGAGGTGCCAGTCTGGCTCAGGCAGCAAGCCCATGCTCACCTGCACCACTGCCATGCCAACACTTGAGCCTCCCAGCTCAGGGCTGAAGGCAGGAATGGAGCAGCTGTTGGCAACATTTCTACCTTCAGGTGCAC
The DNA here is from genome assembly GCF_015220805.1 of Pogoniulus pusillus. Taxonomy (NCBI): domain Eukaryota; kingdom Metazoa; phylum Chordata; class Aves; order Piciformes; family Lybiidae; genus Pogoniulus; species Pogoniulus pusillus. Next base: position 1,079,562 of record NC_087278.1, read on the forward strand.
CTGAGCAGGGAGCTCTCTTCTTTCCACCTGGGGAAGCGACCTGGGATGGGAGACAGAGGGATGGGCAGCAGCATCCTGCCCAGCACTCCAGGAGGCCTCAGCTTTTGTGGCTCATGCCTGCAGCATTCCTGCCTCTTCCAAGAGCTCAGCCTCTCTGTCTCCCTGCTTCACTGCACTTCCCTATGGCACAGGATTGGCTTTCCTGAGGAGGTTAACCTGTGGCAACATCTTTTGGTTGTTTGGTTGATTGGTTTGAATCCTCCTTCAGGAAAACAGAAGTGTAACAGCACACACACAGAAATCATAGCAGCATCTCACACAGTCTGTGTTAAAAAAGTAGAAGTTAACCATTTGTGTCTTGAGTAACAAAAGGTTTAAATTACATTTCTCTTCCATTTTACACCCACTATTTACTAGCTGGACTATGTACAAAAGGGTTAAGTCTTGTGGAAGGGGATGAGCTTCACCCAGAACTGATGGCAGGCAGGAGGGAAAAGGCCTACCTCGACCTCTGCTTTGGCTGGCTAGAGAGGAGGGGTACAGCTGGGAGTTGATCCTGGGGACTAATCAATGGGATCTGGATTGTGTTCTTGGAGGAGGAGAAACCACAGACACTGAGAGTGACCCCCACAGGAAAAACAGACCAACACTGGGGTTAGTGCTCAGCTCTGTGGCTGAAAAAGAGAGCAGAGAGACTGGAACAGGCTGAGACTGGAGAGGAGGAAGGAGTTCTTTGCAGTGAGGGTGGGGAGAGACTGACACAGGTTGGCCAGGGAGGTTGGGGAGCACAGAGAGTGAGGGTGGTGAGACACTGGCACAGGTTGTCCAGGGAGGTTGTGGAGCACAGAAGCACAGAACGTGATCAAAGATCACGTTCTGTGCTTCTGTGCTCCACAACCTCCCTGGAGGTGTTCAAGGCCAGGCTGGATGAGACCCTGAGCAACCTGGGGCTGGTGGGAGGTGTCCCTGCCTATGGTGGAGGGCTGGAAGTGGGCAAGCTTTAAGATTCCTTCCAAGCCAGCCCATTCCATGAATCTCCAAGCTATCAGCTGTACCTCCTGGCTTCCAGCTAAGCTTTTTCCTCAAGAGGCAGCTTTTGATTCCAGAATGAAATGAATTTTAAGAGATTAAATACCTATATATAATTAAGATTCAACTGACCTTAAATCAGTTAACAATGGTTAAGGATGAAGTTAAACCCAGAGCTTTCAGCACACCTTCTAAGACAAAGGAAAATCACTTCTCTGCTAGGGTAAGTTCCAGCCCAAGAGGTACCAGGAGCAGAAGACCTGAACCCATGCTTGCAACAAACACTTCTGCCACCTCCTGCAGCTGCTCCTTGGGCAAGTCCTGCTTCCCTCTGACCAGTGCTAAACCACAGCAGCCTGCAGGAACACTCCACCCAGGATGCTTCTCACTGCAGAGGAGGTGGTTTGGGAACTAAACACTGACCAAAAGGGGAAAAAAAAACTCAACAGAGTGGGGGGGTGAAGTCTCCAATGCTCTTCAGGCAGCTGTGCTGAAGCAAAAGGGTAGTGGAAAGTTTTGGCAGCTTCAAGATGAAGTTGTTCCTGCTCCAGTAATAAAGAGGAGGCTGAGGGAGACCTCATTGCTCTCCACAACTCCCTGAAAGGAGGCTGCAGCCAGGTGAGGGTTGGGCTCTGCTCCCTAGGCTCAGGGGATAGGAGAGAGGAAATGGCCTGGAATTGTGCCAGGAGAGGCTTAGGTTAGGGGTGAGGAAAAAAATGTTTGCTGCAGGAGTGGTCAGGGATTGGCACAGGCTGCCCAGGTTGGTGCTGGAGTGCCCATCCCTGGAGGCATTGCAGACAGGTGTGGCCATGGTGGGGTTGGATGATCTTAGAGGGCTTCTCCAACCCCCCCAAGCCCATGAATCTGGGACATGAAGAGAGCAGAGGACAAGGCAAGCTTTTGGAGAAGGGAGGCCAGCAGTGCTCAGCGTGGGGAGCCTTTGCCCTGCTGGGCTGAAGGTGCTTTAGTGCAGCCACACTTCTGCACCTCTGCCTCCAACAACAGCCACAACAGCCCCAGCCACTGCAGCTGTGGACCCTAAGGCAAGAGGCAAGCTAAGAGCAGCTGCTGAGATCCAGCCAAGCTCACTGAAAGGCCTTTCAGGTAGCACTTGAAGCAGGTGGAACTGGATGATCTCTGAATTCCCTCCCAACCTCAACCATCCTATGGATCTCTGCTGGGGAGAAGTTCTAGGACTGCTGATGTGCTCCAAAAATCACATCCAGTCTCTTCTAGGCAAGGACTGCAGTGGAGGTAGTGCCTACTCCTGCCAAGCCCTAAAGAAGCTGAGCAGCACTGAGATGTAGGTTTCATTTTAGCAGATGTGGAAATTTAGAGACTCAAATTTCCCTTTATTAAAAAAAAAAAAAAAGGCCTATTAAGGCATCTCAACAGAACAAAACAAATCCAGCTCTGGCTTTGGTTTGCTGCAAGACTATTTTACATGGGAGGGGGGGGAAGGAACAAACAAAGCCCATGGACACTGTGCCACACTGACAGCTCTCAGCTGGAAGGGACAGTGGAGGTGCCTGGGTGTGAGCACTGCTGTCTCCCCTCCTGATGGCAGCCAGCCAGAGGCAAGTCCCAAGGTTTATCTCACAGTGGAGGGCAGCCCAGAAGTCTGTGCAGAAGTGACATACAAGGAGTTAGTGTCTGGCAGAGGAGGAACCACGGAGTTGCCGTTGGTGGGGGAGCAGCTCAGTTTCAGTTTTTCCAGGTACTCTGCGTGAACAGGCTTGTGGCACTGCAGGACCTTGATTGCATCTTCCACCTTGAACCATTCTCTTTTCCTTCCTGGAGGAGGACAACCCACAGAGAAAAAACAGAGTTAGCAGCAGCAGGCCCTGGTAGCTGCTCATTCCCTTCACCTCCTGCTTTTCCCTTCAGGAGTTCTAAAGACAGGGTGAAAAGACCTGGAAAGGCCTGAAGGTGTCCCCTGCCTGTGGCAGGAGGCTGGAACTGGATGATCTCTGAGGTCCTCTCCGACTCAGACCATCACAGCACTGCGTGCTAGGCTGGGCTGGATGAGCTTGGAGCTCTCTTGCAACCTGCTGGACTCTATGACTCTCTACCCCACAGCTCAGCACTGAGCAGGCACAGCCCAGTGCTGCCCTCAGCTTCAAGAAGGGAAAGGAAATCCTAAGGTTATTGTTTTTCCCTAGGAGGAGAAGCAGTGGGAAGAGAGCCTCAAAGCTTGAGCTGTGCTGGAGAACCACTTCTACTACAGCTGTTATGCCCAAGAAGTGCCTGCAGGTGAGCCACACTCACTGCCAAGCTCTGCAGGGACACAGGCAGGAGACACAAGCAGAAAAGGTGTAGAAGGTAGGAAATGATTCCAGAGTTTGCTATCAAAATAGGTTAAGAGAAGAACCCCTAAACAGTTAAATAAGTGATGAAATAAAAACCACACAACATAAAAAAGAATTAACCTCAGGAAAAAATGAACCCCAAACTAAAGAATGAAAATAAACTCAAATCAATGGGAAAAACCCTAAGGAAAAAACCCAAACCAGCCAAATACACTGAAAAAATGAAAATGAACCTCCAAGAAATGAAAACAAACAGAAAAAAGGGAAAAAAAAACCCAAACCCAAAACCCCCAAATAAATGAAAAAGAAAAGGGGAAAAAATAAATGAAAATGAACCTAAAGTAAATGAAAATAAAGAAAAAAGGTTAAAATCTATTTACAAAACCCCAAAATATCCAAATGAAAAAGGAAAAAACAAATTACTCAAAAAAGCCCCAAAAATAAACCAAAAAAAGGATTAAAAACAAATTCAAAACCCAAATTAATGAAAGAAAAGGGAAAAAAATTAAGAAAAATGAACTCCAAATAAATGAAAATAAACAGAAAAGGGGAAAAAACCACAAATTAAAAAACATAAAAACCCAAATAAATGAAAAAGGGAAAAAAATGAAAATGAACCTCAGGTAAATGAAAACAAATAAAAAAAATCCAAGTAAGTGGAGGGGGAAAAGGAAAAAAAATCAAAATCAACCCCAAATAAACAAAAAAAGAGAAAAAAACCTAAATTAAACTCCAAAAAGCACAAATAAATGAAGCAGAAAAGGGGAAAAAATAAATGAAAGTGAACCTCAAAAGTAAATGGAAATAAAGAAAAAACCCAAAGAAATAAATGGGGGAAAAAAGGAAAAATGAATAAAAATGAACCCAGAGTAAATGAAAATAAAGTCCCAAATGAATGAGGGAAAAAAGGAAAAACAAATGAAAACGAACCTCAAGTAAATAAAAATGAACAAAAAGCCCAAAGAAATGGGGAAAAAAGGAAGAGGGAAGGAAAATGAACTCCAAATAAAACCCAAAGAAAGAAATGGGGGAAAAAGAGGGAGAGTAAATGAAAGTGAAGCCCAAAGAAAGAAAACTCCAAAGAAATGGGGAAAAAAAGGGTAAATGAAAATGAACTCCAAATAAACAAAACCCAAACAAATAAATGGGGAAAAAAAATCAAAATGAGCCCCAAATAAACAAATAAAACCCAAAGAAATAAAAGGGGAAAAGAAAAGAGAAAAGTAAATGAAAATGAACCCCAAATAAACAAAACCCAAAACAAATAAATGGGGAAAAAAGAAGGAAAATTAAATGAAAATGAACCTCAAATAAACAGATAAAACCCAAAGAAATAAATGGGGGAAAAATAGTAAGGGTAAAGGAAAATGAAGCCCAAAGAAAGAAAATCCCAAATAAATGGGGAAAGAATAGGAAGAATAAATGAAAATGAAGCCCAAAAGAAAGAAAATGCAAAGAAATAAATGGGGAAAAAGAGGAAGAGTAAATGAAAACGAAGCCCAAAGAAATAAGTGGGGAAAAAGAGGAAGAGTAAATGAAAATGAAGCCCAAAGAAAGAAAATCCAAATAAATAAATGGGGGAAAAAAAAGGAAGCTTAAATGAAAATGAAGCCCAAAGAAAGGAAACCCCAAATAAATGGGGGAAAAAAATAGGAATAAATGAAAATGAAGCCCAAAGAAACAAAACCCAAAGAAATAAATGGGGGGGGAAAAAGGGAAACTAAATGAAAATGATCCCCAAAGAACGAAAAGCCCAAATAAAACTAACCAATTAACTAAAAAAATCATTACCTTCCTTAAATGAGAAGCCCAATGAAAACCTAACAAAAGCCCCACCCACCCAAATGAGGAGCACTCCAACGAAAATGGAGCAACTCAACAACCCCAACCCAGTGTGAACCCTCACAGTTAAAGGAGAAAATTAAACGGGGACAGAATTAGATGGCAAAAAACCCAGACCCAAGTAAGTAACTGACACCAAAGCACCAACCCCCGCTGATTCAACAGGAGACATCAAGAGCTGAGCTGGAACGGAAGCAATCCGAGCCAAAGCCAAGGATGCAAACGAGCTGCAGAACGCCCCAGAGGCAAAGCCATCCCCGCGGGGGCTGCAGCCCAGCAGGGGCTCACCGATGTTGACGGAGTCCTCCCAGTCCTCCAGGATCTCGGTCACGGTCAGGACATAGACGTAGGTCCTGTGCTTGCGGTCTTGGTTCTGCTTGGGTAGGAGAAGGAGCTTTGAATTGCCACCCAAAGCCACCCTGCACGGGCAGGCTGGAGGAGGAGCTCCCACGGGAGGAGCTCTGCCAGCCGGACCTGGCGTGGTTGTCACCAGCTCAAGAGTCCAGCTGTGATGGACAAGAGTCCACCTTCAGCCCACAGCCTGTGCCAGTGTCTCACCACCCTCACTCTGTGCTCCACAGCCTCCCTGGGCAGCCTGTGCCAGTGTCTCACCACCCTCACTGCAAAGAATCTCTTCCTGTCACCAACTCAAGAGTTGAGCTGTGATGGGAACACCACAGAGCTGCTGTTTGGCTCAGCCAGAGCCTGCCCAGGCATGGCTGCAGCAAAGACTGGGGACCAAAGGATGCTCCTGGGCAGCCACTGAAAGTCAGCAGTGCTGCAGTGCTCAGCTTCTCCCTGTGTCACAGAATGGTTTAGGTTGGAAGGGACCTGAAAGCTCAGCCAGTTCCAACCCCCTGCCACAAGCAGGAACACCTCCCACCAGCATAGGATGCTCAAGGACTCATCTGACCTGGTACTGAACACCTCCAGGGAGGTTGTGGAGCACACAGGCACCCAATGTGATCTCCGATGTGATCTCCAATCACATTGGGTGCTTCTGTGCTCCACAACCTCCCTGCAGGTGTTCAAGGCCAGGCTGGATGAGGCCTTGAGCAACCTGGGCTGGTGGGAGGTGTCCCTGCCTGTGGCACTGGGAATTGGATGACCTTTGAGGTCCCTTCTAACCGAACCCATTCTGTGATTCCAGGCAAGCTGACAGATGACTCCAGTAAAGCCCAACCAAAGAGAGTCCAAAGAGTGTCCCCAGAAAGCCATGAGGGATACTTCAGAAACCCTCTGAGCTATCAGTGCTGGCTTCACTTCTCCCCCCCCCACACCTCTGGATGTGCTAATCTCATCTTTCCAGGAAAATCCCAAGCCCTTTGACATCCTCCTGTCCAAACCCTCACACATGATGGATGCAAACCAGAGGGAATCACCTCTCTGGAGTGGCATTTCCAGCAGCACAGCCAAGCCACAGGCAGCTAACAAGGACTGGAGTTTGGTGTGGATCAGCTCCCACAAGAACAGAACTGGGAAGGGTATTTTCCAAGTGAAAAAAGAAAGAGCTCACCTCAAAGATGCCAAGCAGCCTGCCCAGCTTGCCCTTGACTCCAGCCTACAAAGCAAAGAGGAGAGAGTTAGCATCTGCTCCTGGCTCTTACCCCACAGCCAGACCCAGCCTGCTCCTGCAGCAGGGTTAGCTACCCAGGGCTGCAGGCAGAGCTTTAAGGCAGCCTTGGTCTGGCTGCCCAGAGAGGCTGTGGAGCCTTCTCTTAAAGGCAAGGTTTTGGTCAAGGCTTTGAGACAAGGTTTGGCTGCCCAGAAAGGTTTTGGAGGTGTTGAGGGGGAACTGAAGGAGCTTGGGGGTGATCTGGGGGTATTTTGGGGAGCTCTTAGGCAGGATTTGGGTGCTTTGGTCAGGCTCTAACACTGAGGTGCTTTTAGAGCCTCTCCCACAGCCTGGGCAGTAAGGCTTAGCAATTGTCTGCTGCCCCCCAGCAGAGCACTGCTGTCCACTGGCTGCTGCCTCGCTGGGCTGCGGCAGGCAGGGGAAGGAGCTGGAGTAAGTGACCCCTGGGGGTCCCTGCCAAGCCCCTCCATGCTCCCCCCGGCCCGGAGGGGCTGCGGTGCTGGCAGCCTGCAGCAGCCTTGCCCTGTGTCTCCTGCAGATGGAGCAAGAGCTGTGCTGCAGCTGCCAGCCTGGCAGGGCAGAGGCTTGCCTGGCACCTGGACGAGTTCAGAGTTATTTTTAACCGGGGGCTCTGTTGCATGGACCTTTCATGGGCACAGTGCAAGCCTCTCCCTGCTCTGTCTTGCTCTTGCAGACCCAAGGGTTTTAGGAGCTCGACCTGCTGCCACCACTTCTCAGCTGAAAAGCCTCTGATCTGATCGTTCAACTACCCACTCCAGGCCTGCAGCACCCAGACACTGCTTAGAGGTTATCTGCTGACTGGAGCAGATTCCTCTCTCTCCTCCGAGGGGCCTTAGCCAATACCATTGCCATGTGCACACCTGCAGCACATGGACCTTCAGGGTCAGCCCCTTCCCTCTCAGGATCTCCATCCACACAGGTCTGGGGGCCAGGGGGTGGGTTCTGGTACCCATTTCACACACACACTACAGCTACAAACCAACCAAGATGCTCAACTCTTGGTGTGATGGAGGAAGAGGAGGGAGTGGGAAGGTGCTCCTGCTATTTAAGGGGATGGACATCTGGAATGTTATATCGTTCTGGACTCCTCAACTCAAGAAGGGCCTCAGGGAACTGCCTGAGAGAGTCCAGGACAGAGCCCCAAAGCTGCTGCAGGCAGTGAACATCTCCTGTGAGCACAAGCTGAAGGAGCTAGGAGCAGAGGAGCCTGAGGCTGCCCTCGTTGCTGTGCTAAAGATGTGCAGGGCTGGAGCCAGGCTCTGCTCAGGAATGCCCAAGGACAGCACAAGGGGCACTGGGTGCCAGCTGGAGCAGAGCAGGTGCCAGGGGAACAGCAGGGGAAACTTTGTCACTGTGAGGGTGCTGGAGCCTGGAGCAGGCTGCCCAGAGAGGCTGTGGAGTCTCCTCTAGAGCCATTCCAACCCCCCTGGCTGTGTTCCTGTGTGCCCTGCCCTGGGTGCTGCTGCTCTGGCAGGGGGGGTGGACAGGATGAGCTTCCAAGGTCCCTCCCATGCTGTGACTCTGTGACTCCATCAGCTTTTGCCAGCCTCACCACTTGTGCCATTTCTCTCTGACCACACCTGTGCAAACAACTCACTTCCATCTCTCAAAGGCTACCCAATTAAAAGGCCAACATCCCCATTAACTACCAGAGCAGCTCCTCATTTAGGAGAGGTTCAAGACCTTCCTGGGACTGCTTCATGCTGCAGTTGCTTGTGTTCTACAACCAGGTTTGTAAGAGCTCCCTGCACCTCAGGAACAGGCCAGGTTACCTTACTCAGGGATATGCACCAGAGTGGCTCAGGCTGGCAGGGGGCTTAGAGCTCAGCCCCTCCAACCTCCTGCCATGCCCTGGGACACCTCTCAGCTACACTCAGCTGCTCAAGGCCTCACCCAGCCTGGCCTGCAACACCCCCAGCAAGGAGGCAGCCACAGCCTCCCTGGGCAGCCTGGGCCAGGCTCTCACCTCCCTCACACTCAACAGCTTCTGCCTCAGCTCCACTCTCAGCCTGCTCTGCCTCAGCTCCAAACCATTGCCCCTTGGCCTGCCTCACACCCCCTCAGCACAGCTCCCTCTGCAGCCTTCCTGCAGGATGCCTTCAGCTCTTGGCAGCAGCTCTGAGGTGCCCTGGAGCCTTCTCCTCTGCAGGCTGCACCCCCCCAGCTCCCTCAGCCTGTGCTCACAGCAGAGCTGCTCCAGCCTTTGGGGCATCTCTGTGGCCTCCCCTGGCCTCACTCAGCAGCTCTGTGTCCTTGGGGACACCAGAACTGGAGGCAGTGCTCTGGGTAGTGTCTCCTAAGACATCTGTGAGCTGCCTGTTTGTAGTGCTGCAGCACAGGACCTGGACCACTGCTGGGGACACCATGTGTGAGGCACCAGCACTAACAATGCCACTGTCACCCTCAGCAGCAATAGCTCCATTTTAATGACTGAGTGGAACCTGAGGCCTAGTTTGTGGCTGAGCCAATCCTGCAGAGCCCCAGCTGCAGCCAGTGCCAGTCAACCTGCTCTGCCATGGATTCATTCACCAAACCAGCAGCTCACTTCCCTGACACTGGCCTTAGGGTAAAAATAGTAAGGACATCCATCTCTGGAAAGGTCAGCAGCACTCTGCAGGGCTCCAGGCACAGCCCTCACCCCCACACTGCCTTTCCCTTCAAAATGCCACACCCAGTCTCCTGGCAGCACAGCTGTACCTGAGCAATGCTTTAGTTTCAGGTAGCAGCTTTTAGAATCAAAGAATCAGTCAGGGCTGGAAGGGACCACAAGCACCATCCAGTTCCAACCCATGCCCAGGGACACCCTACCCTAGAGCAGGCTGCACACAGCCTCAGCCAGCCTGGCCTCAAACACCTCCAGGGAATGCTCCTCAGCTACACAAACTATCAAAGCCTTCCAAGTCTGAGCCTGCAGAATGACTTTCAACAAATGATTTCTTTTGCTTCTTAAACCCCTCAGAGTTTGGTGGAAAGAATAACACAAAAGCAAATCTTTCTACACCTGGCAGCAGAGCTGAGAGCTGAGCAGGGCTGGCAGCCTGGGTCTCAGTCCAGCAATCCATGAAAACCAACCCCACAGCACACAATAATGACAGCAAAGAAATGAAAGGGTGATTAAAAGCAACAAACATTAACAGGCCAATAGAACAGGAATCATCCACTGGGAAGAGGGGACTGGAATTTGCCCTAGCTTCTGAGCAAAATGCCCCTGCAAGCACCACTCAGCAGCTGTGTTTGAGGAGCTCTCCACCTTCAGAAACAGCTCCTCCTGTGGCCCAGCAGCAGCGAAGCTGCTGGCATTTGGAGTCACCCACAGGATGGCCACGAAGCCTCTCACTGCAGTGTGGCTGGCAGCAGATGTTCCAAGGAGCTCCAGCACAGCTTAACAGCAGCACACTGAGAGACACCCAAAGCATGTGCCTAAGCCACACAGAGTGCTACAGTGGCTCAGGTTCTGAGCAGGGAGCTCAGAGCTCAGCCCCTCCAGCCTCCTGCCATGCCCAGGGACCCCTCTCAGCTACACTCAGCTGCTCAAGGCCTCACCCAGCCTGGCCTGCAACACCCCCAGCAAGGAGGCAGCCACAGCCTCCCTGGGCAGCCTGGGCCAGGCTCTCACCACCCTCACACTCAACAGCTTCTGCCTCAGCTCCACTCTCAGCCTGCTCTGCCTCAGCTCCAAACCATTGCCCCTTGGCCTGCCTCACACCCCCTCAGCACAGCTCCCTCTGCAGCCTTCCTGCAGGATGCCTTCAGCTCTTGGCAGCAGCTCTGAGGTGCCCTGCAGCCCGAGGACAAGAACAAAAGAGCTCTGGCAGGGCTGCTCCACATCACAGCAGCAGGTACTCCTACTCTGCACTTCCAGTTTTGACCTCTCCCCCCTATTGCTGGTGTGAAAGCACATCCAGAGGAGAAGAGATCACTCAGAGGTGTCTCTGTTTGCTGTTGGCATGAAGTGCCCAGGCAGTGGGCAGTCTACTTGGACTTTCCCACTGACAGAGATGTCTGCACCAAGTTTATGATATAAGATACAACATCAGTAATGTTCTGTGCCCATTTCTTACCTATCTCCACTTAACCTTCTCCAACACTCATAGCACCACTGCAGAACTTTGCAAGCAGAGCTCCAGCAAAGCCAAGACTTGGAAGTGTTCCTCAGACCCATGTGTAATAGAGACCCAGGTCACAACTCCTACTGCTACACCAGCCTGGTGAGCAGAACTGCAAGCCAAGAGGGGAGAAGGCTTCCAGGAGAGCTTAGAGTGGCCTTGCAGGAGCTGAAAGGGGGTACAGGAGAGCTGGGGAGGGACTACTGACAAGGTCTGGTAATGAGAGGAGAGGGAGAAATGGGTTTGAACTGGCAGAGGGGAGATTGGAACTGGATGTGAGGAAGAAGTTGTTTGCAGTGAGGGTGGTGAGACACTGGCACAGGTGGAGGGTGGTGAGACACTGTCACAGGTTGCCCAGGGAGGTTGTGGAGCACAGAAGCAGCCAATGTGATCAAAGATCCCATTCTGTGCTTCTGTGCTCCACATCCTCCCTGGAGGTGTTCAGGACCAGGCTGGATGAGTCTTTGAGCAACCTGTTCTAGTGGGAGGTGTCCCTGCCTGTGGCAGGGGGTTGGAACTGGCTGATCCTTGAGGTCTCTTCTAACCTAACCCATTTGGAGCAGCTCTCAATAGTTGGTCTGGTCTGAGCTCCACAGCAGCTTTGGTGACATTACCTGCACACAGGTCACTCTCAGGACCATCCTTTCCTTACCACCAAGCACAGAGGTACAGTTCAGTCCAGCCTGACATGGGGCACAGTTTCCTCTCTAGTAGAGGTGAGATCTCAAATGAAGAGGTTTTCATGTACCCAGGGCTGTTAAGTGCTGCAGGCTACAGCATGAGGCAGTCAAAACCTTGGGACAAGAAGGCCTGCAAACCCCAGCACTGCTTCTGACATCCTGGGTGAAGAGGTTCAGAATTCCCTCTTTAATTCCCACCTGGAGACAGCAGCAGCAGCAGCAAGCAGCTGCATTTCTGGGGCTGTGTTTTGGTTACCTCTTCGTACACCTCTCTGACAGCTGCTCCTCCTGGCTCCTCTTCTGGCTCCATGCCTCCCCCTGGGACAATCCACTGGTCTGGGTACCGGCTACTGCTCACCAACAGCACCTGGAAACGATTGCAGACTGTTAAACAGAGCTCCCCAGGCAGGGAGCTGCCTGCTGCCTCAGCAACCAGCCCCCTCAGCTAGCCAGAAAGCAAACCTGGGGGGCAGCCAGCAGCGGGGAGGGGTGACAGGAAGGGAACTGTCCCCACCCAGCGTTTGATGCACAACAAAAACCTGCTAACGACTCCTCCGGTGTGCAGCAAAGAGGGGACTGTGCCCCTTGGCTCTGCTCAGCCCTCACCTCCAATCCTGCCTCCAGGGCTGCTGGCCCCAGCAGCAGGAGGACACAGAGCTGTGGAGAGAGCCCAGGGGAGGCCACAAAGGTGCTGGCAGGGCTGGAGCAGCTCTGCTGTGAGCACAGGCTGAGGGAGCTGGGGGGGTGCAGCCTGCAGAGGAGAAGGCTCCAGGGCACCTCAGAGCTGCTGCCAGGAGCTGAAGGCATCCTGCAGGAAGGCTGCAGAGGGAGCTGTGCTGAGGGGGTGTGAGGCAGGCCAAGGGGCAATGGTTTGGAGCTGAGGCAGAAGCTGTTGAGTGTGAGGGTGGTGAGAGCCTGGCCCAGGCTGCCCAGGGAGGCTGTGGCTGCCTCCTTGCTGGGGGTGTTGCAGGCCAGGCTGGGTGAGACCTTGAGCAGCTGAGTGTAGCTGAGAGGTGTCCCTGGGCATGGCAGGAGGACATGATATCTGAGGTCCCTTCCAGCCTAGGCCATGCTAGGACACAGATAAGCCTGAGCACTGAGGCACTTCCATCACACACAAGCTAAAAGGAGGCTTGCAGAAAGGTATCTTTTGGCCAGGCAAAAAAGGGACCTCTGAAAATAGTTCTGATCTCCAGTCCCAGCCAAGCAGCTTCACAGTTACTGGAGTGTGATGTTAGCACAGCAGGCTTGCAAGAGTGCAGAGCTAAGGCTTTGAGGAGAGTACTTCAGTGGCCACTGGCCAAGTTGGTTTCTTCTGTAAGAGCAAAAACTGCAGCACATTGAATTTGAAACTGCTTCTAAATTTAGCAGTTCGTTGGGTTCCCTCCCCAAGATACTTCAGTTCCACTTCACAGCAGTGACTGCAACCCTCCCTGACAGCCAGAGCTGAGGCTTCAGCCACTGCTCCAGCAGAGCAGCAGACCTCAAATCTGGGATGACTTGAGAGAGTGACTGGCACTGGAATGGGCTGCCCAGGGAGGTGCTGGAGCCAAGCCTGGCTGGGGCACTTAGTGCCATGGCCTGGCTGACTGGCCAGGGCTGGGTGAGCTTGGAGCTCTCTCCCAACCTGGCTGGTTCCATGAGAATGTGCAGCAGAATCACAGAATGGTGGAGGTTGGAAGGGACCTCTGGAGATCACTGAGCCCAACCCTCTGCCAAGGCAGATTTACCTTGAGAAGGTCACACAGGAACACGTCCAGGTGGGTTTGGGATGTCCCCAGAGAGGAAGACTCCAGCACCTCTCTGGGCAGCCTGCTCCAGCACTCTTAAAGCAAAGAAGTTCCTCCTCGTGTGTTGATGGCACTCTTGACATCCCAGTTTGTGCCCACTGCCCCTTGTGCTGTCACTGGGCACCACTGGGCATAGCCTGAGCCCATCCTCCTGACACCCACCCTAGTGAGCAGCGCTCAAGAGGTTTCCCTTTCAGGCTCTTTTGTCCAGGCTAAACAGCTCCAAGTTGCAGCGAGCTGCTCCAGGGTCCCCCCCCCAAAGCAGCGAGCTGCTCCAGGGTCCCCCCCCAAAGCAGCGAGCTGCTCCAGGGTCCCCCTCCAAAGCAGCGAGCTGCTCCAGGGTCCCCCTCCAAAGCAGTGAGATGCTCCAGGGTCCCCCTCCAAAGCAGCGAGCTGCTCCAGGGCCCCCCCCCAAAGCAGTGAGCTGCTCCAGGGCACCCCCCCAAAGCAGCGAGATGCTCCAGGGCCCCCCCCCAAAGCAGCGAGCTGCTCCAGGGTCCCCCCCCAAAGCAGCGAGCTGCTCCAGGGTCCCCCCCCAAAGCAGCGAGCTGCTCCAGGGCCCCCCCCCCAAAGCAGCGAGATGCTCCAGGGTCCCCCCCCAAAGCAGCGAGCTGCTCCAGGGTCCCCCCCCAAAGCAGCGAGCTGCTCCAGCCCCCAGGCCCAGCTCAGTGAAGCCTACTCAAGCAGCTGTGTAGGAACAAGCTTCACGTTCCAGGCAGTGCTTACACCAACCCCACCCTGAAGTCACAGGACAGCTGTGAGGAGCCGAGGGAGGGAGTCACTGCCCCAGCCTGTGCAGGCAACTGAAGCCCAGCAAGAGGTAGCTGAGTGGAAAAGGGGCAGCACGAACTGGTGCCAGCTGGCTGCAGTGACAATCCGACCCTCACCACCTACCCTTCTGCTCCCAGCGTCCCTCTGCAGCCCAAGTCGGTAGGGTCAGACACAAACACATCTCAACTTAGTCACTACAACCAAGGGCTGCAGCTCCTAAGGATGCTTTGCTATCAGCAAAGCCCCCAGAGAGAACACAACTCTGCTATGCCGCAGCATGGGAGGGGCTGGAAGGGACCAGTCCAACCCCTCTGCTAAAGCAGGATCACATCCAGGTGGGTCTGGAAAGTCTCCACAGCCTCTCTGGGCAGCCTGCTCCAGGCTCCAGCACCCTCACACCAAACAACTTTCTCCTCAGGCTGAGGTGCAGCCTCCTGGGTTCCAGCCTGTACCTGTTGTGCCTTGTCCTGTCCCTGGGCACCACCACACAGAGCCTGGCACCTTCACCCTGGCACCCACCCCTCAGGTATTCCTGGCCACTGCTCAGGTCCCCTCTCAGCCTTCTCCTCTGCAGGCTCAGCAGCCCCAGGGCTCTCAGCCTTTCTTCCCAGCAGAGCTGTTCCAGTCCCTTCAGCATCCTCGCAGCCTCCACTGGCCTCTCCCCAGTAGGTCTCTGTCTCTTGCACTGAGGAGCCCAGAACTGGGCACAGTATCCCAGGTGTGGTCTCAGCAGGGCAGAGTAGAGGAGGAGGAGAAACTCCCTAGACCTGCTTGCCACACTTTGGCTTATGCCCCCCAGCCTATTCCAGGCCCCACCATGCCAGCAGCTGCAGAGAGCTCCAGGCCTGGGGTGCTGCCAGCCACACACATCAGAGGCTCTGCTGCTGAGAGCAGCACTCAGAGCAGTGCTGTGGCAGCGAGCAGCAAAGCTGAACAAAGAGATGCTCACAGCCCAGTAAATCATCCCCAGTTGGTGGAATGGTTTCCATCAGCAGGCAGTGCTTAGTTAAGGCTAACCATAAAACTCTTCCTTACTACTAGGGGATAAATCAGGTTGCTGCTTCTGGCAGTGCAGCACAAGCCCAGGAACTCTGGAAGCATTCTATGAGTAGTTGATGCTTTTATGGAGAGCAGCTGAGTCCCTCTAACCTGATCAGTGGTTTGCTGGGCTGGGCTTGTGTCCCTCTGAGCTTGAGATTAGCCTTCTAGAAGAGAGCAGGAGCACGGACACTAACCCCCATGAAGGCACAGCAGCTCTGGTGGAGAGGACTTACAGCTACACACAGAATGAACTCTCCAGTGCTACAGCCTGGGAAGGTCACTCTGGCACCTCTCCCAACCTCCACCAACCCTAGGACAACAGCATCTGCCAAGCATCTTTCCCTATGTGCTTTACTGCAGAATGCATCTGGTTGGAGGAGCCCCCAAAGGTCATCCAGTCCAGCCCTCAGCCCAGCACTACACCGTGTCCCTGAGCACCAGGTCCACATGGTGCCTGAACAGCCCCTCAGGGCGTGGGGACTCCATCACCACCTTTGTGGCCCCCTCTGGGCCTACTCCAGCAGCTTTGTGTCCTCCTCCTGCTGGGGACAGCAGCACTGGAGGCAGGACTGGAGGTGAGGTCAGAGCAGAGCCAAGGGGCACAGTCCTCTCTCTTGCCCTGCTGCCCACACTGCTCTGGGTCATAACTTCACTAGGCTCAGAAGAACACAACCAAAGCACTTGTGCCAAAATCACTTCTTACTTGCAGTGAGGGTGGGGAGACACTGGAAAAGGCTCCCCAGGGAGGTCATGGATGCTCCCTCTCTGGAGGTGTTCAAGGTCAGGTGGGATGAGGCATTGAGCCACCTGGGCTGGTGAGAGGTGTCCCTGCCTATGGCAGGGGGCTGGAACTAGACAAGCTTTGAGGTCCCTTCTAACCCAGACCATTCCATGGCTCCATTTCCAGGGAGGGTGGTGGGACACTGGCCTCCAGCACCCTCACACCAGAGCCCTCCTGGGTTCCACTTAGTGACCACTGCCCCTTGTCCTACACTGGGCACCACCACACAGAGCCTGGGCCCTGCTTCTTGCCCCCACCCCTCAGGTATTTGTAACCACTGCTCAGGTCCCCTCTCAGCCTTCTCCTCTCCAGGCTCAGCAGCCCCAGGGCTCTCAGCCCCTCCTCATCACACAGAGCTCCCAGCCCCTGCAGCATCCTCAAGCCTCCATCCGTGCCCTGCAGTGGTTCCCTGCCCCTCTGGAACTGGAGAGCCCAGGGCTGGACACAACACTTCAGCTGTGCTCTCATGAGCAAGGAGCAGGCTTGGGCCTTCCTGAAAGCACTCTCAGTAGAGAGCCTGCTCACAGCCCACGCTCCTCCTGCAGCTCTTTCCTAGTCAGAGAAGGGGCTGGGAGGCACCTTCAGCATCACCCAGTTGCAGCCCCCTGCCCTGGACTGGGTGGAACACTCCAGCAAGGAGCAGACTCTGGCCTTCCTGAAAACAGCCTCAGTAGAGCTACTCCTTTCCACATCCCTTCCAGGTGAGCAAGGCCAGCTGAAGACTCCAGGGCAGAGGAAGAGCTACTGCTCCTGATGCCAGCCCTCCACCCTCCAGAACAACACCAAGTGCTTTAAACAGCCAGGGGAAGGGACTGAGCTGCTGCACCCCGACAGCACCACAGCAGCCGAGCAGGGATTCCCTGGGGCACTCAGCAGTGCCCAGCACCCAGCCACACCACCTCAGCCCAGCCCAGGAGCTTCTAGCACAGCATTTTACAGCCAGGAGAGCAAGCAGCAGCCCCCAGCTATGGCACAGGCCAGGAAGAGGAACTGGCCCAGCAGCAGAGAAGCAGGGGAACAACTAGCAGCACGTGGAGCCACACTCACTGGCTTCAGCACAGCATCTTGCTAGCAGCCCAGAAAGCTGGGTCCTCCCAGCTCTGGTGAAGCAGCACAGTGCTTGGCCAGCAGTCAGGGCCACTTCACCAGCACTGAACACGAAGGGTGACAAAATACACTCAGATGTCCTAATGGCACTTCAAAAAAGCCAGGCCTGCAAATGGCTTTTGCTTTGAGAGGTCCTGATTGTAAGGCCATGTGGTAAGAGAGAGAGAAAGATCAGCCTTTCCCAGCCTGCCTGCTGCAAAAAGGATGCAGGAAGGCTGTGAGGAGGAGGACCAGCAGCCCTGCCATGACAGGAGAGATGGGATCCTTCAGCAGAGAAGGCTCAGGCAGACCTTACCAGCATGCACCAGGATATGAAGGCTGCTCCCAGGAGGATGGAGACTCCCCCTGGAGAAGGAGCCCTATGGAAAAGGGCTGGGGACAGGTTACTGCTGGGGAGATTCCCACTGGGCTCCAGAAGGAAATGTTTCCTGTGAGCACAGTCAGACACTGGAATCATCTCCCAGGGCAGTGGTGGAGTCCCTGCACTGAGCAGCTTTAGTACTCAGCTTGGCAGGCAGCTGGAGCAGCTCAGTGCAACTCCATCCTCACCTGGAGAGGAGGAGACCGAGTGGAGACCTCAGCAATGGTTCTCAGTGTGTGCAGGTGAGGGCCAGGAGCTGGAGCCAGGCTCTGCTGGGGGATGCCAGTGCCAGCACAAGGGGCACTGGGGGAAGCTGAGGCAGAGGAGGTTCCAAGGAAACATGAGGAGGAATTTTTCCCTGTGAGGGTGCCAGATCCTGGCACAGGCTGCCCAGAGGGGTGTGGAGTCTCCCTCTCTGCAGATACTCCAACCCCACCTGGCTGTGTTGCTGTGTGATCTGCTCTGGGTGCTCCTGCTCTGGCAGGGGGCTTGGACTGGCTGAGCTTTGGAGCTCCCTTCCAGCCCCTGACATGGTTCTGTGAAACCCAAAGGACACAACCATTGTTAATAACACTTAAACACTGACCACCAGAACAAGGCAGAGGAGACAGGGAGCTCTTCAATGCTGATATCCTACAGCCCAGGAATTAACTTCCCTAAATCAGAACCACAGAATGGGTCAGGTTGGAAAAGACCTTAAAGACCACCCAGCTCCAACCCCCCTGCCATGGGCAGGGACACCTCCCACCAGCACAGGCTGCTCAAGACCTCATCCAGCCTAGGCTTGAACATCTCCAGGGAGGTTGTGGAGCAGAGAAGCACCCAAGGTGATCAAAGATCACCTTGGGTGCTTCTCTGCTCCACAACCTCCCTGGGAAACCTTTGCCAGTGTCTCTCCACCCTCAACCTGTGCCAGTGTCTCCCAAGTCCCATCCAACCTTGCCCTGTCAGCTGCAAACTCACTGCTGCTGGACTCAATCCCCTGCTCCAGATCATCAATAAAGATGTTGCACAGGGCTGTGCCCAGCACTGCTCCCTGGGGCACACCACTGGTGCCAGCTGCCAGCGGCACCATTCACCACCAGCCTCTGGGCCCTGCCCTCCAGCCAGTTCTTTGGTGGCTCTCCAGGCCACCAAATGCTGACAGGTTGGACTCAAGGATCCCAGAGCTCTTTCTCCCAACCCCAAGTCCTGGGTGTAGCATCTTTACCTCTCAAAGCAGAGAACAAGGCAAGCCTTGCAAGCAGCAACAACAAACAGCAGTAAACATGCATTAATTTTGGTTCCTAATAATTAGGCTCTCTTAAAGCCATTCCCAAAGCTAATTTGATTTTGCTGCTCCCAAGCCCATATTCTATGCACAAACGAAGGAGAAGCTATTTTTAAATGCCTTGAATATCAACCCCAAGTGCATCCCAGTTGTTTTGGCATCTGCCACACTGCTCTCTGTAATTGACTGTGGTGCTGAGAGCTCTGCCTCAGTGTTCAGCCAGCAGTGCCTGGTGGCAGACCTAAAAAAGGAGATCATTTAATGTGCAAAAGAAAAAGTTTTCAAGGATTTTAGTTGCAATTTTTTCCTCTTTAGTTGGGGATATGAGTCAAGAACTGGCAGGGGGCAGGGCCCAGAGGGTGGTGGTGGTGCCACATCCAGCTGGCAGCTGGCACCAGTGGTGTGCCCCAGGGATCAGTGCTGGGCACAGCCCTGTGCAACATCTTTATTGATGATCTGGAGCAGGGGATTGAGTCCAGCAGCAGTGAGTTTGCAGATGACACCAAGCTAGGAGCAGCTGTGGAGCTGTTGGGGGGTAGCAGAGCCCTGCAGAGGGACCTGGCCAGGCTGCATGGGTGGGCAGAGGCCAAGGGGATGAGACTGAACAAGGCCAAGGGCAGGGTTCTGCACTTTGGCCACAACAACCCCAAGCAGCACTGCAGGCTGGGGACAGAGTGGCTGAGAGCAGCCAGGCAGAGAGGGCCCTGGGGGTACTGGCAGAGAGGAGCTGCAGAGGAGGCAGCAGTGCCCAGGTGGGCAGCAGAGCCAATGGCATCCTGGGCTGGCTCAGGAGCAGTGTGGGCAGCAGGACAAGGGAGGTTCTTGTGCCCCTGTGCTCAGCACTGCTCAGGCCACACCTGCACTGCTGTGTCCAGGTCTGGGCTCCTCCATTGCAGAGAGCTGTTGAGGTGCTGGAAGGTGTTTGGAGAAGGGCAGCAAGGCTGGGGAGGGGCCTGGAGCACAGCCCTGTGAGGAGAGGCTGAGGGAGCTGGGGGGGTGCAGCCTGCAGCAGAGGAGGCTCAGGGCAGAGCTCATTGCTGCCTGCAGCTGCCTGCAGGGAGGCTGTAGCCAGGTGGGGTTGGGCTCTGCTGCCAGGCAGCCAGCAACAGAAGAAGGGGACACAGCCTGAAGCTGTGCCAGGGCAGGTCTAGGCTGGATGTGAGGAGGAAGTTGTTGTCAGAGAGAGTGATTGGCATTGGAATGGGCTGCCCAGGGAGGTGGTGCAGTGCCCATGGCTGGAGGTGCTGCAGCCAAGCCTGGCTGGGGCACTTAGTGCCATGGTCTTGTTGGTTGGGCAGGGCTGGGTGCTAGGTTGGGCTGGCTGAGCTTGGAGCTCTCTGCCAGCCTGCTGGATTCCATGATTCCAAGGGTGATGGCTGGACTCAATTGTTGAGATCTTCCCCCCAAGCCAAACAGTTCTATGGTTCCTCTCCAGCACCTGTTCTGCAGCTCAGAGGACAGACTGTGCCTGCCATTACTGTTTTCACTTCCAGCAGACACCAGCTCTGGAGCTCACCTCCAGCCATCTTCTCTCTTCAGCCCAAAAGACAGCACTGAGGCAGCAAAGCAGGCAACACTTCAGTGACAGTAATCTGAAAGATCTAAACCACTCAAAAACAATCCCTAATTCCAAAGCTACTTCCACACTCTTTGAACTTCTTCCAGGATATTTCTCATGTGAAATGTGGAGATCTCAGCAGACAGATCACAGCAGGAAGGCCACAAAAGCCAAGCCAAAATGGGATGCACAGCACTGAGGTGCTCCAAATAGAGTCTCTTCAGGATCCAGGAAGGAACAGGAAAGAAGTGGGAGCAGCCCTGCAGAAAAGGGCCTGAGGGTGCTGGTGGGTGAGAAACTGCACAGGAGCCTGCAAGGGGCACAGGCAGCCTGGGCTGCACCCAAAGCAGTGTAGGCAGAGCTGGAGAGAGGGGATCCCGCCCCTCTGTTCTGGGGAGACCTCATCTGCAGGGCTGGGACCCTCAACACAAGACAGACATGGACCTGATGGAAAGGGTCCATGGGCCAAGACAATGATCAGAGGGCTGGAGCAGCTCTGCTGTGGGGATAAGCTTAGAGAGCTGGGGTTGTTCAGCCTGGAAAAGAGAAGGCTCCAGGATGACCTTAGAGCTGCCTGCCAGTACCAGAAGGCTGTGGAGGGACTGTTCAGAAGAGCCTGTGAGGATGGGCCAAGGGCAATGGTTTGGAACTGGAGCAGGGCACAGTTAGCTTGGACATCAGGAGGGAGTTCTGCACAGTGAGGCTGGGGAGAGACAGGCACAGGCTGCCCAGGGATGTGGTTGAGGCTCCATCCCTGGACACATTCAAGATGAGAGCTGACGTGTCCCTGGGCAGCCTGCTCTAGCTGGAGGTATCCATGCTGAGTGCAGGACAAGATGCCCTTGGAGGATCCCTTCCAACCTGGTGCAATCTGCTCAGTCCTGCACAGTGCATCTGCACAGCCACCAGCCTCCTCTCAAGCAGATGCTTGCAGCTGCAGCAGCAGCTCTCCAGACAGGGCAGAAGCTTTTGACAGGCTGCAGGCACCCGAGACAGCTGACTCAGCAATCTCCAGTCTGGCAGCAAAGACTGTTGGTAGGTCTAACTGGGCAGGGTGCTGGAGCTGAAGAGCAGGAGTTCAGCAGCTGCATTTCAAACTGCCTGCTGGGATCAGAGAATTGTGTTGGCTGGAAGAGGCCTTGGAGATGATGGAATCCAAAACAACTGCACTGAACTTGGCTTCAGCAGTACTCTAGAGTCCATCTCTGGTTTAAGTGCAGAAATAAAGAAGTGAGCAGGAAATGAATGGAAATGCAACACAGGTTGATAATCTATCCTCTGTCACCACAGCTGACCTGCTGCTTCACTCAGCTCACAGAATGCCAGGCTGCAAGAGACCTCAAGGACCACCTGGTCCCACCTTCTCACATGTGTAATGTGTGGCTTCAAGGAGGCTGCAAAGGGAGCATGAGAAGGGCCACACAGAGAAGAAACAGACCAAGAAGCCACAGCGAGCAGATTTTGCCAGGTCATGCTTAGCCATGGAGATATGAAATGGTTTAGTGACTGGCCTGAGATTCAGGGGTGGCAGGCACAGAAAGCTGGCACTGAAATCTCTGTCTCCACATCCAGGCACAGAACCATGGAATGGTTTGAGCTGCAAAAGACTTCCAAGATCACTGAGCCCAAACATCAACTCAACATCACCATGGCCACTAAACCATGTCCCCAGGGGCCATGGCCACAGAGGTCTTCAGTACCTCCAGGGATAGGGACTCCAGCACCTCCCTGGGCAGCCTGTTCCCATCTCTGACCACTTCTTTAGTTAAGTAATTTTTTCCTCATCTCCAAGCTAACCCTCCCCTGGCACAACTCCAGGCCATTTCCTCTCCTTCTATCACCTAAGGAGCAGAGCCCAACCTCCACCTGGCTGCAGCCTCCTCTCAGGGAGCTGCAGAGAGCAATGAGGTCTCCCTCAGCCTCCTCTTCCCCACACTGCACACCCCCAGCTCCCTCAGCTGCTCCTGCCCAGCCCTGTTCTCCAGACCCTTCCCCAGCTGTGCTGCCCTTCTCTGGACTTGCTCCAGCTCCTCAATGTACTTCTTGGAGTGAGGGGCCCAGAACTGAACCCATTATTAGAGGTGTGGCCTCAGCAGTGCCCAGCACAAGGGCACCACCACATCTGATGACGTCAAGAGGGGATCTCAAGCTTAAGCTGGTGCAGGAGGATGAACATGATACAGAAAAGCAAATTGCCAGCCTCATATGCAGGGCACAAAGAACTTCTGGTAGGAGTTGAAAGCTCACAAGGTGGGAAACAGCTTAAGACACTTGGATAGCAGCACCAAATCCCAGGACAGCTGGGCTAGAGGCTTACAGCCAGAGATGGCTCCTGTCACTCTGCCCATACAAAGGCAGCTCCTTCCTCTCTCCTGCTGCAGCCAGAGAAGTATCAGCCACCTTTTACACAACACAACTCCATCTAAAGCACCACAGCTGTGTGACTGCAGGAGGCAGAAGGGACACCGTGGGGACCAGAAAAGAGCAGGCTGCTTAACCTGCATCCCAGACCCGAGCCAGTCTTAACCCTACCACTCTCAAGTGTCTACTTCACACTACCACGGAATGGGCTGGAAGGGACCTCCAAAGCTCATCCAGTCCAAGCCCCTCTGCAGTCAACAGGGACATCCTCCACTAGATAAGGCTGCCCAGAGCCTTGATCAGCCTCAACTTGACTATCTCCATGCATGGGGCCCCCAACCCTACCCACAAGATGCCAGAGCCCAGCCTGCAGCCAGCCTCATGCACAGCACCAAGGAGTGCTCCTGTGCAACAAGTGTCAGCCACTCTCCCACACAGCCCAGCAGAGCTGCTACCATCACCCTCAGCCTCCCAAAGGACTCTTGGTGGAAGCAGCCACTGGTTGGACAGGATGACCTTTGGGGGTCCCCTCCAACCCAGACCATTCTGATTCGTGTGGAGGCCAAGGCTGAGAGCGCAAGAAGCTGCAGCAGGAAATGAGCAGATGGAAATGTCTGAAGATGACCCCAACCATAGATTTCCAACTTGGATCCATGCAAAAAAAGCACAGCAGTGGCTCAGATATCTGAAGTTAAATCAAGTTTGAGCTGGAGGAGCATCCAAAACTAACTACCAAAGACATGTACATGGGAAAGAATGCTGCAGCATCAGAGGTGCTGGGGAAACCAAAGGTAAGCCAGGCAATAGCAAGAGGCACAGCATGGGAGGGGTTGGAAGGGATGTGCAGAGATCATCCAGTCCAAAACCCTGCCAAAAGCAGCATCACCTAGGGCAGGATACACAGGAATGCATCCAAGTGGGCTTGGAAACTCTCCAGAGGACACTCCACAGCCTCTCTGCAGCCTGCTCCAGGGCTCCAGCACCCCCCCACCAAAGAACTTTCTCCTCTTGTTGAGGTAGAACCTCCTGGGTTCCAGTTTGTGTCCCTTGGCCCTTGTCCTATCACAGGACAGCACCAAAAAGGGCCTGGCCCCTGCTTCTTGACCTCTACCCCTCAGATATTAATAAGCACTGCTCAGGTCCCCTCTCAGCCTTCTCCTCTCCAGGCTCAGCAGCCCCAGGGCTCTGAGCCTTTCTTCATCACACAGAGCTCCCAGTCCCTGCAGCATCCTCACAGCCTCTGCTGGACTCTCTGCAGCAGTCCCCCAGGCGAGGCAGGAAGCAGAGACACTGCTGGTGGGCACCTGTCCCCTTTGGAGAGCGAGGAAAAGAGACTCAGAGTGCCCCCGAGGCTGCAGGGACGCCAGGCAGGGAACGGCACGGGTGAGACCATCACACACAAACGTCTGCCTCCACTCTAGGGCCTCTGGTGACATCAGGCCTCTCCCTGCTGCCTTATCACAGAATGCCAGGTTGGAAGTGATTCCAAGGATCATCTGCTGCAACCTTTCTAGGTGATAGTGGAGTTGCACTGAGCTGAGCCTGCCAAGCTGAGCCTTCCAACTGCCCAGGGCAGGGGACTCCACCACTGCCCTGGGAGACAAATGGCTCAGGGCAGAGCTCATTGCTGCCTGTGGCTACCGGCAGGGAGGCTGTAGCCAGGTGGGGTTGGGCTCTGCTGCCAGGCAGCCAGCAACAGAAGAAGGGGACACAGCCTGAAGCTGTGCCAGGGCAGGTCTAGGCTCGATGTGAGGAGGAAGTTGCTGGCAGAGAGAGTGATTGGCATTGGAATGGGCTGTCCAGGGAGCTGGAGTTGCCATCCCTGGAGGTGTTGAAGCCAAGGCTGGCTGGGGCACTTAGTGCCATGGTCTGGTTGGTTGGGCAGGGCTGGGTGAGCTTGGAGCTCTCTGCCAGCCTGCTTGGTTCCACGATTCCAGTGTCTGTGCTCATGGGAAAGGTTTCCTTCTGGAGCCCAGTGGGAACCTCCCCTGCAGTAACCTGTCTCCACCACCCATCGTGGGTCTCCTGGTAGGGAGGGAGTCTCCATCCTCCCGGGAGCCAGCCCTGATGTGCTGCTAAGGTCTGCCTGAGCCTCCTCCTCCTCCTCCCGGGGCCGAACAGCCGCAGCTGCCTCAGCCTCTCCTCATGCGGCATTGCTGCCAGGCCTCTGACCTTCCTTGGCTGCTCAGCTGATGTTTAAGCAGAGCATTTGCCACACTGGCGGCTGGGACAGGCCACCAGCTTCTTCCAGCAGCGCAAGCGGGAGCAGAAAAGCCCCAAGTCTTAACCTCTGCAGCCGCCAAACGCACAAGCCGAGGGCCAAAGCCGGGCGCGGCTGCGCTCCCAGCCCAGACAGCCCACGGCGGCGCTGGGCAACGAAACCATCAGCAAAGGTGCAGCTAACGGCCGGGGCCAGTGACCTTGGCCGGGAGCACCGGGCAGCTTCACGGCACCTCCCGGCTCCGCTGCAGCCCCCGCCCCCGGCTCAGCCCCTCACGGCCACAGCGGCAACACTCCCCGCGCCCGGCCCCCGCCCCGAGCTCCGCGGCCAAACACCTATCGGTAAGCACCGCTTCGGTGCGGGCCCCCCCGGTTCCCCTCTCCCCCCCCCCCACACACGGCTAAGAGTGTTTATCTTAATGCCCCCCCGGCTGGCAAAGGCTCGCTCGGTCTTCAGGGCAAGCCCAGCCCTGCCCCGGCAGCGCCATTACACCTTCACCGCTGCTCTGCGGGCACACAAAGCACCGCCGGGGCTGCAGCCCGCCGGGCCCCGGGAGCCGCCGCCCCGCTCCCGCCGCCCCGCTCCCGCCGCCCGCCGCCGCCGCGCACAAAGGAGGGCGCCGCCGCGCACGTGGGCGCCGCCGCACCGCACCGCACCGCCCCAAGATGGTGGGCGAGAGGCACGGCCCGGCAGAGCCCAGCGCCGGCAGAGCCCAGCGCCGCTGCTCCGGGGTGCCCGCACGCCACCGCAGCGCCACCGCCTTGCCCCGGCTCGCTGGCAAGGGAACCTGGGCACAACGCGGGGTGCCCAGCGGGTGCCCCCCTCCCGGCAGGCCTCCGCTCACCCCTCCGGCCAGACAAAGGGCCCCGGCACGGCGGGCACGGAGGGTGACAGCAGAACGGGAGCTCCCGCCCGGCCCGGCGCCTCCTGCCCCAGCGTACCGCGGAGCTCACCTCGTCCTCCCGCTCGCTGCGGAAGCAGAGGCACGCCGCCCGCTTCTTGTAGCCTTCCCGGTCGTACGTCCGCGTCTGGTTCGCCTTGAATTTCATCATAGAGGCGGTGACACGCCGGCTGCCCCCGGCCGCCGCCGCCACGGCTCCGAGCGCCGCCGCGCCCCCCGGGACGCCGGTGCGGGCGCCCCCGCCCCGCTCAGGGGAGAGTGGGTCAGGAGGAAGCTCGGTCCCAGCCGCTCCTGTCACAGCCGCGCCGCGCCGCTGCCGCCGCCCCAGCAGCCGCGCCGCGCCATGGAGGCTCTCCCGCCTCGCCCCGCTCGGCCCGGCCCGGCCCGCTGCTGAGCCGCCGGCCCCGAGCGCCGCGGCGGCCGCCCCTGCGCCCACTATTTAACCGTAACGCACATTCCTGCGCCCGAGCGCGCCGCGCCGCACCGCGCAAGCGCCGCCGGGCCCGGGGGAGGCGGCTGCCGGCGGCGGGCGGAGCTGCAGAGGTAAAGGGCCGGTCACGGCCCGGCGGAGGCTGTGCTTAGTCACTGGCGGGGTCCCGCCGGCGGCTGTGCGGAAGGGGCTGGTACGAGGCAGGGCAGAGCTGACTCCTCCTCGGTCTCTTCCTAGTGCTGCGGGCTGGCAGGAGCGGCCTCGGGGCTGTGGCAGGGCCCCGGCTCGGTGTGGGCCCACGCCTGCCCCCGCCGCCCCTCCGGCCGAGGCGGGGCCGGGCCGGGCCGGGCGGGCGCTGCGGGGCAGGGCTGCCCCGGGGCAGGCGGGAGTGGGTCGGCTGCCGGAGGAGCCTGGCCGCGGGCGGGCCCCGGCACCCGCGGGGCTGCTGCGGTGCCCGCTGGCTCCAGTCCCCTCAGCATCCTCACTGCTCTCCCCTGGACCCTCTCCAGCAGATTCCCGTCCCTCTGCAACTGGAATTGTTCCTGGTAAGGTGCAAGTCCTGCACTTAAACACCAAAACCACCCCAAACCCCATCCCAAAAATTCAGAGTGAGGGCATTGCTGTTCTTGTCGGTCATGGAACCATAGAATGGTCTGGGTTGGAAGTGATCTCCAAAGCTCATCAGTCCAACCCCTTCTGCACTCAGCAGGGACATCCTCCAGTAGCTCATGGAATGGTTTAGGTTGGAAGGGATCTCGAGGACCATCCAATTCTAAGCTCCTGCCAGAGGCAGGGACACCTCCCACTTAGAACAGGTTGCTCAAGGCCACATCCAACCTGATCCTGGACACCTGCAGGGAGGTTGTGGAGCACAGAAGCACCCAATGTGATCAAAGAGCACAGTCTGTGCTTCTGTGCTCCACAACCTCCCTGGGCAACCTGTGCCAGGGTCTCAGCACCCTCCCTGCAAACAACTTCTTCCTCACATCCACCTTCAATCTCCCCTCTGCCACTTCAAACCCATTCCTCCTCCTCTTATCATCACCAGACCTTGTCAGTAGTCCCTCCCCAGCCCTCCTGCAGCCCCCTTCACATCCTGCAAGGCCACTCCAAGCTCTCCTGGAAGCCTTCTCCTCCCCAGGCTGCAGAGCCCCAACTCTCTCAGCCTGTGCTCAGAGCAGATTTGCTCTCGTGTGACTTGTACCTCCCACCCCTAAAAGGCAAACAAAACATTTGTCTGCCAGAGCAGAACACGACCCAAACCCTCTCCCTGTTGTGAAACTGGAGGGTTTGTTTTGCACGTATCAGGGAGGGGAGCGCGGGAAGACAGAGCTGCAGGAGCCAGGCTGCCCCTGGGCTTCACAGGGTCACAGGTGTCAGGGGTTGGAAGGGACCCAAAGGGACCATAGAGTCCAAGCCCCCTGCCAGAGCAGGACCACACAATCCAGCTCAGGGCACGCAGCAACACATCCAGACAGGCCTGGGAAGGCTCCAGGGAAGGAGACTCCACAGCCTCTCTGGGCAGCCTGTGCCAGGCTCTGGGAACCTTCCAGCCAAGAAGTTTGCCCTTGTGTTGAGCTGGAACCTCCTGTGCTGCAGCTTCCATCCATTGCTGCTTGTCCTGTGCCAGGCAGCAGTGAGCAGAGCCTGTCCCCCCCTCCTGACCCCCAGCCCTCAGAGATTTAGAGACATTGATTCAATCCCCTCTCAGCCTTCTCCACACTGAAAAGCTGCAGGAGCCAGGCTGCTCACAGGGCTGCCAGCTGCTCCGCTTGGAATCACAGAACCAAGCAGGCTGGAAGAGAGCTCCAAGCTCATCCAGCCCAACCTAGCACCCAGCCCTCCCCAGTCAACCAGACTGTAACAACTGCTCTCTGTTTTGTCCCTCTAGTGTGTGAATCCTGAGGAGCAACTGATGGCTATGGGATTTGTCGCTGGAAGGAGCTGCCACCAAAGGTCAGCTTCATTGAAAGGGCTTCTATTTGCTTGCTTTTCTCTGGATTTTGCATTTATCAGGCTGTTCCCTGGGGGCTCCACCAGGCTGTTCCCTAGGGGCTCTACAAGGCTGTTTTGCTCTGGAGAGCAGTGCATGGAGCAAGAGTTGATCACCTCAGACTTGCTCTAGAGAAGCCTCACTGAATAGTCTGCCTGGGTTGGTTTGGGAGGCTTTGTCTTAGGGGTTTCCTGTGAGTGTTCCAGTGTGGCTCTTCAAGAGTGATCCAGAGAGTCAAAGAGTGATAGTTTGGGTTGGAAGGGACCTTAAAGATCAGCCTGTTCCAGCCCCCTGCCAGGGGCAGGGACACCTCCCACCAGCCCAGGTTTCTCAAGGCTTCATCCAGCCTGGCCTCGAGCAGCTCTAGGGAGGGGACATCCATGCTTTCTCTGTGCAAGCTGTTCCAGTGTCTCCCCACCCTCATTGTAAGGAATTTCTGCTCCCCCTCTGCTCTGCCTTGCTGAGGCCACATCTGGAATGTTGTGTCCAGTTCTGGGCCACTCAGCTCAAGAAGGACCTCAGGGAACTTGGTTGAGAATCCAGGACAGAGCCCCAAAGCTGCTGCAGGCAGTGAACACCTCCTGTGAGCACAAGCTGAGGGAGCTGGGAGCAGAGGAGCCTGAGGCTGCCCTCATCCCTGGTGCTAAAGATGTGCAGGCTGGAGCAGAGGAGGTGCCAGGGGAACAGGAGGAAAAACTTTGTCACTGTGAGGGTGCTGGAGTCTGGAGCAGGCTGCCCAGAGAGGCTGTGGAGTCTCCTGCTCTGCAGACTGTCAAATCCCACCTGGCTGTGCTCCTGTGTGCCGAGCCCTGGGTGCCGCTGCTCTGGCAGGGGGCTTGGACTGGGTCATCCTTTCAGAATCACAGAATCAGTCAGGGTTGGAAAGGACCACAAGGATCATCTAGACCCAACCCCCCTGCCATAGGCAGGGACACCCTACCCTACAGCAGGTTGCCCAGAGCCTCAGGGTCCCTTCCAGCCCCTAACTTCTGCAGTTCTGGGGTTCTGGCTGTGCTCATTGTGAAGTGATGAATGAAAGTGAGCAGCAGAGCTGAGAGCACAATGTGAGGTGCAAAGACACTTGAGATGAAGTTCCAAAAGCTCTAGATTCAGACACAGCTTCCCATCTAGCTCTGGATGCACTTTGAGTGGAGCCTGCTTCAGTGCAGACCTATTTTTCCTTGAGACCAAAGAAACAGGTTTAAAAATTGACAGGGTAATTAGATTTACCACTTGCCTTGACCTACATTTATTGCTGAGATTAGAAACTGCAGTGTTCAATAACTGTGTTCTGGCAACTTTTATGTAACTTGCTTTTCCACTCTGAGTTTATTGTGGTTAATAAAAAAGAAGTGTTTGCTTTGGAGGGACTTGCAGTGCTCTGTTTAACATTTGCTCTGCAGAGAAATGGCTACTTAGGTACTCCCCCCCCCCCCACCTCTGCAAACAGCAGAACAAATTAATAGCTTTATGCTAGGGAAATCATAGAGTTAGAGAATCAAGCAGGGTGGAAGAGCTCAGCCAGCCCAACCTAGCACCCAGCCCTGCCCAACCAACCAGACCATGGCACTAAGTGCCCCAGCCAGCCTTGGCTCCAACACCTCCAGCCATGGGCACTCCACCACCTCCCTGGGCAGCCCATTCCAATGCCAATCACTCTCTCTGACAACAACTTCCTCCTAACATCCAGCCTAGACCTGCCCTGGCACAGCTTCAGGCTGTGTCCCCTTCTTCTGTCCCTGGCTGCCTGGCAGCAGAGCCCAACCCCACCTGGCTACAGCCTCCCTGCAGGCAGCTGCAGGCAGCAATGAGCTCTGCCCTGAGCCTCCTCTGCTGCAGGCTGCACCCCCCCAGCTCCCTCAGCCTCTCCTCACAGGGCTGTGCTCCAGGCCCCTCCCCAGCCTTGCTGCCCTTCTCCAAACACCTTCCAGCACCTCAGCATCTCTCTGCAATAGAGGAGCCCAGACCTGGACACAGCACTGCAGGGGTGGCCTGAGCAGTGCTGAGCACAGCACGTTCTCTGAATCCATAGCTCAGTCCATGTGCTGCTAAAGTTTAGGCTGCTAAAGCTGGACCTGGCTCAAGTGTGGTCTTAGCATTTAGCACAAGAGTTGGGGCTCTTCAGCCTGGAGAAGAGAAGGCTTCCAGGAGACCTTGGAGTGGCTGAGAGGACTTCAGAAGATGGAGCAGTTGTTTATTTATAAGTCATGCTCATGCATCAAGCAGCTTTTATATAGGAGTTCTCCCCCTTAGGGCCAGGTCTGCACCTCAATCTGCTGTAAAATACACCTGTCAGAGAGTCCCCTGACTCCAAATCCTGAAGAGAGGAAGGCTAGAGAGGGACTTTGCATCAGCGTGTCTAGCAATAGGACAAGGGGCAAGTCTACCTGTGGCTTTAGACACTTCCAGGTTTGGAGCCTCCACAGCTTTTCTAGGCAGGAAGCATCACCTACATCCTGCAGCATCACCTACATCCTGCAGCATCACCATCCTCATGGGGAAGAATTGCTTCCTAACATCCAAGCTAAATCCAGCTTCTTCTAGCCTGAAGCCATTACCTCTTGTCCTGTCACTTCCTGCCTGTCAAAAGTCCCTCTCCAGCTCTCCTGTTGTCCTGTTTGAACACTGGAAGGCCTCATTGCTACCTGCAGCTGCCTGCAGGGAGGCTGTAGCCAGGTGGGGTTGGGCTCTGCTGCCAGGCAGCCAGCAACAGAAGAAGGGGACACAGTCTCAAGCTGTGCCAGGGCAGGTCTAGGCTGGATGTTAGGAGGAAGTTGTTGTCAGAGAGAGTGATTGGCATTGGAATGGGCTGCCCAGGGAGGTGGTGGAGTGGCTGTGGCTGGAGGTGTTGAAGCCAAGGCTGGCTGGGGCACTTAGTGCCATGGTCTGGTTGGTTGGGCAGGGCTGGGTGCTAGGTTGGGCTGGCTGAGCTTGCAGCTCTCTGCCAACCTGCTGCATTCTGTGATTCTATGATTCCTTGTTCTGTTTGGGCACTACCACACAGAGCCTGGCTCCTTCCTCCTGACACCCACCCCCCAGGGATCTGTAGACACTGATCAGATCCCTTCTCAGCCTTCTGCCCTCCATGCTAACCAGCCCCAGGGCTCTCAGAGAGCCTTCCTTCACAGCAGAGCTGTTCCAGTCCCTTCATCATCCTTGTAGCCTCCGTTAGACCCTCCCCAGCAGGTCCCTGTCTCTCTTGAATTGAGGAGCCCAGAACTGGACACAATATTGCAGGTGTGGCCTCAGCAGGGCAGAGCAGAGGCACAGGAGAAGCTCCTTAGCCCTGCTGGCCACACTTTCCTTGATGCCCCACCAGGCTCCAAAGTGTTTGGTAGTTGCTTTGTACCATTAAGAGCTGCATCAAGGCTGGGAGCCTTGGTCCCATTTCTTCTGTCCCAGTCTGAGGGCAATCTGCTTGAATGGACTTGGCACTGCAGCCCCACGTTCGTTTATGATGTTGACTTGGGCATGTTTTGTAGCCAGGTTGCTATTTGAGCCTCTCTCCTGCTCTGGCACTGTGTATATCCAGCACAGAGCAGCTCTTCTGATAGTGCACCTCTTCCCTTGGCTATCAGCACCTGGTCATTTGTGGTAGGCAAAGATGGGAGGCTTGGCCAAGCCACCCTTTATCCTGTGCTAAACAGGGGGGGGGGGGGAGTTATTTTGTCCAGCTGTGGGCTCAGTGAGTACCTGAGATAATTACCAAAGGTAGTTCAGAGTGAGAAGTAAACAGTGATTAAATGTTATTCTTATGCCTGGTCGAGTTTAGAAGGGCAATCTTGGTGGCAGGGCACAGCTGAACAGCGTTTGGAGTGGAAAAAGTGATCGGTGCAAAGGTGTGGTGGCAGGGGTGGAGGGCAATAACCTCCCCCCCAGAGGTCCTCTCCACAGCTTTCAACCCAAGGCTTCCTTCCAAAGCGTTGGCTTTTGACCCTGCTGTGTTTAGTCAGGCTTAGCCTTGCTCATGCCCAGCAATCTCTGAGAGAGGATGGGTCAGGGCTGCAGGCCGGTCTGGGTGGAGTACCCACCCCAGGCTTTAGTCAGAGTTAGTCATTGTCACCTTTGTGACCCATTACAAGGGTGTCAGGCCGGTGATGGCTTACTCCAAGCCATCCTAGGCTCACCAACTGCTCACTGCTCCGTTTCCAAACAGGATGGGTGATGACTTGAGGGTGTTGCCAGCTTAGGAGCCAGTGGGCTATGAGCACCTCTATTGTCACGGCTTTGTTTCAGGCTGTGCTTTAGCTGCTCTTACACTAAGTGGAGTCGTCAGAGCTGTCTGCAGTTTAACACTTGAAGCTCTTAATGTTCAGAAGGTTGCCTTAAAGCTGTGCAAAAGGGCTCTGCTGGAGGCAGAGGGACCCTGAAAGGGCATCTTGTCCAGCCGCTGCACTCAGCAGGGACATCTCCAGCCAGAGCAGGCTGCCCAGGGCACATCAGGTCTGACCTTGGATGTCTCCAGGGATGGGGCCTCAACCACATCCCTGGGCAACCTATGCCAGCGTTACACCACTCTCATTGTGCAGAACTGCCTCCTGATGTGGCTGTGGCTGCCTCCCTGCTGGGGGTGTTGCAGGCCAGGCTGGGTGAGACCTTGAGCAGCTGAGTCCAGGTGAGCTCAGCTCCCACTGGAACCATCAGGGGTTGGGTGCTTAAGGGCAGTGACAAATGTGGGTCTGACTTCTGTCTGGGCTGCATAACAATGTCCCTGGGAGGAAGCAGGGATGGGATGGCGTCAGCAGCACGTTCTGGCCCCTTTGCCATTCTCATGCTGGTCCCACCCGTTGTTTGGGCAGTGCTGGTTGGCTCTCAGACCACCAGCAGTGAGGAGCTTGCTGACAGCTTGCTCCTTGTGCCAGGCCAGCTGAGCCTTCCTTTGCCAGCAGCCCCAGCAAGGCTTCCTCCGCTTCCTTGGGCCACCTTTCCCTGACTCCCCTGCCAGCCGCATGCTGTGCCTTGGCTCCCACCTCTGCACTGCCAGGAACGTGCCTCTGGCTAGGAAAGGGACAGCTTCCCTGCTTGGGAGAGCTCCTTCCCTCTGCAATGCTTCTGCTTGTGCCATGTTTGTGTGCAAGCAAACCTAAACGTCCTCCTTCCCCCAGTAAATAGGAGCAGGGGGGAGGGTGGAAAGGGGAGGGGAAAGGAAGGAAGAGGAGGGGGGAGGGAAAGTGAAGGGCAAGGGAAAGGCAAAGGGGAGAGGGAGAAGGAAAGAAAGGAAGGGAATGGAAAGGAAAGGGAAAAGAGAAAAAAGGGAAGGGAAGGGAAGGGGAGGGGAGGGAAGGGAAGAGAAGGGAAGGGAAGGGAAGTGGAGAGGAAGGGAAGTGGAGAGGAAGGGAAGTGGAGAGGAAGGGAAAGGAGAGGAGAGGAGAGGAGAGGAGAGGAGAGGAGAGGAGAGGAGAGGAGAGGAGAGGAGAGGAGAGGAGAGGAGAGGAGAGGAGAGGAGAGGAGAGGAGAGGAGAGGAGAGGAGAGGAGAGGAGAGGAGAGGAGAGGAGAGGAGAGAGGAGAGAGGAACTCCTCTGGACACAGCACTGCAGGTGTGGCCTGAGCAGTGCTGAGCACAGGGGCACAAGAACCTCCCTTGTCCTGCTGCCCACACTGCTCCTGAGCCAGCCCAGGATGCCATTGGCTTTGCTGCCCACCTGGGCACTGCTGCCTCCTCTGCAGCTCCTCTCTGCCAGCACCCCCAGCTCCCTCTCTGCCTGCCTGCTCTCAGCCACTCTGGCCCCAGCCTGCAGTGCTGCTTGGGGTTGAGCCTGGAGAGGAGAAAGCTCCAGGGAAACCACACAGCTGCCTTCCAGTATCTGAAAGGGAGCTCTGGGGGGGCTGGGGAAGGACTTTTGGCAAGGGCTGGGAGTGATAGGACAAAGAGAACAGCTTGAAGTTTGAGGATGGGAGATTTAGCCTGGAGCTTAGGTAGGAATTCTTCTCAGTGAAGACGCTGGAACAGGCTGCCCAAGGAGGTTTTGGATGCCCTCTCCCTGAGGCCTTGAGCAACCTGTGCTAGTGGGAGGTGTCCCTGCCCATGGCAGGAGGCTTGGAACTGGATGGTCTTGAAGGTCCCTTCCAGCCCAGCCTGTTCTGTGGGTCCATGTATCACAGATCTGTGAGTCCCCAGGCCTGGAAGCTCTCTCAGCTCCCAGTTGCTGAGGGCAGGCTCTGAAGCCTGTGTCTGCAGGGGAGGGGAACAGCTGGCAGGGCATTTTTCCGCACTGCTTTGGGACTTGCACTTCCCCCAGGACCAAAATAGTTGTGGGACAGGCTGCAGTGGCCCACTTGTTTTTCTTAGCAGTGAGGGGATGGGAGGGCTCTGCTGGAAGACTGTAAATAAATCTTTTCAGCTGTTGGGCTATGTTTATTAGCAGGGAAGAAGGGAGCTGCTGCTTCGGTAGAGCCTTAGAGCTGCCACGCTAAAAATAGCAGCTGCAGCAAAGGGTGAGTGTCCCTTCCTGGGGGGGCTCTGTCCATCTGGGTGCCACTGACAGATCACACCCAAAGGAGAAGACAAATCCATTTTGCTGAGGACCAGCAAGGTCTGTGGCCCCAGTGTGTGTTTCTCTCATGATGCTCAGGCTGAGAGAGCCAATGGCATCCTGGGCTGGCTCAGGAGCAGTGTGGGCAGCAGACCAAGGGAGGTTCTTGTGCCCCTGTGCTCAGCACTGCTCAGGCCACCCCTGAAGTGCTGTGTCCAGTTCTGGGCTCCTCCACTGCAGAGAGATGCTGAGGTGCTGGAAGGTGTTTGGAGCAGGGCAGCAAGGCTGGGGAGGGGCCTGGAGCACAGCCCTGTGAGGAGAGGCTGAGGGAGCTGGGGGGGTGCAGCCTGCAGCAGAGGAGGCTCAGGCCAGAGCTCATTGCTGCCTGCAGCTGCCTGCAGGGAGGCTGTAGCCAGGTGGGGTTGGGCTCTGCTGCCAGGCAGCCAGGGACAGAAGAAGGGGACCCAGCCTGAAGCTGTGCCAGGGGAGGTCTAGGCTGGATGTTAGGAGGAAGTTGTTGTCAGAGAGAGTGATTGGCATTGGAATGGGCTGCCCAGGGAGGTGGTGGAGTCACTGTCCCTTGCCCTGTGCCCACACTGCCCTTTCTGCAGCCCAGCACAGGGTTGTGTCTGGGCTGCACTCACACTGCAGACTCATGTTGAGCTTTTCATCACCTCAGACCCCCAGGTCCTGTTCCTCAGGGCTGCTCTCAGCCATTGCCCACCCAGCCTGGAGCTGTGATAGTGACAGTGGAGGTGAAAATAGCCCTTCACTTATTAATGGCACCAGGAAAGTCAGAGTGAGTCTTCCTGAGCACCATGTGGCTGCAAATAGCAGTGGAGAGCCCCAAAGTGCCAGTGGCTTGCTCAGTGTAAGAGTCCTTTCAGCCACTTTGGTAACTCTCTTACCTCCCTGCCCTTCAAAATGTTAGGGAGAGTGGGCAGAATAAAATGTGTTGTTACAAGGCTGTGGTAGCTCTAGATAGAAGATGATGAACTTGTACCTCACCAACAAATATATCCCAAGCTCCAAGCTGCCATGGGATCAGATTTCATTGACATCAGAAGTTATAAGTGAGCTCTGAATTAGCTTTTCCCCTCCTTCCACCTACCAAAGTTCTTCTAAACAGATTACATCTCTTTGGAGTTATATTTGCTCTGCTATAGGCTATTTTTGATCTGTGTCCATCTGCTGGAGGGTAGCAGAGCCCTGCAGAGGGACCTGGCCAGGCTGCATGGGTGGGCAGAGGCCAATGGGGTGAGACTGAACAAGGCCAAGGGCAGGGTTCTGCACTTTGGCCACAGCAACCCCAAGCAGCACTACAGGCTGGGGCCAGAGAGGCTGAGAGCAGCCAGGCAGAGAGGGAGCTGGGGGTGCTGGCAGAGAGGAGCTGCAGAGGAGGCAGCAGTGCCCAGGTGGGCAGCAGAGCCAATGGCATCCTGGGCTGGCTCAGGAGCAGTGTGGGCAGCAGCACAAGGGAGGTTCTTGTGCTCCTGTGCTCAGCACTGCTCAGGCCACCCCTGCAGTGCTGTGTCCAGTTCTGGGCTCCTCCATTGCAGAGAGATGCTGAGGTGCTGGAAGGTGTTTGGAGAAGGGCAGCAAGGCTGGGGAGGGGCCTGGAGCACAGCCCTGTGAGGAGAGGCTGAGGGAGCTGGGGGGGTGCAGCCTGCAGCAGAGGAGGCTCAGGGCAGAGCTCATTGCTGCCTGCAGCTGCCTGCAGGGAGGCTGTAGCCAGGTGGGGTTGGGCTCTGCTGCCAGGCAGCCAGCAACAGAAGAAGGGGACACAGTCTCAAGCTGTGCCAGGGCAGGTCTAGGCTGGATGTGAGGAGGAAGTTGTTGTCAGAGAGAGTGATTGGCATTGGAATGGGCTGCCCAGGGAGGTGGTGGAGTGCCCATGGCTGGAGGTGTTGGAGCCAAGGCTGGCTGGGGCACTTAGTGCCATGGTCTGGTTGGTTGGGCAGGGCTGGGTGCTAGGTTGGGCTGGCTGAGCTTGGAGCTCTCTTCCAGCCTGCTGGGTTCTATGATTCTATGAATGGACAGAGGAGAGGGGAAGACATTAATATGCTTTTTGTACACCCTTCTGTGTGCATGAAGGATGCATTGAACCTGGAGCAGGTGCAGAAGGAGGCTGTGAGGGTGGTCCCAGGCAAGGACAGCACATGCAAAAGCCCATAAAGGCTTGGGTTTGGTCTGTTCAATAAACCCACATCTCTCTAAATATATGGGAGAGGAGAATATATTTAGGCTGCAAAACAATGCAGGGCTAAGAACATGTGGGTGTGAAGCAGGCTAAAATAAAGCAGAGCAAGGCTTTTAAAACCACCTAACCTTGGAGTGGGAGGTGAGAGAATGGGAGCCCTGCCTTCATTTAGTACTGATCAGCTAAAAACAAAGCAGCACTTAAACACTGAGATGATGACGAGCTGGAGGTGATTCTTCTCCATTCCATCCCATGCAGGAGAAGTGAGAGTGATAATGAGAGCAGGATCCAGGGATTTGAAGCTTGAGGAGGGCAGACTGAGACTGGAGATGAGGAAGAAATTCTTTGCAGTGAGGGTGAGGAGACACTGGCACAAGTTGAGGGTGGTGAGACACTGGCACAGGTTGAGGGTGCTGAGACACTGGCACAGGTTTCCCAGGGATGTTGTGGAGCACAGAAGCACCCAATGGGATCAAAGATCACATTGGGTGCTTCTGTGCTCCACAACCTCCCTGGAGGTGTTCAGGACCAGGCTGGATGAGTCCCTGAGCAACCTGTGCTGTTGGGAGGCGTTTGGAACTGGCTGAGCTTTGAGGTTCCTTCCAACCCAACCCATTCTGTAAATCTCTGCTTTAGAATTGACAAAAGGATTGAGCTTGGGAGGAACCCGTGGGGATTATCTACTCCAACCCCTGCTGTAGCAGAGAGAACTCAAACAGGTGGCTTAGGTCTGTGTCCCAAGGATGGAGACTCCACAACCTCTTTTGGGAGGCTGCAGTGAGGGTAGGAGTAATGTGGCAGGCAGAAATC
The DNA here is from genome assembly GCF_015220805.1 of Pogoniulus pusillus. Classification (NCBI taxonomy): domain Eukaryota; kingdom Metazoa; phylum Chordata; class Aves; order Piciformes; family Lybiidae; genus Pogoniulus; species Pogoniulus pusillus. The sequence goes on from NC_087278.1 coordinate 1,117,194, forward strand.
AAACCTTGGTGAGGATCAAAGTAAAGATTGGTCTCTTTTTGTCAGAGCAAGCTCATCCAGCCCAACCTAGCACCCAGTCCTGGGCAGTCAGACAGACCATGGCACTAAGTGCCCCAGCCAGGTTTGGCTTCAACACCTGCAGCAAGAGCAGTGTGGGCAGCAGGGCAAGGGAGGGGATTCTGCCCCTTGGCTCTGCTCTCCTCAGACCCCACCTGCAGTCCTGAGTGCAGCTCTGGAGCCCCCAGCACAAGCAGCACATGGAAGTGTTGGAGGCAGTGCAGAGGAGGCCACCAAGATGCTGAGAGGGCTGCAGCAGCTCTGCTCTGAGCACAGGCTGAGAGAGTTGGGGCTGTGCAGCCTGGAGAGGAGAAGGCTTCCAAGCAGCCCATTCCAATGCCAATCACTCTGCCCTGAGCCTCCTCTTCTCCATGGGGCACTTAGTGCCACGGTCTGGTTGATTGGCCAGGGCTGGGTGCTAGGTTGGGCTGGGTGATTTTGGAGCTCTCTTCCATCCTGCTGGATTCTATGTCTCTATGATTGCACTCATCCTTTAGTGCTCTTTGCACAAGAGCTTCTCCAGCAGCTGCTGCCTTTAAAGTTCTTGATGTGGAGAGAGCCAGAGCTCATTGATCCAAGTGTATCTCACAGTTACAAGGAATTAGGGGCAGTGTAAGCAGCAGCTGATCATTGTTAGTAGCTTAGGCTCTTTCAGGCAGTTGGGTGTGGTGAAACATAACCTCCCCCAAATCGCCACCATCACCACCCCTCTTTTTCCAGCTGGGTTTTGTATCCTGTCAGTGCTGCTCTTTGCACCATGAAAGAATGCTCTGTGCAGGGGATAAAGCTGACTTTTGGAAACAGGATTCCTGAGTATTCAAATGACAGGAAGAGAAATCACATGAGGAGAGGGAGTGATTGCAGTGAGGTCAAAGGGAGCAGAGCAATAATGCAGAGTTATATTTGGTTCTGCAGGCAGCTCAGACACAGCCTGAGGCTGTCAGTGTCCTGTACTCCTCTGGTAGCTCTGTCATCTCCTGATGACAACAAAGACACATCTCCATGCCTGAGTGTTTAGCCACACATCTATGCCTGTGGAAAGAAGCAGTGATAATGATCAGGGAATCATAGGATGGTTTAGGTTGGAAGGGACCTCAAAGATCATCCAGTTCTAAGCTCCTGCTATAGGCAGGGACATCTCCCACAAGAACAGGTTGCTCAGGGCCTCATCCAGCCTGGTCCTGAGCACCTTCAGGGAGGTTGTGGAGCACAGAAGCACCCAATGTGATTTTTGATCACATTGGGTGCTTCTGTGCTCCACAACCTCCCTGGGAAACCTGTGCCAGTGTCTCAGCACCCTCAACCTGTGCCAGTGTCTTAACACCCTCACTGCAAACAACTTCCTATCATCCAGTTTCAATCTCCCCTCTGCCACTTCAAACCCATTCCTCCTCCTCCTCCTCTCATTCCCAGACCTTGTCAATAGTCCCTCCCCAGCCCTCCTGGGCATCTGAAGATCCTGGAAAGCCACTCAAAGATCACATTCTGTGCTTCTGTGCCCCACAGCCTCCCTGAAGATGCTCAGGACCAGGCTGGATGAGGCCTTGAGCAACCTGTTCTAAGTGGGAGGTGTCCCTGCCCCTGGCAGGAGGGTTGGAGCTGTCTGAGCTTTGAGGTCCCTTCCAGCCTAACCCATTCTATGATTCTCTGCCCTAGAAATGCTGCTTTCAGAGCTGGTGCTGGGGCAGAGGTGAGACCATGGCCAGCAGGCACTGCAGAATGATCTGTGGGGAACACTCATCTGAAAGTGCCTCTTGGAGGACTAAGGTTTAGCAGGGCTGCAGAGCAGCTCCTTGCTGCTGTGGGTGGATATCAGAAATACCTCTTCACAGCAGTGGGGAAGTGGGAAGAAGAAGTAGGCGGGAAGAAGAATATCCCATCCCTATTGAGCTAAACAACACAAAGCTTGAGGAACCTGGGCTTTTGTTTCAACCAGAACTACCCCAAAGGTTAAGGACAGGAATGATCAGAGGGCTGGCTTGCCTGGGACTTGGATGGAATCTCTGTGTGATCCACAGGGATGGGTGCTCAGAGCTTCTGGAAGGAGAAAAACGTTGCAGTGAAGGAGAAAGGATGACTGAATGTGTCTGCAGCTCTGGCAGCTGCCTCCAGAGATGCCTCTTGCAAGTGACCTCACAGATCATCCAGTTCCAATGGCACCAGAGCCAATGGCATCCTGGGCTGGCTCAGGAGCAGTGTGGGCAGCAGGACAAGGGAGGTTCTTGTGCCCCTGTGCTCAGCACTGCTCAGGCCACCCCTGCAGTGCTGTGTCCAGTCCTGGGCTCCTCCATTGCAGAGAGCTGCTGAGGTGCTGGAAGGTGTTTGGAGAAGGGCAGCAAGGCTGGGGAGGGGCCTGGAGCACAGCCCTGTGAGGAGAGGCTGAGGGAGCTGGGGGGGTGCAGCCTGCAGCAGAGGAGGCTCAGGGCAGAGCTGATTGCTGCCTGCAGCTGCCTGCAGGGAGGCTGTAGCCAGGTGGGGTTGGGCTCTGCTGCCAGGCAGCCAGGGACAGAAGAAGGGGACAGAGTCTGAAGCTGTGCCAGGGCAGGTCTAGGCTGGCTGTGAGGAGGAAGTTGTTGTCAGAGAGAGTGATTGGCATTGGAATGGGCTGCCCAGGGAGGTGGTGGAGTCTCTGTGCCTGGGTGAGTTTAAGTCGTTTGGTTGTGGTGCTTAGGGATACAGTTTAGGGTGGAGCTTGTACAGAAGGGATATTGGTTGGATTTGGTGATCCTTCTTTCCTGGAAGGGTCCCAGAGCCTGGCACAGGCTGCCCAGAGAGGTTGTGGAGTCTCCTTCCCTGGAGCCTTCCCAGGCCTGTCTGGATGTGTTGCTGTGTGCCCTGAGCTGGATTGTGTGGTCCTGCTGTGGCAGGGAGCTTGGACTGGATGAGCTTTTTGGATCCCTTCCAGCCTCTGACACCTGTGAGCTGTGATCACAGATCTGGAAGGTGAGAGCTTTCACAGAGTGACAATGGTAGGGGCTGGAAGAGACCTCTGGAGATGACCCTGTCCCAGTCCCCCTGCCTGAGCTGCATCAGCCAGGGCAGGGCACACAGGAACACATCCAGGTGGCTCTTGGAAGTCTGCAGAGCAGGAGACTCCACAGCCTCTCTGGGCAGCCTGCTCCAGGCTCCAGCAGCCTCACACCAAAGAAGTTTCTCCTCATGTTGAGGTGCAACCTCCTGGCTTCCAGTTTGTGTCCATTGCCCCTGGTCCTACCACAGGACACCAGTGACAAGAGCCTGGCTTCTTCTTGGCCCCCACCCTGCAGAGCTGTGTCAGCATTGCTGGGATGCCCTCTCAGCCTTCTGCACAGCAGCTCTGGTTGCTCAGCTGTCTGGAATCAATGGGAACTGTAGCAGCTCTAACAAAAGCTCTCTGAGAGGAGTGAGTGCATGCCACAGGCTTGCTGGGTGGGATTCATCCCACCAAACACAGACAATTCCTCTTCTGGACTTCATTTGCTGTGTGTGGAGGGAGAGAAGCCTGTCTAGGGCTTGGGTCTTTTCATTTTGCAGCACCATTTATCTCATCCCAGTGTCACTGGCTAAAACAAACCAGATGAATCACTTGTTCAATGCCTGTTTTCTCTCCACTGCTTTCAAAGGAGGCCTGAGATGACTCTGCCAGCTCCAGCAGCCCATGCTGGAGCTGACTACAGCTGGTTCTGGTAGGTTACTTTAGAACTGTTTGAACTTTCCCAGCTTTTTTGCCCCTGCAACTCTCAGGGGGCTGAAAGCTGAGCAGGAATCCAGGCAGACTTGTGCTGTCTGGAAGTTGTTTTTCCTGACCATAGAGCAGAATCAGAACAGAGTGGCTGAGGCTGGAGGGGAGCTCAGAGATCATCTCCTGCAACCTCCCTGCCGTGGGCAGCGACACCTCTCAGCCAAACCTGCTTGCTCAAGGCCATAAAAGAGATTCACAGAATCATGGAATCATAGAACCCAGCAGGCTGGAAGAGAGCTCCAAGCTCAGCCAGCCCAACCTAGCACCCAGCCCTGCCCAACCAACCAGACCATGGCACTAAGTGCCCCAGCCAGGCTTGGCTTCAACACCTCCAGCCATGGGCACTCCACCACCTCCCTGGGCAGCCCAATCAAACCACCACATCCAAATCACCCTGAAACACATTCAGAGTGGGTGACTCCACCACCTCCCTGGGCAGCTCATTCCAGTGCCTCTTCCCCTGGGGAGCCAGAACTGGGCACAGCACTGTGGGAGAGAACATTGGGAGGGGATTCTGCCCCTTGGCTCTGCTCTCCTCAGCCCCCACCTGCAGTCCTGGGGGCAGCTCTGGAGCCCCCAGCACAAGCAGGACATGGAAGTGTTGGAGGCAGTGCAGAGGAGGCCACCAAGATGCTGAGAGGGCTGCAGCAGCTCTGCTCTGAGCACAGGCTGAGAGAGTTGGGGCTGTGCAGCCTGCAGAGGAGAAGGCTTCCAGGAGAGCTTGGAGTGGCCTTGCAGGATCTGAAGGGGGCTGCAGGAGGGCTGGGGAGGGACTATTGACAAGGTCTGGTGATGAGAGGAGGAGGAGGAGGAGGAATGGGTTTGAAGTGGCAGAGGGGAGATTGAAGGTGGATGTGAGGAAGAAGTTGCTTGCAGTGAGGGTGGTGAGACACTGGCACAGTTTTCCTAGGGATGTTGTGGAGCACAGAAGCACTCAATGTGATCTTTGATCTTTGATCACATTCTGTGCTTCTGTGCTCCACAACCTCCCTGGAGGTGTTCAGGACCAGGTTGAGCCCTTGAGCAACCTGTTCTAGTGAGAGATGTCCCTGCCTGTGTCAGGGCAGCTGCAACTGGCTGATCCTTGAGGTCCCTTCCAATCTAAACCACTCTGTTCTATTCTATGACCAGTCTCTGCTCCCTGCTCCAGAACTGTTGCCCCTTAGCTGCCTGGCACAGCTCTCCTCTTTATCTCTGGCATGAGGTCAGTGACCAGGGCAGCACCACTGGCTGCATTCAGCACTCTGCCCCTGTGCTCCCTGCCTCTGCTGCCCAAGGATTTCCTAACTGAGGGCTCTGCACTGCGCCAGCTGCTAGCACCAGGCTTGCCCTGCCTCTCAAGGGCTCCCTTCACACGTAGCTCTGCTGGCATCTCTGCTTTCCCCCTCCCTTCCTTTGCCTGACCTGTAAACAGTGTGGAGAACACTGTGGTGCTCTGGGGGGAGGGGGGGGGGGTGTCGATGTTTGCCCCTGCCTGTGCCTCGGAGCTGTGCTTGCACAGGTGTCTCTTGCAGCACTCATTCATGAGCAGAGCCACACAAGCTGACAAGTTAATCATTCCCCCTTGGCTGCCACAAGCCAGGGCAGCTCAGGCTGGGATGTGCACTGTGCTGGCAGAGCTGCTTTGGGATTGCTCATTGCAGCAGGGCAGATGGGGCTTGGACATCAGGAGGAGGTTGTGCAGTGAGAGTGGTGAAACACTGGAACAGGTTGTCCAGGGATGTGTTTGAGACCTCATCCCTGGAGAGATTCAAGGTCAGATCTGATGTGTCCCTGAGCAGCCTGATCTAGTTGGAAGTGTCCCTGCTGCCTGCAGGGGGGTTGGACCTGTTACAGGATCACAGCGTGAACCAGCCTGGAAAACACCTCTGAGGTCATCGAGCCCAACCTGTCACCTAACCCTTCTGATTAACTAACCCGTGGCACTGAGTGCCTCCTGCAGCCTCCTCTTAAGCAGCCTAGACCTCCCCTGGCACAACCTCAGGGCCAGTTTCTATCTCCTGAGACTAGGGAGCAGAGCCCAACCCCCATCTCTCTGCAGCCTCCTTTCAGGGAGTCAGCGACAGCGAGGAGGTGTCCCTGAGGCTCCTCTTCCTCACAGAGCTGCCTCTCAAGAAAGGTAGATAGGATAAGTGCTTCTGGCCAGCTAAGTTGTGCCAGGGCAGGCTCAGGCTGGATGTTAGGAGGAAGTTGTTGGCAGAGAGAGTGATTGGCATTGGAATGGGCTGCCCAGGGAGGTGGTGGAGTGCCCATGGCTGGAGGTGTTGCAGCCAAGCCTGGCTGGGGCACTTAGTGCCATGGTCTGGTTGGTTGGGCAGGGCTGGGTGCTAGGCTGGGCTGGAGGAGCTTGGAGCTCTCTGCCAGCCTGGCTGATTCCATGACTCCAAATGCAGCATGGTCACCCTGCCCTGTGCTCTGGAGGCTTTCACCCCAGTGAGGGAAATGCAGGCCTGAGCTTTCTCTCCTTGGCACTCCCTGGCTGTACATCATGTGTGAGGCTGAATGTGAGGCCCAAAGCCAAGCAGAGTTGTGAGCTCCACAGCTGGTGCAGATGTTAGGGTCTGCACTTCAGTTCCCCACCTCCAGAATGGGTGAGGTAGGACAGTGCTGGTGCACTCTTGCTGATGGCAGCATGCATGTTCCAAGGCAAGGCTGAAGCGCTCCAGTGGTGCAGTCTCCTGCACCGTTGCCTTGTAGCTGTGCTGCTTGTTGCCATAGCAACCTTCAGCCAAGCATCTCAAGGCTCTTCAGGAGCATCCATGAATTCAAGTGAGGAGGTGAGGGCTGCTGCTTGCCCTTGTTTACAAACAAGGAGAGGCAGAGGTTAAACTGCTCCATCAAGGTCGTGCCAATAAAAGCTGACTCTGTGCTCTGTGCTCCGGCCCCGGGCTGAGCTCTCCTGCTGGGAGGGCAGTGCAGGGCTGAGAGGGAAGCCTTGCACAAAGTCTGGTCCTTCCAAAAGGTACATTCCAGCTCCGATTGCCTCACTCAAGTGACCTTATTTTTATCTCTCTGCCTGCCTGAACTCTGCCCCTCTGGAAACATCAGATCCAGTCCCAGCAGGAGGAGCAGGATTTTGACAAGAGGTTTGCAAGTCTCTGACAGGGCAAAACTGAGCCTCTGCTAAAAAGGAAAACATTCTTTGCTTGGATGCTTGCTAATCCTTCAGGTGGTCAGATCTAGAGGGTGCCTACTTCACCCACCTGGATCTGCTCCAGTGTGGCCTGCCCTGGGTGACCCTGCTCAGGCAGAGGGAGTGGTCTGGGTGATCTCCAGAGGTCCCTTCCAACCCCTACCATTCTCTGATGCTGTGATTCTGTGATTCCAATGCCAATCACTCTCTCTGCCAACAACTTCCTCCTAACACCCAGCCTGGACCTCCCCTGGCACAGCTCGAGGCTGTGTCCCCTTCTTCTGGTGCTGGCTGCCTGGCAGCAGAGCCCAACCCCACCTGGCTACAGCCTCCCTGCAGGCAGCTGCAGGCAGCAATGAGCTCTGCCCTGAGCCTCCTCTGCTGCAGGCTGCACCCCCCCAGCTCCCTCAGTCTCTCCTCACAGGGCTGTGCTCCAGGCCCCTCCCCAGCCTTGCTGCCCTTCTCCAAACACCTTCCAGCACCTCAACATCTCTCTGCAATGGAGAGATGAACCTTTAAGGATCTCTTAAGGACAAATAAAAGAGCAAGACAGGAAGAGAATTAATTTCTGTCTGCAGGATCCACTTTTTTAACTCCTCTGTCCAGTGAGCCCAAACTCCTTTTCCTTTGGCTGCCTGAGGTGGGAGGCCCAGCAGAATTTCTGCCAACAGAGCATGGAGCCCAAAGCAGAAATGCAGAGCAGAGGAACATCCTGTTCTTGTCTGCCTTGCCTGCAACCAGAAATGCACAGAGCTTTGGGCACAGTTGGAAGCAGAAAACCTGTTGCCTGCCTTCCATCTGAGCAGCTGCTTGGTGGGGAAAGTTTCCACATGGGTCACTGCAAGAGAAAAAAGAGTCAGGTGGTGACAGCCTGATGGATGAGCTTGGCTGGCATGGTGCCCTGTGCCACTGCCACTTGCCTGCACAGTGGCTGTCAGGCACGTTTGGATTGCTGGTGCTGCCCATGCTCTGAAGTTCCAAACCCAGAAGGATCACCTGGGTTCCTGAAGAGCAAAAACCACTCAGCTCCTAAGTGCTCTGCCAAAGGAGTGGGGCAGGGGAAATTCAAACGAAGTGGATGGAAAGCTCTTGGTGAGAAAGGCTGCAGCTGCTGCTAGATGGAAAGGCTCCTGCTGCTCTAAGGAGCTGTAGCTGAAGTACCATCTCCAGGCATCACTGTGAAGCTGGGCTGGTTTGTTTCAAACAAGTGCCATCAAAACCCATACAGGACTCCTCCTAAACGTGGTGATGATCCCAGCACCCCTCCACTTCTGGGTGTGGAGGAGCAAAAGTAGTTCAGAGCAGTCACTTTGACTGGTGCTTGCTAAGACAACGCCCAGGTGGCTTTGTGCTGCTGCATGGGACACCTGGAAGAGAAAAGCTGATCCCAGTGTGCTGAGGGACTCAGCTCCTGTAAAGTACAGGGGCTGGATTTGGGAAAGCTCTGTTCTGTGCTTGTCTGCCAGGGCCTCACAGAGGAGACAGAATTGTGCTCCTCAGCTTCTCCAGCCCACTGCTGCCAGCTCTGTGAAGCTGCTCTTGTACCTGGTCCTTACCTGCTGCTGCAGTTGATCCTTACCTGCTGCTGCAGTTGGTCCTTACCTGCTGCTGTAGTTGGTCCTTACCTGCTGCTGCAGTTGGTCCTTACCTGCTGCTGCAGTTGTTCCTGTGAGAGAGGTCAGCTATTTTACAGCTGGTGACTAAGCCTGGCCCATCCCAAACCATGAGGAGAGAGCCAGTTGAGGTGCTTTGCCCCAGAAGATGCTGTCACTGCTTAGGTCAGATCCTTTTGCTAACGTCACACCCACAGAGCTATTTTTGCCCAGCTCTGTTCAGGATCATTCAGGAGCTCTGGGAGGGCCAAAGCTGTACTGAACAGGTGTGAGGACATTAGATGGGCAGAGATGAGCTCATGGATTTTATATGCTGCCATGCTCACACTTTTATTTATCAAATGAGTTCACTCCCCCTGGCATTTTGCTCACTCTGTTTCTCTCTGCTCTGTTGAGATGTGAAATGAAAGTAAGCAGCACCAACAGCAGAGTCACTGAGGCTGGAAAGACCTCTGAGATCACCAAGCCTTCACCATCAGGGTGGGGAGAGCCTTTTAGGGGTTGCCCAGGGAGGTGGTGGAAGCCTGATCCCTGAAAGTGTTTAAGGCCAGGCTGGATGAGGCTGTGCACAGCCTGATCTAGTGTGAGGTGTCCCTGGGCATGGCAGGGGGTTGGAACTGGCTGAGCCTTGTGGTGCCTTCCAACCTTGCCTGGTTCTGTGATTCTGTGGTTCTGTGATCTATGATTCTTGATTCTATGGTTCTGTGATTCTATGGTTCTTGATTCTATGGTTCTGTGGTTCTGTGATTCTCATCACCCCCCAGCCTGGTCTGATATCAAGGATTGCCCCAGCCTAGGTGCAGGACCTTGCACTTTGCGTTACTGAGCCTCATGAGACTGCTCGGAGCTGTCCAGAAGTGCCACTCCCAAGGTTTGGTTGTGTGGGTGGAGCAGGTGCTGAGGTGGAGGTGCAGCCCTGGCCGGGGAGCAGAAGAGGCAAGGACGAGCACTGAGCTCTCTGCCAGCCTGAGCCACTCTCTGGTTCTGTGATGAAGCCGCCCAAGTAATCACTGCTTGGTAGCTCGCTGCCTGCCCACATTTCAGGGAGGCTTTGGGAGGTGGTGCTGGGACTGGGCTGTGGCCTGAGAGCCCTGCTGGGCTTGCTGGGCTCAGCTCATGAGCTCACCACCAGCACCCACTCACCGGCTAGAACAGTACCCACTGGTGGCACTGGAAAGGCAGCGGTGAGGAGCGAAGCCGAAGAGCCTCCTTCAGCGAGCCCAGTGGGCAGCTCTGGGGCAGCGATGCTGCAGCCCTGAGCTTTGGAACAGCAACTGCTGCATGCCCTGCGGCTCCCAGGGCGTTTGCAAGTGGAACCTGCTGGCTGCAGCCACGCTGCAGGCTGCACAGCACAGCTCAGGACCTGTTGGCAAACACAGAGAGTTGCAGCGTTTGTTTCTGGTGTTAGGAGTGCAAACAGCTGTTCGGGAGCAGTGATACATCCAGGCTGTTGTGTAAGCAGAGGGAATGCCTGCCTGCTGCTGCCTGCTGCCTACCCATGCAGGGCACAGTGCCCAGGTTCTCCTGACAGGGGCACCCACTGTCAGTAGGGAACCCAAAGCCTGTCTGGTCCTTCCCTGCTTTCCTCTGCTCCTCTATTTCCCCCCCGGCTTCCTCTGGGCTACCTTAACCTGCTTTTTGCTGACCTGAATCTCAGCTTCTCTTGGCTCTTATGCAAAAAGCCTAAAAGCCACAGGAAGGTTTTGCTGCTCTGCAGCTGCTGGAGTCTCCTGGTTTTACTTGAGGCAGGTTTGGGAAAGACCATCAGAGACTGGGAAAGACATTCACAGGCTGCAGTCTCTTCTCCCAAAGAAGACAGAGGTCCTTGGAGCATCTTTGGGGCCTGCTCTGAGCTCTCTCCAGCAGTTTTGTGCTGGGGTGAGTGCAGCCTGAGGTGAGAAGCAGAGAGAGGCTCTGCAGTATCCAGAGCTGGAAGTTCTGGGGTGTTTGCATCAGACATCGCTCAGCAGGCTGCAGTGCTGTGCTCAGCTGCTGCTCAGAGGCCTGTCCCACCTGCTGCAGGGTGGCACCAGCTCTGCAGTGACCGAGAGGAGGCTCGGGTGGGGCAGGAGTGTGAGGCAGTTGCAGGAGCAGGTAGCTGGAGAGCACAACAGCTTTGCCTGGCCAGGTGGCGGAGCCTGCTTGGTTGTGCTGACAGCAGAGCAAAGCAGGATGATGCACTGCATAGTTTGTTCCAGTTACCAGATGGGACTGGTTAGCTCTGGCTGAGCAGACTGGGCTGTGACTGCACCTTCCCTCTCACCAGCTTTTATCCTAACTAATCTTACCTTGCCTTTGTTTACAAACAGCAAGCAACAGCTCCCTGAAACAGCTCCTTTCTACCTCTATGTGTGCTCTGCAGTGTGGTTTGCAGTGACTAGGAAGCTGCTGTGTCATGGCACAAGCACTTCTGGCCTCTTTAGGAGGAGAGACCAACCTCCACCTGGCTCCAAGCTCGTTTCAGGGAGCTGCAGGGAGCCAGAAGGTCTCCCCTCAGCCTTCTTTTTCCCAGGCTGAGCAGCCCTAGGTCCCTCAGCCACTCCTCCCTCGAGCTGCACCAGCTGAGGTTTACGGTGGCCACGAGGAACAATTTCTTCCCCCAAAGGGTTGCCAAGGCCTGGCCCAGGCTGCCCAGGACAGTGATGGAGTCCCCATCCCTGCAGGGGTTTCAGAGCCCTGTAGATGTGGTGCTGAGGGATATGGTTTAGTGGTGACCTGGCAGTGCTGGGGAAGGGTTGGACTTGACGAGCTTAAAGATCTCTTCCAACCAAAGCCATTCTGTGGTTTGTCCAGAAAATCAGAGGACAGGAGGAGCACCAAGCTGGCAGCAGGGCAGGACAGGCAGGTGAGGCTTAGGAAAGCTGTCCAGCAGCAGGTGCAACCAGGGCTGGAAGTCTGAGAACTCCAAGGAAAAGGGAAGCAGGACAGATGCCATAGGAGGCACTGCTAGTGGCAGTGGAGCTGCTAACGCTGGAGACAGCCTCTGCACTTTGCTAGGGGCAAGGAACAGGCAAGGGAGCTGTGGCTGCTTCCCTCTCTGCTCTTTTGGCCTGACTGCTGTGGAGGTGTCTGAGAGAGCAATGAAAGGGCTCTGCCAGTGTCCCAGATGCTCTGTTCTGTGGTCAGAATAAGCAATTGAGTTGCTCTTCTGGGAGGCCCCCTCCTTTTCGTTTGTTGCTATCATTCACATCAGCCAGGCCCTTGTTCATCCTCTGTCTTTGCAGAACTCTTGGATGCAAGTGCCAGAGCATGCAGGACTCTGCTGTCTGTGCCAGCTTGCACTGGCATATTGCTGACTAGTGCCACTGCAGGAATGATCAGACTGGGCTTGAAGCCTCCTCCCAGCCTTATGGGGGTTTATTCCATTGCTTTTCAAATCAGTTGCAGAAAGTGCCTGCAGATTAGGAGGAAGCTCCTCATAGAGAGAGTGATTGGCACTGGAATGGGCTGCCCAGGGAGGTGGTGGAGTGCCCATGGCTGGAGGTGTTGCAGCCAAGCCTGGCTGGGACACTTAGTGCCATGGTCTGGTTGGTTGGGCAGGGCTGGGTGCTAGGTTGGGCTGGCTGAGCTTGGAGCTCTCTTCCCACCTGGCTGATTCTGTGATTCTCTGGTTCTATGATTTGCCCTTGCATGGTCTGGGCACACTCAGTCCATGTTGCTGAGGCTCAGTGTCAGTGGTGAGAGAGGAATCAAACCCATGGGAGAAAGACAGAGTGAAACACGTGAAAGGAGAGGAAGAGTGAGGGGGGAAGGGGCCAGAATAAAAGCCCAGTCTGAGCAGTCTGTGCCTGCAGCTGGTTGGAAACATTCTGCTGTGATGAGGTCTGTGCTTGCAGATGCTGTACCTACCTGTGCATATCAACTCAGTGCAATCTTTGGTGGGGTTAAGAGCAGTAAATGATCAACTCACAGTTTCCAGATTGTCTGGAGGTTAATTTGGTTTGGTTTTTTTGGGGGGGAGGGAGTGCTTAGCTTGGGCTGTGTGCTGTGACCTGTGACAGGATCTTGCTGGAATATGCCAGCATGGGTGGCCTTCAGGAAGGCAGGCAGGCAGATGGTTAGTGATATGAGGGCAGTGCAAGGGGGAGCAGAGGGGAGCTTGAAAGTTAACCCCTCCGCTTTATCATCACAGAGGAGCAAGGTGGGGGTGGGCTCTGCTCCCTGCTCTCAGGTGATAGGAGGAGAGGCAATGGCCTGGAATTGTGCCAGGGCAGGGTTAGGTTGGAGAGGAGGAAAAACGTCTTTGCTGCAGGAGTCAGGGATTGGCACAGGCTGCCCAGGGAGGTGCTGGAATGCACATCCTTGCAGGTGCTCCAGAAAGGTGTGGCTGTGGTTTGTTGGCCGTGGTGGTGCTGGGCTGATGGTTGGACTGGGTGACCTTAGAGGCCTTTCCCAAGCCAAGCAGCTCCCTGACTCTGAGATTTGCTGGGTGTCATGGTTTGGGAGTTCCCTGCCCACCCACACTCATCAGGTCATCCAGGCTAGACTCATCTGGCTGGGAGTTAGGGAATGAAGCTTCATATTGACAGCTCAGCACAATACACAGGCAGATAGGTACAGCAGATCCCAGATACCTACAGCCACATACAGAAATGGACAAGTTAAAGGCCATGGGATCCTAGAATCAGTCAGGGCTGGAAGGGACCACAAGGATCAGCCAGTTCCAACCCCTGTGCCACAGACAGATCAGGCTGCCCAGAGCCTCATCCAGCCTGGCCTTAGACACCTCCTGGGCAGCCCATTCCAATGCCGATCACTCTCTTTGTGCACAGCTTCCTCCCAACCCGGGGATGTTTGCAGCCCAAGGGGACACAACTCGGTGTCCAAATCAGCGCAATTACATTTGCTACCTTCGGAGCGATTCTCCCTCTGACATCCCGCGTGAGGGATCCATTTTCACATCCTGCCTAATTCTGGCCAGCTGAGCAGTTTCCTGCAGCAGCAAAGAAGCCAAACTTGACACCACCCAAGGTGGAGCCATCCTGTAACACACTCTTACCTATCCTGAGAGCGAGGGGTGCAAAACAGCTGTCTGCTGTAACCGTACCCTGCTGCGAGCTGCGCCGCGCTGCTGGCACACTCTGAAGTCATCCATTCTTTTCAGGAGGCTTTGCTTGTCCCTTCTGCCTAACCACTCAGAAATAGATCCATATTAATAGCTTCTTGGTAGGCAGTTGATGCTGAAAGACATTCCTGCTATACTGGGGAGTTTGTCCATGCAATACATGTCCACTGTGGTAAGCAGGGGAAGGCAGAATTTAGAGGAGAGATTCTCAGCCTCGAATTATTCGCCTAAGCCTCGCCTATTTTTGTCACTGTCAGCTACTTCTTCAGCACTGCTGAGTAGATGTAGTGGTGTGGGAAAGGCATCAAGGGTTACAAACATCTGAAGGGTAGCTGGCAAGAAGGGGTCAGGCTCTCAGTGGTGGCCTGATAGCACCAGGGGCAATGGACACAAGCTGCAACCCAGGAGGTTCCATCTCAACACGGGGAAGAATTTAGCTGTGTGGGTGCTGGAGCCCTGGAGCAGGCTGCCCAGAGAGGTTGTGGAGTCTCCTTCTTTGGAGGCTTTCCAAACCTGCTTGGACATTGCATTCCTCTGTGTGTAGGTGATCCTGCTTTGGCAGGGGGGGTGGACTCAGGATGCCAGGTTGAAGGGACCCCAAGGATCATCTGTTCCAACCTTTCTAGGCGAGGCTGGAGTTGCACTGAGCTGCCCCAGCAGCCTGCTGAGCTGAGTCTTCAGACTGCTCAATGCAGGGGACTCCACCACTGCCCTGGGGAGATGATTCCAGTGTCTGTTCCCATGGGAAACATTTTCCTCTGGAGGCCAATGGGAATCTCCCCAGCAGTAACCTGTCCCCATCAGCCTTTGTCTTCTCCGTGGGACTCGTGTACAAAGGGAGTCTCCATCCTCCTGGGAGCCACCCTTGATGTGCTGGTCCATAGCAATAATGATCTCCAGAGGTCCCTTCACCCCCTACCGTTCTAGGACTCACTGATCTAAAGAGGAGCCTCTCAAGGTAGCTTCCTCGAGGGTGGGACTCCTGCAGAACCCGAGGAAGCCTTTCTCCAGGTGTCCCTCTCTGTCACGGAGGCTGCGGCAGGGCTGCCAATCACATCCTTGCTCTGCTGAGAGCTCTTGGCGGGGGAGAGGCGATGGCTGCGCTGCGGCATTGCCCCTGCTGGTGATGGCTTTTCATGGTTGCTTACTCAGGCTTCCTCTGCCGCCGATGTTAATCCCATCTGGAAGCAGAATGGCATAAGGTGGTGCCTGTGCTGGCACAGCCAGAAACCTCCTATGGCTGGACGAGGACAAAGTTGTCCTTTTCTAGCAGCTGAGGAAGCCATGAAGAGGAGCACAGGAGGCACTCCCTGAGCAGTTCAGACCAAGGGGAGGGTGTTGCCCAGGGCAGCACCGAGGAGGGAGTTGTTGCCCAGGGCAGGCCCCTCCCTGCCTGCAGTCCTTGCAGGCTCTGCCTGCAGGCAGATTCCCAGCAGGCAGGGATTAGGATGCGGTCCTTGGCCGAAGCTCTCCTGCTGACAGATTGCTGTGACCTTGCCGTGCCTCCTGTGCTGATCTCGGTGGCACTGCTGGAATGTGACACTGTGGAACCCGAGCTGCCGGCCGCATTATGCCACTAGCAGGCATCCAGAGCATTGTGTTCCGCCGGCGATGCGGGCGGCAGATAGCTCTGGCTGCTCTCCGCGGTGTCACTTAGAAGGCTGAGGTCTCAATCATCAGGCAGCCGATGCCATCACCCCCTCCCGGGGCTGCCTCGGGCAGGCGTGGAGCTGGGCACGGGCTCGCTGGGGCTGGCTGCTGCGCTCCGCAGCTCGGCTGCCGCCGCTGGCTCCTCTGCCGGCTGGAAGCGCCGCGGGGCGCAGGCAGGGGACGTTTTGCACCTGTGGCAGCAGAGCTGCGCGGATTGGCGCTCACGCCCGCGGGAGCGGGTCCGGGAACGTGCGCTTGGCTCAGCGGGTGCGCAGGGAGAGACCACTTCAGCCCTGCGAGGGCAGGGAAGCGCCGCGCTGCGGGCAGCGCCTGTTCGCTTGCGCTCCGCCAGCGCCGCGGCAGCTACCGCGGGCAGATGCCTCCCTGCCGGCCGAGCGCTGCACAGGCTGCTCCAAAGCCGACCTGCGGCTTCTGTAAAGGTCTCCTCTCTTCCTCTTCCCCCCTTGTTTTTGTTTAATGCCATTTTTAATTACCGGGGTTTTACGAACCTATTTTTATTTGCTATTTTGTCTTTTGTTATTTGTATTTTTTTGTTACTTTATTACTTCCCATTTTAATTTTTTAGCCAATTTCACTTTTGGTCATTTTTGTGTTTTCTTCTTTCCTTTTTTTTTTTTTCCCCCTTCCCCCTCCTCAATTTCACTTTTGGTCATTTTTGTGTTTCCTTCTTTCCTTTTTTTCCCCTTCTCCCTCCTCAATTTCACTTTTGGTCATTTTTATGTTTCCTTCTTTCCTTTTTTTTTCCCTCCTCCCCCTCCTCAATTTCACTTTTGGTCATTTTTATGTTTCCTTCTTTCCTTTTTTTTCCCCCCCTCCCCCTCCTCATTTTCACTTTTGGTCATTTTTGTGTTCCCTCCTTTCCTTTTTTTCCCTTTCCTCTCCTCAATTTCACTTTTGGTCACTTTCCTGTTTTGTTATTTTATTTGTTGTCAATCTCACTTTTTATCATTTTAATTTTTCATCAGCTTCAGTTTTTGCCTTGTTTTGGGGTCGATTTCATTTTTTGCTATTTTGATTCTTTTTTTTAGTCCATTTTCATTTTTGGCCCTGTTTATGTTTTATCAATTTTTTTTGGTCAATTTCCATTTTTGTCATTCTTATTTTGGGTCGATTTTTTTTTTTTTTGCTATTTTCATTTTTGTTATTTTCCTTTTTTTTTCCTCCTCCATTTCCCTTTTTTGGTAATTTTATTTTTTTCCTTACTTTTTTTGCCGCTTCCATTTTTTGTTGCTTTGATTTTTGTTATTTTCAAATTTTTTTGCCATTTTGACTTTTCTTCTATTTTGACTTTGTATTTTTTTTTCTTTCTCCTTGGTTTTATTTGCTTTGCTGCTACCATTTTTAGTTTGGGGTCACTTTGATTTTTGTGCAATAATCCCAAAGCTGAGCAAAAAAAACCCCAACAAACTGAAGGAGAAAACAACTCCAGCTGGAACGATGTCTGTAGCACTTTGTTGCCTCCCTTTATGGACAGCAGTTTCCCAACGTCACTCCTAGGAGCTGGAATTCTGTGCTGTGATGCCCTCATTAGGGCAGCTGATGACCTTCAGCACCTGCGAACTGCCTTGGAACCAAGAAGGAACAAAGAGCAAACCCGGCCCAGGGTGAGCACAGGTTGGAGCTGCCAGCATCAACCCACCCCACACAGTTCCTTTCGGATGGGTGCCTGCATGCCAGGCTGCCGCCAGGGAGCTTCGGCAGGGCCTGGGCACTGCCTGGCCCGCTGGAATTCACAGCCTGCTCCTGGCCTCCCAGGCAGGTGGCTCCGAGCCAGCTGCAAAGCAGCTGCGGCCACCTGCAGCGTCGCACACGAAGCGCTGCATTGCTCAGCAGCTTTGAACCCCCCCCGGGCCTCTTCTGCCCCCTGGCTCAGCCTAAGCTGTAGGAGCATGCTTGGGCTCCAGGAGAGAGCCACAGAAGGGCAGGGCTCGAAGGGAATTCCAAAGACCATCCAGTCTGACTGCCCTGCCAAAGCAGGGCCACCCAGGGCAGGTCACAGAGGAATGCAACCAGAGAGGTCTGAAAGGCTCCAGAGAAGGAGACTCCAGCACCTCTCCGGGCAGCCTGCTCCAGGCTCTGCCACCCTCACAGCCAAGAAGCAACTCCTCATGTTTAGATGGAACTTGCACGTGGATCCCATTACCTCTTGTCCTGGCACTGGGCACCACTGAGAAGAGTCTGGCCCCATCCTCCTGACACCTACCTCTTAGATATTCATAAGCATTAAGGACTTTTGTGTCTCCCCCCCAGATATTTTTGTTTTCCCTCCCAATTCTTTGTTTCCCCTCCCATTCTTTTTTGCTTTCCCCTTCCCAATTTTTTGTTTTCCCCTCCCATTCTTTTTTGTTTTCCTCTCATTTTTCTGTTTCCCCTCCCACTTTTGCCAAAGGAATTGTCCCAGGCAAGAGGCAGCTCTCCCACATCCCTGTAAATAGAAGGATTCTTCCCTAGGCTCCCTGCACACAGCAGGCTTTAGTAGCTACTAAGGTGCCACATTCAACCCTAGCAAGATGTCAGAAGCTGGCCTGGGTTTTGTTCTTAGAGGTTGGATAAACCTCCCTCCCCCAACGTTAGACCCCTCAGAGGTTAGGGCTTCAGGCTGTGCCCCAGAGTGAGAGGCAGTGCCAGATGAAGAGGTTCCTGCTTCCTTCTCCTGGCACCTCCCCATACTCTGTCCTTCCCCAGCAGTGCAAGGAGCTCCTCAGTCGGCTGGCACACAGGTCCTGAACCAGATCAAGAGACTCATCCAGGTTAAAAACTAACCTCTGGTTTGGTTTGAGCTCAAATTTCCTCCTGGCAGAGCTCATGGCAGGGTGTCAGAGGCAGCAGTGCAGGCGGCGCTTGGCCAAAGGCAGCTGAAGGTGGAGCACCAGGATGGGACAGCTCTGCTAGGGCTATGGCCTCAGATGTGCCTTCTGCCCTGGAAAGAGCACAGCCTTCTCCTTGCCTTGCTCCAAAGGGGCCTGAGACCTGCACAGCTGCTGTTTAACCACTACTTTATCTTGCCTTTTTCCCATGAGAGAGCGTTCTGGGGGCACTCTGTGAGCACCTCCAAGTCTCTCCTTCTGCTTGCAGACCCCTTAGATCTTGAGGCAGGCTGATTTTTCCCTCCTGCCTTATCTCCAGTCGATGCTGAAGCAGTCATTTTATGGAATTGCTTAAGCATAGCATGGCCAAAGGTTGGGGAAGTCATAAAACCACAGGCAGCTAAAGAGTCTCCAAGCCAAAGAGATGTCTGAGGAGTGATAACCTACTGGCAGCAGCTGTGCAAGTGGAGTGGCAGCCTCTGTTAATCATTGTGAGCTGTCTCCTCACAGCAGTTTAGATATTGGCACCAAGGAGTGGTCCAGTCCAGCACTCACAGAATGGTTTGGGTTGGAAAGGACCTCAGAGCTCAGCCAGTTCCAAGCCCCTGCCATAGGCAGGGACACCTCACACCAACTTGTGCTGTTGCTCAAGTCCTCATCCAACCTGGTCCTGAACACCTCCAAGGAGGCTGTGGAGCACATCTTGGATCACATTCTGTGCTTCTGTGCTCCACCATCTCCCTGGGCAACCTGTGCCAGTGTCTCACCACCCTCACTGCAAACAACTTCTTCCTCACATCCACTTCCAATCTTCCCTCTGCCACTTCAAACCCATTCCTCCTCCTCCTCTCATCACCAGGCCTTGTCAATAGTCCCTCCCCAGCCCTCCTGCAGCCCCCTTCACATCCTGCAAGGCCACTCCAAGCTCTGCTGGAAGCCTTCTCCTCTCCAGGCTGCACAGCCCCAACTCTCTCAGCCTGTGCTCAGAGCAGAGCTGCTGCAGCCCTCTCAGCATCTTGGTGGCCTCCTCTGCACTGGCTCCAACACTTCCATGTCCTGCTTGTGCTGGGGGCTCCAGAACTGCACCCAGGACTCCGGGTGGGGACTCTGGTCCAGCCCCCCTCTCTCTTCCTCCTGCAGGCACCAGGTCTGTTAGCCCCTGCATCCTATGGTCCCTCCATGTCTTATCTTGGAGATCTCAGCCCTTGGCAGTGAATGCTGTCCTTGGCCACCTCCCTGCTGTCGCTGGCTACCTTCCATCCCTAATCACCTTCCTTCCATCCCTAATCACCTTCCTTCCATCCCTAATCACCTTCCTTCCATCCCTGCCCACTTGCAGCAAGAGTTGGGTTTTTTGGTTGGTTTTTTTTAAGTGATTCCTGTGGTTTTTTGCAGTGATTTCAGCATTTCAGACCACTCCTGCTGAGTTCAGCCACCTCCCTGCCTGCTGTCTGTAGCTGCCTTTGCAGTACCTCCTTTCCTCTCAGTTCCCAGCTGCTGGGATCACAGTAGCCTTCTCCTGTCCCTTTCCCTCCTTCCCCCATGTTTTCCAGGTCTCTTTGAACATCCCACTGGAGCAGGCCCAGAGGAGGCCCCCAGGATGCTCAGGGGGCAGGAGCACCTCTCCTGTGGGGACAGGCTGGCAGAGTTGGGGCCGTGCAGCCTGGAGAAGAGAAGGCTCCAGGCAGAGCTCAGAGCTGCATTTCAGTATCTGAAGAGGACCTGCAGGAGGGCTGGGGAGGGCTGTTCAGAAGGGGATAGGAGGAGGGCAGTGGTTTGGAGCTGGAGCAGGGCAGAGTTAGGTTGGGCATCAGGAGGGAGCTCTGCACAGTGAGAGTGGTGAGAGACTGGCACAGGCTGCACAGGGAGGGGGTTGAGGTCCCATCCCTGGAGACATCCAAGGTCAGATTCGATGTGTCCCTGGGCAGCCTGCTCTAGCTGGAGGAGTCCCTGATGAGTGGAGGGGGTTGGAGAAGATGCCCTTGGAGGCTCCCTTCCAACCTGATGCATTCTGTGAAGATCTAAGATGAGCAAAAGGATGGAGGTGAGCAGAGAGAGCAAGAGCTGAAGGTCATGCAGCCTGTTAGTAGCACCCAGCATGCTCCTTATCAGACCATTTTGCTCTCACCTCTTCCCTAGGCTCCCTCTTGAGCTTTGGATCCATTTTCCTGGAAGCCTCTCTCCCTGCTTACCTCACACTGCATCCCAGCCCAGGCTGGGCACTTGCTGGGGCCACTCAGCACCTCGCCTCGGGTGTGAGAGCTGGCAGAGGGGCAGATGATAGCCCCTTTGTCAAGGCTGGCTGATGGAAAAAGGCCCAGAGCCAACGTGCAGTGCCAAGCCTGATAGGAGGCTGACGTGCAAGAAGCTGAGGAAGCAGAGAGGAGTCCTGCCCCAGTTACACAACCTGGGCTGCTCTGCAGCACTGTGCCTCAGCACCTGTCTGCCACTGCCCTGGGCCTGCAGCCCTGCTCAAGGCTCGTGGGCAGATGGCACTAAGACAGGGCTTTTTATAGGTGCTGGTGCCCAACTCAGGCTTCCTGAGAGCAAAAGGTGTTTGGGGGGTGGAGAGATCTGAGGCACTTGCCAAAGCATACCGTTAAAGGTGCTTCAGCTTGGGAGGCTTCCCAAGGGCAGCTACGTGGGAGCTGAGTGAGGGCTATCAGCTCTCCTGGCTCTGGAGGCACCAGGTGGTGCTGGAACAAGGTGAGGAGCACTGAGAAGAAGAAGAAAGCAGGAATCTAATGGCCACATGCCCAGAGGAGGCAGGATGTGGGGAATCACAGAATGCAGCAGGTTGGCAGAGAGCTCCAAGCTCACCCAGCCTAGCACCCAGCCCTGCCCAACCAACCAGACCATGGCACTAAGTGCCCCAGCCAGGCTTGGCTGCAACACCTCCAGCCATAGGCACTACACCACCTCCCTGGGCAGCCTGTGCCAGTGTCTCACCACCCTCACTCCAAACAACTTCTTCCTCACATCCACTTTCAATCTCCTCTCTGCCACTTCAAACCCATTCCTCCTCCTCCTCCTCCCATCACCAGGCCTTGTCAATAGTCCCTCCCCAGCCCTCCTGCAGCCCCCTGCAGATCCTGCAAGGCCACTCCAAGCTCTCCTGGAAGCCTTCTCCTCTCCAGTCTGCACAGCCCCAACTCTCTCAGCCTGTGCTCAGAGCAGAGCTGCTGCAGCCCTCTCAGCATCCTATCAATTTCCTGCAAGGCTTCCAACTTCTCTCTGCAAAGAAGGGGATGGAAAAGCTTCCCCCAGGTGATTTTTCTTGCCCGGAGTGGAAGGTGAGCAGAGCTGACTCTGCTTTGCAGTGCTCCTCACACATGGCTGCACTCTGTGAACTCAGACTTCCATAAAGCAGATGTCCAGCTGGAAAATGGAAGCTGTGAGGATGGAGATCTGGCAAAGCATTCAGCACTAAAATAACTCAGCCTGGAATGGGAATTGTCAGACAATGCTAATTATAGGTGTGGGAAGCATCCAGAACAAGTAGCATGGCAATTGCTGCTGTCTGACTCTCTCTGGTGTGCAGTTTAATGCTCTTACACTTCATTGCCTCATTTTAAAGCAGTTCACCAGCAGGGGATGGTTGTTGCCATCTGGAACAGAGAGGGAAAGCAGAGGAAAGACTTTTCCATGGGCTTGTGATTGCTCTCTCCTCCTGAACTCACTGAGGAATGGAATTTAAGGAAAGAGGGAAGAGAGGAAGGAAGCTCACAGGGAGAAGGTGGAGCAGGGATCAGAGCCAAGAGATGCACAGGCAAAAGCAAGACTAATGATTTTAGAATCACAGAATGCAGCAGGCTGGCAGAGAGCTCCAAGCTCACCCAGCCCAACCTAGCGCCCAGCCCTGCCCAACCAACCAGACCATGGCACTAAGTGCCCCAGCCAGCCTTGGCTTCAACACCTCCAGCCATGGGCACTCCACCACCTCCCTGGGCAGCCCATTCCAATGCCAATCACTCTCTCTGACAACAACTTCCTCCTAACATCCAGCCTAGACCTGCCCTGGCACAGCTTGAGGCTGTGTCCCCTTGTTCTGTTGCTGGCTGCCTGGCAGCAGAGCCCAACCCCACCTGGCTACAGCCTCCCTGCAGGCAGCTGCAGGCAGCAATGAGCTCTGCCCTGAGCCTCCTCTGCTGCAGGCTGCACCCCCCCAGCTCCCTCAGCCTCTCCTCACAGGGCTGTGCTCCAGGCTGCTCTCAGCCACTCTGGCCCCAGCCTGTAGTGCTGCTTGGAGATCTCTTCCAGCCTGGCTGATTCTCTGAGCCTATGACCCTACACAGCAGCCCAGGCAGCACCCGTGGGGGAGGGGGGGGAAGGTCAGAGCAATCAGCAAGCCTAGCCCTAGCTAGCCGGGGGGCCAACCAGGCCCCCCGGCCTTTGATCCCCTCCACCAGGCACCAGTGTGCACCAGGGACACTCACCTGTGGTGACAGGAGGAGGATCCTCTGCCCAGTTGGGCAAGCTTGGGGCTGCTGCCTGTCCTGGGGCTGCTTAAATAGGGCAGTGGGCAGGGAGGGCAAAGTGGCCACAGCTGGGGTGGGAGGAGGCTGCAACAGAGCCCAGGTGCTGTGGGTTTGGTGTAGGGGAAAGGGGAAATGAGTTGTGGGGTAGGAAAGCAGAGCTGGTGCTGAAAGGAGGGAGCTGGAGAGGAAAAGGATGGAGATGAAAAGAGGGAGATGGAGGGAAAAGGATGGAGATGGAGAGGAAAGGAGGGAGATGGGGGAGAAGGAAAGAAAGGAAAGGAGGGAGGTGGAGGAGAAGGAAAGAGAGGAAAGGAGGGAGATGGAGGTAAGGAAAGAGAGGAAAGGAGGGAGATGGGGGAGAAGGAAAGAGAGGAAAGAAGGGAGATGGAGGAGAAATGGGATAGAAAGAGAATGAGAAGTGGACTGTGGACATGGAAAGCTGCTGCTGCTCTGGCAGGGCTTGGGCTGGTTGAGCTTTTGAGGTCCCTTCCAGCCCCTAACGTTGTGTGCTCTCTGAGCACTGGGCTTGGCACAGCACGGACAGAGCTGCAGCCCTGGCTCAGTCAGGCCTTTTCCTTGCTCTCTTCTTCTCTTCCCTCTCCCTCCTCTTGCCTGCTTCTCCCTCCACCATGCTAGCACAGTTGTGAGTAGCACTGCAGAGTGAGTTGGGCTGGGGACCTCTTGCAGCAAAAGAGAATGGTTAGGATTGTGTTGGAGGTGCAGATTCAGTTTCAGCTGAATCCCTCCCTCAGGAGGCCACACAAACGTCTGTGCTGGCAGAGCTCCCTGAGGGGCAGGACTGGAAGTGGCAGGAGTGGCTGTGGAAGCCTCACTCCTGGGACAGTGCTCCCAGAGAAAGGCAAAGCGGAGCAAGGACCCAGCGTGTGCTGCAGGTGGACCTGCTCTGAGCAAGGCACAGGACTGGCTTTGCTCCAGGGGTCCCTTCCAGCCTCAGTGGAGGCCCTGTGAGGAGGCTGCTGAGCTGCAGCCTCCTGAGGACACTGTGATGTTTCCTCACTTTACATGCACTAAGCCAGGAACACAACCCCCAGGCCAGCCACAACTTGAGTTAATTGTGCACTTGCTGGAAACAGTAAAGGCAGAAAACAGTTTTGCTCCCAGCCAGGCCTCCCACTCATGGCAGCAGCTCCTGCAGCTCTGCTGTCTCAGGCCACAAACCACTGGGGAGATGTCCTGGAGTCCTGTACCCCTAAATTCCTCTCCTGCCCGGACTTCAGGGGGAAAGGGGAAAAGCCGCCTGGTTTCCCCCCCCCCCTCGCCTGCCCTGCAGCCGAGAAGGGGGCGGCGACTGCCCCGTGAGTTCCCGCGCTGGAGCCAGGCTGGGATTGGCCGTGCGCTTTCGCGCCTAAAGTGTGGTAACTCTGCCCTTTGTCTAGCGAAGGGTATAAATATTGGGGGTCTTCCCGCCTTTGGGGTTCCCGCTTTTGGATTTTGCCTGTGCCTGGACGAGTTCGCTCACTCTCCTGTGCCTGGACTGCAGAGAGATAAGGACTTGCTTTGGTGTTAGGCACACACCTTTGTCTGCCTAACGACCCTTAACGACCCTTAACGACTCCTGCAGCCGCTGGAGGAGGAAGACAGACCGCACGAGCCAGCCTGAGTGAGTTATTTGGCTTAGCTTAATTTAGTAAGAAAACCGCTATTAATTAATAGCAGACTCCTTTTCCAAAAACTGACTTCCAAATATATATAGTCAGATTATTAATGGTATCCTCGTAGAATTCTCATGCAACTTAACCTGTTTATTAAACGAAATTAATCTTTGTATATATAGTTGTGGGGGCGGGTTTTGTAAAAATAAAAAATATCTATTTTTGATAAATTTTCTTCTCGGCCACGAATTAATCCTGCCCTCCGCAACATGAGAAAACAGCAGTTCTGCACTCTGTGAAGTGGAGGTGGCAAGGGAAGGACATGGCTGAGAGCAGCCCTGAGGAACAGGCCCTGGGGGTCTGGGCTGATGCAAAGCTCCACAGGAGCCTGCAGGGTGAGTGCAGCCCAGACACAACCCTGTGCTGGGCTGCAGCCAGAGCAGTGTGGGCACAGGGCAAGGGAGGGGATTCTGCCCCTTGGCTCTGCTCTCCTCAGACCCCACCTGCAGTCCTGGGGGCAGTTCTGGAGTCCCCAGCACAAGCAGGACATGGAAGTGTTGGAGCCAGTTCAGAGGAGGCCACCAAGATGCTGAGAGGGCTGCAGCAGCTCTGCTCTGAGCACAGGCTGAGAGAGTTGGGGCTGTGCAGCCTGGAGAGGAGAAGGCTTCCAGGAGAGCTTGGAGTGGCCTTGCAGGATGTGAAGAGGGCTCCAGGAAGGCTGGGGAGGGACTATCGACAAGGCCTGGTGATGAGAGGAGGAGGAGGAGGAATGGGTTTGAAGTGGCAGAGGGGAGATTGGAACTGGATGTGAAGAAGTTGTTTGCAGTGAGGGTGGTGACACTGGCACAGGTGGAGGGTGGTGAGACAGTGGCACAGGTTGCCCAGGGAGGCTATGGGGCACAAAGCACAGGGTGTGATGGCAGATCTCATGTGAGCCTGTGTGTGGAGCAGTGTGAGGATGAGAAGTGCTGTGTAAGCTCCAGCAGGGACACTGGCACATGGAGCCTGTGGCCTTGGCTAACCTCTGGCCAGTGTGGAGCCTTTGCTCTTGGAAGCAGCAAGCAGCATTCCCCCAGCACATTGCCACTGGCAGCAGGAAGAGGCACTCTGGACAGCAGAGCCCTTGCAGTGCCCGTGGTTGGCACGCAGGAGCTGGCAGAGTTTCCACCATAAACACTGCTATCAGGAGGTTGTATCTCAGCTGTAAAAGCTTGCTCCAGGCTGAGTTTTGGCAAACAAGACCCAGCAAGATAATCCTTTCCCAGACACTTCACTCTCCAGGAGAGCTCTGCAGCCATGGAGAGCAGCAGGGCTGCAGGTGTGTGCCCGCTGCAGGAAGCAAGCAGCCAGCCTTGCCAGAGCTCTTGGTCCAGAGCCTTGCTTTTGCCTCCAGATGCCCCCAGGGCTTCGACTAAAAGTGCCAGGGAGGCACAGGGCTGAGCAGATAAGCTGCAGCCACTGAGGAAGCCAGGGAAGGGCTGCCCTGGGAGCAAAGCCAAATCTCCTGGGAGCACAGGGCAGGGGAGGAAGCACTTTGGGACACAGAGGGAGAGGAGCAGCTGCTGGAAGCTGCCAAGGTCCTACCTGGCCATACAGAATCACAGCAGCAGAGAAGTGATGAGGTTGGAGGACACCTCTGAGATCATCAAGTCCAAGCACTTGCCTGCAGCTCTCCATCTCCACCACTGCTCTGCCACTAACACACAGCCCTCAGCACCACATCCAAGTGGCCTTTAAGTACCTCCAGGGCTGACTGCAGCAGCCCCTGGGCAGCCTGGGGCAGTGCCTGAGAACCTTGCTGGGAAGAAGTTTCTTTCCCCTCAACTCCAACACATTTCCCTTTTAGACTCCAATTCCTTGAGTCGTTGACTTGCACTCCTGACTGGATGTCTCCAGGTCTTGTTTGAGGCTGCCCCTTTGCTCCTCCTGCTTGGAAAGTTCCTGTTTCCCTTGCTGCAGGGCCTCAGCTTCCTCCTGCAAACCCAATGTAGCAAACACACAGACAAACAAGAGGAAAAAATCTGCTACTTTTCTGATTCTCCTTCCCAGGTGCTTGAGGCTGTGTCCCCTTCTTCTGTCCCTGGCTGCCTGGCAGCAGAGCCCAACCCCACCTGGCTACAGCCTCCCTGCAGGCAGCTGCAGGCAGCAATGAGCTCTGCCCTGAGCCTCCTCTGCTGCAGGCTGCACCCCCCCAGCTCCCTCAGCCTCTCCTCACAGGGCTGTGCTCCAGGCCCCTCCCCAGCCTTGCTGCCCTTCTCCCAACACCTTCCAGCACCTCAGCATCTCTCTGCAATGGAGGAGCCCAGAACTGGACACAGCACTGCAGGGGTGGCCTGAGCAGTGCTGAGCACAGGGGCAGGAGAACCTCCCTTGTGCTGCTGCCCACACTGCTCCTGAGCCAGCCCAGGATGCCATTGGCTCTGCTGCCCACCTGGGCACTGCTGCCCACCTGGGCAGCTCCTCTCTGCCAGCACTCCCAGGGCCCTCTCTGCCTGCCTGCTCTCAGCCACTCTGGCCCCAGCCTGTAGCACTTCATGAGGTTGCTGTGGCCAAAGTGTAGAACTGTGGCAATGGTGCAAGAGAAAACAGAGAGAGGCAAACCTGTGCCCGAAGATGCAGCTTGCTGCAGAGGTTAGCTGAGGAAATGGAACATTTCCTCTTCATTCCAACGCCTCACGCTGCAGTGCCTGGGAATTGCAGGCACTGAGTGTTCCTTTTCCACTGCTGCATGTCTGGTGCTTAACTATTTATGTTGCAAGCCTCAGACCTGCTCTGGCTCCCCAGGAGACAAATGCTGAAGTATTATTAGACCTCAGTGGGTGGGGGATGGGGGGTGGTGTGTGTGGAAAGCTCTTAGGCTAATTTTAAGGTATAAATATTGTATGCTTGATGTCAGCCCCGAGGTGTTTCACAGGCTGGAAGCTGTGCTGCACACTCTGCTGGCTGTTCTGGGAGGAGGACCGACTCACAGCTCCAAGATCATAGAACCCAGCAGGCTGGCAGAGAGCTCCAAGCTCACCCAGCCCAGCTTAGCACCCAGCCCTGGCCAAGCAACCAGACCATGGCACTAAGTGCCCCAGCCAGGATTGTCCTGAACACCTCCTGGAGTGCAGAGACACCCCAGGGACTGTGGCAGGGTGGAAACACAGGACAGATTCCTGACTTCTTGTAGGGCTCAGAGTGTGCCTCATAGGATGGCAGGGATTGGAAGGGACCTCTGAAGATGACCCAGTCCAACCCTCCTATCAAAGCAGCATCACCCAGGGCAGGGCACACAGCAGCTTGACCATGAGGGTTTGGAAAGTCTGCAGTGAGGCAAACTCCACAACCTCTCTGGGCAGCCTGCTGCAGGCTCCAGCACCCTCACTCCTCTCGTTGAGGTGGAACCTCCAGTTTGTGTCCATTGCCCCTTGGCCTCTTGGAGGGCATCATTAGAAAGTGTGGCCTCTTCTCTGAGCTCTTGGCAGCTTCCTTTGGTGCACTGAGAGCAGGCTTGGTGTAAATTGGCCATGGCTGTTTCAAAGCCTGCAGGCTTTGCCCAAGCTGCTCTCCAGACTCTGCTGCTTTGCAGGGAGATGGCAGCCCCTGGAGCAAACCCAAGCCCCTGCAGTCCAGCTGCTCCTGCACCTCATTAACTCACACAGCCACAGCATGGAGGGGTTGGAAGGCAGCTGCAGAGGTCACCCAAACCCTGCCAGAGCAGCAGCACCCAGGGCAGGGCACACAGAACACAGCCAGATGAGGCTGGAAAGGCTGCAGAGAAGGAGGCTCCACAGCCTCTCTGGGCAGCCTGCTCCAGGGCTCAGCACCCTCACACCACAGAACCTTCTCCTTAGGCTGAGGTGGAACCTCCTGGGTTGCAGTTGGTGTCCTCTGCCCCTGCTCCTAGCGCTGGGCACCAGTGCCAAGAGCCTGGCCCCTTCTCTAGCCCCCAGCCCTCAGCTGCTCAGGTCACCTCTCAGCCTTCTCTCCCGCAGGCTGAGCAGCCCCAGGGCTGAGGGAGCAAACGAGCAGCTGTGGATCCGCAGCTCTCTTGGCCGTGCCCTGCGGGGCAGGAGCTGCTGCAGGGTGGCTGCTCTGGCCCGGCTGTCACTGCCTGAGCCATCCGGATGCTCTGCCTCGGTCTCTGCCTGCTCCGGGTGCCGGAGGCTGCGAGCTGCGCTGGCTGAGCAAGAGCAGGAGCCCTGCTCCCTCTATGGGCTGTGCTGGCTGCTTCACCCCGGGCACCACCAACTCCTCCGGGACCTGCTCTGCACTTGTGTTTGTGTTCAACCCAGAGGTGGCCTCTGTGCGGTGTGTATAGAATCACAGACGGGTGGGGGTCGGAAGGGACCTCTGGAGATCACCCAGTCCGAGCCCCCTGCCAGAGCAGGGGCACCCAGGGCAGGGCACCCAGCAACACAGCCAGACAGGCCTGGAAAGGCTCCAGAGAAGGAGACTCCACAGCCTCTCTGGGCAGCCTGTGCCAGGCTCTGGGACCCTCCCAGGCAAGAAGTTGCCCCTTGTGCTGAGCTGGAACCTCCTGTGCTGCAGGGCAGTTGGACAAGATGACCTTTGATGGTCCCTTCCAACCTGATGCAATCTGTGACTCTCTGAGAGGAAGAATCAGGAGAATGTGAAACATGTCCTGGTGTTGCATGAGAACCAATCTGTGGAGTGCTGCCAAGCCTGGAGTGGTGTTGGCACCGCAGCAGTGTGCCAGAGAGCATCCCTGGGGTAGGACTGCTCCCCTGCAAGGCAACTGACTAAAACACAACTCAGCCCCCATCAGCTGTTCCCAGTCAGGATCCAGTGAGTGCTGGTGGTTGTTTTTCACAGCCTTCTGTCGAGGTGGAGCCTCCTGTGCTGCAGCTTCCATCCCCTGCTCCTGGTCCTGTCCCAGGGAGCAGTGAGCAGAGCCTGTCCCCTCCTCCTGACCCCCATCCTCCAGCTCCCTGCCAAGCGGAGCCATTCTCTGGTTCTACGACCCAGCCCAGCCTGCCTCCTCTCTGCCCCGGTGGGAGCAGCACTGCGTTGCTGCCATCACTCTGCCAAGCACAGGAACCTGTCTTCAGAGCAAGCCTGTAAATAACAAAGCTTATTTTTAACTTGGATCAGCTCAGTGACCTGATTTGCTGCACAGCCCCAACAGCAGCGCCAGAGCAGCGCCGAGCCTGAAGCAGCAGCCAGCGGCCAGGCAGGGATGGCACAGAGCTCTTCCCAGGCTGGCTCTGCAGCTGAGATCCCACTGTGTGGAGCTGCAGCTGCCAGCCACCTTTGCTCTGGCACAGATATCAGAGGGAATTTCCCTGCAGAGCCTGAATTAATGCTTTAGGGAAGAGCCGACACATGGGCGAGTTACATATTAACCACTGGAGATGACCTTTCAGAGAGTGGCAGAGGAACAATCTCACTGAATGACTGACACAGGGAAATGGCATTTTGTTTCCATGATGCAGGGCACAGGTATTGACTCCTAGGCAAAGGCTGCCCAGCTCTTCACACTCAATTGTGCTGCTTTCAGTGCTTAAATGGATCCCATACCTGCTTCAATCCATCCCATACCCGCTTCAATGCATCCCATACCTGCTTCAATGCATCCCATACCTGCTTCAATGCATCCCATACCTGCTTCAGTCCATCCCATATGTGCAGTGTGTCCAGGTAGCCAAGAAGGCCAATGGCATCCTGGGCTGGCTCAGGAGCAGTGTGGGCAGCAGGACAAGGGAGGTTCTTGTGCCCCTGTGCTCAGCACTGCTCAGGCCACCCCTGCAGTGCTGTGTCCAGTTCTGGGCTCCTCCATTGCAGAGAGATGCTGAGGTGCTGGAAGGTGTTTGGAGAAGGGCAGCAAGGCTGGGGAGGGGCCTGGAGCACAGCCCTGTGAGGAGAGGCTGAGGGAGCTGGGGGGGTGCAGCCTGCAGCAGAGGAGGCTCAGGGCAGAGCTGATTGCTGCCTGCAGCTGCCTGCAGGGAGGCTGTAGCCAGGTGGGGTTGGGCTCTGCTGCCAGGCAGGCAGGGACAGAAGAAGGGGACAGAGGCTCAAGCTGTGCCAGGGCAGGTCTAGGCTGGCTGTGAGGAGGAAGTTGTTGTCAGAGAGAGTGATTGGCATTGGAATGGGCTGCCCAGGGAGGTGGTGGAGTGCCCATGGTTGGAGGGCTTCTATGAACAATAGGACTCAAATAGGTCAGTGGTGGTGCTCCTGCACTGGGCACTGCTGAGGCCACAGCTCCAATACTGGGGTCAGGTTTGGGCCTCTTGCTGCAAGAAGGACACTGAGAGGCTGGAGTAGGTCTGGGGAAGGGCAACAGAGCTGGGGAGGAGCAGCTGAGGGAGCTGAGGGTGTTCGGTCTGGAGGAGGCTGAGGGAGACCTCATTGCTCTCTGCAGCTCCCTGAGAGGAGGCTGCAGGGAGCGGGGGTTGGGCTCTGCTGCCTGGGCTCAGGGGATAGGAGAGCAAATGGCCTGAAATTGTGCCAGGGGAGGGTTAGGTTGGAGAAGAGGAAAAATGTCTTTGCTGCAGGAGTGGTCAGGGACTGGCACAGGCTGCCCAGGGAGGTAGTGGAGTGCCCATCCTTGGAGGCGTTTGGGAAAGGTTGGGCCATGGTTTGGTGACCGTGGTGGTGCTGGGCTGCTGGACTGGGTGATCTCGGGGGTGTTTTCCAGCCCAAACAATCCCATGATTCTAGGATTTACTGGAGAGTGCCTCGGAACCTTGCCAGCGAGAGCTGACACCTGTGAAGCAAGAGGACAGGAATGGCTGTGGCAGCATCCCGGCTTCCCAGGGCGGGATCCGACAGGGCTTGCTTGCGGCAGGCGCTCGGCTCCGCAGCCTCCTGCTCTCTGGGGCAGCTGGGGAGGAGAGCTCTGTGTGACTCAGGGGCAAATCTGCCCAGGGTCTGGTTACACTCAGAGCAGCTTTATTTTCTTACATGACCTCATACATATTTATGACTGAGGTCCCCTTGCATGCTCCTGGGCTTGTCAGAGAATCGTAGAATCAGCCAGGCTGGAAGAGACCTCTGAGCTCATCCAGCCCAACCTAGCACCCAGCCCTGCCCAGCCTCTGTGGGCAGCCTGCTCCAGGCCTCTGCCACCCTCAAAGTCAAGAAGCTCCTGCTCATGTTTAGATGGAACTTCTTATCTTCCTGTGCAGGCAGCAGAGAGGACACAGCATAAAATCACAGAATGCAGCAGGCTGGCAGAGAGCTCCAGGCTCAGACAGCCCAGCCTAGCACCCAGCCCTGCCCAACCAACCAGACCATGGCACTAAGTGCCCCAGCCAGGCTTGGCTGCACCACCTCCAGCCATGGGCACTGCACCACCTCCCTGGGCAGCCCATTCCAGTGCCAATCACTCTCTCTGTGAAGAATCTGTTGCTGAATCGAGATGAGGAACAACCTCTGCCACCTTTCCATCATCTTGGGTCTGCTCACAACAGCCTCCCCAGGTGTGCAGGGAGGAAGCTGCCACTGCCCAGCCTTGCAGGCATTCTTTGCCACCACCCCCCCAGGATGGTGCAGTGCAGCAGTGCCATGGCCTGGCCCTCTGAAAGGCACTGCTGGGACTGCTCGCAGCCTCCTTGCCTTAAGGGGGAAATGCTGTGTGCCCTGAGCTCGATTGGATGGTCCTGCTCTGGCAGGGGGGGTTGGCCTGGATGATGCCTTTGGGTCCCTTCCAACCCCTGACACCCTGTGAGCTGCAGAGCCGTTGGGCTGCACAGCCCCAGCGCTCCCAGCCTGTCCTTAGAGCAGAGCTGCTTCAGCCCTCTGCTCACCTTCGTGTCCCTCCTCCGGACCCGCTCCATCGGGCCCAAGTCCTTCTCCACCGGGGGTGCCATGAGCTGGACTCAGCAAGCCCCGGTGAAGTCTCGCCAGAGCAGAGGGGCAGAGCCCCCTCCCAATCTGCTGTCCCCTGCAGCTCTCCTGCCACATCTCAGCTGGCTTCTTGCCTCGGCACCTGCGGGCAGAGCTCCCTTCTCTGCCGCAGCTCCCGGGCTGCGCTCTCTGTCTGCTTGGGGAAGCCGGCACAGGAGTGCGGGAGCCGAACGCCCCCCCGGGCGCTCAGAAAGCACCTCCTGGCTCACGGCACAGGGCACCTCTTGGGCG
The DNA here is from genome assembly GCF_015220805.1 of Pogoniulus pusillus. Classification (NCBI taxonomy): domain Eukaryota; kingdom Metazoa; phylum Chordata; class Aves; order Piciformes; family Lybiidae; genus Pogoniulus; species Pogoniulus pusillus. The sequence goes on from NC_087278.1 coordinate 1,149,434, forward strand.
CAGGGGCTGGGGGCAGCCGCTGCCCCTTCGGGACTCCATGTCCAGGTCACTCCGAGCACGTTTGCCTCCAGAGCCCCCCCTGAGCAGCGTGGCCTCAGCGCGGCCGCTCCTGCAGCGCCGACAGGCTCGGAGCTGCTGCTGCTGCCTCACGGACTCAGCCCCCGGCCGCGAGTTCCATCTCACTTCGTTTCCTTCCCGGCCGAGACCAGGGAAAGGCGAAGGGCATGCAGCTGCCGGGGCCGGGCAGCCGCCGGGCCTGCTCCCTGCACCGGGCTGCCAGGGCACCGCACGGCCGGGCGGGCGAGGGGCACACACCGCCGCCCTCTCCGCCTCCTCCCGCCGCCCTCGGCACGGCAGACGTAAGGCAGAGAACCGGCGGCACACCGAGAGCTGCGGTGCTGGGCCGGGCGCGGCGGAAGGGAGCCCTGGCTGGGCCTCCGCGGAAGGGACCGGGGAGCGGCCCCCACCGGCCCGGCCCGGCCCGAGGGGCAGCCCCACCGGCGCGCCCGCCCCGCTGCCCCCCGCACGGCGCGCCCGGTCCGCGGCGGCTCGGCCCTCCCCGGGGCGGGGCGGCGGCTCCGGCCCCGCCTCCCCGGCCGCGGCGGCTGTCACGGGGCGAGCGGGCCGCGCCGGGCTCCTGCGGGGCGGGGGCGGCGGCGGCGGCGGCGCTGCGTGGGGCCCGCCGGCTTCTCCTCGGCCTGGCCGCGGCCGCCCGGTGGCACTGGGCTCCGGTACCATGTTCAGGCGGATCCTGCAGCGGGTAAGGCGGCGAGGCTCGGCCCGGCGTGCCCTGGCGTGGCGGGGCTGCTGCTTCCTGGTGCCGGCCGCGCTTGAGGCCGCGCTCCCCGCGGCGGGGCCGCAGCTCCGGGCTCGTCCCGTGGGGTAGGGCAGGACTGGGGATGGGCCCGCGGAGACCGTGGGCTTGTCTGCCGCCACCCTCGTCGCCCGCCGCGGGGGCCGGCCCGATCTCGGACGGGACGGGACAGGGCGGCCCGGCGCAGCCCCACGCCGCGTCCCGGCGAGGGGCGGAGGCAGCCCTCGGTCTGAGCGAGGAGTGCCAGCGACCGGGGGCCCTGCGGGCCGGCGAAGGGGCGGTCCGGTGGGGCGAGGGTGGCCCGGCCCCGGCGTGCTTCCCTTCCGCAGCGCGCCGGTGTCTCCGCCCGCCGCCGCCGTTCGTCGTGGCGGCTGCGGGGGCCGCCCGTGCTCAGGGCAGGCTGAAGGGAAGCCCGGCCGGGAGAGAGCCTGCGAGGCAGGAGCGGGGCCGGGGGAGCTGCGGGTCTTTCCCAGGGGGGCAGCCAGGCAGACCGGGAGGCGGCCGGCGGCTGCTCGCTTCCCTCACCTCGGAACCGGCTTTTCCGGCAGCGCTGCCGAGCCCGGAGCCAGCCTGTGACGGTCCGCGGGTGAACGCCGCCGGCTGTCCCGGGCCCTGCCTTCCCCCCGCTCGCCCTGCCCTGGTGAGAGCTGTCAGCGAGGGGCTCGGCTCGGGGCCCCGGGGAGTCCTTCATCGCCGGCGCTCGGCTGGAGGATGCACCGAAAAAAAGGCCACGCCAAAAGGGTTGAGTCACGCAGGAGGCGGGCAGGGGCAGGCAGCGGCCTCGGTGGCATGCAGGAGGAGCTCACGGACAGAGCAGGAGCCAGCAGCCTCCCCAGCGTCCTTCTGGGCGCCAGCTGCCCCTGTTGGACTGGGGGGTGTTGGGCATGTGCTCTGCTGTCCTCACCTGCCGGGCAAGGGAGCTGCGAAGAGAGCACACTGGGTGTGCACACTGCTGATGTGCTGGGCATGGAGCGTGCCTGGGGCTGCTTCCAGTGCTGCAGCAGGTGAAGGTTGCTCCTACCATAGAGTAGTATCATGGAATCAACTGGGCTGGAAGAGAGCTGCAAGCTCAGCCAGCCCAGCCAGCTGTGCCAGGGCAGGTCTAGGCTGGATGTGAGGAGGAAGTTGTTGGCAGAGAGAGTGATTGGCATTGGAATGGGCTGCCCAGGGAGGTGGTGCAGTGCCCATGGCTGGAGGTGTTGCAGCCAAGCCTGGCTGGGGCACTTAGTGCCATGGTCTGGTTGGTTGGGCAGGGCTGGGTGCTAGGTTGGGCAAGCTTGGAGCTCTCTGCCAACCTGCTGGGTTCTACTGATTCTATTCTACTGTTCTGGTGCTGGCTGCCTGGCAGCAGAGCCCAACCTCACCTGGCTACAGCCTCCCTTCAGGGAGCTGCAGGCAGCAATGAGCTCTGCCCTGAGCCTCCTCTGCTGCAGGCTGCACACCCCCAGCTCCCTCAGCCTCTCCTAACAGGGCTGTGCTCCAGGCCCCTCACCAGCTTCCTCACCCTTCTGCCTGGAGTTTGGTTGTTTACAGGGAAGAATTTCCTTCCTGAAGTTTGATGGGGAAACTTAGCCCAGACCTCTAATTAAATATTGGCAGCATTCAGCAGGCTGTTTATTGATTCAGAGGCATGAGAGGCAGGCAAGGGAAGCTTCTGTGAGACAGGGGAGAGGGGAAGAAAGGCTTGAAACTGTGCCAAAGGAAATTTGCCCCTAAATATTAGCAAAGACTTCCTATTAAAAAAAAAAAACCTTAAAGTCAGTTCAGAAGTTTTTTGTGTTGTAGGAAACCTTCTCTGAGAAGTCAGGAGGTTGTTTGCAGTGAGGGTGGTGAGACACTGGCACAGGTTGAGGGTGCTGAGACACTGGCACAGGTTGCCCAGGGAGGTTGTGGAGCACAGAAGCCCCCAATGTGATCAAAGATCACATTGGGGGCTTCTGTGCTCCACAACCTCCCTGGAGGTGTTCAGGACCAGGCTGGATGAGGGTTTGAGCAACCTGTTCTAGTGGGAGGTGTCCCTGCCTTTGACAGGAGGTTGGAATTGGCTGAGCTTTGAGGTCCCTTCCAACCTAAACCATTCTCTGACTCTAAACAAGCATCAGTTCCTCAGTGGGGTCCCGGAAAGGTACAGACCTGCAGCAGAGCTGATTGCCAGCAAAGGTGAAACAGATTCCCTCCTGCCTCCCCCCAGAATAAGTGGAGGAATGTGTTTAATCCTTTAACTGCTACAAATAATGATGCTTTGAAAAGTCCACCTCTTGGTAGATGAGCCTTAGGCCCTCCCTGGAGGTGGTGGTTGTGTGCACAGCCTGGTGCAGAGCTCTTTGGCTTGCAAGCTGTGGTTGACAAAGTATGGGGAAGAACTGTGATGTGTTCTGGAGTTTGGAGTGAGCCTTAGCTCAGGAAGAAACTTAGAGGTTCATGGGATGGCTTGGGTTGGAAGGAACCTTGGAAGCTGTGCCAACCCCGTGCCATGGGCAGGGACACCTCACACCAGCCCAGGTTGCTCAAGATCTCGTGTAGCCTGGCCTTGATCATCTTCCAGGGAGTTGTGGAGCACAGAATCACAGAATGTGATCTTTGATCAAAGAGTGGTGCCAGGTCCAGCTGGAGAGCTGTAACCAGCAGAGTCTCCAAGGGATCAGTGCTGGGTCTGATGCTGTCCAACATCTTCATCAATGCCATTGACGAGGGCACAGACAGAGTCTGCTCAGTGAGTTTGCTGCTGACACCAAGCTGGGAGGCTTGGCTGAGACAGCTGCAGGCTGTGCTGCCATCCAGAGAGCCCTGGGCACAGAGCTGGGCACAGAGGAGCCAGAGGAGGTCCAACAAGGACAAGTGCAGAGTCCTGCACCTGGGCAGGAGCAATAAACTGCAGCAGTCCAGGCTGGGAGGTGACTGCTGGAGAGCAGCCCCAAGGAGAGGGAGCTGGGGGTGCTGGGGGAGAGCATCCATGGGGCAGCAATGTGCCCTGGGGGCCAAGAGGCAATGGGGTCCTGGGGGGCATTAAGCAGAGTGTGTCCAGCAGATCCAGGGAGGTTCTCCTGCCCCTCTCCTCTGCCCTGCTGAGACCTCATCCTGAGCACTGCCTTCAGTTTGGGGCTCCCCAGTTGCAGAGGGACAGGAACTGCTGGAGAGGGTCCAGGGCAGGGCAGTGAGGATGCTGAGGGGCCTGGAGCAGTGCCTGGTGAGGAGAGGCTGAAGGCCCTGGGGCTGCTTAGTCTGGAGAAGAGAAGACTGAGAGGGGATTGAATCAAATGTCTCTAAATCTCTGAGGGCTGGGGGTCAGGAGGGGGGGGACAGGCTCTGCTCACTGCTGCCTGGCACAGGACAAGCAGCAATGGATGGAAGCTGCAGCACAGGAGGTTCCAGCTCAGCACAAGGGACAACTTCTTGGCTGGAAGGGTCCCAGAGCCCTGGCACAGGCTGCCCAGAGAGGCTGTGGAGTCTCCTTCTGTGGAGCCTTCCCAGGCCTGTCTGGATGTGTTGCTGTGTGCCCTGAGCTAGATTCTGTGGTCCTGCTCTGGCAGGGGGCTTGGACTGGATGAGCTCTTAGAGTCCCTTCCAACCCCTGACACCTGTGAGCCTGTGGTAGGGCTTGGAGGGGACCTCTGAAGGCCCTGCCAAAGCAGCATCACTTAGGGCAGGTCACACAGGAGTGCAGCCAGAGGAGTGTCTTGGAAGTCCCCAGAGGAGGAGACTCCACAGCCCCCCTGTGCAGCCTGCTCCGGGGCTGCAGCAAAGCAGTTTCTCCTCAGGTCGAGCTGAGACTTTCTGTCTTTTCCCTTATCCTATCCCAGGGGAGCAGCAAAAAGGGCCTGGCCCTTTCTCCTCTCCCACCCTTCAGATGTCTGTAAGCAGGGCTGGGATCCCCTCTCCAGAGCAAAGTGAAACCATGACACACTTGTTTAGAAGCGCAGAGCTTCGCTGTTCCCCGCCGGGCTGCAGCCTGTTGCTGGCCCCGAGCAGTGTTTGCCAAGGAGGAGTTCCCTGCCCCGGGGCGCAGCGGGCTCGGGCAGCAGCAGTGCGGCGCAGCGCTCCGCTCCCTGCCTGCACAGCCGCAGCTGTCCGGGCTCTCCCCGGGCTCGGCAGGTCTGCCCGAGGCTGGGCTGGGTGTCTGAGTGCCGGGGAGCTGCGCGGGGTGAGTGCAGCTGCAGGCAGCGGCCGGGAGCCATCCCCGATCGTGCTGCGGCAGCGCAGTGCTGAGCTCAGCCCGGCCGGGGCAGCCTTTGCTCTCCTCTGCAGGGCACACGCTGCAGCCAGGCTGTCTGCTGCCAGCGGGGTGGCACTGTGCTGGCTGGCACTTCGGAGGAGCCACAGGCAGCAGGTGGGTGGGGGTTAGCAGCCTGCTCCTGCAGCCCGAGGGCAGGGGCAGCTTCTGCTCCACCAGGCTGCTCCAGCCTGGCCTTCAGCGCTGCCAGGGAGGGGGCAGCCACGGCCGCCCTGGGCACCCTGTGCCAGTGTCTCCTCACCCTCATGGGGAAGAATTTCTTCCTAATCTCCAGTCTAAATCCCTCCTCTTCCAGCCTGAGTCCATTGCCCTTCATCCTGTAACTCCCAGCCCTTGCCTGAAGTCCCTCCCCAGCTCTCCTGCAGCCCCTTCAGGTACTGGAAGACTGCTCTGAGATCTTCCCAGAGCCTTGCCTTCTCCAGCCACAACAGCCCCAGCTCTCTCAGCCCACAACTGGACACAGCACTCAAGCTGTGGGCTTGATGCCCACCTGGGCACACTGCTGCCTCCTCTGCAGCTCCTCGCTGCCAGCACCCCCAGCTCCCTCTCTGCCTGGCTGCTCTCAGCCACTCTGGCCCCAGCCTGTAGTGCTGCTTAGGGTTGTTGTGGCCAAGGTGCAGAACCCTGCACTTGGCCTTGTTCAGTCTCATCCCCTTGGCCTCTGCCCACCCATGCAGCCTGGCCAGGTCCCTCTGCAGGGCTCTGCTACCCTCCAACAGCTCCACAGCTGCTCCTAGCTTGGTGTCATCTGCAAACTGACTGCTGCTGGACTCAATCTCCTGCTCCAGATTATCAATAAAGACATTGCACAGGACTGTGCCCAGCACTGATTCCTGGGGCACACCACTGGTGCCAGCTGCCAGCTGGATGTGGCACCATTCACCACCACCCTCTGGGCCCTGCCCCCAGCCAATTCTTGACCCATACCAGAGTGGATCTGTCCCAGCCAGGAGCTGCCAGCTGTGCCAGGAGCTGCTTGTGGCAGACTGTGCCAAAGGCTTTGCTGCAGCCCAGGCAGCCTCCATCCACAGCCTGCCCACACTCACCAGGCAGGACCCTGATCAGAAAAGCAGCTCAGATTGGTGAGGCAGGACCTGCCCTGCCTAACCCCGTGCTGGCTGGGCCCTTGAAATCCTGGCCCTTGCTGCTGGTGTTTGCTTGTTCTCTGATGCATGCAGAGCCTTGGATAAAGGCTTTTGTTAAAGGCTTGCACTGAAAAATCCATAATTGCTCCTCAGCCTCTTCACTTCATTGCTTTTGGAGAGAAAATCTTCCTCTGCTCCAGCAGGTGGAGGAGAGGCCTTTGCACATGGCTCTGCTGGACGCCAGGAACCATTTCTTCCCCCAAAGAGTGCTCAGGAATGGGACTAGGCTGCCCAGGGCAGTGCTGGAGTCCTCATCCCTGCAAGGGCTTTAGAGTCCTGGAGGAGTGGTGCTGAGGACCATGGTTTAGTGGTGACCTGGCAGTGCTGGGTTAAGAGTTGGACTCAAATGATCTCAAAGCTCACTTCCAACCCAGATGGTTCTATGGTTCTGGGCACTCTGCTTTAGTAATTACTGCCCCAGACTCACAGCATGCTAGGGGGCTGGAGGGCACCTCTGGAGATCTTTGAGTCCAACCCCCTGCCAGAGCAGGACCACCTCGGGCAGGGCACGCAGCAGTGTGTCCAGGTGGGCTCACAAAGTCTGCAGCCAAGGAGACTCTGCAGCCTCCCTGGGCTGCCTGTGGCGGTTCTCTGTCACCCTGGAGATCAGCAAGGCCAACTGCCTGCCAGAGCACTCCACAGCCTCTCATGTCTCTCCCCTCTCTTCCAGACCCCGGGCAGAGGAGGCTCTCAGAGCTCAGACTCGGATTCATCTGCAGCGCTGGGGAATGCTGTGGACGTGAACAGCGAAGGCTCCTCTGAGGTACTGTGCACTGCCCGGGGCACTGCAGTCCCAGGCCTTGGCTGCTGCTTCCCTCGTCCATGAGGCCGTGGAGAGCAACTCCTGGTGGCCTATCTGAACAAAAGCAGGCCTCAGAAATGGTCTCTGACCAAAGGAAGGGCAGGCCACGCTTCTGTCTGGCCGCTCACTGGGCTTGCCTACCTGGATGGTCACAAGCAACCCTTCCTCTAAGCTTAGGGATGAATTACTGAAACTAAAAGCAATGAGCCACAAGCCTCAGCCTCCTCATTAATAAATCTTTCATGAGAGGAGCAAGGCTTAACAGTTTGTCACACTCAGGCTCCCTTTTTCACCCTGCTTCCTGCTGAGCTGTGCTGGAAGCCTCCTCCTTGTGAAACACCAAGCATCTCGGGGTCCTGTTGGTGTGGGTGCACTAAGCCTGTCCCTCTTCATGTGCTGTATGCCATGCTTAACCAGCAGAATAAGTTGTTGCTCTTGCTTCCATCCCATATTACAACGTCTTTGGACTTAGAGTGCTGTCAAATATTAACTCTGAGAAATGCAACCTGCCTCTGCTGGCTGCTGGAGCTGGTTCGTGCTAACGGAGCCTGATTACCTAGCCTGGGAGTGTGTCAGGCTTAGCATACAGATGCAGTGCAAGGTTAATTACTCCTCTTACAGCACTGAAGGCACCAAAGTGCCCTTTCTTACACTGGATAAAGTGGATAATGATTCAAACACTTCTATGTCTGCTATGATAAGAGAGAACAGGAACTTTCTCTGTGCAGTCTGAATTCCTGATTGCCTTCCATCTGGGAAGGCATCTGCTGGCTTCTTGGCTCTTGAAGCCTTGCTGCAGTCAGTGGGACCACACCCTGAATGAACCTCTAAAGGTCCTCTTGTCCAGCCCCTCTCATGGGACATCCCCAACTACATCAGGTTGCTCAGACCCCCATCAAGCCCTGGTTTAGAATCACAGAGTGGTTTGGGCTTAAAGCTCATCCAGTTCCAGTGCCCCTGCCTTGGCCTTCTTCCACCTGCCCAGGTTGCTCAAGGCTTCATCCAAGCTGACCTTCAACACCTCCAGGGAGGTTGTCATCTTTGATCACATTGGGTGCTTCTGTGCTCCACAGCCTCCCTGGGCAACCTGTGCCAGCGTCTCCTCACCCTCACTCTCTGCTCCACAGCCTCCCTGGGCAGCCTGTGCCAGTGTCTCACCATCCTCACTCTGTGCTCCACAACCTCCCTGGGCAGCCTGTGCCAGTGTCTCACCACCCTCACTCTCTGCTCCACAGCCTCCCTGGGCAGCCTGTGCCAGTGTCTCACCATCCTCACTCTGTGCTCCACAACCTCCCTGGGCAGCCTGTGCCAGTGTCTCACCACCCTCACTCTGTGCTCCACAACCTCCCTGGGCAGCCTGTGCCAGTGTCTCACCACCCTCACTCTGTGCTCCACAACCTCCCTGGGCAGCCTGTGCCAGTGTCTCACCACCCTCACTCTGTGCTCCACAGCCTCCCTGGGCAGCCTGTGCCAGTGTCTCACCACCCTCACTCTGTGCTCCACAACCTCCATGGGCAGCCTGTGCCAGTGTCTCCTCACCCTCACTCTGTGCTCCACAGCCTCCCTGGGCAACCTGTGCCAGTGTCTCACCACCCTCACTCTGTGCTCCACAACCTCCATGGGCAGCCTGTGCCAGTGTCTCCTCACCCTCACTCTGTGCTCCACAGCCTCCCTGGGCAACCTGTGCCAGTGTCTCACCACCCTCACTCTGTGCTCCACAACCTCCATGGGCAGCCTGTGCCAGTGTCTCCTCACCCTCACTCTGTGCTCCACAGCCTCCCTGGGCAACCTGTGCCAGTGTCTCCTCACCCTCACTGCCAAAAACTTCTTCCTAACCTCCATTCTCAGCTGTTGCTCATCAGAAAGTGATTTGCCTTCAGGGCCTGGCAGCTCTCTGGTGAGCACTGCAGGGTCTGTGTGTGGCTGTTAACTGTACCCAGGCAGGTGCCTGCTTTTCCCTTAGAGAAGGTGCCAGCTGTAGAGCTGTGCTGCTGCTGCTGCCTCAGCCTCTCCTGCTGCTGCCAGCTTTGCTTGAGGCTGTTTCTGCAATGTCACCACACTGCCCTGACCTCCTTCTGAGAAACATCTGGGCACCTCTGTGGGAAACTGCCTGAGGGATCCACAGCTGGCATCAGGTTGGAAGAGACCCTAAAAGGGCATCTTGGCTACTCCCCTGCATTTAGCAGGGGCACCCTCAGCCAGAGCAGGCTGCCCAGGGACACATCAAATCTGACCTTGGATGTCTCCAGGGATGGAGCCTCAACCACCTCCCTGGGCAGCCTGTGCCAGTGTCTCACTACTCTTACTGCAAAGAGCTTCCTCCTGGCACCCAGCCTGACTCTGCCCTGCTCCACTTCCAAACCATTCCCTCTTGTCTTACAACCATGGTCCCATCTGAACAGTCCCTCCCCAGCCTGCCTGCAGCTCCCCTTCAGACACTGAAATGCAGCTCTGAGGTCTGCCTGAAGCTTTCTGCAGGCTCCAACTCTCTCAGCCTGTCCTCACAGGAGAGGTGCTCCACAACTTGGATCATCTTTGTGGCCTCTTTTGGACCTGCTCCGTGAGGTCCATGGCCTCATTGTGCTGGAGGCCTCATAGCTGCACTCAGTACTCCTGGTGAGGTCTGAGCAGATGCAGCCTTCTGCCTGGTGTCCATTCACAGCTGGGCTGTGCTGCTTGTTTCTGAGGCACATGGAGGCAGCACCAAGAGGCTCTGGAAAACATAACAGTGTGCAGCATGCTGCTGGCTTGGAAAGCAGGGGTGAGACTGGGCTGTTTTCTTGTTCACAGCTGGGCCTTCATGTTCATGAGTGGTCCTTCATGTTAGTAACTGTTCTACCTGCAGGGAGGCTGCAGCCAGGTGGGGTTGGGCTCTGCTGCCAGGCAAGCAGCAACAGAAGAAGGGGACACAGCCTCAAGCTGTGCCAGGGCAGGTCTAGGCTGGATGTTAGGAGGAAGTTGTTGTCAGAGAGAGTGATTGGCATTGGAATGGGCTGCCCAGGGAGGTGGTGCAGTGCCCATGGCTGGAGGTGTTGGAGCCAAGGCTGGCTGGGGCACTTAGTGCCATGGTCTGGTTGGTTGGGCAGGGCTGGGTGCTAGGTTGGGCTGGCTGAGCTTGGAGCTCTCTGCCAGCCTGCTGCATTCTGTGATTCTGTGATAATTGCTCCTTCATGTTAATAACTGCTTCTTAGAACAGAATCATAGCATCATAGAATCCAGCAGGCTGGAAGAGACCTCCAAGGCCATCCAGTCCAACCTAGCACCCAGCCCTGTGCAGTCAGCCAGACCATGGCACTAAGTGCATCAGCTCCTCTTGTTCTTCATAACTCCTCCTTCTTGTTAGTTACTCTTCCTTCTTGTCAGTTACTCCTCCTCCTTATTATTTACTCTTCTTGTTAGTTACTCCTCTTTGCTAGTTACTCTTCTTACTTATTAGTTACTCCTCCCCCTTATTAGTTTCTCCTCCTCCTTGTTAGTTACTCTTCTTTGTTAGTTACTCTTCTTTCTTGTTAGTTACTCCTCCTCCTTATTAGTTACTCCTCCTCCTTATTATTTACTCCTCCTCATTATTTACTCCTCCTCATTATTTACTCTTCTTGTTAGCTACTCCTCCTCCTTATTAGTTACTCCTCCTCCTTGTTAGTTACTCCTTCTTCATGTTGGTTACTCTTCCTTCTGGTTAGTTACTCCTCCTTCATGTTGGTTGCTCTTCCTTCTGGTTAGTTACTCCTCCTTCATGTTGGTTACTCCTCCTTCTAGCCTTCTCCCTGGTATGAAAAGTGCTTTGGAAGAACTCCCCAGGAGGGAGCCAGTCTCTGCCTTTGTAGCAGACTTTCTGCCTCAGTCCTGGGAGCAGTGGGGTTGGTTCCAGATCTGCTGTTTTGTTTGCTTGGGTTTTGGTGGGGTTTTGTTTTGTTGCTTTCTTAAACCCAAATATACATTTCACAGGGCTTCATCTGTCCACTGTGTCTGAAAGTGTGTGTGACTCCCTCTGCTCTGTCTGAGCACTACCAGCATGAGCACGCTGGCCCAGAAGGACGCCAGGAGCTCCGTGACCTCCCAGCTCTCACTGTGGGTTTTGCTGAGTTTTGTCTCCCTAGCTTTGGGAATGGGCTGCTTGGAATGAGCACAGATCTTCCCTCCTGGCTGGGCTATCAGCTTCTTCATCTGCCTCTTCTGCTTCCTTGCTGGGCGATGGTTTGCCCTCTTGCTGGGCGGTGGTTTGCCCTCTTGCTGATTCCATTCAGCAGCAGAGGGACTCTGAGCTTTCTGGTTTGCTCTTGTGTCTCAGGTGAGCTGTGGGACTGGGAGAGCTGGCAGGCACTGGAGTGCTCTTTTGGAGCAGCTTCTGCTTGGCTTTCCTTCTCAGTAGGCCTGTGCCAATACTTCATTTACCTCACACCAGAACCAATATGATGAGAAATGTGGTGTTGGATCTTGGGTGAGTTTGCTGATGGCACCAAACAGGGAGCAGTGGCTGAGACCTCTCAGGCTGTGCTGGACAGGCTGCAGAGTTGGGTGGGAAGAAGTTGAATCAAATCCAACAAGGCCAAGGGTGGAGTCTGGCAGCTGGAGAAGAACAACCCCATGGACCAGCAGAGGTTGTGTTATGTTATGCCTGAAGATGATGAAAGCAATATTCTGGTCAAGAGAGATGTTGAGGTGCTGGAAGGTGCCCAGAGCAGGGCAGCAAGGCTGGGGAGGGGCCTGGAGCACAGCCCTGTGAGGAGAGGCTGAGGGAGCTGGGGGTGTGCAGCCTGCAGCAGAGGAGGCTCAAGGCAGAGCTCATTGCTGCCTGCAGCTGCCTGCAGGGAGGCTGTAGCCAGGTGGGGTTGGGCTCTGCTGCCAGGCAGCCAGCAACAGAAGAAGGGGACACAGCCTGAAGTTGTGTCAGGGGAGGTCTAGGCTGGATGTTAGGAGGAAGTTGTTGTCAGAGAGAGTGATTGGCATTGGAATGGGCTGCCCAGGGAGGTGGTGGAGTGCCCATGGCTGGAGGTGTTGAAGCCAAGGCTGGCTGGGGCACTTAGTGCCATGGTCTGGTTGCATGGCCAGGGCTGGGTGCTAGGTTGGGCTGGGTGAGCTTGGAGCTCTCTGCCAGCCTGGTTGGTTCTATGAAATGGCAGTTAGAGGGTAAAAGCCTCTCATCTGCTCAGGAGGGGCTCTTCTCTTCTCTCTGAGCTGATCATGCCAAGATGAGTCTTCAGTATAGAATCAGGGAATCAGTCAGGGTTGGAAGGGACCACAAAGATCATAGAATCAACCAGGTTAGAAGAGATCATCCATTTCCAACCCCCTGCCATGCCCAGGGACACCTCACCCTAGAGCAGGCTGCCCACAGCCTCATCCAGCCTGGCCTCAAACACCTCCAGGGATCAGGCTTCCACCACCTCCCTGGGCAACCCCTGCCAGGCTCTCACCACCCTCCTGCTGAACAACTTCTTCCTCACATCCAGGCTGAATCTCTGCATTTCCAGCCTTGCTTCACTCCCCCCAGTCCTGTCCCTGTGCTTGGCAGCTGCCTCTGCTTGCTAATTAATCTCTGAAACATGAAATAAATCCTGGTTGTTATGAAGCCTTTCCCTGCTCTGTGCCCTGCAGAGCTGCAGTCACGTTTGAGCAGCTGAATGTGAAGCTTCTCCTGGTTTGCAGCCATGTGAACATTTGGTTGCTGAGGTCTGGGTGGCTGTGAAACAAAATGCTCTGAATGTCAAGTTAGGAAGTCAGAGCTGTGGTGGTTATCAACACTGCTGAGGATCCACCTTGGATCCTGGGCTCAGCTCTGGGCCTCTCACTCCAAGAAAGACATTGAGGGGCTGGAGCAAGTCCAGAGAAGGGCAACAAGGCTGGAGAAGGATCCAGAGAAAGCTGGGGAGGAGCAGCTGAGGGAGCTGGGGGTGGTTGTTGTGGAGAAGGGGAGGCTGAGGGAGACCTCATTGCTCTCTGCAGCTCCCTGAGAGGAGGCTGCAGGCAGGTGGGGGTTGGGCTCTGCTCCCTAGGCTCAGGTGACAGAAGGAGAGGGAATGTCCTGAAACTGTGCCAGGGGAAGGGTGGGTTGGAGGATAGGAAAAAATTCCTTGCTGCAGGAGTGGTCAGGGCTTGGCTCAGGCGGGTGCTGGAGTGGCCACCCCTGGAGGTGTTTCAGAGGCAGTAGCTGTGCTGCTGAGGGCTGGGGCTCGGTGGCAGTGGCTTAGCAGCAGTGGTGGGATGGGGAGCTCCAGGTGAGCTGTGGGACTTGGTGATCTGAAGCATCTCTTCTAACCTCAGCAGTTCTCTGCCTGCCTCTGAAGTGACTTCTCCTTTTTCCCAGGAAAGGTTTTGTTGCTGGTGCCTAACACTGCTGGGAAGCAAACCCTCACCCCTCCCCTGACTCATGGAGTGGGACTGCTGTAGCCATTTCCTAGCTTTGCAACTGCCAGAACTGTGAGCAGAGCCTGAAACGATGAGGCTGGATTTTGACCATGATATTTGCTCCCTTTTAGATGTGCAAACCAACTTTGGAATTCTGTGTGGAAAGCAGGTGGAGTGAATAAAACAAAGCCAAGCAAGATTTCACTTCTCACCTCTTTCTTTTCTTCTTTTCTCTCTCTTTCTTGTTTTTTTTTTCCTCCCCATCACAGGGCTTTATTTGTCCTCTCTGTATGAAGTCTCATGGATCAGCTGAGGAGCTGTTCAAGCACTATGAAGCAGTCCATAACTCTGGCCTGGAGTCAAGTCATGGAGGGGAAGGTCATCTGTCACCAGAAAGGTGCAGCAGGACTTTGTGCTTGGGCACTTGTGGTAGCCTTCAGCTGCTTCTCACTGCACTGAGGGCTGGAGTAATTTGAACACTCAGTTATGTAGCCAAGTTTTTAACTGTTCATGCCCCATTTCCAGCTGAGCTGAAAGCTGCCACTGGCTGATACTCATCTGCCAGGAGGGGAGAATCAGATCCCTGTGTTTACTGCTGGTTAAATCTCTTCTTTCTGAGATCTGAGGCAGCTGGCACTGCAGTGTTAGACACTGGACTCATTTTTTAGCAGAGTGGCATAAATGGAACAGGTTCTCCCTGATTTCTGGCACAGAGCTGAAATTTCACCTTTAGAGGGTGGGGGGAGAACAACCCTGGGGATGGAGAAAGATCCTGAGTTTGTCTCTGGGTAGCTGGGATTCTTACTGGGTAATTATAGCATCAATATTTGCCTCAAAGGGCTCCCATGGGACCTGCAAATCTGGCACTTTGTCATTCCTTTTCCTCCTGTGTTCCAGAAGCTCCATGCTTCAGAAACCTTCTCTCACCTCTTTAACTGGTCAGAGCATTCCTGTTGAGTTTAACTCTAGGCTGTTCCCTGGAGGCTTCACCAGGCTGTTTCCTAGGGGCTCCACCAGGCTGTTCCCTAGAGAATCCACCAGGCTGTTCCCTAGGGGATCTGCCAGGCTGTTCCTTAGGGGCTCTACCAGGCTCTTCCCTAGAGGCTCCACCAGGTTGTTCCCTAGGGGATCTGCCAGGCTCTTCTCTGGGGGCTCCACCAGGCTGTTCCTTGGAGGCTCCACCAGGCTGTTCCTTAAGGGCTCTACCAGGCTCTTCCCTAGGGGATCTGCCAGGCTGGAGCCAGGCTCTGCTCAGGGATGGCCAAGGACAGCACAAGGGGCACTGGGTGCCAGCTGGAGCAGAGGAGGTGCCAGGGGAACAGCAGGGGAAACTTTGTCACTGTGAGGGTGCTGGAGCCTGGAGCAGGCTGCCCAGAGAGGCTGTGGAGCCTCCTCTAGAGCCATTCCAACCCCCCTGGCTGTGCTCCTGTGTGCCCTGCCCTGGGTGCTGCTGCTCTGGCAGGGACCTTGCACTGGATGCTCTCCAGAGGTCCCTTCCCTTCTCTGGTGTGTTCCATATCCCAGAAGAAGGGTATCTGATGCTGCCAGTCAGCTTGGTGTGCTGCTGGGGCAGACACACCCCAGCTGTGAGTGCCCCAAGCTAACCACTCTGTGTTCCCTCCCCCTGCTCTGGGTGCTCAGGGATGAAGTCTCACTGCTGCGACAAGAAGTGCAGGACCTGCAGGCTTCGCTCAAGGTTGGACATGGCTTCTACTCAGCACCTGCTCCTTTCTTCTCATGTGCAACCTGTGGCACTGTGCTGAGCAGTCCTCTCTCTGCCCCTCCCCTGTGTTTCCCCCCCAGGAGGAGAGGTGGTACTCAGAAGAGCTGAAGAAGGAGCTAGAGAAGCGGCAGGGGCCGCGGCAGCAAGTAATTGCTTTAAAATACTTGCAGCAGGTTTCTCAGCAGCATTGCCAGTGGAGAGTAAAACCCTTTCTGTAAGGCACGTGGCCTGCTTTAGTTAGTTCCATGGTTTGAATATTGACTTGCTCTTGAACACAAAGCTGCTCCTCTCTCCTCAGTTAGCTCAGTGTCTGCAAATCACGACAAAGGCAGAATGGCCTGGGCTGGAAGGGGCTTCCAGAGCTCATCCAGTCCAACCCCTCTGTAGCCAGCAGGGACATCCCCCACTGAAGCAGGCTGCACAGGGCCCTGTCCAGCCTCACCTTGAGTATCTCCAAGGGCCTCAACTACCTCCATGAGCAAATGACTCTTCCCAGAGTACCCACAGCATGTTCACTTTTGCTTCTGGTTGGCTTCTTTAGAATTCACTTTATTCAAACAAAGAAACAAACAACCTCATTAACTTATTCACTAAATCCAGTTCATTAACCCCCCCAGACAACCCAAAATGGCCTTTGGGCACAGGAGTCTGTGCTGCAAAGATCTTCAGCTTGGGCTGTGTTGTGCCCAAAGGGAGCTCTGAGCTCTGTTCCTATAAGCTATTTGAGATGTTGGCTTGCCACAAACCTCACAGATTGCTTTCTGCCAGAATTCCTGCCCAGAGTGTCTGTAGTGATGGCTGGAACCTCTCTTAGCTGCCCAGAGTGTCTGTAGTGATGGCTGGAACCTCTCTTAGCTGCCCAGAGTGTCTGTAGTGATGGCTGGAACCTCTCTTTCCCTGCCCAGAGTGTCTGTAGTGATGGCTGGAACCTCTCTTTCCTGCCCAGAGTGTCTGTAGTGATGGCTGGAACCTCTCTTAGCTGCCCAGAGTGTCTGTAGTGATGGCTGGAACCTCTCTTTCCCTGCCCAGAGTGTCTGTAGTGATGGCTGGAACCTCTCTTTCCTGCCCAGAGTGTCTGTAGTGATGGCTGGAACCTCTCTTTCCCTGCCCAGAGTGTCTGTAGTGATGGCTGGAACCTCTCTTCCCTGCCCAGAGTGTCTGTAGTGATGGCTGGAACCTCTCTTAGCTGCCCAGAGTGTCTGTAGTGATGGCTGGAACCTCTCTTAGCTGCCCAGAGTGTCTGTAGTGATGGCTGGAACCTCTCTTAGCTGCCCAGAGTGTCTGTAGTGATGGCTGGAACCTCTCTTAGCTGCCTAGAGTGTCTGTAGTGATGGCTGGAACCTCTCTTTCCCTGCCCAGAGTGTCTGTAGTGATGGCTGGAACCTCTCTTAGCTGCCCAGAGTGTCTGTAGTGATGGCTGGAACCTCTCTTAGCTGCCCAGAGTGTCTGTAGTGATGGCTGGAACCTCTCTTAGCTGCCCAGAGTGTCTGTAGTGATGGCTGGAACCTCTCTTTCCCTGCCCAGAGTGTCTGTAGTGATGGCTGGAACCTCTCTTAGCTACCCAGAGTGTCTGTAGTGATGGCTGGAACCTCTCTTTCCCTGCCCAGAGTGTCTGTAGTGATGGCTGGAACCTCTCTTTCTCTGCCCAGAGTGTCTGTAGTGATGGCTGGAACCTCTCTTTCTCTGCCCAGAGTGTCTGTAGTGATGGCTGGAACCTCTCTTAGCTGCCCAGAGTGTCTGTAGTGATGGCTGGAACCTCTCTTTCCCTGCCCAGAGTGTCTGTAGTGATGGCTGGAACCTCTCTTAGCTGCCCAGAGTGTCTGTAGTGATGGCTGGAACCTCTCTTTCCCTGCCCAGAGTGTCTGTAGTGGTGATTAGAACCTGTGTTTTGAGGGCAGATTTGACTCTTGAGGACAGAGAAAGGTTGAGGATTGTTTCTTGAGTCTTACAGCTCTGAAAGTCTGATGGTGATAGGTGAAATGGACAATCTTGGCCCTTTCCAGTCAGGTTCATAGAAGGAGTTGGGTTGGAAGAGATCTTAAAGCTCATCCAGTTCCACTCTCCCTGCCATGGGCAGGGACAGCTCCCCCCAGCCCAGGTGGCCTTGAACAGCTCCAGGGCAGGGAGTCTTCCAAGCAGAACTGTTTGAACCAGGGCTGCTTAGGAATCTTTGCCACACTGGAGCACAGAAGTGTTTATTTCCCTGCCTTTGCCACACCTGGGATGAGTTTGGGGAGCAGCAGTTTCTATTCCTGCAGTCTCATGATGCCTTTCTCCTGTTCCCTTAAGGATGCCAAGCCTGATGGATTGCCAACAACCACATCTACAGGTGAGTAACGTTTTGCTGGTTCATTGCTGCACCCTTCTGCAGCTCCTGTTGGGTTTTCTTTCACTGTAGCTTTCAGCTTATGAGGGAAACAAAAGCACTTTTGGTAAATTAAAAGACCTAGAAAGCTGGAATGGTAAATCTCTGCTGGGAGGAAAGCTGATTCTAAGTGCTTTGGGTAGCTGTAGTCTGGGCAAACTTTCCAGAAGCTTGACAGAACTGAAGCAGACTTCCTCCTGACTCTGAAAGCAGGATTCAGGAGCACTTTTGGACATGTTTTTAATCATCCTGCAGTCCTGTGAGCAGCTCTGGAGCCCCCAGCACAAGCAGGACATGGAAGTGTTGGAGGCAATGCAGAGGAGGCCACCAAGATGCTGAGAGGGCTGCAGCAGCTCTGCTCTGAGCACAGGCTGAGAGAGTTGGGGCTGTGCAGCCTGGAGAGGAGAAGGCTTCCAGGAGAGCTTGGAGTGGCCTTGCAGGATGTGAAGGGGGCTGCAGGAGGGCTGGGGAGGGACTATTGACAAGGTCTGGTGATGAGAGGAGGAGGAGGAGGAGGAATGGGTTTGAAGTGGCAGAGGGGAGATTGGAAGTGGATGTGAGGAAGAAGTTGTTTGCAGTGAGGGTGGTGAGACACTGGCACAGGCTGCCCAGAGAGGTTGTGGAGCACAGAAGCAGCCAATGTGATCTTTGATCAACCTCCCTGGGCAACCTGTGCCAGTGTCTCCTCATCCTCACTGCAAAGAATTTCTTCCTCATCACCAGTCTCAATCTACCCTCCTCAGGCTCCAATCCCTAGATGCTGCTAACATCATCCAGCCTGGCCTTGAACACCTCCAGGGAGGGCACATCCACAGCCTCCCTGGGCATATCTGACTGATGTGATTAGAGAACCACAGAATGGGCTGGAAGGGCCCTCCAAAGCTCATCCACTCCAACCCCCCTGCAGTCAGCAAGGGACATCCTCCACTAGATCAAGCTGCTCAGAGCCTTACTGAGCTTAACCTTGAACACCTCCATGGACTGAGCCTCCACTACCTCCCTGGCTGACCTCTTGCAGTGTTCCAGCACTCTTCCTGGTGCTGAACCTCTTCTTCACATCCAGCCTCAATCTCCTCTGCTCTGATTCCAAGCCATGTGTGACTGATGATGATTAAAGAGCTTTTAATCACCACTGAAGGCTTGGAGTTCAGCAGCATGTGGCAGTCATCTCAGGGGCTCTTTAGTGGAAAAATCACAGGGAGTTAATCCTGCAGAGCACTCAACCAGTGCCAGCATCATGCTTGTGGCTGTTTCATGTCGGTGAAGTTGTTCCCTCTGCTCAGTCTGCTTGGGTGTGAAGCAAATTTGGGTGTGCTTTGCTCTGGGTGGGGATAACTGTCCTGTCCTGGGTGTTTTCAAGGTAATAATGCTCTGCTCTTTTGTGGCTCTAGACTCGTTGGAACGGCAGCTGGAAGAGGTCCAAGTAGAGAATTTCAACATTAAGCAAATGAAAGACTTATTTGAGCAGAAAGCAGCCCAGCTGGCCACTGAGATTGTTGGTAAGTGCCTGCCTGGGCAGCCTCTGCGAGCCAGCAGTTGTTCAGCTCCTCCTAGGATGAGCGATTTCATCTCACAGCTCTCATTTGTTCTACTTCCTCCTCCTCCTCCTCAGATCTCAAATCAAAGTACGACGAAGAACTCAGCCTGCGGGAAGGAGCAGAGCAGAAACTGGCAAACCTGAGGCAGGAGCTGCAGAAGGAGAGGAGTGCAGTGGAAGACCTGAAGACAGAGCTGGTACTCACCTCAGCCCGGGGGGGTGTTGCTTGTGGCAAGCAGTCAGGCTCTGGTGAGCCTGGAGCTGTCTGCTGCTGGGCTGAGGAGCTGCAGGCCCACGCTGGCTGTGCTGCTCTGTCCTGAGCTCACCCTTTGCTGCCATGAGGTGCTGCTTGTGCTCTGCCTGGCCCTGGCCAGCTGCAGATAGCAGAAGTGCTGCCAGGTGGCTTGCAACGTGGTGCTGAAAGACTGGCAGCTGTCATCACCAGGCCTGGGTTCAAGTTGTGCCTCCTGCTCTTGGCTGGCAAGAGCAGTGTGTGCATTCCAGCAGTTTGGCTCCTGGTGGCTCTCAACCCAGCCATGGCTCCAGGCAGCAGTTCAGTCACAGCACTTCTCAGGCAGTAGTCAAGGGGACCTCAGACTTCTCCCACTGAGCCACTGCTTAGACCCTGGAGAAAAGCAGGACTCATTTATCCCCCTTCTCCTCTGGAGTCAGCTGCCCAGGGCTCATTTATCCCCCTTCTCCTCTGGAGTCAGCTGCCCAGGGCTCATTTATCCCCCTTCTCCTCTGGAGTCAGCTGCCCAGGGCTCATTTATCCCCCTTCTCCTCTGGAGTCAGCTGCCCAGGGCTCATTTATCCCCCTTCTCCTCTGGAGTCAGCTGCCCTGAAGGGCTCACTTGGCCCTGCCTGAGCACTGGGCCTGGCCATTCCTCTCTGTTTAGTTGTTTCTTTTCTTCTGTATCCTTCTCCTTTCCCAGTACCTCTTCTCTTGGAGATCACAGGTTGCTTTGGGTTGGAAAGGACCCTCAGAGGTCACCCTGTCCCCTGCACTCAGCAGGGACATCTCCAGCTAGATCAGGTTGCACAGGATGCCAACAGGTTTGCTCTTGAGTGTCTCCAGGGCTGAGCCACCCACCACATCTCTGGGCACCTGTTCCACTATTTCTGTGAAGAACTTCCTGCTAATGTCCAACCTACCTCTCCCCTGCTCCAGGCTCAAACCACTGCCCCTTGTCCTGTCACTAAACAGCTCCTCCCCAGCCTTCCTGTGGGTCCCCTTCAGGTACTGAAAGGCTGCTCCAAGGTCTCCTCCAGAGCCTGCTCTTCTCCAGGCTGAGCAGCCCCAAGTCCCTCAGCCTGTCCTTGTAGTAGAGGTTCTCCAGTCCTCTGATCATCTGTGTGGCCTCTTCTGGACCCACTCCAGCAGGTCCAGGTCCTTCTTGTGTTGAGGTCCTCATAATTGGACACAGCACTTCAGGTGAGTCAGAATCAGAATTAATCAAGTTGGAAAAGACCTTCAAGATCATCCAGTCCAACCTATCACCTGCCACCTTCTGATTAACTCACCCATGGCACTCAGTGCAGCCTCCTCTTCAACACCTCCAGCCATGGGGGCTCCACCACCTCCCTGGGCAGCCCATTCCAGTGCCAATCACTCTCTCTGACAACAACTTCCTCCTAACATCCAGCCTGAGCCTGCCCTGGCACAGCTTCAGGCTGTGTCCCCTTCTTCTGTCCCTGGCTGCCTGGCAGCAGAGCCCAACCCCACCTGGCTACAGCCTCCCTGCAGGCATCAATGAGCTCTGCCCTGAGCCTCCTCTTCTGCAGGCTGCACCCCCCCAGCTCCCTCAGCAGAGCAGAGTGGCAGAGTCTCCTCTCCCATCTGCTGCTCACTGTTCTTTAGGTGCCAGCACTCCTTTCCTCTGCTTTCTCTCGTGTCCCCTGTTGCCTTCCCTCTCCTTTCCTTCCATAGCTTTTTCATCTGGAGGGCTGGCACAGATTTTCTTCTCCCTTTTTCGTTTGTTTTGGGTCTGTTTGGGTTTGGGTTTGTGGTTTTGGTGCTTCTTGCACAGCTGTGGTTCTGCCTGAGGCACCTCGCCTGGAAGCTGATGGTTTGAAACATCGTTGGAGGTGGCACTGACACTGGATCTGTGTCTGCTTTGCTCACTGCTACTGCTCTGCTCTTCAGCTGCAAAGGCCTGGTGTGGAAGA
The DNA here is from genome assembly GCF_015220805.1 of Pogoniulus pusillus. Taxonomy (NCBI): domain Eukaryota; kingdom Metazoa; phylum Chordata; class Aves; order Piciformes; family Lybiidae; genus Pogoniulus; species Pogoniulus pusillus. The sequence goes on from NC_087278.1 coordinate 1,170,568, forward strand.
TGTGGCTGTCCTGAAAAAGGAACTGGTGCAGGTGCAGACACTGATGGACAAAATGACCTTGGAACGCGAGCGGGAGTCTGAGAAGCTGAAGGATGAGTGCAAGCAGCTGCAGGCAGAGCAGGCAAGCTCAGAGGTAACCACAAAGTCATGATGGGTCAGGGTGCAGGGCACCTCAGAGATCTTCTACTCCAACCTACTTGCTATGAGCAGGGGGCACCTCTTAACTAGACTCTGCTTAAGGCCTCCTCCAGCCTGGCCTGCAGCACCCCCAGCAAGGAGGCAGCCACAGCCTCCCTGGGCAGCCTGGGCCAGGCTCTCACCACCCTCACACTCAACAGCTTCTGCCTCAGCTCCACTCTCAGCCTGCTCTGCCTCAGCTCCAAACCATTGCCCCTTGGCCTGCCTCACACCCCCTCAGCACAGCTCCCTCTGCAGCCTTCCTGCAGGATGCCTTCAGCTCTTGGCAGCAGCTCTGAGGTGCCCTGGAGCCTTCTCCTCTGCAGGCTGCACCCCCCCAGCTCCCTCAGCCTGTGCTCACAGCAGAGCTGCTCCAGCCCTGCCAGCATCTTTGTGGCCTCCTCTGGTCTCTCCAGCAGCTCTCTGCAGGCAGCTACCAAGTGTTGAGTCTTGAACACCTCCAGGCAGGAGGTAGCCACAGCCTCCCTGGGCAGCCTGTGCCAGACTCTCAGCACCCTCCTGCTGAAGAACTTCTTCCTAATCCCCAGTCTAAATCTGCCCTCCTCAATCTTCAGCCCATTCCCTCTCTTCCTGTCACTGCCAGATGTTTATTTGTGTGCCCTGCTCCCAGCCATCTTCCCTCCTGTTGAGCTCTGCATGCAGGGCTGAGGCTGCAGTGTGAGTTGCTCTGTTTGTCTTTTCAGGCTACCATTAACCAGCTAAGAGCTGAACTTGCCAAAGGACCTCAGGAGGTGGCTGTGTATGTGCAGCAGCTGCAGCAACTCCAAAGTTTAGTCAAAGAGCTTGACCAGAAGAACCAGGTGAGGCTGATGCTGATGTTCTTCCTCTGCTTGTCAGTTCACAGTAAAGTGGAGACACCTCAGAGGCTGCATTAGGTGACCTGTGAAGGTCTCTTCCACACACTTCTCTGAGCAACAGCATTTGTGGTTCAGTTCCTGTCCAGTGCTATGCAGCCACAGAATCAGAGGGTTGTTTGGGTTGGAAAAGGCCTCTGAGATCACTCAGTCCAACCAGCAGCCCAGCACCACTATGGCCACCAGACCACGGCCCCAGGTGCCATGGCCACAGGTTTCTTGGGCACCTCTGGGGCTGGGCACTCCACCACCTCCCTGGGCAGCCTGTGCCAACCCCTGAGCACTCTTGCAGCACAGACATCTTTCCTCCTCTCCAGCCCCTGGCACAGTGCAGGATGGAGCATGCTGCATTTGGATGTGCACAGCCACCTCTGGCTGCCTTGGAATGCAGGCAGCTGCTGCTGTGCACCAGTGCAGTGTTTGCAGCCTGTGCAAACCTGGAGCAGGGAAGCTTCTTCCACCTCCTTCAGGAGCTCTGCTGAGCAGAGCAGGTGACAGGTAGCTAAGATCAGTTCTCTGGGAGCAGCAGGAGTTGCCTTTCTTGCCTTGCTGAAGCACTGTCAGCTGGGGCTGGCTTGCCTTGCAGAGGCCAGCAGCTGGCTTGTAGCCCAGAGGAGACCTCTAATGTGCAGAGCCAGGGCGTTCCCTGGGGCCTGATTCTGAGCCTGGGGTTGGTCTCTGTGTGGTGCTTTGGTTTGTTCTTTGGTTTTGAGGAAAATGGACCTGAAGTGCTCAGTTCCTCAGCTGCTCCTGCTGGAGCTGCTCTGAAATGTGAGCAGTGACTTTCCCTGTAGGGGTGACAGGGCACTGGAGCAGGCTGCCCAGAGAGCTTGTGGAGACCTGCTCTGGAGACATTCAAAACCTGCCTGGCTGTGTTCCTGTGTGACCTGCCCCGGGTGAGCTTTCTCTGGATGATCTCCAGAGGTCTCCTCCAGCCCTCTCCATTGTGTGATTTCAGTGCTTACAGCCCCCCCAGCCTGTGCTTGCAGCTGAAGCTCTGTTTGAGCTGCAGAGTTAACTTGGGGGACGTGAAACAGAGGTCACTGTTCTCTTTAGTAGTCGTCTTGGGCAGGAAGCTTTCTCCTCTTGACATCTGAGCAATGCAGGGCTGCTCTTCAGTGGCTGTAACTCTTCTCAGGGCCTGACTGAGAAGCTGCTGAAGAAGGAACTGGACTACACCCAGCTAGAAGAAAAGCACAATGAAGTGTCTGTGAGCAAGAAGAACATCCAGGCAAGCTTTCATCAGAAGGACTTGGACTGCCAACAGCTCCAGGCCAAGCTGTCTGCTTCTGAAGCCTCCATACAGAGGTTACAGACAGAGCTAGGTGAGAAGGGGGAGGCAAGCCAGAAGCTTAAAGAGGAGTTGTCTGAAGTAGAAACAAAGTGCCAGCATCTGAAGGCAGAGTGTAAACAGCTCCAGCAGCAGAGGGAGGAAAAAGAGCAGCACAGCCTGCAGCTCCAGGGTGAGCTCAGCCAGGTGAGTTCCTTAAGCATGGAACCATTCCTCTTTTAAGGACCTTGAGGATCCTCAAGCCCAGCCTTCTGCCCACCCCTCCATGACCACAGAGCATGGCCTGGATCATCCTGGTGAGATAGTTCTTGAAAGCATTCCAGGAGGCTGTTGTGAACTCTGTGTGCAGCTTTTACATGCACAGGCACTTCCCTGCCCTTATGGGAGGGCAAGAACTCAGACTGCATCTGACCAGAGCTGGAGCTGGCTGGGGAACATCCATAGAGACACCGAATGCACTGGGGGGGAGGCTCCAAAGGTCATTGGCTCCAGCCCCTGGCCAGTGAGCAGGGACATCCCCAACTAGATCAGGTTGCTTGGGTTGGAAGATCCCTCTCAGACCACCCAGTCCAACCAGCAACCCAACCCCACCGTGGCCCCAAGTGCTGTTTCCACACCTCCCACTAGAAGAGGTCACTCAAGGCCTCATCCATCCTGGTCCTGAACACCTCCAGGGAGGTTGTGGAGCACAGAAGCACAGAATGTGATCAGATCAAAGATCACATTGGCTGCTTCTGTGCTCCACAACCTCCCTGGGCAACCTGTGCCAGTGTCTCACCACCCTCACTGCAAACAACTTCTTCCTCACAGCCACTTCCAATCTCCCCTCTGCCACTTCAAACCCATTCCTCCTCCTCCTCCTCCTCCTCCTCCTCCTCCTCCTCCTCCTCCTCCTCCTCCTCCTCCTCCTCCTCCTCCTCCTCCTCCTCCTCTCATCACCAGACCTTGTCAATAGTCCCTCCCCAGCCCTCCTGCAGCCCCCTTCACATCCTGCAAGGCCACTCCAAGCTCTCCTGGAAGCCTTCTCCTCTCCAGGCTGCAGAGCCCCAACTCTCTCAGCCTGTGCTCAGAGCAGAGCTGCTGCAGCCCTCTCAGCATCTTGGTGGCCTCCTCTGCACTGCCTCCAACACTTCCATGTCCTGCTTGTGCTGGGGGCTCCAGAACTGCCCCCAGGACTGCAGGTGGGGTGTGAGGAGAGCAGAGCCAAGGGGCAGAATCCCCTCCCTTGCCCTGTGCCCACACTGCTCTGGCTGCAGCCAGCACAGGGTTGTGTCTGGGCTGCACTCACCCTGCAGGCTCCTGTGGAGCTTTGCATCAGCCCAGACCCCCAGGGCCTGTTCCTCAGGGCTGCTCTCAGCCACTCCCCACTGGTGCCTGGGCTGTCTGAAGTATCACAGTATCACAGTGGAGAGCTCTGGCTAAGAACAGCCCCAGCAGCTCCCTGCCTTTGCCTTGCAGCTGCACAGTAAGCTGCTGGAGGCCGAGCGGCAGCTGGGGGAAGCCCAGGGGCGGCTGAAGGAGCAGAGGCAGCTCTCCAGTGAGAAGCTGATGGACAGGGAGCAGCAGGTGGCTGACCTGCAGCTGAAGCTGTCTCGGGCCGAGGAGCAGGTAGGACACTTCCTGGGCTCCCTGCAGGCTCCACTTTGTTCTGCTTCTGATGGGACCCTGTGCTAGTGCTGTGGTGGATGAGCTTCACCCCACGGGGATGTCCTGGGACCACTGCTCTTGAAAGGCTTGGGGCAGAACTGATGAAGTCCTAATGCCTGTTTTGGCCTAAAATGGCCTTCTGCTTGAATCTGCCTAAATACATCTGCAGTGCAGGTTTCTGTAAGGCTCATCAGCTGCACCTTTTGTGCCTGGTGCTGTAGGCATGAGCAGTGCTGCCATCCAGGGAGCCCTGGGCAGAGGGGAGGGCTGGGCAAGGGGGATAAGAGTCCTGCACCTGGGGAGGAGCATTCCAGGCTCCAGGACACATCAGATATTGACCTGCTGGAAAGCAGCTCCATGGAGGAAGCCCTTAGAGTCCTGGTGGCCACGGGACAGCAAAGTGCCCTTGTGGCCAGCAAGGCCAAGGGGATGCTGGGGGGCTTTAAGGAGAGTGTGGCCATCAGGGCAAGGGAGGTTCTCCTGCCCCCCTGCTCTGGTGAGGCCACATCTGGAGTATTATGTCCAGTTCTGGGCTGCCCAGTTCAGGGGGCACAAGGAACTACTGGAGAGAGTCCAATGGAGAGCTCTGAGGGTGCTGCAGGGACTGGGAGCTCTGTGTGGTGAGGACAGGCTGAGAGCCCTGGGGCTGCTGAGCCTGGAGAGGGGACCTGAGCAATGGTTACAAATGTCTGAGGTGGGGGTCAAGAAGCAGGGGCCAGGCTCTGTCCAGTGGTGCAGTGATAGGACAAGGAGCAGCAGGCATCAGCTGGAACCCAGGAGGTTCCACCTCAGCAGGAGCAGAGACTTCTTTGCTCTGAGGGTGCTGAAGCCCTGGAGCAGGCTGCCCAGAGAGGGAGTCTAGAGCCAGGCCAAGGGGGAATGGTTTGGAGCTGAGGCAGAGCAGGCTGAGAGTGGAGCTGAGGCAGAAGCTGTTGAGTGTGAGGGTGGTGAGAGCCTGGCCCAGGCTGCCCAGGGAGGCTGTGGCTGCCTCCTTGCTGGGGGTGTTGCAGGCCAGGCTGGATGAGGCTCTGAGCAGCTGAGTGTAGCTGAGAGGTGTCCCTGGGCATGGTGGGGAGGATGAAGCAGCTGAGCTCTGAGCTGCCTGCCAGCCTGAGCCATTGTAGGACTCTGAGCAGCAATGGTTTGGGTCAGGTTTGGATTCTTTAAGTAGCATTAGACATTTTTGTGCTGCTTTTCAGATCCTCCTGTTCAGACTAAGATCTTGCAGTGTTGAGCATGAGTGTGGAGCACTCCTGGGGTGCTGTTTGCTCACTGGAGTGATGTTTGTTCACTCCTTAGGCTGGTTGGCTTCTTGCTTTTTGGGTTCTTTTCACTTCTTTCTTTTTAGCTGAAGGAAAAAGCAGCAAACTCCACAGATTTGCAGCACCAATTGGACAAAGCCAAGCAGCAGCACCAGGAGCAGCAGACACTTCAGCAAAACACCACAGCAAAGCTAAGGGAAGCCCAGGTATGAGCTGGGGGCCCTCCTCTGAAAGTGCATTTCAGGATTTTGTGACTTCAGTTAGGTTTTCTTTCCAGAAAAGGAACTTGCAGGACTTGCCCTGGTGTCAATCCATAGGACAGAAGACCTGCACCTGGGGAGGAACAACCCCAGGCACCAGCACAGAGTACAGGTTGATCTGCTGCACAGCAGCTCCATGGGGTCCTGGTGGACAAGAAGCTCCCCACGGGCCAGCAATGTGCCCTTGTGGCCAAGAGGGCCAATGGTGTCCTGGGGTGCATCATGAAAAGTGTGGCCAGCAGGGCTAGGGAGGTTCTCCTGCCCCTCTGCTCCGCTCTGCCCTGCTGAGAGCACTCCTGGGATGCTGTGTCCAGTGCTGGGCTCCCTCATTCCAGACAGGGACCTGCTGGGGAGAGTCCAACAGATGAAGGGACTGGAACATCTCTGCTGTGAGGAAGAGCTGAGAGCCCTGGGGCTGGAGGGTGGAGAAGGCTGAGAGGGGACCTGAGCAGTGTCTATGACTGTCTGAGGGTGCCAAGAAGAGGCCAGGCTCTTTTTGCTGGTGCCCAGTCACAGGACAGGGACAATGGACACAAACTGGAACCCAGGAGGTTCCACCTCAACATGAGGAGAAACTTCTTTGGTGTGAAGGGTGCTGGAGGCCTGGAGCAGGCTGCCCAGAGAGGCTGTGGAGTCTCCCCTGGAGACTTTCCTGTGTGCCCTGCCCTGGGTGAGCCTGCTCTGGCGGTGGGGGAGGACCTGATGATCTCCAGAGGTCCCTTCCAGCCCCTTCCATTCTGTGACTGTGTGGCAGAGAAGGTGTTCAGTAAACTTGCCCAGGGTTTGTGCATGAGGAACAGCTGCTTGAGGCCTTTGTCGTGAAGGGAGCTGCTGTGTGATTCTCTAGAACGACCTGGAGCAAGTCCTGAGGCAAATTGGAGACAAGGACCAAAAAATACAGAACCTGGAGGCTTTGCTTCAGAAAAGCAAGGAGAACATCTCCCTGCTGGAAAAGGAGAGGGAGGACCTGTATGCAAAAATCCAGGCTGGAGAAGGAGAAACTGCAGTGCTCAACCAGCTGCAAGAGAAGAACCATGGGCTGCAGATCCAGGTGAGCACTGACAGCCTTGCCTCTTGGCCTCCACCCTCAGCAGGACTCCTGTGTCCTCTTCCTCCCTCCTCATCAGCTGTGCCACTGATCTGTGCTGTTGCTCTGGTGCTTACTTAAAGATCTTGCTGTCACTTTCACAGGACTTGTCCTCACTATCTTCATTGAGGCCAGGCTAGGTTGGAGCCTTGAGCATCCTGGGCTAGTGGGAGGTGTCCCTGCCCATGGAGAGGGTTGGATCTAGATGACCTTTAAGGTCCCTTCCAAGCCAAACCATTCTGTGAGCACAGGAGCAGGAGTCCTTAGACGTTTCCTATCTAAGCAGGCTGCTAATATGCTTGGAAATAATGTTTGCAGAACTATTGGCTTCTCTTGTTCAAAAGGAGGTTTAATTCTTGCTGTCATCACCAAAACTCAGCTTGACCTGCACCTGTTGTCCCCTTGCCATTGTGGTTTTACTACAGTAAGGCCAAAGGGACAATTTTAGGGCAGGGTAGATTGAGGATGGACATCAGGAGGAAGTTCTTCACAGTGAGAGTGGTGAAATGCTGGAGCAGGTTGCCCTGGAGGGTGATGGAGGCTTCATCCCCAGAGACATTCAAGATCAGACTTGATGTGTTCTGCACCTGGGTGGGTGCAGTCCCAAGCACAGCTCCAAGCTGGGTGGGGAATGGCTGAGAGCAGCCCTGAGGAACAGGCCCTGGGGGTCTGGGCTGATGCAAAGCTCCACAGGAGCCTGCAGGGTGAGTGCAGCCCAGACACAACCCTGTGCTGGTCTGCAGCAAGAGCAGTGTGGGCACAGGGCAAGGGAGGGGATTCTGCCCCTTGGCTCTGCTCTCCTCACACCCCACCTGCAGTCCTGGGGGCAGTTCTGCAGCCCCCAGCACAAGCAGGACATGGAAGTGTTGGAGGCAGTGCAGAGGAGGCCACCAAGATGCTGAGAGGGCTGCAGCAGCTCTGCTGTGAGCACAGGCTGAGAGAGTTGGGGCTGTGCAGCCTGCAGAGGAGAAGGCTTCCAGGAGAGCTTGGAGTGGCCTTGCAGGATGTGAAGGGGGCTGCAGGAGGGCTGGGGAGGGACTATTGACAAGGCCTGGTGATGAGAGGAGGAGGAGGAGGAATGGGTTTGAAGTGGCAGAGGGGAGATTGGAAGTGGCTGTGAGGAAGAATTTGTTTGCAGTGAGGGTGGTGAGACACTGGCACAGGTTGCCCAGGGAGGTTGTGGAGCACAGAAGCACCCAATGTGATCCCATTCTGTGCTTCTGTGCTCCACAACCTCCCTGGAGGTGTTCAGGACCAGGCTGGATGAGGCCTTGAGCAACCTGTTCTAGCGGGAGGTGTCCCTGCCTCTGGCAGGGGTTTGGAACTGGCTGAGCTTTGAGGTCCCTTCCAGCCTAAGCCATTCTATGACTCTGTGTGTCCCTGGGCAGCCTGCTCTAGTTGGAAGTGTCCCTGCTGCCTGCAGAGGGGTTGGACAAGAGGACCTTTGAGGCTCCTTTCCAACCCAACCCATTCTGTGGTTCTGTTTTCATCACTAAGTCCTAGAATGGCTCAGGTTGGAAGGGCCATGGGTAGGGACACCTCTCCACTAGGCTCAGCTGCTCCAAGCCTCATCCAGCCTGGGTTTGAACACCCTCAGGGAGGAGGCATCTATTAACCTCTCTTGAAGTCTGCTGTTGTCTGTAGTGTGGCCTCACTGTAACAGTACAGAAGAAATGAGATCTTGCTGAGCCTGCAGAACCATCCTAAGCCTTGCTATTATTCAGAAGCTCTCTGACCCCCTTCATAGAATCAACCAGGTTGGAAGAGACCTCCAAGACCATCCAGTCCTTGGACCTGCTTTTTCAGCCTTCTCTTCTACTTCCTTCCTTTGCTTTCATTTCCCCCCCTGCAGGTAACTCAGCTGACAGAGAAGCTGAAGAATCAATCAGAAAGTCACAAACAGGCTCAAGAGAATTTGCATGAGCAAGTGCAGGAGCAAAAGTCCCATCTGAGAGCTGCCCAGGACAGGGTCCTTTCCCTGGAAGCAAACATCACAGAGCTCAGCAGCCAGCTCAATGAGAGCAAAGAGAAAGTGTCACAGCTGGATGTGCAGGTAATGGAGCTCTGTCTGCTGCTGAGGAAGCCTGCTGCTGATTTCTGTCTTCCTTCCCCATCAGACTGGACCTTAGGGAAGGTTTGGTCACAGCAGAAGTGGTCAGGCATTGGCACAGGTTGCCCAGGGAGGTTGTGGAGCACAGAAGCACCCAACGTGATCTTTGATCACGTTGGGTGCTTCTGTGCTCCACAACCTCCCTGGAGGTGTTCAGGACCAGGCTGGATGAGGCTCCAGTTAAAGAGCTCTTTCACTGCAGTCCCCTTTGCCTTGCAGGTCAAAGCAAAGACTGAGTTGCTGCTTTCAGCAGAAGCCTCCAAAGCTGCCCAAAGAGCAGATCTGCAGAACCACCTGGACACTGCCCAGCACGCACTGCAAGATAAGCAGCAGGTGATGAACATACAGCTCCTGTGTCCCCCAAAATCACCCCAGCAGCTTGCTTCCAAAGCAAACCCACACCTGGGCATCCTGTGCAACTCATCCCTTGCCTCTGGTGTGCATCCTGGTGGCTTTGCTGTGAGCAGCACCAAGCTGGTTTGCAGGAGGGGGAAGAATGGGATTGAGAGTCCACTCCTGGCTGGGAAGTTGTGGGAAAAGGGAGATTTAGGCTGGAGATCAGGGAGAAATCTTTCCAGTGAGGGTGGGGAGACACTGGAATAGGTTGCCCAGGCAGGCTGTGGAGGTCTCCTCCCTGGAGGTGTTGAAGGTCAGGTTGGATGAGGGCTTGAGCAGCCTGGACTGGTGGAAGAAGCCCATGGCAGGGGAGTTGGAACTGGATGAGCTTTAAGGTCTCTTCCAGCCCAAACCACTCTGTGATTCTAAAACAGGGCTTGATGGAGCTCTGAGCAACCTGATCTAGTTGGGGATGTCCCAGCTTAGTGCAGGGAGGTTGGACAAGAGGCACCTGGGGCCAGTGTTTAGTGGCCATGGGGGTGTTGGGTTGATGCTTGGGCTGGGTGATCTCAGAGGCCTTTTCCAACCCAAGCCATTGCTGTGATTTCACCAAGTGCTTACTGAAACAGTTTGAGTTGTCAGAATCAGTGCTGCTGGGGTCTTCATGGGGACCCCCAGCAGGTGCTGGCACAGCAGCATTTCTCAGCAGGGGAGTGGGATGGATTGCTGTAGGCAGAAGGCCTCTTTGGGCAACTGTTACACAGTTCATAGATTCATGGAATGGGTTGGGTTGGAATGGACCTCAAAGCTTATCTGGCTCCAACCTCCCCTGCCATGGGCAGGGACACCTCCCACCAGCCCTAGGTTGCTCAAGGCCTCATCCAGCCTGGCCTTGAACACCACCAGGGAGGTTGTGGAGCACAGAATCACCCAATGTGGTCGAAGAGATGGATGAGCTTTGAGGTCCCTTCCAACCTAAATCATTCTGTGATTTTCTTGCCCCTCAGACTTTGATCTGAGCATGTTAGAAGGTTTAAAGCAGTTGTGAAATCAGTCAGTTTTGGAGGCTAGTTCAAAAAACTACTCACCCTGTGTTGTGGTTTCACCTCAGGAGTTAAACAAGGTCAGTGCCCAGCTGGAGCAGGTGACAGCTAAGCTGAATGACAAGCAGGAGCACTGCACTCAGCTGGAGGGCAGCCTGAAAGAGCACAAGGAGAAATGTCTGTCTCTGGAGCAGAAAACTGAAGAGCTGGAGGGACAGCTGAAGGTTTGTGTCAAACACAGCATCTGGGAGGTGGAGGAGCACCTGCAGAAGTGGAGCTTCTTGGGTTACAGCAACCCCACACAGGTGCACCTGGGGGTGCTGGACTGTAGCAGCCTGAGCGTGAGCCAGCAGTGTGCTGGCCAGGGGCAGAGTGATTGGCATTGGAATGGGCTGCCCAGGGAGGTGGTGCAGTGCCCATGCCTGGAGGTGTTGCAGCCAAGCCTGGCTGGGGCACTTAGTGCCATGGTCTGGTTGGTTGGGCAGGGCTGGGTGCTAGGCTGGGCTGGCTGAGCTTGGAGCTCTCTGCCAACCTGCTTGGTTCTATGATTGTATGCTGAGGGGACTGGAGCAGTGCCTGGTGAGGAGAGGCTGAGGGCCCTGGGGCTGCTTAGTCTGGAGAAGAGAAGACTGAGAGGGGATTGAATCAAGGTCTCTAAATCTCTGAGGGCTGGGGGTCAGGAGGGGGGGACAGGCTCTGCTCACTGCTGCCTGGCACAGGACAAGCAGCAGTGGATGGAAGCTGCAGCACAGGAGGTTCCAGCTCAGCACAAGGGGAACTTCTTGCCTGGAAGGGTCCCAGAGCCTGGCACAGGCTGCCCAGAGAGGCTGTGGAGTCTCCTCTGGAGCCTCAATGCTCAGCAAGAGCTAAAGGGCAGAGGGCAGGAGGCTGGGGCCAGACTCTTTTCAGTAGTGCCCAGTGACAGGACAAGGGGCAAGAGGCACAAGCTGGAAGCCAGGAAGTTCCACCTGAACATGAGGAGGAACTTTGGTGTGAGGGTGCTGGGAGCAGGCTGCCCAGAGAGATTGTGGAGTCTCAGTTGTGGAGTCTCCTGCTCAGGAGAGATTCCAGATCCACCTGGACAGTGTGATCCTGGGCAAGATCCTGCTTTAGCAGAGGGATTGGACTGGATGACCTCCAGAGGTCCCTTGCAACCCCCAGATGCTAGGCTCTGGTGATATCTACAGCCACTTGTTTAACTGCTTTGGTGGTGTTTGGTGTGTAGAGGCAAGGTCCTTTAAAGGGTGTCAGTCCCTTCAGACCTCTTCCTGCACACACCATGAGTGGGAGGCATCATTTTAGAGTCAGTGCAACAGGCTGCCCAGGGAGGCTGTGGATGTCCCCTCCCTGCAGGTGTGCAAGGCCAGGTGAGAGGTGTCCTTGCCTAAGGCAGGGGTCTGGAACTGGCTGAGCTTTGAGGTGCCTTCCAGCCCAACCCATTGCATGACTCTGTGGCTGGTTTGTCAGAGCAGTTGTGGAGGAGCAGGAGGTTTGCAGGAGCAAGACAAGGAAAGGGACCTGGCGAAGCCCCGCAGCAGGCAGGGGGCTGTGAGCAGCGCCGGCAGCAGAGGCTCCACACACTGCCTGGCTTCTGCTTCTCCTTGCTGTCTGCATTGTGCTGGTGCTGCCCTGGTGCTCTCTGACATGATGTTTCTCTCTCAGAAGCTGGAAGCTGATGGCCTGGATGCTAAGGCGAGCAGAGAGCAAACTCTGCAGGAGCTACAGCAGCAGCGGCGGCAGGCGGCAGAGGCAGAGCTGAGGGCAGCAGAGCTCAGCAGAGAGCTGGAAGCAGCACGAGAAGCGTAGGTGTCAGCTGGGCACAGCACTGTGAAAGGCTCAGCAGCAGCCAGCACTGTGCCCAGGTGGCTAAGAAGGCTACCAGCATCCTGGCCTGCAGCAGCAGTGGTGTGGGCAGCAGTGGTGTGGGCAGCAGGGGCCTGGGTCAGCAGTGGTGTGGGCAGCAGGGGCCTGGGTCAGCAGTGGTGTGGGCAGTGATCCTGCCTGAGGCACTGCTGAGGCTGCACCTCAATTACTGGGTTCAGTTTTGGGCCTCTCACTGCAAAGTACATTGAGGGTCTGGAGCAGATCCAGAGAAGGGCAACCAAGCTGGGGCAGGGTCTGGAGAACAGGGCTGGGGAGCAGCAGCTGAGGGAGCTGGGGGGGTGCAGGCTGAGGGCAGAGCTCATTGCTGTCTGCAGCTCCCTGAGAGGAGGCTGCAGGGAGGTGGGGTTGGGCTCTGCTCCCTAGGCTCAGGGGGTAGGAGGAGAGAGAACAACCTGAAATCCTGCCAGGGAGGGTTAGGTTGGAGATACAAAAGAGCCTGGGAAGGAGACTCAGAAAACTAAGAGAATTTCTCCCTTTTGGGGGCTTTTCTTCTATTTGCAGAGTGTCCAATGCTGGATTGGATTTGCAGAAGAAATCTGAGGCCCTTCAGCAAGTGAAACAGGAAATGTCCAAGCAGGAGGAGGAAAAGGCCAGGCTGAAACAAAGCCTGGAGAAATCCAGTCGGGAGACAAGTCAACAGCTCAAGGAATTAGAGTCTAAAATGCAGGCAGCAACGTCTGAGCTGCAGCAAGTGAAGCTGGAGAAGGAGTCTCTCTTCAAGGACCTTGCAGCTACCAAAGAGAAGCTCTCCAAAAGCTCTGAGTCCTTCAAAAAGAGGAAGGAAGAGCTAGAGAAAGACATCCAGAAAGGCAAAGCAGCTGTGGCAGAGATGGTCAGTAGGCTGCCTCTGGGGCATTGCTTGGGCTCTCCCCAGGCTGCCAACCTGGGTTTGTCCACAGGAGCAGAGTCCCAGCACTCTCCAGAGGCCTCTCCCCTGCTGCATGTCCCCTCCCTGGGGGTGTTCAGGCTGGATGAGGCCTCGAGCAGCTGAGAGGTGTCCTTGCCCATGTCAAGGGATTGCAGCAGATGATCTCTGAGGTGCCTTCCAACCTGAGCCATTCTAGGATCTGTGATTTGGGAATGCTTAGCCTGAGGTCTCAGGAGGGCCCTTGGAGACAGCAGAGTTTCAGCGAGGTCTCAGAGCAGGCTCATGAGTGCTTGACCACCAGAGCAGCTAAAGAAAATGAACTCTGGCCCTAGGATGCAGCTGCTTCTTCCCTGCTTTGCTTCTCTGGTTACAGGAATGGGCACTGTGTGAGTACAGAGCCACAGCACCATGCAGTGGCTTAGACTGGAGGGCACCTCACAGATCATCTACTCCAACCCCCTGCCATGCCCAGGGACACCTCTCAGCTGGACTCAGCTGCTCAAGGCCTCACCCAGCCTGGCCTGCAACACCCCCAGCAAGGAGGCAGCCACAGCCTCCCTGGGCAGCCTGGGCCAGGCTCTCACCTCCCTCACACTCAACAGCTTCTGCCTCAGCTCCACTCTCAGCCTGCTCTGCCTCAGCTCCAAACCATTGCCCCTTGGCCTGCCTCACACCCCCTCAGCACAGCTCCCTCTGCAGCCTTCCTGCAGGATGCCTTCAGCTCTTGGCAGCAGCTCTGAGGTGCCCTGGAGCCTTCTCCTCTGCAGGCTGCACCCCCCCAGCTCCCTCAGCCTGTGCTCACAGCAGAGCTGCTCCAGCCCTGGCAGCACCTTTGTGGCCTCCCCTGGTCTCTCTCCACAGCTCTGTGTCCTCCTGCTGCTGGGGCCAGCAGCCCTGGAAGCAGGATTGGAGGTGAGGTCTGAGCAGAGCAGAGCCAAGGGGCACAATGCCCTCTCTTGCCCTCTGCCCACACTGCTCTGGCTGCAGCCAGCACACAGCTGCCTGCTGGGCTGCAGGAGGGCACTGCTGGCTGCTGGCAGCTGCTCAGTACCCAGCACCCCCAAGGCTCTTTCTCCAGAGCTGCTCTGCAGCTGAGGAGCAAAGCTTTATCACTGGAAAGGAAAGCATCAGAGCCTGTCAGGGCCGTGTGGGTCCTGCAAACAGGAGAGCTGATGCCCAGGCTCAGAAGCTGACAGGAATATTTCCTTCTCTTCTCTCTTCCAGGAGAAATCTTACCAAGAAGTCAAACACCAACTGCAGGTCCAGACAGAGTCTGTAGCTAAAGAGAGGAATGAACTGAAGAACTCCTTGGAGAAAAAGGAAGGGGTAAGCTCTCTGCTTGGCCACCCAAGGCTCTAGCTGAGAGCTGTTGAGCAGGTTCACTTCTAGCCTCCTGAGAGACAAGGAGGTGGCAGATCTCAAACTGTCACCTCCCTGGGGCACTGAAATCAGGTGATCCTAAAGCTTTGCTGGGTGCTTCAGGGGGAAGCTTTAACTCCTGGACTTTAAAGTTTCACATTTAAAGCTTAGATGGGAAGCTTCTAGAATCCAGCTTTTACTCCTGCCTGCATGTGCCCCACATGCCTTAGGGAGAAGTTTTACTCCCTTCAGATTGTGAGACAATTCCTTGGTCTCACTGGGGCCTCTTTTTTTGTCTCCATGTTTCCATCCAGCAAAAGCTGTCAGCCTGGGGCCTGGCTTAGTCTCAGGCCTAATGAGCTGTGTGAGGCTGGCAGGAGATCTGCAGCTGTCCTAGGAGGGTTTACTTCCTCTTGTGGTCACCACTTGCCCGATGCCAAATGTTGTGGTCCAGCTGGCAGCCTGGAGGCCAAAGCTGCTGCCAGGGATTTCTTTGCCTGTCGCTGAAGAAGAAGATAGGATCAGTGGAGACAGTTTGATGGACTCCTGCTGCCTGAGAGAGGCTTTGTGGCTGTGATGGTCACTGGCTCTGTGCCTGCTGTGGTGCTCCCCTGGCTCCTCTCTCAGGCAGCAGCTGCAGCGCTCTGGTGCTCTGTGGCCAGCGCAGGGTTTGGTGTCTGCTGCAGCTGGCAGGAGGAAAGAGCAGGCAGCTCTTGGCCTGGGAAGAGTTGCCTGCTCTTAACTCTGAGTGGTGAAAAGCCCAATTGTTCCTCAGAGGAGAGGAGACTGGGAGCAAGAGATGGTTTGAATGTGTTATGGTAGCTCTCGAGCCTGCTTGCCGCTGTTGCAGCACCTAGAAGGGAGCAGCAGCACAGCTGGACACTGCTTCCTCCAAATCGTCTGAGCTGAGCCTCACAGCAGAGCTGCAGCAGAGAGAAGTAGAGCAGGGCCAACCCTTCAGCTTCCTGCTACCAGAGGGTTCTGCTCAGCTTCTGCAAGTCTCAGTTGCTGCAGCTGTATCCTCAGCCTTGACCATTGTTTGACCTGTGCCAGTGTCTGCCTTCTGAGCCAGCTGAGCTGCCAAGCACACAGCCCAGCAGGTGCCCGGTGGGTGAGCTCCCAGTGCTGAGCAGTCATTTGCTGTTGTGAATGCAGATTGCCAAGCAGCTGTCTGTGGAGCTGGACTCAGCACGGGCACAGGCGCTGGAGATGCAGGGGCTGCTGAAGGAGAGGGAGAAGAGTGAGCAGCACCTCCAGGGGAAGCTGAGGGACTTAAAGGAGTCTTTTGAGCAGAAGAAAAAACACAGTGAGACCCTGCAAGCTGAGCTGAAAACTGCCCTTCTGGAGAAGGTAAGGCTGTGCCCTGGGCTCTGCATGGCTCTGAGGGGTGCTGCAGTTTGATGCCCTGCCTGTGGGGCTCAGCAGCTGCTTGCCGTGGTCTTGTCAGGCTGTAAGGGGAACAAAATGGTCAGGTGTGGCTGGAGGCTGGGGGCAGAAACAGCAACCATACTGCAGTAAAAAGCAGTGCTGAGAGGGAGTTCTGTAGGAAGGAGTCCCACAGAAGCCACTCCCTGCTGGCTCAGTACCAGTCCTGGGAGGCCTGCTGCAGGTTTTAGCAGGGGTAGGGTTGTACAGCTACCCATGGCTGTATGGAGTGGTTAATGGCACTCAACTGCTGCAAGGCTGAGAGCCCTGGGGCTGCTCAGCCTGCGGGAGAGAAGGCTGAGAGGGGACCTGAGCAGCTGAGGGCTGGGGGCTAGAGAAGGGGCCAGGCTCTTGGCACTGGTGCCCAGCGCTAGGAGCAGGGGCAGAGGACACCAACTGCAACCCAGGAGGTTCCACCTCAGCCTAAGGAGAAGGTTCTGTGGTGTGAGGGTGCTGAGCCCTGGAGCAGGCTGCCCAGAGAGGCTGTGGAGCCTCCTTCTCTGCAGCCTTTCCAGCCTCATCTGGCTGTGTTCTGTGTGCCCTGCCCTGGGTGCTGCTGCTCTGGCAGGGTTTGGGTGACCTCTGCAGCTGCCTTCCAACCCCTCCATGCTGTGGCTGTGTGAGTTAATGAGGTGCAGGAGCAGCTGGACTGCAGGGGCTTGGGTTTGCTCCAGGGGCTGCCATCTCCCTGCAAAGCAGCAGAGTCTGGAGAGCAGCTTGGGCAAAGCCTGCAGGCTTTGAAACAGCCATGGCCAATTTACACCAAGCCTGCTCTCAGTGCACCAAAGGAAGCTGCCAAGAGCTCAGATGTCCTGAAACACAGGGGAAGGTTGTGGTGTGTGCCAGGCAGCGTTCAGTGGGCTGCTGTGCCAGGCTGTGGTTGTCCTCTAGGCAGCCTGTGGAAGCTGCAGGACGTGGAGACATTGTTTAGGTGTTTGCTCTTTCCCTTCATCTTCTGGCAAGGAATTAGATGCTGCTGTGCAGGGAGTTACAAACATGGATGTACAATGACAAACATCAGGTCACTGAGCTGCAGTTTCTGCAGTGGGGCAGAGCCCTCCCTCTCCAGAACACACTTTGTAGAAACCCTGAAGCTTCCTGTGCTGTCTCTACCTCCAGCTGAGACTTCCCCTGCTTGTGTTTCAGGCAGAGCTGGAGAATAAACTGCAGCAGCAGTCGATTTTGTCAGCACAGGAGCTGAAGGCAGAGAAGGTCAAGCTGGCAGAGCTGCAGAAGACCCATGAGACACAGAAGGAAAACATGGAGAAGCTGCAGCTGGACCTTTATGGGAAGGAGTCTGAGCTGCTGGCAACCAGGCAAGACCTGAAGGTACTCACACAGCATTTTAATGTCCTGTGCCACTTAGTAGAGCTGTTTAGAACTGTTTGGAAGTGCCAGAACCACACAGGAGTGAAAATATCTACTGATCCATATAGAATTTGGATCATATATTGGTCATTTAGATCATATTTGGATCATATTTGCCATACAGAACATGACACCAAGCTAGGAGCAGCTGTGGAGCTGTTGGAGGGTAGCAGAGCCCTGCAGAGGGACCTGGCCAGGCTGCATGGGTGGGCAGAGGCCAAGGGGATGAGACTGAACAAGGCCAAGTGCAGGGTTCTGCACTTTGGCCACAGCAACCCCAAGCAGCACTGCAGGCTGGGGCCAGAGTGGCTGGGAGCAGCCAGGCAGAGAGGGAGCTGGGGGTGCTGGCAGAGAGGAGCTGCAGAGGAGGCAGCAGTGCCCAGGTGGGCAGCAGAGCCAATGGCATCCTGGGCTGGCTCAGGAGCAGTGTGGGCAGCAGGACAAGGGAGGTTCTTGTGCCCCTGTGCTCAGCACTGCTCAGGCCACCCCTGCAGTGCTGTGTCCAGTCCTGGGCTCCTCCATTGCAGAGAGATGCTGAGGTGCTGGAAGGTGTTTGGAGAAGGGCAGCAAGGCTGGGGAGGGGCCTGGAGCACAGCCCTGTGAGGAGAGGCTGAGGGAGCTGGGGGGGTGCAGCCTGCAGCAGAGGAGGCTCAGGGCAGAGCTCGTTGCTGTCAGCCAGGTGGGGTTGGGCTCTGCTGCCAGGCAGCCAGGGACAGAAGAGGAGCCAGAGCTCAGGCGGTGCCAGGGCAGGCTGGCAGCAGGGCTCTGGTAGGGTTGGTGGCTGCGAAGGGACGGCAGGAGCTGGGCTGTGCCCGCAGCGCCGCCTGCTGGCCGCTGTCTGCAGTGGCAGCGCTGGGGTCGCCGCCTCGTCCCGGGCCGCAGGCTGTGGTGCCAGCAGCAGCTCCTCAGCTGAAGCAGAAGCCAAACTGGTGAGTGTGAGGTGTGCTTTGATCCAACAGGAATTAGATCAAGCTTGCAAATGCTACAGGTTCTGACTGAAAGTGATAGATATGAATGCTAAATGCTGCTGGGGAGGAGCAGCTGAGGGAGCTGGGGGGGCTCAGTCTGGAGAGGAGGAGGCTGAGGGAGACCTCGTTGCACTTTGCAGCTCCCTGGAAGGAGGCTGCAGTGAGGTGGGGGTTGGGCTCTGCTCCCTAGGCTCTGGTGCTGCAGAGGCAATGGCCTGAAATTGTGCCAGGGGAGGGTTAGGTGGGAGAGGAGGAAAAATGTCTCTGCTGCAGGAGTGGTCAGGGCTTGGCACAGGCTGCCCAGGGAGGTGCTGGAGTCCCCATGCCTGGAGGTGTTCAGGAAACCATCATCATGGCACCTCAGGTGATGGTTTGATGGCCATGGTGGGGTTGGGTTGCTGGCCTGTTCTCCCAGGCACCCAGCAACAGAACAAGGGGACACAGCCTCAAGCTGTGCCAGGGCAGGTCCAGGCTGGCTGTTAGGAGGAAGTTGTTGTCAGAGAGAGTGATTGGCATTGGAATGGGCTGCCCAGGGAGGTGGTGGAGTGCCCATGGCTGGAGGTGCTGAAGCCAAGGCTGGCTGGGGCACTTACTCTGCTGCTGCCTGGTAATTCTCAGAGCTGCCTTTCTGCTGCAGGGCACAGAGGAGAAGCTTGCCCTGGCCCAGGAGGAGTTGGTCTCCAGCAGGAATCGCATTGCCAGCAGCAGTCAGCAGATCCAGGAACTGAAGAAAGCAAAGGCCACTCTGGAGCAGGATGCATCTAAGAAGGAGCAGCAGCTGAGTGAGAAAACCAAGATGCTGCAGGACCTTCAGAGTGACAGGGTAACTGCCTCCAGCTATTGCAGCCTCCTCACAGCCACAGTCCCCCCACACAGGCACCTTTCTTACTTAGGGTTGCATTTCCACACAGAGAAATTCAGCCTGGAGAAGAGAGGGCTGCAGGGAGACCTGGCTGCAGCCTTCAGGCACTGAAAGGGGCTGAGAGGAAAGCTGGGGACAACCTTTTTAGCAAGGTCTGTTGTGGCAGGACAAGGGGTCATGGTTTGAAACTGAAAGGAGGAACATTCAGACTGCATAGGGGGAAGAAATTTTGTCTAGTGAGGGTGGTGAGAGCCTGTCCCAGAGAGCTGGTACAAGTCCCAGCCCTGTGAACCTTGCAGGTCAGGTTGGATCAGGCTCTGAGCAGCCTGCTGTGGTTGAGGAGTTGGACCAGATGAGCTTTGAAGGTCCCTTCCAGCCACAACCATTCTGTGAGTCTGTAAGGGGTATTTTGGGATCTGGTGCTTGGCAGAGCATTGATATGAGGGAAGAGCAGTGTGGGCAGCAGGGCAGGGAAGTGCTGCTGCCCCTCTGCTCTGCACTGCTGAGACCCCATCTGGATAACTGTGTCCAGATCTGGAGCCCCTGGGACAAGAAGGCTGTGGAGGTGCTGGAAAGTGGCCAGAGAAGGGCCACGAGGATGAGCAGAGGGCTGGAGCTGCTCTGCTGTGAGGAGAGACTGAGGCAGTTGGGGCTGTGCAGGCTGGAGAGGAGAAGGCTCCCAGGGGACCTTCTTGTGGTCTTGCAGTGTCTGAAGGGGACTACAAGGAAGCTGGGGAGGGACTTCTGAGGCTGTCAGGGAGTGATAAGACTGGGGGGGATGGAGCAAAGCTGGAAATGGAGAGAGTCAGCCTGGATGTGAGGAAGAAGTTGTTCAGCAGGAGAGTGGTAAGAGCCTGGCAGGGGTTGCCCAGGGAGGTGGTGGAAGCCTGATCCCTGGAGGTGTTTGAGGCCAGGCTGGCTGAGGCTGTGTGCATCCTGCTCTAGTGTGAGGTGTCCCTGGGCATGGCAGGGGGTTGGAGCTGGCAGATCCTTGTGGTCTCTTCCAGCCCTGACTGATTCTGTGATTCTATGGCAAGGGCAGCTGCAGTGAGCCTCTGCTGGGAAGCCTCCTGAAGAGACTGAGCTGGGTTCAAAATTGATTTGTTCTGAGTGTCCAGACAGGTGGAAAAACTTCATCTACACTTCAGCCCCACAGCAACCATGCTGCTAACTGCTCTTTGTGCATAGGGATCTGGGGCAGGGCACTTCTTTGCCCTGAATGACAAAGCCTCCAAGCAGGCTTTGGGCCCTGGATGGTTTCTGTTCAGTTCTTCATTTATTTATGTGTTTATTGCTTGATTGAAGTTAGAAGAAATATTTTTCCCATCACTTTTTTTTCCCCTTTCTCTTCCAGATTTTGAAAGAAAAAGACCTGGCTAATGAGAAATGTAGAACAACAGAGCTCCAGGAAATCAGGAGCAGGCTTGAAAAAGAAAATGCCAAGCTGGGGGAAGAGCTGAGAGCCTGCAAGCAAGAATTTGAGAAGGTAGAGTGGGACAGACCTGAGGCTTGGTGTGCTTGGTTGGCTGGTAAGAAATCTGTGCCTGCTCAGGAAGTGTTATCTGGAATGGCTTTGCTAAGATGCTTGCTGGAATTCATGGAGATCACAGAATGCAGTAGGCTGGCAGAGAGCTCCAAGCTCAGCCAGCCCAACCTAGCACCCAGCCCTGCCCAACCAACCAGACCATGGCACTAAGTGCCCCAGCCAGGCTTGGCTTCAACACCTCCAGCCACGGCCACTCCACCACCTCCCTGGGCAGCCCTGGCAGTTCCTATCAGACCTCTGAGGGTCCCTTCCAACCCAATGCAACCTGTGAAGCTGTGACACCATCCTTTCTGCCAGTGACTGAGCCATCTGCTGTCCAGGGCAAGGATGAGAGTCTGTTTGAACTGGAATCATTGACACTTTCAACAGTGCTGCTTTGACTTTGGGCTCTGTTTCCCAACAGGAGGTGACAGACCTCAAGGATGCAAAGCAGCTCTTGATCCAACAGAAATTAGAGCTGCAGGGCAAAGTGGATAATGTGACTTCAGCTCTGGAACAGGAGAAGAAAACCCAGCAGGCTGCCAAGGAGCAGCTGAAAAAGAGGGAAGAGGAGCTGAAGAAAGAGTGTGCTGAAGTGGAAGCTAAGCTGGTGAGTGTGAGATGCATTCTGTGGCTTGTTCCAGGGACAGAGAGGAAGCAGAGAGCTGCTTCAAGGGTTTTAAATGACAAGAACAGGAATCTAAGGTGTGGGGAAAGTCCAGTGGGCCCACAGCTTTGCCTGGTAGGGTTTGTTGGTTCCAAGCAGTGGTTGGAGGGCAGTGGGTTCTTGGCCTCACTTGGCCGCAGGGCACAGGGCAGGGCTGCTCGGGAGGTCGATTGTCATTGTCCTGTTGCTTCCTCAGCATGCAGAGAAACAGGAGAAAGAAGAGGAAAACAGGAGACATGAGGAGAAGGAGGCCAAGCTCAGCATGCAGGTGACAGCCCTGAATGAGAACCTGGCTACCATGAAGAAGGAGTGGCAGAGCAGCCAGAGGAGAGTGAGCGAGCTGGAGAAGCAGACAGATGATCTGCGTGGGGACATCGCTGTGCTGGAAGCAACAGTGCAGAACAATCAGGATGAGAGGAGAGCTCTGCTGGAGAGGTAAAGCTGTGGGCACCCTCAGCTGAGGTGATTCAGGCTGCAGAAGAGGAGGCTGAGGAGAGAGCTCATTGCTCTCTGCAGCTGTCTGAGAGGAGGTTGGAGTAAGGTGGGGTTGGATCTGTGCCTCGTCCCGGGCTGCAGGCTGTGGTGCCAGCAGCAGCAGCTCCTCAGCTATGTAGCTGTAGCCAGATGCAGACATGGAAGCTGCAGGCCCTGCACAGAAGTGAGAAGGTTGTAAGGACATCAGAAGCAGAAGCTGGGTTTACATTTTCTCTGCACAGGCTCCTTTGCTTCCCAGGTGCAGCACTGCAGCACTGACCTGTGCCCAGCGTGCAGCAGTCAGGCGCTGGAGTCCCCTCCCAAGGGCAGTGTTAAGGCTCAGCTTGGCAGGCTGCTGGGCCAGCTCATGCCAGCTCCACCATCACCCAGAAAGACTGGAGCAGGTGATCCTTGGGACCCTGCCCCACCTGGCATTCTGGGATGCTGTGGTTTTGTCTCTGTGGCCAGAAAAAGAAGCTGGGTAGGGTTTGGGGGCTTGCAAATGCTACAGGTTCTGACTGAAAGTAATAGATATGAATGTTAAATACTGCTGGGGAGGAGCAGCTGAGGGAGCTGGGGGGGCTCAGTCTGGAGAGGAGGAGGCTGAGAGAGACCTCATTGCTCTTTACAGCTCCCTGGAAGGAGGTTGCAGTGAGGTGGGGGCTGAGCTCTGCTCCCTAGGCTCAGGTGCTGCAGAGACAATGGCCTGGGGTTGTGCCAGGGGAGGGTTAGGTGGGAGAGGAGGAAAAATGTCTCTGCTGCAGGAGTGGTCAGGGGTTGGCACAGGCTGCCCAGGGAGGTGGTGGAGTGCCCATGCCTGGAGGTGTGCAAGCCAGGTGTGGCCATGGCCCTTGGGGCTATGGTGGGCTTGGGTTGCTGGTTGGGCTCAGTGATCTCAGAGGCCTTTTCCAAGCCAAGCAGCTCTGTGAGTCTGTGCTGTGGAAGCACAGTCTGGGGAGTGAGCAGCCTCGTGCTGGAGACCTGCTGCAGCTGGAGCAGGATCCTCTGTGCATGCCCTGGCTGGGTTTGTTCCTAGTGCTGGGCTTGGATGCAGTCTCCAGAGTGCAGGCTCCTGTCCAGAGCACAGCACAGGGCTGCTGGGAGCAGACTCTGCTCTCCATGGCCTTGGCAGACAAGGAGGCAGGCTTAGCTGTGCCTCACTTCTCACCACAGCCACAAAGGCTTGAGCCCATCCAGAGGAGCCTCCCAGATCCATTGGGCCCCTCTGAGCTTTGAGGTGTGTAGGTCTGTGGCTTCACTCAGCTCATAGATTCATGATTCAGAGAACAGGTTGGGTTGGAAGGGATCTTAAAGATCATCCAGTTCCATGGGCAGGGACACCTCCCACTGGAGCAGGTTGATCCAGGCCTCATCCAGCCCTGGACACCCCCAGAGAGGGAGCATCCACTCCAGGTAGGAATAAGCTGCAGATATTTGGGGGTGCTGCCAGATGACCTTCACCTGATTGTTACAGCAGAACACTTTCCAGCCAGGGCATCCAAGGCCCATTTTGGGCTGGATTTGGTGAGGATGGCTTCTCAGCTGTGCCAGCCTGCCCACAGGAGGCAGTGGCCATGGCCTCACATTGCTTTCAGCTGACTCTTGATGGGGTTTTTGTTTGTTTTTTTCCCCTCAGGTGTATAAAAAGTGAGGGAGAAATTGAAAAGCTTCAAGCCAAACTTGTAGAAATGAAGAAGAAACTGGACAACACCACTGCTGCCATGCAGGAGCTGGGCAGGGAGAACCAGTCTCTGCAGGTAGGGTTTGCCTTGGGCTCAGCAAAACTCTCTCTTCTCTGGTTGGCAGCTTAGAGGAGCTTCAAGTTGAAGCCAGATGGGTGGTGGATTGCTCTTGCAGAGTGCTGAAGGTGTGCTTGGGGTGTCTGGAGCCATGCTGCTGCCTGGGGGGGCTTCAAGCTGCTCACAGCTTTGACACTTTCTTCCTGAGCAAATGGCACTCAGTGCCATGGCCTGGTGGATTGGATAGGGCTGAGTGCTAGGGTGGACTGGGTCAGCTTGGAGATCTCTTCCAGCCTGCTTGATTCTATGAAATCAAAGCTCTCAGGTTGGCTCAGAGGGTCCTTGGGGTCCTTTCCAGCCTGGCACTGAGGGATTCAGTGTGATGGCAGAGTTGGGGCATGCCTTGTGCAGTGACAAGAGAGGAGAGGAGGAGGAATGTTTGACATCTTTGCCAGTGCCATGGGCAGAGCAATCAGTGCACCCTCAGGAGATCTGCAGCTGGTACCAAGCTGTGTGGCAGAGTCACTTGCTAGAGGGCAGGGATCCATCCAGAGGCTGGATCCTGGGCTGCAGAGCTGTGCCCAGGCCAACCTCAGGACATTCAACAAGGCCAAGTGGAAGGTCCTGCAGCTGGGTGGGTGCAATCCCAAGCACAGCTCCAGGCTGGGTGAGGAATGGCTGAGAGCAGCCCTGAGGAACAGGTCCTGGGGGTCTGGGCTGATGCAAAGCTCCACAGGAGCCTGCAGGGTGAGTGCAGCCCAGACACAACCCTGTGCTGGGCTGCAGCCAGAGCAGTGTGGGCACAGGGCAAGGGAGGGGATTCTGCCCCTTGGCTCTGCTCTCCTCACACCCCACCTGCAGCCCTGGGGGCAGCTCTGGAGCCCCCAGCACAAGCAGCACATGGAAGTGTTGGAGGCAGTGCAGAGGAGGCCACCAAGATGCTGAGAGGGCTGCAGCAGCTCTGCTCTGAGCACAGGCTGAGAGAGTTGGGGCTGTGCAGCCTGGAGAGGAGAAGGCTTCCAGGAGAGCTTGGAGTGGCCTTGCAGGATGTGAAGGGGGCTGCAGGAGGGCTGGGGAGGGACTATTGACAAGGTCTGGTGATGAGAGGAGGAGGAGGAGGAATGGGTTTGAAGTGGCAGAGAGGAGATTGGAAGTGGATGTGAGGAAGAAGTTGCTTGCAGTGAGGGTGGTGAGAGACTGGCACAGGCTGCCCAGGGAGGTTGTGGAGCACAGAAGCAGCCAATGTGATCTCCACAACCTCTCTGGAGGTGTTCAGGACCAGGCTGGATGAGGCCTTGAGCAACCTGTTCTAGCAGGAGGTGTCCCTGCCCATGGCAGGGGTTGGAATTGGCTAAGCTCTGAGGTCCCTTCCAACCTAAGCCATTCTCTGGCTCTGTGACTCTCTGACTCAGACACCATTTAACAAACCCAAACCTGCTTTCTTGAACCTCTCCCATGCAGATCAAACACACCCAAGCTCTCAACAGGAAATGGGCAGAAGACAACGAGGTGCAGAACTGCATGGCCTGTGGGAAAGGCTTTTCAGTGACAGTGAGGAGGGTAGGTCTGCTTCACCCTCTGCCCTGTGGGGGGCTTGGGGCTCTTTTCCTGTTGTTTTCAGACTCTTAGATGGGTTCCAAGCTTCAGGACATGGCCTCAGGGCAAGCTCAGCACCGAGTTCTTGCTTGCAGCACAGGTTGAGGGTGCTGAGACCCTGGCACAGGTTTCCCAGGGAGGTTGTGGAGCACAGAAGCACAGAATGGGATCAGAGATCA
Source organism: Pogoniulus pusillus (assembly GCF_015220805.1). Classification (NCBI taxonomy): domain Eukaryota; kingdom Metazoa; phylum Chordata; class Aves; order Piciformes; family Lybiidae; genus Pogoniulus; species Pogoniulus pusillus. The sequence goes on from NC_087278.1 coordinate 1,195,570, forward strand.
CATTGGGTGCTTCTGTGCTCCACAACCGCCCTGAAGGTGCTCAGTACCAGGTTAGATGAGCACCCTGGGGCTGGTGGGAGATGTCCCTGCCCATGACTAGGGGAGGTTGGAGCTGGCTGAGCTTTGAGGTCCCTTCCCACCCAGCCCCATTCTGTGAGTGGATTCTGTGCTGCCCTCTCACTGACCTTTTGGCATCTTGTTTCTTTTGCCCAGCATCACTGCAGGCAGTGTGGGAACATCTTCTGTGCAGAGTGCTCAGCAAAGAATGCCTTAACCCCCTCCTCCAAGAAGCCTGTCCGGGTCTGCAACACCTGCTTTAATGACTTGCAAGGGTGAGAGGCTGGCGCCGCTCAGGAGGAACTGTCCCACTGCAGCCGCTCCCTGCTGGCGGTGCCCTTGGCTCAGCGCTCAGGCTGCTGCCCACCCGGGCCACTGGCAGTACCCACCTCGGGCCACAGGGAGGTTGTTGTCAGCTGTTTCTTGCTGCCAGCTCCAAGCGATGTCTTTCTTTTTGGTGGAGACTTTGGGCTCAGATCGCGCTCAGCTTAGCGCCGCTGGCCCCGGACAAGAGCTTCTTCTGTCTAGGTTAGAGCTCCCCAGGCTCTGTGTAAATAAAGCTGTAAGAGAGGAGTCACAATGTATTTTTTTATCTCTTATTTTTGTTGTTCAAGAGAAACAGCCTTGATCTGCTGCTGCAGCCTGGGCCTCCTGTCCTCCGGGGGAGACAAAGGGAGGCGCACAGAGCCGGGAGGGTTTTAGGTGTCCAATCTCACTGCCGCCTCGCTGCATCCCTGCTGCTCTTTGTAACCCTTGCTGATTCTGGGGCCTGTTCTGTTCTGCTCCTTCTTCTCCCTCACATTCACAGGAGCAGCTGCACTTGGCTCCAGTTCCCTTTTACAGCCCCAGCCCTTACCCAGCTTCTCCTGCCCTCGGCTGCCGGAGCGCCTCTGCCGGTGCTGGTGTGTGTGAGAGGAGGAGGAGTGTGAACAACAGGTGAGGCAGGCTGGAGCTGGCACAGCAGCTGCACACCCTGGCTGCTCTGCTCTCACTTGGACACCTGGATCTTGGGACTCCAGAAACTCTCTGATGTGGGTTTTAAAGAAGCAGACCCTCAGGACTGGTTGTGGCCTGCAGCTCCTCTCTGCCTCTGCCCACGCCTGGAAGCCCTGAGAGGTCCTTGTGGTGCTGAGGCACACTCAGACCTTCCACGCCAGGTATCCCCCTCAGGAAAAGGCTTTTGGAGGCTGCTGCAGTTTATTTGATGTCTTCTTCTGTCCCTTCCCTCAGCTTTAGGTGGGAGAAGCCAAAGTCCAGCTACACCTAACCAACCTTAGCTTCCCAGTGCTCCACCTGAGCCCTGCTGCTGGAGGGGCTTCAGCTCTGGCAGGATCAGTTCTGTGCAGAGTGGTGCTGGGAATCTGCTGCTGCTGCCTTGCTCACAGCCAAAACTGGAGAGTCCTGGCTGGGCCCTGGGAGCACAGCTCGAAGGCAGAGGCCACTGCTCTGCCTTTGCATCTTCAGTCATGTTTTTTTCCTGCCTGGCTCTGATTTTCCCCTCCTGTCTTTGATTTTCCTGCCTGTCTCTCTCTGATTTTCCTTCCTATCTTTGATTTTCCTGCCTGGCTCTGATTTTCCCCTCCTGTCTTTGATTTTCCTGCCTGTCTCTCTCTGATTTTCCTTCCTATCTTTGATTTTCCTGCCTAGCTCTGATTTTCCTGCTTGTCTCTGTCTGATTTTCCTGCTTGTCTCTGTCTGATTTTCCTGCCTGGCTCTGATTTTCCTTCCTATCTCTGATTTTCCTTCCTATCTCTGATTTTCCTGCCTGCCTGGCTCTGATTTTCCTGCCTGCCTTTGATTTTTCCTGCCTGTCTCTGATTTTCCTGCCAGCTCTGCCTGGTATTTCAAGCCCATTATGGTTACTTCTTCCAAGAGGAGGTTTTGCCTTTGCTCTTTGGAGCCCTTTGTCTGAAATGCCCTGATAAATTCTTCTCCCCCCCCAGACCTTTCCCTGTGCTTACAAAATGTTGCTGGCTGCTCAGAGAAGAGGACTTTGTCCTGGAACCTTCTGCCTCTTGCCTGGGGTAAGGAATGAAGTCCTGCCCTGATGCTGGCAGCTTAGGCACTGCTGGGCAGATGTGGTTTGCTTTGCCCTCTGGCAGTGTGAATGGAGTCTCTGCTAGTCCTGGGTGGCTCCAGCTGAAGCCCTGCTCCAGCAGCAGAGCTCTGCCTCCTCCAGCTCCCTCCTTAGCTTACCTCTCCAGCTCTACACTGGCAGCCTCCAGGAGTCTTCCTCAAGGAGTTTTCCATTCTTCCTTCCCCCAAAGCCATCTGAATTCTGCCTCTCCTTGCTGCAGGAAGGGTTTGGGATCCAGCCATGGTTTGTGTGAGATACTGACCCTGCTTTTCTGGTTCAAACCTGAGAGCTGCTTGCTTAAAAGAAGTAACTGCTGCAAGAATTCCACTGAGCACAGGCTCTGGCCTGGCTGTTTCTCCTTGTCACTGTAACTGTTTGGCACAAGAACCTTTGGAATAGAAAATACAAACAGAATCTCTGCCTCTGGGAATGATTTTTCTGCTTATTTGAGAGAATCTGAGTGGTTTGCTTCTGAGTCTTCCCTTTGTGGCAGTTGTGCTCCAGTCTGGGTGCACTCTGCCCTGGTTTGTAACACACAAGAGCCTGCTGCTGCTCCTGGGGTGAAGGACAGCCACGGGGAGCAGAAGGAAGCTTCCTGCACAAGGACCAAACACCTGAGGCAGAGGGAGGTGGAAATCTGCCAGGGGCAGTCAGGAGAGTGGCTGAAAGACTCCGTTTGGTTCAGGCAGTTTGCTCTAGATGGGAACATGAGAGGCTGTGGCTGTCCCCTCCCTGGAGGTGTTCGAGGCCAGGTTGGATGAGGCCCTGAGCATCCTGGGCTGGGGGGAGGTGTCCCTGCCCATGGCAGGGGGTTGGAGCTGAGCTTTAAGGTCCCTTCCACCCCAACCCACCCTGTGGGTTTATGGCTCTATGAAAGGTGACAGCTGAGAGCTCAGCAGTGCCAAGGCAGTGGCAGAGCTCCAGCAGGGTGGGTTGGAGTTCAGCTCCTTGGGCTGGCTGTGTGTGAGCAGAGTGCCCTCAGCTGCTGAGGATGTGGCTGACTGAGCACAGCTCTGCAGCTCCTCAGCTGCAGGGGCAAAACCAGGCCCACTTCTGGAAGCTGCTTGCTGCTGCCAAGGTGACCTGAAGCAGCTTCTGCAGGGGCTGGAACTGCTCTGCAAACACTCAGCTGCAGGAGGGGGGGTGAGGAGATCTGGAGGGGCAGTGGTGGGGCAGAAACTTTCATGGCTGAGCTCTGAGTCTGCAGCCACAGGTTGAGATCTGTCCAGCTTTGCACTGGAGGCCATTTGTGACTTCACTGCTAACTTTGGCCTCCTTTTGTGGTCCATTCTCAGTGCTGGAGTCCTGTTCAAGCTCACCTCCTGCTTTCTGTGCTTGGTTGGCACAAGTTGGGGGTGTCACAGCCCCTGCCATAGTCTTGGCCTCGCTGCCAGGTTGGAAGCTGTGCTCAGGCTCAGTAAACACACCTGTGAGGCACACAAGAAGCTGGGAGGTGAAAAGCTTTGCTCCTGTAGCTGCTTGAAGAGCCTGGCAGTGCTGGGGGAGGTGGTGCCAGCAGGAGTGCTGGGAGGGGGGGGTCGTTGCATTGCTTTTGCAGCCTGGGGCAGCCTGCTAGGAAAAAAACCAACCAAGACCTTGTTCCCTTTCACCACAGTGAGGTAAAAGAGTCCAGACCAAGTACACTGATTTTTCACAATGCAAAGACAGCACCAGAGGGGGCAAGGGATGAAGTGGCAGAGAAGATGAAAGCCTTGAAAGAGGAGGCTGCAGTGATGTGCTCTAGCAGCCTGCTGCAGGAGCCAGCACTGAGCACTGAGCAGAGACCATTCCAGAGCAAGAGCTGGGAGCCATGGTCCAGCCACTGCTCATCCCAGCAGCTGGCTGAGGTCCTCAGGCTGCATCAGGAATCAAACTCTCACCTCTGCAGGACACTCCAGCCACAGTCATAGCTGCTGGGGGAGCAGCAGGTGAGAGAGCAGCAGCTCTGTGGGCTCAGCCAAGCCATGGAGGCAACCAGAGCAGTGTCAGGGATCATCTGGTTAAGGCAGGGGAGGAGTTTCCTTAGCTTCTGGAGGCATCACCTCCCTTGCCAGTCAAACAGCCACAAGCCCTTGGGCTGCTGCCCCCAGACTCTGCTGCCCTGCTCCAGCCTCACATCAGCAGCACAGGCTCCAGAGTGCTCATCCTGCGACCCTCTGCAGACAGCTGAGGCTGAGAGGTCAGTGGCAGGCTTTTGGCTGTGCCTCACTGCTCTTTCTTCTCCCTGTGTATCCCTCGTCCCCAGGAATCTTCCCCCTGCTGCCAAGGCTGCAAAAGGAGACCACAAGCAGTGATTC